>NC_135649.1:16250000-17500000 GCF_053574225.1 Canis aureus
ATGCCATGGAAAAGCCCTGGGATTGCCATATATTCTCCACTTATGATCAAATTATATGCAGATATGTCCATGACTCATAGAACTCAAGGCTGGAAGAGAAATTAATGGTGCCCTAATCCCACTGCCCTCCCAAAGCTTGAGTTCTCTTGCTTGGCAATGGATTGAGGACTACAGCTAGAATAAAATCTAGCCATAACAAGATTTGACTCAGTCACTGTCCTACAGGTATAGCAGTTTATTGTGCATGTTATCCTACTGTCAAATCAAAAGGCAAAGCAAATGTGCCCCTTCTCATGAGGTCTTAAGGCTAGTCCAAATTATCAACAGAATATTGCTTTACAACTTGAGTAGCAGCTGCTACCATGTACACGTACATGCTCCAGCATGATCTCTCTTATCCTTTGTGTTAACACTCAGAGTTGCCACATGTCATGAGGCCAGCAATGGCCAATAGCCCAAACTCTCTCTCGAAGGTGGAGGGATGCAGGGTATCTGGAATGAGAAGTCTTCAAACTCCATTCTCGGGCTACTCTTTTTACCTTAGTTTGGTGCCTTGATCTTACTTACTACTTGCACCTCCTTCTTCCCTTGAATCTCAGATTCTTCTAGAGAACATTGGCCTTAGTTTGTGTTGCCAGCCTCCTCACAAGACACACATGATTTCAGTCTGATGATTTCAATTTTGCGTGAACCTTGGCCACTCAACCCAAGAGCATGTTCTTCCTGCGTTTAATCTCTCTTTTAGCCCAGATTTGATATCACTCTGCTCTCTCAAGTCATCATTCAAGTGTTCAGCCATGCATCCACGTTAAGTCCAAGAGGTGCAATATAGACTCTTCTGATTTGATACAGGAGATTAAGATTCATTTAGAATTTCACGACTCATGCCAACACATACTTCATAATGACACTTCTCAAATGGTTCTGGTTTCAATCTTTTTCTTCGCTTGGTTGCACATTGTAACAGGAGACCTGTACATTTCATACAAAACGGGGACCTAAACAACTCAGAAATTTAGAGCAAAAGCCTTAAAATGTGTATATTCACTGACTCAATGATGAATATCATTGAATAACCTTAAAGAACATAAACGTGTGCAAAGATTTAGCTACAAATGGTTAGCCATTAATGCATCATTTATAAGAAGGAACCTATATGCTCAACAACAAGCATAGTTTTCATTTCCGTAAGATGGAATGCTACAGTCATCAATAAAAAGATTATAGATTTATATTTATTGGTAGTTGAAGACATGGATATTTTATTCATTGACAATATCATATTTTATTTTTTTTTTATTTTTTTTTTTTTTAAATTTTTATTTATTTATGATAGTCACACAGAGAGAGAGAGAGAGGCAGAGACAAAGGCAGAGGGAGAAGCAGGCTCCATGCACCGGGAGCCCGACGTGGGATTCGATCCCGGGTCTCCAGGATCGTGCCCTGGGCCAAAGGCAGGCGCCAAACCGCTGCGCCACTCAGGGATCCCGACAATATCATATTTTAAAGTAGCATGTACATTATGCTCCCATTTAAAAATATATATGTGTGACCTTTCCAACCTTGGCCACAGCAACGTCTTGCAAAAAATATCTCCAAAGGCAAGGGAAACAAAAGCAAAAATGAACTATAGGGACTTCATCAAGATAAAAAGCTTTTGCACAGCAAAGGAAACAGTCGATAAAACTAAAAGGCAACCTACAGAATGGGAGAAGATATTTGCAAATGACATATCAGATAAAGGGCTAGTATCCAAAATCTATAAAGAATTTACCAAACTCAACATCCAAAAAACAAAGAATCCAAGTCAACAAATGGGCAGCAGCCATAAAGAGACATTTCTCCAAAGAAGATTTACAAATGGCCATCAGACACATGAAAAAAATGTCTCACATCACTTGGCATCAGGGAAATACAGATCAAAACCACAATGAGATACCACCTCACACCATTCAGAATGGCTAAAGTTAACAAGTGAGGAAACAACAAATGTTGGCGAGGATGTGGAGAAAGGGGAACCCCCTTACACTATTGGTGGGAATGCAACCTGGTGCAGCCACTTTGGAAAACAGTATGGAAGTTCCTCAAGAGGCTAAATACAGAGCTACCCTATGACCCAGGAATTATACTATTCAGCATTTACCCCAAAGATACAAAGGTAGTGATCTGAAGGGGCACCTGCACCCCAATGTTTATAGCTGCATTGTCCACAATAGCTAAACTATGGAAAGAGCCCAGATGTCCATCAATAGATGAAGGGATAAAAAGATGTGGTGTTGAAGCAAATGGTGGGTATTTGTCGTTTCTAATGGCTGAGTAATATTCCATTGTACACATAAACCACATCTTCTTTATCCATTCATCTTTCGATGGACACCGAGGCTCCTTCCACAGTTTGGCTATTGTGGACATTGCTGCTATAAACATTAGGGTGCAGGTGTCCCAGCGTTTCATTGCATCTGTATCTTTGGGGTACTGAGGGGGGCACTTGACAGGATGAGCATTGGGTGTTATTCTGTATGTTGGTAAATTGAACACCAATAAAAAATAAATTTATTTAAAAAAAGAAACCTATATTTCAACAGGCAAAAAAAAAAGATGTGGTGAGTGTCTATATATATAAAATAAATATAAACGTAATAAATAATAAATATATATTTATAATAAATATATATATAATAGAATATTACTCAGCCATCAGAAAGGATGATATCTTAACCTTTATATTGATGTGGATGGAACTGGAGGGTATTATGCTGAGTGAAATAAGTCAATAAGAGAAAGATAATTATATGGTTTCACTCATATGAGGAATATAAGAAATAACACAGAGAATCATAGGAGAAGGGAGAGGAAAAATGGAATGGGAAGAAATCAGAGAGGGAGACAAACCATGAAAGATCCTTAACTATGGGAAAGAAACTGAAGGTTTCTGTAGGTGAAGTGGGTGTTATTTGCTTCAGAATAATTTAAAAGTCAGTAAGTTACAGGTGAAACAAGATTGGCCATGAGTTAATAATTGTTGAATCTGGTTGATGGGTATATGGGAGTTCATTATATACTATTCAATATACTTCTGTATAATTTAGAGATTTTCTATAGGAAAAGTTTTTAAGAGGACTTCCAGGGAAGATGACAGAGTAGGAGGATCCTAAACTCACCTCATCCCATGGATACAGCTAAATAACACCCACATCAGTATAAATAAAGAAATTCTTTCCATCTCTTTGTGTCTTCCTCAATTTCTTTCAGAAGTGTTCTGTAGTTTTTAGGGTATAGATCCTTTACCTCTTTGGTTAGGTTTTTTCCTAGGTATCTTACCCTTTTGGGTGCAGTTGTAAATGGAATTGACTCTTTAATTTCTGATTCTTCAGTCTCATTGTTAGTGTATAGAAATGCCACTGATTTCTGGGCATTGATTTTGTATCCTGCCACACTGCTGAATTGCTGTATGAGTTCTAACAATCTTGGGGTGGAGTCTTTTGGGTTTTCTATGTACAGTATCATCTCATCTGCGAAGAGGGAGAGTTTGACCTTCTCTTTCCCAGTTTGAATGTGTTTGATTTCTTTTTGTTGCCTGATTGCTGAGGCTAGGACTTCTAGTACTATGTTGAATAGCAGTGGTGAGAGTGGACACCCTGTCGTGTTCCTCATCTTAGGGCAGAGGTTCCCAGTGTTTCCCCACTGAGAATGATATTTGCTGTGTGCTTTTCATAATGGCTTTTAAGATGCTGAGGAATGTTCCCTCTATCCCTACACTTTGAAGAGTTTTGATCAGGAATGGATGCTGTATTTTGTCAAATGTTTTCTCTGCATCTATTGAGAAGATCATATGGTTCTTGTTTTTTCTCTTGTTGATATGATCTATCACGTTGATTGTTTTATGAGTGTTGTACCAGCCTTGCATCCCGAGGACAAATCCCAATTGGTCATGGTAAATAATCTTCTTAATGAAAAAAAAATAATCTTCTTAATGGATCCTATTGGCTAGTATCTTCTTGAGAATTTTTGCATTGGTGTTCACCAGGGATATTGGTCTATAATTCTCCTTTTTGGTGGGGTCTTTGCCTGGTTTTGGAATTAAGGTGATGCTGGCCTCATAGAATGAGTTTGGAAGTATTCCATCCCTTTCTATCTTTCAGAACAGCTTTAGTAGAATAGGTATTGTTTCTCCTATAAACGTTTGATAGAAATCCCCTGGGAAGCCATCTGGCCCTGGACTTTTGTGTCTTGGGAGGTTTTTGATTACTGCTTCAATTTCCTCCCTGGTTATTGACCTGTTCCAGTTTTCTATTTCTTCCTGTTCCAGTTTTGGTAGTTTGTGGTTTTCCAGAAATGCGCCCATTTCTTCCAGACTGCCCAATTTATTGGCATATAGCTGTTCATAATATGTTTTTAAAATTGTTTTTATTTCCTTGGTATTGATGGTGATCTCTCTTTTTCCATTTGTGATTTTATGAATTTGAGTCTTTTCTCTTTTGTTTTTAATAAGGCTGGCTCATGGTTTATCTATCTTATTCTTTCAAAGAACCAACCCCTGGTTTTGTTGATCTGTTCCACAGTTCTTCTGGTCTCTATTTCATTGAGTTCTGCTCAAAATAAATTGGGATACAGCAAAATCAGTCCTAAGAGGGAAATATATAGCAATACAAGCCCCCCTCAAAAAATTGGAAAAAAACTCAAATACACAAGCTAACCTCGCACCTAAAGGAACTGGAGAAAGAACAGCAAATAAAACCTACACCTAGCAGAAGAAGAGAGTTAATAAAGATTCAAGCAGAACTCAACTCTATTGTCAACTAATATTCGACAAATCAGGAAAGACCATCCACTGGAAAAAGGACAGTCTTTTCAATAAATGGTGCTGGGAAAATTGGACAGCCACATGCAGAAGAATGAATCTGGACCATTCTGTTACATAATACACAAAGATAAACTCAAAATGGATGAAAGATCTAAATGTGAGAGAAGAATCCATCAAAATCCTAGAGGAGAACCCCGGTAACATCCTTTCTGAACTTGGCCACAGCAACTTCTTGCAAGATACATCTATGAATGCAAGGGAAGCAAAAGCAAAAATGAACTATTGGGACTTCATCAAGAGAAAAAGCTTCTGCACAGCAAAAAAAAAAAAAAACAGTCAACAAAACTCAAAGACAACATACAGAATGGGAGAAGATATTTGCAAATGACCTAACAGATAAAGGGCTAGTTTCCAAGATCTATAAAGAACTTATTTAACTCAACAGCAAAGAAACAAACAATCCATTCACAAAATGGGCAAAAGACATAAACAGGAATTTCACCAAAGAAGACACAGATATGGCCAACAAGCATATGAAAGAATGTTCTGTATCACTTGCCATCAGGGAAATACAAATCAAAACCACAATGAGATACCACCTCACACCAGTGAGAACAGTAAAAATTAACAACACAGGAAACAACAAATGTTGGAGAGGATATGGAGAAAGGGGAACCCTCTTGCATTCTTGCTGGGAATGTGAACTTGTATGTATAGCCACTCTGGAAAACTGTGTGGAGGTTCCTCAAAGAGTTAAAAATAGAGCTACCCAATGACCCAGCATTTGCACTGCTGGAGATTTACCCCAAAGATACAGATGCAGTGAAAAGCCAAGACATCTGCACCCCAATGTTTATAGCAGCAATGTCCACAATAGCCAAACTGTGGAAGGAGCCTCAGTGACCATGGAAAGATGAGTGGATAAAGAAGATGTGGTCTATGTATACAATGGAATATTACTCAGCCATTAGAAATGATAAATACCCACCATTTGCTTCGTTGTGGATGGAACTGGAGGGTATTATGCTAAGTGAAGTAAGTCAATCGGAGAAGGACAAACATTATATGTTCTCATTCATTTGGGGAATATAAAAAATAGTGAAAGGGATTAAAGGGGAAAGGAGAGAAAATGAGTGGGAAATATCAGTGAGGGTGACAGGACATGAGAGACACCTAACTCTGGGAAATGAACAAGGGATGGTGAAAGGGGAGTTAGCAGGGCGTTGGGATGACTGGGAGATGGGCACTGAGGAGGGCACTTTATGGGATGAGCACTGGGTGTTATGCTATATGTTGGCAAATCGAACTCCAATAAAAATATATATATATGTTGAGACACATGAGAGGGCAGAGTCCCTGCCCTTAAAGTGACAGTATAACAAAGAGCCCCACTGAGATACAGCATAGAAGCAGCAGTTTGAAAATCACCTGGAGTGTATGGGAAGGAGATTTATTTACTAACCTCAGACCATGTGTTGGAAGGACAGGGATCTTTGGGAGACTTCTCCAGGAACAGAGCTATTTCTGTTCCCATACGCAATGGGATGGCCAAAGATTCTTTGCTATTTCTCCTGTCAAAAAGTGGAGTTTAATTCCCCTCCCCTTCAATCTGGGCTGGCTCTAGTGACTTGCTTGGCCAATAGAATGTCATGGAATTAATGCACCTGAAAGAAAGCCTTGAGGCTTCCACCTGAGTTTCTTGAAACTCAGAACTCTGCTGTGAAGAAGCCCAAGACGACCTGTGGAAATACCCATGAGGAAAAGACCCAAGGACTCTGGCCAACAGCCACAGCTGAACTGCCAGATAGTGACTACCACTATTTTCCCAGCCTTGTGAATATGACATCTTGAAAGTAGATCCTTTAGCCCCAGTTGGGCTGTCTCAGCAAGGAATGGTGGCTTTGAATAATGCACTGGACCAGATGGATCTAACAGATATATTCTGAACATTCTATCTTAAAACAGCAGAATACACATTCTTTTAAAATATATATGCAACATTACCCAGAACAGATCACTTGTTAGGGCACAAAATAAATCCTAACAAATTCAAAAAGACTGAAGTTATACCTTGCATCTTTTATGACCACAATGCTATGAAAATAGAAATGAATCACAAGAAAAAATCTGGAAAGAACACAAATACATGGAGGTTAAATAACATGCTACTAAATAATGAATGGGTCAACCAAGAAATCAAAGAGGAAATTTTAAAAATACATGGAAACAAATGAAAATATAAACAAAATGGTCCCAAATTTCTTGGGTGCAGCATAAGCTGTTCTAAGAGGGAAGATTACAGCAATTCAGGTCTACCTCAAGAACCAAGAAAAATATCAAATAAACAACTTAACCTATGCCCAAAGGAGCAACAAAAAGAAGAACAAAACCAAAAAAGTAGAAAGAAGGAAATAATAAAGATTAAAGCAGAAATGAGTTAAATAGAAACTAAAAACAATAATAGAACAGATCAACAACACCAGGAGCTAGTTCTTTAAAAAGATCAACAAAATTGATAACCTCTTAACCAAACTCATAAAAAAATAAAATAAGAGCAAGGACTCAAGTAAACAAAACCAGAAATGAAAGAAGAGAAATAACAACTGAAACCATAGAAATACAAAGAATTATAAAATAATATCATGAAAAATTATATGGCAACAAATCAATCAACTGAGAAGATAATGGATAAATTCCTAGAAACATAAAAAAATAAATTCCCAAAACTAAATAAGGAAGAAATAGAAAATTTGAACAGACTGATTATCAGAAATGAAATGGAATCTGTAATCCAAAAGCTTCCTAACAAACAAAAGTCCAGGACCAGATGGTTTCACAGGTGAATTCTGGAAATATTTAAAGAGAAGAGTTAACACCTGTTCTTCTCAAACTATTCCAAAAAAATAGAAGAGGAAGGAAAGCTTCCAAATTCATTTTATGAGGCTAGCATTACCATGATACCAAAACCAGATAACGACACTACCAAAAATAGAAAACTATAGGCCAATATGTCTGGTGAACATAGATGCAAAAATCCTCAACAAGATATTAGCAAACTGAATTCAACAATGCATTAAAAAAATCATTCACCACAACTGAGTAGGATTTATTCCTGGGATGCCACCATGGTTCAATATTTGCAAATCAATTAACATAATACATCACATCAACAAGAGGAAGGATAAAAATCATATGGCCATGTCAATAAATGCAAAAAAAAAGTATCTGACAAAGTACAACATCCATTCATGATAAAGGATAGAGGGAACATGCCTCAACATAATAAAGACCTTATATGAGGGACTCACAGTTAACTTCATACTCAATGGTGAAAAGCTGAGAACTTTTCCCCTAAGATCAGGAACACAAGGATGCCTACTCCTGCCACTTTTATTCAACATAGTACTGGAAGTCTTAGCCACAGAATCAGACAACATAAAGAAATGAAAGGCATTCAGGGATGCCTGGGTGGCTCAGCGGTTGAGCATCTGCCTTTGGCTCAGGGCATGATCCCAGGGTCTAGGATCGAGTCCCACATCAGGCTCCTTGTGGGAAGCCTGCTTCTCCCTCTGCCTGTGTCTCTGCATCTCTCTCTCTGTGTCTCTCATGAATAAACAAATAAAATCTTTTTTAAAAAAGAAAGAAAAGGCATTCAAATTGGTAAGAAGTAAAATTCTCACAATTCATAGATGACATGATACTATATACAGAAAACCCTAAAGACTCCACAAAAAAACTACTAACTAGAACAGATAAATGAATTCAGTAAGGTCACAGGGTACAAAATCAATACACAGAAATCCGTTGCATTTCTATACACTAATAATGAAGTAGCAGAAAGAGAAGTTAAGAAGACAATTTACACCAAAATAATAAAGTACCTAGAAATAAACTTAATGAAGGAGGCGAAAGACCTGTATGCTGAAAACTATGAAACACTGATGAAAGAAATTGAAGACAACACAAACAAATGGAAAGATATTCCATGCTCATGGACTGGAAGAACAAATATTGTTAAAATGTTCAAACTACCCAAAGCAATATACAGATTTAATGTAAATCCTATCAAAATAATTTATCATAGAACTAGAATAAATAATTCTAAAATTCATATAGAACCACAAAAGATCCTGAATAGCAAAAGCAATCTTGAAAAAGAAGAGCAAAACTGTAGGTATCACAATCCCAGATTTCAAGATATATTACAAAGCTATAGTGATCAAAACAATATGGTACTGCCACAAAAATAGACACATAGATCAGTTGAACAGACAAGAGAGCTCAGAAATAAACCCAAAATTATATGGTCAATTAATCTTTAACAAAGGAGGCAAGAATATGCAATGGTGAAAAGACAGTCTCTTCAACAAAGAGTGTTGAGAAAACCGGACATCTATATGCAGAAGAATAAAACTGGACCACTTTCTCACACCATATATATAATAAACTCTTAATAGATTAAAAACCTAAATGTAAGACCTGAAACCATAAAAACCCTAGAAGAGAGCACAGGCAGTAATTTCTGACATTGGCCACAGTAATATTTTCTTAGATGTCTCCTGAGGCAAAGAAAACAAAAGCAAAATAAACTATTGGGACTACTTCCAAATAAAATCTGCACAACAAAGGAAACAATCAACAAAATTAAAAGACTGAATGGGAGAAGATACTTGCAAATGTCATATCCAATAAAAGGTTAGTATCCAAAATATATAAAGAACTCACCACCAAAAAACAAACATTCCAATTAAAAAATGAGCAGAATAAATGAACAGACATTTTTCCAAAGAAGACATTGAGATGGCCAACAGACACATGAAAAGATGTTCAACATCACTCATCATCAGGGAAATGCAAATCAAAACCACAATGAGATACTACCTCACATTGGTCAGAATGGCTAAAATAAAAAACACAAGAAACAACAAGTAGTTGTTAAGGATATGGAGAAAAGGTAACCCTCATGCACTGTTGGTGGGAATGCAAACTGGTACAGCCACTATGGAAAATGGTATAGAGGTCCCTCAAGAATTTAAAAATACAATTACCATCATGATCCAGTAATCCCACTACTGGGTATTTACCCAAAGAATATGAAATACTAGTTTGAAAAGATATACGCACCTTGATGTTTATTGCAGCATTACTTACGATAACCAAATTATGGAAGCAACACAAGTGTCCATCAGTAGATGAATGGATAAAGGAGAGATTACACATGCACACACATACACACACACACACATCAGAATATTACTTAATCATAAAAAAGAATGAGGGATCCCTGGGTGGCGCAGCAGTTTGGCGCCTGCCTTTGGCCCAGGGCGCGATCCTGGAGACCCGGGATCGAATCCCACGTCAGGCTCCCGGTGCATGGAGCCTGCTTCTCCCTCTGCCTGTGTCTCTGCCTCATTCTCTCTCTCTCTCTCTGTGACTATCACAAATGAATAAAAATTAAAAAAAATATTTAAAAAAAAAAAAAAAGAATGAAATCTTGCCATTTGCAACAACATCGGTAGACCTAGGGAGTATAATGCTTAGTGAAATAAGTCAGTCCGAGAAAGACAAATACCATATGATTTCACTCACATGTAGGGTTTAATAAACAAAGCAAATGAACACAGAAAAAAGAGAGGCAAACCAAAAAACAGACTCTTAACTATAGAGAACAAACTGATGGTTACCAGAAGGGAGGTGGAGGGGTGAGTGAAATAGGTGAGTAAAAATACACTTATCATGGTGAACATTGAGTCAGGTATAGATTGTTGAATCACTATATTATATACCTAAAGCTAATATAACACTGTATGTTAACTATACTGGAATTAAAATAAAAATAAATGAAAAATACATAAAACGAATAAATAAATTTTAAAAAGAAAAATGTTTTTAAATAATCATATTTGGGGATCCCTGGGTGGCTCAGTGGTTTAGCGCCTGCCTTCGGCCCAGGGCAAGATCCTGGAGTCCCGGGATCAAGTCCCACATGAGGCTCCCTGCATGGAGCCCGCTTCTCCCTCTGCCTGTGTCTCTGCCTCTCTCTCTCTCTCTCTCTCTCTCTCTGTCTCTCATGAATAAATAAAATATTTAAAAATAATAATAAATAAATAAATAATCATATTTGCTTACATAATCCTTACATGTTTCCCCTATGTTATCAACTATGCAATCCCTACAGTTATTGACTATGCAAAAGACAGGAGAAGAGATACAATAGTTAGTGGAGGAAACTAGAAGGCAATAGAGGATCATGGTTAGGAGTGTTTTTCTCTTAGATTCCTAGGTGCTGAGCTATTGTAAGGTTGTGGTTGGTGAATGTATCTGCTTCAATTGTAATAGATTCTCCAATTTTTACCTGTTTACAGGGCCAGTCAGCATAAAACCTACATTTCCGGGGATCCCCGGGTGGCTCAGCGGTTTAGCACCTGCCTTCGGCCTAGGGTGTGATCCTGGAGTCCTGGGATCGAGTCACACATCAGGCTCCTGCACGGAGCCTGCTTCTTCCTCTGCCGGTGTCTCTGCCTCTCTCTTTCTCTCTCTGTGCCTCTCATGAATAAATAAATAAAATCTTTTTTAAAAACTACATTTCCCTCACTTAACAACCAAGTGAGGCCACGTGATAAGGTTCTGGCCCATTGATCATGAACAGAAGTATCTTTTGCAACTTCCAGTTTGTGCATTTAAAAAGTAGGAAAGCCTCTTTCCTTATTTTGCTCCTTTCAGCTGAAAGGAATCGAGACATGGTCATGAGCTTGATGACAGCATCCCTGCAAAAGCTAAACAAAAAGAAGAAGCCTGGACACTGGATAGAACCACTAGAGCAAGGTCACCGAGGCAGTTGAGAGCTCTATATTTAAAAGAACAAAATTCTCTTGCTTCAGCCCCTTTATTACAGGTGCCTTACATTTAGCCAAACCTAATGCAGTGAATTAGATTGCAAAGGAAGAAGGACATGGCAATCTTAGTGCAAAATGTGTGCTTTTAAAGAAAGCTTTCTCTGGATCATAAAATCCTACTGCAAATCAATCAGAATGTCTCAAAGAAAAACAGCCTGCAAATATGCTATCAAAGACAAAGAGTACAAATATGAAATTAAGGGTGCCAACACACAAGCTCAAACCAATAGAGAACAAGGTACATATTATAGGCAAATTGTAGATATGAAAATATCTGCAATAAGGATGACAAATGAGTTCATGACATCATTTACAAGGAGCTCTTGAAAACTAAAAAAGAACAAGACAAATAATTCCATAAAACATGGGCAAAATATAGGATAGCCAAGTTAGAGAAGACCAAATCCAAAGGACCAAAAAACATATGGAAAGATATTCAAACTCACCAGTAGTCAGAGAAATAAGAAATAATGTGACTGTCATAATACATTGTGCTCATCAGACTGGCAACAATTTAAAGTGTGACAACATCTATCCTATGTGTTAGTTGAAATATAAATCATTATGGCCTTTTGATAAAATGATTTAGCAGTGGCTGTAAAATTTAAAATACGATTGCCCTTCTATTCAGCAATCCCATTTCTCAGAAAAGATAATTTGGATATAAAGCACCGATACATGATGATATATAGGCAGATGCTTCTCGCAATGTTGTTCTCAGTGGCAATTTTTATAAACAAGTTGATGTCCATCAATAGAAACTGATAGAAAGTATTTAGGTACACATAGATCTGTACCATGAAATATTATGCACACATGAAAGAGGGAGAGGAGGGGAAGGGAATAGAAGAGGGGACAAGTGGACTTAGATTTCTACAGGATATTAAAAAGTGAGATAAGCAAGACATAGAACTCTATCTATATCTCCATTTTTCAAAAATAATAACCAAGAAAACTTTGCATGTGTATGTGGGTTTGTATATTATTATATGCACATGGAGATATGTATTTATATATATAGATAGAAATATTAATATAAAATACATACATACATTTAAATATGTGTATATATAGTGTTTATGTGTGTGGGTAGAGAGAAAGATTCATGAAAGAATGATTACTAAAATGTTAATGGTGATATTGTGCTTATGCTTGCTTTCTTCCTGCTCATAGTATTTGAATTTTATTTTGCAATAAGCGTGTATGGTCAAAGTGATCAGAAAAAATATTGTGCCTCATTCTCCACTCTCCACCATTCTCCATCCTGCTGGGAGTTCTAACTTTCTTTAAAAGACAACAGGTTAGTAACAATTTTAGTTATTTTAATAACTACAAAACTATCAATAGTAACTCCACGACTATATTCAAGATGTGTGTGACCCTAAGAAAATCCCTAGATATAAAGTAAATCCATGAAGTCCAGATTTCTGTCTCAGGTAAACCTGAGTGCTGTTATAGAAATTGACCTGTGTTTCTATGCTATACCCCAGTGAGTGACCTTTGCTCACAGATTGAGAGCCCTCAGATTTGCATTTATATAGCTCATTTGATACAGTCTTAATCTTATTGAGGTTTTAAAAATCAGAACGGGAATGAAAGATCAACTTACCAGATTTCAATAGGTTTTTGTTCATTTGTCCATCTATATTGCAATTGTCTATCTTCCCATCACCCAGGTGTGTATAACTGTTAGGAGATTTTTGCATTTAAGACCAAGGGGGAAAGGTGTACTTTTGTCTTTGGAAATGAAAAACACAATCTTTTATGGCCCTAGCTCCAATGAAGCCTCAGCCACATCAGCACAGGCCACACTTAAATGGCCCCCTGAGGTCCCTGCTATTGTGATTATTGAATCAATTAACTCCCATGATTAGATCGCATGGCAGAATATAGACAAAAATGTTTCTTGGCCAAAGGAAATATCTTACAAATGATTGCAATAGTCCTCAGAGGTTGGATGAGCCTGAAGGAAAATACTGGGTCATTACCTGAAAGAGAAATAAAAAGATTGCTAACCTGATTGTCTCTTTAACTTACATGAAAATGCAGCCTTGAGAGAAAGAAAAAGAGAGAGAAGCACTTGTGTTATGATTGAAAAATACACGCTACTCCAACATTATAAATGGGATGTCTTTCATTTTTTTTTATGATAGCCACACACACAGAGAGAGAGAGAGAGAGAGAGAGAGAGAGAGGCAGAGACACAGGCAGAGGGAGAAGCAGGCTCCATGCACCGGGAGCCCGATGTGGGACTCGATCCCGGGTCTCCAGGATCGCGCTCTGGGCCAAAGGCAGGGGCTAAACCGCTGCATCACCCAGGGATCCCTGGGATGTCTTTCAAAGGGTCATTTATAAGTCAGTTGTTTGATATATAATGTGTTTTGCCACAGACAACAGGTTCTACAGTTGAGGGGGTCCTAGGCTGGCCTTGCAAAGCAGGTCCTCACCATCCTGCATTAAGGGACGGTCCCCATAAACCCGAGGCCTGTCGGAGAAATGGCCTATGTTCTGCTGGAGGGAAGAGAGGGAAGAATAGATATGCAGTTGTTAAGAACTGGGCTTTGTAGCCAGGTAAGTCTCTGTTTGCATCTCCTCCCTCCCATCTATTATCTATGAAACCTTAGGCAAGTCACCTAAACTCTAGCTCCCCTTTCTTCCTCTGTGAAATGAAAATTGTAATTCCTATTCCACAGAATCATTGTGGAGTTTAATGAGATAATGTATCAAAAGTGCCTGGTATTTGATAGAAAATGAAAGATAATTACCATTGTTGGGGCCAGATATGACCTCAAACAAAATTTCAATAATCAGTGGTGCTCATCTTTAATATCCTTTTATCTGCCTTACTTCTTGCAGCACTTTATTCCTATTGTTCTAGATCCCTGAGTACTCACAGGACTCACCTCTACTATAAATTATTCACTAGGACACTTTACCAAACTTCCCTCCCTGGATTAGTGTTCCATGCTACAAAAATACAGTTCACCTCTGCTCTTTCCCCCATCAAGACTCCTATTCAATGTGGTATGGAAACTCAATGGCCTGTTAATCTGAAATATGTCTAGTTTTTCAGAAGAATCCTGGATAACCTAAATAATACTCTAACTGGTGAAACCTCAGGCAACATAACCAAAAATTCTAGACAGCACTGGGGGAGATATTTTGCAAACCCAGATGCCAGGGAAGTGAGAGTATGTGTTCACTAGGAACTTTTTAAAAATATAATTTTGTGGGGTTACCTGGATGGCTCAGTCAGTTAAGCAGCCAACTCTTGATTTCAGCTCAGGTCATGATCTCCAGGGTGTGAGATTGACTGCATGGGCTCCATGCTCAGCAGAGTCTGCCTGAGATTCTCTCCTCTCCCTCTGCCCCTCCCCCTGCTTGCACTCTCTTTTTCTCTCTCCCTAAAATAACCAAATAAATCTTTTTTAAAAATTAAAAATGAAAGTACAACTTTGGGCTTCTCCATCCAGAAAGATAGAGTAGATGTACTTTTCCCCTATTCCTCTCGCTAAGTAGAACTAAAACCTTGACACCTACACACTATATACAAAACAACCAAAGAAGACTCTGAAACATCAAGGAAAGAAAGCAAACTGGTTAGGAACCTTGGGTCTCAAGGAATGACATGGTAGTAAATTCCTTGGGTCTTTGTTGTTGTTGTCAAGGGTTTCCTTTTTTGCCTCATATATCCCAGACACAGAGCTAAAGAAGCTGATTAATTTGGAAATACCAACAGAAGCAGACAGAAAAAATCCCACCCTACTCCCCCAAGTTTTCTCTCTCTTGCCAAAAGACCAAGAAAAGAGCAGCTTACTAAGGAAGAAACATTTTAGTCAATAATCACTCTACTCAGGTCAAGTGTAGCAGTAAAAAAACTGTGATCCTGGGATCCCTGGATGGCGCAGCGGTTTAGCGCCTGCCTTTGGTCCAGGGCATGATCCTGGAGACCCCGGATTGAATCCCATGTCGGGCTCCCAGTGCATGGAGCCTGCTTCTCCCTCTGCCTATGTCTCTGCCTCTCTCTCTCTCTCTCTCTCTGTGACTATCATAAAATAAATTTTAAAAAAATTAAAAAAAAACTGTGATCCCATTATCACCCACATAAGCAAAGAGCCAACAAGGAACCTGGACGTCCATTCTTTTTAAAATTCATTAACATATAGTATGTTATTAGTTCCAGAGGTAGAGTTCAGTGATTCATCAGTTGCATATAGTGCAGTGATAAAACCCAGTGCTCATTCCATCAAATGCCCTCCTTAATTCCCATCACCCAGTTATCCCATCCCCCACCTACTTCCCCTCCAGCAACCTTCAATTTGTTTCCTAGAGTTAAGAGTCACTTATGGTTTGTCTCCCTCTCTGATTTCATCTTATTTTATTTTTCATTCCCTTCCCCTATAATTATCTGTTTTGTTCTTAAATTCCACATATGAATGAAACTATATGAAATTATCTTTCTCTGATTGATTTATTTTGCTTAGCATAATACCCTCTAGTTCCATCCATGTTGTTGCAAATGTAAGATTTCATTTTTGATGGCTGATTAATATTCCATTATATGTGTGTACACATACTCATGCATGTGCGCACACACACACATATATATATATACCACATTTTCTGTATCCCTTCATCTGTTGAACATCTGGGCTCTTTCCATATTTTGGCTATTGTGGACATTGCTGCTATAAACATTGGGGTGCGGGTGGCCCTTTGAATCACTGTTTGTATCCTTTGGATAAACACCTAGTAGTGCTATGGCTGGGTCATAGGGTAGCTCTATTTCAAGCTTTTTCAAGATCCTTCAGAGTGGCTGCACCAGATTGCATTTCCACCAACACTTTAACGGAGTTCCCCTTTCCCCACATCCTCGCCAACATCTGTTGTTTCCTAATTTGTTAATTTTAGCCATTCTGACTGTGTGAGGTGGTATTTCATTGTGGTTTTGATTTGTATTTTCCTGATGACAAGTGATATGGAGCATTTCTTTCATGTGTTTGATGGCCATTAGTGTGTTTTCTTTGGAGAAATGTCTATTCATGTCGTCTGCCTATTTATTGACTGGATTCTTTGTTTCTTGGGTGTTGAGTTTCATAAGTTCTTTATAGATTTTGGATACTAGCCCTTTATCTAATAAGATTTTTGCAAATATCCTCTCCCGTTCTATAGGTTTTCTTTTAGTTTTATCAACTCTTTCCTTTGCTGCACAAAAGCTTTTTATCTTGATGAAGTTCCAATAGTTCATTTTTGGTTTTGTTCCCCTTGCCTTTGAAGACATGTCTAGCAAGAAGCTGCTGCAGCGAGGTCAAAGAGGTTGCTGCCTGTGTTCTTCTCTAGGATTTCGGTGGATTCCTGTCTCACATTTAGGTCTTTCATCCATTTTGATTCTATTTTTGTGTATGGTGTGAGGAAATGGTCCAGTTTCATTCTTCTGCATGTGGCTGCTTGACACATTCTTGGAAGGTTGTAACAAGGCACCCCAACACCCCTATCAGGATGGTGTCAGAGAAGGCCAAGGAGGGAGCCAGAACTTTCATCCCTGCTGGGCAATAATGATCCCCTTTTCCCACAGTGTCATTGGAAACCACAAAAGGAGCTTGTACTTCTACCTTCACTTAAAAGTTATGAAATGCCCTTGTTGGGCTAGGGTCAGAAGAGGCCTAGTAGAGTCAAGACTTTTGCCATTGTCCAGTGGTTACAAGTCCATCCCCACCACAGTGTTAAGGAAGACCATGTGTGAAGCCAAAATTCATATCTCCACCAAACAATAATAAGGAGCCAGATCCCTGGTGTCAATGGAGGCTGAGTGGGGGAACATGAACTTCTGCCTCCACCTGGGAGTAATGAAGTGGTGCCCTCACCTTTCCCTACTATAGTGGTGTCAGAAAAAGTTAACTAGGAGTGGTGGGGCAAGATGGTGGAAGAGTAGGATCCCCAAGTCACCTGTCCCCACCAACTTACCTAGATAATTTTCAAATCATCCTGAAAACCTACGAATTCAGCCTGAGATTTAAAAAGAGAACAGCTGGAATGCTACAGTGAGAAGAGTTCACGCTTCTATCAATGGTAGGAAGACGGAAAAATAAATAAATAAATAAAAAAGCATCCCGTGGGGGAGGGGCCCTGTGAGGAGCTGGACTAAGGCTGGGTGGTGAGAGCCTCCAGGACAGGAAAGCCGAGTCCTGGAGAAGCAGGAACTTTACCAATCTTCCTGGATGGAAAGGCACTCTCAGGGATCTCGGGCAGGATCCTAGGAGGGGCAGTGGAGCCCCCAAGTCCCCAAGGTCACTAACAGAGGAACTGCGGCCCGGGGGAGAGTGCGCCACACACCTCGGGCCCAGCTCCATAAAGGGCTGGAGCATGCACCTGGTGGGGTCCTGGGAGCAGCCCAGGAGGTGGCTCAGGCGGCAGCTCTGCGTGGAAGGGTTTGCGCCGGCCCTGGGAGCGCAATTCCAGCATTGCAGGCTCCAGAGCCCCCAGCAACGGGGGACACAGCCCAGGATCCAGTGCTCCCCTTGGGACAGGCAGAGCCCGGGAGGACACAGGACAGCAAGGACGCTCCTGACACCCGGCGACCCAGAGCTGTGCAGATCAGCGACCCCGCCCCCGGAGCATCCAGGCCCCTGTGGACTGGGAGCTGAAGTAGTTAATCCGGTAGCTGACTCCAGGGCTGGAGAGCTGTCCGCCGCCACTGTTTTTGTTCCTCCTGGTGTCACCTTGTGCCTGGGACTGAGCAGGGCCGCAAGGGAACAGGGGCCTCACAGGATAAACAGCTCCCAGTGAACCGTGCACCTGGCAGGGAGTGGGGCAGTTCCCCCAGATGCACATATCTGAGAATCAGCACAGCAGGCCCCTCCTCCAGAGGACCAGCTGGAAGAAAGGAGAAGAGCAAGTTCTTGACAGAGCAGCGCTAGAAAGCTCCAGGAGAAGTGAGGGATTTACAGTATATAGAACCAGAGGACACCCCTCTTTGTTTCCTTTTGTTTTGTTTTTGTTTCTGTTTTGTTTTTTATTTTTGTTCTTTGTTTTCCCCTTTTTTCTCTTTTTTTCATTCCTTTTTCCAGAACAACTTGTTTTTAGCCACTCTAAATGGAGCAAAATGACTAGAAGGAAGAACTCACCACAAAAGAATCAGAAACAGTACTCTCACCCACAGAGATACAAAATTTGGATTAGAATTCGATGTCAGAAAGCCAATTCAAAAGCACAATTATAAAGCTACTGGTTGCTCTGGAAAAAAGGCATAAAGGATTCAAGACACTTCATGACGGCAGAATTTAGATCTAATCAGGCCGAAATAAAAAATCAATTAAATGAGATGCAATCCAAACTGGAGGTCCTAACGATATGGGTTAATGAGATAGAAGAAAGAGTGAGTGACATAGAAGACAAGTTGATGGCAAGGAAGGAAGCTGAGGAGAAAAAGAGACAAACAATTAAAAGATCATGAGGAAAAGTTAAGGGAAATAAATGACAGACTCAGAAGGAAAAAATCTACGTTTTTGGGGGGTTCCAGAGAGCACCGAAAGGGACAGAAGACCAGGAAGCATATTTGAACAAATCATAGCTGAGAACTTCCCTAACTTGGGGAGGGAAACAGACTTTCAGATCCGGAAGATAGAGAGATCCTCCCCCTAAAATCAATAAAAACCATTCAACACCTTGACATTTAATAATGAAACTCACAAATTCCAAAGATAAAGAGAAGATCCTTAAAGCAGCAAGAGACAAGAAATCCCTAACCTTTATGGGGAGAAGTATTCGGTTAACAGCAGACCTCTCCACAGAGACCTGGCAGGCCAGGAAGGGATGGCAGGATATATTCAGGGTCCTAAATGAGAAGAATCTGCAGCCAAGAATACTCTATCCAGCAAGGCTCTCATTCAGAATAGAAGGAGAGATAAAGAGCTTCCAAGATAGGCAGAAACTGAAAGAATATGTGACCACCAAACCATCTCTGCAAGAAATATTAAGGGGGACTCTGTAAAAGAAAGAAGAAGTCCAAAGAAACAATCCACAAAAACAGGGACTGAATAGGTATTATGATGACACTAAATTCATATCTTTTAATAGTAACTCTGAACGTGAATGGGCTTAAAGATCCCACCAAAATACGCAGGGTTTCCACTGGTTAAAAAAAAGCAAGACCCATCTATTTACTGTCTACAAGAGACTCATTTTAGACCTAAGGACACCTCCAGCCTGAAAATGAAAGGTTGGAGAACCACTTACCATTCAAATGGTCCTGAAAGAAAGCATGGGTACCAATCCTCATATCAGATAAATTAAAGTTTATCCCAAAGACTGTAGTAAGACATGAAAAGCGACACTATATCATACTTAAAGGATCTATCCAACAAGAGGACCTAACAATCCTGAATATTTCTGCCTCTAATGTGGGAGCTGCCAAGTACATCAATCAATTAATAATCAAAGTTAAGACATACTTAGATAATAATACACTTACACTGGGAGAATTCAACATGCCACTTTCTGTAAATGACAGATATTCTAAACACAGCATCTCCAAAGAAACCAGAGCTTTAAATGATACACTGGACCAGATTGAATTCACAGATATTTACAGAACTTTACATCCGCAACTGAATACACATTCTTCCCAAGTGCAAATGGAATTTTCTCCAGAATAGACCACATACTGGGTCACAAATCAGGTCTGAACCGATACCAAAAGATTGGGATTGTCCCCTGCATATTTTCAGACCATAATGATTTGAAACTAGAACTAAATCACAAGAAGAAATTTGGAAGAATTTCAAACACGTGGAGGCTAAAGAGCATCCTGCTAAAAGATGAAAGGGTCAACCAGGAAATTAGAGAAGAATTAAAAAGATTCATGGAAACTAATGACAATGAAGATACAACCATTCAAAATCTTTGGGATACAGCAAAAGCAGTCCTGAGACAGAAATACATTGCAATACAAGCATCCATTCAAAAACTGGAAAGAACCCAAATACAAAAGCTAACCTTACACATAAAGGAGCTAGAGAAAAAACAGCAAATAGATCCTACACCTAGGAGAAGAAGAGAGTTAATAAAGATTCGAGCAGAACTCAATGAAATAAGAGACCAGAAGAACTGTGGAACAGATCAACAAAACCAGAAGTTGGTTCTTTTTTTTTTTTAGGAGTTGGTTCCTTGAAAGAATTAATAAGACAGATAAACCATGAGCCAGCCTTATTAAAAACAAAAAAGAAAGACTCAATAAAATCACAAATGGAAAATGAGAGATCACCACCAATACCAAGGAAATACAAATGATTTTAAAAACTTATTATGAGCAGCTATATACCAATAAATTAGCCAATCTGGAAGAAATGAATGCATTTCTGGAAAACCACAAACTACCAAAACTGGAACAGGAAGAAATAGAAAACCGGAACAGGCCAATAACCAGGGAGGAGATTGAAGCAGTTATCAAAAACTTCCCAAGACACAAAAGTCCAGGGCCAGATGGCTTCCCAGGGGAATTCTATCAAACGTTTGTAGGAGAAACAATACCTATTTTACTAAAGCTGTTCCGAAAGATAGAAAGGGATGGAATACTTCCAAACTCATTCTATGAGGCCAGCATCATCTTAATTCCAAAACCAGACAAAGACCCCACCAAAAAGGAGAATTATAGACCAATATCCCTGATGAACAGAGATGCAAAAATTCTCAACAAGATACTAGCCAATAGGATCTAATACCACATTAAGAAGATTATTTACCATGACCAAGTGGGAATTATCCCCGGGATGCAAGGCTGGTTCAACACTCTTAAAGCAATCAATGTGATAGAGCATATCAACAGGAGAAAAAACAGGAACCATATGATCTTCTAAATAGATGCAGAGAAAGCATTTGAAAAAATACAGCATCCATTCCTGATCAAAACTCTTCAGAGTGTAGGGATAGAGGGAACATTCCTCAGTATCTTAAAAGTCATCTACGAAAAGCCCACAGCAAATATCATTCTCAACGGGGAAACACTGGGAGCCTTTCCCCTTAGATGAGGAACACGACAGGGTGTCCACTCTCACTTCTGCTATTCAACATAGTACTAGAAGTCCTAGCCTCAGCAATCAGGCAACAAAAAGAAATAAAACGCATTCAAATTGTCAAAGAAGTCAAACTCTCCCTCTTCTCAGATGACATGATACTGTACAAAGAAACCCAAAAGACTCCATCCCAAGATTGTTAGAACTCATACAGCAATTCAGCAGTGTGGCAGGATACAAAATCAATGAGCAGAAATCAGTGGCATTTCTATACACCAACAATGAGACTGAAGGAAAAGAAATTAAGGAGTCAATCCCATTGACAATTGCACCCAAAAGCATAAGATACCTAGGAAGAAACCTAACCAAGGGGTAAAGGATCTATACCCTCAAAATGACAGAACACTTCTGAAAGACATTGAGGAAGACACAAAGAGATGGAAAAATATTCCAAGCTCATGGATTGGAAGAATTAATATTGTGAAAGTGTCAATGCTATCCAGGGCAGTTTACACATTTAATGCTATCCCTATCAAAATACCATGGGCTTTCTTCAAAGAGTTGGAAGAAATCATCTTAAGATTTGTGTGGAATCAGAAAAGACCCCGAATAGCCAGGGGAATATTAAAAAAGAAAACCAGGAGGAGGGGCAGGATAGCGGAAGAGTAGGGTCCCCAAGTCACCTGTCCCCACCAAATTCCCTAGATAACCTTCAAATCATCCTGAAAATCTAAGAATTCGGCCTGAGATTTAAAGAGAGAACAGCTGGAGTGCTACAGTGAGAAGAGTTCACACTTTTATCAAGGTAGGAAGACGGGGAAAAAAGAAATAAAGAAACAAAACGCATCCAAGGGGGAGGGGCCCCGCAAGGAGCCGGGCTAAGGCCGGGTCGAGTGCCCCCAGGACAGGAAAGTACCCTCCTGGAGAAGCAGGTACTTCACCAATCTTCCCGGACAGAAAGGCGCTCGCAGGAGTTAGAGCAGGACGCCAGGAGGGCGGGGATGCCCTCAGGCTCCCTGGGACACTAACAGAGCAACTGCACACCGGGGAGAGTGCGCCAAGCTCCCTAAAGGGCTGCAGCGTGCGCACGGCTGGACCCGGGAGCAGCTAGGAGGGCCTCGGGGGGGCGTCTCCGCAGAGAGGGGGCTGCACGGCCCTGGCAGCAGCTCGGCGGGGCTCAGAGGGCGGCTCCACGGAGAGGGGGCTGCCCGGCCGGGAGCACGAATCCAACAGTGCAGGCCCGGGAGCACTGGGCACCGGGGACACACCCCAGGATCCGGCCTCCCCCTGGGACAGGCAGAGGCCAGGAGGGCCCAGCAATGCAAGGACCCTCCTGCCCTGAGCTGAGCAGATCAGCGGCCCGGCCCGGGAGCCTCAAGGCCCCTGCAGGCTTAGAGCTCTGAGTTACTGCGGGAGCTGACTCCAGGGCTCCAGAGCTGGCCGCCGCCACTGTTTGTTCCTCCTGGGGCCTCACGGAGTAAACAACCCCCACTGAGCCCTGCACCAGGCAGGAGGCTGAGCAGTTCCCCCAAGTGCTAACCCCTGAAAATCAGCACAACAGGCCCCTCCCCCAGAAGACCAGCTACACGGACAAGTTCCAGGGGAAGTCAAGAGACTTAAAGTATACAGAATCAGAAGATACTCCCCCTGTGTTTGTTTTTTTTTTTTTTTTTTTGCTTTTTGATTTCTGTTTGCTTCCCCCACCCTTTTTTCTTTCTCTTTTTCTTCTCTTTTTTTCTTTTTTTCTTCCTTTTTTCTTTTTCTCTTTTCTTTCCTTCTCTCCTTTTCCCAATACAACTTGTTTTTGGCCACTCTGCACTGAGCAAAATGACTAGAAGGAAAACCTCACCTCAAAAGAAAGAATCAGAAACAGTCCTCTCTCCCACAGAGTTGCAAAATTTGGATTACAATTCAATATCAGGGATCCCTGGGTGGCGCAGCAGTTTGGCGCCTGCCTTTGGCCCAGGGCGCGATCCTGGAGACTCCGGATCGAATCCCACGTCGGGCTCCCGGTGCATGGAGCCTGCTTCTCCCTCTGCCTATGTCTCTGCCTCTCTCTCTCTCTCTCTCTATGTGACTATCATAAATAAATAAAATTAAAAAAAAACAACAATTCAATATCAGAAAGCCAATTCAGAAGCACTATCATAAAGCTACTGGTGGCTCTAGAAAAAAGCATAAAGAACTCAAGAGACTTCATGACTGCAGAATTTAGATCTAATCAGGCAGAAATTAAAAATCAACTGAATGAGATGCAATCCAAACTAGAAGTCCTAACATTGAGGGTTAATGAAGTAGAAGAACAAGTGAGTGACATAGAAGACAAGTTGATGGCAAAGAGGGAAACTGAGGAAAAAAGAGACAATTAAAAGACCATGAGGATAGATTAAGGGAAATAAATGACAGCCTGAGGAAGAAAAACCTACGATTAATTGGGGTTCCCGAGGGTGCCGAAAGGGACAGAGGTCCAGAATATGTATTTGAACAAATCATAGCTGAAAACTTCCCTAATCTGGGAAGGGAACCAGGCATTCAGATCCAGGAAATAGAGAGATCCTCCCCTAAAATCAATAAAAACCTTTCAACACCTCGACATTTAATAGTTAAGCTTGCAAATTCCAAAGATAAAGAGAAGATCCTTAAAGCAGAAAGAGACAAGAAATCCCTGACTTTTATGGGAAGGAGTATTAGGGTAACAGCAGACCTCTCCACAGAGACCTGGCAGGCCAGAAAGGGCTGGCAGGATATATTCAGGGTCCTAAATGAGAAAAACATGCAACCAAGAATACTTTATCCAGCAAAGCTCTCATTCAGAATGGAAGGAGAGATAAAGAGCTTCCAAGACAGGCGGGAACTGAAACAATATGTGACCTCCAAAAAGCTCTGCGAGAAATTTTAAGGGGGACTCTTAAAATTACACTTTAAGAAGAATTCCAATGGAACAATCCACAAAAACAAGGACTGAATAGATATCATGATGACACTAAACTCATATCTTTCAATAGTAACTCTGAATGTGAATGGGCTTAATGACCCGATCAAAAGGTGCAGGGTTTCAGACTGGATAAAAAAGCAGGACCCATCTATTTGCTGTCTACAAGAGACTCATTTTAGACAGAAGGACACCTACAGCCTGAAAATAAAAGGTTGGAGAACCATTTACCATTCGAATGGTCCTCAAAAGAAAGCAGGGGTAGCCATCCTTATATCAGATAAACTAAAATTTACCCCGAAGATTGTAGTGAGAGATGAAGAGGGACACTATATCATACTTAAAGGATCTATCCAACAAGAGGACTTAACAATCCTCAATATATATGCCCCGAATGTGGGAGCTGCCAAATATTTAAATCAATTAATAACCAAAGTGAAGAAATACTTAGCTAATAATACACTTATACTTGGTGACTTGAATCTACCGCTTTCTACACTCGATAGATCTTCTGAACACAACATCTCCAAAGAAACGAGAGCTTTAAATGATACACTGGACCAGATGGATTTCACAGATATCTACAGAACTTTACATCCAAACTCAACTGAATACACATTCTTCTCAAGTGCACATGGAACTTTCTCCAGAATAGACCACATACTGGATCACAAATTGGGTCTGAACCGATACCAAAAGATTGGGATTGTCCCCTGCATATCCTCAGACCATAATGCCTTGACATTAGAACTAAATCACAACAAGAAGTTTGGAAGGACTTCAAACACGTGGAGGTTAAGGACCATCCTTCTAAAAGATGAAAGGGTCAACCAGGAAATTAAGGAAGAATTAAAAAGATTCATCAAAACTAATGAGAATGAAGATACAACCTTCAAAATCTTTGGGATGCAGCAAAAGCAGTCCTAAGGGGGAAATACATCGCGATACAAGCATCCATTCAAAAACTGGAAAGAACCCAAATACAAAAGCTAACCTTACACATAAAGGAGCTAGAGAAAAAACAGCAAATAGATCCTACACCTAGGAGAAGAAGAGAGTTAATAAAGATTCAAGCAGAACTCAATGAAATAAGAGACCAGAAGAACTGTGGAACATATCAACAAAACCAGGAGTTGGTTCTTTGAAAGAATTAATAAGATAGATAAACCATTAGCCAGCCTTATTAAAAAGAAGAGAGAGAAGACTCAAATTAATAAAATCATGAATGAGAAAGGAGAGATCACTACCAACACCAAGGAAATACAAACGATTTTAAAAACATATTATGAACAGCTATATGCCAATAAATTAGGCAATCTAGAAGAAATGGACGTATTTATGGAAAGCCACAAACTACCAAAACTGGAACAGGAAGAAATAGAAAACCTGAACAGGCCAATAACCAGGGAGGAAATTGAAGCAGTCATCAAAAACCTCCCAAGACACAAGAGTCCAGGGCCAGATGGCTTCCCAGGGGAATTCTATCAAACGTTTAAAGAAGAAACCATACCTATTCTGCTAAAGCTGTTTGGAAAGATAGAAAGAGATGGAGTACTTCCAAATTCGTTCTATGAGGCCAGCATCACCTTACTTCCAAAACCAGACAAAGACCCCACCAAAAAGGAGAATTATAGACCAATATCCCTGATGAACATGGATGCAAAAATTCTCAACAAGACACTAGCCAATAGGATCCAACAATACATTAAGAAAATTATTCACCATGACCTAGTAGGATTTATTCCCGGGACACAAGGCTGGTTCAACACTCGTTAAACAATCAATGTTATTCATCATATCAGCAAGAGAAAAACCAAGAACCATATGATCCTCTCATTAGATGCAGAGAAAGCATTTGACAAAATACAGCATCCATTCCTGATCAAAACTCTTCAGAGTGTAGGGATAGAGGGAACATTCCTCAACGTCTTAAAAGCCATCTACGAAAAGCCCACAGCAAATATCATTCTCAATGGAAAAGCACTGGGAGCCTTTCCCCTAAGATCAGGAACACTTAGTTGGATGGCTTAGTCAGTGAGCCCCTTGATCTCACCTCAGATCTTAATCTCAGGGTTGTGAGTTTGAGCTCCATATTGGGCTCCATGGACATGGAGACTACTTAAAAAAATAAAGAAAGAAGCTGAACAAAACACAAACAGAATAAACACAAAGAAATCCATGCCACAACATATAATAATTAAACTTCTGAAAACTAAAGACAAAAAAAAACCTTGAAATTGACCAGAGAAAAATGACACCTATCCTATAGAAGAAACATAATTCAAATGACAGTATATTTATTTTTTGTATATTTCTATTGGGGTTTTATTTGCCAACATATAGTGTAACACCCAGTGCTCATCCCATCAAGTGCCCCCCTCAGTGCCCTGTCACCCAGTCACCCCAACCACCCACCCACCTCCCTTTCTACCACCCCTTGTTCGTTTCCCAGAGTTAGAAGTCTCTCATGTTCTGACAGCATATTTCTTATCAGAAACCATGGGGGCCAGAAATAAGTGACACAATATTTTTCAAAAACTGCAAATCTATAATCCTATACCCAGCAGAAACATTCTTCAGGAATAAAGAGTAAATCAAAACATTTTAAGATAAAGGAAAACTAAGAATTTTTCACCAGCAAATCTATCTTAATAGAATAGCTAAAGAAAGCTTTCTAAACAGAAATGGAATGATAAATAAAGAACCTTAAGATATGAGGAAGGAGGGAAGAACACAGGAAGTAAAAAAAAAAAGCCCTTCCAACTCCTTTTGATTTTTCTAAATTATATTATTGGTTGAAGCAAAATTATAGCAGTGTATGATGTGATTCTAAATAGGTAGAGGAAATATTTAAGATAATTATATTATAAATGGGGTAGGGTAAAGGGATATAAAGGGAAGTATGGCCTCTATACTTCATTCTAATGGATAAAATGATACCACCAACAGATTACAATATTATGTTTATATAAGATGTACTATCTAGAGCAATCACTAAAAAAGGTATACACACAAAGAGATATGCAGTTAAAAACACTAAAGATTAATAAAAATGAAATTATAAAAAATGTTCACATAACACACAGGGAGGCAGGAAAAAGAAAATAGAGATGAAAAGCAAAGAGAACAAACAAAACAAAAAATAAAATAGTACACTTAAGCCCTAACTTATTAATAATTACATGAAATGTGAAATGGTGTAAATTCACCAATTAAAAGACAGAAATTGACGGAGTGTATTTAAAAACATTATCCAACTCTATGCCATCCAAAGAAACTTATTTCAAAATTAATAATATAGATAGGTTGAGAACAAAAGCATAAAAAAGATATATCATACAAAGGAAAGCACAAGTAACTACATTAATATCAGATAAAGTAGACTTGAGATCAAAGAAAATTGCCAGAGACAGGATATTATATAATGAAAAGAGGGTCAATCCACAACAAGGACACAGCAGTAAAAAATTTGTATGCATCAAATAACAGAGCTTCTAAATACACAAGGCCAAAGCTGATAGAACTGAAAAAATAAACAAATCGACACTTATAGTTGGAAAATTCAACATGCCTTCTCAAAAACTAATAGAATATCTAGACAAAAAATCAGCAAGGATATAGAAGAAAATACCGTCAACCAACAAAATCTAATCAAAATTTGTATAACACTCTACTCAGCAACAACATAATCCAAATTCTTTTCAAGTGTGCATGAAACAAATACCAATATAGACCATATCCTTGGCCATAAAATAAACTTTAAAAATTTAGAACTGAAATCATGCAAAGTGTATTGTTAAACCAGAATGAAAAATCGAACTAGAAATCAGTAACGGATAACAGCAAGATCCCCAAATAGTTGGAATCTAAAGAACTTTAAATAACCTATGGGTCAAATCTCTTTGGTTACATTTGAATTTGGTTAAATCTATAGACTCTCTCACCAGGGAAGTCTTCCTGCACACAAAATTTGGCGTATAATTTGAGGGAGTTGGCCATTGGTTCATTTTAGTGAACTATAACTTGCTTATTTTGGGGAACCATATAATTTGTTCATTTTAGTAAACAAATGATCCCACTTAAAATCAACAACAAAACGAAATGAAGAGGCATTTTAAGAAGGCACAAATTATTGCAGTTACTGACAGATATATTATTTTCCTGTAAATAAAAATTTCTCTATTTAATTTATAATAATAGGTACTGTGATATAGTGCTTGGACATGCAGTCTCCAGAATCTGACAGACCTAGATCCTGACAGTTTCTATCAGAAAAAGCTAAGGCATCTACTTAAATTCTCATTCTCAGGCACCATGTCCATAAAATGGGCATCAAAGCAGTGTCTTCTGTGGCTATCTTGAGGACTTGTAAGTGATAAATCATGGGGGAATATAGTGTACCTGGTGATTAACATGCATTTCCCATTAAGTCTGAAAAAAATAAACTTGTGCCTGATTATACATAGGGACTCAGGGAAAATAGGCATTCTAAACATTAAAACATTATAAACTACTCATGCAATAAACCCCTTCATGTAAATCAGACGTGGCATTTTCATAATTAAGGAAAAGTTCTTTGCAAACTTATCTGTTTTTAGCAGGCTGGATCACCTTGTACTTTAAATGGTAAAAGACTGCTACTTGGCATATTTAAACATTTCTATATGTCTGAAGTTTCAAATCCTTTTTTAAATGAAGTAAATAAGTTCAGTTACTCTTGAGGTTTTTAATTTATATACTTACTAAGTAACCTTATTAAAATCTTAGTGAAGAACTCTACATTCAATACGATTGACTACAGTAGAATTTTCTCAATGGAAGCTGTCCACCTAGTTCTGAGTTCTGATGTATCCACAAAGCACTGGGAATATCCTTTTCCAAGTGTGTCATTTCAAATACCAAATCCTGAACTGTATGCCTGGGCAGTCTTGTACATCTGTAATCTAGATGCATTCCTCTGGCCGCAATGGAGGTGAGTGGTAGGGAACTCCACCGGGAAGCAATGGTTGATCCTGCCAGGAACACAAGCTGGAAGCCTCCAGCTGCAGTGCCTTAGAGATCTGCTGCAGCATTTGAGCTGAGGCCCTGCTCTTCCCGGACTCCCCAGCCAGTGACTGAGAAAGATAGGGAGATTGGGTCTTAGGGCTGGACCAGTTCTGCCCAACATGGACCTCCTCTATGGGAAATTTTGGTGCCAGAGGTGTCTGTTGGGCTGGCCAAGATTTTGTACCAGCTACACTGATGTCTGAGGTTCTTCATGCTCAATTTTCCTTCCTTCCCTCCCTCCCCTCATAGGTATCAGATCAACATTATGATCTGAAGGCTCTCCCTACCTACTCCAGCCCTTTCTCCCATTTATCTTTCGTGGACATTACTCTGAATAGCTGTCCTACCCTTCAAACTCCATCTTGGATTCCCAGCTGATCCAAACTGACATATATACCTAAACTGTGTTTCTAAGCAGAAGAACCCATAGAGACTCTAAGAAATAATTAGGTATAGAACTTTGCATACTGTAGGGATCCTAAAATAGACAACGTGGTTAAGAGCTAACATAAGAGCTAATAAACATGGGCTACAGAAGTTCCAGGCAACTGGGAAGGAGGAATTTATAACTTTAAAAAGTAGTCATGTAAAAAAAATAATAATAAAAAATAAATAAATAAAAATAAATAAATAAAAAATAGTCATGTGCAAAAACCATTCAGTGCCTACTTCTTTTCATTTTAGTTTCTTCCCCTTTAAACTCAGATGCTAAAGATGCTGAATTCCAAACTGCCAGAGTTGATCAGAACACACAAATTAATTAATCAATCTAGGTGGGTTTTTGGGGGGGAGGGGGTTCTATTTCTGTTGCATGGTTGATCAATTTAACCTTATAATAGTCATTTTAAAATCAGCAATAGCTCCCCGCCATGCATTTTGCTTGTCAAACTGAATGACGAAGGTGTTGTGAATGAGAATAGAGAATGTTGTAATTAATGCATAAGTTAAGGATTTGTTTGATTGTGTTTTAATCCGAGAAGATGTCTAAGTGATATTCTAAATTAAATCCAAAAGCCATTTCCCTCACTTACAAACTTAGCCTTTCTTTCTGGCAGAATCCCTGAGTTCATGTGTATTCATTAAAATCCAGTCCTAATTGCTCCCTAGTCAGCTATGAATCTTAAGAAGCTTAGCTGTTAAGTGCTTAAATTGTGTTTGCAGACAGAAAATGGAATTTCTCTAATGGTTTGCTATGGAAGACTCCATATTGTTATTATAGTGATTTTATTCATAATAAGTTTCAGAGACTGTTCTAAGAGCATTCACATTACGATTTATTTATTTATGTATTTATGTATTTATTTATTTATTTAAAATTAAACAGGTTGAGCCATTTCTAGATCCTTCCTCAGGCCAGTTAATATCAGCCAATTAAAGAATCTCTAATAGATATGCTAGAGTCCCCCTCTAATAGAAACATGTAGATCCAACATTACTTCCTGGATCCAGAGTTTCTCTTCCAAAGATGGTGGTCCAGTTGGGCAAGGGAGGAGTTCCTGCAACAAGCACCCCTGCTTCCCCTGTCCTAACCCTCAGCACAGCCTCCTTGGCATGACTCCCCAGCTAGTTCATAGAATCCAGGAGGGCAAGGGCACTGTCTGCCTTGCTCCAATATGCCCATCAGCACAGAATTTGGCATAGTTTTGGCTACTAGACTCCTATATCCCCCCACCTCGAGCTACTTACAATTCAAACCATTTTTTACTTGCTCTTCTATGTAATAATTAAAACATAATAATAAAATGATAAAGTAGTAATAATGCCCTAAAACATAATAATAATACAATAATAGCAGCTAACATTGAATCATTTTATTCTGTAGGCCAGCATTTTACATGCATTGTCTCCTTCAATATTCTAAAACCTATGAAAGCAATAATGAACTTTTGTCTTTTTCCGATGATGAAATAGAGATTCTGAAGGGGAAATAAAGAGATGAGGTCTAGAACCAGACTAAGAAACAGGAAGTCAGTCATCTTCCCGAGTGCATGGTCATCACAACACTAAGAAGCAACCACTCTCCCATGGTGTGCCTTACATGGCTAGAGGAGAGGGATATCTCACCATCTTATTTCTCCAGCATCCATTCCCTACTCAAGCCCATGCAATCTGGTTCTTCTCAGCACTCCATGGAAACTCCCCCTGAGGTCCTTGGTGGACTGTTTCTGGCCAATTCTAAATGTCTCTCTGCATTTTCCTGTCTGTGGAGCTCTTTGTCACTTGCCTTTCTAAGCGCCCACCCCCTTGCTTTTCATCACCTGCCACTTCTGTAATCTTGCTACCCTTTGGATCACTTTTTTTATCTTCAGTGGTTCCTAAACTTAATCTTAGTCTTGTTCTGTGGCTGCCCCTTTTTCATTGCTTTCCAAATAAAAAGAACTGGCATTTTTACAGATAAGGAAATAGAAATTCAGAGAGGCTGAGTACCTGCCCAAATTCATAATGCCATGGAGAGGCAGGATGGGTATTCAAATTGGGGTCTTATTCTTAATTACTGTGCCTCCAACAACCTCCTTCTCACTTCCACCTCTCCCTCACTCCCACCATTGGCTTTCAAGAAAGGGGAAATAATGTGGTGGATTGAGACAGTTCCTAGATGTTCACTAGGTCATCTGTCTATTTAATATGACCCCAGAATTAGTAATTGTAGTGGGGGCAATGGCTGTATTTCTTTACACCTTCTGTTTTCAGTCCTCCAACCCTGGGAGCATTGTGGTTTGGTGACACTGGAGCCCTGTTTTCACTCTCCTATGAACCAAAGGGCCAGATTTATATAAAACAATACCTCAAAGCTGAGGGAATGAACCTAGCATTATAATCTTTGTAAAAATATAAAGGTGGAGGTGCCAAGAGCTGACTGCCAGAATGTGCACTGTCTCCTTGGAGACCCCTGGAGTGAGTGACAGCACTAAGGAAGTAGCGTGGGCAATTGAGATGCACAATGAACCTACTAAACATTACAGATTCACTGACAATCTGTAACTGATGTCAAAGAATAAGGCACTGCTGGTTCCTATTGTTTTCACACTCTCCTCTGCAAGGGTCTTATTTTCTCGCCAGACTGGAAGCCCCCAGAGGCCCATGAAAGGGCTCTAGAAAGGCCACGTGGTTTGTGGGAAGAGCACAGAACTATAGGGCAGAATGCCTGGATTCTGGTCCTATATAATATCTCATTAACTATGGGAGATGAAGCCATGGACAACATTTTCACCTCTTTGAGCCTTAATTTCTTCAACTTTCAGGGAGAGTCACACTTCCTGCCCTACATAGTTATTATATCTATTAGCATCTGCATCCTCCGGTAGCACCCAGTTAATGATGGGCAGGTATATAATAAATCCATGCTAGATTTACTCTCAATTCAAACGAAAGGTTTCCATCCATCAGCAAAATTAACTATTGGGATAAATTCTTGAAAAAAATGTCTTCAGAAATAGTGTTAAATTTAACCAATCAGGTAATTAGGCAAGCAAGAAATTAACATTTTGAGTACATATTTGTACAAAATAGTGTGAAGCCATGCTGAACAAAGACTGAGTTCCTGCCTGTAACAGTCTCAGAGATAACCCGGAAAGCTAAAACACACACATTTGAAACAATTTGAGAACAATAACCAATAATTACAGCAATCATAAATGCTATTTATTTAGGATTTAATCTGTTCCAGGCACTGTGTTAAGTACCACACATCTTTGACCTCTTTAGGTCCTTTACCATGACTCTCTTAGAGGCTTGTCTCCATTAAGTTAGTAATTATGATATTAAGGAAATTTCTTATGAACCATAATTCTGAAAGGTCACAATTAGGATCGGGATTCAAATCCATCCACTAAGCCCATATCAAAAAGTGCTAAAATGAAACTGGGTATGAGATGATGAGAGTTGGTTAGAATTAATTAGAGAAGAGTTTCTAGATGAAGAAAGCGTGAGATAACGTTATAAAGAAGGTGAAAGAAAAGAAATGGCATTGAGGGGTAAAAATATAAGATGTTCTAAACAGAGGAAATGCCTAGGTCAAAGAACAGAAGAGGAAACAAATCTTTTCTGTATAAGGACAGGAAATCAATGGGTTTGCTATATTAGAGATGGAATGAAATGGTGAAGAAGATGAGTTTGCTGAGAATACTTTGGCTAGCTAATCCAAAGTTTAAAATGCCCTATAGTTTGACATAATAGGGCTTGGGCACCACCAGGTGTTTGTTCATGCCACCACCTCTTAATCTTCTCACCTAGTAAAACTTCAGGTATCATCTCAGCATCACTCATTTCTTTTTTTTTTTTTTTGTATATTTTTTTGTTGGAGTTCGATTTACCAACATATAGTATAACACCCAGTGCTCATCCTGTCAAGTGCCCCCCTCAGTGCCCATAACCCAGTCACCCGATCCCCCCATCCACCTCCCCTTCCACTACCCCTTGTTCGTTTCCCAGAGTTAGGGGTCTCATGTTCTGTCACCCTCTCTGATTTTTCCCACTCATTTTCCCTCCTTTCCTCTATAATCCCTTTCACTATTTTTTTATATTCCCCATATGAGTGAAACCATATAATGATTGTCCTTCTCCGATTGACTTACTTCACTTAGCATAATACCCTCCAGTTCCATCCACAATGAAGCAAATGGTGGGTATTTGTCATTTCTAATGGCTGAGTAATATTCCATTGTATACATAGACCACATCTACTTTATCCACTCATCTTTCGATGGACACCGAGGCTCCTTCCACAGTTTGGCTATTGTGGACATTGCTGCTATAAACATTGGGGTGCAGATGTCTCGGCTTTTCACTGCATCTGTATCTTTGGGGTAAATCTCCAGCAGTGCAAATGCTGGGTCATAGGGTAGCTCTATTTTTAACTCTTTGAGGAACTTCCACACGGTTTTCCAGAGTGGCTATACTATAGAAGTTCACATTCCCACCAACAGTGGGAGGGTTCCCCCTTCTCCACATCCTCTCCAACATTTATTGTTTCCTGTCTTGTTAATTTTCACCATTCTCACTGGTGTGAGGCGGTATCTCATTGTGGTTTTTATTTGTATTTCCCTGATGACAAGTGATGTGGAACATTTTCTCATGTGCTTGTTGGCCATGTCTATGTCTTCTTTGGTGAAATTTCTGTTTATGTCTTTTGCCCATTTCATGAATGTATTATTTGTTTCTTGGGTGTTGAGTTAATAAGTTCTTTATAAATCTTGGATACTAGCCCTTTATCTGTTAGGTCATTTGCAAATATCTTCTCCCATTCTGTAGGTTGTCTTTGAGTTTTGTTGACTATTTCTTTTGCTATGCAGAAGCTTTTTCTCGTGATGAAGTCCCAATAGTTCATTTTTGCTTTTGTTTCCCTTGCGTTCATAGATGTATCTTGCAAGAAGTTGCTGTGGCCAAGTTCAGAAAGGATGTTGCCTGGGTTTTCCTCTAGGATTTTGATGGATTCTTCTCTCACATTTAGATCTTTCATCCATTTTGAGTTTATCTTTGTGTATGGTGTAAGAGAATGGTGTAGTTTCATTCTTCTGCATGTGGCTGCCCAGTTTTCCCAGCACCATTTATTGAAGAGATTGTCCTTATCTCAGTGGATGGTCTTTTCTGCTCTGTTGAATATTAGTTGACCATAGAGTTGAGGACCCATTTCTGGGTTCTCTATTCTGTTCCATTGATCTATGTGTCTGTTTTTGTGCCAGTACCACACTGTCTTGATGATCACAGCTTTGTAGTACAACTTGAAATCCGGCATTGTGATGCCCCCAGCTCTGGTTTTCTTTTTCAATATTCTCCTGGCTATTCAGGGTCTTTTCTGATTCCACACAAATCTTAAGATGATTTGTTCCAACTCTCTGAAGAAAGTCCATGGTATTTTGATAGGGATTGCATTAAATGTGTAAATTGCCCTGGATAGCATTGACATGTTCACAATATTCTTCCAATCCATGAGCATGGATATTTTTCCATCTCTTTGTGTCTTCCTCAATGTCTTTCAGAAGTGTTCTGTCATTTTGAGGGTATAGATCCTTTACCTCTTTGGTTAGGTTTTTTTCCTAGATATTTTACCCTTTTGGGTGCAGTTGTAAATGAGATTGATTCTTTAATTTCTCTTTATTCAGTTCATTGTTGGTGCATAGAAATGCCACTGGTTTCTGGCCATTGATTTTGTATCCTGCCACATTGCTGAATTGCTGTATGTGTTCTAGCAGTTTTGGGGTGGTCTTTTAGGTTTTCTATGTACAGTATCATGTCATCTGAGAAGAGGGAGAGTTTGACTTCTTCTTTGACAATTTGAATGCGTTTTATTTCTATTTGTTGTCTGATTGCTGAGGCTAGGACTTCTAGTACTATGCTTAATAGCAGGACATCACTCATTTCAGAAGGCCCTTCCTAACCTGTTCCTCCATTAAGGCCATTTGGGTCATCTCCTCTGGGTTCCCATGGTCCCCCCATGCATACCTCTAACCACATATCCCAATGTAGAATTTATAATTTTGTATTTTATATTTGGGTCTGTGATTCATTTGGACTTATTTTTCTGAGAGTTGTAAGATCTGCGTTGTTGTTGCATGCAGATGTTCGACTGTTCTAGCACCATTTGTTGAAAAGATTATCTTTGCTCCATTTTATTGCCTTTGCTCCTTTGTTAAAAATCAGTTGACCATATTTTATGTGGGTCTAATTCTGGGCTGTCTCCTGTTCCACTAATCTATTTGTCTATCTTTTCACCAATACCTCCATTGCCTTGATTATAATAATATGTGTATAATTTATAATAAGTCTTGAAGTCAGGTAGTGTTAGTCTTCTGACTTTGTTCTCCTTTAATATTGAATTGGCTATTCTTGGTCTTTTGCCTCTCCATAATAGATTTTAGAATCAGAATCAGTTTGTCAATATCCACAAAATAACTTGATGGGTGGGATTTTGATTGGATTACATTGAATCTCTATATCAAGTTGAGAAGAACTGACATCTTGACAATACTGAGTCTTTCTATCCATGAACATGAAATATCTCACCATTTGTTTAATATCTTGCATCAGAGTTTTATAGTTTTCCTCATGTACACCTTGTACATATAGATTGTATAGATCTTATACATCAGTGCAGCTTATAAGAAAGTCTTGGTTAGCCCAACAGGACCTCTGGCATCATATTTCAATCTAAAGTATTTCATTTTGGATCTCATTATGTATATGGTAAGATGGTAATATGTCTTTATTTCAAATTCCACTTGTTCTTTAAGGGTATTTAGGAAGGTCACTGACTTTTGTATATTAACCTTGTATTCATCAACCTTGCTATATTTATTAGTTCCAGGAGGGTTTTTTGTCAATTCTTTTGGATTTACTACATAGACAATCATGTCATCTGCAAATAAAAATAATTTGATTTCCTCCTTCCCAATCTATATACCTATTATTTCCTTTTCTTGTCTTATAGATTTAGCTAGGACTTCCAGTATGATGTTGAAAAGCAGTTGTGAGAGGGGACATCCTTGTCTCATTCCTTATCATAGTAGGAAAGCTTTGAGTTTCTCACCACTAAGCATAAAGTTAACTATAGGTTTTTTGTAGATGTTCTTTATCAGGTTGAGGACTTTTCCCTGTATTCCTAGTTTACTCAGAGTTTTTTCATTAGCAAGGGTTGGATTTTGTGAAATGCTTTTTCTGAATCTATTGATATGATCATGTGATAGTTCTTCTTTAGCCTAATTTGATCAATTACATTAATTGATTTCTCAGTGTTAAACTTGCCTTGCATACCTCAAATTAATCCCGCTTGTTTATGGTGTATAAATCTTTTTGTACATTGTTGAACTCAATTTACTGTTATTTTATTGAGAATTTTTGTATGTATGTTCACAAGAGATACTGGTCTGTAGTTTTCTCTTCCTGTAATGTCTTCATCTGGTTTTGGTATTAGGGTAAATCTGGCCTCATAGAATAAGTTAGAAAGTATTACCTCTGCTTCCATCTTCTGGGAAAAAAACTGTAAAGAACTGATATGATTTCTTCCCTAAATGTTTGGTATAATTCACCAGTGAATCCATTTGACCTCCTACTTTATGTTTAAAATATATTAATTATTAATTCAATGTCTTTAATTATCATGGGCCTATTTATTTTGTCCATTTCTTCTTCTGTGAGTATTGACAGATTGTGTCTTTCAAGGAATTGATCCAATTTCACTAGGTTATCAAATTTGTGGGCATATCGTTGTTCATAATATTTTATTATCCTTCTGCAATGCCTAGGTTGCTCAGTTGGTTAAGTGTCTACTTTGGCTCAGGTCATGATTTCAGGGTCCTGATATCGAGTCTCATGTCAGGCTCCCCACTCAGCAGGGAGTGCCTGCTTATCCCTCTGCTCCTCTCCCCAATTGTGCGCGTGCTCTCTCTCTCTCATAAATAAATAAAATCTTTAAAATAAAAATTTATTATTTTATTATCCTTTTAACATCCTATTATCCTTTTAACATAACACTGAACAATCTTCAGTGATGTCCCCTCTTTCATTTCTCATATTAGTAATTTATGACTTCTCTCTTTTTGTCTTAATTAGCTGACTAGAGGCTTATGATTTTATTGTTCTTTTCAAAGAACTACTTTTGCTTCCATTGATATTCTCTATTGATTTTCTATTTTTTATTTTACTCATGTCTATTCTAATTTTTACTCTTTCTTTTCATCTGCTTACTTGGGATTTAATTTGCTCTTCTTTTTCTAGTTTCCTAAAGTAGAAGCATAGATTATTGACTTAAGATATTTCTTTTTTTTCTAATATATGTATTCAATGCTTTAAGTTTCCCTCTAAGCTCTGCTTTCGCTGCATCCCATGAATTTTGATACATTGCATTTTCCATTTCATTTAGTGTAAAAGATTTTTAAATTCCTCTTGAGATTTCGTCTTTGTGTTGTTTAGAAGTACCTTGCTTAATCTTTAAGCATTTGGGGGATTTTCCACCTGTCTTTCTGTTATTGATTTCTAGTTTAATTCCATTTTGGTCATCTAAAAGTAGACACTGTATGATTTCTATTCTTTTATACTTGTTAAGGTATGTTTTATGACCCCAAATGTGGTCTATCTTGGTGATGTTCCATGTGATTTTGAGAAGAATAGGTTATCTGCTGTTATTGAATGAAGTAGTCTATAGATGTCAACCATATCCAGTTGACTAATGATGCTATTGAGTTCAACCATGTCCTCATTGATTTTCTGCCTCCTGAATCTGCCCATTTCTGATAGAGTTGTGTTGAAGTCTCCAACTATAGTAGCAGATTCATATATTTCTCCTTGCAGTTCTATCAGTTTTTGTCTCATGTATTTTGACACTCTGTTGTTAGGTGTATACACAATAAGAATTATTATGTCTTCCTTCAGTATTAAACTCCTCTATAATTATGTTATATCCCTCTTTATCCCTGATAACTAACTTTCCTTGCTCTGCAGTCTGTTGTATCTGAAATTGAGATATTCCTGCTTTGTTTTGATTAGTATCAACATGGTATATTTTTTTACAGCATTTTACTTATAATCTATATGTGTCTCAGTATTTAAGTAGATTTTTGTAGAAAACACATAGTTGGGTCTTGTTTGATCCACTCTGACCATCTCTATCTTTTAATTTGTATATTTAAGCTACTGACATTTAAAATGATTATTGATATAGTTGAATTACTATCTGCCATATTTGTTACTGTTTTCTATTTGTTGCCCTTAGTCTTTGTTCCTATTTTGCCTTCCATACTTTTTCTGCCTTTTGTAGTCTTTTTTTAAATTTTTATTTATTTATGATAGTCACAGAGAGAGAGAGAGAGAGAGAGGCAGAGACACAGGCAGAGGGAGAAGCAGGCTCCATGCACCGGGAGCCCGACGTGGGATTCCATCCCGGGTCTCCAGGATCGCGCCCTGGGCCAAAGGCAGGCACCAAACCGCTGCGCCACCCAGGGATCCCCTTTTGTAGTCTTTTAAAACAATTTTGTTGTGATATAATTGACATAAAAAAGGCTGTACATATTTAACTTGTGCAACTTAATGAGTCTGGAAATAAGTATACATCCATGGAAACATCACCACAGTCTGTGCTATAAACATATTCATCACCTCCAAAAGTTTTCTTTCTTTTTTATTTTTGTTAGAAATAAAATACTTATGATCTACTCCTCTTAGAAAATTCACAAGTATACAATACTGTATTGTTAACTATAGGTTTTATGCTACAGTTTATCTCTAGAACTTATTCATCTTGTATAACTGAAACTTTGCAACCTCTTACTAATACCTCCCCATTTTCCCCTTCCCCAAACCCTGAGAAACCACCATTCTACTCTTGGATTCTTTGAGTTAGACTATGAAGCTTGATTTTAGAGTCCTCATACAAGTGAGATCAAGTAGTATTTATTCTTCTGTGTCTGGCTTGTTTCACTTCGTATAATGTCCTCTAGCTTCATCCATGTTGTCACAAATAGCAGAGTTTCCTTCTTTTCTAAGGTTGAATAACATTCCACTGTATGTACATATCACATTTTCTTTATCCATTCATCCATTGTTGGACATTTAGGTTACTTCTATGCCTTACCTATTGTGAATAATGCTTCAATGATCATGGGAATACAGGTATCTCTTCAATAATCCTGACTCTAATTCCTTTGGATATATACACAGAATTGTGACTGCTGGACCTACTTTTTTCAGTTTCTTAAAAATTTTTTAAGGATTTTATTTATTTGAGAGAGAACAAACGTAGAGGGAGGGGCAGATGGAAAGGGAAAGAGGCAGACTCCCCACTGAGCAGGGAGCCCAACCTGGAGCTCGATCTCACAACTCTGAGGTCATGACCTGAGCTGAAATCAGGAGTTGGGCACTTAACCCACTGAGCCACCCAGGCATCCCTCTACCTTTTGCGGTTTTAATTGAGGAGAGAAAATGAAATCATAAAATGCTCAGTGGGGAGTCTGTATCATACTGTCAAGTTCAGAAATTCTTTCCTCAGCTGTGTCTAATCTACGAATGAGCCCATCAAAGGAATTCTTTCTTTCTGCTACAGCATTCTTCTTACTTCTAGCATTTATTTTTTATACTTTCTTAGAATTTCTGTTTACATTACTAACCTGTTCTGTGTTATCTAGTTTTTCCATTAAAGCCCTTACGTATAGTTTCTCCTGAGGTCAGACCTCATTAAGAAGAACAGAATGCTCTGGTGTATTTAAAAATTGTTTTATTTTCCCCTCCACCTGTCAGAAACATGAGGTGATTCCTCTCCAATATTCACTGTGAGGACCTGGCCAAGCTCCTGGAAGTAAAACTCACAAAAGTTTGGGAGATTCCGCTATGGCTAGGTCCCTCTGGAGTTTTTAACTCTTAAAGTCGTCCACACTGAGCCTCCATCAGAGTTTACTATAACTGTAATTCATTGATTACAGTTCAGCTTTTCAGCTTTTCCTACCAAGTCCTGGGTCCATGGAGGTTTCTCCTGTGGGTTTCTGCTTCATCAAGTTGTGATTCCCTAAATATGTCTTTTTATCTTTCCAATTTTGGGACCAGCAGTTTGCTCTATGACTTCATTCCTCTGAAAGGATCTAAGAAGAGTTGTTGATTTTTTCAGTTTGTTAAGCTCTTTTTGTTAAAACAAAGTGGCAACTTCTAAGCCATAGTTATTTGTTTTTCCTACCTAAGTATACCTTCTTTATTAAACAGTCCCTGTTTCCTATGGCAAAGCAATAAACTGATTTGTTTGTTTTTTAAAGGAAAATGATGCATAACAATAAAGATGAAAATTACGATCAGTTCCTTAGATGTTGTTTTATTTTCATGAACATATTTTCTTATTATTGTAAATTTATACTAAGTAAATAATGATGGCATTAACTGGCATTCTTGGTGTGTTTTTGATCATTTTTTTTCCAAAAGTGACTGCCAAGAGAACTTCCTAACAAACATCACTTAAACCACTAAAGGACTCTGTTTCTTATACAATGATAGCTTATTTAGATATTGCTCTTCATTCCATTTTCTTCTCTATCGCCATTACCAATAATATGATTTCTACACTTCATCTGAAAAAATATTAAATATTCTTTAATAAATTGTTTCCTTGCTGAATCTTATTGTAGAAAATGGAATATATCTTCAAAATCATGGTTAATGATCCTAGCCTTACCCAAGCCCTCAAGCTTAGGATTCACATCTGATTTGAGGTTTATTTATGGCCTTTATCATACTGTACTATAACTGGCTATTCACTTGTCTTGTCTCCAGACTAGACTTGGAGCTCTTCAAGGGCATAGACCATATCTTATTCATCTTGGAATCTCCCATGCCATGTACTGTGCCTTGGCACATAGTTGGAACTCAGGGAACACTTGTTAAATTGAGATGTACTTCCTTTTACCCTTGCAAATATTCATTCACTCACTGATTAAGTAAACACACATTCATTGTAAAAATGTTCTCCTCTGTAAACATGAAAGGAAATTTTGCAAGTACAACCTTTTCAGTATAACCTTTTCAAGGAAAAATTTCATTGTACATCATTCATTCAATAACAAAAATTTTTACTGAGTACATTATATGTGCTAGGAATGATGCTAGGCACTGGAACAATGGTAATAAACAAGATAGATGAGGTCTTTGTTCTTACAGTGAAAGGCATGGACATTAAACAGTTATTTAATCACAGCAGCCTGTGTCTGCATCACAGCACAATCACACTGTTTCTAAATTGCCTTTCCTCATCTGACTACCCCATTGGACTATTATGTCCTTAAGGACAAGAACTCTACCTGCTTGGCTGAGACTCATCCTCATTAACTCTCAGCACAATGCCCAACACATAGGAAGAGCCCAACAAATGTTAGACAAATGAATTAAAGAGTAAACGACCAAATGAATAAAGATTATCAATGTTACCATGTGGTGAGATTAAGTAGGCAATATTCATACTCTTGCTAAGCAGGTCTCCTTGAATTCATAAAGAACAGATACAACTTACAGAATCATAGCCTAGTGTGGTCATGGCCTATAGAATTTAAGCACACCCTATTCCCATCAAATTATTCTCCTTCCCAGAAAAGGGGGAAGCATTGATTAAAAAGTTAAAGTGTCTCTCATGTTTTGTCACCCTCTCTAATTTTTCCCACTTATTTTCCCTCTTAACTATGGGAAACAAGTAAAGGGTAGTGTAAGGGGAGGTGGGCGGGGGGATGGGGTGACTGGATGACGGGCACTGAGGAGGGCACTTGTCAGGATGAGCACTGGGTGTTATACTATATGTTGGCAAATCGAATTTGCCACATTTTTCAATAAAAAATTAAATAAAAAAATAAAAGCTGCATCCAAAGAAAAGAAAAAGTTAAAGAGGACTTGCAAAGAAAGACTCAATAGTAATACATAATGGTTATTGAGCACGGACCAAAGTCTGTGCTACGAGATTTACATAAATTATCTCATTTAGTAATTATAACGTCTCCTTGATATGGCATAATAATTATCACTCTGATTTTAAATACAAAGAAACTGGGATCCCTGGGTGGCGCAGCGGTTTGGCGCCTGCCTTTGGCCCAGGGCGCGATCCTGGAGACCCGGGATCGAATCCCACATCAGGCTCCCGGTGCATGGAGCCTGCTTCTCCCTCTGCCTGTGTCTCTGCCTCTCTCTCTCTCTCTCTCTGTGACTATCATAAATAAATAAAAAAAAATTTAAAAAAAATAAAAAATAAATAAATACAAAGAAACTGAGGCTCAAGGAACTTAAGTGATTTTTCCATGGTCACACAGCTAGTAAATAGCATAACTGGAAACTGAACTCAAGTATATCTATCTGTAAAGTAGAGCCCTAAAACCCCATGACAGATGACCAATATAATAGATCAATGTTCCTCAGTGTGAGGAAAGGAAAGCAAAATATGCAGAGGGTCATATAAAATATGAAAAAAGTATATTCACCTAGTTAAAGATGCTAGGGTTGACAGCACATATTTATCTCCTGTCCTTCCTAAGGATTCCCATAATTATAGCAAAGAAATGAAAAAGGAAGAAACCCAAAAGGATATCAAAAAGATTAAGAGAAAAGCTATCAGTGAGTGAGAGATTTCAAGCATTCTTGGAAGTAGAGCAGAGAGGAGGAAGCTATAACTTTAAATGTCTGCAGAAAAGGATGATAGACAAAAACCAGCTAATCTGTTTTGAGAAACCCCTAAGAGATACCAGTAAGGCAGGGGTGAAGTTCAAAACTGAAAACAGGAGATTGGTTGAATATTTGTATATGGATTGAATATTCTCCGAGGTCTCTACCACATCCAAAGCAGACTGGCAAGAAACTAAAGGTTTTATCTCTGCAAACATTAAATGGGTAGAGTCAGAACGTAAAAGACACCAGGTATACTGGAGAGCAGGGGTAAGTGTTAAAACAAAATGTCTTGAAAATCTGTTCCCGAAACTGTGAAACCTCCCACCCTCAACCACAGGTTCACTCCTGCTAGGCTTCCAAAACGACAGTATCCAGGCTTATATAAAATGTTTCCCCTCAAGATATGGAAGAATTTATCTTTTTGAGAAACTGGCTTATCTGAGCAAAACAGATCTTTACTTACATGTGAGATTTGAGGGTCCTAGTGGAAAATTCTGGCTCCTTGACTAACCACCCTTCATTGTAGACTACCTGTCAATAATCTTCACCTACACAGACTTCCAATGTTTTTGTGCCTCACTCCTAAATATATACAGACAACGAAGGATCATGAGATATTTAATCCTACTATTTATCATTGCCTCCATTGCCCCCACCCTCAGCAAAGCCATCTTCATCTCATTTGGATTATTGGGATAATCTCTTAGTTGATTATGCATCTTTCATCCTTGCCCCATTACAACTTATTCTGAACAGAGTCATCAGTGATACTCTGAAGACCTACCCAAATCACTCCTCTTTATAAAACTCTCCAGTGGTTCCCTATCTTGATCAGAGTAAAAGCCAAAGTCCACTTCCAGGCCCACAAAGATCCTTGCCTTCGAAACACATTTCCTACCACTCTTTCCTTTGCTCGCTACACTCCATCCACATTGGCCACCTGGATGTTCAATTATGCCAAACACCTTCCCATATCAGTGCCTCTGCACCTACTCTATGAAAAAACAGCATCTGAAGAGGAGGAGATACTTTCCAACTCATTATATGAGGCCAGTATTACCCTGATACTAAACAAGACAAAGGCTTCAAAAGAAAAGAAAACCACAAACCAATATCTCTCTTAAATATATATGCAAAAATTCACCACAAAACACCAGCTGACTTCATCCAGCAACATATACAAAGGATTGTACACCATGATTGAGTGAGACTTAACCCAAGAATGCAAGGTTGGCTCAATAATAGAAAACCATGGGATCCCTGGGTGGCTCAGCAGTTTAGCGCCTTCCTTCGGCCCAGGGCGTGATCCTGGAGTCCCGGGATCGAGTCCCACATTGGGGTCCCTGCATGGAGTCTGCATCTCCCTCTGCCTATGTCTCTGCCTCTCTCTCTCTGTCTCTCTCTCTCTCTCGAATAAATAAATAAAATCTTTTAAAAAATAATAGAAAATCACTTGATGTAATATACCATATTAAAAGAATAAAGGACAAAAAGTACACAATCATCTCAGCAGGTACAGAAAAGTATTTTGACAAAACCAAAACCCTTTCATGATAAAAAAAAAAGAAAAGAAAAGAAACACAACAAATTAGGAATAGAAGTGAAATTCCTCAGTCTGATTAAGCGCATCTATGAAAAATCCACATCTGACATCATACATAATGTTGAAAGAATGAAATCTTCCCTCCTCTGAGATCAAGAAGAAAAAAAGGATACTCACTCTTGCCACTGTCTACTCAATATTGTACTGGAGATTCTAGTTAGGGTAATTAAGCAACAAAAAAGAAGAGGCATCCATACTGGAGAAGAAGAAATAAGTCTATCTCTATTTGCAAATGACATAACTAGAGGAGAGGTGGTCCTTGTAGCAAAGAACATGGCTGAATCGTAATCCAGTGTTCTGTGAAAAAAACAAAATTTAAAAGTGATATACTTGTATATTTAACTGAGATTTCTAAGCAAAGTACTGAAGGTGCAGCCTGGTTTCTCCTTATTGTTTTTAGCAAAATAAGAGAGGAGAGAGATAAATTGAAATAAGTGTTAAGCAGAAAGGAATTAGAACTTGAAGATTTAGAAAATGCTCAGCCTATCCATATTACAAAAGATACGAAAGCAAATTCTGAAAAGAACATAAGTGTGTGGCTGAAAAATCATTTGATAAAGAGAGTATGAGTGCTTTTCATAGATTTACTCAGCCACCTCAGCAGAAGCTGGGAATAGTGATAGCTAACATAGGAGTTATATCAGCAGAAATATCAGCAGCTTACAGTAAAGAGGACAGAGACAGGTTAAAATGAAGAAATACAGTCAGACTTCCAGGATTCTACAGGACAGGACAAAAGAGCTATCCAGCAGTGAACATGTGTCTTCCCTCAAGAAAAGGAAGAATTAAAAAAAAAAAAAAGAAAGGGGAAGAATTTCCTTGAAAGTGATTCACAGATTAGTAAGCCTGAACTGCCATCATAGACCAAGGATATAAGGCTGTATTATCCTCATTTTCTGTAGTTCATGTTGCTGCTGCCCAGTTCCTCTAGCACATGGCCACTGCCCAAGGCTGGGAAGGTAACCATGCTATCCCAGTGGATCTGGAGGGCAGAGTATTTGGACAAAGAAGATTACTCTTGAGCCTTAAGATCTAAAGAAATTTGTCTGTATTTGTGACTCGTTTTTACATAGGGCCTTTAAAGAAGGAATTACAGTTAATCAAGTCATAAGGGTAGGGCCATAATCCAATAGTACCAGTGTCCTTATAAGAAAAAAGAGAGGGATCCCTGGGTGGCGCAGCGGTTTGGCGCCTGCCTTTGGCCCAGGGCGCGATCCTGGAAACCCTGGATCGAATCCCACGTCAGGCTCCCGGTGCATGGAGCCTGCTTCTCCCTCTGCCTATGTCTCTGCCTCTCTCTCTCTCTCTCTCTCTCTCTCTCTCTATGTGACTATCATAAATAAATAAAATTAAAAAAAAATTTAAAAAAAAAAAAGAAAAAAGAGAGAAACTGGGGATACACACTCACAGAGAAAAGATCATGTGAAGACACATTGGGAAGGTGACTATCTGCAAGCCGAGGAAAGAGATCACAGGAGAAACCAACCTTGCTGGCACCTTGATCTTGAATTTTCGTTTTCCAAAGCTATGAGAAAATTAATTTCTGTTATTTAAACCACCCACTCTGTGATATTTTCTTATGGCAGCCCTAGCAAGCTAATATAGCTACTATTATCAGGTTTCCTACAACTCGTCACCAAAAATATTCCTAACTATTACAATATATCATGGGCAAAGGGATCTGTGTGTGTGTGTGTGTAAAATCAATAAAGAATAAAAACCCTATAAATAGGAAAATAATAAGAAGACAAAACTCTTAAATATATGAAAAAATACTCAACCTCACTCATAATAAGAGAAACATAAATTTAAATAAAATAAGATATGATTTTTTACCTATCAGATTAACAAAGACAAAAATGCATAATGTATGGGGGAAATGGACATTCAAATATATTGTGGGTTTTTTTAGTTTTTATTTACATTCCAATTAGTTACCATACAATGTAATATTAGTTTCAGGTGTACAATATAGTGATTCAACAATTCCATGCAACACTCAGTGCTCCTCACAAGTTTACTCCTTCATCCCCATCTCCTATTTTACCCACCCCCCCACCCAGCTCCCTTCTGGTTTCTATCAATTTGTTCTCTATAGTTAAGAGTTTGTTTCTTGGTTTGCCTCTTTCTTTTTTCCCCCATGATTATTTTGTTTCTTAAATTTCACATATGAATGAAATCATGTAGTATTTGTCTTTCTCTGACTGATTGATTTTGCTTAGCCTAACACCCTCTAACTCTATCCATGTCATTGCAAATGGCAAGATTTCACTCTTTTTGGTGGCTTAGTAATATATATATATATATATATATATATATATATATATATATATATATACTTCTTCTTTTTTTTAATTTATTTTTTATTGGTGTTCAATTTGCTAACATACAGAATAACCCCCAGTGCCCGTCACCCATTCACTCCCACCCCCCACCCTTCTCCCCTTCCACCACTCCTAGTTCGTTTCCCAGAGTTAGCAGTCTTTACGCTCTGTCTCCCTTTCTGATATTTCCCACACATTTCTTCTCCCTTCCCTTCTATTCCCTTTCACTATTATTTATATTCCCCAAATGAATGAGAACATATAATGTTTGTCCTTCACCGACTGACGTACTTCACTCAGCATAATACCCTCCAGTTCTATCCACGTTGAAGCAAATGGTGGGTATTTGTCATTTCTTTTTTTTTTAATTTATTTTTTATTGGTGTTCAATTTACTAACATACAGAATAACCCCCAGTGCCCGTCACCCATTCACTCCCACCCCCCGCCCTCCTCCCCTTCCACCACCCCTGGTTCGTTTCCCAGAGTTAGCAGTCTTTACGTTCTATCTCCCTTTCTGATATTTCCCACACATTTCTTCCCCCTTCCCTTATATTCCCTTTCACTATTATTTATATTCCCCAAATGAATGAGAACATATAATGTTTGTCCTTCTCCGACTGGCTTACTTCACTCAGCATAATACCCTCCAGTTCCATCCACGTTGAAGCAAATGGTGGGTATTTGTCATTTCTAATAGCTGAGTAATATTCCATTGTATACATAAACCACATCTTCTTTATCCATTCATCTTTCGTTGGGACTCCGAGGCTCCTTCCACAGTTTGGCTATCGTGGCCATTGCTGCTAGAAACATCGGGGTGCAGGTGTCCCGGCGTTTCATTGCATTTGTATCTTTGGGGTAAATCCCCAACAGTGCAATTGCTGGGTCGTAGGGCAGGTCTATTTTTAACGGTTTGAGGAACCTCCACACAGTTTTCCAGAGTGGCCGCACCAGTTCACATTCCCACCAACAGTGTAAGAGGGTTCCCTTTTCTCCGCATCCTCTCCAACATTTGTTGTTTCCTGCCTTGTTAATTTTCCCCATTCTCACTGGTGTGAGGTGGTATCTCATTGTGGTTTTGATTTGTATTTCCCTGATGGCAAGTGATGCAGAGCATTTTCTCATATGCATGTTGGCCATGTCTATGTCTTCCTCTGTGAGATTTCTCTTCATGTCTTTTGCCCATTTCATGATTGGATTGTTTGTTTCTTTGCTGTTGAGTTTAATAAGTTCTTTATAGATCTTGGAAACTAGCCCTTTATCTGATAGGTCATTTGCAAATATCTTCTCCCATTCTGTAGGTTGTCTTACTGTATCCTTTGCTGTGCAAAAGCTTCTTATCTTGATGAAGTCCCAATAGTTCATTTTTGCTTTTGTTTCTTTTGCCTTCGTGGATGTATCTTGCAAGAAGTTACTATGGCCGAGTTCAAAAAGGGTGTTGCCTGTGTTCTTCTCTAGGATTTTGATGGAATCTTGTCTCACATTTAGATCTTTCATCCATTTTGAGTTTATCTTTGTGTATGGTGAAAGAGAGTGGTCTAGTTTCATTCTTCTGCATGTGGATGTCCAATTTTCACAGCACCATTTATTGAAGAGACTGTCTTTCTTCCAATGGATAGTCTTTCCTCCTTTATCGAATCTTAGTTGACCATAAAGTTCAGGGTCCACTTCTGGATTCTCTATTCTGTTCCACTGATCTATGCGTCTGTTTTTGTGCCAGTACCACACTGTCTTGATGACCACAGCTTGGTAGTACAACCTGAAATCTGGCATTGTGATGCCCCCAGATATGGTTTTCTTTTATAAAATTCCCCCGGCTATTCTGGGTCTTTTCTGATTCCACACAAATCTTAAAATAATTTGTTCTAACTCTCTGAGGAAAGTCCATGGTATTTTGATAGGGATTGCATTAAACGTGTATATTGCCCTGGGTAACATTGACATTTTCACAATATTAATTCTGCCAATCCATGAGCATGGAATATTTTTCCATCTCTTTGTGTCTTCCTCAATTTCTTTCAGAAGTGTTCTATAGTTTTGAGGGTATAGATCCTTTACATCTTTGGTTAAGTATATTCCTAGGTATCTTATGCTTTTGGGTGCAATTGTAAATGGGATTGACTCCTTAATTTCTCTTTCTTCAGTCTCATTGTTAGTGTATAGAAATGCCATTGATTTCTGGGCATTGATTTTGTATCCTGCCACGCTACCGAATTGCTCTATGAGTTCTAGCAATCTTGGGGGGGAGACTTTTGGGTTTTCTATGTAGAGTATTATGTCATCGGCGAAGAGGGAGAGTTTGACTTCTTCTTTGCCAATTTGAATGCCTTTAATGTCTTTTTGTTGTCTGATTGCTGAGGCTAGGACTTCCAGTACTATGTTGAACAGCAGTGGTGAGAGTGGACATCCCTGTCTTGTTCCTGATCTTAGGGGAAAGGCTCCTAGTGCTTCCCCATTGAGAATGATATTTGCTGTGGGCTTTTCATAGATGGCTTTTAAGATGTCGAGGAATGTTCCCTGTATCCCTACACTCTGAAGAGTTTTGATCAGGAATGGATGCTGTATTTTGTCAAATTTTTCTCTGCATCTAATGAGAGGATCATATGGTTCTTGGTTTTTCTCTTGCTGATATGATGAATCACATTGATTGTTTTACGGGTGTTGAACCAGCCTTGTGTCCCAGGGATAAATCCTACTTGGTCATGGTGAATAATTTTCTTAATGTACTGTTGGATCCTATTGGCCAGTATCTTGTTGAGAATTTTTGCATCCATGTTCATCAGGGATATTGGTCTGTAATTCTCCTTTTTGGTGGGGTCTTTGGTTTTGGAAGTAAGGTGATGCTGGCCTCATAGAACGAATTTGGAAGTACTCCATCTCTTTCTATCTTTCCAAACAGCTTTAGGAGAATAGGTATGGTTTCTTCTTTAAACGTTTGATAGAATTCCCCTGGGAAGCCATCTGGCCCTGGACTCTTGTGTCTTGGGAGGTTTTTGATGACTGCTTCAATTTCCTCCCTGGTTATTGGCCTGTTCAGGTTTTCTATTTCTTCCTGTTCCAGTTTTGGTAGTTTGTGGCTTTCCAGGAATGCGTCCATTTCTCCTAGATTGCCTAATTTATTGGCGTATAGCTGTTCATAATATGTTTTTAAAATCGTTTGTATTTCCTTGGTGTTGGTAGTGATCTCTCCTTTCTCATTCATGATTTTATTAATTTGAGTCTTCTCTCTCTTCTTTTTAATAAGGCTGGCTAATGGTTTATCTATCTTATTAATTCTTTCAAAGAACCAACTCCTGGTTCTGTTGATCTGTTCCACAGTTCTTCTGGTCTCGATTTCGTTGAGTTCTGCTCGAATCTTTATTAACTCCCTTCTTCTCTTGGGTGTAGGATCTATTTGCTGTTTTTTCTCTAGCTCCTTTATGTGTAAGGTTAGCTTTTGTATTTGAGTTCTTTCCAGTTTTTGAATGGATGCTTGTATTGCGATGTATTTCTCCCTTAGGACTGCTTTTGCTGCATCCCAAAAATTTTGGATGGTTGTATCTTCATTCTCATTAGTTTCCATGAATGTTTTTAATTCTTCCTTAATTTCCTGGTTGACCCTTTCATCTTTTAGCAGGATGGTCCTTAACCTCCACATGTTTGAGGTCCTTCCAAACTTCTTGTTGTGATTTAGTTCTAATTTCAAGGCATTATGGTCTGAGAATATGCAGGGGACAATCCCAATCTTTTGGTATCGGTTCAGACCCGATTTGTGACCCAGTATGTGGTCTATTCTGGAGAAAGTTCCATGTGCACTTGAGAAGAATGTGTATTCAGTTGAGTTTGGATGTAAAGTTCTGTAGATATCTGTGAGATCCATCTGGTCCAGTGTATCATTTAAAGCTCTCGTTTCTTTGGAGATGTTGTGCTTAGAAGACCTATCGAGTATAGAAAGAGCTAGATTGAAGTCACCAAGTATAAGTGTATTATTATCTAAGTATTTCTTCACTTTGGTTAATAATTGATTTATATATTTGGCAGCTCCCACATTCGGGGCATATATATTGAGGATTGTTAAGTCCTCTTGTTGAATAGATCCTTTAAGTATGATATAGTGTCCCTCTTCATCTCTCACTACAGTCTTTGGGGTAAATTTTAGTTTATCTGATATAAGGATGGCTACTCCTGCTTTCTTTTGAGGACCATTCGAATGGTAAATGGTTCTCCAACCTTTTATTTTCAGGCTGTAGGTGTCCTTCTGTCTAAAATGAGTCTCTTGTAGACAGCAAATAGATGGGTCCTCCTTTGTTATCCAGTCTGAAACCCTGCGCCTTTTGATGGGGTCATTAAGCCCGTTCACATTCAGAGTTACTATTGAGAGATATGAATTTAGTGTCATCATGATAACTACTCAGTCCTTGTTTTTGTGGAATGTTCCACTGAACTTCTTCTTAAAGGGGAATTTTAAGAGTCCCCCTTAAAATTTCTTGCAGAGCTGGTTTGGAGGTCACATATTCTTTTAGTTGCTGCCTGTCTTGGAAGCTCTTTATCTCTCCTTCCATTCTGAATGAGAGCCTTGCTGGATAAAGTATTCTTGGTTGCATGTTCTTCTCATTTAGGACCCTGAATATATCCTGCCAGCCTTTCTGGCCTGCCAGGTCTCTGTGGAGAGGTCTGCTGTTACCCTAATACTCCTCCCCTTAAAAGTCAGGGATTTCTTGTCTCTTGCTGCTTTAAGGATCTTCTCTTTATCTTTGGAATTTGCAAGCTTCACTATTAAGTGTCGAGGTGTTGACGGTTTTTATTGATTTTAGGGGGGGAGCTCTCTATTTCCTGGATCTGAATGCCTGTTTCCCTTCCCAGATTAGGAACGTTTTCAGCTAGAATTTGTTCAAGTACATATTCTGGTCCTCTGTCCCTTTCGGCACCCTCGGGAACACCAATTAAACGTAGGTTTTTCTTCCTCAGGCTGTCGTTTATTTCCCTTATTCTATCTTCATGGTCTTTTAATTGTTTGTCTCTTTTTTCCTCAGTTTCCCTCTTTGCTATCAACTTGTCTTCTATGTCACTCACTCGTTCTTCCACCTCGTTAACCCTCGTCGTTAGGACTTCTAGTTTGGATTGCATCTCATTCAATTGATTTTTAATTTCTGCCTGATTAGCTCTAAATTCTGCAGTCATGAAGTCTCTTGAGTCCTTTATCCTTTTTTCTAGAGCCACCAGTAGCTGTATAATAGTGCTTCTGAATTGGCTTTCTGACATTGAATTGTAATCCAGAGTTTGTAACTCTGTGGGAGAGAGGACTGTTTCTTATTTTTTCTTTTGAGGTGAGGTTTTCCTTCTAGTCATTTTGCTCAGTGCAGAGTGGCCAAAAGCAAGTTGTACTTGATAGAAGCGCGAACTCTTCTCACTGTAGCATTCCAGGTGTTCTCTCTTTAATTCTCAGGCCGAATTCATAGATTTTCAGGATAATTTGAAGGTTTTCTAGGTAATTTGGTGGAGACAGGTGATTTGGAGACCCTACTTTTCCGCCATCTTGCCCCTCCCTTCCACTTCTTCTTTATCCATTCATCAGGCAATGGACATTTGGGTTCTTCCAAAAATTTGGTTATTGCAGATAATGCTGCTATAATCATCGGGGTGCATGCATCCCTTTGAATTAGTATTTTCGTATTCTTCAGGTAAATACATAGTAGTACAATTGCTGGATGGTTGAGTAATTCTATTCTTAACTATCTGAGAAAACTCTATACTATTTTCCAGAGTGGCTGCATCAGTTTGCATTTGCACCAACAGTGCAAGAAGGTTCCCCTTTCTCCACATCCTTGCCAACATGTACTGTTTCTTGTGGTGTTAATTTCAGCCATTCTGACAGGTGTGAGGTGATATCTCATTGTAGTTTTGATTTTTATTTCCATGATGATGAGTGATGTTGAGCATCTTTTCATGTATCTGTTGGCCATCTGGGTGTTTTCTTTGTAAAAATGTCTATTCATGTCTTCTGCCCATTTTAAATTGGATTATTTGGTGTGCTGGGTGTTGCATTTTATAAATCCTTTACATATTTTCATTACTAATCCTTTATCAGATATGTCATTTGCAAGCATCTTCTTCCATTCTGTAGGTTACTTTTAGCTTTGTTGATGGTTTCCCTCACTGTGCAGAAGCTTTTTATTTTGATAAAATTCCAATAGTTTATTTTTGCTTTTGTTTCCCTTGCCTCAGGAGACATATCTAGTAAGAAATTGTTATGGCCGATGTGAAAGAGGTTACTACCTGTGTTCTTCTCTAAGATTTTAATGGTTTTCTGTCTCACATTTAGGTTTTTAATCCATTTTTTATTTATTTTTGTGTATGGTGTAAGACAGTGGTCCAGTTTCATTCTTTCACAAGTTGCTGTCCAGTTTTCCCAATATCACTTGTTGAAGAGACTGTCTTTTTTCTATTGGATATTTTTTTCTGCTTTGTTGAAGATTAATCAACCAAATAGTTGTAGGTTCTAATACACTGTTGATAGAAGAATAAGTCTTTTTTATTTTATTTATTTATGAGAGAGAGAGAGGCAGAGACACAGGCAGAGGGAGAAACAGGCTCCATGCAGGGAGCCTGACATGGGATTCGATCCAGGGACTCCAGGATCATGCCCTGGCCTGAAGGCAGCCACTAAACCACTGAGCCACCCAGAAGTCCCAAAGAATAAGTCTTAACAATCTTTAGGGGGAAACTTATTAAAATCTATAAAAATATAAAATGCACATATCCAGTGACCCAGGAATTCCATTTCTAGGAATAAATCCTCCAGGTAAAATCAAACATTTGTAGATTAAAATGTGTTCAGTTTGGGGCAGCCCTGGTGGCTTAGCAGTTTAGCGCCGCCTTCAGCCCAGGGCGGGATCCTGGAGACCCAGGATCGAGTCCCACGTCAGGCTCCCTGCATGGAGCCTGCTTCTCCTTCTGCCTATGTCTTGCCTCTCTCTCTCTCTCTCTCTCTCTCATGAATAAATAAATAAAATCTTTAAAATAAAATAAAATGTGTTCAATGCTATGCACTGAAAATTATTTGTAAAGTACAGGTTTGAAAACAACCTACATATTCAGCATAGAAAAATGGTTAAATAAATTATGATACACCTATACAGTGGAATATTTTGCTACCATTAAACTAAATGAGATAGTTCTAATTGGAATGAGCTCATAGAAATTCACCTCCATGATATAAAGTTAAATTATAGAAAGCAAGATACAGAACTGTGTGCAAATTATGTGACTATTTCAGTAAATACAAAAAGAAAAATATTTACTTATATAGCTATATATACAGAGAATATCCCTGGGAGCATACACAGGGTTAATAGCAGTTAACTCAGAAAAAAGAGAGAGAGAGAGATACACATATAGATCACTGGAACACAAAGCAGAATTCAGAAATAGACTCACACAAATACGGCCAATTGATTTTGGGCAAAGGAAATTCAATGGGGGAAAGGACAGTCCTTTCAATAAATGGTGCTAGAACAATTGGATATCCATGTGCCAAAAAAGTTATCATAGACCTAATCCTCATACCTTATACAAAAATTAACTTAAAATAGATCATAAGCCTACATATGAAATATAAAGCTATAAATACTGGTAAAAAAATCTTTGCGACCTTGGCTTTTGCAATTAGTTTTTATATATAGGACCAAAAGCATAATCCATACAAGAAAAAAATGATAAATAAGATTTCATCAAAATTATAAACTTCTCCTTTGCTAAAGCTACTGTTAAGACAATGAAAAGACAACTCACAGAAAGGGGAACACTCACACTGTTGGTGGAAATGCAAGCTGGTACAGCCACTCTGGAAAACAGTATGGAGATTCCTCGAGAAGTCAAAAATAAAACTACCCTATGACCCAGCAGTTGCACTACTGGGAGTTTATCCCGAAGATACAGTGCAGTGATCTGAAGGAGTACCTACACCTCAATATTTATAGCAGCACTGTCCACAATAGCCAAACTATGGAAAGAGCTCAGATGTGCATTGACAGATGAATGGATAAAGAGGTGGTATATATACACAATGGATTACTACTCAGTCATCAAAAAAAATTTGAAATCTTGCCATTTGTGACATGATGGATGGAACTAGAGGGTATTATGCTAAGCTAAATATGTCAGTCAGATAAAAACAATTATCATATGATCTCACTCATATGTGGAATTTAAGAAACAAAACAGGATCATAGGGGAAGACAGGAAAAGAATTAAGATGAAATCAGAGAGAGATATAAACCATAGGAGGCTCTTTTTTTATAATAAATTTATTTTTTATTGGTGTTCAATTTGCCAACATACAGAATAACACCCAGTGCTCATCCCGTCAAGTGCCCCCCTCAGTGCCCGTCACCCATTCACCCCCACCCCCCGCCCTCCTCCCCTTCCACCACCCCTAGTTCGTTTCCCAGAGTTACAAGTCTTTATGTTCTGTCTCCCTTTCTGATATTTCCCACACATTTCTTCTCCCTTCCCTTATATTCCCTTTCACTATTATTTATATTCCCCAAATGAATGAGACCATATAATGTTTGTCCTTCTCCAATTGACTTATTTCACTCAGCGTAATACCCCCCAGTTCCATCCACGTTGAAGCAACTGGGGGGTATTTGAGGTGGGTATTTGTCATTTCTAATGGCTGAGTAATATTCCATTGTATACATAAACCATAGGAAACAAACTGAAGGTTGCAGGAGGGGAGAGGGGTGGGGGGATGGAGTAACTGGGTGATGAACATTAAGGAGGGCACGTGATGTAACGAGCACTGAGTATTATAAGACTGATGAATCACTGACCTCTACCTCTAAAGCCAATAATACATTATATATTATTGAATTTAAATAATTTTTTAATTAAAAATAAAATATATTTGAACAAAAAAAGAAAAGACAAGACAACTCACAGACTGGGAGAAAATATTTGTAAACCCTATATCCAACAAAAGACGTGTTTCTAGTATATATAAAGAACTCTTAAAATGTAATTTAAAAAATTAAACTACATTTTTTATTTTTTCTTTCAACATTTTGTTTAAATTATAGTTAACATAAAGTATATTATTAGTTTCAAGGGTAGAATTTAGTGATTCATCAGTTGTATATAATACCCAGTGCTCATTATGAGTGCCCTCCTTAATGCTGGTCACCCAGTTACCCCACTCCCCCCATCAACCTCCCCTCCTGCAACCCTCAGTTTGTTTCCTATTGTGAAGAGAAATGGCAAAAATATTTGCGTAGACATTTTGCCAAAGATTATTTCTAAAAATGGCTATAAGCACATAAAAATATGCTCAAACTCATTAGGGAAATGAAAATGAAAACCACAATGAGATACTTTAACACACCTATTAGAATGGATAAAATGAATAGTAAGTACTGGTGAGGATGTAGAGCAACTGGAACTCACACACTGCTATTAAGAATGCAAAAGGGTACAGACACTTTACAAATGAATTTGTCAGTTTCTTACAAAATTGAACACACATAGACAATATAGCCAGCAGTCCCACTCATCCATATTTACCCTGGTAAAATGAAAACATATTATGTTCACTCAAAAAAATAATTGTTGAATGAATAAATCTACCAAGATGCAAAATGACTAGGTAATACCTAAGATTGCTAAAATAAAAAATAACATAAGCCTATTTTATGAATAAGGAAGCAACTACCACAAGAAATAGCTAAGAGAGTTAAAAGGGTTGACTCTTAGGGAGAGGACTAATTGGTGGGAATAGTTAGAAGTGGCTACTGTTTTTTATTAAAAATCTTACAGTACTATTCATTTTTCAACTATTTTAAAATTTTTAATAAAAATTTAGAAGGTTAAAACATTTCATTTCTGTGAAGTTCTAAAACCACAAAAACTGATCTATGGTTACATATCACTTAATCTCAAATGTTTCAGAAAAAAATTATCTATACACATATAAAAAAGAGCAAACGAGGTAAAATGTTAATGATAGGTGAATCTGGGTAAAGGGTATATGAGTGTTCTTTATAGTATTATTTTTCTTGCAACTTTTCTGTAAGTTTAGAATTATTTCCAAATAAAAAGTTTTCCAAAAGTGACTAATATATGGTAGAAAAGTCAGAAAAATTGTTGATCTGCAAAACAAAAGCAAGGATGGACTGTGAAGGAGGAGCGTGAGGGAAATTTCTGGAATTCTGGTAATGTTCTAGATCTTGATAGGAGTTTAGATTATATGGTGTGTGCATATATCAAACCTCATAAAATAGTACTCTTGAGATTGCTACATTTTACTGTATGTAAATCTTACTTTGATTAAAAACAAAAACAAATATTGAACCTGATGATATTCATGCTGAAGTGTTTAGAGGTGATGTGTACTGGCGTCTGCAACTTACTTTCCAATGCATTAAAGAAAAAACATAAAATAGATTGATGGATAAAAAGAGACATAGATGGGAGAGATATATAATAACCCCCAAATAGCAAAATGTTCATTATAAAATCCAATGGTGGTTATGTGGCTTTTCACTATAAATTTCCTTCAACTTTTCTGTATGTTTGAAATTTTTCATAAGAAAATGTTGGGGAAAAAGCAAAGGATTATAAAGCACTGTGAAATGAGGTATCAGATTTTAAAATTTATCAGAAAAGAGCAAGTATTTTAAAAGATTGCAAAACACTGATACGGGTAAGTAAGTCAAAGAGACTCACACATGATGGTCCAGCTTAAAAGTAGAAGAAAAATGTCTGGAACACACATCTGTCCACTATGTACCATGCAAAACTTTCTCAAAAGCAAGCCCTCTGACACTTAGTATCACAGCCACATGATCAGCTCTGTCCTCTGCCTAACTCAGCACTATGCACAGTGTACACTTAGCACCCTTAGATAAGGATAGGGGCCCCAATTTTCTCTATCAGTTTTGATCAGTTTTTACTCAGAGTTTTACAAAGAGATCAGGTTCTGGTTTTCATTTGTCAACTGAAAAATTTAAACTTCTTTAGGATATTTGCGGGCATGAAACTTTCATCTCAGCCTTTCTTTTGCCTAAGAAGTACTGCTTCCTCATCTTCATTAAAACAAATACAAATGCTTGGTTAAGTAGATAGGCTGGAGATAACTACCATTGCCTACATCAATCTTTTTGGAGAAGATTACATTTTTTAAAAGATTTTATTTATTTATTCATGAGAGATACAGCGAGAAAGAGAGGCAGAGACACAGGCAGAGGGAGAAGCAGGTTCCATGCAGGGAGCCCGACGTGGGACTCGATCCTGGGTCTTCAGGATCACATCCTGGGCTGAAGAAAGCACTAAACCACTGAGCCATCCGGGCTGCCCTAGGAGATTACATTTTTAAAAACACAAATAAAACACACACACACACACACACACACAAATAATCCTTATGTACATCAATAGGAGAATGAATGAGAAAATTGTGTACAGTCATATAATGGAATACTATGAAGCAATTAAAATTAATGCACTAGCACTACATGTAACAAAATGGCTAAATTTCAAAAACATCACGTTGAACAGAAAAAAAAGAAAATTGAAAAATGATGTAATATGTCAGGTTTAAAATTTTTTAACATAAAAAACAATGCTATACAGGAGGATATGCATCTATTTACCTAATGTATAAAATGATAAAAACCAAATTCAGAATAATGGTTTCCTTTTCAGAGAACAAGTTACACAGATCTTTGTTTAAGAGATAAAAATCTTAAATATATAATTCTGTTACTGATCACTGGCAAATGAGATAATTCAGAGCTACCCTTCCACTGGAAAAAAAAAACTAAGAAAAAATAGTTTTAAAAGAACACATTCCCATGAGGTATGTGGGTGGTGCAATTTGTTAAGCATCCAATTCTTGGTTTGGGCTCAGGTCATGATCTCAGAATCATGAGACTGAGCCCCACATCAGGCTCCATGCTCAGCACAGAGTCTGCTTGAGATTCATTCTCTCTCTCTCTTTCTCTCTCTCTCCCTCTAAATGTTTTTTAAAACACACTCTTAAAATTATCAAGGAACTAATAAAACAGTATAGAATTACTGAGCCTAGATCCAGGCTTGGATCAGAAGACCCAGGGAAGTATTTGTTCCACTTTTGCCCATGGGGCTTTTGCCAATATAAAATAAGTGCCTATGAGGTGAGCAACTTTGTTGAAAGTGCTAAAAGAACAAAAGTTGGAGTCCAGGATCCATAAAAAGTGGAGCTCCATAAGCCACCCCTCATCTAGGGTTGGAACCTTAAAAGACTAAATACTAGGTAGCATAGGCATGAACTGGAAATAAACCATACCTCATGTAGATTACAGCCCTGCTTAGGATCATCTGAGTAGTCCAGAACTTCTCAAGCCCTAAAACTGGAACAAAGTGATCCTGAGTAGCTAACCTAGAGCTCTGACATCAATAAGCAATTGGAAGTAGATTCTTCCCCAGTCAAGCTCCTAGATGAGAATGCCGCCCGGCTAAGGCCCTGAATGTATCCTTGTAAGACCTTAAGTAAAAAAACCAGTTAAGCCATCCCAAGACTCCTGACTTAGAGAAACTAAAGATAATAAATGTGTTGTTTGAAGCCACTAAGTGTGTAGTAATTTGTCACACATCGATTGATACCTAGTCAATGGATGCAAGCTGTCCCCAGGAAAGGGGCCTGACCTTGATCAGGATCTTCTCTTCAACAGAGGCAATTCTTATAAAGGGCTGGCAGTTGAAGACTGGTATTTAGCAGACTCCAAAAGCTGGGTAAATGGGTCCTTCAGACTTCAAATGGGATTGAGAGAGTGTAGCATAAAATTTACAGCATCTTACCCATCTTTCAGATCTCATTCAGCAGTTTCCTGTAGCTACCATAACAAATTACCATAGACCTGGTAACAGAACTTTATTCTTTCATAGCTCTGGAGGCCAGAAGTCTGAAATCAATGTGCTGGCAGGGCTACATTCCTCCTGGAAGCTCTAGAAAAGAATATCTTCCAGCTTCTAGTGGCTGCCTGGCATTCCTTGTCTTTCCTTAGCTTGTGGCTTCATTACTCCAATTTGTTTCTAATCCTAACATCACATTCTTCTCTGTGCATCTTCTCCTCTTCTGTTTCATAATGATACTATTTTTTTGAGGGAGAGTTGGGGGAGGTGCAGAAGGAGGGAGAGAGACTCTCAAGCAGATTCCCTGCTGAGCATGGAGCCCAATGTGGGGCTTGATCTCACGACCCCGAGATCATGACCTGAGCTGAAACCAAGAGTCAGATGCTTAACTGACTAAGCCACCCAGGTGCCTCCATAATACTACTTGTGATTCCCCCCAGCCAGATATTACTTCACAAATGGCCCCAGCCTGAATTTCTAGCCTCATATTCTCTATCCTTGGAAACTCTAGAATCCTTGGTTGGCACCTCCTCTATGTTATTTTCCTTAGAACGTCATGTATTGTAGTCCTAATCATGTACACCTTTGCCCTTACAACTATTAGATTCTGAGTTCCAGGGAGGCAGCATGTGTTTCATGTTCAAGTTCCAACTCTCACTTACTAGTGTTTGACCTTGGGCAAGCTCCTTTATGTCATTCATCTGATACATATCTCTTGAGTGCCTGCTATTTTCCAGAAACAGTACCAGGTACTAACTAACAGGTACTGTTACTGCAGCAGTAAACAAAGCCCCTTGTGGGACTTAGATTCTAGGGAGAATGACAAACAGTAAACAAGAGTGAGATGTATCTTATATATTTACATATCTTGTGTTAGATAGTAATAAGGGATCTGGAGGATAATGAAGCAGGGAAGGTGGGTTAGAAACCATAGAGTGGGATGCAATTTTAAATAGAGTTGTCAAAGAAGGCCTCACTAAGAAAGTGTCAGTTGAAATATTGAGGTAATGAAGCCACTAGTCATGTAGTTATCAAGGGGAAAGTCATCCCAAGCTGATGAAAGAGCATGAAGAAAGACCCTGGAATGGGACAATGCTTGAAGCATTTCAGTATAGCTAGAAAGAAAATAAGTGAACAGGAGGGTAAATGGGAGGGAGAAAGTAGGAGATGAAGTCAGCATGGTAAGGGGCAGAGTCCAGGTCATGAAGGGCCTTGAAGGACATGGTAAGGACCTTGGCTTTTCCTCTGGATGACCTCAGGGTCACTGGAGGATTTTGAGTAGAGAAATGACAGGATGTGGTTTACATTTGGACAGGATCACACTGGCTGCTGGGTGGAGGAAGCACTGTAGAATAATAAGTCATGCTTATTCAATCAAACGTTAATCTGGGTACAGTTGCAAAAAGATTTTTCTGATGGAATTGAAGTCCCAAATCAATTGACCTTAAAATATGAGGATCATCTGGGTGGGCCTGACTCTGTCAAGTGAAACCCCTAAAAGTAGAAGTTTTTTTTCTGGCCACTAGCAGGAGAGGAATTCAGAGAGATTTGAAACACAAGGGATATTTGGAATACCATTGCTGGCTTTGAAGATATAGGAAGCTACATGAGAAGAAATGCGGGTTAACTTTAGGAGTGACCCCCTCCATCCAGCAGCCAGCAAGAAAATGGGGACCTTGGACCTACAGCCAAAATTATCTGGATTCTGCCAACAACCTGAATGAGCTTAGAAGTAGATCCTCCCCCCACATTTCTACATAAGAATCCTGTCTGACTGACACCTTGACTTTGACCTTATGAGACTCTAAGCAGCCAACTCAGCCAAGACCCCCAGACTTCTGACATATTATAGAGCTGTGAGACAATGGATGAGTGTTGCTTTAAGTCAAGTTTGTGGTAATAATAATAATAATAGATCTGGAGGAAAATGAAGCAGGGAAGGTGGGTTAGAAACCATAGGGTGGGATGCAATTTTAAATTAAATTATTAAATTGCAGCAATAGGAGACAAGAGAGGAAGCATGGAGAGCAAGGAAGAGGGGATACTGGCTCGGGCCAAAATAGTAGCCATGGAGATGAACAGATGTAATCAGATTCTAGATATATTTTGAAGATGTGAGATAAAATGTTTTTGGCCTCTGAACAGACAGAATGGAGTTCCCATCAACTCAGACTTGGAAGATAAGTCAGGGAGCACTTTTAGGGAAGAGGGAAGATCAGGAACTTCATTGAAGACATAAGTCTGAGATGCCTATCAAATCGCTAGGTGGTGTCTAAAACCATGAAACTAAATGAGAACACCATGGGAATGAGCATAGACCAAGAAGAGGTCCCAAGGGTAAGCCCCAAGGCACTCCAGAATTAGGAGGTCAGGAAGATGAGCCAGCAAAGAATAAGAGCAACAGTTACTCAATTTCTCTGAGCCTGTTTCCTCATCTGTAAAATGGAGATGCAAATAGTGCCTACCTACGAGTCACTGAATTAAGTAACAGATTTTTTTTAAGTAATAGATTTTTAAGTGCTTAGAAATGTGCCTCGTGCATTGGATGCATTCAATAAATGTCATCTTGTTCACCTTGTCACCTCCACCACTCTGCCTCCTCTGCCTCCTCTCCCCACCACCTCACCAGCATCAAGTGCAGGGCTTTGCACACACAATCATCACTAGATCAATATCTACCAAAGTGAATGTAATTCTCCATCTTAGTATTGTAAAAGTAGGATTACTTTTTTCAAGCTGAGCAAAATGAGCAAATCTGTGTGGCCATTCACAACTCATGATTTGGGGAGCCAAAGGCAAGACGGAGGACTGTCAGGAAATGAATTCCTTCATTTCAGCCAGCAGCTTCCGCTGTTAAGGTACAGCCATCTTGACAACTCTACCCACGTGCTTTTTCTCCCTAGATTTCCATTCTAAATCAGTTATAAGTGGAAACAACATAATAACAGCGAGAAATCCAATTTTGTTGACAAGACAAGGCCACAGATATTTAGTTTTCAAATGAAGTATCCCCATAGGGTTTACTCACTTTCTGTTTGGAGTCATTTCTTCAGACCCTTGAGATATTTATAAACTTCCAACTCTGAAAAATACTGCCCGTGACAGGTCATAATTCTTCGACATGTGCCTTGTGGTTTCAAACAGTGACCTGAACAGTGGCTACTGGGAATACTTGTGCTTTTTCCTCCTAACTTCTCCTCTGAGACGTATTTACTGAAATACTTTATTGCCTCTGCATTGAGAATAATTTAAAACTGCAGTTAAGTCGGTAGCAGTTAAGTAAAAGCATGCATCATTTGGATTGAATTTGTTGAGAAAGAATCAACCGTTCACTATATTTGCCATGAAATTTTGGAAATTCTAGGCAATTAGCTCCTTGAAAAGAAAAACTGTTCTAATTTACTCAGCTTCATGGAAATGCACTCAGAAGTACTGTTCAAAGCTTCAACTCTTGCCTTCTGTGTTTTAAGGTAACCATTCAATATCAGCAAAATGTGTGAATTTAATTAATGGTATCGAAACAAAAGCAGCATTTCCAGAGTGCTCCAATCCATATGAGACCAATATGTTGACTTGTTGATGTGGATTTAATTAGTGTCTTCAAGCATAACTCCAAAAGCCCCTTTTATCTAATCATCACGTTTATGTAGACCATTAACACATAGCACTTGGTTTGAAATGTTTTGCTACATAATCCAAACTGTTGTCCTACCCTGGGAGAGTCTCTAATAAGCTCAATATGTTTCCACAGAGAGACGTTTGTATCTACATCAAGTTAGTTTAGGCTCTGCTGTTGCAAAGAAAGTAACTTAAAACCCACCCTGAAGCATGTGGAGCAGAAGTGATTTAGTGTCTGTTGTGCCTTTCCATCACTTTCCAACATGAAGCAAAGGGAAAAAATCAGATTGTGCTGGCCTAACCAGTCTCAGGAAGTATCCTAGTGAATGACTGTGTCCCAGGGCTCCACATCGCAGGGAGGGACAATGACTGAAGAAGCCAATTCTGGAGGAGGGGAGGGTAATATTGACTTGACAGCTTTAGGCTAAGAAATATTGCTCTGGTTGCCCCCGGAACAATATCTCAGTAATAAGTACATCTATCTCCCAGCAACTCCTTTTCCTTGTCTCCCAAAAAAAGAGTTCTGAAAAGCCAAAAGAATTTTCATATGGTTTTCAATGACCATTTGTATTGCTCTGCAGTCTTACAATGGGAGGGGGTACATTTCAGTGGTGATTTAACCCTTTAGGATAATGCAATAACAAGGCATCCTTTTGTGGACTACCCTGAGACCCTAGGGAGAGAGCAGGCTTGGAGTTCAGCCTGAGCTGGGTTCAAATCCCAGCTCTGCCCTTATGTGGTGACCTTGTACATGCCACTTATTTTCTGCACATCAGCTTACCCATCTGTATAGTATGCGTAATAATAGCACTCCCTTGTAGTGCTCCATATGTTTTCACAGGGAAACTTTTGTATCCACATCAAGTAAGTGTAGGATGTAACAAAGCCACAAACTGAGTGGCTGAAACAACAGAAATCTATTGTCTCCCAGCCCTGGAGGCCAGAAGTCTTCAGATCAAGCTGTTGGCAATTCTGGTACCATCCAAGGTCTGTGAGGGAAGGATCTGTTCCAGACCTCTCTTCTTGCCTGGTACATGGTTGTCTTCCTCCTTTGTCTTCACATCATCTTCTCTTTATGCATGTCTGCCTCCAAGTTTTCTCTTCTTATAAGGACACTAGTCATATGGAAGTATGGCATAATCTGATGACTTCATTTTAACTTGATTACCACCATAACAATCACATCTCCAAAGAGTCACAATCTGAGGTACTTGGATTTAGCATTTCAACATGTGAATTTTAGGGGGACACAGTTCAACCAATAACACTCTTCAAGTAGGTTCCGGAAGGATGTGTATGTGGTTAGCATAGTTTCTGGATCATACAAGCACTCAATAAAAGATAGCTTATACCAGGCACTGTGAATGTCCATACTTGTTAATTTTGTAGGGTTAAATGATTTGCAGTACAGATGGAATTGGATAATCTGGTAAGTCTGCCCATACACTACACCTAGAGTCCATTTCCCTCAACAGTAAAGATGGTCAAGGTGAAAGAAAGCTTCATTGCAAATAAGCTTCAAAGGAGGCCAAACTAGGGCACTGAGCTACCATGAAAGTAGACTTGCACTTAGGTGGTAGGAAATGATAAAAATTCCTCATCTGACAGAGAGACTGCAAAACCAATTGTCAGCTCATGGAGCAACCTTGACATAGGGTAAGATGCTTAGAAGGCACCTTCAGTTTAGAAAAAGACAAGTGGTTTAACACCAGACTAATCAAAACCCCAGAATGACAAGGCTAGAGCCCTTAGGCCTATGACTATTTTTGAGAAGACTGGAGTTCAGGTGCAATTTGAAACACTCCTTACCACCAGAGGAACAACTGGCCCTGCAATGGCAGGTTTATCAGATTCAAAGGGGTACCCGGCTGGCTCAGTGTACAGATTACTTAAAATAAAATCTTTTTTTAAAAAATGTATATTCATAAACAAAAGACTTATGGCCCGATCAGAAAGAAATTAGATGGAATTTCTCTGACACTCCCTTATACATGTATGCTTTAGGCTAAGAAAATGGTTCTAAGGAGACAGGGAAAAAAGAACCAGGAACATAGTCAATTCATGTTCTATGGCTGAGAAAGAAAGAAACTGTGTAGGAGAAAGAAAATAAAGCCAGGAGTAAAGAGAATTGGCTTCTAGACCTAGACCTACTACTAACTAGCAATGTAATCTTGTGCAAATCACTTCTCCCTGGGTCTTAGTAAAACAAAGAGCTTGGCCTGGATGATTGCAACACTGCCATGGTTGGGTTGATAACTCTCTTAGAGAAGACAATAGTAAATAATAATACACTCTAAACTATTGGTAGTGATTCTGGAAACTGCAGACCTTTTCCAGTGTAATTACATTTTTCCATAACCTCTATGTACTACCAAAATCACTGGTGTGTATTTAAAATTTCAGAAGGTATTCCTTCTTGAAAATCTTTGCCAATTGCTACTTTCTTTCACATAGCAGATGTCTCATTCTCTTCCTACATATCCCACCTTAGTAAATGGCACCATCTTCCACTCCATTCTAAAGCCAGAAATCTGGGTGATATCCTTTATTCCTCCCTCTATTTAAAACCCACAGTCAACTACCAATTTCATCAATTCTATTTCCTAAATATTTCTCAGATCCATTCACTTTGACCAGCTCCACTGCCACTAACGTAGTCCGAGCTGCTAACATAATCCAAGACATACTACCTGGACTGCGACAGTAATCTTCTTATTAATCTTCCCACTTCTACCTATGCCTGCCCTTCCCAGTCCATCTCCCACATAACATCCCATGGGATCTTTTTTCTTAAGCTTTCATATCACTGGTTTTATTCTGCAAAAAAACTGGCTCTTCAAATACTGTCATATACTTTGTTGTAATCATATCCATCTCTTCCACTAGAATGCAAAATCCTGGAGATGTGGAGCTGGGTCTTACATATTTTTCTACTCTTAGTACTCATCATAGTTGGCACTAAAAATATTAAGTTAACTTAGCATAATAGCCTCTAGATCCATGCATGTTGTTGCAAATGGCAAGATCTCATTCTTTTTATGGCTAATATTCCAGTGTGTGTGTGTGTGTGTGTGTGTGTGTGTGTGTGTGTGTATCTTTATCCATTCATCTATCAATGGACACTTTGGTTGCTTCCATATCATGGCTACAGTAAATAATGCTGCTATAAATATAAGAGTGCATGAGATCTTATGTGCAACAACATGGACAGACCTAGAGGGTATAGTGCTAAGTGAAATAAGTCAGAGAAAGACCAATACCATGACTTCATTCATATGTGGAATTTAAAAAAGACAAAAAAGAGATTGTTTTAAAAAACCAGACTCTTAAATACAAATGATAAACTGGTGGTTGCTGAAATAGGAGGGGTGTAGAGGGGATCAATGAAAAAGATAAAGGAAATTAAGAGTATACCTATTGTGATGAGTACTGAGAAATGTATAGAATTGTTGAATCGTTATATTGTACACCTGAAATTAATACAACACTGTATGATAATTATACTTCAATAAATAATAAAATAAATGTTAAAATACATTAAGTTAAAACAAATAGAATTGAGCTAAATTTTAATAAAGAATATTAACAAAATACAAGCACATTATCCCAACTTTTATAAATATTTAGCTGTGCATATCTGAATGTGTTCATACTATATAAACATACTAAAATAGCAAGGATTATTTATTCAATGAGGTAAGGTTATGAGTTACATCAAATTTATTCTGTAACTCTTGTTGTGTACCTCTTTTTTTATAATAAATTTATTTTTTATTGGTGTTCAATTTGCCAACATACAGAATAACACCCAGTGCTCATCCTTTTAAGTGCCCCCCTCAGTGCCTGTCACCCAGTCACCCTCACCCCCCCGCCCTCCTGCCCTTCCACCACCCCTAGTTCATTTCCCAGAGTTACGAGTCTTTATGTTCTGTCTCCCTTTCTGATATTTCCCACACACTTCTTCTCCCTTCCCTTATATTCCCTTTCACTATTATTTATATTCCCCAAATGAATGAGAGCATATAATGTTTGTCCTTCTCCGATTGACTTACTTCACTCAGCATAATACCCTCCAGTTCCATCCACGTTGAAGCAAATGGTGGGTATTTGTCATTTCTAATGGCTGAGTAATATTCCATTGTATACATAGACCACATCTTCTTTATCCATTCATCTTTTGATGGACGCCGAGGCTCCTTCCACAGTTTGGCTATTGTCTCTTTTTTTTTTTTTTAAATAGAATTCACATCCAACGTGAGGCTTGGATTCACAATCCTGAGATCAAAAGTGACATGCTCTACCAACTGGGTCAAGCAGGCAACCCTCTTCTTTGTTTTGTAAATTTTCTTTTTTTAAAGTTTTGTGGATATATAACTGTTATACCCAAAAATTGCATATATTTAATGTATACAATTTGATGAGTTGGACATACGCATATACCCATGAAACCATCACCACAATCAAGGCAATAAGTATATCCATCACCTCCAAAAGTTTCCTTGTGCCCCTTCACTTCTGTGAATGTGTATATGTGGTATTAAGAACACTAGAACAGGGATGCCTGGGTGGCTCAGCGGTTAAGCGTCTGCTTTCAGCTCAGGGAGTGATCCTGGAGTCCAGGAATGGAGTCCCATATCAGGTTCCATGCATGGAGCCTGCTTCTTCCTCTGCCTATGTCTCTGCCTCTCTCTGTGTCTCTCATGAATAAGTAAATAAAATCTTTAAAAAAAGAACACTAGAACAGTTTACATACAAGTCAGATATTACATCCATTCCTAAAATCCTCCAAATGGCTTCCCACTCTAGGTAGAATAAAATCTAAAGTCTATAATTCAGACTTCTGTTTACTCAACTGACCAGACCCCCGTCATCTCTCACCTGAGTCTGCTTCTCCCACTTCCCTACCTCCTACCTACTCTCTATGCAGAGTCAATGGGTTTTTCAAAATGCACCATAAATTTGTCAATCTCATGATGAAAATTCTTTGATGGCTCCCTATTCCCTACTGGTTTAAGTCCCAACTCCTTAGTCTGGTACATAAGGACTTTTGCCTTCTCTGTGAAACCTTCCCTACTTCCCCTTTATTCTGTTCCCTCAGTACTTTGTAATCCTCCACATAGTTATTTATAAATAGAAATATAAAACAATATATAAATATAGTTCATATTATTTCACATAATGCTATTGTGGATTTCATTAATTACTATTTAAATAGAATATGGTATCTAGGCTTCAATATTCAAATGATGTGTTTGTATGCATGTCTCTCCCACTAAAGGGCAAGCTCTTGGAGATAGAGAATGTTTCTGTCTTTTTCATAGCTTGAACCCACTACACATTTGGCCTCCTAGCACATAGCATGGCATTTGGCACATAGGACTAACCTGCAAATATTTGGTAAATTATCCATTAATCAGATGTAGTATCACAACATACAGAATTTGGAGTCTTTTTTTTTTTTGGAGTCTTTTTTTTAAGATTTTATTTATTTATTCATGACACACACACACACACAGAGAGAGAGAGAGGCAGAGACACAGGCAGAGGGAGAAGCAGGCTCCACGCAGGGAGCCCGATGTGGGACTCGATCCCAAGACTCCAGGATCATGCCCTGGGCCAAAGGCAGGCTAAACTGTTGAGCCACCCACGGATACCCGAATTTGGAGTCTTAAACTTGGATTTACGTCCCATTTCTAGCGGTTACCCTTGGCTTCTCATCTGGCAACTGGAATAGTAATGCCTACATCTCTGTATTGCTGTGAGGATCAAGTAAGATGATGAATACTTTAGCAATCACTAAATACGGAAGCTTTCCACAAATGAGACATAAATATAAAAAAATATCCAGTCCAACCTAAGGTATGAGAAGTGCTTAGCACAATGAGCAAGTGCTCAGTGATTATAAGCTACCCTTAGTATATTAGAAGATGAGGCTGCTGCCAATCACCCTACTTGTACATGCACCTGTGCGTATGCACATGCGTGTGTAAGGGAGAGACAGAAGTGGTTGATGGTGACCAAACAGCCCTGCCTACACAGCAGATGCTCTTCATCAGTTGGTTCCCTGGCTAGATGACCTCTGCTCGCACTCTCTTAGACCTGCAGTTTATCATCCATCTAAAACATGCCACATCACTGGATGATAGACTTTAAGAGAGCTTTAAAGCTTACCCAAGATGATGATCAAGGGAAGGAACCATACACATCCCAGATTACCTGGAAGAGTCCCAGGGTATGTTTGTTGTCCAGCATAATTACTGACAGTGTCTTCTTTCACTTTCAAAGCGATTATACTTTGACCAATAAATTATATTATAGGCATCCTAGTGAAAGATACACTTTCTACTCAAGTTACTTCGTTTTGGTGGGGAGAAGAAAAAAATCCTAAGGGAAAGTCTTACTAGTACCTTTTCAACAGAAAAACAAAACAAAAACTATTTTTACATGGTACATAGAAGCAGACCATTAGGGAAATTAAGAGTGGTATAAGCAGCCTTGCCTCATGGCCCCTGGGTTCATTTACATTAGGATCTATTCTGCACCAGCATCTGCTCCTATGACAACATAAGCAGGAAGTCTTCCTGGACCCAGAAGGCATTCTGTTTGGAGCTCTACCACCTGCACTCTTTTTGGCCACTGGCCACATGGCAGAGCAGTGCCTACAGCCACAACCTGGGCAGATGGTCCCTATCCTCAGATCTCTCCTGGACTAGTTTTGAGGAGGCAACTTTACTCTACAGCCTCTGTCCCCAGCTTCCTAGGAGCTTTCAGACAGGTCTCCAACCACTTCTATCTATTCCTGGGGCTCAGGGACAGGGAGGAGAAAGAACCAAGGACTGCAAACCATGCTGGATGACTTAACTCTTTCTACTTAACATCCTCTTAAGCTGACTGAGCCTGGCTTTGGCAATGAATGGTTTGATATGGTCCATTAAAAAGCATTCTGTCAGTCAGATCAAGCCACAGATATTCACATCTGCTAGTTTGGTACCTATTAAAGCTATCTGGCCATTGTGTGTTGTAGGCAAAGTCTCAGTGTCAGCTATTCCCAGTCAGAAGAAACATCGTTGTGCATGATGATCTCAGCCACCATGAATTGTGCTTGATTTATGCCTATTCTGTGCCCAGCATTGTGAGGGAGACAAAGAGTTAGAAGCCATGGCTCTTGCTCTCTGGATCTCAAATTCCCACTGGGAAAAGCAGAGGTCAAACACATAGGATAAGTTGCTTGAATCACAGAAGGACTGAATCCCATTCACTGAATTCTATGAATCATTTATACTGGACACTAAGGGCACAATGGTAGCTGAGACGAGTACCACCCCTGCCTTCATGGCATTTACAAGCAAGTGGGGAAGACAGACATTAAAATTGTAATTTTTAAATGCACTAAAGGTTAGAGCAACAATGAGAGAAATATGTAAAAGAAGGGCTTGACATGATCTGGGATGGGAAAGGGGACCCATGAGGATTGACTCTGAAAGGCAGTGGCAGCTAACTTGAGACCTGAAAACCAAATAGAAGTTAGGTACATAAGAATCAACAAATTCAATCCATTCAGTCAAACATTTGCATATTTAGTGGTTATTTGTTGAGTGCCAAGCTTTGTGTTTTTTTTTTTAAATTTTTTTTTTAATTTTATTTATTTATGATAGTCACATAGAGAGAGAGAGAGAGAGGCAGAGACATAGGCAGAGGGAGAAGCAGGCTCCATGCACCGGGAGCCTGACGTGGGATTCGATCCGGGGTCTCCAGGATCGCGCCCTGGGCCAAAGGCAGGCGCCAAACCGCTGCGCCACCCAGGGATCCCCAAGCTTTGTGTTGAATGCCAAGGAAATCATGTTGAACAAGACAGACTGAGTCCCTGCCCTCATACTGTCTAGCAGAATTCCCAGAATGTTGAAGATCAGGAAGGGTTTTCAGAAACTCTGAGCGTTTTTGTTCCTTTCTATCTTTCCTCCCTAATGTTACCCCTAAAATTCAAAGCAACTCATCTCCTACCTTCTGAAACAATCTCATTCTGAAGCAGTGAGTCCAGTGCCTATGACAAATTCACTCATCTCCTTTTGAGCCTGGTGTTTGGAGGGGAAGCTTGTTTTATATTGGACTCTGAGTCAGGAAGCACTAATCCCCCTCTACACAGACACACACATATTGGATTCTGTTCCTTACTTACTTGCAAAATATCTCCCTGGTATCCATCATTCTAAGGCTGGTGTAAGAATTTTGCTACGATCTTGTTTCTTGACCTATATACCCATGATACCGTTATAGGTGGGCCTTACTTTCAAAATACCCTCTATATTCTAAAACAGACAAATTCATTGCAAATTATTTCCAGTATTCAATCATTTCCAGTACATTTACTTTACAAAAAATTTCATAGTGCAGAGAGATCTTCAGTCTAGAGCATTTTCCCCAATATTTTTATTACAAAAATAAAGAAAATGTTTGAAAGAATTATACAATGAACATACACATATATGTATCACCTCTATTATGCAATGAATATTTTGATATGTTTACTTTATCATATACCTATCCATCAATCAACTTATTTTTGGATGCATTTCAAAGTTAGTTGCAAACATTAGTATTTTTTACCACTAAACACTATAGTATGCATTTGTAACCCAGATTTAACATTTGCTTGTGGTTCTTTTCTTTAGAGAAAATTTATAAAAGGTCCAATGCACACATCTCATGTGTACCATTCAATGAATTTTGACAATGCATAAACCCATATGACCTAAACTTCTAACAAGGTATAGAATATTTGCATCACCCTAGTAAGTTTCCTCATGCTTCCCTACTCATCCAGTAGAAGCAATCTTTACTTATTCTTTTTTATTTAATTTTTTTTTTACCATAGAGGAGATTTTTTATTCTAGAACTTCTTATAAATGGAATCATGGTCTGTCTGTAATCTTTTGTGTCTTTTTCCTTTCACTCAACATATTTTTGAGATTTGTCCATGCTATTGCATGCATCAGTTTATTTATTTTTTAAAGATTTATTTATTTATTTTAGAAAGAGAGAGAGAGTGCACAAGTGGGAGGGGCAAAGGGAGAGGGAAAGAGAATCTCAAGCAGACTCTATGCTGAGCATGAAGCCCAATGTGGGATTCAATCTCGTAACCCTGAGTTTACAACCTGAGCCAAAACCAAGAGTCAGACACCCAACTGACTGCATTCAGGTGCCCCTCAGTTCACTTATTTTTATTGCTGAGCAGCTTACCACTGAAAGAGTATACAACTCCCTTGGGGAACCTGGGTGGCTCAGTCAGTTAAGCATCTGCCTTCAGCTCAAGTCCTGGGATCCTTGCTTAGAGGGGAGTCTGCTTCTCTCTCTCCATCTGCCTCTCCCCCTGCTCATGCTCTCTTGTTCATTCTCTCTCCCAAATAAATAAATACAATCTTTTTTTTTAAAAAAAAAAAAAGGACATACAATTCTCATTCCATAATTTCGGAAAACCCATTGCCTTCCTGAGACTTCTATGTACTCCCAGGAAAGGAGAGGCAGGTGCCAATAGACAAAGAAGAGAACAGAATTTAGATGTCAGAGGCCAAAAAAGGTGCACAACCCTGGAATCACATCAGGAAATGGGCTATTGTAGTCTGGAGATCAGTAAGATAAAGCAGAGGATCAGTAAGGGCTAAGAGGAGACAGATACTGGAAAAGGTGGGAGAGCAAGGCAAGACCATGAGAGCAAATTTGGGCATTGCTCAATTCCAAAAGTGTTCTCCCTTTGTTCCCAACATGAAAAATTTCTGCCAGACCAAGGCAAGCAGGGCAGGTACTCAGCCACATGAAAATGAGGAGGGCCTCAATGAGGCGAAGTGGCATGAAAGAGTGTTCTAGTAAATAGCTACTGTTGGCTATAGACATTTGTCCTTTATCCTAGAAACAATAGGACTATTTAAGGGGAGCTCTGAGAAGGAGGGGAGAGGGATAATGTAATTGTGTTTCAAAAAGGCCATAATAGCTACAGAAGGGACAATTGTTTGGATAAGGGCAAAGGTGGAAGCAAGGATCCCAGTCAGGGAGCTCTTGCCTTTGTCCAAGCGAGAGAAGGAAATGTTTGGATCATGGTACCAACAGTGGAAGTAGAAATAAGAAAAACTGACAGGGCTTAACAATGGATGGATATTTTTGTTAGGGTGTCTTATATCTAAAACTGTCTTGGAAAATAACCAGAAAATGTTAGAAGGGACTATCTCTGGAGAGGAAGGATTATTAACAGGTTGTATTTTCTTCATTGTAGTTGTGTTTTAAAATTTCCACAATGAGGGGCACCTGAGTTGCTCAGTCTATTGAGCAGTCGACTCTTGGTTTTGGCTCAGGTCAGGATCCTAGGATTGTGAGATGGAGCCCTGCATCAGACTCCAAGCTGACTGGAGAGTTTGCTTGAGAAATTCTCTCCCTCAGCCCCTCCCTTCATCCTCTTTCCCCTCTAAAATGGATACATAAATCTTTAAAAATAAGTAAATAAAAACAGAATTTCCACAATGAACATCAACTACTTTTATAATAGGAAAAAATCCAATAAAGTTTAATATATTTTTTCAATCCTAAGAGAAGGTGATATCAGAACTTAACCATTGACTGAGTGTACTTCTTGCTATGCTGACCTCCTTTTGAGGCCTTCCACTCTCCAGAGAAAATCTAAAGTATGTGAATAGCTCCTGGAAACTGCCTTCAGGACCTCCAGCCCAACCTTCCAATCTCCTCAATTGGAGTAGATTGCACATCTCTCCTGACTGCACATCTTCATCCATTAAGGATGGGTTTCAGTTTTTACAGTCATAAGTTATTTGGAACCAAGTTATTGGGACCTGCGGTGTAGGGTGGTGATGGGGCCAGGAGTGGAAAGATAAACAATACTATTTTGGTTTAAAAAAAAAAAGCACCACCTGTGACTCTAAAGCAATAAAACCTGGTTCTCTTATTTGGTTCATAAACTGGCTCTGAAGGCCGATCCCAAAGAAAGTTTGCTTCTCTCCAGCTTTTGAGGAATGGGAGCATCCTTAGATGCAACCTATACTGTTCCCAAGCTTAAAAGTCAAAATCAATTTCATGACATTACCATCATTCCTTATATTTTACAGTAAAACTCTCACTTCTGAACACTAATAGGAAATTCATCCATCTCATCCAATCCCTCCAACCAAAGGTCTAGGTTTTAAGCGTGGTCCCCAAATGGCATTAGTTTAATGTTCAGCAGTAGTATCTGGAAATGTTATGAAGTACATGAATCATAAGAGAAGAGAGAGGCCTCTGCTGGGAAAACACAAGACCAAAATATTTTCAGCACAGAAAACCACAGCCTATTCCCTGATCAAAGGATAATGCAGAAAAATGATTGAAAAAAATATTATAAAACATGTGTTAGGGCTCTTTTTTCCAATTGCCTCACTCCAAACCCAAATGCTGATACCAGCCAATCAGGTGTGATTTTCAATCACTGGTGACAGCTATTTTGGTTCTAAAAGAACAATAATATAAAAAGTCATTTAATTTTTTCACAAATTTATTTTAGATTCTCTAAAACTTAGCTCTTGTCAGTAACAAATTAGATGATTATTTGTATTTTATATTGATACATAAAAATAATGTAATTATGAATGTGCCATTTGCAGAATAAAGTCAGTATCTTGAGGGAAATTGCTATTGTAATTGGCTGCAATAACTATCCTGAGTTTCAGGACCTGAAATATGTGACCATAATACAGAAAAACTAAGGAAAGTTAAAATCAGGACTTTGGTGCCAAAATACATAACTTTCCCCAGGATCTAAGTTTCTGGGTGCTCTCCATCAGATCTGGGCATAGAAAGGGAAGACACTTATCTGCCTGACCCTGTTGACTGCTACTTGGAAATGATTAAGAGCCAGGGCACTGCCTGGCACTCACCTAAGACTATGGCTATGCCAACTGAAGCTCTGTAGAACAGTGAAAGGATAAGACCGAACCTGCTTTGCTGAGTATTTGAATAGATTTTTCATTGCAACTTATTACCTGTCCAAATGGATGGGAAACATTTTACTGCCTTTCCCTCTTCAGAGGAAAAGAAAAGCTCTCATGGTCCATCTCCAGATATACCTTCCAAAATGCATGTCTGATCATGCCACCCACCACCACCTGCAACACCACCCCATGACCTACCCCTACTCAAATGCCTCGCAGTGTCCCATACTGCCTGCAAAATAAAATGCCTTAGCCTGACATCCATAGCCTTCTACCATCTGGTTCCTAGTCAACATTTTCAACCTTATCTCCCCTTCACTTATTCTACATTCAAGGAAAATTTAATTATTCTTATTCCTCTTAAGACCCTGAGAATTCCTGCCTCACTCTCTGTATTAATACTCTTCCTCCCAGGCAATTCTGTTCCCTTAAATCCAATGGTCCATTTTCAACAACTCCATTTACAATTTCAGCAAAAAGAATAAAATGCCTAGGAATAATAAACTCAACCAAAGAAGTGAAAGAGCCATACTCTGAAAAATATAACACATTAATAAAAGAAATTGAAGATGACACAAAAAATGCTCATGGAAGAATATTGTTAACATATCCATACTAACCAAAGCAATCTACAGATTCAGTGCAATCTCTATCAAAATACTAACAGCATTTTTCATAATACTAAACTTTTATGGAACCACAAAAACTTCTAAATAGCCAAAGCAATCTTGAAAAAGAAAAAGCTGGAGGTACCACAGTTCCAGATTTCAAGATATACTACAAAGCTATAGTAATCAAAACAGTATAGTATTAGCACAAAAATAGACTTATAGATCAACTGAATAGAAAAGAGAGCCCAGAAACAAACCCACGTTTATATGATCAAATAACTTACAACAAAGGAAGAATATACACTGGGGAATTTCTCTTCAATAAATGGTTCTGGGAAAACTGGACAACTACATGTAAAAGAATGAAATTGGACCACTTTCTTTTTTTTTTAGTTTTATTCAGATTCCAGTGAGTTAACATATAGAGTAATATTAGTTCAGATGTACAATATAGTGATTCAGAAATTCGACCACTTTCTAAAATCATACAAAAAAGTAAACTCAAAATAAAAAGAGACTTAAATTTGAGACCTGAACCCATAAAATTCCTAGAAGAGAACACAGGCAGTCATTTCTTTGACATTGACCATGGAAGCATCTTTCTAGAAGGGTCTCCTCTGGCAAGGGAAACAAAAGCAAAAATAAACTATTGGGACTACAGCAAAATAAAAAGTTTTTGCACGGCAAAGGAAAGCATCAACAAAACAAAAGGCTAACCTACTGAATGGAAGAAGATATTTGCAAATTATGTATCCAATAAGAGATTAATATCCAAAATATATAAAGAACTTAATACCAAAAAATACCCCTAAACAATTCAATTTAAAAATGGGCAAAGGACCTGAAAAAAAACATTTTTCCAAGGAAGACATCCAGATGGCCAACAGACACATGAAAAGATGCTCAACATCACTCAGCATCAGAGAAATGCAAATCAAAACCACGATGAGATACCATCTCACACCTGTCAAAATGGCTAAAATTAACAACACAAGAAACAACAAATGTTGGAGAGGATGTGGAAAAAAGGGAACCCTTTTACACTATTGGTGGGAATGCAAACTTGTACAGCCTTTCTGTACATATGGATCCCCATGATTGGGGATTGACAATATCAGTATTGACAATAGTCAAATAATGGAAGCAATCTAAGTGTCCATCAATAGATATACAGATAAGAAAGATGTAGTATACATGTACTCTCTCTCTTTCTCTCTCTCTCACTGATAGATTACACAGCCATAAAAAGGGATGAGGTCATGCCATTTGTGACAACATGGGTGGACCTAGAAGGTATTATGCTAAGGGGAAAAAAGCCAGATTGAGAAAGAAATACTATACTATTTCACTCATATGTGTAATCTAAAACAAAACAAAACAAGGAAATAAACAAAAGCTGAATGAGATCTATAAATACAGAGCTACAGAGAACTGAGGAATGCCGGGGGAGGTGGGGAGATGGGCAAAATGGGTGAAGCAGGGAGAAGATACAGCCTTCCAGTTATGGAATGAAGATGTCATGGGAATAAAAGGCACAGCATAGGGAATATAGTCAATGGTACTATAATAGCGCTGTATGGGGGACAGAGGGTAGCTACGTTTGTGGTGGGCACAGCATAACATAAAACCTTGTCAGATCACCGTGTACACATTAAGCTAATGTAACATTGTGTGTCAACTATACTCAAAAAATTAAATTAAAAAGGTAAACAAAAAATTCTAATCCAATAGTCAATTTTTGTTCCTCAACATTTTTTAAGAGAGAGAGAGAGAATGTGCGCATACACAGGGAAGAGCAGAGGTAGAGAATCATAAGGAGGCCCCATGGCCAGCACAGAGCCTGGCATGGGGCTCGATCTCATGACCCTAAGATTATGACCTGAGCCGAAATCAAGAGTCGGATGCTTTAACCAACTGAGCCACCCAGGCACCCCAGTCCTCAACATCTTAATGTCTCAGCAGCATTGACCCAACAACTGCTCCCTCCTTCTTGAAATTCTCTCCTCCTTTGGCTTCCGGTACTCCTCACTCTCCAGAGTTTTCACTGACCTCTCTGGCCTATCTCCTTTTATCAGACTCATTTTCTCCTTTTCCCAACTTAGAAATGTAATAACCCAGGACTGAGTCTTGGACTCTCTTCTCTTTTCTACATTTTATCCAAAGGTGATCTTATTTAGCAAAAACGTCCTTACAAAAATGATTCTCCAATTTATATTTTGAGCCCAAGCCCCAACCTCTGTCCTAGGTCCGGGCTCATGTATCCTACTACCTGCTTAACATCTCCACTTGGATCTCAAAATAAACCAAGCTCTCAATCCACCACATTTACCCCCACTCTACATCTCACTATACTGATAAATCTGCCTCTCCCTCAGTCATTCCATCTCAGTGAATGGCAACTCTAAGCCCAAAGGTCTAAGATGGAAATCTGGATCTTACCCTTGTGTCCTCCTTCTCCCATACCTCATACATCTAAACACTGAGTAAGAGATGCAAATTTTATGAGGGGGGTGAATAGTAAACCCTGTTTGAGACTTGGTGAATCTGGAATACCTGTTGGTCACCCAGATGGACATGCTAAGTAGTAGCCAGTTGGATTTATAGATTTGTAGTTGAGGAATGAGTTTTTGTCCAGGGATTTGGGAGTCATCTTGAATTCAAAGAAATGAAATAGCAAGGAAGAGTCTCAAGTCCCAGATTTTTAGTTTGGTGATTGAATGGATGGTGAGATCATTCACTTTGATCCAGAACACAGGAGAACGAACAGTTTTTAAGGAAGATGATGGAGTCAGTCTTAGAGACACTGAATTTGAGGTGTCCATAGACATCCAGATGAAGTGTAAAAGAGGCCATTGTCTATGGAGTTTGGGAACTCCAGAAAAAGACTGAAGCTGAGGAAACATCCCTAGGGACATTAACATTTAAGGAATGAATGGAGGAAAGGATGCCCATTGAGGAGTCTGAGAAGAAGAGTGAGAGCATACGTGGAATATAAGAAATAGTGGGGATCCCTGGGTGGCGCAGCGGTTTAGCGCCTGCCTTTGGCCCAGGGCGCGATCCTGGAGACCCGGGATGGAATCCCACGTCGGGCTCCCGGTGCATGGAGCCTGCTTCTCCCTCTGCCTGTGTCTCTGCCTCTCTCGCTCTCTCTGTGTGACTATCAGAAAGAAAGAAAGAAAGAAAGAAAGAAAGAAAGAAAGAAAGAAAGAGTGAAAGGAATTATAAGGGAAAGGAGGGGAATTGAGTGGGAAAAATTAGAGAGGGAGGCAAACCATGAGAGACTCCTAACTCTGGGAAACAAAGGTTGCAGAAGGGGAGGTGGGGGGAGATGGGGTAACTGGATGGTGGGCACTAAGGAGGGCACTTGATGGGATGAGCACTGGGTATTATACTATGTGTTGGCAAATTTAATTTAAATTTTAAAAATAATCATACTATGGAAGTTTAGACATTTATAACTTAAAAAAAGAAGAGTGAGAGAAACCCAAGGAAAGCCACTCTATGCTGCCACCATACAAGATCCCACGTCCAAATACCAGAAATACAGCAGCATTTCAGCTCTTCCAGTTTCTGTTTTTTTCCCAATTTTAAACCCTCAGCTTCAAAGTTTGGAAATTTGTAGAAGCTCAGTGCTAGAGCTGGATGAGACCTTAGTGATTATCTAATCCATAGCTTGGGAGTATAGTACATGGACACTAAAGCCAAAATGCTTGTTTGACCTTAAGCAGAAACCTTGTTCCTCAGTTTACTCATCTGTAAAATGGGAATAGTACACTCTTCATAAGGCACTAATGAGGACTAAACAAGTAAATATTTGTAAAGCACTTGGAATGTCTGCCATATAAGTAAGAACTATATAAATGTTTATTAAAATAAAGAAAATACAATAGAATCAGCTGGGGAGAGTCTAGAGTAACTGGTATGAGCTGGCACCCAGGCATCAGCATGCATTAGAAACTCGCTAGATTATTCTAACATATGGCCAGAATGAAGACCCAGCTATTTAGTCCAATGCTTCTTAAATTTTAACAGGCAGAGGACTCACCTTCAAGTCTTGTTAAAATGCAAATTTTGATTTGGTAGGTTTGGGGCAAAGGCTGCATTTTTAACAAGCAACCAGGTGATGAAGATTCTGCTGGTCTGTGGACCACTCCTGGAGTGACAAGAATCTAATCCAATCTCTTATTGAGGTTAATGGATTGCTCAAGGTCACGCAGTAAGTTGCAGGTTTGACTTAGGGTTCTGACTTCTCTCTCTACCATCCTTTTTTCTGCCTTGATCTTCCCTACTACCACTCACCAAATACAAAGTACATCCTGATGTCTATCAACAGTGAAATCTCTGACATATGAGACATTCCTATGCATGGCAAAGACAAAAGTTTTTGTCTTTGCTCTCCTGAGCAACTTGAGTCCTTGCTATCCCCACATCTCTAGCTGGACCTCCCACACTCTCTGCCATTTCAGGAAGTGGGGCCACGTGCGAATGAATGAGAATGACACCAATAGGGTCAACTCCGACTATGCTTAAACCTCTGTTTGAATCATGTGAAACTTCGATCCAGTACTAAGAGCATGCCCACCCCAGCCCTCATCATCGGTCTCACGGTACACATCAACCACAATGATACTACCATGGTAGAGCAACTTGGTTTTTTGTGTTTTTTTTAAGATTTTTATTTATTTATTCATGAGAGACAGAGAAGGAGATGGGCAGAGACAGAGGCAGAGGGAGAAGCAGGCTCTCCACAAGGGGCCCAATGTAGGACTCGATCCCGGATCCCAGGATCACGCCCTGAGCCGAAGGCAGACACTCAACTGCTGAGCCACCCAGGTATCCCAAGACTTGGTTTTAAAAAACTATTCCTTGTGTTTGCTCTTCTTTTAAAGCAAATCACCTTTTGGAAAGGAAAAAAATGCCTTCGAATAACTTTTGTGAAAATCTTGGCTTTCATAGTTCAGGCTTCCTGGAAATGGACCCATGCCAACGTTAATCGGTGGCTCTAGGTTGTAAGGGTTGCTGAAAAAAATCTGTGTGGCTTTGTGAGCACCAAAGACTGGCAGGGCAGGGGGGTGGGCAGGGAGCTTTACTGCTCCTTGTTAGCCTCTAGAAGACTCCAGGCTCTGCAAAATTCCCCGCCCTCCCCAACAGCCACATCCCTGGCTTTCCCAGAGGTCTTGTCCCCCATCAGCTGCTCCACCTGCTACTCAATCATTTAAATGTCAAAGCAGCTGTACCAATTAGCACAGGCCCAACCGTCCAGAGCATGCAAAGAAATGAGGTGTAAATGCAAAACTTAGGATAAAGAGGCCTTTACAAAATGCTCCCTCTGCCTCTCCAGACCTGCTCTTTATATTTCTTCAAGGTGGGAGGGGGTGGATTTTTCATAAGATGCTGTGCGAGGAACATATGTGCAATAGAAAGAAAGCAAATACTGCCAGGAGAAACCTTCCTGAGCTGATCTTTTCTGACCCTGTTTGCAGAGCTGTATTGAACTTTCTCTGAAAACCTTACGACATTCGACAGGAGGAATCAAAGTACCTCTGTGCAGTGTCCATATGGGGATTGCTAATAAGGAGTATGCTCAACTGTATGTATGGATTAATCAGACTCATCAGAAGAAAAATGTTGATAATTGTGTCCCGCAGTGCTTGGGTTCTGTAACAGAGACAAGAGTCACTTGGAACTTGCCTGAGGTGTCCACAGGCGTGTACTGCAGGCTACATTTAAGTATCAGGCACTAGCATCAAATGGCCGCTTTGTGACAGACAACATTCTACACCTTCTTAAGTTTTTCGGCTGAGTCAAATTGGTAATGCCATTTCAGTGCAGCAAAATGTAATTAGCAGTACTGTTTCGGCTCCAACTCCTTGAAGCTGGCTCAGAGAAACAGTCCTCACTTCTCTCTGCCCTCTGTCTTCACAAAGTACAGAACGACCCACTCTAGCTCCCAGGTCTGCAGCCACCAGTTCTTGTCACTAGCAATGTTGTTCAGGGAAGAAGAAGAAATAGCTCAAGGCAAAGTCAGGCAGGATGCTCAAGTGAACAGAGTTCTGGGGCCAAAAGACCCAGAGTCAAGTGCAAGATCTGCCACTAGATCTTACCTAACCCTGCTTGCATGGTCTTAGCCTCAGTTTCCCCGTTAGTAAAATGAGCAGAGTAAATGAAGTCAGTTCAAAGATAACTTCCCGATCCTTCTTGGTATGGTCTCTTTGGGACCTGTTTTCTTTCTCTCAACTGTCATTGAACATCCACTGAAGTATCTGTACTTGACATGCCTGTGCTCACACCCCTGCTTTCCACTGAAGGGCCAAGTCTCCCAAGCTGGGAGGAGGCTGCTAATCAGCTGTGGATTTGTTTCAGCCTTTTCAAACCAACTCCCCCCAAGGTCTCAAGAATTTCTGTTGTACACATGCCTTTAAGCAGAATTTATGTGTCTTCTAAGGAGCAAGTTGTAGTTTTTAACGTGAAGATCAGGAGTCTGAGTCAGAGACAAATCCCCAAACATCAGGTTCAACGGAGTACACAGACCTGGGTTTGAGTCCAACCTCACCCCATGCTGTGTGACCTTAAGTATATTACATAACTTCTCAGAGGCCCAATTTCTTCATCTGTAAAATGAGAATGTTAATAACAGTACCTACCCCCACTCAGTTCTTCTGAGGATTCAAACAGACACGTGCCCTTCTCAAGGCACCGTGAACATTCAAAATCCCCAAGTATCCCTGTCCACCTGAAGTTCCAGCCACCCACGCTATCTATCAGAGGTCCTTAGGCAGAAAGGGTGGTACATAGAGAGGGAAAATGAGTGGGACAAGCCTGCACATGTAGACAAAAAAATAATAATAATAAAGACTGCCTACAGCTTTGAATTCCTTGTTTTGAGGTTGTGGTCAAAACTGTAGCCGTGGTTGTTTCCAAAATGGAAATTCTTTCCTTATCTCCTCGAAACAATCTGAGAAATGCCCTACAGGTGGGACAGAAGAACAACTTGGCTTCTTCATTCCTTCTTGGCACCTGTTAGAGTTCGCACTACTTACTCCAAGGCAAATGGAAGGCAGAGACTTCCTGAGCAAGCCCCACTGGCTAGGGCCCTGGACTGAACTTAGCAGAATACATTAACTTTGAAGCATGCCATTTTGCCTTCCCTCTCATCAAATCCAAAATCAAGGTCATCTAAGCCAGGCTTAGATGCCTGTGATGAGATGCCCCCTCTCTGAGGCACCTGGGTGGCACAGTTGACTGAGCATCCAACTCTTGGTTTTGGCTCAGATCGGAATCTTGGAATTGTGGGATCTAGCCCTGGGTTGGACTCCATGCTCAGTGTTGAGTCTGCTTGAGATTCTCTCTCCCTGTCCCTCTCCCCCTCCTGCTCATGCTTGCTTGCTCTCTCTCTCTCTCTCTCTCTCATATAAATCTTTACAAAAAAGAGAGAAAGATGTCCCCTCTCTTTTTACTGGCCCAAGAAGCTTTTCTTCCTTATCTTTAATTGGGACTTCTGAGAAATGACAGTGCTGATTACTGATGCTGGGAAGCTATTTTGATCTGCAATTGTTTTCATTTTCCCCTTTGGAAGCAATAGCAATTGAAGAAAACTAAAGTTGAATTATCTTCAAATAGGGGAAGAAATGCATAACCAAACCAAAAAAAAAAAATCACAAAATGCTCTTCTTTTTGCTGAGAAAAACAAATCTATTACTTCTTCTCTTTTGAGATCTCAAAGGTCTCATTCGGCAGATGGTGTCAAGACATTTAATAAATATTGTTTAATGGGATGATGATGAAGATTATTTTAATAAGAGCAAATGCCTCCCCACCACATATACAACTTAGCCTTCTCTTCTGTAACAAACCAATGTCCTTTCTTTCCAACACCTCTCACCCATAGATCACCTTTTCTAGAGAATATTGCAAAAGGGTTCAGAGCAGGGGATTCATGTCCTGGCTCCACTACTTACTAGCTGTGTGCCTATGGACAAATTATTGACTCCCTCTGTACTTCAGTTTTCTCATTTTAAAATGAGGCCAAAAATGGTAACTGTCTTTTCCAGTTGGGTTCCACTGAGTAGAATGATTTAACATATGCAAGGAACCTGGCATACAACTTCCTGTGATGGCAGTCATCTACCATAAGGACCCGGATGACAGTCTGACCACAATAACACACCCTCTCAAGCCCCACTTGCTCCAGGAAACGTCCAGCCACAGACAATCTTCCACCCTTAGCACTGAATAATCCTTCCTCTTTCAAAATGTCCCTAAAATGCTTGCTTACCTCCTTGCGGCCAATCAGGAACTGTTAGCTATACCTGAAGACCAATTAGAAATTTTGCTTCCAAAATTTGCATACTAATCAAATGCAGGCCGATCAGAAACCATTTCAGCACTTTCTCTTTTCTACTCTACAAAACTCTCTCCTTTCTAACACTTGTGTACCCCCCAGTGATATGAAAGTTACTGCAACAAGTTTATGAATAAACGGCCTTTGTTAAATTTGTCTCTGAGTTGGTTTTGTCTTGCTCAAAAAATTGTAGCTATGTTAATTCATCATTCTCTACCTTACTGCGCTTGCCAACTGTTTTTTATATTGACTGCTCCACAGGCCTTGCCTGTAGAAGGTACACAATCCCCATTAATGAAATAGGTAACAGTATGTCAACTATTATTTTGATCAACATTTATTGAGCCTCCTCTGTCACTGGCCCCTGTGCTAGATATTTTCACCCTCATTCTCTCTTCGTATCACAGAATTCATCAACTAAACCTTACAAGGATTAAACCCTGCTCATTAGTTTCTAGAAGTAGTGTCAACGATAAAGAAGGGTTCCAGTATCTATGAAAATTGGATTTGGAGGTCCTGTGCCCAACATATTTTTTAAGACTTTTCTTTTATTCATGAGAGACAGAGAAAGAGAGGCAGAGATACAGGCAGAGGGAGAAGCAGGCTCTGATGCAGGAGCCTGATGGGAACTCGAGCCCAGGACTCCAGGCTCATGATCTGCCAAAGGCAGATGCTCAACCACTGAGCCTCACAGGTGCCCCAACACATTTTTTATTCATAGTTTTTAAACTTATAGCTCAAAATGGTATATCTAGTAGGTTTCTTTTAGCATGCAGGACCATGGTGAATTAAATAATGTTCTTCTCTCTTCTCTCATTTTGCCAACCCTTGTGACATAATTTCCCTAACTACCTTCAGGGCTTTTTCTTTTGGCATTTTACACTGTGTGGAAATCAGGGGCAGTGAGGTAAGGTCCCCTTAAAATGAGAAGATACACACCTAAATGTCCATTTATGATGAATGGATAAAGAAAATGTGGTATGTCCATGCAACAGAATACCATTCAGCCTGAAAAAGGAGTGAAATTCTGACATACTACAACATGGATGGACCTCGCGGACATTCTGCTAAGTGAAATAAGCCAGTTAGAGTCAGACAAATACTGTATGATTCCACTTATATGAGGTATCTAAAGTGGTCAAACTTGGGGCGCCTGGGTGGCTGAGTGGTTGAGCATCTGCCTTTGGCTCAGGTCGTGATCCTGGGGTCCTGGGATCGAGTCCCATATCGAACTTCCTGTGGAGAACCTGCTTCTGTCTCTGCCTCTCTCTGTGTGTCTCTCATGAATAAATAAGTGAAGTCTTAAATAAATAAGTAAATTAAGTGGTCAAGGGATGCCTGGGTGGCTCAGCAGTTGAGCGTCTGCCTTTGGCTCAGGGCGTGAATCCCATGCTCCCAGGATTGAGTCCCACATTGGACTGCCTGCATGGAGCCTGCTTCTCCCTCTGCCTATGTCTCTGCCTCTGTGTGTCTCTCATAAATAAAATCATAAATAAATAAATAAATAAATAAATAAATAAATAAATAAATAAATTATCAAACTCATAGAAACAAGAAGTAGAATGGTAGCTGCCAGGGGCTGACGAGAAGGAGGATCGGGAAGTCATTTAACGGGGACATTAAAGTTTCAGTTTTGTAAGGCAAAAATTTCTAGAGCTCTGTTGCACAACAATGTGAATGTACTTAACACCACTGAACTGTACACTGACAAATAGGGTGGTAAGTTTTATGTTATGTAGTTTCTCCCACAATAAAAAAAAAAAATAGAACTGTGGTCGCGGAGCCATGGGTGAGGTAGCGGCGCAGCGAGAGGCTGTGGGTAGCATAGCCCAGCAAGCCGGACGGTGGGCCGCAGCGAGGTGATTGCGGCGGATCTCGGAAAGAAGAAATGATGTAAATAATTCACTGTCCAAACTTTAAGGTCAGAGGTGAGAAGGAAGGTCAGGGAGACTATGGCCTGGCCAAATATTTTTCAAAGAGGAACTCTGTTCTCCCGGTTCAGCCATCATCATGTTGTTGTGTTCCTGCTTACCTTCTTCAGGTATTCGTTGCTCCACACATCAAGAAAAACTTTTAGCAATGTCAAAGTCAGTATCTCTAAGCAGTGGACCCCAAGTGCTTTTAACAAGTCAATTAGCCTGCCTGTAGAGATCTGGAGCAGCAACCATTTGTTTCCCAGAGCAGAGGAAGCCACACTTTTCCTTGGGACACTGGATACTATTTTCCTCTTCTCTTATGCTGTGGGCCTTTTCATCAGTGGAATTGTTGGAGATCGGCTTATGATGGGTTCTATCTTTTGGCATGTGCTCTTCTGCACTAGTGGTGTTTGTCTTTGGCACTGTCACAGAATGGCTGCATTTCTACAACAAGGGACTCTACTGCTGCCTGTGGATTGTAAATGGCCTGCTGCAGTCTACTGATTGGCCCTGTGTGGTTGCTGTTATGGGCAATTGGTTTGGGAGAGCTGGACGAGGAGTTGTTTTTGGTCTCTGGAGTGCCTGTGCTTCAGTGGGCAATATTTTGGGAGCATGCCTAGCTTCTTCTGTTCTGCAATACAGTTATGAGTATGCCTTTCTGGTGACAGCGGCTGTGCAGTTTGCTGGTGGGATCATCATCTTCTTTGGGCTCCTGGTGTCACCAGAAGAAATTGGTCTCCCAGGCATCGAGGCAGAAGAAAATTTTGAAGAGGACTCACACAGGCCACTGATTAATGATGCTGAAAACGAAGATGAATATGAGCCTAATTATTCCATCCAAGAAGGCAGTACTATTACCCAAGTCAAGGCAATAAGCTTTTATCAGGCCTGTTGTCTTCCTGGAGTTATACTCACTGGCCTATGCCTGCTTGAAGTTAGTAAATTACTCCTTCTTCTTCTGGTTACCCTTTTATCTGAGTAACAACTTCGGATGGAAGGAGGCTGAAGCTGACAAGCTGTCCATTTGGTACGATGTTGGAGGAATTATAGGTGGGACTTTGCAAGGTTTCATCTCTGACATATTACAGAAGAGAGTACCCGTTTTAGCTCTCAGTCTACTTCTGGCCATTGGGTCCCCAGTTGGATATAGCCGTTCTCCAAACGATAAATCCATTAATGCACTTCTGATGGCAGTTACAGGATTTTTTATCGGTGGGCCTTCTAAAATGATTAGTTCTGCTATTTCTGTGGACCTGGGTCGCCAAGAGCTGATCCAAGGGAGCATTGAGGCTTTGGCGACTGTCACAGGAATTGTTGATGGAACTGGAAGTATTGGAGCTGCAGTGGGCCAGTACTTAGTGTCTTTGATCCAGGACAATCTGGGATTATGGGTATTCTACTTTTTCATTCTCATGACAAGTTGTACAATTTTGTTTATATCGCCATTAATAGTGAGGGAAATCTGCTATCTTATGCAAAGATGACAAGCTCACGTATTGAGTGAGTGAGTGTTGCCCACAGAAGAAAAGAACAATGGGAGACACATCAGGACTATTATTTTTTTAAATTCACCCTATTTGGGGGTTGTCTTAAGAGCTCCAACAAAACCTCAGAGTGTCAAGCCTCTTTCAACAGTGTCAGCCACTTGAGATATTGACCAGTGGTGAAGGCCAGGCTGTTTTTCTACACTACATGAGTTATTGTGGATGATTTTCACTGTTTCATAAATGTACTGATTGGCCCATGAATCTGCCAGCCTCTTTATTTGGCCTGTTGAAATTTATCCTTTTAACCTGAAATACTGTCTTGGACTTGGACCTTAATTCTCCAGCCTGGAAAGTTGAGTGGCCACAAGACAGTTGCACATGGTTTGCATCAATGACGGGCTCCACGAATAGGAAGGGAGCATTGGATTTTGCTTTGATAATGAATTTGCAAAGAGCAGTCACTCATCTTTGAAGCATCAAATCCTGGTAGTGTGCTCAAGCTGGATCAAGTGTAAGCCTGCCTTGGACAAAGACTCCCTTTGTTAACTGTGGTGGGAAAAATCACACTACATGGTGATTGGCTCAGTCACTCTATCTGATCTAAAGTTATTCACCTCCAGAAGCAGAAATACCTTCAAATTATTGTCACCTTGTTCTCCTCATTCAAAATTCAACTCCTGGAACTACACAGTCTTCGTTTCAAGAACCATAAGGTACATCATCAGTTGTCATGAACATTCCAAGGTGTAGCTCATGACTGAAGTACTCAACTCCAGATTTGCTCTTTGGGGACATTAGGATCCACTAGGACGCTAATCTGCTTAGCCCTGTTTTCAGAGAGTTGATCTTTCTCACAATTGGGTTCCTTGAGTTACTTCAGCAGAAGACTAGAATTAGAGACAGAGGACAGACCTCTTGTCCTAGTAAGGCATTAAGTATATGACCTTGAATCACAGGAATGGGTTACTAGGGCCTGGGGACTAGGTATCTATCCGTTAGCAGTTTGTAGCACGTATGTCTTCAAGGCTGTGAATTCTGTACTAATCATCAATATTTTTAGGTCATTCTGCATATGTATTTTAAATTATGGACATGAACTTGGAGGAAAATGTTCAATTTGGAGGGCTGCTTGATTTGTGTTGGGTTAGGGAATATTTTTCATCTTCTTGCTTTATACTCTAAAATGTGGTGTGTTTATGAACTTGTTCATGTTATTTAATCAAGGAGATTTCCAATCAGTTAATTCCGCATTACTGACAAAAAAGGGAAAATATGAAACACAGGAAGGGAAAATAAACTGACTTTTATAGTAAAATTAAAAATTTAAAAATTAAAATAAAAAAATAGATGGTGCAGATTCCATAGCGATGAGAGAGCCTCCGTGGAGTGGCGGGAATTCAACTGACCCAGACATTTCCCACAATGCCTTTCACTTCCAAGGAAGGCCCACTCAACACCTATGTCTCTCTTCGATGAGCATGATTTCTGCAGCTTTGTATTCATGATCCTACTACTGAATTTTCCTTCAGGGCGGGAGACTAAGGAAGCGGAAGCGCATGAGACAAGCATTTTCCCACCAACTGCTTCCCATATGATATTTAACAATGTTCAACTTCCTCTAAGGAACAGCACACGGGAATTTGCAGCTGCTTTTCTCACCCATCTCCCCTTATTACCAGGCGCTCTGTCAAAATCACTCCACGTGAGCTTTTGACTAAGCTCGTGGATCAACTGAGTCACTGTATGCATATGAAACATGTTCATAATATTTAAATATTTAAAACCCCATAATATTTAAAACCCCAGAGCCTACCTTTAAATATCCTCATTACTGTGAAACTCATCAGCAAAAAAAGAGGGACTCTGAGGCAAAGTGACCAAACAGCATGAAATTGATGAGCAGAGAATGGCTGGGAGAGAAAAGGAAACTCAGCTCTGGCTCAAATCTCACCTTGTTGAGTGTGTGTGTGTGTGTGTGTGTGTGTGTGTGTTGCTGATGGTGGTGGTGGTTGTTTCTGGCCAGCCTGAGATGTTTTCATTTATCACAGTATTTGTGTAAACAAGGCAGTTAATTGTCTAAATGTCATAAATATTTCCAGCCTAATTGAAGAGAACATCAATATGGGTTTTTGACCTCTCACCATTTGCATAATAAACTCTAAACAAATCTCTTATTACCAACTTCCCTGAAAAACAAACATATCCTGCTAAAAATAGAAAGCTCAGAAACAGATGGAGATGCATGAGCCCAAATCACCTTCACTGTGCCCTCAAAATGTCCCTGGATTCACTGACTTCTTTTGCCTCTCCTTCCTCCATACCTTTTCCGTTCCCATATCCTCCATCTAGAGCGGTGCCATCTTACCAGTGGATTCTCCCATAATAGACTCTCAATTATTTCTCTACACTGGATCTCTGCTTAATTGTAGTAATGACAGTAACAGTGGTCATCATGGTGGTGATAATGACCGTGATGTAATATCGGTGATAATGATATTAATAGCAACAACTGATTGAGCCCCTAATATGCACCAGGTACAGTACTAAATCCTTTATGTACGTGGCTTTTCTTTAACATGCATAAAAAGTGTTGTGAAATAGATACTGTGTCACCCCCACTTTACAGGTGAGGAAAAACTTAACAAAATTTAACACAGTTTGTAAGTAGAACTGGGTCTGTTCTGATTCCAAAGGCCACTATCTTTCTGTTCCCCCATGCTGCCACTAAGAATTCTGTTCTCAGACTTGAGAAAATGTGAAAAAAGAGCTCCAGGTGTTATAATCCACATTCATACAATGTATGACAACAAAGTAAAATGCGGCTTCTCTTTTTCAACCAACCAGCAGAACTTTTGTATCCAAGTGAAAGAAGATACTCTGAGTTGCACCCACAGGAGGACACACACTGAGTCCAAAGACAGAAACACTGCCCTAGTGTTGCAACGTTTCTAGCTCTCTTTATTTGAACTGCTTCCAAAGCTCACTTTGAAGCCACATACAAAAATGTGTCTCCTTACCGGAGAGATACAGCTCATTTCTAAATCCAAAACATTCATTGCCAAGCATGATCACCCACCTTATTCACCAGTGTGGGCTCTAATGACTTTTAGCTGTTCAAATATAGCCTGTTCTCAGAGGACAAAGATTTGTCACCACTGAGGAGATTCGAAGCAATGTGCGACAGGCTCTGAATGCAATTTGACAATTGGGTTGCTTCCTCCTCCTCAACATCTAGCATCTGGTTTGCCTTTTCAAAATCTCATGGCAAACAGGCAACAAGGAATCAAGAAGTTCTCTTCTGAATTAAAAAACAAACAGACTTTTTCCCTTTAAATATAATGGTAAGTCCCAGAAAGTTTGTCTCCGCCAGCAGACATTCACAGATTCTGGAGGGGACCTCAGTGGAAACCAGTTGCTGGTTGTCCTTTGCTTTGGAGTGGCCAGAATCCAACTGACTCCCTGGGAGTTATTCACAATGAACCAGGAAACAAACTACTTCTCACTGCAACTCTCCTCTGGTTGGAACTGTTGACTCCAGGAATAAATTAATTGCTGGTATAAAACTCTATTCCTACTCTGTCTGATGTATGTCTGTGACAGGAGAGAGTGAAGCCCTTTGCCAAGTGGCTGCTTAGAGATGAATGGGCAATGGCAAACCAGCCACCAGTTGGTCATCCTTGCCACCACCTTTAAATTCATATTTCAGGCTGTCTCTCCTGCTCCAAATGATAAAATATTCTAGCATATTTATTGCTCAGGAAGTAATCATCTCAAACATAAGCTTGATGTACCAAACCACATTGCTAAGTAAGATGTATGTTTCATGGATCAATTACCTTCATGCAAATAGCACAGCACTTTAATTAACACTCTCATGAAGTGTCAAGCTTTTTGCATTGGAGTGCCACACAGGACACGAAGAGGAGTTGTTATTTGGGGGCTAAGGAAATTATAACCACCTAACATCAATGAGAGACTTTCTGGACGTGGGAGTTGCAAAGAAAGGAGTGCTTCAAGATAACCTGAGCAACAGATGGCCAACCTATGGCTAGCCCATGGGCAAATGTGAAAGAAAACCGGAAGCCATCCTGAATGGGACTGATGCCATAATCAAATGTCATATTATATCTCTTGGATTATATATTGCCCTCAAAATGCCTGGGAGCACTGTAATAAACAAGCAATGAGGGGGGGAAAAGGGTTTCACGATGTTCTTTTCAAGTAAAGCCAACAGTGGACTGAGCCACTTATCAGAGGCACTAGTGAAGTCTAACACCTGCCCTCAGATCCCACTGAAAATCTCACCCTGAATAACCCAGGGAACCATAGTTGTGGGCAATGTATCAGAGACTCACTGGGCTCTTGAAGGCTTCCACCACCTTCCCCTCCTCACTTCTCATCCCCATGCACCCAGTCTCTCCCCCCACCCTCTGACAGTCATCTGAAGGACCTCTCACAGACCTCTAGCAGACCGCCTGAGGTGCTGCTACGGGTTAGCCTGGAGTCGCTGTGACTGCCTTAGATCTGTGTTTAACTTTATAAGGTAACAAACTGAAGCAAAACCCAGCTGTGATACCCAACTGAGGATCTGGTGTGAAAAGCACATTTTACACAAAATGTACCTATAATATTCTCATTAGTGAGTGAAATTAACATTCTTGCATGAACTGGAAATGCTCAATTTCTTCCCCAGGGTTTCTCCTCTCACTAGGCTGCCTTTATCCCAGTGAAGGCGCAAATAGCCTTTATTTGTGTTTGTGAGTATGCAAGCCTCTAAGAACTCTTTACCCATTCTCTTCCTCAGTCTGGCTTTTAACATTCCTCAAGGGAGAAAAATTTGTTTGACATGTAGCCGGAGCTCTCAATAAAGTCCAAATCATGTTATATGCCAATGAAATGTTGTAATAAGCACTGCAAGAAAGTTAGCAATGTCCAGTAAACATTACCTGTACTTGGTGCACATTTGCCTCTTCAACAGGATGGGATGCATCTGCATCAAGAAATGCTTTAGCAATACTAATGCAACATAAATTTAGATACATTCAGCTCCTCCCTCCTGCAAATAGAAACAGGAAGCCCTATGTTAGAAGGCTGAATGGCTGGCTGCAAAAAACAAATCCTTTTTTCCTATGCTGTATTATTTTCCTTCCATAGAGACTCTTGATTCTTGGTGAATTTGCTTCTAGATGGGTCCCATGAAACCTCAGATTGACAATGAGGGATTTGCATTTTCCCCAGCTCTCTGGGAACCACCAGCCAGAGAGAGAACATTCCCAATTTGCCATCTTTTGCAGCAGGGCAAGTTGCCTACCACTAGCAAATCACAGAGCATGAACACAATCTCTCTCAAAGGTCGCCTTTGCTGCTGCTGCTGCAGTTTGTGAAAACATCAAGTTTGAGAAAAAGTAATTTCACATGAGCTTGTCTGGCACTACTACCTGAGACCAGGCTCTTTTTCTCCCCCTTGCACCTATCTTCAAAACATCACGTGTTAGTTTAGAGGTCCAAGTGACATTCCCCAACCTATCAGTGGCCCCAGGGCCAAGTCACGAGAGCTGTGGCCCCTGCGGACACCATTAGAGAGTACCCTTCCTTCTTTTGTACCACAGCAGACATCTAATCCACCTTTACATGAAATGCTTCAGCCCTTCAATATACTACACAGATATTGCTGAAGATTCCCTGTGTGCCCATCTTAAGAGGCAGCACAAAATTTCTACATTTTAATTGACAACCATTCAGAGCATGCATTGATGAAAGACTTTGTCAGTTCATGGCTCTGCGGACAGCCCTGGGAGGGCTGCTGAATCCACGCTTCAACTTAATGAAGTTTTTATGATGATGAGACAAACCAGCAATCCATTCCCAAGCCTGTAACTTATTTAGGACTATTGAGCAAATCTGTGTACATCTTCAGGAAAGTCAATAGGAAATGTATGTAGTCCTGCTCTTTTGTCATCACTAAGAGATTTTTCAGCCTGTCCATGTGGCCAATCCCATCTCTCAGTGTTGTTTCAGTAATATATTCTATAAGCAATTTTCCCTTGCTTTGCACGGAAGGCATTCACTTACATATTGATAGTGAGACTCATTAGCCAAAAGAGGCACTCGATTTGCCTTCTTTTCCTCTCCCCATCCTGGGACAGTCCCAAATGCCTCAATGGACCAGCAGAGGCAGCTGGTAGGTTTTTCTCTAGTGACAACGGCATTTGCTCTTAGAGGACGGGGGCTGAGCAGGGAAGCAGAGAGAAAAGGGTCATATGAACAAAGTCACTAATATTAAATCCCTTGTAATAATGGTAATAGTGATTATTTAACCCCTAAAACTGGCCAGATGTCATAACCAACAGTAATCATCTTCCCTGTTCTTTAGGAAAATAGGTGGTCTTTCAATGTACCAATGTATCTTTCCCCCAGCCTGTAATACAGCTGAAATTGGCTTGTACGGCACACTAACCCCAGGATTCTTTGTTACTGCCGTGTCACCCAGGTTTAAGTCCTAGCTCTTCTCTTTTCTAGCTGTGTGACCCTGAGGCAAGTCGCTTCACCTCTCTGAACTGTTTCCTATCAGTAGAATGTAGGAAAATCACAGTACCCACTGCACAAGGCTGTTGTAACACTCCAAATCAAGACAAGAGGATGCAACACTACCTACCAAGTGCTCTAAGATGCAGACAGACTATAAAGTAATTTATAAATGTAAGGGGACATCGTCTCCAATGCAGTGATAATCTAAGGTCATGTGGTTGCTGAGAGAAACTGCAAGATCCCAAAATGCTTCTTGATCAACAAGGATACTTCTAACTGCATGGAGTGCAATTTAGCAATAAGGATATTTCGCTGTGTTCTCCTCCCTTGAAGCATGCATCTTCCCTGCATGTGGGACACATCTACTAGGCAAAGCAGCTGGTTAACCAGCAACCCCACCTCCCAAACCTGCTGAGCGGTATACCAAGCCCTGTGACTCAGAGATAGCTATACCCCTCAGCCCATGTCTCCCCAGACATCAGCTCCCTCCGGTTCACATGCAGATTCGTGCATGTAGCTTCCACTTCCCAGGAGGAAGACACATGTTTGCCAACATGGAGTGGTAAAAGAGAGATGGGGTTCAATATGTATGTAGCATGGCTCCTTTACTACATGCAAACCACCAACTGGCAGCTCCTTGGCTGGTGGCCATTCAAATCCTAGAGCCCATCTGGCAATAGGATCGCATTTACCCCTTGGGGCTCACAGATGTATACTGGATGGCAATTAGCTGGAGCCATGGCTAAACAATTTCATTCCAGCTATCCCCCCCCCAAAATTATTTATGCCCAATTACAGCATAAAAAGCCCACTAATAACCCATTGTCATTGGTTGTTCATGTACACACTGTATGAGGCCAGTATTCCACAGATACCAGCTTACATTGATACTAGTTTCATGAAATACTTTGCCATGTGTTATTCCACATTTCTGCTCACAATAACCCAGGAGGGACTAGCCAAGATTGGTGCTACCCTCGCCACTTTCTAAATGATGAGGCTAAGATGCAGAATGTTATTGCTCCAAGTAATTCAGATGGTTAGCAAGGGGCCTTGGCCTAGAACCCAGCTTCTTGACTCTCAGTGCTCCCTCTAGATGCTGACGCATGAACATTTGTTATCTTACGACTGAATAAGAAAGGCAGCTATAGTCATTGTAGGTGATGAGAGAGACAGAGGGGCTATCAGAACAGCCATATCAGGACCCACGTCTTCACTGGCCCATCAACACGCAGCATCTTCAGGGCATCATGCTCTTTGACCCTCTGGGGGCAATTACCGGCTGCCTCACTGCCTGAAATTCTCGTCATGTTAGTGCTCTCTCCACAGTAAGTACTCCAGGTTAACAGGCACGTTCCTTTGCATACATCAAAAAAGACTGGGGTTCAGGATCCCTGGGTGGCTCAGCAATTTAGCACCTGCCTTCAGCCCAGGGCATGATCCCAGGTTCAGAGATCAAGTCCCACTTCAGGCTCCCTGCATAGAGCCTGCTTCTCCCTCTGCCTGAGTCTCTGCTTCTCTCTCTCTCTCTCTCTCTCTCTCTCTCTCTCTCTCTTTCTCTCTCTCTCTCTTTCTCTTTCTCTTTCTCTCCCTCTCATGAATAAATAAATAAAATCTTAAAAAAAAAGACGGGTTAACCCAGCCTCTCCTACTCCCCAGAAACTCAGTTTCTACTGACTTCAATCTGAAACTCACCAGCCTGACATCTAAAATCACCATATGTAACCCCTACAACGTTACTGTGAATCGCCCAGTTCCTCAACCTCTTGGCTTCCCTGACGGAAGAAGCAGGGAAGAAACCACAGCGCAAAGGGAACAGCTTGGATCATTCATTAGGAGTAATGGGAAACAAACCTCAAACCTAACCAGGGCTGCCCATAAACAGGTCGCACCTTTCCCCAGTGTCCCCTGGGCTGAATCTCTTGTGAGCCCACCTATTTCTGAGAAAGCTCTTTTTACTGTTGTTATGTAAGCGTGCCCATTGGACTCTGAACTTTTGCATGGGAGGGGAGCTGCAGATGAAGCAGAGTCATGTTAGTAAGCCACAGACATTAAAGTCATTTCCTACTCCCTGGCCCTACTAATTACTGAAAATAATTATGCAACAGTAAGAGCTTTCTCCCTCGTTGTGTTTGGACGGATCATAATAGGAAGTTCTTGGGCAAATGAGAGGGCTAACAACTGCTTTGTTCAGAGTGGGAGAGAACAGTTAACTGCGAGGAGGGCACAGGAGTAGAACCCAGGAGAATTGGGGTAATTGAAGTTCACTGGGAAAGTTTCTCACCTTAGAAAGAAAGTCATCTTCTGAGTGGTTCTTCCCATATTTTAAGAGCAAAGCAAGAATAATAGCTCTTGTGCATCACTGTGGAACCGTGGACTTTCCCTGAACTGGAATAGGTAGCTCTTTGGTCAGATCAATGAAGGTAGTTTTCATGCCAGAGACCAATCACTTGCTCCTGTGGTAATTCCCAATAAGAGATCCCAGACATCACCAGTTGCAACCACTGAATCCAAGCTGCTGCTGTAAGGGAGGGGCTTACCGGCCTTTATGGTACCCAACTCAGCACGATTTCTCATGGTAGGTCCCGTCTCTGGCACCTATAGCCCATCACCTGTTTGCTTATGATTTTTATAAGTAAAATTTATACAGAGAAATGTGCAAATCTTAAGTATAATATTCTTTTAAACAATATTTTATTTATTTATTCATGAGAAACAGAGAGAGGCAGAGACACAGGCAGAGGGAGAAGCAGGTTCCATGCAGGAAGCCTGACATGGGACTCGATCCTGGGTCTCCAGGATTACGCCCTGGGCCGAAGGCAGCACTAAACCACTGAGCCACCCAGGCTGCCTGTAAGTATAATATTCAATGAGTTTGGACACATACACACACCAGGATAATGCACATCCCTATCAACTACTTAGGAAGCTCCATCATGCGTGTGTGGGTGCATACACACACCCCTCCGTGGCAACCACTGGTGTGATTGTTTTCACTGAGGCCTATTCTAGTACTTCAGGTAAAAGTCAACATACAGCATTATACTCTTTTGGATAAGACTTATTTCACTTTCATAGAAATTCATCTATGCACTTGTTCATTCCTTTTTATTGCTGAGTAGAACTCCCATATGTGACGAGGCCACAGTTTGTTTATCCCTTCACCAGATGATGGACAAATGTTTGGGTTGTTTCCAGATGGAGGTTATTATGAATACAGCTGGTATGGGCATTCTTTTACAAGTGTCTTTGTGGAAATATGCTTCCATGTCATTTCTCATGAGAAAATGCCTAGAAGGGGGATTGCTGGGTCAGTGGGTAGGCATATACTTGGTTAAATATGAACTGCCAGATTTTTTTTTAAATTTTTTTTATTTATTTATGATAGTCACAGAGAGAGAAAGAGAGAGGCAGAGACACAGGCAGAGGGAGAAGCAGGCTCCATGCACCGGGAGCCTGATGTGGGATTCGATCCCGGGTCTCCAGGATCGCGCCCTGGGCCAAAGGCAGGCGCCAAACCGCTGCGCCACCCAGGGATCCCAAACTGCCAGATTTTTTTCCAAAGTGACTGTCCCATTTTACATTCCCATTGACAGTATATGAATATGCCAATTGTTCCACATCTTTGCCCACATGTGGCATTGTCAGTTGTTTTAATTTTAGCCAATCCAGTGACTGTACAGTGGTGTCCAGTGGTTTTGATTTGCATTTCTCTAATGACTAATAATGCTGAGCACCTTCTTATGTGCTCACCAGCCATTTGTATTATCCTCCCTTTGGGAGATATCTGTTCGAATCATTTGCCCATTTTTTTTAAATTTTTTTTTAAATATTTTTTTCTTTATTTATTTATGATAGTCACACACACAGAGAGAGAGAGAGAGAGAGAGAGGCAGAGACATAGGCAGAGGGAGAAGCAGGCTCCATGCACCGGGAGCCCGATGTGGGATTCGATCCCGGGTCTCCAGGATCGCGCCCTGGGCCAAAGGCAGGCGCCAAACCGCTGCGCCACCCAGGGATCCCCATTTGCCCATTTTTAATTGGGTTATGTGTCTTGTTATTGAGTCATAAGAGGTCTTTATATATTCTGGATACCAGCCCTTTGTCTTAGTGTTGTGAATATTTATTCCTAGTCTTTGACTTAACTATTCGTTTTCTAAATGGTTCAATTTGGTGAGAGGAAGTCACAAATTTTGATGAAATCTACCCTATTATTTTTGTCTTTCTTCTATGGTTTGTGTTTTCTGTGTTGAAAGAATCTAATCGATTTTTAAAAGATTTTATTTATTTATTCATGAGAGATACAGAGAGAGAGGGGCACAGACACAGGCAGAGAGAGAAGCAGGCTCCATGCAGGGAGCCCTATGAAGGACTCAATCCCAGGTCTCCTGGATCACACCCTGGGCTGAAAGCAGTACTAAACCGCTGAGCCACCTGGGCTGCCCAAATCTAATAGATTTTTAAGTCCTGTTGACACTGCCTCTTTAATTGGTCCTGGATCTGGCCCCTCTTCTCCTTTCTTTCCCTTTTGCAAATGACCAACTCCCAGCCACTACCAGCTTTTGTCAAGACCACTCCAAGAGCTTCTTAGAGGCCCAAAATAGGACTCACAATTCCCAACTCTTCACCCCTGCCCCACTCCTCCCCTGGTCTTTCCCATCTCTTTAAAGGTTTTATCATATAACTAGTCAAGCAAGAACCTAGAGTCATCCAGGACTTGTCTCCTTTACATCCATCCCATCACTAAGCACATTTGATTTTACCTCCTGCCTATTTCTCAAGTGCATATGCCCTTCTCTATCTCCTCTTTCACAACCTTAGCTCAGGCTACCCTGACTACAGCAGCTGCTCCTAACTGGACTCTCCAAGTCTACTCTTGCTCCCTTCATTCCCTTCTCTACAGAGAGTTAGAGTGACTTTCCCAGCTATCTATTGCTACATCCAAAAGCCTCCCCAAGCATAACACTTGGTGGTGTAAAAAAAAAAAAAAAACTGTTTTGTTGTGTCTATAGATTCCAGGGGCCAGGATTTAGGGGAGGGCTCTTCTCTAATCCTTGATATCTGAGGTCTCAGCAGAGAGGAGAGTTGAACATTTGTGAACTGGAATCATCTGGAGGCTTTTTCACTCATATATCTGGCACTGGCCTGGGATAACTTAAAAGCTGGGTCCAGCCGGGACTGTCAACCAGGGCCTTAATGTGTCCTCCCCATGTGCCCTGGGCTTCCTCACAGCTAGTCTTGGGGAAGCCAGATTTCTTACATGTTGATTTGGTTTCCAAAAATGAATGTTCAAATGAACATAGTGAAAACTGAATGCCCTTCTATGTCTAGCCTGGAAGTCACATAGCATCACTTCCCTTATAACTTACTGGTCAAAGTTGTCACTACAACCAGTTTTGTCAGGAGAGGATATAAACACCACCTCCCAATGGGAGCTGTGTCAAAGAATTTGCAGCAACCACAGTGCCTATTCTGAACCACAAAGCAGATCATGACATTGCCTGATGATGGCTTCCAATTGCCTTGGCAGTGACTCTCAAGTGAGGATACCCCCTCTAGATGATGGCTCAGGATCACCTGAGGAACAGTCCAGTCTTCTAAGAGTTTGTGTTCTCTAGAAGTTAGAGATCATCCAACCAGCTTACTCTCATTCATTATCACCCTTCCACTGAGTGCATACGGGGCCAATACTTGCTCATAAGCCATCAGTGTGCAAGTTTCAAAGGTGCCCCTTGCCCCCCTACATACACGGGACCCAGTTCCAGTTTACATGAGCATGGTAAATGAAGCATGGGTTATATTAAGTCACCACCCCCTTGCACCCTAAGCCAGATGTCTTTGTGTATGACAAGAGATACACAATGATATATAATCCCCCTGGGAACACAGCTTTCTGGGTGTTTTGCAAGACACAACCCAACACCTACAAAAGTGTTTTCCCTGTCCTTGGTGCACCCTTAATTCTCTTTGTGCACCTACACCCTGTGCCCAGACTATCAGGAAACCATATCACCTTTCTCTCTAGACATGTATCACAGTCTAGCTGGAGTACAGTTATGAATGCTTTTCTAGTCTTCTCTACTAAAGAGCAAGCTCCTTGAGGCAAAGACAATACCTAATTCACTTTCATGCAAAGAGAAGGCAATTGTTTAAGTGCTGCAATGTGCTGTAGCAAAGAGTGCCTCTCTCCCATCATGGTGCCCAAATGCCTCAAATACCAACATCAGAAATGCCTTTCTCTGGATTCCTGAGTATACTTTAAATGCCACAATGCCAGGTACATCCAATTCATTCCCACTGAAGTGTTAGTGGCACATCATGCTTCCTTCACGAAAATGCTTTAGGTTCATGGGGGAGAACAAGAATACCACCAAAAGAGAAGGATGATGGGGAGAAAGGCCCATAGAATAATTTCACCTTGCCATTGCCCTGTACATGTGCATTACCAACACCTTACTGTGGCAGAGCAGTACTCAACTGGCTAAACAAAAAAGATGTTTCATACCCAGAATGTCTCAGAAACAGTCCTCTCTCCTACAGTTACAAAATCTGGATTACAATTCAATGTCAGAAAGCCAATTCAGAAGCACTATTATACAGCTACTGGTGGCTCTAGAAAAAAGCATAAAGGACTCAAGAGACTTCATGACTGCAGAATTTAGAGCTAATCAGGCAGAAATTAAAAATCAATTGAATGAGATGCAATCCAAACTAGAAGTCCTAACGACGAGGGTTAACGAGGTGGAAGAACGAGTGAGTGACATAGAAGACAAGTTGATAGCAAAGAGGGAAACTGAGGAAAAAAGAGACAGACAATTAAAAGACCATGAAGATAGATTAAGGGAAATAAACGACAGCCTGAGAAAGAAAAACCTACGTTTAATTGGTGTTCCCGAGGGTGCCGAAAGGGACAGAGGACCAGAATATGTATTTGAACAAATTCTAGCTGAAAACTTTCCTAATCTGGGAAGGGAAACAGGCATTCAGATCCAGGAAATAGAGAGCTCCCCCCCCTAAAATCAATAAAAACCGTTCAACACCTCGACACTTAATAGTGAAGCTTGCAAATTCCAAAGATAAGAAGATCCTTAAAGCAGCAAGAGACAAGAAATCCCTGACTTTTATGGGGAGGAGTATTAGGGTAACAGCAGACCTCTCCACAGAGACCTGGCAGGCCAGAAAGGGCTGGCAGGATATATTCAGGGTCCTAAATGAGAAGAACATGCAACCAAGAATACTTTATCCAGCAAGGCTCTCATTCAAAATGGAAGGAGAGATAAAGAGCTTCCAAGACAGGCAGCAACTAAAAGAATATGTGACCTCCAAACCAGCTCTGCAAGAAATTTTAAGGGGGACTCTTAAAATTCCCCTTTAAGAAGAAGTTCAGTGGAACAGTCCACAAAAACAAGGACTGAATAGATATCATGATGACACTAAACTCATATCTCTCAATAGTAACTCTGAACGTGAACGGGCTTAATGACCCCATCAAAAGGCGCAGGGTTTCAGACTGGATAACAAAGGAGGACCCATCTATTTGCTGTCTACAAGAGACTCATTTTAGACAGAAGGACACCTACAGCCTGAAAATAAAAGGTTGGAGAACCATTTACCATTCGAATGGTCCTCAAAAGAAAGCAGGAGTAGCCATCCTTATATCAGATAAACTAAAATTTACCCCAAAGACTGTAGTGAGAGATGAAGAGGGACACTATATCATACTTAAAGGATCTATTCAACAAGAGGACTTAACAATCCTCAATATATATGCCCCGAATGTGGGAGCTGCCAAATATATAAATCAATTATTAACCAAAGTGAAGAAATACTTAGATAATAATACACTTATACTTGGTGACTTCAATCTAGCTCTTTCTATACTCGATAGGTCTTCTAAGCACAACATCTCCAAAGAAACGAGAGCTTTAAATGATACACTGGACCAGATGGATCTCACAGATATCTACAGAACTTTACATCCAAACTCAACTGAATACACATTCTTCTCAAGTGCACATGGAACTTTCTCCAGAATAGACCACATATTGGGTCACAAATCGGGTCTGAACCGATACCAAAAGATTGGGATTGTCCCCTGCATATTCTCAGACCATAATGCCTTGAAATTAGAACTAAATCACAAGAAGTTTGGAAGGACCTCAAACACGTGGAGGTTAAGGACCATCCTGCTAAAAGACATACCCAGAATGTCCCACACTGGTTATTTTCTCCACAGATGCAACTCACAACAGAAAAAATAAAATAAAGTTCCTCAAGACCTTAAGAATTTCTGTATAAAAGTTTAAAAAATAGGCAGAGGAAACCATCTAACCAAGATGATGGAAATTGGTAAAACCTTTCTGAAAAGCAATTTGGTTCTCTGTGTCATAAGCCTTAGATTTAGAAATGCCCATTCTGGCAACTGATCCTATAGGGGAGGGGACAAAACCTAGAAAAAGAAATATGTGCAATGATACCCACCTATAATGGTGAACAAAATAGACAACCAAAATGTCCAATAATGGGGAGTTGGGTAGCTAAGATAAGAGAATACAATGCAGTCAATGAAAGTGGTATTTTCAATACCACCGTGTTTAATGACATGGGAAAATGCTAATGATATAATTTAGTAGATAGAGCAAAAGACAAAACCACATATGCAGTATGGACATGTTTATGTTATAATTTATTGCTGTATATACAGTGCCTAGAACAGTGCCTGGCTCAATAAATAATCACTAAATTATTAAATATCATATACATATCATATATAATATAGTCAGTGAGTGACTAAAATAATTGAGTGCTCTCACAACGTATCAAGCTCATGCTCATGTGACATACATACCCTGTTAACCTTTACCACAATCCTTGTGAGACAGTTACTGATATCTCAATTTTTACAGATGAGAAAGTTGGAAGTCCAAAAGGATAAGTGATTTTGCTCAAGGACACAGAGTTACTAAATGGCAGAGCTAAGATTCAAACCCAGGCGGTCTGATCCAAAGGCTAAGATCTTTAAAAATACAGTATTACTTCAGGTAGACTTTTGCACACATCTGGAAAAAAGACTGGGAGGAAAAACACCAGCATATTACCAGCACCTTATCTCTGAGTGATAGAATAAGAAGGAATCGGTTTTTTTTCTTTTTTCTAAGATTTTATTTATTTATTCATGAGAGATACAGAGAGAAAGAGAGAGGCAGAGACACAAGCATAGGGAGAAGCAGGCTCCATGCAGGGAGCCTGATGTGGGACTTGATCCCAGGTCTCCAGGATCATGCCCTGAGCCGAAGGCAGGCACTAAACCGCTGAGCCACCCAGGGATCCCCAGTCTTTTTTCTTCTTTTGCTTTCTCTTATGTTTTGAAGTCCCTACAATAATTATACATTGCTTTTGTATTCAGATTTTTTTGAACCAATAATTTCATTTTTAAACAACCAAGAACTTCGGAGATTTAGCAATCAAGTCCAGCCCTCTGTCCTAACTCCACACTCTAGTCCTAACCTAGCCATATGTTCTGATTCTGCCTTGCCAAACCCACCCCGACTCCCCAGCCATAAGTGTAAACAATGCTTCCTGACTGAGGTTGGAGTTAACTCTGTGTCCCTTTGCAGCCACCCTGCCTAGTGTCCAGCTTTTTGGCTTACCTTGGTCTAACCCCTTTCTCTCCCTTTGCCACTCAGGCTCTCTGCCTCCTAGCAAACCATTCCCACCCCATCCCTGCCCCCATCTTTCACTCCCAGAACCTATAGGCTCTGTATGACATCACTGCAACATCCACTGCGGCAGTTGGGGGCGGTGAGTCTACGTGCAGAGCCCTTGCAGTGCACAGGATTGAGGGACAAGCCACAACAGCCCTCTGTAACTTCTTCCCTTCCCTCTTCAATTACAGACCCCAAGCTGATTACGCCACTTGAATAAGGCCCGATCAATGCTAAATAGTTATATTTTATGATTCCTGCAGGTTGTATTCCTGTTATTATTACACATCACAGCATCATATTAGCTTTCAAAAAACAAACCAGCATTGATTTGCTGACTCACTCTATGGTCTCCTATGACGCCCAGATCTCTTTCCATTATGTTTGCATCTCCAGGCAAGGAGAGAATTGATTTCCTCTCCAGCCCTCTAAGAGGTTCCTGTTCACTCACTCCTCCCAATCTCCACTCTGCCTCAGTACTGCAAGTGGAAAAGTGTAGAAAGCAGTAAAACCCTGAGGTCTATTTGTTAAACCCCTGAGCAACAACAAAACAAGACGAAACAATCACAAGAAGTAAACTAAAGGTTCTTGCCTACTTTCTACCGAACTCTCCAATTTTTGTTTGAGAAACTTGGGTAGCTAAAAGTAGTTTATTTTATGGGCTATAAATCAATACAGTGGGGGGTGGGGTAGTTAAGAGCTTAAGCTATGGAGTCAGAGAGATCTGGATGCAAAATCTAGCTCCGAAACCTCCTAGCTGTGTGATCTTGAACAAATCACTTTGCCTTTTAAGACCTCAGTTTTACCACCTGCAAAATGGGAGTAATTATAGTATAGTCACTACTGCTATAATGTGACGTACGTGTTCCGAAAATTCACATGCTTGTAAAATTGCGCATTAAAAGCCACAGGACAAGGCACACCTGGGTGCTTCAGTGGTTGAGCATCTGCCTTTAGCTCAGGGTATGAACCCAGGATCCTGGAATCAAGTCTTGCATCAGGCTCCACGCAGGGAGTCTGCCTCTCCCTCTGCCTATGTCTCTGCCTCTCTCTGTGTGTGTCTCTCATGAATAAGTAAATAAATAACTTATAAAAATAAAATAAAATAATAAGAGCCACAGGACTTATGGGGAAAAAATAAGTTTAGAGGCACAATGCTCAAAAACTTCATCAGCAACATATTTTAAAAGATAGGAACCTAATAACAGTATCACAATTTCATGCATGTTAAATAGTCAAGTAAAACATAAATACTACAATAAATGTGGCACCTTTAAAAAAGACCGGAGTCTGCTTGTGCAAAAAAGGTTGGAATTGCTGCAGCTTGTGAATTCTTGCCAGGGGGCGGAAGGAGGTCTGAAATGGGACAAAAGTTGTAACAGCAGCTGTGGACGGGTGTGGCTCTTATCATACATGGGGAACTGAGAGAGCTGCTGGGTGTTCAGGGGTTGTTTGTGCACACACATGCACACACACATGCATTGTGTATCCCTATATGGTGCCGTCCGGCTGGGTGCAGTTTCCTGTGCTCACCCAGGGTTTCTTATGGAAGAGATCATGCATGAGAAAACACGAAGTTCATGCTCAAATTGTTTCCTAATATGTCAATAGCATTAGAACGAATTCACATTTTTCAAAACAAGAGTTCTAGTGGAACTTCCTGTACTGACTTCCTTGGCTTGAGAAGATTACATGAAAAAAGATGTTTAGCAAAAGGTCTGGCACATGGTCAGCTCCCAATAAAAGGTAGCTGCAGTCAGCCAAAGCGGCAGTAATAGCTCAAATCTATGGACCCTACAGTGCCTGCAGATGGAATCCAAAACCACCTTGATGTGGCTTTTCCTACACACATCTGATGGGAGGCAGTGGAAGCCCAGGAAAGCTCAGCTCTGTTCATAGTCAACTCTTCCCCATGTCCTACCAAGTGCCTATTTGCAATTAATTCTATGAATATCTCTTATGGCCCTAGAGTGCCAGATAGTGGCTCAGCAGTGTGAAATCTTTAAGAAGAGCCAGAGGCCCAGCTCTTGGTCCAAAAGAGCTTCCTCTCCTCTCTCTCTGAACAGTGAGAGAGGGTGGTGGTATAAGAGGGGCCAGGGCTAGCTGGCTGGAGGATCTCCAGCAAGCAATAGGAGACACTGTTGGTTCGGAAGCAGGGATATGACAGTATCGGAGGCATTGTTTAGAGCAGATGTCAGCAACCTTCCTCTGTAGAAGGTCAGATAGTAACTTTCAGGGCTTTGTAGGCCATATCATCTCTGTTACAATGAACCAAATCTGCTAGTGTGGCATGAAAGCAGCCATAAACAATATATACATGAATGAACATGGCTGCATTCCAGTAAAACTTTAAGTATAAAACACGCACTGAGCAAGATTTAGGCCACAGTCTGCCAACCTCTACTTTAGGGAAGTCTTATCTAATAGAATGTGTGCCACAAATGCAAGCCACATAGGTAATTTCAAATTTTTCTAGTAGCCACATTCTTAAAAATCAAAAGAAAATGGTATCATTAATTTTAATGTATATTTTATATAGCCCCCAATATATCATATCATTTCAACATGTAATGAACAAAAAAATTATTAATGAGATCTTTTACATTCTCTTTTACCAAATCAGATCTTTGAAATCTGTTATGGGTTGATTGGTAGACCACAAAAGTATGTTGAAATCCTATTCCCTAGTACCTGTGAATGTGATCTTATTTGGAAACAGGGTCTTTGCCAATGATCACATTAAGATGAGTTTGTGAGGGTGGAATCTCACCCAATATGACTGTTGCCCTCCTAAAAAGGGAAAATTTGGATACAGACACAGATACAAAGAGAGAGAGCCATGTAAAGAAGAAGGCAGAGATTGGGGTGATGCTGCAGAAGCCAAGGAATGCCAAAGGCGGCCCGCAAACCACCAGAAGCTAGAGGAGAGGCCTGGAGCAGATTCTTCCTCACAGCCCTCCAAAAGAACCAACCCTGCCTACACTTGGGTTTTGGACGTCTAGCCTCTGGAACTGGGAGATGATACATTTCTGTTGTTTAAGCCACCCGTTTGTGATATTTTGTTATAGTAGCCCTAAAAAAGGAATACAAAATTTATGTCTTTGTATTTTATATTTTCAGCACAATTCAATTCATACTAACCACATGCCAAGTGCTTAATAGCCATACAGCCTTGGTGTGGCCACCATATTGGACAGTGGATCTTGAGAGAGAGCAATCTGGCTACCTCAAATTGATTAGCTTAGAGACAGAAAGGAATCAAAGACACAGAGAGCTTGGAGATTAAGTGTAAACAAAGGACTTTTTGAAAACCTTGACCTTCCTTGAGAATGTATTAAATGGGATGGTTCTTGGAATTTATTTTCTCTCAGCAGTTTGGGGGCCCCCAGGAACTGAGCATGGCACAGCCAATGAATGCCCCATTTTCTTCAGCTTTGGCCAAAGTCATTTCATCCCAGAACTCCGTTTTCACTCCTATGGGGTATGATCATTTTTGTCTCCGAACTGACTTTTTCTGAATTCAACATGTGATATTTTCCCTTGAAGTAATTTGGCAGTGTCATCACTTTATTGATATTACGTTCCCCACTAACTGTATTTATAAATGCAATATATCATGTGAAGTGACAGGGCAACTGTAACAAAAAGTCTAGCTCCATTGTTGATATTTGCCTGCTGACAGCTTTCAAGCTTCTTTTCCCTCCTCCCCTTTGGTCCCACATCTATCAAGGCAATAAGAAAGCCTGGACACTCTGTCCCTTGGTCCTGGTGAGAAAGTTCAAATCAAGAACATCCAAACCTAAGTTCATGCCAGAATCTTCACCCCAGCCCCGTCCTCACAATTAAAACCTGAGCCAGTCACACCTTCTTCATTCAGGCTAAATGGATGGGCTTGAATGTCTGCCTTACTCTCCCCAGAAAGCCTCATGATGTGAATAATAGGCTTTACTATGTGTGACATCATCGGCCTCAAGATCTGAATCAACTTTGGGTGGGAGTAGGGGGCTTGGTCCTGCCTTCTGTGGAGGAACCTCAAGACAACTGGTGTTGACAGCTGGATGATTAAAGAGATGACCACTGGCTCCTGGAGGTCTTTCTTCTATTGCTCTCATCTTACTAACTGGATCCACAACCTGCTGGCAAGTATGCACTGCTGCCTGCTGCCTGCTGCCTGCTGCCTGCTGCCTGTTAGTGAGCTTGCATTAGAGTAGTCATTGCATTTAATAAGTCCTAGCAAGCCTTGGTTGTAGATATGACCAATCCAAGTCAGAAGTGTTGCATGTAGGGGTAAGAGTATGTATGGGATTGGGGCCCTTCTTAATGTAGCACTGAGTTAGACACTTCTGTCTCAGATCAAATCATGTATTTCAATTCCTAAGCAAGCTATGACTGATCCTAGACTCAGAGGAATGACTCTTACTCTGTGACCACTGATTGTGTTTCTACTAGGCATTGGTCCTGTTTCATAAAGTGTTTAGGAAAAAGGATGATATCATGTGCAACATCATGGTCATGCGTGGCCACTGGTGTGAGGAAAAATCACCACCATGTGGAGAGCTGAAATCACACTCCTAAAAGCAGATGGCTCACTAGGGCACTAAATGTCTCTGGTGAAACAGAGATTCTGGTCCTCAGAATTATAGGGGGAGAAACTCATGGTAGCCCCATGGCATAGACCCTTATGAGAAGAACCCTGAATGCTTTATCCCATCCATCTTAAAGAACCAGAGGACACACCATCACTTTATTGAACCAATGAAGACTTTAGGTTCTATTTAGTGCCATAGCTGGTCAAGATGCCAAAAGATTCATTCAAACTCAATTTAAGCCCAGAGTCTCTAGAACAAATAAAACAATTGCCAAAAGAAAGGTCTCCACACTTGATAATATTGATTTGAGACTCTTTAGAGGAATAAACGTATAAACATAAGCAGGGTAGAGAGAATTCCCTCAACATGAAGTATGTTTTCATGGGACACCTGAGTGGCTCAGTGGTTGAGCATCTACCTTCAACTCAGGGTGTGATCCTGGGGTCCTGGGATAGAGTTCCGCATCAGGCTCCCCATAGGGAGCCTGCTTCTCCCTCTGCCTGTGTCTCTGCCTCTCTGTGTGTCTCTTATGAATAAATAAATAAAATCTATAAAAAATATATTAAAATTTTTTTCATACACAGGGAGGAAAGAGAAAATGAAACAGAGGCCTGAAATTTGACTCAATTATAGATCTAAATTTTACTAAAATAACTTACACATCAGAAAAATAATAGGGTAATGAATGACTTTTGCACTTCTAAAACATACATCCTAAATTAACAAGTGCTTAAATGCAACAATTGGCAAACTTTCATAGCCTAATTGATGCCAAGGCTCAAATTACAGTTATACCTGGGGATCTCACTGAAGTTAAACAAGGTATCCTCTATATGCTTAGGGGAGTTCCAAACATAAAATAAAGGACAAAAAGGTGCTTTTTTTTTTTTGTGAAGACATTTTAAGAATAGTTTAATTGACTTTTGCCTTATTCTTAAAGAGTTCCTTCGATGGGAGCAAAGTAAGAATTTTATATCAGAAGGAAAGAAAAACACTTATGAACACGTATAATGCCTCCTCAACCTGAAAAGCAGGAAAGGATAATAAATAGCAAAAATCAGATAAAAATACTTCTATTATAATAGACACCATATTGCAAGGGCATTTAAAATTAGCAATGCATAACATTTATTTCCTTGACATTTGTCTTCCAAAGAGTTCACAGTGGGTTTTTTTTTTTTTTTCAGTTTTCATGTGTGTCCATTTATTGATTGCTGGGAATACAGCCTATTGAGAACACATGAAATGCATTTGGGGAGAGAAATGTACCAAATCTGAAATGATCAGAACTTAATCATCAGAACTACTGTCTTGCCTAAATTTCCCATGGTCATCCATGACCATAGAGGGCACAGACACTCCAACCCAAAAAGTAATAAGCTGATATAAAATTAAATATTTGGTATTCACAATTGCCTTGCTAAAAATAGAATCACATGAACTTCTTCCCTGCTATTTAAAAATAATGAATAATAGCCAATAGCCCAAATTAGCCAGTGTTCAAGCCTCATTAAAATGAATAGTGCCTAGTAGTGGATTACTTCAAACTTAACTACATGGTACTGCTGATTGAGACCCCTCCAAAATTAGAGGGAGCACAATCTGCAAGACTGCCTTCACCTATGACACCAATTACAAGCTTAAGGGTTCTTGCAACCACACTCAGCTTCAGTAATTCACTAGAAGAACTCACAGAGCGTTACTTAGCTGGCTCAGTGAGTAGAGCATGTGACTCTTGATCTTGAGGTCCAGAGTTCAGGCCCCATGTTGGGTGTAGAGATTACTTAAATAAATAAAAAATAAATAAACTTACAAAAAAGAACTCATAGAGTTAACTGAAAGCTGTTATACTCACAGTTATAGTTTATTACAGTGAAAGAAGATGGACTAAAACCAGCCAAGGAAAGAGATGCATGAAGCAAAGTCCAGGAAAGTTCCAAATGTGGAGCTTCTGGTTGTCCTCTCTCCACAGAGTCATGGACAGTATTGCTTTTCTGGCATCGATAATGTGACAATACACATGGGGTATTGCTAATCAGGGAAGCTCACCTGAGCCTTCAGTCCAAAGTCCTTGTTGGGGCTTGATCACATAAGGCTAGTTGGCCATCCATGTGTCCAACCTCAATATCCACTCCTTCCAGAGATCAACTGACACAAAGCCCCCACCCTAAATCACATTGTTAGTGCAGCCCAAGGCCGCAGAGCAAAGATATTCCCATCAGTCATGTCATTTCAAGGGCTTAGATATTACTTCCAAGAAGCCAAGTGCAAAGGCCAAACCTGTCTTTGGACAAGGTTAAATTCTTTCTTATACACCTCTGACATACATATACAATATTACTGAAATTACTGACTCCTTCCAATCAACAAATGGAAAATCTTTTGCTATTGTAGATTTGGTGAATATGTTCTATTCAGTGCATTTTTCAATAGTCTCTTAGCTGAGGTTTGCCCTCATCTTCAAAGAGACAGAGTAAGCTTTTACCCAGCTATAAAGGCAGTATCTCAAGAGCCATGCCATTGCACACAATCTTTGCAGGCATCCAACTTTCCCTGAGAGCAGAGGTATGATATCACACTGATGAAACCGTCTCCAAAGCAATTCACTTGACATACTCATTCAGGACATTCAAATAATTAAAGGAGCTCACAAGAGTGATGAGCCATTGCCCCACACAGAATACAAGAATATGCCCTTCAGTCAAATTACTGGGAATCATTTGGTCAATGAAGGCCACTCCAGCAGACACTGTTGGGAAACAACTATTGACCTTCTCAGCACCCAAATCATTAAAACAAGCCAAGGATTGTTTAGACATGATTGGGTTCTGGAGGCAACATGTTCCTTGTTTAAAATTTTTACCTTAGCCCACTTTATGCTGATACTTAGAAATCACCTCATCTTGAATGGGATTCCCTCCAAAAAAAAGGCTCTATAATACAAGAGGCACTCCCATCAGTGTCCTCCAGAGATCCCTTCACTGTAGAGCAACCTCCTCTCTGTAGAGTAATCTCTTCACTGTAGCAACCTCTCTCCTACCTTCGAAGTTTCTGGACCACTCATAATACCCAAAAGTTGTCTCTAAAAAAACACCTGGTTTTTTTCTGGTACAAAAAAACCTATTCTCTTCAGCTTCATGCTACACATCATTAGAGCAACAAATGCTGGCTGCATAGAGCCCTTCTGAAGACAGAGACTCTCACAAGTGACTCAATATTCTTTTGATCATGGAGGCAATGAAATGAAAATGATACTTTCATACTCCTTATGAAATGAAAATGATATGTACATGATGGAGCCAAAACTGGCCCTCAGGTATATCTCACCTACAAGAAGCTGGACACTCCTGTCCTCAGTCTTCTGGCAGATACAGTGGTGCTGAAAAAGATTATCCATCTCTTATACTCCATGACCACCCAGGGAGCTTCTTGGGATCAACTGAGTGATCAGAAAAAGGAATTTGTACCCTTTACATTCAGCAGTGCTGCTGGAAAGCCGCTATCACCTAACCTGGATGTCCTTAAGCAAAGACAGGACTCCACTGTCAGCAAAATTAGCCAAACTTCAGGCAATCATCCTAACAATAGACAATACCTGGCCAACAATCAGTCCCATATGCACATTTTTACAGACTCTCGGCCTATTGCCAATGGTCTGGCCATCTGGTGTGACCAGTGGCATCAATTCCTTATCCAAGGTTGCCCCCTTTGGGGTAAGGAACGCTGGGAATTTATTGCCTCACAGATACCCAAAATATAAATCAAGGTCACAGGTATCCCAGCATGTATTTAACACCACAATACAAGGTCTCAGCAAGACACTCCTTATCGTCTTCTGAGTTTCAGGCATCATTGATAGTGAATGAGGCATTTTTGTCACTTCTATAGACTATACAATGCTGGGCTCTTCAATAAGGTATCGAATGAAATATTCACTTCTCTTATTGGTTGAAGGCTACAGCTCTCATAGAGTACCATAGTGGCTTACTTAAACAAGTTCAAATTCAAATAAGTGAAGTAGGGCACAATTCAGTCACCTGTGAAACATCAGAGGTGAATTGTAATAGAGTCTGATTCCATTTTTTATGTTTGATTGCTGACTCTGTCAAGCTTCACTCCCCCTTTGCCCTTTGTCCCACATTTGAGCAAGCCCATAAAGAGCCTGGATGTTCCCTCCCCTTGTGCTGACAGGGAAGATCAAACTATCAAAATCTAAGTCCAACCATGGGAACCCTCATCCCTACCCTACACCGTAACCACAATAAAACCAAATCCACTAGCCTCTTCCTTTGTTCAAGCTACATGGACCAGCTTGGGAGCCTGCCCTGCTCTCTCCAGAAAGTCTCATGATATGAATAATAGCTTTTTAATATCACCTTGGTGTATGTATGGGATCATCAGCCTCAACTTCAAAACCAATTTGGGACAAAGAGTTGGTCCCACCCTCCTCGGGGCAACCACAATAAAAGAGATTCTCTTAATTAATTAATTAATTAATTGATAACTAATATAAGACATACCATCATATTTCTAACGAAAAATAACCTCCAGAAGAAATCAACTTTTAGTCATAAAAGGGGATTTTCACAACTGTATACATGAGGGAACAAGACATTTTAGAAGCTTATATAACATATCACATACCTCCCCCACTCCCACTTAGTTACAAATTAATTTCCCCTTAAGTATATTTGCAAAAACTTACTTTTCTAGCCTGGCAGAAAAGAATACAATGTTCAGAGCCATCATCTGTACAGAAATCCTAATAAAGAGTTTTAAAAAGCTGCAAAGTCACAGCTACCCTGGTATTGTTAATCCTTGAAAAAAGGAGATGATGTTGTCCAGGAAAGCTTTGTTAATACTATAGCCATCACACATTTGACCACCAACAACAAAAAAGTGGCAGCGTTAGGAATGAAGCCCTAAGTAGTTTTTATAGAAATGAAGATTCTGTAATAACCTTGTGGAGTGGGAATGGTATTGACAAATGCCATAGCAACCAAAACTGCTTGTCGCCTTGTGAAGATTAAAATCTTCCTGATGATCAGGCATTTGGCATGTATCTGTAAGTGAATGTATGAATAAAAAGCTTCCCTCAGAATAAAATCCACTCTGGGACTGCTAATACCGTTTGGGAAAGAGGGAACTTTGATTCTGGAAATCTCTCTTTTTCAGTCTAATCCTACATAGAAGATAACCATTTAGCTTCCAGTGAAAACAGAAAGGAGAAATCTGTATTTATGTGAGAATGTGAAGTGAAAAGGTACTTCAAGAGGCATCCAGGCAGGGCTCTTCAGAAATACTGTATTTCCACAGAATGGTATTTCATTTTCTTCCTTTGCCAAACGCTGATCACAGCCCTCACTCAGAGTTATTTCGAGTCTAACTTCCATTCTTCCTGCCTTGGTTGCAGTGCTTCTCATTGTTTTGGAGATTGTTTTCCTTTTGCATTACTGGTAGACTTCATGATGGCTCAGCATCCTGTTGGCTTCAGGAAAAGTTCTCAGCAATCTAATCCAGCCTTGCCCATGGGTTGATAAACTCAGAAATATTTCCATTCTATCACAGTGCTCACCCTGGCTTTAGTCCCCATTGAACATGAGTGCTCTTCTCTCTCTCCTAGGAGACACTGCACCTCACTTCCTACCTGAAAGGAATTTTTTTTTTCTTTTCCATATTCTTTTTTTTTTTAACTTTTATTTATTTATGATAGGCACACAGTGAGAGAGAGAGAGGCAGAGACACAGGCAGAGGGAGAAGCAGGCTCCATGCACCGGGAGCCCGACGTGGGACTCGATCCCAGGTCTCCAGGACCGCGCCCTGGGCCAAAGGCAGGCGCCAAACCGCTGCGCCACCCAGGGATCCCCCTGAAAGGAATTTTAATGGAAGGTTTCTTTTCTATTGTTGGAGTATAGTTGTCATACAATATTACATTAATTTCACGTGTACAGCAAAGTGATTCAACATTTATATACATTACAAAATGATCACTACGGTAAGTCTAGTTACCATCTGTCACCATAAAAAGCTATTGCAATATTATTGACTATATTCCCTATGCTACACTTTTCATCTTCTCTTTTACAACTAGAAGTTTGTAACTCAATCTCCTTCACCTTTTTGCCCATCCCCTAACCTCCCTCTCCATTGGCAACTACTGATTTGCTCTCAGTAACTATGAGTCTGTTTCTGTTTGTTTGTTCATGTTTTGTTTTTTAGATTCCACATATAAGTGAAATCATATGGTATGTGTCTTTCTCTGACTGACTTATTTCATTTTATACCCTCTTGTTCCATCCATGTTGCTGAAAATGGCCTGACTTCATTCTTTTTCATGGCTGAGTCATATCCTACTGTGTGTGTGTGTGTGTGTGTGTGTGTGTATGTATGTACTAAACCTTTTTTATCCATTCATCTATGGATGGACACTTAGGCTGCTTCTGTATCATGGCTATTGTAAATAATGCTGTAATGAACATACGGGGTGCACTTATCTTTTCAAAGTAATGTTTTTGTTTTACCCAGACATGGGGTTGCTGGATTATAGGGTAGTTCTGTATTTAATTTTTTGAGGATGGGCAGCCCAGGTGGCTCAGCGGTTTAGCGCCACCTTCAGCCCAGGGCCTGATCCTGGAGACCTGGGATTGAGTCCCACATCAGGCTTCCTGCATGGAGCCTGCTTCTCCCTCTGCCTGTGTCTCTGCCTCTCTCTCTGTGTATGTCTCTCATGAATAAATAAAATCTTTTTTAAAAAAGTTTAATTTTTTGAGGAAACATCATACTGTTTTCCACAGTGGCTGCACCAATTTACCTTCCCACCAACAGTGTACAAGGGTTCCCTTTTCTCTACATTCTCAACAACACATGTTATTTCTTGTCTTTTTGATACTAGCCATTCTGACTGATGTGAGGCAATATCTCATTTTGTGTTTTTGATTTGCATTTCCCTGATGATGAGTGATGTTGAGCATCTTTTCATGTGTCTGTTGGCCATCTGGATGTCTTCTTTAGAAAAATATCTATTTGGGTCTTCCGCCCATTTTTTTAATTTGATTGTGTTTTGGTGTTGAGTTGTATGAGTTCTTCGTATATTTTGGATATTAACCTCTTATAGGATATATCATTTGCAAATATCTTCTCCCATTAAATAGGTTACCTTGTCATTTTGTAGATAGCTTCACTCGCTGTGCAAAAGCTTTTTGATTTGATGTAGTCCCAATTATTTATTTTTGCTTTTCTTGCCCATACCTAAGGAGACAGATCCAAAAATATTGCTAAGATCAATGTCTAAGAGTTCACTGCCTATGTTTTCAGTTAGGAGTTTCATGTGTTCAGGTCTTACATTTAGATCTTTAATCCATTTTGAGTTTGTTTTTGCTTCTGGCATAAGAAAGTGGTCTAGTTTCATTCTTTTGTATGTAGCTGTCCAGTTTTCCCAGCACCATTTGTTGAAGAGACTGTCTTTTCTCCATCTTAAATTCTTGTCTCCTTTGTTGTAGATTAATTGACCATATAGGTGTGGGTTTGTTTCTGGGCTCTCTATTCTGTTCTATTGATTTATGCGTCTGTTTTGGTACCAGTACCATACTGTTTTGATTACTATAACTTTGTAGAGTTTGATACCTGGGATTGTGATACCTCCAGCTTTGTTGTTCTTTCTCCAGATTGCTTTGGCTTTTCAGGAGTTCTTGTGGTTCCATACAAGTTTGGGATTATTTGTTCTAGCTCTGTGGAAAATGCTATTGGTTTTTTTTTTTATAGGGATTGCACTGAATCTGTAGATTGCTTTGGGTAGTATGGGCATTTTAATAATATTAGTTGTTCCAATCCATGAGCATGGTATGTCTTTCCTCTAATGGAAGACTTCTTTTATCCTCTTTCCTCTCTCCTACACACACACACACACACACACACACACACACACGTGCATGCCCAACTTCTCAGGAGTTACCATCTCAACAAAGCAGAAAGAACAAAAATAACTTGAACCTTCCCTATGAGTTGCCAATTTGATGAACCCCTCTGATCCCCACTCAGTTCAACAGGTTGTTGTGCTCCTTTTCCACATAAGGAAACTTAAGGTCAGAATCAAAGAAGTACTTGCAGTACTAGCACTTGGCAGAACTGAGGTTTAAAGCTTTAATTCCTAGGTGTCCCCAGTATCCTCCAGTCCCCCACAATCAGACCTAGAGATCAAGAGCAGGAACACGGAGAGGCCAGACCACTCCCTTCATCCCTCTCACCTTTAAAAGTACTAGTAATATCAAGGAAATACCCAGTGGCTTTTTCTGGGAGTCCAGCCTGAGGTTTTCCCAACCAATCCAATCTTCCAAAAAGACCAAGTAAACAGAACAAACAACCAAAGCAGAGTTCTACCCCCTGGGCTGTCTACTTACTTCTGCCAGGGGTCCTGCCCACGTCCCTCTAGTCTAAAGGCATATGGGCCTCTGCTAAGTCCTGAGCAGTGGGTATGTTCCTCACTATTTAGCCTGGTATTCCCTCCTAGTTCTCCCCATTACAAGGAGGTTGCACAGTTATGAAGGGAAGCAAGCATTTGAACACTGGCAGAAGAAATCAAGTTTGAACTGTGAAGTTTGCACATGTGCAACAATAAAATTAAAAATATAGGGGCTATGTAAGAAATAAAAGAAGAAATAGATTTAAGAAGATACACACAATACAAGTGCTTCTTAAATGTGTCACGCAATTGTTTCTTGCAATTGTATTTTTCTTATCATTTTCTCTCTCCAGCATCTTACAGATCTGCCTTTCACAGAAAACACACTTGATGATGGGTACTGAATTGGAACGCTCTACTTGTGATAAACCTGTCCTGCTGAGTTTATATAAGGGGGGGGGATCAAGTAAGAGAAGATAATGCCATAATTGAGACAATAATAATTCTTCTTACTTTTGCTGTTAAAAACATTTTAACATTTGAAGTGATGAATACATATCCTCTCAGTCTCTGCTCTTCAATACCACAACTCCTTAGGAGGGAGCGAACTCGGTGGCGTTAAGAACACTGAATGAGCAAGAGGGAAATGAAAGCCGGTGTTACAAAGCCCCGTGGCCAAATTCAGAGGCGAATGATAATTAGATTGCCGTTCAAAACGCACAGGCGATCCAGGCACACATTTTGAATCTCATCCACATTTGCAGAAGGGAAGAGGTAACAACGGCTGGAATGTTGCCTTTCAAAAGTATTAATGATGCACGATCAATTTTGTCCACGTATTAACAATAATTCAGACCTCATTAAGCTCCAGTGCCGAGAGCAACCCACATTTCGGCACAGCAGGCCCTTGCAAATTTATTTTCCCTTTGTTAAATTCAGTTTACTTGAATAGTTTGCCATGCAATAGGCAGAAGCTGCGCGGGGGTGGAAATCAATTTCTACGTCTGATCAAATACCGGTCTTTCTAACCAGCAGCGCCCACGCTCTACGGACACGCGGGCATCTTCCTGGCTTCCGAAGAGATGGGGCGATGCCCGGGGCTGCAGCTGACATTTAGTTATGAATACGCTGCAGAGCGATAAGCCCCCCTTTCTCCTCCCCGTACTTCCCCGAACAAAAATGGTGGTGGGGGCGACCGACCACAGCCGCTGGGGGGCCGTGAGATGGGGGCCGGCGGTCGCGCTGGGCTCAGGGCGCGGGGGTCCCCTTGGCGGCGCTGTGCTGCAGGCTCTGCCACCGACAGGAGATGGCGCCCTTGGGGGCGGGCGCGGCCGGGCCCCGCGGCCAGGGAGCGCCCTGTCAAAGGCACACTTTGACTAATGAAATGAAAGCCTTGAAGCGTCCCTCGGGTCGGCGTTCTGTGCATCCCGGAGGACTCCGGAGTGGAGGTGGAGGCGCGGGGCAGTGGCAAGGTCTTCGCAGTTACCTCTCTGCGGGTCTGGCCAGCTCCGGGCGCCGGCGCCGGCGCACTGACAGCGCGGGGGCACCAGAGGGCGCCGTACGCAAGGCTTGCTTGCGCCATGAGCTGGGCAGGGTCGGGGTGTTGGGGGCCTCCGGGACGGTGGGGACCTGAATGAGCCTCCCCTAGCCCGCCCAAACCGCCGCTCTTGGCCTGCACCACTCCCAGGCCGCCTCAAGCAGTCCTGCACTTCTCCGGAACACCCGATCAGATACTATCTAATGACAACCCAGCAAAACGCAAATGAAGGAGGGGGAAGCATCCATAACACCTACGGGAGCGCAACCAAATGTCATATTAAACTGCCGAGCAGGAGCAGCTGCCATCAGACCCCCTCCCGGGGCACCTCCCAACCCCTTAGGGCTGGCTCTGGTCCTGAGGTACACTCCGCCTTAGAGATACAATGGTGCCCCATACCAAGGAGGGCTTCCTGTGGAGGACGCCACAGAACCGCCGCGCAGACATCAAAACAGCACCTTCTACTTGCCATCGCTGCTGAGTATTTTCACATGGATCATCTCACTTGATCCCCAAAGGAGTCCCACAAGGCATCCTTAGCCCCACTTTACAGCTGGGGAAACTACAACTCACCGGGTGTACAACCTAAGTTCACACAGAAACCACGTTCTTTCACTGTATGCAAGGCTTCCCTGATGGGGAACACAGCTGTCCAAATGGCTGCTTACACACTCCTTCAAGCCAGCAGGAAATATCAGAGCTAGAAGTATGCATATGAATTCCTAAAAATAACTCAGGCTCTAATCCCTTTTCACTTAGAAATAACCCTCCAAACCTTCCTCCAGTGCCCTCTCAGTGGTGTGTCTCCCATCAGTTGAAGGAAATGTCCCCACTTGAGTGAGGAAGGGATCACACACAACCAGAGCCACAAGTGGCCTCAGACACCTAGAGCCTCTTCTTGCAGAATCTCAGGCATGTGTTCTTGGCGGCATTTGTGAGATCTGCTTCCAGAGCCCAGCATAAGGGAAAAGCATCCAGTGGTTGAGAGGTGGCACCAAGCACACGGGTATGAGCTGCTGATGCCAGGGTCTTACCTCCTTCCAAAAGGCTGTACCAGCTCCTTCTGCCCACGTTAGCTTCTCCAGCCTCTGACCTCCCTGCAGCACTTACTGTAGGAGCCATTCTGTAGCAACTTGCTCATCTCCACCTCCTGCTCTCTGATTCTCTCATGTGTGTATTCGTTCCCCGTTGAGCTGGCGAGAACCACAAGAGCAGAGGCCATGTCAGCCCTGGGCACGCAGCGGCTCTCAGGGAGTTGTGAAATTGAATTATGACTGCATCTCTGCTTACAACATCTATTACTTTCTACCAATTAAACAAGGTGGCCCTGTTTGCTTTTCCTTCTAGTTTTTAGGTTTGTTTACTGAAAACAGTGAGGCCTGCTGACAGGTATAGTTTATAAAAAGAAAACAGTAATTGTGAAAATGTGAATCATCTCCTTCACACAATACCATGTTCATGGCATCCTCTCTTCTTGTTTGGATCCCTGTTTTGTCTCTCTTTTTAAAGTTTTTATTTAAATTCCAGCTAGTTAGCATACAGTGTAATATGAGTTCAGCTGTAGAGTGTAGTGATTCCACACATTCATACATCAGTCGTACTCATCACAAGTGCCCTCCTTCATCCTCATCACTTATTTCCCCCACCCACTCTCTCCCCTCTCATAACCAGTAGTATTCTCTAGAGTTAAGAGTCTGTTTCTTGGTTTGCCTCTCTCCCTCCCTCTTCTCTTTTTTTTATTTTATTTTGCACTGTATTTTGATAACAGGTAGGCATATATGCTATAGAAAGCCAGATACAAATTAATACTAACAGGAAACACTGCTGTCTGGCAAATTCCCATTTTCCCCATCATTTGCTAGAATGTGCTTAGAGTAGTGTTGTGTAGCAATCAGATGTGCTGGGCTGGATCTCTCTCTCTCTTTCTCTCTCTCTCTTTTCCCCATAACGCAGTACCCAAACTGGCTGTTACTGGTAAAAAACGGAAAGATGAGCAGTGAGGGGGAGAAAGCAAGGACTGATGAAGGAACATGATGGAAAAGGCAGAAGAGTAGAGGGGATATTGGAAATTGGAAAAGCAACAAGGCAGCATGGATATTACAAAGCCCAGTAAGTGAAGAGATGGAGTGTTATGGTCTTAATGCTTGTGTCTCTCCAGAATCCATATGTTGAAATCCTAATCCCCAATGTGACAGTAGTTGGAAGTGAGGCCTTTGGGAGGTGATTAGGTCATGAGGGTGGAGCCCTCATGAACTGAGGTTAATGCCCTTATAAGAGAGACTCCAGAGAGTTCCCTCACCCTCTCTGCCATGTGAGGACACAATGAGAAGACATCGTGGTCCTGTTGATGAACCAGAAAATGGGTTCCTTCCAGACACTAAATCTGCCTTGATCTTGGATTTCCCAGCCTTCAGAACTATGAGAAATACATGTCTGCTGTTTAATCTCTCTTCTGTGATAGCAGCCCAAACTAAGACACAGAGGAAGGCCTAAAGAGTTGGGACTTCTTCTTGCTAGACCATGGTATGGTGCTCCATCCAAAGCACACGCACTTAAGAAAGCTCCAGAGTTTCCAGATTCCTCCCCCTCCCCAATATTGCTGAGCTGCTGTCTCAGCTTGAACATGAGTTCCTCAAACCAGCTAAGGTACTTTTGTTGAAAAGGACAGGGTCTCATTCGGGATCCATTCAGAAAATGGTCCACCTCGTGAATAACTAAATCTAGTTAATGATCCCCAGTAACTGTTAACATCACAAAGAGAGACACCATGCATCTTCTGATGGAAGCACACAACCATCTATGAAGGAGTCTTGCCAAAAGGCAAACATGAGTTTGATGAAGCATCAATCCAACTACCAATTTATAGGAAACACAAAGGACAGAGGAACATATTACAAGACATCACAGGGATGCAATCAGTAAGATCCAGACTGTGGGAAACACTACAAAACAAATGATCTCATTTCTTTAACACATCAATTGGAGGGAGAGGATATGTGTGAACCTGTAGATAAAAGAGGCTTATCAAGCAATCACAATTGAAGACCTTATTTAGTTCCTGGTTCCAACAAACTGTATAACTTTAAAAATCCTATGGCATCAGGGCACCTGGATGGCTCAGTCTGTTAAGCATCTGCCTTTGGCTCAGGTCATGCTCTCAGGGTCCTGGGATCCAACCCTGCTTCAGACTCCCTGCTTAGCAAGGAGTCTGCTTCTCTCTCTCCCTCTGCCACTCCCCCTGCTGTGTTCTCTCTCTCTCCCTAAGTAAATAAATAAATTTTTTTTAAAAAACCTATGGCATCTAAGAGATAAGTGGAAATTTTAATACTCAATGGATAGCCTGTGATATAAAAGAATTACTGTTGATTATTTCATATGTGATAATGGCATTGTGTTTATGGTTTTTTTTAAAGGTTTCTTTTTTAAAATATTTTATTCATTTATTCATGAAAGACACACACACAGAGAGAGAGAGAGAGAGGCAGAGACACAGGCAGAGGGAGAAGCAGGCTCCATGCAGGGAGCCTGATGTGGGACTCAATCCTGGGACTTCAGGATCATGCCCTGGGCTGAAGGCAGCGCTAAATTGCTGCGCCACCGGGCTGCCCTTTTTTTTAAAGGTTTCTGTGCTTAATTCAGAGATACATACTGTTCTATTCACAGATGAAATGATATCAGAGGTTTGCTTGAAAATGTTCTGGGTGTGAATATATATAGTAGTATTATTGATAACAGCCAAAAAGTGGAAACAATCCAAATTTCCATCAACTGGTAAATGGATAAACGAAATGTGGTATATTCATATACAATGGAATATTATTCAACAAAAGAAAATGTACAAACTACTGATAACTACTACAGCCTCAAAAGCATTTTACTGCACAGCCCGGGTGACTCAGCAGTTTAGCGCTGCCTTCAGCCCAGGGCCTGATCCTGGAGACCCGGGATCGAGTCCCACGTCGGGCTCCCAGCATGGAGCCTGCTTCTTCTTCTGCATGTGTCTCTGCCTCTCCCTCTCTCTCTCTCACTCTCTCTCTCTTTCATGAATAAATAAATAAAATCTTTAAAGAAAAACATTTTGCTAAGTGTAAGAAGCTAGATGCAAAATCTGTATATTATATGATTCCATTTATATAAAATGTCCAAAAAAAAAAAAAAAAGAAAGCAGATTAGCAGTTGCAGGGGGCTCAGGGTGGGAAAGAGAGTGCAGGGAAATGAGCACAAGGAATTGGGGTGATAAAAACTTTCTAAAACTTGATATGGTGATATTGGTACAACTCTGTAAATTTACTAAAAACCATTGAGTTTTACATTTAAAATGGGTGAGTTTTATAGTTTGTAAATTATGCCTCAATAAAGCCATTTTGCTTTTAGTGCTCCAGGGGATAGAAGAAGGGAGTGGGTAGAAATTAAACAAAACAAGACTGGCTCTGATGATTGCTTAAGCTGGGTGATGGGTATATGGGGTTTATTAAACGATTGTCTTCAATTTTGCATATGTTTGATAATTTCCACAATAAAAAATAATTAAAAAGTGAGAGGAGGAGCTTGGAAGTTGAAAGTCATCAGGAACTAAGGCTTCTCTGAGGACCTGCTACTCTCACCATTTCTCTTTCTCATATGCCACATTCTCTCTCCTGGTGCCTCTGCTCTCTTGCCCATGCCCCTCTAATGACCAACTGACCAAGCCTCTTGATGTTCTCTGGTCCAAATCCCAGAGGGCACTTTCTGCATGGCCTGGCTGATCCCAAAGGCCACTCTTGGGCCAAGCCCTTGGTGCCAACCTAGGTAAGGACCACTCTTGGGTCAGGTGTCCATTCCTTTTTTTTAATTTTTTTTTTATTTATTTATGATAGTCACACACACACACACACACACACACACACACACAGAGGCAGAGACATAGGCAGAGGGAGAAGCAGGCTCCATGCACCGGGAGCCTGACATGGGATTCGATCCCGGGTCTCCAGGATCGCGCCCTGGGCCAAAGGCAGGCACTAAACCGCTGCGCCACCCAGGGATCCCCAGGTGTCCATTCGTGGTCCAAGCAGCCCATATCAAAACAAACAAACAAAAACAAAACAAAACACATAATGATATAAGCCTAGTTCCCTGAGAAGGGGGCTGTGGAATAGGCTATCTGGGCCAGAAGCAGAAATTCAGTACTGCAAATGCTAGCATATTCTGTATTGCCCCCATTCCTATTGCCCATAGAACATAATGTGAGCTGTTATATTTCTGCATGTGGCTCTGGCAGTTGAGTCTGAGACTCAGAGCATGGCCTTGCAACAAGAATGAGCAAAAGTGACGGCATGTACCCCAGTCTAGCACTGGACAGTAAAAGCTAAAGAACAAGTCAAAGTCTTCCAACAGGCCTATGGACCTAAATGTCAACTAAAGATATTCAAAGGGCCCCCACCACCTGGAGGGTTCAGTAATTCAGCAGGCCTGGTACCCGTCCTCAGCACCTTCACTCTGGTGACCAACTCTCAAAGTCTCGTCCTGAAAGTCCTTGACCATGAAGATGATAAGAGAGGCCCAAAAAGAAAGAGAAAAAAGCTTCCGGGCAACCCAAACTGCCTCTGCCTGCTTGTAGTGGGGCAAGAAAGTGATGGTGAAGGGTTCAGCAGTGGCAGTTCACCCCTACCGCCTCTGAAGTGGTTGATTATAAACATTTCCCTGGTTATCACCCCATGAGCACACCTACAACCACCCACAGAAACGGCATGTTGCCTTAGGCAGGGAAAGTGCTGCATTTGAGCAAAAAACGCTATTCAGCCTCCAAGCCCCATTGGCTTGTCCCACTTGAATACACCACAGGAGAAGTAGGACTTTCCCCTTGCCAGTCACACTCCAGCCACCACTCCAGCTCTTCGGCTGGGTCAATGCCAAGGGGAAATTCATGATGTCAAGCCAATATCCAAGGCTGACACAATTAATTCCAATTAGCTGGCCCCCTTTTCTTCTCTCTATTGGCTCCCAAGGAGCTTTTCTCTGATGGTGCTAGTCCAGCCAGGGCTCTTTCACAAGCTCCCGTATCTCAGATAGTTACTCTCCAGATGTGTTCACCGTGGACAGTGCGTACAGCCTGCCCTCAACGCAGCTCAGGCTCCAACATGAACATTATGCTTCACAATGGACCAAACGCAAGTACCTTAAGGGTGGATCTGCACATGCCAAGCAACACCAGCGCCCTTTGACCAGTACCTTTTAATCTCTGTCCCTGGATCCCAACATCCCCCTGACATTTCTCCACAGCTCCACGGCACAGGTGAGCATGCTCTCCCAAAGGAAATCATGACAGCTCCATCAAGAAATAAAATACCTGTGTGAGAGAGGTTCTGCCTAAAAATATTCCCTCTCTTTAAAAGAAAAATCTTAAAAAAAAATTCCCTCCCCACCACCATTTACTTGTACATAGCTTGCTTCTGTTTTTTTTTTTGTTTGTTTGTTTGTTTGTTTTTGTTTTTTTTGTTTTTTTTTTTTTGCTTGCTTCTTTTTTAGGTCACTGGCTTTCTAAGTCTACTATTTCAGCCATTAGTCCTTTGCCCTCATTCAAACAGCCACTTTGTATCTGAACACACTTCCCTCTCAGCTCCCTCTTTACCTTACTTTTTACTTGGCCATTTTTTTCCCACAGATTTTGGCTGGTATAAGAGAAGGCATGGATACTCCTCCTCAGTTTGCCAACCACAGGAGCACTTCCCAGCCATTCCACACCTGCCAGCAAGCCTCTCACTAGAGAAGCCCCTTGACCCAAGATGAGATGCTGTGAGAATCTGCCCACTTGGCCCTCATTCCCTCTCCTTATTATTGTCGGCAGAGCTTAGCACAACTTCTCAGCTACAGAATTACTGTTCCAGAGGAAATGTCTCCTTCCAGTTACAGTCAAGGCTCTAGATTAATTCGGTGGTTTGTTGATCACCCACACTGGTCCCAATGCATAAAGTCAGAGCACAAGCAAGTTGCAAGGGAGGATGCTGAATTCAGTGCAGGCCAGGAGCCACTGTCTAGGACAGAGGTTGACCAAGGCGCCCTAGACTCCAGACTCAGTGGATTGCCTTCAAACATCATGAACACTCTACAATTGGGTTCTGACTGGTGCATGTGTGTGCATGGGTGTGGATGTGGGAATGTGCGCTTTTCGGTAGACAGGGTCCCTAGCTTTCATCAGCTTTTCAAAGGGGTCTCTGATCCAGAAAAAAAAAGTTAAGAAACACTGTTCTCAAAAAAACATAGGCTTGATCGGTGGTGCTTCTCGGACCATTGTGAAAAAGATTGGAAAGCCAGAGTACAGGGCAGGTCCTGGTAGAACTGAGAATGGTATTTCAGGACCCTTTTCTTTTTTTTTTTTCAGGACCCTTTTCACCAGAGCCAGACAGCTCAACCACAGCCAGCAATCCAGATTGAAATGCTGACTCCAAGGTTCACACACTGGAGGGATTCAACACTCTTGCCCAAGACTCAGTCAAACTCCTTACTCACAGACAAGAGCACAGATTAAAAGTCACTGGAACCACAGTTATAGGTCTCTGTCCTTCCTGTGGGTGGTCCCCTCAGGAAAAGGAGGAAAGTGAGCCCAGAGAAGGGAAATGGCCTTCTAACTCTCATGTAGGGAAACTGGGCCTGAGACAGGCCAGAAGTCAGATTCTCTGACACCTATTTACTTCATTCCAGCAAAGGGAGCCCTGACCCAATGTGAGCATTTGTTAGGAGAGAATTTGAAAAAGTTAAGTAATTCAAGAACCTCAAGAGGCCTTTAGATGGGTTAGAAAATATCTAACTGGAAAACCAGGGCAGTATGTGGCAAAAATCTAAAATACCAGAAACTTGGAAAGAACTATCTTCGGGCAACAAGTAGCCAAGTAAGAGAGAGACGAGCACTGGGAAAAGCGCTCCTTCCCCAATGGAAATGTGTCACCTTTGCTCAAGCAAAGGGAACAAAGACATTACTCAAAAGTGGCAGGACAAAGGCAAATTAACAATCAGGAGGACCAAGGGAACTGGAGAGAAACCAGCCAAGGCACCTGAAAGCCAAAGGCAAGAGCCATTTGAGGAATGGTCTAGGAAGAACGCCAGCAAGATGATCAGCAAGGACAATTGACAGTTGGGATAAGAGCCATGCTTGGGAGGCCAGGAAGAGAACAGATGATACCACACGGGATATCACTGGGACGTCTGTTCCCTAGCTCTCACTAGAAGTGCTCAAGGAGCTAGACTAGACAGGGTCAAATGCTGTGGCTGTCCAAGGCCTACAGAGTAGGCTAAAAGTACAGCCTTCACTGGAACTCAGGGGCAAAATGTCTGCCGGGGACAAATCAGAAGCTGCAATTTGTCTTCACCAAGGGCCTCCCATGACAAAGGCTTGCACATTGACAATATGATTTCCATTCTTAAGGTAGAGTCCTAAAGAGGCCCCAGGGCACAGGTTGGAAAATACATACTTTTTATAACGAAGAATGAGCTCAGCAGACAACAGTTTATACAAGATGAAGGCATGCCTGACCAATCTATCAGAAATTGTTAAGCAGTAAAAACGGGAATAAGCAGTGAAAAGCATGAATAAAAAGGGAATGTGAAAACGAACCTTTTTGATAGGGGGCCATATCACTCTGGGACTGAGAGTATGTTTGTATCATGAATAAGCAATGGGCACGGGGACAGAAAACAGGGATAAACCTGACTTTCTCTAAGGAGAAGTGTAGACTCTATGGCCTCCTCCTGAACACTGATGAAGATCTAACTTATTTGATTTACTCAAAAATTCTGTGGAAGAAAGTCAGCCTAGTAAAAACTTCAGGTTTCCAGGCAACACCCAACCCTTCTGGGTAGTAATATGTTAAGCTCTTTAGATTAAACTGCAGGAAGATGCTGAGAGGCTGTGTGAGTGGGCTGAAAAGTAGCAGGTGAGCGTCAGTGTAGGCAAGTGCAACATAATGCACTGGGAAAAAGAATCCCATTAACCACTCAAAATAACACACGGAGCAATCAAGCCTCCTTTGTACAAATCCTCGGGACATCTGCATACAAAATGAAAGGGCCAATTGTGCTATTAGATCAATGGAGTGACATAGAGATCATCTACTCCAATTCCTCCTTTGGGGAATGAGAAGGGACAGAGCCAGGACTCAAACCAGAAGATCTGGACATGAGCATTTATTCTTTAAGCATCAGTAATAGATCAGGATCATGGAAACAATGTGGTGTCCTGGAGGACTGTGGGCTTTTAAGCTAGACACAATCATATCCCACCTCCACTTCTAGCTGTGCACAAGTGAAGCGAGTTGCTCAAGCTTTCAGGGTCTCGGTTACCTCAACTGGAAGATGGGAATCATGCAGGGTTGTTATGAGGACTGGGGATATTTTAAAAGTGCTCCACAAGAGGATCTGGATAGGCATTGCTCTAAGAAAGACACACAAATGGCAGCACACACATGAAAAGATCGTTAGGGAAATACAAATCAAAACCACAATGAGCTACCACCCCACATCAACAAGGATGGCCAGAATCAAAAAAGGGGAAATAAAAAGTGTTGGTGAGGATGTGCAGAAATCACAAGCCCAACGCACTACAAGTGGACATGTAAAATGGTGCAGCTCTTGTGGAAAACAATCTGGCAGATCCCAAGCTAAACAGCATCACCCTACAACCCACTGATTCCACTCCAAGACATTTACCCAAAAGAACTGGAAACAAGTGTTCAAACAAAAACTTGTACATGAATGTTAACAGCAGCACTATTTGCAATAGCCAAAAGATAGAAACAGCTCAAGTGTACATCAACTAATGAGCAGATAAGCAAATGGTAGTCTATCCATACAACAAAACATTATTTAGTCACAAAAAGGAACAAAGTGCTGAAACATATCACAACATATATGAACCTTGAAAACACTATGTTAAGTGAAAGAAGCCAGTCACAAAAAATACTACATACTATATACTCCCATTTACATGAAATGTCCAGAACAGACACCTCTATAGAGACAAAAAGGAGATTAGTGGTTGGTTAAGGCTGAGAAGTGTGAGTGGGGGATATGGGGCTCTTAGCTAAAGGGTATGGGGTTTCTTTCTGAGGTCATGAAAATATTCTAAAACTGACCATGGTGATGGTTGCACATATCTGTGAATAAACTAAAATCAGTTGAATTTTACACTTTAAATGTGTGTATGGCATGATGATTGTATCTCAGTAAGCCTATATAAAAAATGTAATGCATTCTACAGAAAGTGATGTGTTGGTAAATGTTTAACATCTGGATCTCAGAGAAAAACGTCCAAATTTGTAGTGTTTGATGATTTCCATGGTGAAAATATTCTCTTGGCCCATTTCAAGTGACCGATGTGGTATCAGTGGCTGCAGTGCTAGGAAGAGATGTGTAGAAGCACACCATTGTAACATATTTGCACCCTACAGATAGAATGGACATAAATAACCTCCAGATCACAGGTAATAGTAAAAGGTGATAAAATAATTAGGAAGTGATGTGTTTTTTTTATTATCCGTGTTTTGAATGTAATTCCACTTAACTGTAGGCTTATATAATTTCACTTTTAACAAGCACTTGCAAATTCCTGAACACGTAACAGTCGGCTCTCACAAACCAGAACAGACTATCTCCAGGTACTTCACTGTAACCACTAAGCACTCCTTTTGAAGAATTTCACAGAAGCATCTTCTAGAAAAGTGCTACCTTTTGCATTCACTTGGGCAAAAACTCAAAAACATATATAGCCATTACAGTTTGGCTTGAGGAGGTTGATTTTTCCCCCTCTAATGCTGATATCTGAGCATGGCAGAAATATTTTCCTAAATGTGGAAACATACTCTTATTTTCTGTAGACTCCATTCTGAGGCATTTTGGCAACGTCGCTACAACCCACAAGCAACATGAACTATTCAAGGAAGGCATATGAGCACACTAGAATTCCCTTTCTCTGGTCAACACACTGGCTCCAGGGCTCTCTTCTGATTCTTAACTATCATCAAGCTCAGTGTCTGTACTGTTTTATGAAGTCAAATTTCCAAATGCCTTACTTCAGTGACAAATAAAAAGTAAGTCAGCCTTTGAAAACCCCAAAGACCCTGATATTTAATGCAGAGTCATGGGAGGTTTGAAGTGTTTGGCACTCTGAATATTCACTACTAATTAGCAATGTGTCAGTTCTAACCACCCAAGCCCTCAACCCAAGGAATACATGTTGTAGAATGGGGTAGGCCTGCCCAATGCCCCTGTCCCCTTGATACTGCAGCAAAGCCACATTGTGAATGTCTTGAGCCTCTGGGCAAGTTGACTCAAGAAGAGTAAGTGTGGTTCCAAAGATGAGAGGGTTTCCTGCTCTGGGAGTGACAGTGAGCAAAGCAGCTACCAAAGAGTGAGCATTGATGTTGTCCACATGCTACTTGGATGACTTTGAGCAAATTATTTAGCTTCTCTGAACTTCAGTCTTCTCATCTATAAGATAAGGAATACTGGCAATACCCATCTCATAAGACTGTTGGGAAATTAGATGACATGAGGTGTATAAAGTTCCTTGCACATAAGTGAAATGTTTTAAAAATTGCTTACAATTGAGAAGGAAAATCATGTAGCAGCTACCACAATGTAAAGTCAGACTCTGTCCTAAATTCAAATTTTAGGCTTGCCTGTTCCCAAGTGACTTTGAGTAAGTCATGGCTCCTTCCTAAGGCTTTGGCTCCCCAACTATTAGAAGAGGCTAATGGGGCAGCCCCGGTGGCTCAGCAGTTTAGCACCACCTTCAGTCCAGGGCGTGATCCTGGAGAACCGGGATCGAGTCCCACATCGGGCTCCCTGCATGGAGCCTTCTTCTCCCTCTGCCTCTCTCTCTCTCTCTCTCTCTCTCTCTCTCTCTCTCTCTGTGTGTGTGTGTCATGAATAAATAAATAAAATCTTTAAAAAAAAAGAAGAGGCTAATGGTAGCACCTGTCTCATGGCATTCATTAAGTGAGCTCAGAGACATTAAGTGCTAGGTACACTGTAAGTCCTCAGTAAATGGGTGCTGTGAGCCTACCATGAGGGGATGGACACGATTCTGCAAGCATCTGAGAAGAGCTCACATTTTGTTACCATCATGTAAGGAAGGTGGGGCAAAGACACTGATTACTAGAACACAAGGGTGTTCTGATGACAGCCAAGACAGGGATGCTGGGAGTCCTGATGGTTCCCTCAGACAAAGGCCTGTGTATTAATGCTTGAGGTGGGATCCTGCAGACACAAACCATTGGCCTTGGGTTTTTTTTTCCAGGGATTCTTTTGTATTTACAGTTTTATTTAGTTATAATAGATGTAGATTAAACCGCACATATCTGAAGAGTACAGCCTGATGAGTTTTGACATAGGTATATACACCCACAAAACCATCACCACTGTGAAGATAATGAACCTGTACATCACCGCCAAAAGATTCTTCGTATCTCTTTTGTAATTCATTCCCCTTCCCTCCTTTCCCCATCCCAAGGCCACCACTGACTTGCTTTATGTCACTTTAAATTCATTTGCAGGGATCCCTGGGTGGCGCAGCGGTTTGGCGCCTGCCTTTGGCCCAGGGCGCGATCCGGGAGACCCTGGATCGAATCCCATGTCGGGCTCCCAGTGCATGGAGCCTGCTTCTCCCTCTGCCTGTGTCTCTGCCTCTCTCTCTCTCTCTCTCTGTGTGTAACTATCATAAATAAATAAAAATTAAAAAAAATAAATTCATTTGCATTTCTGAAATGTTATGTAAATGGAATCATGCAGTATGTACTCTTTTTTGTGTGGTTCCTTTCACTCTGCATAATTACTCTGACGTTCATCCATGTTGTCATATCTATCAACAATTTGTTCTCTTTTAGCTGAACAGTATTCCAAGGTGCAAAGATAGCATCCGCCTGTTGGCAGACATTAGAATTGTTTCCAGTTTTTATCTATTAAAAATCAAGGAACTACAAACATTCCATGTACACCACTGCATGGGCAAACCTTCTAATTTCTTTTTTTTTAAGATTTTATTTATTTGTTCATTTTTCCAACATATAGAATAACACTCAGTGCTCATCCCATCAAGTGCCCCCCTTAGTGTCCGTCACCCAGTCACCCCCACCCCCCACCCACCTCCCCTTCCACCACCTCTAGTTCGTTTCCCAGAGTTAGGAGTCCCTCATGTTCTGTCTCCCTCTCTGACATTTCCCGCTCATTTTTTCTCCTTTCCCCTTTATTCCCTTTCACTATTTTTTTATATTCCCCAAATGAATGGGACCATATAATATTTGTTCATGAGAGACAGAGAGAGAGGCAGAAACACAGGCAGATAGAGAAGTAGGCTCCCTGCAAGGAGCCTGATGCGGGACTCAATCCTGGATCCCGAGATCACGCCCTGAGTCAAAGGTAGACACCCTATCACTGAGCCACCTAGGCATCCCTCGAATTTCTTTTAGGAGTGGAAAGATTGGATCATACGGTAAGTGTGTGTTTAACATGTTTTTAACCAAACCCACTTTCCACTGTGGCTGCCCTATTTTACATTACAAAAGCAGTGCAAGAAGGTCATAGTTTCTCCAAGTCCTCATTAACTATCTGCGGAAACACACATTATGATGTGCTGTTCCATGTGCTTGAATTTTGTTGAGGTTCTTGGATCTGTGGGTTTATAGTTTTTATTACCTTTAGGAAAGTTTCGGCCATTATATATTCACATAATATTTCTGTCTCCCTAACTACTTTTGGGACTTCAATTACACCTGAAGTTGTCCAACAGCTCACTGTCACTTTGTTCATTTTTCTTCTCTTTTTTCTCTCAGTTTCATCTCGAACAGATTCTATTGCTATGTCTTCAAGTTCACTAAAGTTTCCTTCTGCAGTGTCTAACATGGGAATAAGGTCATCCAGCACATTTCTCATCTCAGACATTAATATTCTTTAATATTAATATTCTGTTTTCTCCCTTCTGTGTCTCTCCTTAACAAGTGCATGCTCTCCCCCACCTTCTTGACCATATGAAGTCTATTTTAAAAAATACTATTTTAATGTCTTTGTCTACCAATCCTATCATCTGTGTTTCTATGTAAAGAGTTTTCTTCTCATGGGTCATACTGTCCTGTTTTGCCTACCTTGTAACGTTTTATTGGATTTTAGACTTTGCAAATATTATCTTGTTGGGTATGAAATAATTTCTGTACTCCTATAAATATTTTTGAGTCAGGAAGCCTGGGTGGCTCAGCAGTTTAGCACTGCCTTCAGCCCAGGGTGTGATCCTGGAGACCCAGGATCGAGTCCCACATCAGGTTCCCTGCATGGATCCTGCTTCTCCCTCTGCCTGTGTCTCTACCTCTCTCTCTCTCTCTCTCTCTCTCTCTCTCTCTCTGTCTCTCATGAATAAATAAATAAAATCTTTAAAAATAAATGTTTTTGAGTCTTGCTATGGGTTGTGGTAAAGATATTTGAAAACTGTTCAATTCTTTCAAAGCTTGATTTTAAGCTTTGCTGTGTAGGATCAGAACAAACTTTAGACTAAGGTTAATTTGGCTCCACCACTAAGGCAATGCTCTTCTGAGTACTCAGTCTGATGCCCTAAATGTTATGAAGTGTCTTCTCTCTGGCTTTTGGGAAACTGAGCTATAGCCAGCCATATGTGAATTCTAGAAATCACTCTACCTATTCCTTTTGAGTCATTCTTTCCCCAGCCATAGGTAGTTTTATCACACAGATGTGCTAATCAATGTTTGGGCAAAAAATTTGAGAGGTACCTTTTACAGATCCCTGGGGTGCACGTGTGCTCACATGTGCTCTCTCTCTCTCTCTCTCTCAAGCCCCTCTCTAGTATATTACCTTATAAATTCTAACCACCCTCACATCCCTGAATTCTAAATTGTCTCTCCTCTATTTAGGCAGATTTTCAGGTTCAGCCTCAGTTCCCCACCTGGAAACCCTTTCTATATAGTAAACTGGGCTCATCTCATTTAATTCTCTTTTCCTGAGGATCACTGTCCTGTACTTCTTGTTTTCCAGCATGTGAAATCATTATTTCATATATCTAGTCCACTTTTTTAGTTGTTTAAGGTGGAAGGGTAAATCCAGTCCTTTTTTACTCTTTCATGGCCAGAAGCAGAAGTCCAGATTTCAGTTTTTAAATATTTGAGTTGGATTAGTTTGGAGGATTTTTAATAATACCCTGATAGAAAGTAGATGGAATCAAAAGTCAGAAACTGGCAAGATCCTTAGAGATTATCGAACACCACCCTGGCCTCATTTGGTGGATTAATGAAACTGAGATGACACAGGGAAGGGGATCTTCTCATAGTCACACAGCAAGCTAGCCACAGAACTAGGACTAGAAATCAGGTCTCCTGCTCTTCATTTCTAATCCATCCAATTATTTTCTGCCAATATTCTCTTCCAAACCATTTGATTTGGATAGACATAGCTTTGAAATCCACACCTTCAGTCTTGCCCAAGCCCACAGAGTGGGCTCACACCCAGATAGTATTTAATTCCCTTTGGATTTTGCAAACACAACCACTAGGGTTGACCTAAACTGAATGCCAGAGCAGCTCATAACATGAAAAAACTTAAAACGTCCCCTGGGTAGGCACTCCAGAACAAGACCATATATTATTCCCCATTGACTTATTATGAACTCACAAAGCAAAAAGGAGAGTGACTTCGAATATAGATGAACTAATTTAGTCATTTCACCACCTGTGGGAGCCATGTATCCTACTAAGAGAAGTCATCAGCACCGTGCCTGCATTTGTCTTCCCGTAATTCCGGCAATTCACCTGGATTCCAAACTTTTTTTTCTGAGCTGGGGCTCTGGGAGCCTTTCTGCTGTATCTCTTGAGCCATCCCAGAAGCAATCTAGGAAATGTCCCTGTGGTAGAGTCAGTTAGAACAGGTTTTAACTATCAGCTCCAACATTTGCTTGCTGTGCAGCCTTGGGTGAGTGATTTAACCTTTCTGTAGGGACAGGGATGGTACTATTATACACCAATTCTAAAGTGCTTTTTTTAAATTTTTTTTTTTGCATTTTAGCATCTTTGAAATCAAGAGGTATATTGCTGAGTGATGTGACAGTTAAATTTGCAGCTATTTTTCCTTAATGATATATGATATCTTGGATTCTAAAAATACTGTCTGAATCTCTAACTTGCAGAGTTTCCTCAGGGATTAAAGAGGATAAAGCAAACATTAGCGCTTGGCACACGGTAGGCACTCAAGGACCCTTGCACCTCTGTTGTTACCAGAACCAATACCTGGCTGGGTCGTGGGCCTGTGATTTCCCTCATCTAGCAGTTAGTACATCCCTCAGGGCAGTGTGATGAGGGGAACAAGTCTGGGAAGACCAGGATGGCATGCTGCTGGCCAACGTTGCAGTGTGTAACTGTCATCAGGCCCTAGAGCCCTTTCTAGTAGCTTCTTGCTCTCCAGCCCTGCCTCATTAATACCACTATCCCAAGCTTACTTCTTCTGCCACAGAATTGTGAAGGTGGGGAAAAGGACTAGGTGGTTTTTTGTGCCATTACCCCAAACTCTCCCTGTTTCATCACAAAGAACCTCTCCAGAATCTAACAAAGCTTGTCAGCTGAAGGGCTCTTCCAAGGCCATCAGAATTAGAGCCTGCAGGGCCTAAAGCCAAATTCACATTCTCCAAGGCCCCCCTACATACCTCCAGTTGGGATGCTGATACTTGAATGCCTTTGAAATTCAAGGACACCAACTCTGTTCATGCCTGGAGGGAATAAAAGGAAACAGACACCTGAGGATTTACAACCTTCTAATATCTCCGTGTACAAAAAAGTGACTTTAGTTTCTTCCCTAGAGCTTCCTTAGCTTTCTTGCTGTCTCCTGTAGGCGGACTGGCCTCAGTTGCAGAGGCCTCATCCCACTCAGGCTCCTCCACTCCCCCTCATCCCACCTAGTGGCCAGGGGTGCAGCTGCAGACTCAATGTGCCCTCCATCTGAGACACCCACTTTTAATATGTACCTCGAGGTCTGCGCCCTGTCCCTGACGGGTCCCAGCAGTCCAGGGAACCCTCAGAACCACAGTGGAAAGGAGGAGAGGGCAGGATGGACTGACCTGCCCTTTATCTCTGGCCACTTTTCACAGCTTGACTGCCTCCCAAGTGATGCTAAAATATCAGAGTCTGAGTGAACTGCCACTTGACAGTGCATGCCACCCAGGATTCTGCACCACGGCCAGCATGAGGCTAGAAATTAATAACTGTGAGCGATTATCATGGAAACTGTCTCCAGGAAAAACGACCAGGTTTATACCATTCAACCTTGGGAAGATAAAATCAGGCCTAGCAGAAAAAAAAGACAAATGGTCTACAGCAAATGTAAGACTTAAAATCCAAAGAGCATCCTGGAGCCTGATAAGACACCTGCCTTGTCTACCTGTCCAGGAGGCATGGGGTGCAAGAGTGGGGGGCCATCTCTCTCTAGCCCATCAACCGACTCAGAAGCTTGTGCTCATTCTAAACCCTCTCCAACACCTCCTGCCCTTATCTCTCACCTCTGTCAATTTTGCCTGTCTGTGGGTCTATCTGTTGAGCCCCCTCCATGTGACCTCTCAAGACCAGACTTGTCCCCTGCCACAGCCTCCTTTCTGCTCTTGCTTCATTCAATGTCTCACACACTCCCAACTCAGCCCTGCTTCTAGAAGACCCTGGAAAAACAGAAATCTCATCACATCACCCTGCACAGAAACAATCCATGAACAATAACAGCAATATATTTATCATTGTTAAGGCTGAACGGTGGGAACATGGGGGTTTACTTTATTATTGCTACACTTTTGTGTGTTTGAAATTTTTCATAATAAAACAAATACTCGCCAGCCTTCTAGGTATCTCAGGATACAGTTCCCAGTCCCTATACTGGCATTTAAGGTCCCTCAGGATTGGCCCCTGCCCCATTTTTTTCAGCTCACCTCCTGACACTCACCATGCTGCAGCCTCTCTTGTCACCCAGCTCCCTCCAGAAGCCTTATCTCTGTCACTGTGTCTCCTTTTCCCTTGTTTCTGCCTAGAAAAAGTTTCCCCATCTCTTGGAAACCAGATGCAAATGACCTCTGGACTGGGATATGGGATACCTTTCCAGGCCTGGCCCTCCATTTCTTATTGGGGGGTTGTGGGGGAACATGCCTATGCCCTGGTATCTGCCCAGGCATGACACAGAGCAAACACTCCATATATGTTTGGGAGAGACCAGAAAGTCTTGGTTAATAAAGCAGATGCAACATTCATTTGAACTTGAGCAAGTAGGGTAATCACTCTTTGTCTCTATATAATGAAGATAATAGCACTACTTATCTCATGAGGCTGAAGTAAGGATTCGGTGGTGTTTTCCCGGTAAACGGCTTAACACAGTACCACAGTACCTGGGGAGGGGGGGTGTAGACTTATAGATAGACTTCAATCAAATAATATAGTGGCTAATTAAGCAGCTTCTCTTCAACGAGATGTTCCCCAAACTCACAGGAAGCAAACTACTGTTTAGCCCTTGCTGGGAGCTAGAAAAAACTGTGGGAAATTGGTGACCACAAAGTCAGGATCCCTCTCTAGGGCCCACGGGTGGTTCTTACTTTAGGGGAGTGGAGATGAGGGGGGTCTTCAAAGGTCGTGGCTCAAGGAGGATCGGGCTCAGGTTTCTGCTCCTCTTTGGAAGAACCGTGCAGGTCTGTGGCCGGGGCATGACCCGAAATCCGGCGTTGTGGGGGGCTGGAGGCAGGAAGGTACAGGTTTACACGAAAATCCGACGCGGCGACAATCTCCAGTCTGTGAGCTGTTGGCGAGTTCGGGCCGTCCCGGTGGGGCCGCGGGGTGAGAAGATGGGAGCGGGGTCCGCGGTGGCGCCCCCCACCCGCCAGCCCGGCTCCTCCCGGCGCCCGCGGCCTCGTGCGTCACCGGCGAGGGCGGGGGCCGAGGGGAGGGGGGCGCCGCAAGGTGAGGGCCCCGCGCCGCCTTAAGACGCCGTGCGCCCCCGCCGCCGCTGCTCAGAGCTTGCAGCGCGGCGCGCCGGTCGGACGTGCGGGCTCAGGCGCCCCGCTCCCTCCGCGCCCCGCGTCCGCCGCGAGCTCCCAGCAGCTGGCGCCTCGGGAGTCAGCCCGGACGATCGCAGCGAGTCTCCAAGGGAGCGGCACGCAGCTCCCGCCGTGCGACGCCTCAGCCAGCAACAGGTAAGCGGCCTGGCTCCGCTCCCAGAGCCGCAGCCCCCAAGCCTGCCTGGCCCTGGACGCCCGCTCAGCCGGGGTCCGACGGCAGCCGCGCTGGGGCGCCCCGAGTCCGCCTTGCGCCCCTCTCGCCTGCCCGCGGCCCTCACCTTTGCCCTCGCACTTATCGCGCGCGGCCCCCCGCTCTCCCCTTGCTCCCCATCCCCTCTTTTTTAGTCTCTCTTCGATTTTCCCGTTTCCGTCTCTTCCTGCCTCTCATTAGCCTGCTGTCTCTCATTCGTTCTCTCCATTCCTCTTCCCGGCATTTTCTCTGCCTCTCGGGGTGGCTGTCATCCTGTCTCTGTCTCTCATTCTCTCTCTGTCTCTCCGGGTCTCTTCCTCCCCCATCTCTTTCTCTTTCTGCCTCCCAGTATCTCCCGCCCTGCCTCTCTCTGAACTCTCCCACCAGCCCGGCACCCCTGCTTCCTCTCCTGCTCTCCTCGACCTCCCCTTTCCCACCTCCGTGGCCAGCCAGGAGACATCCAGGACGGGCTGGAAGATACCGGGAGGGGGCCGAATTGGGAGGGGGTCGCAGGAGACATCCTCCCTGCATCCAGCCGCCGCTGCGCCGCTGAGAAACTAGGAGATTTATCCGCCAGAGCCCCGGTAGCCAGGGCGGCAGCTGGTTTCCATGGCAAAATAGTCAACCCAGAGATAGACATTGGAGAGAGATCCGGCCAGAGAAAAACCGAGGGGAGGGATCGTCGGAGACACACGGAGAGACACAGATACACGCACCGAAACGTACAAAGTATTCTGTGAGAGTCCTGGGGACAGAGGGAGAGGCAGAGAACCCGGCTCTGTAAGCGCACTCACTAGCGAGATAGCCTGAGCCACGATAAACAGGGACAACCGGGAGAGACAGCAGTAGATCTTCAGAGGCAGCAGCGAGAGATGGGCGGGCAGCGACAAAGAGGGAACTTAGTGCGCGGGGACACAGAAGCCGGAGGGAGACACGCGGGAGGCAGAGGGAGACGAGGAAGGGTGAGACGCGAGGAGCCACGGAGACCGACAGGGACACGCAGGCGGCGAGGAATACTGAACAGGTGCACTGGGGACCCACAGAGATTGTCAGGGAGATGGGCTGTGAGAGACAGGGAGACACGAAGCTGCACCGGGAAAAGACCGAGAAGCGCACGCACTAGCGAGCGACACAGACCCTGACAGGCAGAGACACAGAGAGATGGGAGCGCACCAGCCAGAGACGGAGGGAGAGACGAGGACAGACAAGGCCGGGAGATGGGCTGGGAGGGACAGAGAGAGAGGTCCGCACACACCCACAGACAAGGTGCGCTGGCGAGAGAGTAACCGGGCGGGGTTGGGGGGGTGGTCAGAGGGGGAGCTGAGTCCGAGAAACTGGCTGAGACCTGGAGGAACAGACAGGAGTAACAAGGAAACAGAGCGGCTGGAGAATGACAGACTGAGAACGACAGTGCGCACGTGTTAGCGAGAGACTGGGAAGGAGAGACAAGACAGAGTGAGAGACCCGGGCGAGAGAGTTGGAGAAAAACGGTGAGACATGGCCACACGCCCCAAGAGACACAGGACAAGTGCCCTAGTAAGGGACACTGGGGATAGACAGAGCGACACGTAAACAGGCAGAGACAGCGCGCGGGCATAGACAGCGCACGCGCATGCGCCAGCCGAGAGATCGCTGGAGAGATGCAGAGACAATGGGGAAGAGACGCGGAGCGCGCACACCCACGGGAGGGGCGGGTGCGGGGGACCCCAAGACCCTGAGAGAGCGAGGGGGAGGGGAAAGAGAAGGTTCGGAATAACTGCCCTCCCGCGGACCCGGGCCACACGGGGGGTGGGGGTGTCCCGGGGGGGGGGCGGGGAGTGCCCGAAGCGGGGCCCCCCCACCCCTAGGCGGGGTGACTAACCTGGCCCGGGTGTTTCTTTCGTCCCCAGCACAGGCACGATTACGGTCAGTGCACCCCCTCGCCACCCGCCCTGCGTCGCCATGACGTCCACCTGCCCCAATAACACCAGGGAGAGCAACAGCAGCCACACGTGCATGCCCCTTTCCAAAATGCCCATCAGTCTGGCTCACGGCATCATCCGCTCGAGCGTGCTGCTCGTCTTCCTCACCGCCTCCTTCGTTGGCAACATTGTGCTGGCGCTCGTGTTGCAGCGCAAGCCGCAGCTGCTGCAGGTCACCAACCGCTTCATCTTTAACCTCCTCGTCACTGACCTGCTGCAGATTTCACTCGTGGCCCCCTGGGTGGTGGCCACTTCCGTGCCTCTCTTCTGGCCCCTCAACAGCCACTTCTGTACAGCCCTGGTGAGCCTTACTCACCTGTTCGCCTTTGCCAGCGTCAACACCATCGTGGTGGTGTCCGTGGATCGCTACCTGTCCATCATTCACCCTCTCTCCTACCCGGCTAAGATGACTCCGCGCCGGGGTTACATGCTCCTCTACGGAACCTGGATCGTGGCCATCCTGCAGAGCACCCCCCCGCTTTATGGTTGGGGCCAGGCTGCCTTCGACCAGCGCAATGCCCTCTGCTCCATGATCTGGGGGGCCAGCCCCAGCTACACCATCCTCAGCGTCGTGTCCTTCATCATCATTCCACTGGTTGTCATGATTGCCTGCTACTCCGTGGTGTTTGGTGCCGCACGGCGGCAGCATGCTCTGCTGTACAACGTCAAGAGCCACAGCCTGGAGGTTCGAGCCAAGGACCGTGTGGAGAATGAGGTTGAAGAGGGAGAGAAGAAGGATGTGTTCCATGGCCAGGACAGAGGTGAGGTCAAGGCCAAGGAGGGCAGCGTGGAGGCAGAGGCAGGCAGCATGCATGCCCAGAACGGGAGCATGGACAGCAGTGCTGGTAGTGCAGCGGCCAAGGGCAGCAAGGACGTTGGAGAGAGCAGCTTGATGTTGGGCAAAGGCAGCGTGGAGGGCAAGGATGAAGGCACCGGACCTGCCAGCAGCAGGAAGGCAGACAAGGGCCACGTCGAGGTCAGCCAGTGCAACATTGACTTAGGTGAAGATGATGTGGAGTTTGGTGAGGATGACATCAATTTCAGTGAGGATGACATCGAGGCAGTGAACATTCCAGAAAGTCTCCCACCCAGCCGGCGGAACAGCACCAGCGACCCTCCTCTGCCCAGGTGTTATCAGTGCAAAGCGGCGAAAGTGATCTTCCTCATCATTTTCTCCTATGTGCTGTCTCTGGGGCCCTACTGCTTTCTAGCAGTTCTGGCCGTGTGGGTGGATGTCCAAACAAAGGTACCCCAGTGGGTAATCACCATAATAATCTGGCTTTTCTTCCTGCAGTGCTGCATCCACCCCTACATCTATGGCTACATGCACAAGACCATCAAGAAAGAAATCCAGGATATGCTAAAGAAGTTCTTCTGCAAGGAAAAGCCCCCCAAAGAAGACAGCCACCCGGACCTGCCCGGAACAGAAGCAGGTACAGAGGGTGGGACTGGAGGCAAGATTGTCCCCTCTAATGATTCTGCCACTTCACCTTGAAGTTAGTTCGAAGGCAAACCTTGGACTGTGCACAGTGCAGAAACGGGAACAGCTTTTTTGACGTGGACCACCCCCAATCCCGGTAACACCAACCCATACCATTTCAGGCACAGGCCTTGCACACATCCTTCTCACCACAAGATAGAGAAATATATGGAAGAGGTAGGAACTGGAGTCTTCCCTGACAGGTGTGCCCCTCAAAGCCCAGACTTGAGGATTCTGGCTGAGATATCCCCCCGAAAAATTATTAGGCTCTAAATTTCTTAAAGCAACAAGGGATATCCACTTTGGACCTGTGTCTGTCTCCCCAGAGCTACAGCATTTCGGCTTTTGCTCTGGGGAAGAAGGAAGATGATGCCGGACTTTTAGGCCCTCGGGTCAAGAGATTATGGGAAAGGGCTACAGTCTGTGTTTAACTGAAAGAAAAGCAGCGGACCAAATCATTCATGGAGCCCAAGAAGCAGAACCCAACTGACTGATCAATGCATGAGCCAAGATCTGAACTCACGAGACCCACAATCTGGTGTAAAGACTATTATGGAAACTAAGGCAAAGGGCATCGAGTAGTTAAAATACCAAGGTTTCTAGATCCTTTAAAGGGATCTGGAAAAGCAGAAGAGGATATTAGGGCATGTTTGAAATGGGAAGGTAGTCCAAGGGAAAGGTTAGAGAAATAACACACATCTATGAGGCTAAACAGTTGGCTTTTTTCTGTAAAACCCTGAGTTTATGCAGGAGCTAGGACCCGTGCCATTCCATGCAAATGGAAAATTGTCAATTGACACTAAAACTGCTTTCTGTATCCTATTCAAATTAACAGTGGGACAGAAATCATGCCACTAATTTTATGATTTTCCCTTTGTGATTGCTCAAAAGAATCCTCCAAATCTCCTCTGTCCGTCACTTATGGGGGTGGGGGGGAAGCGTTCCCAAATAGGCCTTTTTGGTCAAACAATATTTCCAGAAAAAAAAAAAAAACAATGCAACTAGGGGTGGCCGAAAGAGTTTACAAAACTCACACTGCCAATCAAGAGGGAAGCGCTCATCATAAATCTCGTTTGTGCCCATGGGATCTCAGACAAGAAACATGACCTCCACATGGGAACAAGTAAGGCAAGCTAAACATTTTTCCTCCCTCCAGGCACACCCATGAGTCTTTTCCACCTGTGGCCCTCTCTAAAACCTTTAAGCTCCCTGCAGATGTGGAAGAGAAATACAAGAGAGTCATAAATAGCAGAGAGGGTGGTTTTGCAATACCTGGCAAGCATCCGACCTATTTCAAATGATCCTAAACTCGAAGCATTCAGGTCAGGCACATCCTAATTACTGCTATTGAAATACATTGCTTTGGGAAAGATTTTTCAATATCTGAATTATCCCCAGGGTCAATAAAGAGGAAGGGCTTTTCTTATCTCAAACCCCAAAATCATTTTGGGTCAGGATCTACTTATGTATTTCTGAGGGCACAGACCACATGGACATGACCGAATTCACATAGACCCCCCACACACACACACACACAAATGGCCAAGACAGTGTTTTCAATCCTCGTGAAGATCAAATCAAAGCAACTCCATGGCCGGTCGGTCACCTGTTCATGCAGAAATCTTACGTTAAAGTGGGTGGAGGGAGCAGAGGGGGTATTTGGTTGAGAAATGGTTCATCAGGTGGTTGTACATAAAGATAGCCATATTCAGAATTTAGCCTCATCCTTGTGTGATTGCCATGTCTATATTATAACTCAAACTTCACTCATGTAAATGCCCAGCTCATTGAACTCTTTATCTCTTCCTCCTCACAGATTCCAACATGAGCTTCTCAAGGGGGAGAGGTAAATAGCAGTGCATGTGGGCTGTGAATCAGTCTACATGGAAGTTTGGGATTGCCATGTTGAGAATTTAGGGAAGGAGAGGGGTATAGATGCAGACAGTATTGAGCTGGCCTGTCAACCCAGTGTGTCCGTGAAAATCTTATCCGTTCCAACCTTGTTACCCTGGAGCATGTGGTCATTCAGACAAGACATGTGGGCTGATGTTTCTGCTTGCCCTACCATTTATTTTTCTACTAAAATGTATAAAGTGAATTAATAGTCATAAATTTATTATACTGATTTATTGCCAAACTCTTATATTGACCTGTTGTCAGAGGATATCTGGGTGGAGAAGTGGCCTGGGTGGCCAGTCCCCTTCTGAGGGGAGGGGTATTATTGCCTAAAAGATCTGTCATGGTCAAAACAGTTCAAAGTAGTGATAGCCTGTCCTTTGAGCAGACATGCTTACCTGGGTAGGAAAGAGAATTTCAAACACAAGTGTCTCCAAATACTTTGTTGAAACTGAACTTCTTGTTTTATTTTTAAAGCTCAACCCATTCAAAGCATAGCAGAGAAAATTGCCAAATCCCCAAATCAAAATGGAGCCAGAACCCGTATGCGTGTGGTAAGTTCACTTAACAGCACACACAATATTCTCTGGGGCACCAAGACCCACCCACTTCCTTGATAAAGTTCCTCTTTTCCCATGTTTCAGTCATTGTCCGTACTTACAGCAAATTGGATTTTTCAAAGGTGAAAACGTTTTGAAAATAGGAGACTGGAAAAGAGGACCTTTAAATTAAGAGTACTCTGCTGACATTTCCTACTTAATGAACAATAGGGCCTCTAGTTAGCTTGAGATAGCGACTGCTTCAAATTTTGTGCTATTTTGAATAAAACACTATCAACTTAATGAGGTTTTACTGCACATACTGTTTTGTCATTGAAAAATCCAAAAGCACACAAAAAAGTCATCATTAGCCTCACAGATCCTCATGTGCAATCGTTTTCCCTAAATGTTTTTAAAAGAGGTGTTCTTTTGCCAAGGCCACTTCATATGTGCAGTAAAAATCCCATTAAAGTACAGGGGCCAGACAAACCAGGCTTTGAAATGATGTGATTTCCAATTTAATGATTTCCTTATTTAAAAATAATAAAGCATCTAGTTTGCCAAGGAGTCGCAGGTGCTTTCACTAACACACCAATTTCAAAAAGCTTGGGAAGGCAGTAATAAAGAGCAAGCCTTAGGCTTCTATGGCTTCTGTGATTCAAGGGTCCATCTTCTGAAGGCACGAAGGCACCACAAGTCAAGTCGCAGCTCCCTGCCTACCTCTTGCCATCAGGCTCCTCCTCTCCTTTCCCTGATGCCCCTCCAGGAAGCTCTGTGTGCTCACCTCCTTCATTGATTCCCCCACACGCCGCCCTGCACCCAGAGCTGACAGATTCGCAGGGAAGGAGAGAAGTGAATGGTAGGAGTGACCAGCGGTCAAAAGTATCTTTCTGTCTCCTCCCCCACTCCAATCCAGTTTAGAGATGATGAGATATCAACCTCAAATCCAACAGGTAAGGAAAAGTGCCATTTTATAACTTAGGAGATAGGCCCCTCGTTTCTTACCCCAAAAGCACCCAACACAACCCATCTTTGGGGACATATCCAATCCTGTAGATACTGTCCACTTATGGCAGAAAAAAAAACATTAAAAATCCTTTTACCTATAAAATTATAAGGTGCCTAACATTGCCTTATTTTATACATAATTAGCCAATTAAGCTAAAGGTACTTCAAAAGATTTTTTCATACTACCTTGAAGAATAATTTACAAGATTAAACTAGGCGTTCTTAGACTTTGCCAAAATGCTCTTAAAAATGTCTGAAACATAGCATTTGGAAGAGAAGAATTATGCATCAGCTGGTAATTGGAACACTCCAAAATAAAAAACCCTCAGAGGTTGTGGGGATGAAACACAGAGAATCACAATTTAAACTACTGAACTGTTTTTTTTTTCTCTCTCTCTCTCTCTCACATAACCTCCCTCTCCCATATTTTGAGGGGAAAAATATCAAAAGAAGTGTTTTCCCCTTGTAATATTTTATGCTGTGTTCCTCTTTAAGACAAACCCCATACTGTCAAGAGAGGCTTCTCTAAGCAAAATGTCTTTTCCTTCTAGAGCACACAAAAGATTAAAGGAACAGTTGGCTGCCAGCCAGTTACCAAGATAAGGAGAGAAAATCTGGTCAGTCATGGCTTTTAACCCTCTCCCTCCTTATCTCCATCTTTCACATTTTCTATGGACTGGACAGGTGCTCTTGAGCCCCTCCCAGCTCATACAGGAGGAAATCAGAGCAGTGAGCTACAAACGGCAGACCATAGCCTAAACCTTGAAAAGAAAAGAAGCCCTTGTCAGAAATTCTTTCCAGTTACTTACAAAACAAGCTCTTCCTCTATGGCAAGTGCCCAGCTTGCTTACAGCAGTCTTCTGCTAAAAGCAACAAGACTGGCTGGAGGAAGAGGTAGGAAAGTGAAAATTCACAGAACTTGACCACTGACTGCCATGTCACTGGCAAGTTCACTGCTCTTTGGTAAGTAGAAGAATCCTCCAGGTAAATGAGGATTGCCAATAGGAGTCAAACGTTCCCATCATTGCTTCCCAAAGCTCCTAGATCTCAAAGTACATACACCAAGAGGAAACCACGTAATTTCTACACTCACAAGAGGCTCGCTATGTTTGAGGACTCATTACTGGATCTCCCTTATTCCAAAATGTAGTCGAAAACGAGATTGGTTTTAGTTTGGTGCTTTAAAGTTGAAAGGATTCCCCCCTGCTTCATCTGTGTTACAACTTTAATGTTAAAAATGTGATATTTTTATCTGTTTCAGTGGCGTGTTCCTTTCTGTAGTAGTTCTCCTAAATGTAAGCTGTAACTGTATATAAAATACCAGTGTTCTTGGCGGTAAGGTGCTAGTTATTAGACTGTATGTGTTCATAGATAGTGTCATCCTCAAAAATGGATAGTACGTCCATGTAAAGTTAATAAAATGCATGCAGAATTCTATGTGTGACCCACACCTTGGTCAGTTTCTGAAGTAAAACATAGTACATTCGTTTTTAAAATTTCAGTTTTAAAGTGTATACTACAGGCTGTATAAGATGGCTCCAAGGTGAGGTGGCAGGTACAGGTGCCTTTCATTCCTTAAGTCTCTGGTAGTCTCTGACAGGTGAGAACTTATTCTGGTCCAATTGATCACTAGTGGGAATTAATCATCTTAGCCAAAGTCCTCAATGGCAGTTCTCCACATAACGCTTGGCACTGGTATGCCTGTTGTCCATTAGCTGAATGTACAGAATGCAAAATCAAAAAAAGACAATCCTTTCCCCCTCAAAGAGCAAAGACCCCAGGATAGGCTATTGGAGTCCTGTTCACAGGATAAAAAAAATACTGTACTCTCAAGACCCAACCAGTCCCTGACTGTGAACTGACAGGATGCATATTTAGCAGATCTATATTGTGACAATTCCTCCCCTCCTAGAGCAGCACCCAAAACCAGAAAAAGACTGCTCTCAAGTTTTCCTTTGATCGGTTGCCTGAGAGATGAGAGAGAGCACGGACAGGTAAATAAAGTAGTGGTGTCATGGCTAAGGTGTTTGAGAATATCACAGTCATCTCTCAACAGCATTCGCATCAGACAAAGAGAACTCTGAGTTAATTATATTTTAAGAACAAAAATATTAAAACAGAAGACTATGTATATATGTATACCCTCATTGAGTAATTTCTAAAACTGCCTCTATAACCAAATTTTATGTGCTGCTTTGAGACTGAAAACAATAGATACTTTCAGTCAAAAACAGTCCTCTTTAATCTGTTCGATTTTGAATTTAACATTTTCCTTTTCCTTTGAAAAAAATTTGTAATTTAAAAGTGCCTTTTCAAAGGATTGCCACATGACAATCCTGGGGCCAAGTTCCCATTGGCACAGCTCACGTTCAGGTGCGCAAAAGGGGTGGGCTTGGTCCTCCTGCCCCAGCAAGAAGAGAAAACCCTTCACACCCCAATCAAATTCACCAATCAATACTGTTACATGGGCCAGTAGTCACAGAGACTCTGCCCAAGGACAAGGTTTCATATGTGGGTTGACTGTAATTGGATCCTTTCTAAAATGGTTACAATGCATTTTTATTTTTTATTTATTTATTTATTTATTTATTTATTTATTTATTTATTTATTTACTGAACAGGAATAACGGACTCCTGCTTGGGGAAGGCAGAGAGATTGATGTTTGTGGCTTAACTAAAAATTATTAAGTAATGCTTTTGTTTCTTAAATAGGTGCTGTTAATCTGTCCTTGGTATTCTTCTTAAATATACTAAATAAAGTCTAATTTTAATGTGCGTATCTGGTTATTATGCTGAGGTCGGTGGGTGGGAAAACAGTGAGGAACACACACAACTGGGTCTCTTTTGCCAGAAGGGAAGAGATGGGATAAACTAACTGTATTACATGGTTGGATGAAATATAAGGGCTCCAAGATTTCACAACGTGCTGCCCAATACAAGAAATATGCAAAAGGATGGGGGAGTCATCCTGATGAGCTGTGCCTTGGTGGAAGATAGGCATGTGCCTTATTCCTCTATGAACGAAAAGGATTTCAAAGTGACAGTGGGGTGGGCAGAGTGGCAAAAGGGCCAGGTGGTTGTTGGGATTCCCAAATGGCAGTCTTTGTTACCAAGGCACTGAGGTTTGAGCAGGGGGTGGGGAGGCAAGAGCCTTCATTTTTAGGACACAGTACTGCCCAGCACCCCAGATCACCCCCACTGGGCTCCTGCCCCTGCTGCCCCTTCACTCAGGGTGAGGACACCTCCCGGGGTACAATCCAGTGCCAGCCACTTCAGCTCAACCCCAATTCACCAGGGTTTATGGAACAGGAGGGCACATGAGGGTCACCTGGGTGGCTCAGTGGTTGAGCACCTGCCTTTGGCTCAGGGTGTGATCCTGGAGTCCTGGGATTGAATCCTGCATCGGGGTCCCTGTAGGGAGCCTGCTTCTCCCTCTGTCTAGGTCTCTACCTCTCTGTATCTCTCATGAATAAATAAATAAAAATCTTTAAAAAAAGAGGAAGAACTGGAGGGCCAACGCATGTTCCCCAGAGCCCGGGGTGAGAAAATGATTATACCTTGCCCACCACCCATGACATATGTACACACAGGACACAGGCAAGATAGTCAAATATGTCTAAGATGTAAGAGGCCACAAGTTCCTCTGGAGCTGATGTGCTTGACCTACTCGTAGGTAGGTAGACCTACATCAGGTCTTCTGTCATCTCTTCAGCAGCAGTTCAAAGAATTGCACACCTCATGCTCCCCAAGTGACATTCGTGGCCCACACTCAGAGAGGCTCAGGGAGCTATTCATCTCCATTTCAATTGAAGTAAAGTGTTCTCCATTTTTCACTCCAAAATCAGCTAAATACTGACTTGCACATTGTATTTCAAGATGTCCAAAGATGGCAGCACAGAGAACTGCACGCAGCTGCCTTCACCTTAATCCATGAATACCATCTAGGCAGTGACTTTTTCCGACTGCAAAAATAAATTTGCCTCTCTTTTTCTTTTTAATACTTATTATGGAAGGACAGGTGACCTACGATGCGATGTTAGTTTCAGGTGTGCAACATAGCGATTCAACAATTCTGGATGTTCCTCGCTGCTCACCATAATAGGTATAGTCACCATCGGTCACCATACAGCATTATTACGGTATTCTTCACTGTATTCTCTATGCTGTACTTTTCATCTCCATCACTTAATTTTATAACTGGCAGTTTGTACTTCTTAAACCTCTTCACCTATTTCGCCCATCACCCCCTCCCTCAGCAACCAACAGTTTGTTCTCTGTACCTATGAGTCTGTTTCCATTTGTTTGTTCATTTGTTTTGTGTTTTAGATTCCACATATGAGTGAAATCATACAGTATGTGCCTTTCTCTATTTCACTTAGCCTAATACCTTCATGGTCCAGCCATGTGTCACAAATGGCAAGAGCTCATCCTTTGAACACATTCGCCTTTCGAGCAAACTACAACCATCAATGCAAATAGGAAGGCTTATGAGCTTAGATAAAATGCTCAGGCAGCCAACCGGGTGAGAAGAGTCCCCCCGAAGTTCACTATAACTCTGCTTAGTTCAAAGTAGTTAGAGGAGAATGGAATTGGTTCCAGTGAGTCTCAGAACAGCAGTGATCCCTCCGAGGCAGGGCACGGGGCTCAGCCTGGTTTTGAGAGTAAGTGGGAGAAGGTGGAGACGATCTGAAAATTCTACCATCAGTAGATACCTCCGACTTTCTACAGCCACTTTCTCTCTCACAGGTCTGTTCCAGGACCCAGGCCTATTTGTCAGGGGTTTGAATTCCGATCCTGGAATATAGAAAAAGGCATCCTACGGGCTAGAGAATTACTCTGTGACCCCATCCCTCTCCATCCCAATCTCCCCATCAAGAGCTACAGGGCTTCTTTGATTCCCACACACAGAAACAAGTACTCGTCAGCTTACGGACAGGTTTGAAAATGTTCATGAATTGAAGCTTGTGCCTACATGGTTCTCAAACATTTTCCTCAATGCGGCCAATATTTATCAATCAAATGTATCACAAAAAAATGTATGATTTTCATGGCTGCTCTCCCAAACTTGTAAGCTTGGAGGATGTTTGCTGTATGAATTCCCGACATTTTGGGAGTTATGATACCTGACTATTGTTTAGTCAAAGCAAATAAATCCAAGAAAATTGACTCCAAAGATTTTTCATCTACACACAGCTAGGTCAAACTTGAACATTCTCAGCCTTCAAAGGACAGCAAACAGAAAAAGAAAACCAATAACCAGAAATGTGCAGATTTAATTGAGGAACAAGACAGCAGTACCCAGCATTTCGTAAACTCTATACACTAAACCAATGTGCAGGAGCATCCAGGTGGCTCAGCCAGTTAAGTGTCTGCCTTCAGCTCAGGTCATGATCCCAGGGTCCTGGGATCAAGCCCCTCCCTAGTTAGGGCTCCCTGCTCAGTTTGGATCCTGCTTCTCCCTCTCCCTCTGCTCCTCCCCCCCACCCTGCACGCACTCTCTCTCTCACAGATAAATAAAATCTTTAAAAAAACAACAACAACAACAATGTGCATTGTTAAAATGGTCATCCAGGGGCACCTGACTGGCTCAGTCAGTAGAGCAAGTGACTCTGGATTTCAGGGTTGTAAGTTTGAGTTCCATGTTGGGTGTAGAGATTACTTTTAAAAATAAATAAAATAGGGACTCCTCTGAGGCACAGTGGGTTAAGCGTCCACTTCTTGGTTTTGGCTCAGGTCATGATCTCAGGGTCATGGGATCGAGCCTCGAGTCAGACTTCACGCTCAGTACAGAGTCTGCTGGAGATTCCACCTCCTTTTCCCTCTGCCCCACTCTCTCTCTAAAATAAATCAATAAGGGCAGCCCCAGTGGCGCAGTGGTTTAGCGCTGCCTGCAGCCCAGGGTTTGATCCTGGAGACCCAGGATCGAGTCCCACATCAGGCTCCTTGTATGGAGCACACTTCTCTCTCTGCCTCTCTCTCTCTCTCTCTCTCTCTGTGTGTGTGTGTGTGTATGTGTCTCATGAATAAATAAATAAAATCTTTTTAAAAAATAAAATAAATCAAGAAGTCTCTTAAAAATAAATGAATAAATACATAAAAATAAAATGGTCATCCAAATACAAGGGTGGAATACAGTTTGTACAATCCACTTAGGTTAGAAAAATTCCCATTTTACCTAAGATTTATTTGCAAAAGTTCTGATGCTGTAAACAAAATGAAGAAGAAAAGAAAAAACATGTCATCTGAAATGCCCGTGTGCTCAGCTTTCATTTCGTAAAGAAATGTGTCTCACTTGCTCTAATTGCTTTCAATTAAGCCTTTTTATGGTATCTTTTCAGGACAGTCTGACTTAGAATAAGCCTGTTTCCAAATCAACCTGTTTTTTCCACATAATCAGTATTTTGTGTCATACAAACCGAGACCAGACAATGAGATTTTTTAATGCTGTATATTTAAAATGTGTACTAAGAGGCACACACACACACACATATAGATAGATTTTCACATAGATATAGATGTATATATTCAAAAGCAACGTTGATGTGCCTGGAAGCCTTTAGGAACATTTTTTAATCCACTTTCACCACACTGTAGATTTTAATAAGAAACCAGAAACAAGAAAAAAATCCAGTCGTCCCTGAAACAAAATGAAAAAGATCCTTGTTAACCAGAGACTATATCAAATCAAAGTAGCTTTCTCAAAAATGCAAAGCATGTCAGTTTTGAGGTGGGCTACTGATTCTCTAAATCTCAAGACTCATACATTATCAAATAAAAAATCACCAGGCTTTCTTGCTGAGCAAAGAGGATGAGCAGCAGGGCTAGAGGCAGCCACCTGCAACAAGATGTGAGAATCCATTTGATTGAACGCTGCAGGTCTCTAACCAAAGCAAAAATAAAAAATGAGTAGCTTAAGTTCTCTATTTCAAAAAGGTTACATAGAGGTCCAAGGCTAGTTTCTAATATAGTAAACTTTATATAACTTGCTTCAATTTAGAAAATGTAAATAACCATTATCAACTTATTAACACAAGTGGCAATAATCCATTATGTACTTGCAAACTCAGGACATACATTAGTTTTATAAATCAAAGTTTGGTCTTATTAAATCTGATAAAAATCCCATTACTGGAGATTTACCCTAAAGAAATGTCCCCATAGAAGAAAAAAATTACATGCAAAATGGTGTTCCTAACACTATGATTTATGATATTGAAAAATTACAAATAAACCAAATGCCTCCAAATAGGTGACTTAGCTAAATGATGGACTAAGTGCTCAGTGAAATAAGATTGTCATCAAAAATGACAAATTTAAAGACTGTATAGCAGCGTGGACCAAAGAAGATCCCTTTATATGTAGGGTGATACAATTCTGGGCAAACTTTTATTTAACATAGGATTTCATTGATGTTCATGTTATAAAAACAATTCTCAGATGATATTAAGGTTCAATGACTTGGTCAAAGAAAACTTCCAGATCCTATAATCTAATGGGGCACCCCAAGACAATTCAATCATCTAGGAAAACATGTTAGTCACAGAAAGCTTTAGGCATGGTTTAGTCTCTTTTCCTTTGCCAGTTTTCAAGCTCAGAGTAACTTCCCATCCAGTATGCCATCATGCCACTTCCCTCCCATCCTTTATAGCTCCTTGTCAGGAGTCAGTGTAGTATAGTGATTAAGATTATGGACTCTGGATTGACATGAATCTACTCCATTGGTTACTAGCTGTATGATCTTGGCCAAGTGACAATCTTGCCAAACCTCAGTTTTCTCAACTGAAAAATGGGGATGATAATACCTATTCCTACATTAAGCTTCCCTTTCTGAATCCAACAACTTTGAAGGTTCAGGAGATGACAATATTTAGCTAACACATGTCTCTGAATCTAAGACATTTCTGATTTCAATTTGCTGCACACTATCCTCATAAACTACTGAAGTGTCCATGAATTCTCAACTTTTTGAGGCTTTACTTACAATACCCAAATTGTCTCCTACCCTAAACACAGTTCCATCAACTCTCACACTGTTCTGACAGGCAGCTGAGCTAAGTCAGTGGACTTTGGGGTCAGCAGGCACTTAGCTATATGATATAGAGCAAGCTACCCATCTCCTTTGTTCCTCCTAAATGAAGAAGAATTCTATCCCCACCCAAATAACAGGCTTGACCAGAGGAAAAAAGGTAAGATACATTAGGGTGCCCATCAGAGTAGGCACTCAAGAACTGAGAGCTAGCACTCATGTTCTGATTTGGGGCTTGAAAAATATCGTCACATGGGGTTTATTTAATTAGTGTAGTAGTCCTCAACACTGCCTGTACCCTGGAATCATCTAGGGAGATTTAACAACTACTATTGCCTGGATCACAACCCCCAGAGGTTCTGATTTAATTGATCTGGGATACAGCCTAAGAATCAAGAGCTTGAAAATCTCCCCAGGTGATTCTAATATGCAACCAGGGTTTCAGAATCCCTGGTCTAGCCTGCCTTTCTCCTTCCCGCACACCCTCCCTCTCATCCTTCATGTGAACAAACATAAGTATGAAAAGAGGTGGGAAAATGTGCCTTCTAAGGGCCACTGAACCACACAACTGAAAAGCAACTTAAAGGATCTGGAAAGATGAAAATATTTTTTTCAACAACTCAATACTTGTACTACGATTTGAGGGCAGAAAGAGATGAGCCAAGAAGGGAGAGAATGTTCACTTGGGTGTCTCTGTCTACTTTTGCCTCAGGTTAGAGAAAATACTAAACCAATACTAGGAACATCCAGATTCTTTTTAAGCTCCATAACCTTTTATCATTAGGTCAGGTGATGCAGGATCTTGATGAGGCAGTCCAAGACAAGCAGAGAAGCCTATTTCTCCCCACGACCTTTCCCTAATTGCAATTCTATAATGAAAAGAATTCACAGCCTGATCCTGGGACTGCTCTCCAAAACACATTTCTTCGAAGGCTTTCCCAAAGCAGTCATTATATATGCACACTTGAAAAGGAAGAAGAAACTAGCTAAAGAAAACATTTTGAATGTCTACCACATGCTACTCAAGATGAACAAACCTTTAAAGAGTTTTTCCACAGAGGTGCCTGGGTGGCTCAGTGTTTGAGCATCTGCCTTTGGCTCAGGTCATGATCCCAGGGTTCTGAGATCAAGTCCCGCATCAGGCTCCCCACAGGGAGCCTGCTTCTCCCTCCACCTGTATCTCTGCCTCTCTCTGTGTGCCTCTCATGAATAAGTAAATAAATAAATAAAAATTTTAAAATAAATAGAATCTTTCCACAGCCACTGTGGGGTTATATTCCAATACACATGAATTTCAGAATTTGCAGCAGTAAGATGCAGACAAAAGGTTTTCCTCAAATTGTATTTAAAGCCATTAAACAAAGGAATAAAGAGAAAGTTTGTTTGGAGAAAAGAGTCTTGGGGGCCTTGACTCCCTTCAGTCATGTTTGATTCGGTATTCATGAAGCACTTTCTCTGGGCCTGGCCCTTGCTGGCTGGGTAATGAGAAGGATAGAACAGGGCTCTTGCCGGGAATGATCTCAGGTGATGGCTATCCCACACATCTCCACTGACAGACGTCACATTCTCTTCATCTCTCCTCTAGAAAACTCTTTAATCTTGTCTCTACCTCCTGTGTCTGTCTGTCTGTCTCTCTCTCCCATTCTGCACACAGAGTGACTGTGAGATTTCCAAAGCACAAACTTGATTGTCATGCCTCTACTTGCAAACCTTTAATAGCTCCCCATGGCAAAAGCACTCAAACCCCTGAGTGTATCAGAAACCTTTTAAGCTGTTAAAAATAAACATCAGCAAGGATTCTGATTTGGGGCTTTGGGTTGGGTCCTGGGCATCAGCTATATTGGTTTTCAATAATTTCCACAAAGGAATGTGATGTAAGACCACACTGGTGTTGGCACACAAGGCCCTCCAGGACCAGGCCACAGCTTCCTGCTTTAGAACTTGTTCCTGCCACTCCATGCCTTAAAATTCAAACTCCAGCAGCCCCAAATCACATCTAGATCTCCACATACCATGCCTTGTTCAGCCTGTCAATTCCACCTTCAAACTGTAAGACTTAGTCTTCCCTCAAGACTCTTCTAACACTTTCTCCTGCAAAGCTGTCTCTGACCTCCTTCGCCCTCCCCATGACTGAGCTGGACGCCCCTGCTCAGCACCTTCACAAGACCCTGAGCTTCACTTTTAGTCTTCTGGTCACAATGCATGGAAAGGATCTGTTCACAGGCCTTCTCTCTCCAGACCATAGCCAAGAGGCTAGGGGTTAAGCCTTACTCAGTTTGGTACCCCCCCCCCCCCCCCCCAGTGCTTGGCAGAGTGCTGAGCATGTTGTAGGGAGACAACAAATGTTACACTGAACTGTTTGGATGAACTGCATGGCAATGTAAACTCCATCAGGACAGAAGTCTTCATCCCTTTATATGAAGTTTTGTTCACTGCTAAAGCCCCAGTCTCTAGGGCTAGTGCCTGACACACAGTACATATTCAATATACACTTCTTGAATGAACGGCAAGAATTTGGAGAGGGCATCTCAGAGAAGGTTCTCTAAAGTTTCACTCAGAGGCATTTGAGGACGGGAGGCAGGTAATCCAGACAGAGCCAAGAGTACTCATAAAAGTCTGGAACAGAGATCCCTGGGTGGCGCAGTGGTTTGGCGCCTGCCTTTGGCCCGGGGCACGATCCTGGAGACCTGGGATCGAATCCCACATCGGGCTCCCTGCATGGAGCCTGCTTCTCCCTCTGCCTGTGTCTCTGCCTCTCTGTCTCTCTCTGTGTAACTATGATGAATAAATAAATAAAATCTTTAAAAAAAAAAGTCTGGAACAATTAAGCCCTGACAGTTCTAAGGAATAGTGAGAACTGTGGCAGGGGGATTGGCATGTTAAGAGTGTATGACCAAAGAATTAAGGGAACATCAGGGCGTCTGGCTGGCTCAGTTGTAAAAGCATGCAACTCTTGATCTTGGAGTCTGAGTTCAAGCCCCCTGTAGGGTATGAAGATGACTTAAAAATAAATAAATAAAGTTTTTTGACAATATTTTTTAAAATATTAAAAGAAAAAAAATAGAAGCAAGGGAATATTAAAAATAAAAATCCTATAGGAGAAAAGACTGCAAAAGTAGGTGAGAGCCAGATAGTAAATGCCAAGTTAAGAAGTTGGGATTTGATTAGGCAGGCAGCTGGGAGCCAGTGAAGATACATAAGCTGGAGAATGAAATTTGTATTTCATGATAATAAATGATGATAATAATGATGAAAATGATATCTGAAAGGGAAAATAAGGGAAGGGAGAAGAAATGTGTGGGAAATATCAGAAAGGGAGACAGAACGTAAAGACTGCTAACTCTGGGAAACGAACTAGGGGTGGTAGAAGGGGAGGAGGGCGGGGGGTGGGAGTGAATGGGTGACGGGCACTGGGTGTTATTCTGTATGTTAGTAAATTGAACACCAATAAAAAAATAAATTAAAAAAAAAGAAAATGATATCTGTTGTTTATTAAATACTTAGATGCTTGGCTGTGGGCTAAGTGCTTACATGTATGATCAGAGTGAGTTGAAGTCTATGAGTTAAGTACTAGGATTTTAACCATTCTATAAGGAAACAGAGGTTCAGAGAGCCTGTTGACTTACCTTACAATACCCAGCCAATAAGCAATACAGCTAAGACTCAAAGCCAACTCTGCCCGATTGCTCTAGGATAGGGCGATCAACACGGGCTGAGGTGACCATGAACTGCTTTGTGCAGAAAGACCTCAAAGAATGAGCAGCAGTTGGACAGGAAAAGCTTGGGGTGCAGGGAGTAGAAATCAATTCAGGTATGAGATGCCACAGAATGTAAAATACACAAGAATGCCAGAGAATGCAGATTCTGCTTACCATTAGGGAATGGGATACTTACTTTCCTTTGAAATGTTTTAGCATGATACTCAAAACTAGAATACTGGCTACTAAAAGGACCAGAGTTAGAGTAGGTCTGCAACTACTTGCACTGGGAAAAACAATGGGAGCCACAAGTTTTCAATATCCTTGAGAATAGAGAGGATTCCATCCTACTCATTCCTACAGCACCTAGCATTTAAGTCCACAGGTGTAAATTGAAACCAAAACGAGCTGGGATTGAAGAAGTAATGAATTTATTATGGAGGAAAAGCTGGAAGAGTGTGCATCTATTTTTTTTTGAAACAAGTGTCAAAAAAGGGTATGCAAAAAGACTGGAGGTATTCTGTTTTCATCACCTATTCCCAAGGGCAATATTCCATTGTCTTAGGTGCACCAATCTCAACACTCCCAATTAAGAGCAGTCTACCTGATCAAACAGAGGACCACAGAGGAGATTCCATAGGCATTCTTTGATTGTTGGTTTAGCCTCAGCTCAAGGAAAGTGCCTCTCTCTTGAGGAAGACATGGAAAGTTGTATTTAAAAGAATGAACTTTGGAGTCGGACAAACCTAGGTTCAACTGAATCATAGCTCCAATACTTACTAGCTGGGTGACCTTGAACAAGTCACTTAAATTCTCTGAGTCTCAGTGTCCTCATCCATACAATGGGAAGAATATGACCTAACACCTCATGATAATTAGATAATGAGGTGAAAATTAAGTGAGATAAATACATGCAAATAGTTGGCATATAGTCAACTCAACAAAAAGCAAATAGTATGAGGTCTATGTTTCCAAAGTCCCTATTAGCACATAGCCAAGCCCATAGAAGCTTAATAAATATTTGGTGGTTGGTTAACAGTTGGCATTAACAGATTTTTATCCTTTTTGATCTTTTGGCCTTTAGAACTGAAATTTTCAATAAGGCAGAGACAACTCGATACAGTAAAACATGAAGGGCCTACTACAGCTAACATTTGTGCATTGAGGTAATTGGACTTTTCCCTCAGAGTATTTCATTTTACACTGTGTGAGAACATGGATTCTTCACTTTAATTTAGTGATAAAATATTACACAGTAGACATTCTCAAAACATATTGAGCTTCATTAAGTTCTTTTAATGAATAAAAATATATTCAAAGCACAGACACTTAGTGAGAAAGCCACCAGAGAAGCACTCTGCACTTGGCTAATACTTCTTCTGGGTCTTAAAAGCTCCTTGTACCAAACTGGCTTCAATCACTGCGTGGTGCTTGGTGGTTCAGAGTCTCAGATTCTAAACATAAACTTGATTCTTGAGACAATCAAAACAGTATTTTGAAAATAGCATTAATTTCTAAGTAAAAGTGAGGTTCACAAGTAGTTCACTCAAGACCAGCGTTTCTTAACAGTGGCACTACCGACATTTTGGGCCAGATAATTCTTTGTTGTAGAGGGCTGTTCTGCACATAGTAGGATGCTTAGCAGAATTCCTGGCCTCTACCCACTAGATGTCTCTAGCACTCTTCCAGCCATGACAATTAAAAATGTCTCAAATATTGCTAAATGTTCCCTAAGAAGCAAATTCACCCCTGGTTGAGAAACAATGCTCTAGAATAATAGACCATGGCTGAATAATAGACTGTGGCTAAATGCAAACATTTTTCATTGCTTGCCTGATATATATGTCATCACATAAAAGATTTCATTTACTACCGAATAGCAATGCCAAGGTTTACATTAGGCTATAAATACCATTATTATAATACAACCTAGCACTTTAGACTTTTAAAGAAGGAATCCTAAGTGTTACATCTTAATTGGTTATTGTGATTTTATGTCTTCCTTATCAAAATGAAAATACATTCTTTCAATTCATTTTGTTTTTGTTTTTTTTTTTTTTCAATTCATTTTCAAAGACTAACTCATTTGGGTCACCTGGGTGGCTCAGTTCAATAGAACATGTGACTCAATCTCAGGATTGTAAATTCAAGTCCCACATTGGGTGTAGAGATTACTTAAAAATAAAACTTAAAAAAAAAAGACTAACTCATTTGTTAATATCTAAAACACAACTTGATGCAAATAAAAATTCACTAACTACCCTCCAATCAAGACCAAGTATCCGGGATCCCTGGGTGGCGCAGCGGTTTGGCGCCTGCCTTTGGCCCAGGGCGCGATCCTGGAGACCCAGGATCGAATCCCACATCGGGCTCCCGGTGCATGGAGCCTGCTTCTCCCTCTGCCTGTGTCTCTGCCTCTCTCTCTCTCTCTCTCTGTGACTATCATAAATAAATTAAAAAAAAAAAAAAGACCAAGTATCCATACGTGAACCATCAATGAGCATCTATTAGAAATCACAGGAAAACTATCAGAAAAGAGCATAGCTACTCAGTAATGCACAGACTTAGTTTCTTTTTTAACTAACTTAACCAGCTGTTAAACTAGTTTTTTAAAACCAGTTAGGATTTGGGGCAAGTCACTCACACTTAAATTTATTTTTCTTAGCCTATACAATACAAGGTTTCCCTCCTGGTACCCTTTGATGATATTGTTGATATACTATGACTTATCTTCCCTCTCCCTGTCCCTTTAATCCTTCTTTGACATGTTGTTTACAAATCTATAAATGTGCTACCGAATGAAAATTGGGTAGAGGAACACCAGCCACAATGCACATCACTTCCTTTGGCTCAAAAAATGAGAGGAAGAAAACAATGGGATGCCATTTTAGACGTACTGTGTTAACAAAAAGGAAAGCCACTTTTGGGGTTTTGTTTTGTTTGTTTTTTCACCAATAATACTCAATGCCAGTCAAGGTTGTAGGGAAACCCAATACACTGTGCTAATGGCAGAAGAGCATAAAGAACCATAAAAACATTTATGCTTTTTGACCCTGCTATCCCATTTCACAGACTATCTTAAGGAAATAATTCAAAACAGAAAACAAAGTATGATAGGCAAGAAATAGTTAAGCAATCTGTTCAATATATTAAACAGCCTTACAAATGATAAATATAAACGATTCATATTTGGGGTGCCTAGTTGGCTCAGTTGGAAGACCATGTGACTCTTGATCTCAAGGTCATGAGTTCAAGCCCTATGTATATTTTACTTAAATAAATAAATTTTTTAAAAAATAAATAAAAATATAGGATTTGTAGCAACATAGGAATATACTTAGCATATAAATAATCTTCCACACAGTCACAATACTCAATATTGAAAGATGACAGCTGTGAACAATATCCTTCTGCTGTAATGACACAGATGAATCCAAATACCAAAGACAAATGTGGTGACCACAAGGAAGAACTTTGGATGAATGCATAATTATTCTAAATAAGTGTGAAACTCCTCAGCATTTTTAACATGAGTGGATATTGCTAATTTTCAAGTTGCCATTTTTTTTTGAAAAATCCTCTCAGAAGTGTTTGTCTACAGCAAGAAAGAGTAATCAGCAATTAATAACTGTACTTTTGTGTACATCTATAGTCTCAAGACTAATGATTTAATTAAGGATGTCTTCCTCAAAAGTGAAACAACATGAACATAAGCAATAAGCCTTGCTTCCTGCTGTGAACCTCAAAACATAATGATGATGAAAAAAATAAAATAATTCAATAGAAAAAATACATACAATGATGAAATGTAAAAAGATGCCATTTAAGGGTCTATAAGTAGATAGGGCTTCTTAAAGAACAGTTCTAGAAAATAGATGTCAAAAACACTTCATGAGACACCTGGGTGGCTCAGTCAATATTGAGTATCCGACTCTTGATTTCAGCTCAGGTCATGATCTCAGGGTCATGAGATCAAACCCCATGTTAGGCTTGCTGCTCAGCAGGGAGCCTGTTTCTCCCTCACCCTCTACCCCTACCCTCCCCCCCATTCCTGCTCTCTCATTCTATTTCAAATAAATAAATAAAACCTTTTTAAAAAAAAAAAAGATGATGGGCAAAGGGGCGCCTGGGTGGCTCAGCCAGTTGAGCATCTGACTCTTGATTTTTAGCTCAGGTTGTAAATTTGGGGTTGTGGGATTGAGCCCCCCATAGGGATCTGCACTCACAGGGAGTCTGCTTCTTTCTCTCCCTCCCGCTCTGTCCCTCCCCTCCATTCTCTCTCTCTCTCTCTCAAATAAATAAATAAATGAATCTTTAAAAAAAGATAATGGTCAAAGATGGAAAGAAATTAAAATGAGTCAGTCTTGTGGAAAGGAAGTGCTACACTCACTGGAGTGGGTGTTTGAGTTGGCAGTACCAACGGGACGTGCAAATGTTCAGAATCTAACCGCATAGAGGTTATATCTTGGGATACAGACTTAGGAGCTGTCAGCATTGAGAAGGTAAACAAAGCCATGGGACTTAATGAGCTCTGAAAGGGAGAGGGTACAAAAAGGGTACTGAAACGCTAAAGATTAAACCTTGTATAAAGGTTAGAGGAAGGTGATAGGAAGAAGAAGGGAAGCAAAGGAAGGCCCAGAGTGATGCAAATCACATTGGGTTTCACAGAATAGGTGCTAAGTAGTTAGCTGCAGAAGCCAAGGAGACTGAAACCTAGAGAAAGCCATTAGATCTGTTAAGGGATCACTGGGAATCTTCAAGAGTCAGTATTCAGTAGGGTGTGACAGAAGAGATGGCAAGTGGTGGAGCCAACCAATGGGAGATTTCTGTCAGCAGTGTGACCATTCAAGAGTCTATCCACCTTTGGAAAGAAGCTGTCATCATCCAAGACTCCCAGAAAAAAAGCAACCTGAGTCAAAGTGCTCGGTATTGAAGAAAACAGAAGCCTGAAATCACTGTGTGAGACACATCCAACTGCACATCACCCAAATAGAAAAGCCAGTCACTCACTAGGAGAGAAATCCAAAACAAAAGACATGAGGGGTGGGCAGCCCCGGTGGCTCAGCGGTTTGGCGCTGCCTTCGGCCCAGGGTGTGATCCTGGAAACCCAGGATTGAATCCCTCGTCGGGCTCCCTGCATGGAGCCTGCTTCTCCCTCTGCCTCTGCTTCTGTCTCTGTCTCTGTCTCTGTCTCTCTCTCTCATGAATAAATAAATAAAATCTTTTAAAAAAGGCATGAGGGGTGTAGACAACATCTACACAGAACATCATGAGGATCCGCACTGACAATACTGAGGAAAACAAAGCAGACATAAAAGAGTACATCCTATAGGATTCCATTTACACACAATTCAAAAACAGGTCAAATTAATCCATGCTGCTAAGAGTCAGGGGAACTGCTAAGAGTCAGGGGAATGGTTGCCTTTGAGTAAGGTGAGTGGAGAGAAGTGGCTTTCAGGGTGCTGATCATGTACCATTTATTAACACTGGCAGTAGTTACAAAAGTAGGTTCACTTTGCAATAACTCATTGAGCTGCACACATATGTTGTATGCACTTCTCTGTGTGTCTATTTCAATACAAAGTTAGGAAAACTGGAAAACATATGAGGAGCCTGGTTAGACTAGAATGGTGAGACATTCTCAGGCCTTCAGGTTTAAATAGAACATCTAGTGTCGGAGAGATGAGAAGAATCCTGCACAGTCTTCTGTGTACTGAGGAGTTGAGACTGGAAGTTCACAGGTAATACAATATTTAAAAATGAGCCATCTCCAAGATGCTTTGGTTTCTCAAGTAACACTTACAATTGCCTTAAGTCTCTAATTTCTGACAAATTTCCACTGTTGATTTTTACGAATCTGTTGAACCTGAGAGTTCAAATCAGAGACAATACTTGAAATTTGTCCAAGTGACCTACATACATCATATGACTTGAGCAAAAACCAGAACTTAAAAGTGAAGCAAGTAGAGGGGCGCCAGGCTGGCTGGGTTGGTGAAGCATGGGACCCTAGATCTTGGGGTTGTAAGTTCGAGCCCCATGTGGTTTATGGAGATTACTTAAAAATAAAATCTCTATTTTTTAAAAAAGTGAGGCAGATAGAGTGGAACGCTGCCTCGCTCATCCTGAAAAGGATTCCAAGCTCTCCAATTTAATTATTTCTCTAACTGGATCATCTTAAAAACCATTCAATTTGTCGCCTACGTTAAGCATTAATCTAAATGAGAGTTGCCATCTCATCTGAAACCCAAATAACAACCCCAAATGAGTAATCCTGAGAGGTATACATCTTGTCCCCCGCCTCTAATTGCTTATATGACCACACATTTACTTAATCTATTTTTGTTAATTTAAAAGTTATTCAAGCCAGTTAATGTTTATGCTTGGAGGCTATTCAAAGGTGATTACACATAACCCTTTCTGTGCTTTGGAAGACATCCCTACTGTTTAAAGACATTCACAAGGGACAACCTGGAAGCTAAGTACATAAGGTCCCTCCAGTTCCCCAGGCTTTGCAATCTTTTATCCCCAAAGCATAAAAATGAACATGATGACTTTGTTCCCTATTCCTTCCATTAATTGCTAATTGATGGTTATTACATTAGGACTATCTCCAAGTCTCTTCAGAGAGTCTGAAATGTGTGAAATAATTCTATGGTTACCTGTGAAAAGGAAGAAAATCAGGACCATAACCATCATGTACCCAAAGTATAAAATGATGCTTGCAATGCCAGTGATTTGAAGTTTGGTCAAGAAGTAATGAACCGCATACATAAAAAGATAAACAGCCGTGAAACTGCTGGTAAAAAAAGCTCTCCACCACCAGTGGTAATCCTGGCAAAAGAAGCAGAAAAAAACAACTTTTTAGGTGAAATCTAATTATAAAAGGGTTAGCAATTACTGTAATGACAAACCACACAAAACAGGCCCCGTTCTGGGCTCCCTGCATGGAGCCTGCTTCTCCCTCTGCCTGTGTCTCTGCCTCTCTCTCTCTCTCTGTCATGAATGAATAAATAAAATCTTAAAAAAAAAAAAACAGGCCGTGTTAGATTATGGAGTAAAAGAAATAAAAGGGGAAGTTTTATAAGAAATGTAATGTGGTAGACACTGACTAATATATGTCTGCATGGGGTGCCTTCACATTTATAAACCCTCTGTTTCCAGGGAGACCACGTGTGCCCTCGGGGTCTGCACTTGTAATGCACACATCCTTTCTATCAGGGCAGTGTCTCCACCTTGGAAGGCTTTCACGTCGCTTCAATTTCCCTGCCAAAGCCGCACTGGGCTCAGGCCAGGTAGGAATAGGTTAGTATAGAAATTTCAGATAGAGCTTGATGGCAAATGTGATTTATTTTACCCAGCTCAATTCGGGACCCATGGAACCATGACTGAGGTCAATATTCAGGTTAGCCTCACCCTGCCCCACAGACTCCCACTGATACTAATTTAACTGGAGAGGTGCCTAGCTGGCTCAGTGGGTCGAGCCTGCGACTCTTGATCCCAAGGTTGAGTTTGAGCCCCATATTGCGTGTGGAGCCTACAAAAGAAAGAAAGAAGAAAGAAAGAAAGAAAGAAAGAAAGAAAGAAAGAAAGAAAGAAAGGAGGGAAGGAGGGAGGGAGGGAGGGAGGGAGGGAGGAAGGAAGGAAGGAAGAAAGAAAGAAAGAAAGAAAGAAAGAAAGAAAGAAAGAAAGAAAGAAAGAAATTTCACTTGTAAAAGCAAGGGTCAAGGGGACTTACAGCGCAGAAGACAGTTAACATAGCAGGTCTGAAGTTACTATCTTTAGAGGGGCCTGCTTGCAAGGTTGGCCCTTGGCTTACATCTGGGAATTTGGCATTTAATCATTCCCTGACTGATAAGAGTGGCTTGCTATACCTAAACTGTACATTGTGATTTATGATGAGCACTTGCTTTTCTTTTGGGAGTCTGGAATTTTTGTAGTTGCTAGGCAGAGGGTGCCTATGTGACCAGCTCCTAATGAAGACCTTGGATACGAAGTCTCTAATGGGCTTCCTTGGGCCCAAACATTGCACATATATTACTATTTTTTTAATTTTTATTTATTTATGATAGTCACACACAGAGAGAGAGAGAGAGGCAAAGACATAGGCAGAGGGAGAAGCAGGCTCCATGCACCGGGAGCCCGACGTGGGATTCGATCCCGGGTCTCCAGGATCGTGCTCTGGGCCAAAGGCAGGTGCTAAACCGCTGCGCCACCCAGGGATCCCTATTTTTTTTTTTTTTTTTTTTTTTTACTGCTGAAGAAAGGAGTACACCTGATGTAACTTCTTATGGAAAAGAGAATGCTTAGTAAGACTGTACATGGATTTCCCCAGGCTTCACCTGTTTTTTTTTTCCCCTTGCTGATACTGTTGTGTGTCCTTTGGCTCTAACAGCCCTAGCCATGCATACATCCCTGTGCTGAGTCCCATGAGTCCTTCCAGTGAACCGCCAAATGTATGTGTGGTCTTGGGAACCTCCAAAACATTTCTTTTTTAATCTCTTAAGTAGGCTCCACATAAAGCATGGAGCCCAATGCAGGACTTGAACTCGACCCTGAGTTCAAGAGCTGTGCTGAGATCAAGAGTTGGATGCTTAACTGACTGAGCCACCCATGTACCCCACCTAAGACATAGAAATATATACATTATATGCCTATGGGTGTATATTTCATTCATGATTGTTGCAGATTTTCTATGACAAAAATGTATCATAGAATTAATGAGAAGCTAAGTATAACATATACAAAATTCAAGTTTTTTATCCTTTTACCTATCGCTCAAGAAGAAAACGCTCTAAGACATCATGTATATGATAATCATTCCCTAAACTTTCTATTGTCACCTTTAGAGAGTCTCATTTAACTACCAAAACAAGAAAAATGTAGGGGATTTCAGAAAATAATTTTCACTACCACCTTAGTTATACAGAATGACATCAGAAAAAAAATGGGGGTGGAGTAGGGTAAACAGAGTTATTTATGTCCATGGTAACCAAAAGGCAATGAAATGAAAATTAGAGAAAGGGCCTTTAGCAGCAATCTCAAACCCATAAAACACACTGCTGGCCTACGTGGTAAAAATTTTAATTGTCAAGAAAAAAAACCCATTGAACCAGATCTTTTATATGTCTAAATATCAAATCAGTTCCCTATATTTTTCTATGCTAACTGAATATTATGCAGCAATTATTGTAACTAGCCAGAGAGAAATTGCTTTCTGTTTAAATCTTCCATCAAAGTCGCATTAACTTGATAGCTGCATCAAAATCAAAATGTGTCATCAGGAAAACACAATATAAAACTGATCCCATGTTGTAGAAACCATGCAGTTAGCAGTTGTTTCAATTTCTTGCTCAACACAGGCTTCTAATTCCAATAATGCGAGTTTTGGAAACAGAAAATGCGTTCACTTCTTAGGTCTTTACCTCAGCGCACAAGTGGAAATAACACAGCAGAACTGTAGCTTCTGAGCAGGTAATCAGGAGAATTATAAAGACCAAGAAAAGGAAGCCAAACATGAAGTACAACTGATGAGACCTGAAAATGAAAATGACAGCTTTATTTTTTTTTAAAGATTTATTTATTTATTTATGAGAGAGAGAGAGAGAGAGAGAGAGGCAGAGACACAGGAGGAAGGAGAAGCAGGCTCCATGCCAGGAGCCCGACGTGGGACTCGATCCCGGGACTCCAGGATCGCGCCCTGGGCCAAAGGCAGGCGCCAAACCGCTGAGCCACCCAGGGATCCCCCGAAAATGACAGCTTTAAAATTAACTTCACAATACACGGAGAGCCTGATCCGAATCCACATGGGACATGGCCACACTTCTCGAACCTTAGCCATGCGTTCCCAACCTTTATCTATACATCCAGTACCCAAAACATATGCCCTGACCCGTGTGGCTTCAGACTTCTGCCAGATCTTGTCCAGTGCGCATCTGTGTGGCTACTTACCCATAATTCCCTGCTCATGCAATTTAGGATTCACGTGAGACCCATCATTATCTCTATCATTTTCTTTCTGCACATTTTAATCCACACTTTCCCTTTAGCAATGGAAAATTGCAAATACCATGAATACCAGCAACTATGTTACACAACAGAAAATCACAGACTCAAATCCTTGGCCGTTGAAGGTCTATTGACATGCAGCCTTCCCCAATAGGTTTTGATAGCACAGCACACATAATTCTATTAAATATACTTTCAGACACACCTCTTCTTAAAGCTTCATGTGTGGATTATATTTATGTGAGACTTGGGAGGAAGAAAGCCATTTTTTTTCCGTTATTATAGAGCCGAGCTAACTAAACTGGGAGGAGTAATTTTAAAAGCCTCCTGAAGAAAAGAAACTGAGGAACCAATCAATATCCCATTTTAAAAACTCCTGCAGAATATATACCTGGGCACAAGGCCAAGGGACAGGACTTGGGGAGAATCATCTCTATAGATAATGAACATACACAAAGTTGCACACTCTTTTTCATTGAAACAAAGCTTGTCTGAAGACTTCCAGTTTTCACTTTAAAATTATTCTCCCATCAAAAACATCTGGAAAACACAGTTGCTATAATCTATTTTGCAGCATGTTAAATATTTATTTGCTGACAAGGTAACAGATTTTTTTGCTTATCTTTTAAACAAATTTGGCACAATGTTGTTTAAAAGGTGAGCAATTAATGTGCATGATATGATTAAGCCTAACTTTTGATTACTTGAAAGCTGTATCTGAAAGATTGCATTGGGATGAAAAATGTCCTAAACACAGCTGGCTACTGCATTTGATTTTATGGTGCCTTTGCCCCATCTCCAAAACTCCCTCTGCAGTACCACCCCACTCGACCTGCTCCTGAAACCAGAATACAGTCAAGAATCAGGAATTAAGAAAAAAGTGACTTGGAGAAGCTGAAGCTGTCGCGTTTGCATCAGAGAGTCCGGGTTCTTACTTTACAGATCAAAATTCTTAAACCACGACAGGTTCAAAGTGGCAAATAAAAAGAGGAAAGCTGTAAGGAGTAGGCATCCTGACACCAGAGCTAACAGTTGACAGAAAGGAAAGCAGAAAAACATTACTTACGGCTCAGTACAGATGAAGACCCAAAGTATTTTTAGCAGAGGAACTCTGAAATCGTGCATGGAAGGTCAGTATGGAAAAGAGATACACATCAGGGCTGCTTTTTCCCATTTTTCAGCGCCTCCTTTCAAGGGACACCCCTGCCCCACCCCCTGCAAAGGCTCAGGGAAGTAGAGTGTGAGCCAATTTTAAGTCATCTGGAAAGGCTTAACAAGAGGTTATTACTTTAAAAAAAGGAAACTCGCATAGAAATTTCCATCAAAAAGTGTCTTTTAAAACTTGTGAATTAAGTCTGAGTTCCCTAAGAAATTCCCATGGGGTCAGATCGCTATTTCCTGAATAAAGCTGGTGGGGGGAGAGCAAATGAAGTTTTACCACACCAGAATTTAATCTCCTTGGAATACAGGAAAATTAATTGATCAACAGTTAAGATTTTTTTGAGATTTCTGAAGATACATTACTCACCAAATGCTGTTTAGAATGAAAAAGAGTTGGATGAAAATACAGCCAAAGGGTAAAATGCCACCAATGACGATGCCAAAAAGTGGTTTCGTTAAGAAAGTCTGCTGAGGAACATGACGGGGAATCTGGTTTGTGTGAACTGGACACCTAAACTGCTCCAAAAGAAATTAAGTGAAAATCAGAATGACATGAAATTGAAGTGAATTTATATACATATAATCACAACACAAAATCCTGAATCAGGACAGGACATGTGGTCAGAGGCTAGACCAACACTGTGAAATAGAAATGTAATGCAAGCCATACTTCCAGTTTTAAATATTTTACAAGCTAAATCTTAAAAAGTGAAAAGAAACAGGTGAAATTAATTTATGAAATATTCATTTCACTCCAACATGCCCAAATATTCTCAGTTAAATTTGTCATCAATATAAAAATTATTAAATAGATGTTTTATGTTTTGTTGTTCTGTTTGAAATCCACTGTGTTTTTTTACACTTCCTTGCAGCATTTACCAATTTGGAACTAGCCACATCTCAAGCACTCGAAAGTCGCATGCGGCTAGTGACCATGATACTAGAAAGCACACAGCTAGACAATAAGGATGTTTATGCTTTCCTATCAGTTTCAAGGGAGAGACTGGACAAGGTTTTGTGGTGATTATTCCAATATGAAGTAATTAATTTCAAAAAGTCCTCTCAGAATGTGTGGAAAACCCAAAAGACTCAACCAAAAAAATGCTAGAATTAATTCATGAACTCGGCAAAGTTTCAAGATATAAAACCAATGTATAGAAATCGGTTGCATTTCTATACATCAATATATAGAAATTGGTTGCATTTCTATACATCAATAATGAAGCAGCAGAAAAAGAAATCAAGGAATCGATCCCATTTGCAACTGCACCAAAAACAATGAGATACCTAGGAATAAACTTAACCAAAGAGGTAAAAGATCTGTACTCTGAAAACTATAGATCATTGATGAAAGAAATTGAAGAGAACACAAAGAAATGGAAAAATGTTCCATGCTCATGGATTGGAAGAACAAACACTGTTAAAATGTCTATACTACCCAAAGAAATCTATACATATAATGCAATCCCTATCAAAATACCAACAGCATTTTTCACAGAGCTAGAACAGACAACCCTAAAATTTGTATGGAACCACAAAAGACCCCAAATAACCAAAGAAATCATGAAAAATAAAAGAAAACCTGGAGACATCACAGTTCCAGACATCAAGCTATATTACAAAGCTGTAGTCATCAAGACAGCATGGTACTGGTACAAAAAAAACAGACACATAGATCCATGGAACAGAAAAGAGAACCCAGAAACGGACCCTCAACTCTATGGTCAATTAACCTTTGACAAAACAGGAAAGAATATCCATTGGAAAAGAGACAGTCTCTTCAACAAAATGGTATTGGGAAAACTGGACAGCAAGATGCAGAGGAATGAAAATGTACCACTTTCTTACACTACACACAAAAATAAACTCAGAATGGATGAGAGAGCTAAATGTGAGACAGTAAACCATCAAATCCTAGAGGAGAACACAGGCAGCAACTTCTTTGCTCAGCCATAGCAACTGCTTATTAGACATGTCGCTGAAGGCAAGGGAAACAAAGGCAAAAATAAACTATTGAGACTTCATCAAGATACAAAGATTCTGCACAACAAAGGAAACAACAAAACTAAAAGGCAGCCTACAGAATGGCAGAAATTATTTGCAAATGATATAGCTGATAAAGGGCTAGTATCCAAAATCTATGAAGAGTTTATCAAGCTCAACACCCAAAAGATAAATAATCCAGTTAAGAAATGGGCAGAAGACATGAAGAAACATTTTCCAAAGACATCCAGATGGCCAACAGACACATGGAAAGACGTTCAACATCACTCATCGTCATGGAAATACAAATCAAAACCACAATGAAATATCACCTCACACAAGTTAGAATGGCTAAAATTAACAACACAAGAAACAGCATGTATTGGCAAGGATGTGGAGAAAGGGGAACCCTCTTGCACTGTTGGTGGGAATGTGAACTGGTGCAGCCACTCTGGAAAACTGTGTGGAGGTTCCTCAAAGAGTTAAAAATAGAACTGTCCTACCACCCAGCAATTGCACTGCTGCGGATTTACCCCAAAGATACAGATGCAGTGAAATGGCAGGACACCTGCACCCCAATGTTTATAGCAGCAATGTCCACAATAGTCAAACTGTGGAAGGAGCCTCAGTGTCCATCAAAAGATGAATGGATAAAGAAGATGTGGTCTATGTATACAATGGAATATTCCTCAGCCATTAGAAACAACAAATACCCACCATTTGCTTCAACCTGGATGGAACTGGAGGGTATTATGCTGAGTGAAATAAGTCAATCGGAGAAGGACAAACATTATATGTTCTCATTCATTTGGGGAATATAAAAAATAGTGAAAGGGAATAAAGGGGAAAGGAGAGAAAATGAGTGGGAAATATCAGTGAGGGTGACAGAACATGAGAGACATCTAATTCTGGGAAACGAACAAGGGGTAGTGGAAAGGGAGGTGGGCGGAAGGATGGGGTGACTGGGTGACGGGCACTGAGGGAGGCCCTTGACGGGATGAGCACTGGGTGTTATGCTATATTTTGGCAAATAGAACTCCAATAAAAAATATGCAAAAAAAATAGAACCACCCGGGGCAACTGGATGGTTCAGTTAAGCATCTGCCTTTGGCTCGAGTCATGATCCCAGGGTCCTGGGTCAAGCCCTCCATCAGGCTCCCTGTTTCTCCCTCTCCATCTGCCCCTCCCCCTGCTTGTGCTCTCGCTGTCTCGCTCTCTCGCTCTCTCTCTCTCTCTCAAATAAATAAATAAAATCTTAAAAAATATAGAACTACCCTAGAACCCAGCAACTGCACTACTAGGTATTTACCCAAAGAATAGAAAAATACGAACTCAAAGGGGTACATACATCTGAATGTTTATAGCAGCAATGACCACAATGGCCAAAATATAGAAAGAACCCAGATGAGTGGACATTCATCTGTCTCTCTCTTTATATATATATAGACAGACACAATGGAACATTACTCAGTCATTAAAAAGAATGAAACCTTGCCATTTGCAACCATGTGGATGGAGCTAGAATATATTATGCTAAGCTAAATAAGCCAGTCAGAGAAAAACAAATGCCATGTGATCTCATTCATATGTGGAATTTAAGAAGCAAAACAGATGAACATAGGAGAAGAGGAAAAAGAGAGAAAGAAGCAAACCATAAGACTCTTAACAATAGAGAACAAACGGAGGGTTGCTGGAGGGAAGCGGGTGGGGGATGGGCATTAAGGAGGGCACTTGTGATGAGAATACTGGGTGTTAGATGTAAGTGATGAATCACTGGATTCTACTCCTGGAACTAATATTACAGTATATGTTCACTAACTAGAATTTAATTAAAATTGAAAAAAAAAAAGAATTTCTCTTAAAATGTGTCAGTTTTCAGACCTTTTTCTTTTTTCTGCTCTGTGTGGAACTCCAGCTCCTGTTTGATCTTGTCTGATTTCTCCCCTGCAAACTCACACTATATCTTTGTACAATCCTTTTGCAGTGTGGCCTCATTTAGTCTTTTTGGTATCCTGCTCCTTTACCCTATGCATGGAATAGGCTGACTTCAAACCTATAAACTGAACAGCTCCATTTTAGGGACTGTATCTTGGCTTTCTTCCCCTGCTATATAATCTTATTACTTTTCTGACTTTGTTAAAGTCAGCCTTCCAACAATTTATCCCTTTAATTTCATCCAACAGAGAGAGACAGAAATATAAACAATCCATAAAGTAGGAAGCCCATTAAATAGTGTCTTTTGAAGCATTACTGTGTTTCATTTTAAAAATTTTTTTAATCTTTTATTCCAAAATGATCAGTCTTCACAGTTTTCACCTATGGTATATTTTCCATTCCATGTATATACATGTATATACACATTGAGATTATTTTAGACATCAATGGTCAAAAGCAGTATTTCACAAATTTACCTTTTTCTTGCTTCCAAAGTATGCACCCAAAAATGTTAATGGTACAGAAATTCCAAACCACATCGCAAGGATACCTATGAGAGTACTGAAGGAGATGGCAGCTGATGATCCTTCCACCCAAAGGATCAGGTTCATAATGAAGAGGTCGACAAAGACGATACTAGGGAGAAAAAAATGTCATCAGGAAACAATACGCCTTCAGGAAAATGCTATAATCATATTTGATGTGAATGTCAGAACATTTTTTGGTGGGAAGGATATAATAAATGACAAGGCTAAACCCTAGGAGAATATTAAATCTCACTGTGAAAACCCAGCCATTCAGCAGGAGCTTAAACCCAATACCATATAATAAGACAGCAGTTTATTATGAGACATAATCTCCACATCCTACTCATCTTTGCACCTCCAGAGTCTAGCAGAAAATAAATAAGGTGTGGAGTAATACACCATGGAAAAACTCAATGGGCAATATAGTGAACATGATTAAGAGCATGCATATACTAAAAACAGATTTTAGAATCCTAGACTGAAATGGGCTATGAGCCTCAAGCCCAACATGTGTTCACTTAAAATGAGAGCTTAAATGAGTCACTCAAACACAACATGTCAGCTAGCTGCTCAACCTACTGGATAAATCACCAGGCACACCCAGCTACTGTGTCCTGTTTTGTTCCCGGCAAGTTTGGTCAAAGCTACAGGTAAGTATGGGTATGGGTATGGATGTGAGTGTTTCTGAAAGCCTAAAAGATGAGGTTGAAAAGGTGTGCAGAGGCTAGATTGTGGGAGGCTTTGCACATCAGGGTAAGGAACGTCGACTTGATGCTGGCAACATCAGGAAGCAGCTGAAGGGTTTTTACACTCAAAGCTCTGGGGTACATAGTGCAGTCTTCCTGGCAGATGGATCTGCAGGATGGCCAAGGACAGACCTGAGAGAAGAAAAACTAGAGACAAAGAGACTAGGTACATAGTGGTGAGCATCTGTATGATGTGGTGATGGTTAAAATGTAAATTATGTCTGTAAAAGATATGAAGCACTGAGAGTCCTTTGGTTAAAGATGGCAGATTGATATCACACATTTGGTTCTGCCCCCTCCTCAAAACTCTGATAAAAAAGTAAAGAAGCTTTAAAGTGGCATGAATAGGGGGATCCCTGGGTGGCCCAGCGGTTTGGTGCCTGCCTTTGGCCCAGGGCATGATCCTGGAGTCCCAGGATCAAGTCCCACATCGGGCTCCCTGCATGGGGCCTGCTTCTCCCTCTGCTTGTGTCTCTGCGCCTCTCTCTCTCTCTCTCTCTCTGTCTCTCATGAATAAATAAATAAAATCTTTAAAAAAATAAAGGGGCACGAATACATAAGGATGTCCAATACAGGAGAGAAGACATTAGCAACAAATTTTGGAAAGCAGACAGCAAATGGACAAGTAGTAACTGAGGTAGTAGAACTGGGAAACCTGTACCCCAAGTTGTCTGTAGGAAGAGCTTAGAGGCAACTCAAGTTATACTACAGAACTCCAGAAAAGGTTCAGGTGTTTGTAGCACCAGATGCCCCTGTAAGCAGGAGGGGAGGAGTGGATAAAAGTAGGATTGGTTGAAAGTCAGCCTAAGGCACTCACAGACCTTCAGATTCTCTCCCCCGCCCTGGAGAGCCAAAGAACTTCCTGGCCCCAGCAGAAGACTGAAGGTCTAGTCTCTTAGAGAAGGTCCTTAAAGCTCAGAAGAAAAACTTTAGAAAGAAAAATCTATGATTGACATCCTCAGAGAGATCAGAGGAGCCACTGCAACCATGAAGCAAGAGGACATTTTAAGGACTGGTGAGAAATACAAGAGCTCTTTTGAATTGGAAATATGACAGTGGGAATGAAAATTTCAATAAAGGGTTGGAACATAAAGCTAATGATATATCTTAACAATGTTAGGAGGAGGAGGATTAGGAGGAGGGCGGGGGAGGAGAAGAGGAAATGAAAACACCCTAAGCGCCCATCGAAAGATGAATGGATAAAGTAGTTGTAGTGTATATATACAGAGGAATATTATTCAGCCTAAAAATGGAGGAAATCCTACCATTTGCAACAACATGGATGGACCTCGAAGGCATTGTGCTAACGGAATTAGAGAAAGACAAAAACCATATGATCTCACTTATACATGGAATCTAAAACAAAAACAAAAGCAAACCAAATTCGGGGTGCCTGAATGGCTCAGTTGGTTTAGCATCATGACCCTAGGTTTCATACCCTAGGTTTCAGCTAGGGTCATGATGTCAGGGTCGTGAGATCCAGCCTGGTGTGGGCCCCTGCACTCAGCGGGAGGTATGCTTGGGATTCTCTTCCTCTTTCTCTCCTTCTCCCTGTCCCCTGCTCACTCGCTTGCTCCCTCTCTCTCTCACCCTTTAATCTCTCTCAAATCTTTGTTTAAAAAGATTTGATTTATTTATTCATAAGAGGCACACACACAGAGAGAGGCAGAGACACAGGCAGAGAGAGAAGCAGGCTCCATGCAGGGACCCCAACGTGGGACTCAATCCTGGGTCTCCAGGATCACACCCCAGGCTGAAGGCGGCGCTAAACTGCTGAGCCACTGGGGCTGCCCTCAAATAATCTTTACAATAAAAGCAAACCAAACTCATAAATAAAAAATATTGGACTTGTGGTTAACTGGGGCCAGGGTTGGGGGAAGAAGGTAGTCAAAAGGTACAACTGGGGCCAGGGTAGGGGGAGGAAGGTAGTCAAAAGTACAAATTTCCAGTGATAAGTACATACTGGGGACATAATGTACAACATGATACCTTCTGCTAACACTGCTCTGTGATAGATAGGGAAGCTGTTAAGAGTGTCAGTCCCAAGAGTTCTCATCACAAGGAGAGAATTGTTTTTCTTTTTCTTCTTTCTCTTCCTTTTTAGTGTATCTATATGATATGATGTATGTGAGCTGAACCTATTGTGGTCACCATTTCATAGTATATGTAAACTGAACCATCATGCTGTATGCCTTAAACTTATACAGTAATGGATGTCAATTATTTCTCAATAGAACTGGAGGAAAAAAAGAAAAAAAATGAACAGGTAAAAAATAAAGAAAAATTAGATGAACAATCCAGGCACGTGAAAAATAGGAGTTACTTTAATACACGGGCTTCTTAATATCTTTTAGGGATATTTAAGTAATTTGCTCAAGGTCAGACAGCTGAAAAGAAGCAGAGCTGGGATTCTAATTCAGGTGTGTGTGATTCTTTAAAGAGCAAGCTGTTTCCATTCCACTGTGCTATCCTAAAGCCTCCGTGGTGGGAACCCACCCTGCCAATCACATCTATCTTCTCTTCCCCCAGACGTTCCATCAAAGACCAGAGAGAGGGAATGTGGCATCAGCCACATCATGATGCACCAGGTAAGGCACTGAGGTCTCCTGTTTAGGGAATCTCTGGTTAATTCTTTAGTTGGCAGTTCTCTCAAGGTCTATTCCAGTTCTAGGATTTAATGCTGCCTTCCTATTTGCTATTTTTCTCCAATTTCTCATTCAGGATCATTTTTTTTTTGGATGTTCTGCATCTTTCATTATAAACCAACTTCAGCCATTTCTTCCTTCATTTTACTATATCTGCTTCACCCTCCCCCCTGGGTATATGATCTCTTCCGCCTACTAAACCTATGTCAGTAGGTACTTCTATTGTGCTTTTAAAGGCTCACACTTGCTCCTGTGGTTTGGAGCCCTTTCAAACAACAACAAATGCATCAACAGTAAACCTCCACCTTAGGTCTCATTAGTTTCTGGCATCTTAATAAGGGAGTCTGGTTTCCTATGATTTAACCATACTTCTTCAAATGTTTCTTAATACCTTTCTGCTCTAATGAATTTGTTCAGCCACAATATTCCTCTGCCAAATTTCCTAGCTTTTGAGAGGTTCATTTCAGCTGTTATCATCCCATGGCAAGAAAAATTACTTCTCACTTGACAAATCATAACCTCCCTTCTTATACATAAACTCAATTAACCCGTCTCAACAATTTCCCTTTTGAAAGTACACTCTAGAATGTTAATATGTGTTTAACAATTCTGTGACTGCCCTTCAGTTTCAAGTTTTTATATTCTAAATGGTTCTTCCTTTGTTGATATCTAATTATTTCTAGACCTTTCCATGGAATCTTAAACAGCAAAACTAAAAGGAAACCAAAGAGGTCATCTGGTTTCATCTCCTACCTGAACCACTTATCCACACATTCATCAAACATTTATTGAGTACCTATGTGTTGGGCCCTGGCATTCAAAGATAAATGAAAACCTTTGCTCTGAAAAGCTCAGCCTAGTGGGAGACAGAGATAAACAAATAAATTACAATACAACATGGGAAATGCGATAGCAGGTGATAAACACAGAACAGTAGGAACACAGAAGAGTGACCAAACATCCTTTTTTTTTTTTTTATGATAGGCACGCAGTGAGAGAGAGAGAGAGGAAGAGACACAGGCAGAGGGAGAAGCAGGCTCCATGCACCGGGAGCCTGACGTGGGATTCGATCCCGGGTCTCCAGGATCGCGCCCTGGGCCAAAGGCAGGCGCCAAACCGCTGTGCCACCCAGGGATCCCCCAAACATCCTTTATAGCTCACAAAACAATTTCACAATCCATTAGTTCACTTACTTCTCTGAACGACTCTGCAACACAGGCATGACAGACAAGGAAATGCACAATCAGGAAGGTTATAGGACTTCCCAAAGCCACTTTCCTAAAATTGAGGGCCTAATAGTAAGTGCTGGAGTTCAGACTTGCTTCTTTCTAATTGTAAAATAGCATCAAAGTATGCTACCTCTTCCTTTTCCTACACACCACTTTTGGGGTTACATGAAAAAAAGTATATGGTTTATCTTCCTTTCTTTAATTTCTTTTAGGGAGCATACGTGTCCCTTAGCCTAAATGCTTCTACTTTTAAATCTAAAGAAATTTTTACACTGCACAGTTATGGCAGTGTATGAGCTACTTGCATATATACTATGAGTCAATCTACCACATTCTAAGAAATAGAAATGTCAGTACCTTGTGATTCTCTCTCCCATCTACCTAAGAGAGCCCCTAAGCCACTTCAGGGAAATATGTCCTTTGTATCATGCCTGCCTTATTGCTTTAAAATAGCATTCAGTTCTACTAACAGAACTAGGAAATTGAATCTGTTCTGCATTTTTAAATTATTCACTTGATTCAGTCATACAGTAGATATTTACTGAGCACTTATTCCATATAAGGCACTTATCCTCTGTATAAGGCACTTGGTTACACACTGTGAAAGATATAGAAGAATAAGGCATAGTACTCACCCTCGTGAGTTTTAGAATGCACAATTAGATAAAGTATATCACAAATAACCCCAATCTAAAGAACACTGTGATAAGTGTTATAGTAATGATAATAGACACTGTACATTCCAGAACATGGAAGTGATGGCATTTGAGCTGGGACATAAAAAAGAATAGAAATTTGGCATTGGAGGATTGCAAAGAAGTGATTACAAAAAGATGGAACAGCATGAGCAAAGGCATGACAGCAGAAGTCAAGAGTAGCTAATAACCACAGCTACCATTTATACCTAGCACTAATGCTAGGCACCATTTCCAATCCATTACACACATTATCCCATTTAATCCTCACAGCAACCTTGAAGTAGCTAATACCATGATTTGCATAGTACAGATGAGGAAAGCCAAGATGAGAGAGGTAAAATCACTTGCCCAACATCCCATAATCAGTAAATATTTTTGAAGCTCTTTTTTTGCCTTTAAAGGACAACTGCATAATGCAATCATTATAAATCTGTGTTGACAAGCATACAAAGTATTAAGATGTAATCTGTATGGCAATAACAGCAAAAAGAAGGGAGGAGGGAAAGGAGCTATATAGAAGCAAACTTTTCATATAAACTTGAAAGTAAATTGGTATTAACCCAAACCAGATTGGCATAAATTGAGACATTAATTGTAATCTGTGAGGGAACCACTAAGAAAATAATTCAAAAAAATAGAAGAAATGTCATAGGAATAAAAATGGTACAGTAGAAAATATCTATTGAACACAATAGAAGGCAAAGATCTCAAAGAGATGCCTGTACCCCTATGTTCATTGCAGTATTTTTCACGACATGCTCAAGACCTGGTAACTACAAGGAGGCAGCACTGGGAAATGAACTGCTGTGTGTGTCCAGAGTGCAGAGCATAGGTGCATGCAGGCACACACATGCACATGTATGTGTGTGCGTATGTGCGTGTATATGTGTGTGATGCTAAAGCTTGTGCTACCTCTCCACTTTTATAGTTATAAGTTGTTGTTACTGTTATTTATAATGAAATTATTTAAAAATAGGTGGGATTAGCACTGGGTGTTCCATGTTGGCAAATCGAACTCCAATAAAAAAATATACAAAAAGGGATCCCTGGGTGGCACAGCGGTTTGGTGCCTGCCTTTGGCCCAGGGCGCGATCCTGGAGACCCGGGATCAAATCCCACATCGGGCTCCCGGTGCATGGAGCCTGCTTCTCCCTCTGCCTGTGTCTCTGCCTCTCTCTCTCTCTCTCTGTGACTATCATGAATAAATAAATAAAATCTTTAAAAAATATATATATACAAAAAAAAGAAAAATTTAAAAATTTTAAATTTTAAAAAAAATAAAAATATGTGGGGTGCTTGGGTGGCACAGTCAGTTAAGCATCTGACTCTTGATTCAACTCAAGTCTTGATCTTAGGGTGTAGAGACTACTTAAAAATAATAATAATAATAATAATAATAATAGTGATAAAAATAAAAAGTTAACATGTGCATATGGTATAGGATGCAAAAGCTTAAAAAAAGAATGACAAGTCTAATATAAATATTCTCCTTCACACTACTGTCCCCCAGACACCCAAAAACCCACCCAGGACACAACCACCATTACCAGTTGCTTTTCAAATTCAAAATTGTTTTTACTTTTACAAAGCTGTGGCTTGACACTGCATCATTTCACAATCCATGTAAACCTGAGCTGTGTTATTATGGATTTCTCAAATTTTTAAATTTTTCTGTGTAAAACATTCTTCAGAATTGATCCCATAGAAAACATGATGAAAGCAGCTATTGGTGCATTGCAAATGCTAATGCCTTTCAGACAATAATTATTTAATTTGACTAATCAAGCTTAGTGATATGGCATATTCTAAGTCTTTTACATCTATTTCAATGATATGACTTCTTTTTACAATAAGATAGAACATCTGTGTGATGAAAAATGGTCATTATTCATCTTAAGCCATGAAGGCAGAGTTTCAGGGGCAATTTGTGTTTCTTTCCTCTATAGTGCCTAGCATAATGCCTTAAATTTAGTAAAAACAAAACAAAAACATAGTAAGTATGTTGAATGAGTAACAAAATAATACAAAGAATAGTGAATGGCTTATTGATTGGCTCTTGATTTAATATCCCTTGTATTATAATCCAGTATAATGACTTTTGCACAATGGCACTTTGTGCCTAATTTATTCAGTTTTGGATTCATCTGAGTCTTGAACTTGAAGCAACAAATATCCAAAGTATTGTCAAGGACATCACTTTTGTACATAAATGTAATAAAGCATTCACCTCAGAAAAGACCACCCATTCTAGTTCCCTTGAAAAGAGTTATAGGAAAAGCAGATGGCTCTATTCAAGGTGTCCTTAGTTTAAATATGTAAAAAATTCTGAGGTTTCTCTGTTTAATGTGCAAACTTGTAATGTTCAATCCTTTCAATGTCATATCTTTTTCCCTGGAGTTTTGAGGGAACCCAACCACGTGGAGATGAATGATTATGGATCTACAGAACCCATCACTGCACTGCATGATTTATCGCATGATACTCAGTCACAGAACATTATTAAAGCATTTTCTTTCACTTTTTCACTAATCAGAATATAATATAACTGAATTTACTATGTATAACTTTCATTATAAGACCTCTTCCAGTTATTGTGACATACTCCTAGCATCACGGACATGGGAATTTCATAACAAATAGGAATTAAAGTACCACGTGACAAATAAGATATAATCCACTAATTTTTCCTTAAAAAAAAACCTGTCCTTCATAACATATCAAGGAAAGAATATTGGAAATGAAACATTCTATGGGCTACATTATGTCCCCCCCACCCCACCCAGTTCATATGTTGAAGCCCCAATTCACAATGTAATGGGATTTGGAGGCAAGCCTTTGGGAGGTGATTAAGCTTAGATGAGTCATGAGAGTAGGGCCTTCATGATGAGATCGATGCCTTTATGAGAAGAAACATGAGAGTTCACCATCTCTGCCTGCCATGTGGGGAAACAGTAAGAAGGCAGTCATCATCGGCAAGCCAGGAAGAGAGCTCTCACCAGGACCAGACCCTGTTGGTGCCCTGATCTCCTACATCCCTGCCTCCAGAACTGTGAGCAATCAAATTTCTATTGCTTGAACCCCACCCCAACTCCAGTCCATGGTATTTTGTTATGGTAGCCCAGGCTGACTAAGGAGATGAAACTCCCAAACTGAGTCGGCATTTCATCAGTGAGGTTCTGTGGGAAGAGCCCTGGAGGGGATGCAGAGGGGACATTCATTTATCTATAGCCTGGGGTCTGTCATTGACTTCCCATGTGACCTCGGACACTTGCTCCCTGATGTGACCACTGGTCCCACATCTCTATAATCAGGGGCCACACTGAGCTACTGGCAGCACCACCCACTCCCAATTAATTGGACAGTGACTCTACCTGGGAACTGCAGTCACTGATGACACTGCAGGAACTAGGGGAATGGGAAGAAATGATCACAGAAGCCAGTGACAAGGGGGAATAACACAAGGGAGTACAGAAATTGCCATTCTGGGCAGCCTGGGTGGCTCAGCAGTTTAGCACCGCCTTCAGCCCAGGGTGTGATCCTGGAGACCCGGAATGGAGTCCCACATCAGGCTCCCTGCATGAAATGGAGCCTGCTTCTCCTTCTGCCTGTGTCTGTGCCTCTGTGTGTGTGTGTGTGTGTCTCATGAATAAATAAATAAAATCTTTAAAAAAAATTGCCATTCTAACATAATATATAATGTGAGCTGTATAACTAAGATGTGCATTTATGAAATCTGCTTCCAAACCAAAGATCAAAATTAAATACAGCAGCACCATGGCCATCTCTTTGTACCGGAGGCTATGATGTACAAATAAATGAAAGGAATGCAGATACCGCAAAGGGAGAGAATGCTGGCACTACAGAAAACACAGTGGTTACCCATCTCCTTTCTACTCATTATTATCATATACAGTGATTTTTCCAAGATGGAGTCTAAAAGCCTAATTGTGTAGAGAAAAAAGAAGAAGCAATACTAACCCAGGACACAATAGTGCTGTCAACAAAAAATTCGTCTTCCAGTTAACACCTTTAAGGGCTGGGGAAGTAAAAGAAATAGTTATTATAGCAATTTATGCAGCTCACTGTACAACTACTTTATACCTAGGACACAATGATATTTTGAGAGACTGGCTAAAATGCCCCATGCAGGGTGGGGCTCAGTGGTCGAGCATCTGCCTTCCATTCAGGGCATGATCCCAGGGTCCTGAGATCGAGTTCCCAATTGGGCTCCCTGCGAGGAGCCTGCTTCTTCCTTTGCCTGTGTTTTTGCCTCTCTCACTATGTCTCTCATGAAGAAATAAATAAAATCTTTAAAAATAAATAAATAAACTAAAATGCTCCATGCAATTTTTAAATGTTTTCCTTTATGGCCTCTTAATTTCTACATTTAACACACCAACTAACTGGAATGATAACAGTTGCAGTGCTTACTCTTATACATTCTAGCGGACACATATCCAGCAGGAGTTCCCAGGAGGATCCATAACACAACAGCACAGGTCATTAGGGCACCCCGATTGGCGGGGGAAAGAAAGCCGAGGCAGGCCAGAACTAAAGGTACAGAAAAGAAATATCAAAGCAGTGACAATAACAGCCTCAGAAGCACACAAGACCTTATAATAAATTAAAGGTCCACTTTATTAAACACATTATGTGTAACAGTACACAAGGAATTTCTGTGGTATGAGTATTTCAGTAACCCTGTGAATGAATGTTATCTACTTAGCTAACAACAATTTTTTTCTTAACAAAAAAGGTGTGATTTTCAATAGCAGGCAAATGAAGTCTGTTCCCAAGACTTTGGGTCCAGTCTTTAATCTCGCTGTTTAAATACAAATTAAACAAACTCACTCACTCTTCTCTACTCCACTATCACTCCCTAAACAGCAAACCATATTTCACACCAAAATTTCCTTCCACTTCCTCTTATTCGAAGTGAGGAATTAAAAAAAAAAAAGAATCAAAGCAAGACTCCACCTTAGGAAAATGTAACCTCAAGAGCTAAATTTTTAAACTATCACTGACATGTGAAACACCTAATAAGCCATATTTTTTACAGCAGCTTTGTTTATGAAAATCACCACTCTGGCTATCAAAAACTGACAAGCTCCATTTTTACCTTATAAATGAAGGCAGCCAGGGTTCATCAGCTGTTCTAAGACTACTAAAGAGGCCATTCTGTGTAGACATTTAAAGACCAGCACCTAGGCTTACCATATTTCAAAATGCTAGTCGTTAATTATGAATTCCCTTAGTCCACATAAAAAATATGCTTCTACCCTCATGCTGATTTTCAAGAAAGCATCTGTTTTACAAGGCAAGGTATATGTGTATTGGACATTACAATAAATTATTCAGAACTGAAGAAGCCCTGAAAGGTCCTTGACATAGGAATACATTTAGACTTGTATCCTTAATTTGAGAAAATGAAAATATAAGTACTATAAAACACACATTTTCTTAAACTTTAGGTATTTTCAAAGTCATTTTGCACACATGGATCAAAATTGGACATATGCCAGCAGTTGACTAAGAATGTTTAAGACAATACCTATTGATCTTAGCCTACTCACATAAGGTAACAAATGTCATGATCAAAATTTGTGTTCCTTGGCCCAGGAAAACCGACAGCAACATTCTTCTCTTTGGAGGTCTGAATACATCTCCATGAACCAGCTTCCAACCAAAGTCCTCCTGGATGTCTTCCTGCATATGAGAAAGACATGTGTATAACACATGTATGTGTGTAAACACACACTATTACAGAAAGTTACCAAAACTCTGAAAATTAGATGAAAATTAATTTTCCTCTAAAGACAGACTAACTGGAAACCAATAGCTCACTTTGGATACTCTGGAAGGTAAGTGATCCTGCCATAGATAAATTGCTCCCTAGCTCTATGGTTTGCACTAGGGGGAATGTGTTCATCATATAGGGCACATACCTGGCTTAATTTCATGAAGAAAGCAAAATGATTTAACATACAGAAGGAATTCAACCAATTTTACAGAGATCTAAAATTCACCAATACGCAAATGATTATAAGTCAAAACAGTATAAATGAGATAAAATAAATTTAACCTAAAGGACAGTATTTTGCAATGTTTACTACATTTATCTCATGCTCCAAATTAATGAAAACCTTAAATAATAATATTTTGGAAGTTCAGAAACACATAAAAAGGAATAGAACCAGAGTTGATAACAAATACTTCTCTAGGGCGGTTCAGTCAGTTAAGCAACTGCCTTTGGCTCAGGTGATGATCCCGGGGTCCTAGGATCAAGCCCTGTATCCATCTCCCTGCTCAGTGGGGAGTCTTTTTCCCCCCTCTCTCCCTCTGCCCCTCCCCTTGTTCATGCTCTCTCTCTCTCTCAAATAAATAAAATTTAAAAAAACACAAATACTTCTCTAATAACCTTACTTGTACTTTTTAAGGATCTATACAACTCCATAATTTCTGATTTGGTATAAGAGGCAAAGTGACTAGACATTGAAAATGTGCTGTATTCAAGGTATTACTCTAAGTAAAAATATAATATTGGCAGCCCGGATGGCTCAGCAGTTTAGCGCCGCCTTCACCCCAGGGCCTGATCCTGGAGACCCGGGATTGAGTCCCACGTCGGGATCCTTGCATGGAGCCTGCTTCTCCCTCTGCCTGTGTCTCTGCCTCTCTCTCTCTCTGTCTCTCGTGAATAAATAAATAAAATCTTATATATAGTCAATATATATTATATTGACAACTGGGCAGAGTAGGCATTTAAATATGTGCTGAATCAAATATGTGCATTTTTACTTACAGGATTTATCTGATTGTATCTGATAATGTCTCTGTGGAGAGTCCTTAATAGAATCATAGCCACCATCCCAGATAAGAAGAGAATGATAACAAAGGAATTCATAATACTGGAAAATTTAAGGAAGAAAAAGAGAGACAGAAGTTAAATCTCAAGTTCCTTTCCTGAACAGGACAAAGAAAATGTGTGTACATATAAAAGAAAGACATTCAAATTATCATTATCTCGATCAGTTTTCCAAGGTTAAACTTAAAATCAAGTGCTGAATATATCAATATATTAAATGAATGTAAAGCTCTACCACAAAAGTGTATTACAAATAAAGCAGTAGAAGCAACACTATTATTCTTAAGGGGATTTTAGAATTATTTTTAAGAGTACATTCGCAAAAAGAAGTGAGAAGTGTATAAGAACAATAACAGAAACTCAGTTCCAGAGTATGGAACTGAGAATGAAAATTCAGGAATCAAGGTTGAAATAATGGCTAACTTCTTAGCTGACAGACCAAGGTTGTACTCTCTTTATCATTCTATGAGCTCAGGGTAATGATCCTATGGACAACTTACGTACCAGCTCTTACTATTTCTAAAACTAAAATTTGGGGGCACTTGGATGGCTCAGTCAGTTAGGTGTCTGCCTTCAGCTTGGGTGATGATCCTGGGGTCCTGGGATCGAGCCCCACATCTGTCTCCCTACTCAGCCGGGAATCTGCTTCTCCCTCTCCCTCTACCCCTCCTCCAACTCGAGCATGCTCAGTGTCTATCAAATAAATAAATAAAACCTTTAAAAATAAATAAATAAATAAATAAATAAATAAATAAATAAATAAATCTAAAACTAAAACTTAAAAATTATCCCCAAATCAAAACCAGTGCCTCTGCCATCCCACCACCCAGCCAAACCCAGACACATCAACAAAGTTTCACCGGAATCTCTGAAAAGACCAGCATTGTTTTTAGAAAGGTGCCAATAAGATGATTGAGGTTTACAATGGCCAAGGTAGAGATGGTGGTGGGGAAGGCCAAAATAGGTGAAGCAGGTACACACTTCCAGTTACAAAATAAACAGGTCACTGGTGGTTACCATAGGGGAAGGGGGCTAGAGGGATGGGCAAAATGGGTGAAGGAGAGCGGGAGGTGCAGGTTCCCAGTTAATAGAATGAATAAGTCATGGGGTTGAAAGGTACGGCATAGGGAATATAGTCAATGGTGCTGTAATAGGGCTCAATGGAGTCAGATGGCAGCTACACTTGAACAAAGCACAGCATAACCTATAAACTTGTCCAATTACCATGTTGTACACCTGACACTAGTGTAACATTGTGTGTCAACTATACTTTTTGATATAAATAAGTAAATAAGGTATCCCTGGGTGGCGCAGCGGTTTGGCGCCTGCCTTTGGCCCAGGGCGCGATCCTGGAGACCTGGGATCGAATCCCACGTCGGGCTCCCGGTGCATGGAGCCTGCTTCTCCCTCTGCCTGTGTCTCTGCCTCTCTTTCTCTCTGTGTGTGACTATCATAAATAAATTTTAAAAATTTAAAAAAATAAAATAAAATAAAATAAATAAGTAAATAAGCAAGCCCTGGGGATAAAAGGTACAGTACAGGGAATATAGTCAATAATATTGTAATAACTGCGTATGGTGACAGATGGCAACTACACCCATCACGGTAAGCATTTTGTAAAGTATAGGACTGTCAAATCAATATGCGGTACATCCGAAACTAATAATACTGTACGTCAACTGTACTTCAATTAAAAATTTTTAAAAAGATGATTGATGTCTAAAATGTCTGTTAAATGTAAGTAAATTAGCTCGCGACAGAAACTAAAGCATGTTCTTCATTACACTATAAATATCAATACTACGAGACATTAGTCCCCACAATGTATCTGGAGGCCCTCTGCTTTCACAGTCCCTTTGGAGAAACCATTTACATAAATTTTATCTGAAGAGACTTCTGGGGGTGTAACAAAATTGGACCTTCACAGTTGCCCAAACAAAAGACTCTGTGGAAAAGCTACAATATGACCATAATAATGAAGATGAGAAGGAGGAGGGAGAGCAGGAAGAGAAGGAACAAATCTAGAAAAATAGGAGTGGGAGATGCTGTTCTCACTTTTTTAAAAGATTTCTTTGTTTAGAGAAAGAGAGTGCAGGTGAGGGTGGGAGAGAGGCAGAGGGAAAGGGAGAGAGAATCTCAAGCAGACTCCCCGCTGAGCATGAAGTCCAATAAGGGGCTCAATCCTTCGACTCCGAGATTATGACCTGAGCTGAAATCAAGAGTCTGTGGCTTAACCAACTGTACTACTCAGGCACCCTGCTATTCTCACTTTAAACGCAATGGCAATAGAAAAAAATCATCTTGAAGGCCCATACTCACCTTTCCTCACTTACAGTTTTACTTTTCTAGTCATCTTCCATCCCACATCGAGCACCCTGACCTCAGCCCTTTGCTCAGCCCTTTGCCACAGTAATGCCCAATCACCACCTTCTCAGCTGGTCCATCCCTCTGTCTCAGGCTGAAAAGTCTCACTCTGGTTTGGACCAGATTCCTGAGGAATCCAACACTTTCACTCTGAATCCACCAGAGAACATAGTGAGCTTCGTGGGAGCAGAAGCCTGCAGGCCTCTCTCACTGTCCCAGGGCCCAGCAGAGCGCCCAGCCCCCTAACAGACCCTGGGCAAGAAGGCCAGCCGAATGAGCCCCCTTTCACTCGCACACCTTATCTCCACACAGTCCTCTCTGTCGTCTGACCTGCTGGCAGAATGTCCCCTTGACGAGTTTTGGTTTCTCATCTGTAATCCCTTGCCCTTTCTCCTGGCTGTCTTCTCCAACTCTTAGGCATCCCAACCTGCGTGTACCCCAGCTGCTCACTGCTTTGCCCCCTCTCGGTTTCGCTCAGACTTTCTGAACCCGGGATCAAGTCCCGCATCAGGCTCCTGGCATGTCTCTCATGAATAAATAAATAGAATCTTTTATAAAAATAAAAACTAAATAAAAATATATATGTACAGGGGTGCCTAATGGCTCAGTCAGCTAAGCATCTGACTCTTGATTTCTGCCCAGGTTATGATCTCAGGGTCCTGGAAATGAGCCCTGCATCAGGCTCCACACTGACCAGGGAGTCTGCTTGACATTCCCTCTCCTTCCCCTCCCCCTGCTCAATCTTTTATTTATTTATTTATTTATTTATTTTATTTTCTTATTTTATATAATCTGTATTATATATACAGATATATATATTTATATATATCCCCCCACTCAAGCTACATATTCTTCATTTCATAAAGTATGTTACCTAGGGGTGCCTGGCTGGCTCAGTCAGGGGAGCACATGACTTGATCTCAGGGTCGTGAGTTCAAGCTCCATGTTAGGGGTAGAGATTACTAAAAATAAATAAATAAAATTAAAAATAAAAGATATAACTAAAATACTCACCTAAACCACTGAATGTTGGTATGAGGCATGGACTCCAAAATATAATCCCATCTAGATGCCCACCTGATGTTTTTGTTTTCCTAAAAAAACAAAAAATATACAATTATATGACCAAACTTTCACTGACTTCTTGCTAGTTATAATGCTAAAACAGACAGAAAGTTATTCTGCATGTACTTTCTCCATTTCTTTACTGCTAACTTCATGGAATAATGAGATATACCATGGCATTTTATCTTCTTTTTATTAACTGGTATTCTTCTTCATTCCAGAAAGGGACTAGGAAGAAACAAATTTTAGCTTGCTGCTGTTCACCAGAAGTAGCATTCTTTAAAAAAAAAAAAAACAGACTATTTATGGGCACTTGGAGGACTCAGTCCGTTAAGCTTCTGCCTCCAACTCAGGTTGTGATCTTAGGATCCTGGGATCGAACCCACATCAAGTCCCACATTGGGCTCTCTGCTCAGTGGGGAGCCTCTTTCTCCCCCTGCCCCTCCCCCTACTCGTACTCACCCTCTCAGATAAATGAAAATTTTAAAAATAAAACAAAGCATCTATTTAAAGTAATCTCTACACCCAATGTGGGTCTTGAACTCACAACCCTGAGATTAAGTCCCGTGCTCTTCTGCCTGAGCCAGCCAGGCAACTCTGCATTTTTATGTTAAGTCTTTTGAGATGTAGTAGCAATAAGTTTATAAAAGATGCTTTGTTTTCAACTTTTGTAATTTTCAATACTGAATAAACCACAAAAAAATACAATTAAACAATCAGGCTGTTTTTCCTGATGTGTGATCAAATTCAAACTGTCAGTAGCTTTTTTTTTTAAGATTTTATTTATTTATTCATAAGACACAGAGAGAGAGAGAGAGAGAGAGGCAGAGACACAGACAGAGGGAGGAGCAGGCTCCATGCAGGGAGCCTGATGCGGGACTAGATCCCAGGACTCCAGGATCATGCCCGGGGCTGAAGGCAGGCCCTCAACCACTGAGCCACCCAGGCATCCCATATCAGTAGCATTCTTATAAAATATCCCCAGTAGATGAAAATCTTAACTGGTAATCCGCAGTAAATACTTACACCATTAATACAGAGTAATCACCCCTCAAATCAATAACATGCTCTTAGCAAAAGGAAAATGCTGGTACAAATAGACCAAGTAGTATTTGAAATGACTTAGGTGTTTTTTTCTGAAGTTTAGAGTTGGAGGATGGAGAAACTCAATGTGCACTGCTTTTCTTTTTCTTTCTTTCTTTCTTTTTTTTTTTTTTTATAAGTAAGCTTCATGCCCAGCACAGGTCTTGAACTCAAAACCCTGAGATCAAGAGCTGCATCCAGCCAGGTGTCCTTAATGTGTACAACTTTAAAAAAACAACCCTAAGGGGCACCTGGCTGGCTCAGTCAGTAGACCATGCATGCAACTCTTGATTTTAGGGTTGTGAGTTTGAGCCACACGTTGGGTGTGGAGCTTACTTAAAAATATAAAAATTTATAATAATCTAAATGATAGATTTTCATTGGGTTTTAATTCAACAGTGGATTTTAAAAAAAAAAAAAAAAAAAAAAAAAACAGTGGATTTTAGTTAAAACCCGATGACCAGGTGATCGCAGTTAACATTACCAGTGACAGGGTATGTTGACATCAAGTGCCTTCTAATGTACAGTATCACTTCTGCAGTATAATCTCTGTCTAGAATGTATGGCCTGAGCCTGGTCATAAAGAACCATCAGACAGACCCAGATTAATGGTCATCCTGCAGATTGTAAAGTCTTTATAAAAATTTCAAGGATGTGAAAGACAGAGAAAGATGGAAGAACTGGTCTGGATTGGAGATCAGAACTAAACAACACATAATCCTGCATGGTATCTCAAACCACAAAGGGAAAAAGTGACATTGTTGGCCAGCCAGTGACATTTGAATGGATGGATGTGGACCAGATGGTAATGTGATACCAATGCATGATTTGGAGAGTTATGTGCTAGTTATATGCTATGCTAATAGGAAAGTGATCTTTTTATTTTTTTTTAAGACTTTATTTATTCATGAAAGACACAGAGAGAGAGAGAGGCAGAGACACAGGTAGAGGGAGAAGCAGGCTCCACACAGGGAGCCTGATCTTGGGTCTCCAGGATCACGCCCTGGGCTGAAGACAGCGCTAAACCCCTGAGCCACCCAGGCTGCCCGGAAAGTGATCTTTTTAGGGGAAAGACTGGAGTGTTTAGGAATGATAGAACACCTACCTCTCTAAAGATTCAGAAAAAGGCTAATACTAATGGACGCACAGAGAAGGGTGAACAAAGCAGCAAATGAGTTAAACGGTAACAATTGGGGCATCTGATTTAAAGGGACTATGGGGGTTCTTTGTATTGTTCTGGCGATCTTTCTGTAGTCTGAAATTGTTTCAAAATAAATTATTATGTAAAGCCTATCAGGAAATCAGAATTTATAGACAAATCAAGGGATAAATACTCATTGCATAAAAGAATGTATCCTAGCCATTCTATTATAATATAGTTTCTATAGTAAAATGTGACTTGATTTGTATGAATCTGAATTACAGGCATCTTCTTCACCATCTGAATTACAGGCATCTTCTTCACCAGCCTATCTATTGCCTTAAGCAAGATAACTCATATCAAGCCTTTCAGAAAGGAGAGATACTTTCAAATACGCAACATGAAGTTTGGATTTTAAATACAAAGAAAGCCTAGAGAAATCTGCAGTGGTGAAACCTAACAGTTTTTGCACCAAACATTGCCATCTGCTGGAAATAACAGGCCATAACACATATTACTCTTCCCTAAGAAAGTAAGAAACTACTGAAAGATCCTAAGGCACCTTTGAGAACAAATTGATCAATGCAGACAGATAACTAAGTGGTGGAACCTACTTCTTAATCCACCAAAAACTCCTGAGTTATTCTGCTTCTTTACACACCAGAGTTTCAAAATCTTTTATAAGACATAACAATTCTCATAAAATCCCATGAGGTAAACAAGTCTTTAGTGTTGTTTATATTACAGGCACAAGCAGCAGAGGTAGAAACAAAGACAGGACTCGAGTCCTGACACAATATTTCACCATGGATCTTACTCAACAAACATGCAGGGCCTCCAAGAATCCAATGGGCAGTTAGCTAAGGCTTCTTCTAGTCCAGATGTTTTCAACTGGGGGAGCAGCACCCCCTAGAGGGCATAATGAAAATGTGCAGGGATGCTTCTGGAATTTGCAGCATAGGATGCCAGACTTCCTGCAGTGCCCTCAGAGACCAGCCCCACAAAGAATTAAGAAAAACGTCCAAAATGCACCATCCAATGTAGTGTGAGTGAAAAACTGCTGATGATTATTATCCATGCCTGGATTCTAATTCCATTGCACAGATAAAGTATTCTTTACACGTTTTTAATATACATTGACTTTTTCGTGGAATGCAACTACCATGTAAATTGAAGGGAAAGGGTGCTATGTTTGCTTTGAAACTTTTCTTACGGTATTTTTTCAGGTAATCTCTCTCCCCAATATGGAACTCACAACCCCAAGATCGAGAGTAGCATGCTCTATCGACTGAGCCAGACAGGCACCCCTGGATTGAAACTTTACCAAAATTGATCAACATTTCAAGATATCATGCCATCATTTGGAAATATGTGGTACTTGCGCTACCAATGTACAAGTCTTGTATTCATCTACATCCACAGCTGTCACATTTGCAGTGATCATACACATTGGCAAAGGCACCAGAAATGGGCTGAAATATGCACTGAACTACATGCTATTTTATTTGAAATTATTTTCCTTTTATTTTGTTATAATTAGAGTGTTATACTGATGTTTATTAAAACCATGCACATAGACAGGTTCATACAGTACCTATAAATACGAATTGACAGTAGTAAAGGGAAACTGCCAAAACATTTGATATTAAAATAGGACGTCAGGGGTGCCTGGGCAGTTCAGTCAGTTGAGCATGTCTGACTCTTGGTTTCAGCTCAGGTCAGGAACTCAGAATTGGATCAAGAACCCACGTGGGGCTCCGAGCTCAGCACAGAGTCTGCTTCCCCCCAGCTTCCCCCTGCATACACACACACGCTCTCTCTCTCTGGCAAATAAATAAAATTTTTAAATAGATAAATAAATAAACAAACAAACAAATAAGGACATCAATGTGATAGGGTTGAGAACTACTGATCCATTTCAACACTCTCATTTTATTATGGAGAAACTGAAGTCCAGAGAGGCAAATGAACTTACTCAAGGTCACATTATGAGTCTGAGGCCAGCTAGCACCAAAATACCAAAATTTTCCGCTTCTCAATTCAGTTAGTGGCCCATGCTGCCTACAAATCAAGAATGTATTTTGGAGGGGGAGGGAAAACAATGCTATAAATGTGGCGAGGGTCCCAGGATGGCCCACCTATAAAGCTTATACAACTCACATACATGGCCAAAAATACTGGGATTAGAGTGAAACAAAAAAATATTTGGTTGGTAGTACAAAAACAGTAAGTGGGGCACCTGGGTGGCTCAGTGGTTGAGTGTCTACCTTCAGCTCAGGTCGTTATCCCAGGATCCTGGGATGGAGTTCCAAATCGGGCTCCCTGCAGGGAAACTGCTTCTTCTTCTGCCCATGTCTCTGCCTCTTTCTCTGTGTCTCTCATGAATAAATAAATAAAATATTTTTAAAAATAAAAAGAAAAGAAGTCCAGCTCAAGGCCTCTCTCTTATAAAGCCTTCCTGGCCAATTCACCCACCATGATGCCTTCCCATTTTAAAGTCACACCATGTATTACAGATGCAGTATTAAGAGCCTGGACTCTCTAGTCAAACAAAACTTGGTTTATAATCCTTTACATTGGTGACATGGGGCAAATGACTTTCCTCCTATGAGTCTCAGTTTTATTTTCTATAAAATGGAGATTTAAAATAGTACCTGCTTTCAGAGGACTATTGTGAGAAACAAAGTTAAAGTAGGTACTTTACAAAAATTCCCATGCCAGGCATATAATAGGCACTCGATAAATATTTGTCATATAAATGGATGAATAAAAGGTCTTCATTCAGATGGTTTTTTTTTTCATTCAGATGTTAATCTTTATGACCCATCCTGCCATAACTGCTGAACAAATTTGAAATGCAAACCCCAAACTTTATACCCATTTGGGAAAATGAATCACTTTCTGAAAGCATAAAGTGCACAAAATGCTTGTGTAAAAAAACAAAAAGGCAGACTTTCTTAAACTAAAAATGATATTGCCTCTGGACCTTTCTGCAGCTAGTGGCTGCCTGACCAGGGGCTCAGGCCCACAATCTCAGCTGATGACCATGGGCTCTGCTTCCAAATGGCAACTTGCAGGTGGCTGCAGGGGAGGTACAAGGAGGTCTAAGGTGATAGAGGAAGGCCAGAATGATGGAGGTCACAACCAAGGTGGCTGAGGAGCCCCAGCTCCTGCATGGCACTAACATCTATAAGTGGCTTGACACGTGCATGAAGTTCAGCTTCCCATCCATGTCCCCCGGGGCCTGGTCCCTGTGTCAGGATCACACCTCTCCTCCCCTGCTGACCCCGAGAATGACTCTGTGTGCCCGAGGTACATGGGAGGCTTCCACAGTCTGCCCGAGGGTGAGAGTGTCGTTCACCCAACCCAGGGCCAGGAATCAATCCATGTTGCAGGACCTGGTAGGATTTTCCGTGCTGGGATGGAGAAACAGCAAAAAGAGGGAAAACATGTGCAAGCACGGGCCAAAGGGGAAAACATGTGCAAGCACGGGCCAAAGGGGAAACTCCCAGGAAATGTGAAGGTCTAGATCTTTGCCAATAGGGTAGCCCCTCATCACATGTGGTTATTCAGCACTCACAATGTGGCTGGTCTTAAGTGAGATGAGCTGCAGGTATAAAATATATGCCACATTTCAAAGACTTGGTACAAGATAAGAGAACCTAAGGTATTTCTTTACCAAAACAAGTGCTATACAAATGCAGCATTCTCGTTAATAAGTGTGTTCCTCACAGGGGTATAGGTTATCAGTTCTGACACTACATGTATGCTAAGGTTGAACAAATAAGTCCACATATTGTAGATGATAGGGGCCAGGTTTCTCAGTGTCAGAAAAGAAAAGTTACCAATGCGCAAGGGGAGAGGGCTAGCCCGAACACTGCAGTGGCTTACAGTCACAGATACTGGTATGAACTCATGTTCATGTATTTCGTTATCCACTCACTTACTTTTATACTTTCCCATTTGTGATTAATAAGTCATCTGTGGAGTGCTACTTTGCCACTGTGAGAGTAACCAGTTTTCCCAATAACTGTTCACCTCCAATTTTTTTTAAAGATTTTATTTATTCATGAGAGACACACAGAGAGAGGCAGAGACACAGGCAGAGGGAGAAGCAGGCTCCATGCAAGGAGCCTGATACAGGACTCAATCCCAGGAATCCAGGATCAGGCCCTGGGCCAAAGGCAGATGTTCAACCACTGAGCCACCCAGGCATCCCCGTTCACCTCCAATTTTAACATCCATTGATAACATTGACCTGAATCGATTATTTAATTGGAGGGTGAAAAATAGTAGTTTTCAAATTAAATTTCCACTTCAAATAGTCATTACCACTGAAGGTATTCAACAAATGAAGACAGAATAGTTGAAAAAATCCTTCATAAGCCGTAATGCAGTTTATTTTTTATTACAGTTACCAATGTATGAAGCTTTGCTTCTTATTTGTCTACTGAAAGCTCAAGCTATCTTATAGGTTAAATAAGATTCTGTGAGCTACTCTAAGATGCAACAACCATATACACTTAGGAGATCCAAAGTGGCAACCACAATGCAATATAAATTATACTCCAGAAGAGTACTCCAGAGCCAAGTGTGGCTGTAAAATGCCGAGTTAGACTCAGTCAAAAGGTTTCTTTATTAGGAGACTTTTAAATATTTTACTAATGTGCTTTGTGAAGCTAAGAAAGGAAGTAGTAGAAAGGCACTTGACTGACTCAGTCAGTTAAGCATCAACCTTCAGCCCAGGTCATGATCCTGGGGTCCTGGGATCAAGTCCTGCATAGGGCTCCCTGCTCCTTGGGGAGCCTGACTCTCCCTCTGCGTCCCTCACCCCCGTGTCTCTCATGAATAAATAAAATCTTTTTTAAAAAAGGAAGTAGTAGAAAGTAGCATTTTCCAAACTTATTTGACTAGTGTTCCAGGGAATGCACTTTGAGAAATGTTGATATCTATCATTATCACTGGGTCAAAAAAGCATTTTTCAACTCAAGACAATAAAATGAACAGCACTAGAAATATACATCACCACTCCTCCTGACCTCCTCCACCTACAACAGCAACATTCTGGTGTTCAGATGCACGCATGAGCTACTGTTGTGTGAGACATTTATAAATCACATGTTCCAGGACACCTGGGTGGCTCAGCAGTTGAGCATCTGCCTTCAGCTCAGAGTGTGATCCTGGGGTCCTGGGATCAAGTCTCGCATCATGGTCCCTGCAGGGAGCCTGCCTCTCCCTCTGCCTATGTCTCTGCCTCTGTGTGTGTGTGTGTCTCTCTCTCATGATTAAATAAATAAAATCTTTAAAAATAAATAAAGAAATCACATGTTCCTGTATCCACCAGAAGGAATAGGAAACATTGTGTGTCTACTAGGGGTTGGGCCCTATGCTAAACCTTTTATGTTAGTTCACACATTTCTGATAGTAATCACAGGAGGCGATTATTTTATCCCCATTTTACAGGTTAGGAAAAAGAGGTGAGAAGTACCCTGTCCAAGGTTCACACAGCGAGTACATGTCAGAGCCAGAATTCAAACTCAGGAATGTCTGGTTCTTTCCACAGTGCCACTTCTTGAAGCTAAGGGCCTTCTAAGCACCCTAAAGGAGCTTCCATGGGAGAGGGAAATAATTCCCTCTTCTGGAAGAGCTTCCAGGATATGGACCTGTTAAGATACAAGGGGTTGGGACCTAACCAAAATAAGGAAATTTCCCCAATCCTCCCTTTTGGCATAGCTACATCTGAACTTGTACTTCAACTTTTAACAGCCACAGTTGCTTCCTGACAGGCAGACAGTCCACTAGCACTATACCATGTAGGCTCCTGGTATGAACCTGAACCTCAATTTAGATGTGCTCTCCCTTGGCTTTTACTATACTATAAACATAAAAGTTCCTACATTTAACTTTTTTTAAGTAGGCTCCACACCCAACGTGGGGCTTGATCTCACAAACCTGAGATGAAGAGTCACTCTACTGACTGAGCCAGCCAGGTGCCCTCCTACATTTAAATTTTTAACAGCTGATGAATAAGTGATAAATATGTAGAAGGGCTTCAGTTTTTTGATCAACTGCTGATAGTAGCTTAGACTCAATAATATTCTCAATCACTGGAGAAGGGTTATTTTCCTTTCTTTGGGGTATATTTCACTTTCTTCCCCCAGATTACACTTGCGTATTTCATCCAGAGATCAGAGGGCTGACTGGACTATACTACTTTGGGTAAACCTCGGGATGTAGGATCAGGTAATCCTGATCTCTAGCTGGACAATCTAAAGTACACACACACACACACATCTCTAACATAAACGTTTCTCGTTTTCTTCACAGTAACTCTGCAGACAGGAAATAGAATAGGCCTTTAATACAGAAAGCCAGAATGGTAGAGTAGAAAAGCTATGAGTCTGGGGGCTAGACAGACCTGAGTTTGAATATCAATTCCACCTTCTGCCTGCTATGATCCTGAGAAAATTACTTCCTCTCACTGGGCTTTGGTATCCTCATTTATAAAATGGATATAACCATGGGGATCCCTGGATGGCTCAGTGGTTGGGTGTCTGCCTTTGGCCCAGGGCGTAGTCCTGGAGTCCCGGGATCGAGTCCCACATCAGGCTCCCTGCATGGAGCCTGCTTCTTTCTCTGACTGTGTCTCTGCCTCTCTCTGTGTGTGTCTCTCAAATAAATAAATAAAATCTTTAAAGAAAAATAAAATGGATATAAGCACATAGGTGATACACAGGGACAAAAGCAAGGCATCCCCAACCCGGAATAGCTTTAAGAATGAGATTAGGAAAAAATCCTGTTGTAATGGTTGTCAGGCCATCTATAGAAATGACACAAACGGAGCAAAATTTGTAAATATTTATTTTTTTTTAATTTTTTAAACTTTTTTTTAAATTTTTTTATTTATTTATGATAGTCACACAGAGAGAGAGAGAGAGGCAGAGACACAGGCAGAGGGAGAAGCAGGCTCCATGCACCGGGAGCCCGACGTGGGATTCGATCCTGGGTATCCCGGATCGCGCCCTGGGCCAAAGGCAGGCGCCAAACCGCTGCGCCACCCAGGGATCCCAAAATTTGTAAATATTTAAAGAAATTTGAGATCTAATCCCAAATAATGTGATTAGGGTTTGGTTTCAAGAAGGCACATCTAAAGCTTTAAGAAATAAGCCCTTTATACAAAAATCAAGTATCATCAAAGCTGAATCAAAAATATGAGATATAGTCCTTTAAAAAATTAAAAAGAGAAATGCATAGATCTATATAATCATAATTAGGTTTTCCCCATAAAAGGAAGTCCCCAAAGTTAATCTTTTGGTGAAGCACCTCTAATACTGTCCGGGGATAAGAGAACCTAACCCATAGTTCATAGGCAAGAAGAGCACCAGAGTGCCATGAATATCATCTTTTAATACTCATTTCCCTTTGCTCTGGGGGTCCTATGCTCACCAAGAAACTTTCCATTTATTCTATTCTATTCATATTTGCTTTCTCACATATCATTATAACAGGCAGATGTGCTAACCAGCTAACATGAATGGTGTGGTCCTCTAGGCATGTATATATAGTTCTTCATGTAAATTAATAAATTGGTATTCTGATTTATACATTGGTCCCATAGCAGTTTGTTTAGTATGAATCAATCTTCTTTTGATATGCTCACAGAATTAAAATTCTGAAGCGGGCAGCCCCGGTGGTGCAGCGGTTTAGTGCCGCCTGCAGCCCAGGGCGTGATCCTGGAGACCCTGGATAGAGTCCCACGTCAGGCCCCGAATCGAGTCCCACGTCGGGCTCTCTGCATGGAGCCTGCTTCTACCTCTGCCTGTGTCTCTGCCTCTCATTCTCTCTCTGTGTCTTTATGAATAAATAAATTAAAAAATAAAATAAAATAAAATAAAATTCTGAAGCAAGATTTTGAAAGACTGACAAAAACTTAGTACTGCTGAGTGTGTGAGGAAACAGCAGATCCTCAGGCTGAGCAATTTGGACAAGAATTTGACAATGTGTTATCAAAATATGTACACTCTTTTACCTAACTAATCCTACCGCTAGGAAGTTAACTTTAGGAGATAATCACACAAGGAAAAAAGTAAGAATGTTCATTCATTAAAGCATTGTTTATAATAATTAAAAATCAGATATTTGAGTTGTTCGTATTGATAGTGCACTAACTAAATCAATTACGAATAAAATGGAGTACAGGGCATCGGGGTAGTGCAGCTTGATTTCAGCTCAGGTCATGATCTTAGGGTCATGAGATCGAGCCCCATGTGGGGCTCTGTGTTCAGCATGGAGTCTGCTTAAGACTCTCTCTCCCTCTGCCTCTGCCCCTCCCCAATGCCCTTCTCTAAAATAAATTTAAAATAAATCTTTAAAAAAATTAAAAAATAAATGTACTATGCAATAAATAAAATAAAAAGGATGTGACTCTATATATATTGACATGGAAAGATGTCCATGACATACACATGAGTAAAAACAATAGATGCAATATCTCATCTGTACATAGCTGCATATTTTTTGGTACCATGTGTAGTGTTTCCCTTGTATATTCTACAGAACACTATAACCCCATGAGTCCTGCCATGGTCTATGAAATGCCACGTATTATAATCATCTTTGGAAAATTCACAGTGCCTTTTAACATCACGAGTACTCTGGATGCCATTGTTTTCATATTGTTTAACTTAGCATTATCCAAATTAACTGCATCATAGAATCCTTTTTTCACATAACATTTTTTAAAATACAAAGCAGAAATAAATTAAATACAAAGCAACGAATTTCCAGAAAAACCTTTGGGAAACATGGGCATCAGAGAGCTGATAGATTATTCCACAGAATGCTAATAGTCACTCTGTATATCTATCTAGCTACCCAAAATCCAGACCACTACGTAAAAACAGCTACTTACAAGAGAAAAATGACAGATGTAGGAACAATAACGAATGCTATATGCTGGGGACCTGCTCTGTGTCATGCTAAGGTCATCATTCTGAAAATGAGTGTGAAATGACAGGAGGAAAAGAAATCGAACCTGAGATCAGATGACTTACCTAAGCTTACCCAGCTAGTAAGTGGCCAAGCCTCAGTTTGAACCACAGGTTAGTCTGAGACCAATAAAGATGCTCTTTGCAGGGCGCCTGTGTGGCCCAGATGGTTAAGCATCCAACTCTTGGTTTTGGCTCAGGTCACAATCTCAGGGTCGAGGGATCGAGCCCCACATTGGTCTCTGTGCTCAGCATGGAGTCTGCTTGAAATTCTCTCTCCCTCTCCCTCTGTCCCTGCCCTCACGCCTTCTCTCAAATAAATAAATAAATAAAATCTTTTTTTTAAATGATGCTTTTTTCACTACACTCTGTTTCTTCCACAACATATTTGTCCTTTATTTAAGCAGCCTGCCAGCCCACCAACCCCAGGCACCATCCCTCTGGTTTCCCAGGTACTTCTTTCAAACCTCTAGGTGAAATAAAAGAAAAGTAAATTACCTAACACAGTTCCTAAAATGTGGTAGATTTCATACTGAATTCCTGAAACAACTGTCCTCTCATGGGTTTCAATATAAATAACCTAACTACTTTCTTGGGCTCTTTGCTGTGTTATACAACTTTGACTATGAAAACGAAGGCTTTACTATTAATGAAGCATATGGTATTTAAATACTTGATTTGGAATGAAAGCAAGATGCTGGCAGGGAATACTTACTTCAAATCTCACAGAGTAAGTGTAGGTTATGTTCAACTTCTCTGTATTTTCTCCAGAAATCTCCATAGGGGGTCCACTGCAAGTTAGGTTGTTTTCATCTGAATGCTTATAGCTAATAAAAGAGGGGGGAGGAATTTTTAGACCAAACTGCCACTGTGAATTTCCAATTCATGGCTATTCAGGCTCATAACGATAGCAGACTGAAAAAATACGCCTTTCATTATATTTCATATTTAAAACTCCTTATGACTTAAAATACCTTTGTTTCTAAATGCCCCTAACAGATGGGAGTCAATATACTGCCCAAAAGAGAATACAGGTACCCTCGCTTTTCTGAGGCCCACTCTATGCCACTTCACTTTTACGCAAGATTCACATTTGCACCTGTTTTCACTAACTGAAAGAAAGGCAAAGAGGATTTTCACTTTTATGAAAAATCAAAAAGAAAATTCAGCATTGGTTTTGCAGGGAGCCATTATAGAGGCAGCTCACACCCCAACAGTGAGAGTGGCACACCCCCAAGCCCCTTCCCTAGGAACTACACTCATCATTTTTTTATTTATTTTTTATTGGTATTCAATTTGCCAACATATAGAATAACACCCAGTGCTCATCCCATCAAGTGCCCCCCTCAGTGCCCGTCACCCAGTCACCCCCACCCCCCACCCACCTCCCTTTCTACCACCCCTTGCTCATTTCCCAGAGTTAGGAGTCTCTCATGTTCTGTCTCCCTCTCTGATATTTCCCACTCATTTTTTCTCCTTTCCCTTTTATTCTCTTTCACTATTTTTTATTCCCCAAATGAATAAGACCATATGTTTGTCCTTCTCCGATTGACTTATTTCACTCAGCATAATACCCTCCAGTTCCATCCACGTCGAAGCAAATGGTGGGTATTTGTCGTTTCTAATGGCACACTCAGCATTTTGATATCAAGCCACCAGAGCTTTGAACTATGTGAGTACCTGTGCTTTCTCTCGGGTTTATCTTGTGGTATCCATTAGCAAGATGTGTCTTAAGGTATCAGAAAAGCCTAAGAGGGATCCTTGGGTGGCTCAGCAGTTTAGCGCCTGCCTTTGGCCCAGGGCGTAATCCTGGAGACACAGGATCGAATCCCACATCAGGATCCCTGCATGGAGCCTGCTTCTGCCCTCCCCCCTCTCTGTGTGTCTCTCATGAATAAATAAAATCTTTTTTAAAAAAGCCTAAGAGAGGTGACTTGGGGGGTCTGGGAATGCTCACAAAATTTTCCATATAGATCAATGGCAATTGCTTCTTCACTTTGGCATTTCAGCTTCCAAAAGCTTTTGTAGGAACACTTCACCTACGGATAGCAGGGGAAAACATGTCCCTAAGAAGCTTCTCATGGGGCACCTGGCTGGCTCAATCAGTAGAGCATGCAACTTTTGATCTCAAAATTGTAAGCTTATGTCTCATGCTGAGTGTAGAGGTTACTTTAAAATAAAATCTTTATTTTTTAAAAAATATTTTATTTATTTATTTATTTATTTATTTATTTATTTATTTATTTAGAGAAAGAGAGAGAGAGGCGGAGACACAGGCAGAGGGAGAGGCAGGCTCCAGGAAGGGAGTCCAACATGGGACTCGATCCTGGGTCTCCAGGATCACGCCCTGGGCCAAAGGCAGGCACCAAACCAGTGAGCCACCCAAGCGTCCCAAAATAAAATCTTTAAAAAAAAAAAAAAGAACCATCTCTTTGCTTGTGGATAGATTTTTTTTAAGTCCTATTAGCAAATGGCTTTATTTCTCACCTTTCATCTCATCCCTCTTCGATATATTAAACATCCTATCTTGTAATCTTAGCTGTAGGCTTAGAAAATCAAACAGATGAAGCAGGAATCATATTTATAAGCAGCCAGAGATCTTAGGGCCTACTCTGTGTAAAATGCCATGCTTAGCTGATGAAAGGTAGTGAAGACATAATATATGCAAGCCTTTTGTATTTGAAAAGGATGGTTATAAAAAATAGAAGGTGGAAAACAAAAACTAAAGAAGTTTGAAATTAGACAGAACTGATGAATCTAACAAGTGCCTGTTCATGAAAAAAAAAGACTGTAATATCACTTAAAAAATAAAAGAGGAATAAAGAGAGAGAAATCAAAAGGAGAAAACAGCAGTGCTTCCCTTTTCAATTATTTACTAAACATACAACTTATCCCTTGACTTCGGTTTAAAGACTAATATGCAAAAATAAAAAAATAAAAAAAAGACTAATATGCAGTCCTTACAAGATTGTTATTTATACATGTATATGCACAATAAAACCATTCACTCACAATTTGGGGAGTTATTGACATGTCCCTCTTCCTATTCATTTTTGTAACCCTAGTGTCTGGCACATGATATGCCCCTACTAAGTGTTTGTAGGGTGAATTTTATTTAAAGCCTAAATATATTTTTAAATAGCTATGAATTGGGGCGCCTGGGTGGCTCAGTCAGTTAGGCATCCGACTCTTGATCTCAGCTCAGGTCTTGATCTTGGGGTTGTGAGTTCAAGCTTTGTGTTGGGCTCCACACTGAGTGTGGAACCTACTTTTTAAAAAATTTAAAAATAAAAAATAAAATAAAACAGCTATGAATTAAAGAAACGATCACTATTAAGGCTTGTGATAAAAACTTAACATCTACAAAAAACATAACATATGTCATGATAATGCAAATCAAGTTTTACTGTTTAAATATGGGCCTTGAACCCAGCACAGGAAATATCTGCATTTCAAAAGAGAGAGATTATGCCGCAAAAAGGGTATTAAGATCTCCAATCAATGTAAGCCCTATTTCAAACCACCGGCCTTATGTATGGCCTTTTGGGCCATTTTCAAAATGTTGGCCTTTACTAAGTGAGATGGGAAGTCACTGGAAGATTCTGAGCAGAGATTGACATAAGCTGACATTTCAAAAGGAATGCTATCTTGAGAACAGACTGCTGGAAGACAAGGATGGTACTAGGGAGACTGGGGAGAGTTTTGCCATCAGTCAGATAAGAAACAATGTTGTCCTGGACCAGATGATCGTGGTGGAGGTGAAGAGAAGGGGTGTATCTTGACTATATTTTAAAAGTAGAGTCCCATGGTCTGCCAAAGGATTGGAATAGATACAGGGTATAAGTGAAGAATGATAAAGAGGAGTCAAGGGTGCTGCCATAGTTGGGAGGCCTGAAAGACTGGAAGAATGTAGTTGCTATCTGCTGAAATGGAGAAGACAACAGGAAAAACAGGTTGGAGGAAAGATTACAAGTTCATGTTCAGTCATGTTAAATTTCAGATGGGAGAGCTCCTGGATGGCTCAGTGGGTTAAGCTTTAGACTTTCGTTCAGGTCATGATCTCAGGGTCCTGGGATCCAGGGTCAGGCTCCCTGCTCAGTGGGGAACCTGCTTCTCCCTCTTCTTCTCCCTCTGCTCCCACCTCCCACTTGTACACTCTCTCTCTCCCAAATAAATAAATAAAATCTTTTTTAAAAATTTCAAATGCCTACTAGACATCCACATGGTCATGTCAAGTAGACAGCTACATATACAAGTTTACATATCTAAGTTGTTGTGGGGTCTAACACCATGAGACAGGATAAGATTACCAATGTGTTAGTATATATGAAGAAGAAAAAAGTTCAAAGACTCAGTTCTGGGGCCTTCCAACATGAAGATGTTGGAGAAATGAGAGGACTTATAAGCAACCAGTGAGACAGGAGAAAATCAGTAAAGTATGGTAATCCAAAAGCCAAATGAAGCAAGTAATTTTAGGGAAAAGAAATTATCAACAATGGTAACCATCAGGGAAATTAGCTAGGTACAGTCCCTAACAGAAAACACAAGACTGTAGGCCTAGAATGCCATTAGGCCTAACTCACTTATGACCTTGAGCAGATTGCCTAATTCTAAAAAAAAAAAAAAAAAAGAATTATATAGCATAGTCCTTGTTCTCAAGAGACCCACATAAATGACCTTTACAATGATTAGATAAAAGTTTTATTGCATGCATACATAAACTGTTACTATGGGCAGTGTAGAATAAATACAAGTCTAAAAATTACTTTCTTGGCTTTTTCACCTGAATCTGACAATATGAGATATAACTGTAAAGCTTAAGTTTGATTTTCATATAGCTGATGAGACTAGCTTCTTGGATGATCATACTTTGCCTGTTTACTACCTAATGATTTTGAATATGAGCAGCCATCCTGAGTTGGACCTCGCAGTCCATCATCCTGACATTCTGACATTGTGTATGTCTGACATACACATGGGGGATTGCCTTTGACAATGACTAGTATTTCCTGGCCTCTCTTGGCAGCTATCTTTATTCCCTATTGTTCACAAATATGTCCTGATTCCTTTAATTCTTCTTTCACTTCCTAAGTGTAACACCTTGTGAAGGTAAATAATCTTCAAAATGCTTAATATAGACATTAACTTGAAAAGAATATCCTTTTTCTAAGACAAACCGGAGTTGGAAAGTACCAGTGTTCCTCACCACTTGGGGTCTATTTAATGAAATCCATAGGCACTTTTGCCTAGAAAAATACACATAAAATATGCATAAAAATTTCCAGAGTTTGATACATCAGGGTCCATATTCTAAACTCCTAATTCAGTTCTATCCTTTCACCGATGAGGAAATTAAGCCTACGACACATCAAGTTAACCTACTCATGGTCAAAAAGCTTGGTGCAATACAGTCTCTAATCTCTCCCTTTGGGAACCATCTGTGACAGACAGAACAAACTTGGCTGAAGTCAAATAGGGCATTAGCCTTAAAAACAATGAAATCTGATTCATTTCTATGAACTTAGGGTTGGCTTGCAAAATGGAACCAGGAGAGATGAGAATAAAATCCAAATTTCCTAATTCCCTCAGTTAGAAATTCCTTTCCTATAGTTCAGAAAACTATACATGTGCCTTCTTTAATATACTCACATAAGTTTCAAGGAATAACTTCTTTCCTCTATCTTAGTACTTGAGGTTTTATAATATTTTTCCCATAATGGACCATGATTTTATACATTGTGTGCTATGTTCCCCTCTCTGTCTTAACTGAAGAGTTCTAACTCTAATTGAAGAGTTTCAAAGGATCTTAGTTGGAACATTAATGGTCACCTATCTAGTCTCTTGTCCAATGCTGATTGTCCATTAAATTCATTCAGCATTTACTTACTAGTGACCACACACTATAATGGATGCTTAATTATAAACTCTCCAATAGCTGGGCCATCCAGGCTCTTTCTATAAATGTCCAGGGATAAGGTACTCACTAATTCTTGAGATTGCTTATTTAACTGCTAGAGAATTCTGTTAGTAGATTCTTCCTTAAACTCAGCTGATACCTGCCTAACAGACTCCAGTAATAGACCTGTCCTCTGATGAAACACAAATCTAAATCTGAGCTCTTTGTCATATGGCAGCAAGGAAAAGAGTGTCAGGATGCCCTCAATAAGTCTATTCCCTTCTAGATCTACCAATTCTTCCTCACACTGCATGGTATTCAAATGCTAACTATAGGTAGAAGAGAATAAATTGCCTGTTTGATTTTTCAAACTGTATGTCTGAGGTTACATTACACGTGTATCCTAAAAATGAAAATTCTAGTTGAGAACTTCTACATTCTGAATTAATTTTTAAATTAAAGGAGCTAATTAAAAAGATATTCTATAATTACCTTTGGGGGTCAAGTCTAGCAGCAACCAATCTTACAACACCCCAATTTCTTTCACTTTCTTTGTGATATGTAATAGTAATATCAATGTGGTTGAAGAGGTAGAAAGTATTACTCTTGTTGAAGTCAGACTGCAAAAAGAAATGGAAATTTTAAAGAAGTTTGAACTTTTCCAAGAAACTAAAAAATATAAAATCTGACCATTGAATCAAAATGAGATCTACTATAATATTATTGGTTATATTCTCTATGCTTTTTATCTTCATAACTTATTTATTTTATAACTGGCAGTTTGTACCTCTTAATCCCCTTCACCTATTTTGCATCCCCCACTCCCCTCCCCTCTGGCAGCCACCAATTCTCCCTTGGAACCCTCAGAAGGAACCAACTCTGCCTATACCTTGATCTTGGACTTCTGGCTTCCAGAACTGTGAGACAATAAATTTCTGGATTTTTTTCTTTAAGATTTTATTTACTTCAGAGAGAGAGATTTTATTTACTTCAGAGAGAGAGAGCATGCAAGTGCACACAGTGGGGGAAAGGGCAGAGGGAGAAGAAAGAGAGAATCTTTTTTTTGTATATTTTTTATTGGGATTCGATTTGCCAACATATAGCATAACACCCAGTGCTCATCCCATCAAGTGCCCCCCTCAGTGCCCATCACCCAGTCACCCCAAACCCACCTCCTCTTCCACCACCCCTTGTCAGAGAGAGAGAATCTTAAGCAGACTCCCATTGAGCAGGGAACTGGCACAGGGCTGGAACCCAGGACCCTGAAATCATGATCTGAGCCAGTCGGACACTTAGTGGACTGAGCCACTCAAGCGCCCCAAACTTCTGTTGTTTTAAGCTACCCATTTTGTAGTGTGTTTTTAGCACAGCCCTAGCAAAAACAAAGGGCTTTGCAATATGAGCTTTGCAATCAGACAGCGTTTACTAGCTATATGACCACAGACAAGTCATTTAACTTCTTTGAGTCTCAGTTTCCTCTTTTTAAAAATGGGAACAATAAGGGTGCCTGGCTGGTCCAGTTGGTATAGGATGTGACTCCTGATCTCAGGATCATGAGTTTGAACCCCACATTGGGTGTAAAGATTACTTATAAAAAATTTTAACTAAAAAATTTGGGGAGCATAATAGGATTGGTCATAGAATTGTTGAGGATTAAATAGAACAATGTGTGTATTCAGTGCAGTGCTTGGCATAGGAAACCTTCAATAATATTAGCTATTACATTACCCAGGCCCTTCAATCTTCAGAAAAGGAGGCCAAATGAACCTTGTCAATTACCACATTGAGTAATCTACAATATGCAGGACTTCTAGATTAAGAATTATGGCTCTGCGAATTCCAGAATTAAAGGTGATGGCCTTGAAGGAATTTTAGAGATCCTTTAGTACAATGGATAGAGAAGAAGGTGAGAGCGATCCTATGGGGGAATGTCACAATCAGCTTGGGGTGGAGAGTAAGTGCTGCTCACTGCAGTGCTGTCCATAATCGCAAAGAGCTAGAAACCACCAAGACTATCAACATAGTTAAATGAAACATGGTGTGATCATATAGAGAAATAAAATGCAGCAAGATTTGCAGATACTAATATAGAGTATATCATGTATTGGATGTCCATGACATATACTATTAGAAGCAGCCCAGCAGAGTGATTAAGGATGTGGTCTCCACAGTCAAGCTGAAAGCTCAGGTATGGCATGTACTAGCCTGTGTGACCAAGTTGCTTACCCTCTCGGTGCCTCAGTTTCTACATCTATAATGTAGAGATCATAACAGTACTTATGTTAATGGCTGCTGTAAGGATTAAATCAACCCATGGAAAGCATCTCAACCATTCTTGGGCATAAAGCACCCAATATGGTAGGTAAAGTGGTAACAAGGCCCTTTAGGATCTGGATGCTGCTTGTCTCTCCAGAGTCAGCTACATGACTACAAAGAATTCTTTATTCTGTGCTCTCATAGCACTCAGCTCATAGCTCAGTCACTGACCACATTGTAGTCAGTGTATTTCCATGTTTACATCCCCTAGTCAATTGTGTTCTCCAGTAGATCACAAGGTTAGGAACTTTGCTTCATTCATTCATTCAGCAAATATTTTTGAACTTCTATTATGTACCAGGCACTTCTTAATTATGCCCTAAGAGCTAATATCCTGCAGGGGCTCAAATAATACAAGAGGTAGTTTGGTATGTTGCAAAGAGAACAGAATTTGGATAAAAAACATTGGAATGCAATTCAGATTTTGCCACATATAGTCTTTTGTATGCCAGTCTTTCTTGGCTTTAGTTTTCTTAAAATGGGGTACCATCACTTACTTCATAAAATTGTTAAGTGGATTAAGTGAGAAATTATAGGGAAAGAACTAGCACAACACCTGGCACAGAATAAGAAGATCATCAGATGTTAGTTTCCTTCCTACTAGATGTTAAAATTATGCTTTAAGAGCACCTGGGTGGCTCAGTCAGTTAAGCATCTGCCTTTGACTCAGGTCATGATCGGGGAGTCCTGGGATCAAGTCCCACCTTGGGCTCCTTTCTCAACAGGGAGTCTGCTTCTCCCTCTCCCCTCCTCCTACTCATGCTCTTTAAAAATCAACTCTCAGGGATCCCTGGGTGGCTCAGTGGTTTAGCGTCTGCCTTTGGTCCAGGGCGTGATCCTGGAGTCCCGGGATTGAGTCCCGCGTCAGGGGCCCTGCATGGAGCCTGCTTCTCTCTCTATCTCAAATAAAAATCTTTTTAAAAAATGAATAAAAATGGGCAGCCCGGGTGGCTCAGCGGTTTAGTGCCTGCCTTTGGCCCTACTCTCAGTGTGGGGAGATCGGGCCCTGAGTTGGGCTCCCTGCTCACCACAAAGCCTACTTATTCCTCTCCCTCTGCTCCTCCCCTAGCTCATTCTCTCTCTCTTTCTCTCTCTCTCTCTCTCTCTCAAATAAATAAATTAAATCTTAAAAATAAAATATTTTTAAAAAGTTTAAGAAATAAAATAAAATGTACCACCCTAGGTGGCTCAGCAGTTGAGCCTCTGCCTTCTGCTCAGGGTGTGATCCCAGGGTCTGGGATCAAGTTCTGCATTGGCCTCCCTGCCAGAAGCCAGCCAGCTTCTCCCTCTGCCTATGTCTCTGCCTCTCTTTGTGTGTCTCTCATGAATAAATAAATAGAATCTTAAAAAAAATGTATCACCCTGGTAATGGAGGTTGATAATGGAGGAGGTTGCGTACATATGAGGGCAGGGGTATATGGGAACTCTCTGTACATTTCCTCTTAATTTTGCTATGAACCTAATTCTGCTCTAAAAAATAGTCTTTTAAATTAAAGACAAAAACAAGACATAAAAATAAGTGAAAGTAAGGAACTATCATGCCAAATTCTATTTGCCAAATTTCTGGAGGAAAGCAAGAAGCCAGAGAGGTAAGCTGGGTGAGGGAGCACAGATGCAGCTTTTGCCCTAAGGACACCTGCTGTTCTGGGCAAACTTGAACTTAGGTTTGGGTAGCCTCATTAGATAAAGAGGAGAGGACTCTGGGAGGGCCCTCCCAGGTGAGAAAGCTAATATGAGACCCTCTGCACGTTAAGCTGAGACCACCCACTCCTCACAAACCAATACCCTCAGGGTAAAGATGAGCCAGAAGTAAGCCTTCTCCACACTCCCAAAGGACTGTAGGGAAGATGGCCTTGATGATAAACAGAAAAGAGGAGTGGGGAAAAAAAAAAAAGAAAAGAGGAGTGGGGGAACTGTCCTTGAACATTTGTGGCCACAAGCCAGCCCTAACAGAGATTTGTAGTTTGGATTCCCATCACCTAAGGGGCCCCAGGAAATTCAAGTTGTGAATTTGCTTTAAGGTGGTCCCAGACTGGTATTTTCCAAAGATGCTTTGCACAAGTAAATGAAAATCTTCTCTGGAGGAAAGGACTTTGATCCTAAGATTCAAAGAAACTCCACACACACTTTGGGGGGTGGGGTGAGGGGCAGAGGGAAAAAGAAAGAGAGAGAGAGAGAGAGAGAATCTAGAACAGGCTCCACCCTCAGCACAGAGCCCAATGCAAGGCTCCATCTCACTACACTGAGATCATGACCTGAGCCAAAATCAAGAGTCAGTCGCTTAACCAACTAAGACCCCCAGGCGCCCCGCCACAATTTTTAAGAATCATGTATGTGCAGTCAAAATAATGAAGCACACAAGGAAAAGGGGCATCGAGAGCAAGAACCAGCAGAAACAAACTTGCAAAAATTTCAGATCCAGGAATAATCAGAAGCAGATTTAAATATATTTATTTACTTACTTATTTACTTGGGTGGGGGTGAAGACGGGCAGGGAGAGAGAGAATCCCAAGCTGGCTCCACACTCAGCATGGAGCCTGGCATGGAGCTCAACTTGGGGCTCCATTCCACAAGCCTGAGACCAAGACCTGAGCCAAAATCAAGAGTCAGACACCTAACTGACAGAGCCACCCAGGAACCCCATTAAAAGCAGATTTAAAATTAACTACATTTACTAAACTGAAAAGAAGTAAAATACAGCCATGACAGCATGTGTATGAAATAGAAAAGTATTAAATCATGACTTAGCAAATTTGCAAAAGAACAAAATAAAACTTGCAGAAATTAGAAAATTAATCATTGAAATTAAAAATTCAATGCCTGGGTGCCTGGGTGGCTCAGATGGTTGGGCTCTGCCTTCGGCTCAGGTCATGGTCCTGGGGTCCTGAGATGGAGTCCCGCATCAGACTCCCTGCTTGGCAGGGGGCCTGCTTCTCCCTTTCTCTCTGCCTGCTACTCTTTCTGTCTCTCTCTTCAATAAATAAAAATCTTTTAGAAAATTAAATGCCTATCGGTTTGTTTTTTCAGGATTTTCGAGGTATGTTTATGAATGAAATAACTTATAAATTGATTATCAGACACCATGGCAAAGGGGTTGAAAATGTGAGAACAGGGATCCCTGGGTGGCTCAGAGGTTTAGTACCCGCCTTCAGCCCAGGGCATGATCCTGGAGTCCTAGGATCAAGTCCCACATCAGGCTCCCTGCATGGAGCTTGCTTCTCCCTCTGCCTGTACCTCTGCTTCTCTCTCTCTCTCTCTCTCTCTCTCTGTGACTCTCATAAATAAATAAAATATTTTTTTAAAAAAAAGAAAACGTGAGAACAAAATCTCAATAGGGTTGATATGAATGTTACCGTATTAACACATTTTTTCTCTTGTCTAGTTTTTATTTAAATTCTAGTTAGTGGGACGCCTGGGTAGTTCAGTGGTTGAGCATCTGCCTTTGGCTCAGGTCATGATCACGGGTCCTGGGATCCCTCTGTCTATGTCCCCATCTCTCTCTCTCTGTGTCTCTCATGAATAAATAAATAAAACTTTTAAAAATAAATAAATAAATAAATTCTAGTTAACATAAAGTATAATATTAGTTCAGAAGTAGAATTTATTGACTCATCACTTACATAAAATGCTCGGTGTTCGTCACAAGTGCCCTCAATGTCTATGTTTATACGGGAAGAGACAAGTGAAGAAAAGAAATTATAGACTAGAAGATAGGCCAGAACACAGCACAGAAAAAAATGGAAAATACAGAAGGGAGATTAAGAGGCATGGAGGAGAAAAATAAAAACATTTAACACAGCTTTAATTGGAGTCTAAAAAGGAAAGGAGAAAGTATCTGACAATGGCTGAGAATTCCAGAACTGATAAGAGGCACCAATCCAAGAAACTCAAAAAATTACAAAGATTAAAAACAAAGCAAAACAAAAATCTATAACTAGACACATAATCATGAAACTCCATGAGCTCTTCTAAAGAAAGAGGTAAGTAATCATTCCATTTCATGGAATCTAAAATGCCACTAATTATAAAGCATTATTTTAGGGGCACCTGGGTGGTGTAGTCACTTAAACATCTGACTCTTGGTTTTGGCTCAGGTCATGATCTCAGGGTCGTGGGATCAAGCCCCAAGCTTGGCTCCACTCTCAGCAGGGAGTCTACTTGGAGCTCTCTCTCCCTTTGCCTCTGTCCCTATCCCTTCCCCATTTACTCTCTCTCTCTCTCTATCTCAAATAAATTTTTAAGACATTATTTTATGCACTGCTGAGAAAAAACATTGCCAATTAAACTTTGACAAGCCATCAACTGAAAGGGACACATCCTGATTTCAAAAATGTTAAAATATGGGAAAACATGAGTTTTAGAATCAATAAAATGTGCAATATAAAAATAATAAATGATAAAATAACAGAAGTGAGACCAAATGTCATATCAGTAAATGTAAATGGGCTTAACTCATCTATTAAGAAGAAGGGGCTTTCAGAAGATACCACAGAGCAAAACTCAACAATATGTTGTATACAAAAGACACACCTAACACAAAGAGGTTCTGAAAAGTTAGGAAGGGACAGGCAAAGCTACACCAAGGGAATGTAGGCAAAAAGAAAGCAAGGGAGTTAGACTTCCTCCTCCTGACATGATAGGCTAATGCAAGACCAGATTTATCCTTTCACTTTAAACAACTAAAAAATGCATAAAATACATGAAAACAACAGTTTTTAAACCTCAGACAACAAAGAACATTAAGAGATTGATCACTGGGGTACCTGGGTGGCTCAGTTGGTTGAGTGATCGACTCTTGGTTTGGGCTTAGTTGATGATCTCGGAGTCGTGGGATTGAGCCTCCCACACTGGGCTCTGAGCTCAGTGGGGAGTCTGCTTGGGATTTTCTCTCCCTCCCTCTGCCCCTCCCCTCTCTCTTGTGCTCTCTCTCACTCTCAAATGAATAAACAAATCTTAGAGAGAGAGAGAGAGAGAGAGAGAGAGAGAGAGAGAGACTGATCACCAAGAGAAAGGTAACAAATAAGGGGAGCCAGACTATTGATTCATGCTGACTTCCCACGGAGAATTTCAAGGCTTCGGTGCAAGGAAAGGGTACCCAAGCAGATCCCTGCAGTATTCTGGAATGGAAGAGACAAAGTTCACAGTCCAGGGACACCCAGGGGTGAGATGGTGTGGGGTAGACTACCAGAAAGAAGAGAGCTGCACAGAGCTTTCTGGAGCTATGCAGAGGGCTCTTTCATCCCAGCATTCATCACTACATGAGTATAAAGTGTGCCAGTCATTGACTTACTGCCTCTCCTCTCCAAATTCATTGTTTCCACCTCTATGAAAATTACCTAGGCCCTTTAAAAATGTTTCCTTTGCAAGAAGGCATTGAATGAAATGTTGTCAGTAGAGGGCGCTGGACAGACATTACCAGTGGACACAACCTCTAAAGAATTCATGGATCCTCCTGGCCTTCTGCAACCCTATGCTGTATGTTGGTAAATTGAATTTAAATAAAATATATCAAAAAAATAAAAATTAAAAAAAGAATTCATGAATCCATGTGTCACAACAAAAAGAGAGACAAAAAGACATCAAGGTTGGGGAGGGAGGGATGAATGGGCAGAAGGCAGAACACAGAAGCTTTGTAGGGCAGTGAAACTACTCAGTATTATAATGTAACAGTAGATACACGTCATTATACAGTTGTCTAAACCCCTGAAATGTACACCAACAAGAGTGAACTCTACTGAAAACTGCTCTCTCGGTGATAACGGTATAGGAATAAAGGCTTATCAATATAACAAATGTATCACAATCTGGTAAATGATGTTGATCATGGAGGGGGGCTATGCATGTGTGGGGGCAAGGGATCAATGGGAAATCTCTGTATCCGCCTCTCAATTTTTCTTTGAACTTATAACTGATCTAAATAATAAATCTATTTTGGGGGGACCCTGGGCGGCTCAGTTGGTTAAGGGTGCAACTCTTGGTTTCAGCTCAGGTCATGGTCTCAGGGTCGTGGATTGAGCCCCATGCCAGACTCCACACTCAGCATGGAGTCTGCTTCTCCCTCTCCTTCTACTCCTCCCTCTGTCCCGCTCCCTTCATCTCTCTCTCTCAAATAAATAAATAAAATCTTAAATATAATAATAATAATAAATCTATTTGTTCAAAAGGACACATCATTCACCTCTTGATGAAAGAACGTATCACTACCTTATTTCACCAAAGCCATCAAACCTGAATCTGATCAAGCCACTGGATCCATCTGACAATTTGCAAGAAATAAAAGAGAACATGCAGCACTGTTTGGATGAAAGACACAGGGACAAATGGATAGAAGTGTGATAAATCAACTACTTTAAAATGCTAATTGGGGGCACCTGGCTGGTTCAGTTGAAAGAGCATGCGACTCTTGATCTTGGGGTCATGAGTATGAGCCCCACGTTGAGTGTACAGATTACTTAAATAAATAAAATTCTAAAATAATTTAAATGCTCATGGTAGAATCTAGGTGCTGGGTATATGAGTATCCATTATATAATGAATAAAGCTTTTCTACATGTTTGAAATTGCTCATAGTAAAAGATTTAAAAAGATATATGATATATTCAAGTCTAGCCTATAGTGTCTAAAACTACAAAAGAAACTTAAGGAAGTGATTAGGATAAAAGTTAGAATAGTGGTTACTTTAGGAAAAGGATATTGTAAATGGGTAGGGATACCTTCTGAGTGGCTGGCCACATTCTACTTCCTGACCCGCTTGAGGTTGACAAAGGTGTTCCCCCTTGTAATAATTCATCATACTTTATATCTGTTCTATGTGGTTTTCCATATCTGTATTTCACAGCAAAAAGGCTTTTTTTTAAGTCCATATCCTTTGACTCAGCAATTACCCTTACATAAACTTATCCTAAGATAATAATTAGACAAGAGTATACAGATGGTTGTACAACAATAACTACCATTCATTGAGTGCCCACTATATTTAGACACAGCTCCAAGCACTTCATTTTTTTAAGATTTTATTTTTTTATTTGAGAGACAGAGAAAGCAGGAGTAGAGGAGAGGAGGGAGTGGGCAGAGGAGTAGAGGGAGGTGCAAAGGGAGAAGCAGACTCGCCACTGAGCGTGGAGCGACTGGGACTTGATCCCAGGACCCTGAGATCCTGCCCTGAAGTCAGACCCTTAACCCACTGAGCCACCCAGGTGCCCCTCTAAGCACTTTATAAGTAACATCCTATCTATCCTCACAACAACCCTATGTGGTATATACTACTCTTATTCCCATTTTACAGATAAGACTCAAGGAGAAAAAACAATGTTAAAACCAACATAACATTGTGTATCAACTATATTTTAACTAAAAAAAAATAAAATAGGGGCCCCTGGCTGGCTCAGTCAGATAAGCATCTGCCTTCAGCTCAGGTCAGGTCCCAGGGTCCTGGGATTGAGCCTCACGTCAGGCTCCTTGCTCAGTGGGGAGTCTGCCTCTGCTCCTCCTCCTGCTCCTGCATGCTCTCTCTCTAATAAATAAATAAAATCTTAAAGAAAGAAAACAGCTTTTAAAAATAAAAAATCAATGTTCACTGCAGCATTATTAAATAACAAACATTATATGGTTTCATTTATTCAAGGAATATAAAAAATAGTGAAAGGGATTAAAGGAGAAAGGAGAGAAAATGAGTGGGAAATATCAGAGAGGGAGACAGAACATGAGAGACTCCTAACTCTGGGAAACGAACAAGGGGTAGTGGAAGGGGAGGTGGGCGGGGGGATAGGATGACTGGGTGACAGGCACTGAGGGGGGCACTTGATGGGATGAGCACTGGGAGTTATGCTATATGTTGGCAAACCAAACCCCATTAAAAAATATACAAAAAAATAACAAAAATTGAAAACACCTAATCATGATGAAGTGGATAAAAATTACATTCCAGAGGCTGGCTCAATATTTACCAAAAAATGAAAAAACTGGGGCACCTGGGGCAGCCCCAGTGGCTCAGCGGTTTAGCACTGCCTTCGGCCCAGGGCCTGATCCTGGAGACCCGGGATCGAGTCCCACATCGGGCTCCCTGTGTGGGGCCTGCTTCTCCCTCTACCTGTGTCTCTGCCTCTCCCTTTCTCTCTGTCTCTCTCATGAATAAATAAACAAAATCTTGAAAAAAAACTGGGACACCTGACTGGCTCAGTTGGAAGAACGCTCAACTCTTGATCTCAGGGTCATGAATTCAAGCCCCACGTTGGGTGTAGAAATTACTTAAAAATAAACTATTTTAAAAGATTTATTTATTTATAAATAAATAGAGGAGGGGGCAGGAGAAGGAGAGAATCTCAAGCAGGCTCCAACTCCCCACTGAGCACAGAGACTGATAATGGGCTTGATCTCACCACCCTGAGATCATGACCTGAATCAAAATCAAGAGCTGGCCACTTAACTGACTAAACTACCCAGGTCTCCCAGTGAATTAACTTTTAAAAATAAATAAAAAGAGAACCTTTAAAAAATTATTATGTTCCATCCACACAATGAAATATTGTGAAACTGCTAAAAAGCATAAGCACTTTCTTGTTCTTGTATTCCATCTATATATGAATAGATAGGTAGATAGATACTGACCACGGAAAAAAATTCATTATGAACTTCTAAAACAAAGAAGTAGATTACAGAAATAAATATATACATATATTATTTACGTATGTATATAAAATAATCCCACTTAGATTAAGAAATTACATATCCATAAAAAGAATCTATTAAAATTGAGGTGGATTATGGAGAGATTCTCACTTTGTACTCTTTATACCTCTGGGTTGTATGAGGTTTTTTTTAATATTTTATTTATTTATTCATGAGAGACCTAGAGAGAGAGAAAGAGGCAGAGACACAGGCAGAGGGAGAAGCAGGCTCCATGCAGGGAGCCTGTTGTGGGACTTGATCCCGGGACTCCAGGATCACGCCCTGGGCCGAAGGCAGGCGCTAAACCACTGAGCCACCCAGGGATCCCCTAGTATGAGGTTTTTATAAACATGTATTTTGTAACCATGTTGGAGGTGGTTGCACAATGTGAATGTATAAATTTTTTTTAAAGATTTTATTCATTCATTCATAGAGACACACAGAGAGAGAGAGAGGCAGAGACACAGGCAGAGAGAGAAGCAGGCTCCATACAGGGAGCCCGATGTGGGACTTGATCCCAGGACTCCAGAACCGCGCCCTGGGCCAAAGGCAGGCGCCAAACCGCTGCGCCACCCAGGGATCCCTAAATTTTGATAAAAGTCACTGCTACCCTGGCCAACTATAGCTCTTTATTTTTTTTAATTTTTATTTATTTATGATAGTCATACAGAGAGAGAGAGAGGCAGAGACATAGGCAGAGGGAGAAGCAGGCTCCATGCACCGGGAGCCCAACGTGGGATTCAATCCCGGGTCTCCAGGATCGCGCCCTGGGCCAAAGGCAGGCGCCAAACAGCTGCGCCACCCAGGGATCCCCAACTATAGCTCTTTAATTCTATTGGTCCATTTATTCTTCACAGACTTGGTCTTCAAAGATGTGGTTTTTACATCATCCCAAAGAACCCACTTTCATATATGCTATCAAACACAGACTATATTAATCAAAATTTCTTATTCATTAACTCCTCTCTTCTGCCAATTCTCTTTTACTTTATTTTTTAAGTTTATTTAGTTATTTAAGCAATTTCTACATCCCACATGGGACTTGAACTCATGACCTGAGCCAGCCGGGTACCCCTTCTCCCTTACTTTAAAAGAATTATCAATTGCCAATTAAGCAGTTGTTTGCTGCTTCTCCTCCCATATGCCCTATCTCAATGTTTCCTATTGTGAAGAATACATATCACTGGGGATAGATGAGATGATTTTAGGTAGCAGGTGAAAAACTATATTCTACTCTACTTTTATATCTACATATTTGAAAGTGAACAAAAAAATATAAGCAGTACACTAAACCTATATTTTCTGGGATATTATAGTTTCCTTTCTAAGTAAATTTGTTATGGATTATCAAAAATAGATAAATAATGGGCCTTGGGCTGGCTCAGTTGGTAGAGCACGTGACTCTTGATCTCAAGGTTGCAAGTTTGAGTCCCACTTTGGGTATAGAGATTACTTAAAAATAAAAATCTTTAAAAAAACAATTCAGGGGCACCTGGCTGGCTCAGTCAGAAGAGCATATGACTCTTGATCTTGGGGTCAAGAGTTGAAGCCCCAATGTGGGTGTAGAGATTACTAAAAATAGACACAAAAATTTTTAATAAATAATAATATAAGGTGCCTCAGATTTGGCAAAAATCGCCAAGATGACAGTGCATAAATGACTGAAATTTAAGAAGTATTGCCCTTTTCTCTGGAAAGAAATAGCTAAGGGTACCATCAGTTAGATAACCAAGCCAGAAACTGGGCAGTCATCCTATACTATTCCTTCTCCCGTCTACTTTGTCCCCATCGCTGACCTGCATCGAGTCTCCACACATAAAACAGATTAAAAGCAATGCTTTCCTGGTTGAGCTCTTTCATGGCCACTCAGCCTTTTAGTCATCCTCCATGACAACCCCAAGACACTCCTGTTAGTCTAGCGCCCAGGGGGAGACTGTTTGATAACACAAGGCAAAACAATGAGATTGGGACTGCCAAGCTAAAAAGATCTGAGTTGGAGTCCTACTGCTGCCCCTTAACTAGCTGTATGCCTCTAGTCATGTCACAACCTCTCGGAGACTGAGTTTCATCATCCGTAAAATGGCAGCAGTAGATCCTAGCAATAGCGCTGTTCTAAGGATTAAATTAGTCACTGTATAAAGTAATATAACATTGCTCCTGGCACATAACAGGCATTCAATACGATTTCCCTTACCACAGCACAGAGGACCTCCCTCCATGACCTGGCTGCTGCCTACTACTCTCTGTTTCAGCTTCATTTCTAGCTGTATCTCCCAAACCCTAAACCTTATACCACAGACATGCTCGGCTCCTCACAGTCCCCCAATCATAGCATCCTGGTTCAGATTTCCAAATTCTTGATCACACTGATTTCCCCTACTATAAATGCTCACCCATCCATTTATTTCACAAATACTTTTTCATTCTCTCCATTATATCCTCCTTGTCTGTAGTCTCCTATCATAGAATATTTTATTGTACTGATTTGTCTACAGGTCTGTCTCCTTAGGACTGTGAACTTCTAGAGGGCAAAGACCATGTGTACTTGAGTTTGTATTCCCAACACCTAGCACAAAACTTAGAAAATGGTAGGTATCCCATTAATGTTGGCTAAGTGACAATAATAGAAAGCAAATTATAAGTGAAGCAACATTCTTATATTTCTATAGCAAGTTCTCAACACTTACATGGATAATGCAAGCATCTTTCGATACACCCGTTTTGGTAATAAAACATCCTATCGGGAATCCCGGTGAGCAGTACTTTCTTCCATCCTCAACATCCTGACACCATATTACTGGCATATTATCAATAATCCTAAGTATAAATATTTTAAAAATAAAAGATTTAACAACCATTTCACACCAAGCAGTACCAATATCTTCTGGCATATATTAAAGTTCAAATTTTAAGTCAAAGTCACAAAGAATAGGGATCCCTGGGTGGCGCAGCGGTTTGGCGCCTGCCTTTGGCCCGGGGCACGATCCTGGAGACCCGGGATCGAATCCCACATCGGGCTCCCTGCATGGAGCCTGCTTCTCCCTCTGCCTGTGTCTCTGCCTCTCTGTCTCTCTCTGTGTGACTATCATGAATAAATAAATAAAATCTTTTAAAAAAAGTCACAAAGAATAGTATACCATTTCAAGTATCTATTAAAACTACTTCTTTATAAAAAACAAAACTACTTCGGAAAAGACTTCAAAAATTAAGTCATGTTATCTCAGTGTTATCTCAAACCTACCAGTGATGTTGATAATTTAGCTGCATTCCTTTCTTCAAAAAAGCCAGCTTTCTCATGTGGTTGTCATTTTCTGTATCATAGGATTTTACACAAACTTTTCTACATGTTTCCGTTTTGTTAAAAGAGAACTGTTAAGAAAGTATTAAAAGAGTAAAAGATTTGAGTAAATTTTATGAAACAAGTATCACAAAATAAGCACTTTATCTTATAGATAAAACTTTCCCTCAGAGACTTCAGTGTACCATCATCCTCAATACTATCTCCTTTGAATTTCCATTTATATCTGAAATGATTATACTACACACATGCACACACATAATATGCTTTTACCACTAAGCAGAAGAATTTGCCTTCTTCAAGAACATATAAGGTGAGATATAATATCCACTGTAGCTTCCTAAAAGCACCTTGATATATATAGAACCCTTTACTTAAAAGTAGAAATAAAATCCCTTGTAGTGATGATCACACAACACTGATTATACTAAAAAACATTAAATTGGACATTTTAAGGGGCGCCTGGCTGTCTCTGTCAATAGAGGATGTAATTCTGGATCCCAGGGCTGTGAGTTTAAGCCCCATCTTGGCTGTAGAGCTTACTTTAAAAAATTGGACACTTTAAGTGGATGAATTATTTGCCATATGAATGTCTCTCAATAGAGCTGTTACCAAAGAAGTGATAATAAAATATTTGATACTTTTACTATGAAACCTCTCATATACAAGTCTAGCTATGGGGGATTATCAGGGTAAAGGAGCACTGTTATCAATCAGGAAATAATGAGCAAAAAGAAACTATGAAAAATAGTTACAGTTATCACCTCATAGCCTGAATCATACAAATATCAACCAAAAAGTTTCTTCTTGGCAACTGAGAAGAACACTGTTTTCTTTCTTTTTTTTTAAATACCATCATGTTTCTTCATTCCAAGGAACAGCATTTCTTGAAAAAGTTCACTTATCTATTAGGACAATGGTACTGCATGGGAGTATTTTGTGCTACTTTAATTATCAAACAGCTAATGCCTGACACACAGAGCAAAGGAATAGATCAGTGGAGAACCCAGAATAGGTCTACACAACTATGTCCGTGTGATTTTTTGACGAAGGTGCAAAAGCAATTCAGCGGAAGAAGGATAGAGAGTCTTTTCAACAGGTAGTGCTAAAGCAACTGCACATTTAAGACAAAAGACCCTGAAAATCAAAACCAAAAACAAAACCTGTAATTTCCATCCAAACCTCATACCTTGCACAAAATACCGCAAAATAGATCACAGACTTAAATATATACAGACTTAAAACTATAAAGTTTTAGAAGAAAACATGAAAGAAAAATTTTAAAACCTAAAGGCTATGACATCTCCTTAGAGTTGACACCAAAAACTCAATCCATAAAAAGAAAACTTAATTATTGGACCTTATAAAAATTAATGTTTGCTCTGTGAAAGACTTAAGATGAAAATATGGGGCTGCTCGGCTGGTTCAGTTGGTAGAGCATACTACTCTTAATATCAGAATCATGAGTTTGAGGGGATCCCTGGGTGGCGCAGCGGTTTGGCGCCTGCCTTTGGCCCAGGGCACGATCCTGGAGACCCGGGATCAAATCCCACGTCGGGCTCCCGGTGCATGGAGCCTGCTTCTCCCTCTGCCTGTGTCTCTGCCTCTCTCTCTCTCTCTGTGACTATCATAAATAAATAAAAAATTAAAAAAAAAAAGAATCATGAGTTTGAGCCCCACATTGGGTATAGAGATTAGTTAAAAACAAAAAAAAATTAATATTTTATTTATTTGAGAGAGAGAGACAAGAGAGAGCATGAGCAGGGGTAGGGACAGAGGGAGAAGGAAAAGAAGACTCAATGCTGAGTGGGGAGCCCAGGTGCCCCAAACATAAAATCTTAAAAAAAAAAAAAAAAGATGATGCAGGACATCTGGGTGGCTCAGTGATTGAGTTTCTGCCTTTGGCTCGGAGCATGGTCCTGGGGTCCTGGGATTGAGTCTGGCATCAGGCTCCCCTAGGTCTCTGCCTCTCTCTATGTCTCTCATGAATAAATAAATAAAATCTTTTTTAAAAGGATGATGAAGGACAGCCCGGGTGGCTCAGCGGTTTGGCGCAGCCTTCGGCCCAGGGCGTGATCCTGGAGTCCCCAGATCGAGTCCCACATCGGGCTCCCTGCGTGGAGCCTGCTTCTCCCTCTGCCTGTGTCTCTGCCTCTGTGTGTGTGTGTGTGTGTGTGTGTGTGTGTGTGTCATGAATAAATGAATAAAATATTTTTTAAAAAAAGGATGATGAAAACACAAGCTACAGACTGGAAAAAAACAATTTGCATGCTACTGTTGCAACAAAGGAATCACACCTCAGATATATAAGGAATTCTGAAAACTCAATAGTAAAGGGACAAACAATCCAAATATAAAATGGGGGAAAGAGGAGACAGGGGCACCTGGGTGGCTCAGTTGGTTAAGTCTCAGCCTCTTGGTTTCTGCTCAAGTCATGATATCAGGGTTGGGAGATCGAGCCCTGTTGTCAGGCTCTGCACTCAGCAGGAAGTCTGCTTGAATATTTTCTACCTCTACCCCTCCCCCACTCTCTCTCTCCCTCATTCTCTCTCTCACACACACATGCACACAGACATACACACACACAGACATACACACACCAGTGAGTACAGGTAAAACTAGTGAAATCTGAATAAGCTCTGCGCACTGTACCAATGCCTATTCCTCGGTTTTGCCATCGTACTGCAGTCATGCAAGATGGCTATCATTGGGCAAACTTGGGCACAGGGTACAATGAATGACAGCTCCCTGTTCATGGTTTTTTGGTAGCTTCCTGTGAATCTAGAATTATTTCAAAATAAATAATTTTAAAAGAACCTAAACCCTGGGGATCCCTGGGTGGCTCAGCGGTTTAGGGCCTGCCTTTGGCCCAGGGCGCGATCCTGGAGTCCCGGGATCGAGTCCTGCGTTGGGCTCCCGGCATGCTTCTCCCTCCTCCTGTGTCTCTGCCTCCCTCTCTCTCTCCCTATGTCTATCATAAATAACCAAATCTTTTTTGGGGATCCCTGGGTGGTGCAGCGTTTTGGCGCCTGCCTTTGGCAAGGCACGATCCTAGAGACCCGGGATCGAATCCCACGTCAGGCTCCCGGTGCATGGAGCCTGCTTCTCCCTCTGCCTGTGTCTCTGCCTCTCTCTCTCTCTCTCTCTCTGTGTGACTATCATAAATTTAAAAAAATTTTTTTTAATCTTTAAAAAAAAAAGAACCTAAAGCCTGATGGTCTCCCAAGTGTATACATAAATTAAAATTGACTGAACTATATACTTTCTTCTTTTTGTTTAGTTTAAGTAATCTCTACACCCCATGATGGGCTCAATCTCATGACCCCAAGACCAAGAGGCACATGCTCCTCGGACTGAGCCAGCCAGCCTCCCCTAAAGCATATATTTTCTTTTTTTTAAGCATATACTTTCAATATGTGCAGTTTTTTGTACTTCAAGTAGATTTCAATGAATTTGGAAAAAAGAAGGAAAAAGTTAATGCCTTCATAATCATACTGCTTATGAAAACATTCTTACTCTATCCTCATATCTATTAAGATATTGAAGGTAAAATCAATAGCCAATGACAGTCCAATGACATGTGCTTATACCACCATACCCAAAATATGCAGGAACAATAAAGTAAACTTTTTTTTCTTTATAAAGCAAAAATAAAATTTGAAAGGCAAAATCTTTATCTGGAACCACTACCTACTGCAGAGAATTTCAAGAGCACATTTTCATGAATTCTTCTGGCAACACCACAACCTATCTTTCCTTTTCTTCTACCTCTTTTGAAAACAAAGACTCTGCAACAACTTTAAGTAGCCAGTTTTGAAAAGATTGGAGTTCCACATCGGGCTCCCTGCATGGGGCCTGCTTCTCCCTCTGCCTGTGTCTCTGCTTCTCTCTCTCTCTCTCTCTCTCTCTCTCTCTCTCTGTGTGTGTGTGTGTCTCTCATGAATAAATAAAAAATAAAAAAAATTTGAAAAAAAGATTCAATTTAAAATAATATTTAATAAGATCCGCTGAATAACCTTATAGGGAGATGATGTTATTCGTTCTCCAAATAGTACTTGTCCAAGATTTTCAGAAGGGTTTCTCTTTCCGGATGCTTGACAGAAGTCAAAGCTAAAGGAGAAGTTTAGGTAAGGTTAAAAAAAATCAGCAAATCTATCTTTGTAATTTGTCAAGCCTCTTCACCATTAATGGTAGATACTTCTAAAAACATGACCCAGAAAGTGTCTAATTATGATTTAAAGACCTCATTATAGATTCCTTTTTAAATTGTTTAACCTCTTATAGCTATGAATTCATTATTTAAAATGCTCATGGTAGGGATCCCTGGGTGGCTTAGCAGTTTAGTGCCTGCCTTCTGCTGAGGGTGCAATCCTGGAGTCCCGGGATCGACTCCCATGTCGGGCTCCCTGCATGGAGCCTGCTTCTTCCTCTGCCTGTATCTCTGCCTCTCTCTCTCTCTCTCTCTCTGTGTGTGTGTCTCATGAATGGATAAATAAATAAATAAATAAATAGCTCATGGTACTTGATGCTTGTAATGTAGGTAATCAAATCTTTAAAAAAAACGAACAGTATTTTCAGGGTTAAACTTCAAATAACATAAAAATAAGCAAAGAGCAGTTTCAAATCTGTACTACTTCTAACCTGAGATTAGAAACTGCTATTATTAGTTCAGATCAAAGGGGAACTTAACAACATAATCCCTCCTCAAATACATGCCCACAGATTCACACACAAATCAAACGGTTACTACATGAAAAGAATTACAACTACCTCTAAGTAAATGTCAATATATAAAATTGAATATAAAATGGTAGAAGTGAGGATCCCTGGGTGGCTCAGCGGTTTAGTGCCTGCCTTCGGCCCAGGGCGTGATCCTGAAGACCCGGGATCAAGTCCCACATCAGGCTCCCAGCATGGAGCCTGCTTCTCCCTCTGCCTGTGTCTCTGCCTCTCTTTCGCTGTGTCTCGTGAATAAATAAATAAATAAATAAATCTTAAAAAATAAAAAATAAAATGGTAGAAGATAAAAAGCAATGGTAGGCTCGTGTAATATTTTAAATGCTCATGCTAACACCCTACATTTAAACCTAGTATTTTTTTTAATTTTTTTTTTAATTTTTATTTATTTATGATAGTCACACCACAGAGAGAGAGAGAGAGGCAGAGACACAGGCAGAGGGAGAAGCAGGCTCCATGCACCGGGAGCCCGACGTGGGATTCGATCCCGGATCTCCAGGATCGCGCCCTGGGCCAAAGGCAGGCGCCGAACCGCTGCGCCACCCAGGGATCCCTAAACCTAGTATTTTAATGGAAATTAGATCTGATTTTACTTCTGTTTATTTAGGAAATAAAGTAATACCAAGGGGAGCTACAATTATTTTTTGAAAAAGTACATTGTTTGTTGTTATTCTCAAATGCTTGATATTGATCTTGATGATGTGATACTGGCTCACCACTAAACTAAGCACTTGCATCCATTAAAAACATTAGTATAAACCTTCATATCCCATGTTTTAGAAAAAAACTACAACTCCACAATGATTTCTTAAAGCCCAAAATGTAGTAAATTTCTAATTTGCTTCTCTTAGAATAATCAAGTATAGCAACTTCCTAAATTTTTAAGCATTTGTCTCACTCTGAAAGCTTTTTATCCTAATCGTTTTGTTCCTGTTACTCTTATTATAAAATTACCACCATGTTTCTTAGTATATCTGGGGCTTTCATTCACTGTCTTTAAAAACGTAAAACACATTTTAACACAATAATATTGGAATTATGATATAACCAAAATTATATCAATTATATCAGATATAATTATAATACTTATAACTTACGTATTATATTCATAAGGTAGAACAGATTCTGCTGAATCCAATCTATTTACAAATAGTGGTATGGATGACTACAAAAAGAAAAGAAAGCACTCATTAATAATACAAAATAAAGGGATGTCTGGGTGGCTCAGCGGTTGAGAGTCTACCTTCGGCTCAGGGCATGTTCCCAGAGTCTTGGGATCAAGTCCCACATCGGGTTCCCTGCATGGAGCCTGCTTCTCCCTCTGCCTGTGTCTCTGCCTCTCTCTCTCTCTCTGTCTCTCTCTCTCTCTCTTTCATGAATAAACAAATAAGATATTTTTTTTAAAAAAGAACAAGGATGTTCTTTACACAATAATATAAATTGATCTCTAAGCTATATTGTTAAATGATAAAGGCACATGAAGATGAGAACAGTATGCTCCCATTTGTGTAAAAAAGAAAAAGAGGAAAAGAATAATATAAACACATAGTTGTTCATTTATTCATGAAGTCCCTAGCAGGACACATGAAAACCTGGTAATATCGGTGCTCTTCAGGGAGGGTTACTATGTGACTAAAAAACCCAGGTAGTTGAGACATTCACAGAGAAAAATCTCTTATCTGTCTCTAACCTTGTATATGATTCTAAGTGAGATCATTAAAATCAGGAGGATGAACATTTTTGTAGACTGATATATATTTCTTTTTTTTAAGATTTTTTATTTATTCATGAGAGACACAGAAAGAGAGAGAGAGAGGCAGAGACACAGGCAGAAGGAGAAGCAGGCTCCATGCAGGGAGCCTGTTGTGGGACTCTATCCGGCTCTCCAGGATCACACCCTGGGCTGAAGGCAGAGCTAAACCACTGAGCCACCCAGGTTGCCCTAGACTGACATATATTTCAAATTACTTTTCAAAGACTTCAAGTTTAACTATTTTTTTAAAATTTTAACTATTAAATCAATCTAAATGCTATCACAAGGCAGCAAAGAGACAAGCCCTGGAGAAGGCCCATTGCACAGGAAAAACAGACTGATCTCTTTTATAAGAACCCCAGACTATAATAAAGAGATGCAATTCCTGGTCCTAGATTGGATTCTAGTTTAGTTATTTCAGGGATAGCTAGGAAAATCTGACTATGAACTTGGTAATACATGAGATAAAGGGACACCTGGCTGGCTCAGAGGTTGAGTGTCTGCCTTTGGCTCAGGGTGTGATCTCAGATTCCCAGGATTGAGTCCCACATTGAGCTTCCTTCATGGAGCGTGCTTCTCCCTCTGCCTTTGTCTTTGCCCCTCTCTGTGTGTCTCTCATGAATAAATAAATAAAATCTTAAAAAAAGAGAAAATCTTCGCCTAGGGACACCTGGCAGCTTCAGTGGGAGGAACGTGTGACTCCTGATCTTGGAGTCTTGAGATGGAGCTGCAATTGAGTGTAGAGATGAGTTAAATAAACTTTAAAGAAAAAAAGAAATCTCTGTCTAAAAAAATCTAATACTGATGATAGTTACCATTTATTTAAATCTTACTAAGCACTAGGTGTAATTGTGCTTTTCAAAACATTGTCTCGTTTTATTCTCACAAGTCTGAGCGGTAAATAATATCTTGGTGTTTGCAGGTAAAGGGCCCAGGGGAGACAAAGTGCATTAATAAGAATTAAGGAGGTAAAAAGCGTGAGACCGAAGGAGTGAGGAGTGACAGAAACATGGTGGGGATGTAACTAAGACTACAGTGAGGTAGGTGAGAGAATGAGTGAAATAGCCGATGGGGATTAAGGAGTGCACCTGTGATGAGCTCCAAGTCTTTGCATGGAACTGTGGATAACTAAATTGTACAACTGAAACTAATAAAACACTGTATGTGAACTAGCTGGAATTTAAATAAAAACGGAAAGAAAAAAAAAAAAAGACCACAGTGAGTTTGTGAGTCCTGAAAGGGAGAGAGTACATGGGGGACAATAGGAAAGGGAAGAAGACAGGGAGAGGAAAGAGCCAAGGCGTGGGAAGGTACGGAGCTGCGACAGAGGAAGAGGAGCTAAAAGAGATGGAGAAGCAGCCCATAGGGAGAGAGGTGAGGGAGGAGCTCAGAGGAAGGCGGAACAAAAGGACCTAAGGGCGGTGGAGAAGGAGCACTTCTAGAAGGAAGCAAGAGAGGGCGTGCCCAGAGGGAAGAGGAAGAAGGGTGGAGTCAGGCAGGAGGGGCAGGGCCCAGAGGGGAATCTTAGAAGGAGGGGCGGGGTGTAGGGGAAGGGAGGAATGAGGGGCGGGGCCGAGATACGGGGGCGTGGCCAAGAGGGAGGGGAGGGGCTGTGATGGAAGTGAGGGACGGAGGGGTGGAGAGAGATGGGGCGGAGCCTAGAGGGAGGGGCGGGGCCGAGAGGGAGGGGAGGGGCTGCAAGGGAAGGGAGGGAGGGGAGGGGAGGGGCCTAGGGGAAGGGAGGGAGGGGGGCGGAGCCAAGAGGGAGAAGAGGAAAAGCTGAGATGAAAGGGAGAGAGCCAAGAGAACTTTTATGCTGGGGGGAAAGGAGGAGTTAGGACGGAGGAAGAGCTGAGCGGGAGTTGGACGAACGGAGACTAAAGGGAGGAGCCAAAAGGGAGGGAAAGAGAATCTGGGAAAAAGAGAGGTCCGGATCCTCCAAGTGCGAGGCTCAAAGATAGCGACATTGAGACACCCAGTCATAGAGAGGGCTTTGGCGTTCTGGGTCAGAGGCAAAGAGCTCGCGACTATGGTCTCCCCCGGTGTGCCCCATACCCTTATCTGAACCCCTCCCCTCATATATCACTGCCTTCCACTGGTCCTCACCTTGCAGGCTGCATTCTTTCCGGCCGCCGCCTCGCAGAAGTTAACTGGAGCCAACCCGGGGAGGTAGAAGGCCTCGCTGCGGACGGCCTGAAGCCCCAGAAACAGGCCCAACCCCAGGAGCCACCTCAGCCCTGGGAGGGCGAGCCTGAGGCGGCAAGGGTTGGTTCCCATTTGGGAACCACGAGTACTCATTTGAGGAGCCGGCTCAGGGCTCGGGGACACACACTACAGGCGAGATCGAACCAGTAGAGGAGAGAAAAGGAAACGATAAGGAAGAGCTGCGTACCGGGACGAGCCGAGACCACTAGTGGGACTAGAACTCTGGGGAAAGCCAGTTATTGCGGCGAGACGGTGGCCTGGAACCCGTTGCTAGGACGCCAGGCTGTTTCTGAGCTCACGCAGTACGCATGCGTACGGTTCCCCGCGGAGTCTCCCCCAGCCCACCCTCCACCTTACCTCCCAGACTGCCCCCCCCAGTGCCCCACCCGCAGCCGGGCACTTTCCCGCGACTGGAGGTGACTCTCGAAGCGGGGGCGGGGGCGAGGGGGACAGGATAGACTGGCTGAGAGGTCTCATAATCGCAACATCACAGCATCATAGGCTGTCGTGCCCTCCCCGAGTTTGCCACAGTCCCAAAGTAGCAGTGTTAGCCGCCCCCCACCATCCTCACTTCTCCCTGCCAGGTAGTGGGACAAGAAGGGGGGAGAGGGGGAAATTCCGGGGCCAGGCTGTCCATTATGGTGGGTATTAGGCGCTTGAAATGCAGCCAGTCCGAAACTGATGTTCCGTTAAGTGTCAAATGCACACCCAGTATCACAGACAGCATGGATAAAAGAACGCAAACCTCTGCGTTTTTATACTGATTGCATGTCGAAATGATAATATTTGGAGTCAGTTGCGTTAAATAAAACACTATTAAAATTTAGTTCAACTGTTTCTTTTTAAAGTGTGGCTGCATGGGGCTCCTGACTGGCTCAAGAGCATGAGCCTCTTGATGTCAGGGTCGTGAGTTCAAACCCCATGTACTGCCTGTAGCCTACTTAAAAATAAATAAACAAAAATAAAATGTGGCTGGCAGAACATTTAAAATGACATGTGGCTTGCATCATATTTCTTTTTTTATCTGTCAAGGCAACTTTAATATAAATAGATGCTGCAAAAATAATACAGGAAAACAAAGCAATGCAGCCATACAAATGAACCAGTTCAGCTATTCAATATTTTTATGCTGTCTGTGATGATACATGTATCGCTCAATGTAAAATAAGTTCTGGCATCATTCCTATCTGGGAGACACAACCTTTATTTTACATTCATGATTTCAGCAGAATATGTTTATTATATTATGATTCAATGATAATCTGAAAAATCTTAAAAATCACCGTAAGAAAGAAAACCACACACACACAAAAAGAAAAAGCCCCCCACAATAATCACATTCTGGAGAATGCCAGATGGACTGATCCTAAATATCTTTGTTGAAGTATGGTAGACACACAATATTACATCGATTCCAGGTGTCCAACAGTGATTCCACAAGTTTACAGTTCACTGGCACTGTATTTCTATTGGACAGCGCAGGTCTGAGGAAGGAGGATGGAAGGGTAAAAGACCAAAGAAGAGAGAGGGTGAGGGAAGGGTGGCTCTTAGTCTTTGAAAGAAAATTTTCTTTCTCTTAGCGGCAGGGATCTTGTTTTTCGACCTCTGTAAGAATCGTCATGGACCTCAATTTCTGCTCCTTGTGCTGTCCTGTAATGCAAAGTGCTTGTATTTGGATCTAGACAGTATTGTAGGTATCATCCAACAAATATAGTAGAAGAGCCGATCATTTTTCCTCCTTGTCTGTCAAGAGCTTTGGAGAACAAGAGGTCACTTGTTTCCTGAGATCACTGCGCTTCGCCAGCGTGTCCAGGGTCTCTCACTCGCAGAGGTCTACGTCCTCTGGTGATTGGCGGGCGGCAAATGCAGGCAGAACAAAGGCAGAGAGGGCTGGTGGTTAGCAGAGGCCTGCAGAATTTAGCGAGTGAACTCTTGGGACTAGAGAGGCAGGAAACGTTGTAGGAGAAAATGTACCAGTGATCAGAGTTCGCAGCGTTGTGCGAGAAGGGAGAACGAACTTGACTACACGGACTGGAGCAGCCCTTGTAAAGATTTAGAAAACCGGATAAGGTGATCAGAAGGGGCACCACGTTTGTGAAGAGGAACGGGAAAGGGCAGCCGAGAAGCGGTAGGGTGGTCACGATTTGAAGGAACCAGAGCGTGTATAAAAATCTTGCGCTTCACCACTGCATTTCTACCCCTTTCTGGTAGCCTTTGGATGGAAAAAGGGTACGTGTTAAAATAAACGGGATGTTACGCCAGCCTCCTCGGCCTGGGCCGGGGCATCTAGCGGCTGCGCTAAAGCCCCCCGCGAGCGGGTACGCGGCGGGACTGGGCTCCCTACTGAGCGAGAGAAGGCGGCTCGCCTCGTGAGGGAACCGCGGGAGATGGTGCCACCCCCCCTCCCACCCCCCCACCCCACCCCCCGCTTCCCCGCTCCCCGCCGGGGCCGGTGTGCCACCCAGCTCACCTACGGGACGCCGGCCCCCTCCCCTCCGCAGACGCCAGAGACAGTGAAGCAGGAAAGAGCAGCAGTCAGCCTATTCGTGATCCTTTTTTCCCTCATCATCATCCTCATCTACAGCTCCGACTGTGGCTCTGAGGTCTTCCATTAAAGCTCCCTGCAGGGCCCTGTCTGTTAAACTCAAGAAATGAAGCATCACCGAGGGCTACGTCCCCATTCTCAGCAATAAGATGCAGCCCTCCTGGTGTCCCCACAGTGTGATCCTCGACAGCTCCAACCACCTGCTGGGCCTGAAATGAAAGTGGCTCATTCTGCTGGATTCTCTGTGCTGCCTGCACTCTAGGAGTTGTCTTCTGCTCCCCACCCTCACCACCCCTAAGATACAGAAGCCCCAGGGCAGCCTTGTGCAAACCATTCACTAGGCAGGCCTGGCTTTGCCCAACTCCAAGGCTCCCCGCCCCCATGTGCCAATTCGAAGACCTCTTCCAGAGGCCTGACTGCCACCTGTAACTAGAGATAGTTTTATTTCTTCCTTTCGAGTCCCTATGCCTTTTATTTCTTTTTCTTGCCTTGCACTAAATAGGATTTCCAATAGGATATTGAATAGAAGTACGAGGAGACATCCATATCTGTTCTCCATCTCAAGGAGAAAGCATTCAGTCTTTAACTGAATGCAGTATGGTAAGAGCTATAGGCTTTTTATATTTGTCCCTTTATCATGTTAAGGAATTTCCTTTCTTTTCCTAGTTCACTGAGCGTTTTTATCATGACTGGATATTGAACTTTATCCAATGTTTTGGCAGTATTTCTTACTAAGACTATTAATATGATGCATTACATTGATATTTAAATATTGAATCAGTCATGCATTTCCAGAATAAACCTCACTTGGTTTGATAATGAGGGGGGCGGAAAAAGGCAGCAACAAAGCACATGATGCTATATTGTGGTATGGAGTGCAAAATTTGCAAGGCTTTTAAAAGATACAATTCAAGAGAGAGAGAGGCAAACCAAGAAACAGAGGCTTAACTATAGAGAACAAACTGATGGTTATAAGAAGGGGGTTTGAGTGAAACAGGTGATGGGGATGAAGGAGGGCACCTGTTGTGATGAGTACCAAGTGTTGTGTGACAGTGTTGAATCACTATGTTGTACACCTGAAATTCATATTACACTCTGTTAACTGGAATTAAAACAAAAACTTTTAAAATAGAAAAAGATCAAAGAAATTAATTTCTTAATGTAGTCTATGCCCCGAACTCCAGGGAGACATGGGTTTCCCCTTCATTAGGAATATTTTAGTGGAAAGTGAAGAATACATTATTCATTTTATTTGCCTCCTTGTCTCTCTCCCTCTACTGAAAGTTGGCTTCTTAAGCACAGGATCCTTTTTTTTTTTTTTTTTGTCTTCATATTCCTAACATGGACCCAGACACTTGATAGGAGCATACGGGATAAGAAAATGTTTTCTCTACCCTTCAAGATTCTTTTTTTTCTTTAAGATTTTTTATTTACTTATTTGACAGAGAGGGAGAGAGGGAGAAGCAGACTCTATGCCAAGCAGAGAGCCCAACTCAGGGATCAATCCCAGGACCCTGAGACCACAACTGGAGCAGAGTCAAAGGCAGACGCACAACTGACTAAGCCACCCAAGTGCCCCTACCCTTCAAGTTTCTTTTCACTGGTCTTAGAATTACACTGACATAAAACAGATTAACAGGAGAAAAATCTTATTTAATTACATTACATACATATGGGGAATCCACAAAAACATGAGAGATTTCAAAAACAAAACAAGAAAAAATGACGTATATTTGTCATTCTGAATGAAGGAGAAGGGAGTAGGGGCCTGGAGCTTCAAAAGGAAGCCACCCAATTCACAAGAAATTGAAAAAGAGTAAATGTTTTGTAAGCAAACATTTGCCAGGCTATACAGAAACAATGACACAGAAAAGAATTTTAACAGACTTTGCCAAGTTCCTCTCTGTCTTCCACACCTAGATTATGTTATACTATAATTATCTGTGGCTATAGCTCCCTTTCTAGAACAGGTCCTCTATCTAGATTCTTTTGTAGGGGTGAAGAGGGAGAGGGAAAGATAATCTTAAGCAGGTTCCATGCCCAGTAAAGAGCCCAACACACAGGGCTCTATATCATGACCCTGAGATCATGGCCTGAGCTGAAACCTAGTCAGACACTTAACTGACTGAGCCACCCAGGTGCCCCAAGATTCTTTTAGGTGGTTAAGGGGAAGGTAAAAAGAAAAAGAAGAAAAACTTCCTAGGACACCTGGCTGGCTCAGATGGAAGAGTATGTGCCTCTTGATCTCAGGGTCCTGAGTTCAAACCCCATGAACACATAAAACTTTTAAAATTTTTTTGAAAAGAAGAGGGTAGGGGATCCCTGGGTGGCGCAGTGGTTTGGCGCCTGCCTTTGGTCCAGGGCGCGATCCTGGAGACTCGGGATCGAATCCCACGTCGGGCTCCCGGTGCATGGAGCCTGCTTCTCCCTCTGCCTATGTCTCTGCCTCTCTCTCTCTCTGTGACTATCATAAATAAATAAAAATTTAAAAAAAAAAAAAGAAAAGAAGAGGGTAGGACGCCTGGGTGGCTAGGCGGTTGAGCGTCTGCCTTCAGCTCAGGGCGTGATCCCGGAGTCCTGGGATCAAGTTCTACATAGGGTTCCCTACATGGAGCCTGCTGCTCCCTCTGCCTATGTCTCTGCCTCTGCCTCTTTGTGTGTGTGTGTGTGTGTGTGTCTGTCTGTCTGTCTCATGAATAAATTAAAAATCTTTTTTAAAAAGCTCAATTATAAAGAGAGAGAGAGAGAAGAAAAAGAAGGGAGAGCCTGGGTGGCTCAGTCCATTAAGCATCTGCCTTCTGCTCAGGTCATGATCCCAAGGTTCTGAGATTGAGCCCTTCATCAGACTCCCTGTTCAGCAGGGACCCTGCTTCTCCCTCTCCTTTCTGTGCTCTCTCTCTCTCTCTCTCAAATAAATAAATAAATTATTTTTAAAAATTTTTGAAAAGAACAACAAGAATCAACCTAAAATAATCCACATGCTAAAGACATGCATTTTGGAGTGTCAAATTTTGCTGCCCCAAAAGCAGAATACATTGATTCAAATAAATGAAAAGATGGAAGAATGAAAGCCATGTAACTTACACTGTAGCAGGGATTTTTCTTTTTTTCGTTTTCTTTTCTTTCTTTCTTTATTTGACAGAGAGAGAGAGAGAGAGAGAGAGAGAGAACACAATCAGGGGGAGCAGCAGGCAGAGGGAGAAGGAGAAGCAGACCCCTCTGCTGAGCAGGGAGCCCCATGCAGGGCTGGCTCCCAGGATCCTGGGATCATAACCAGCCAAAGGCAGGTGCTTAACTGACTGAGCCACCCAGGCTCCCCCACAGGGATTTTTCTATATTTTACCTCATTTAGAAGTCAAAAGAGGATGCAATCCAAAGATGAGAATGTTGATAACCAAGATAATCCCCCCTTTATTTATGTAGTAGTAAATTTTACACAGTTCTTGCCTATCCACCTTTTTTAAAGATTTTATTTATTTATTCATGAGAGACAGAGAGAGAGAGAGAGAGAGAGAGGCAGAGATACAAGCAGAGGGAGAAGCAGGCTCCATGCAGGGAGTCTGACATGGGACTCGATCCCAAGTCTCCAGGAACAGGCCCTGGGCCAAAGGCAGCACTAAACCGCTGAGCCACCCAGGCTGCCTGCCTATCCACCTTTGTACGTGATCCTCCCAGTGCCCATGTGAGGTAGGCAGGGTAGTTATTTTATGTGAGGGAACAGAGGCCAAGAGTAGTTGGTTTGCTAGTCCAAGGTCACACAGCTAATAGAAGACCAAGTCAAGGGTAGGAAACAGGTCCCCTGAAATCTAATTTAGTTCTGAAATACAATGGTATTAAAAGGGAGTGCACAGTGGCAATACAAAGGAAATAAAATCATTTTATGATATAGCTGTCAAATTTCCAGTTACATCAACTATGAAAGAAGCAAGTAAAAGATTGAGTGAAGCAGGTGAACCTGAAGTTAGGAGCTATCCTTGACAATGGTGCACAGAGAGATTTCACCATGAAACTTGTGATATGCAGTGTCACTCAAACAAGTGTGAAAGGGAGAGGAATGGCACTTCCCCAAAGTGGATGCTTCAGGTTGCAATAAAGAAAATGTAGGGACGCCTGGGTGGTTCAGCGGTTGAGCATCTGCCTTCAGCTCAGGGTGTGATCCCGTGGTCCTAGGATCAAGTCCCACATCAGGCTCCCTGCATGGAACCTGCTTCTCCCTCTGTCTCTGCCTCTCTCTGTGTCTCTCATGAATAAATAAAATGTTTTTTAAAAAAGCAAAGAAAATGTGTAAAATAGGGCGGCTGACTGGCTCAGTCAGTTAAGCATCTGCCTTTGACTCAGGTCATGTTCTCAGGGTTCTGGGATCAAGACCCATGACGGGCTTCCTACTCAGCCCATTCTCTCTCTCTCTCTCTCTTTCTCTCAAATAAAAAAATAAAATCTTTAAGAAAAAAAAAGAAAATGTGCAAAACAGATGAATACAACTATTAGGTCTTTAATAGTTTGTCTTTAATAGTTAATATTTTCCCCACAGTTCTAACCATTTGGAGTTAAAGACATCCAAGTGACAGTTCCCATCCTCTTTCCAGTTCACTCCAATGTGTACATACCAAAATTAAGTAGTGGAACAAAGGAGTACTGTGATCCAGTGAAATCATGCTCTACTTAAGCCATGTTTCTAAATAAGCATATTGGAACATCAAAAAAAGAACTAATGTGCCATGGTAGGCCATGGTGCCAGCTCCAGAGACCACATTACACCTTTCTTAGTGTGCTGTCAGAGTCAGTCTAGCTTATCCCTTGGGCCTCCTGCCTTGACTTACTTTTTCCTTCCCAGTTCCCCAAAATCTAAACAGATTTCTTTCAAACTGATAGTGTAAATCTAATTATTTATCAGGTCCTCCCCTTAAATTCCTTGCTGTACTGGGGTGCCTGGCCGGCTCAGTTGGTAGAGCATCCTACTCTTGATCCCAGGATCATGAGTTTGAGCCCAACATTGGGTGTAGAGATTATTTTTTAAAAGATTTTATTTATTTACTTGAAAGAGAGAGTGAGCAAGTGAGAGAGAGAACTCGAGCACAAGGACAAGAGGGGCAGTGGGAGAGAGAGACACCCCGCTGAGCACGAAGCCCAATGCAGGGCTTGATCCGAGATCATGACCTAAGCCAGAGGCAGACGCTCAACCAACTGAGCCACCCAGGCACCTCTAGAAATTACTTCTAAAAAATTAAAATTAAAAAATCCTTTGCTGCACAAATCAACGTAATGCAGGGGCCCTAGATTGGACCCGGGTATAGAAAAAGAAATTTGGTGAAAGCCTAATAGAGTCTTAGTTTACTTAATACCATTATACTGGTGTTAATTTCTTCCTTTGATTATTGTACTATAGTTATGTATGATGTTCACATTAAGTGAAGCTCAGCCAAGGGTATATGAGACCTCTGTGTACTATTTTTGCAGTATTTCTGTAAATCTAAAATTATCTCAAAGTAAAAAATTGAGAAACTCTCCTACTGGCTCTCCATTGTCCTAAGGGTCAAGTCCAAATTTTGCTTAACAAGGCCTGCTCCGCCTAACCCCCAGTTCCCAACACACACCTCTCCAGCATCAAGCTAGGGGCGTGGATGGGGCTCTACTCCCACAATCATTCTGATCCTGCTCCAGAGAATCACTTTTAGTTACATGAAGACACCATTCTCCCTAGCCTCTGAACAAATTGATCCTTGGTGTTCCTTACTCTAGTATGCTCTGCTGATGCTCACCCCCTCTCTTATCTTTTGCCTGGCTGAAATCTTTTTTTTTTAAGATTTTATTTATTGGGGCGCCTGGGTGGCTCAGCGGTTCAGCTTCTGCCTTTGGCTCGGGTAATGATCCGGGGTGCTGGGATCAAGTCCGCATTGGGCTCCTCTGCCCTGGGATCATGACCTGAGCCGAAGATAGACACTCAACCACTGAGCCACCCAAGTGCCCCAGTCTGGCTGAAATCCTGTATTTCAGCTCATAATTTGGAAGTTAATTTTCCCAGTTTATGTTCCCTGACAACCCCCTACACTGCACATATCCCACTCCCTCACATCCCCACACACAGAGTTGGATCGAGTGTCCCTTGAATATGTTCCCATTGTATTCTATGTACACTTCTGATTTGTCACTTTCACACTGTATTACAGTCCTGCCTGCTCCCCCAACCCCTGCACTGATTCAATTGTTAACTCTGGATCTTCTCTTTCCATCCACACCTACCACTTTCATATAGCAAGGCAGCCATTAAAGGAGCTTGACTTCACAGGTATAACACTTTGAAGGGTAGGCTCCCCATCTGAGTAATTGCTCTTGTAATTTATATACTCTGGGAAAGGGAATAGTTTTAGGGTTTTTTAAAAAGATTTTATTTATTTATTCATAAAAGACAGAGAGAGAGAGAGAGGCAAAGACACAGGCAGAGAGAGAAGCAGGCTCCATGCAGGGAGCCCGACGTTCTAGGACTCCAGGATCACACCCTGAGCTGACGGGAGGCGCTTAACCACTGAGTCACCCAGGCATCCCTAGTTTTAGTTTTTGACCAAGAATCATATTTTTGCACTGTCAACTTGTTATCAAAGGACACATATATCCCTGTATTACAGAAATCATTGCAAAATGATGACAAAAATAAATCTGGTCAACATCCATCACCACACATAGTTACTAATTTTTTTTTATCTTTTTAAAGATTTTAAGTAATCTCCACACCCACCATGGGGCTCGAACTCACAACCCCAAGATTAAGAGTTACATGGTCCACCAACGGAGCCAGCCAGCCGCCCCACAACAAATTTTTTTCTTATGATGAAAAATTTTAAGATGTACTCTCTTAGCAACTTTCAAGTATATAATACAGTATTACCTATAGTCACCATGCTTAAGTTACATCCCCATGACTTTTTAATTTTATAGCTACACATTTGTACTTTTAACCCCCTACACCCATTTTACCCACCCCTACATCGCCAACTCTGGCAACCACTAATATGTACTCTGTACTCATGAGCTTTTTTTTGTTATTGCCTTTTGTTGTGTTTGTTTTTTGTTGTTGTTGATTTTTGTTTTGCATTCCACATACAAGTGAGATCATATGGTATTTGTCTTTCCTGTCAGACTTATTTCACTTAGCATAATGCCCTCAAGATCATCCATGTTGTTACAAATGGCAAGATTTCCTTCTTTATTAAGGCTGAATAATATTCCGTTGTATACATTATACCACATTTTCTTTATCATTGATGGATATTTAGGTTGCTTTTGTATCTTGGTTATTGTGAATAATGCTTCAATGAATACTGGAGGGGGGCTATATCTTTTCAAATTAGTGTTTTCATTTCCTTTGGATAAACACCTAGAAACAGAATTGCTAGATCATATGGTCGTTCTACTTTTAATTTTTTTGAGGGACCTCTATACTGTTTTCCACAGTGGCTGCACCAACTTACATTTCCACCAACAGTGTACGAGGGTTCCCTTTTCTCCATATCATTGCCCACACTTATTACTTCTTGTTTTTTTTTTTTATAGTACCCATCCTAACAGGTATAGGATGGTATCTCATTTGGTTTTGATTTGCATTTCCCTGGTGATGAGTTGTATTGAACATCGTTTCATGTGTCTGTTGTCTATTTGTATATCTTCTTTGGAAAATGTCTGTTCAAGTCCTCTGCCAATTTTTAATCAGATTATTTGAGGGGTTTTGTGATGTTTTTTTTTTGCTATTAAGTTACATGAGTTCTTTATATATTTTAAATATTAGTCCCTTATCATATATATATGAATTGCAAATATTTTCTCTCATTCAGTAGGTTTCCTTTTCATTTTGTTGATGGTTTCTGTCTTGTTTTGTTTTTTGCTCTGTAAAAGCGTTTTAGTTCGAGTTCTATTTATTTTTGCTTTTGTTGCCTTTGTTTCTCATGTCAGGTGCAAAAAATCATTGCCAAGACCAATGCCAAGGAGCTTACTGCCTATGTTTTCTTCTAAGAGTTTCATGGTTTCAAATCTTTTTTTTTTTTCATGGTTTCAAATCTTACATTCAAATCTTTGATCCACTTTGAGTTAATTTTTGTGTATGATGTAAAATAGTGATCTACTTTTATTCTTTTGCATGTGACTGTTCAGTTTTCCCAACACCATTTAATGAAAACACCGTCTTTTCCTCATTTTATATTCTTGGCTCCCTTGTCATAAATTAATTGACCACATATATTTGGGCTTATTTCTGGGCTCTCTATTTTGTTCCATTGATCTAAGTGTCTGTTTTTATGCCAATACCATACTGTTTTGATTACTGTAGCTCTATAGTATCCTTTGAAATCAGGGAGCATGAGGTCTCTAGCTTTGTTTTTTTTTTCTCAAGAATGCTTTGGCTCTTTTGGGTTTTATGGTTTTACGCAAATATTAGGGTTGACTGTACTATTGCCTAGTGGTTCTTAAAAAACCATATATTCTCTAAAACAAAAGAAAGTAGTGAGAAAAGTGGTATTGTATTTCATTTTTGAAAATCTCTTTAATGTTTGGTTTAATGGAAGATAGCCAGATTCTCCTACTTACTTCTGCATTCAATTTGTTGTGATATCACCTGTCACATAGCCTCTGGATTACTGCATATTCAAAAGAGAATAAGAATGAAAAAGGTATATAATACTCTTCCCCCAAGTGGCCTGAGGTGACCTCCGAAAATTGTTTGCTACTTGCTGGACCCAGAAAACTACAAAATCATGCAAATCGAGAGGTTCAAATATTCGTTTTCATATTAAGAACATGTGTGAACCTGCCCAGGCCATCAAGGGTATGCATATCCAAAAAGCCACCCAAGTATCTTAAAGATGTCACCTTGCAGAAGCAGTGTGTGCCATTCCGTGGCTACAATGGTGGAGTTGGTAGATGTGCGCAGGCCAAACCGTGGGGCTGGACACAGGGTTGGTGGCCCAAGAAGAGTGCTGAATTTTTACTACATATGCTTAAAAATGCAGAGAGTAATGCTGAACTTAAGGGTTTAGATGTAGATTCTCTGGTCATTGAGCACATCCAGGTGAACAAAGCCCCCAAGATGTGACGTAGAATTTACAGGGCTCATGGCTGGATTAATCCATACATAAGCTCTCCCTGCCACATTGAGATGATTCTTACTGAAAAAGAGCAGATTGTTCCTAAACCAGAAGAGGAGATTGCACAGAAGTAAAAGATATCCCAGAAGAAACTAAGAAACAAAAACTTATGGCCCGGGAGTAAATTATGCATAGAATAAATACAAATGAAAGAAAGAAAGAAAGAAAGAAAGAAAGAAAGAAAGAAAGAAAGAGAGAAAGAAAGAGGCACATAATATCTTGGTATTATGCAAAATTTTCACCTTCTTTTAAGCACCAGATATGTGTCCGGATCCCCCCAGAGTTCTCAAAACAAACGTTAGGAACCTCTTGACTAGGGATCCCTGGGTGGCGCAGGGGTTTAGCGCCTGCCTTTGGCCCAGGGCGTGATCTTGGGGACTCTGGATCGAGTCCTGCATTGGGCTCCCGGTGCATGAAGCCTGCTTATGTCTCTGCCTCTCTCTCTGTGTGTGACTATCATAAATAAATAAAAATTTTAAAAAGAGGAACCTCTTGACTAGAGCATTAACTTAGTGTTAACCAAGGACATAATGAAATATTTAGAAGTTAAAACCGATAGGATTTGATGATTGATGGATTATATCAGGGATTAGAGGGAGAGGGAAGTGTCATGCTGATTCATAGGCTGCTGACTTGCACAAGTGACTGTATGGTGGAGCCATTCACTGAGGCATGGCATTGGAAGAGGACCAGGTTTTGGGGTGACAGAGAGAGATCAGGAGGGTTGTTTTTTTTTGTAACTGTTATATTCTGAGGAGACCCTGAGAGTTACAAATGGAGATTTCTTTTTTATTATTTAATAATTTTTTATTATTAAATTCAATTTAGTTAACATAGTGTATGATTAGTTTCAGAGGTAAAATTTAGTAATTCATATAGTTGCATATAGTTGCTCATTACATCAAGTGCCCTCCTTAATATCCATTCACCCAGTTACCCCATCTCCCCTCCCACCTCTCCTCTAGCAATTCCCAGTCTGTTCTCTATAGTTGAGTCTCTTATGGTTTGCCTTCCTCTCTTTTTTTATCTCATTTTATTTTTCCTTCCTTTCCCCTATGTTCATCTGTTTTGTTTCTTAAATTTCACATCTGAGTGAAATCCTATGGTATTTGTCTTTCTCTGACTGACTTATTTTGCTTAGCATAATACCCCCTAGCTCCATTACATCTTTGCAAATGACAAGATTTCACAAAAGGAGACTTCAAGCATGCATATATAGTTCTGGAATGGAAATTTCCAGCCACAAATTTGGAAATTGATGGCTTATGGATGATAGAAAGAAATCACATAATAGGAGAGTACAGAATGAGAGCAGAAGAGGATCTAGGGCCAGTCTTTGAAAAATATCAACAATTTGTGATCTAGTAGAAAGTGATAAGCTGCAGAGTTGCTAGAGAAGGAGCAGACAAAGAGGTAGGTGGAAACCAGAACTGTGTGATGTTAAATATAAAAGGGCTTGGAAGCCAAGGAAAGAGAGTGTTTCAAGGAAAAAGTGGTCAAGAACAAAAAAGGCCAAATAAAATAGCAGGCAACATCTTATCTTTTTGATTTGGTGACACAGATATGAGAGAGAGCTATCTGAGGGAAAATTATCAGGACATAAGCCAGATTGGAGCAGATTGAGCATTGAGTAACAGGTGATGAAATGAAGGTAGTTGCTAGAGACAACTCTTTCTTTAATTTGATTAACTTTTAATTGCATAAGTGATACAGAAATATATTTCTCCTGTATCAAAATTAGAACATTACAGAGAAGACTAAAATCCTCTGACCACTGCCACCAATTCTGGTATTCCCCACCTTCCAGAGGTAACCATTGTTAATTGTTTGGTATGTCCTCCCTGGCCTTTCTTTTTTTTTTTTTTTTTTTTAATTTATTTTTTATTGGTGTTCAATTTACTAACATACAGAATAACCCCCAGTGCCCGTCACCCATTCACTCCCACCCCCTGCCCTCCTCCCCTTCTACCACCCCTAGTTCGTTTCCCAGAGTTAGCAGTCTTTACGTTCTGTCTCCCTTTCTGATATTTCCCACACATTTCTTCTCCCTTCCCTTATATTCCCTTTCACTATTATTTATATTCCCCAAATGAATGAGAACATATAATGTTTGTCCTTCTCCGACTGACTTACTTCACTCAGCATAATACCCTCCAGTTCCATCCACGTTGAAGCAAATGGTGGGTATTTGTCCTTTCTATGTATTAACATGTTATTGTTATCTGTAGTATAATTTTACATATGTACAAGCATATACATACACGCATATACTTATGCATATTTTACATGTACCTATTTTACATATAGTATAACATGATGTATAGAATGATGTACTTCAGTATTACTTTAAAAAGATTTTTATTTATTTATTCATGAGAGACACAGAGAGGCAGAGACCTAGGCAGGGAGAGAAGCAGGCTCCATGCAGGGAGCTCCATCCAGTCCCCATGTGGGACTCCATCCCTGGACTCCAGAATCACACCCCGGGCGGAAGGCAGATGCTCAACCGCAGAGCCACCCAGGCGTCCCAACTTCAGTGTTTTAATAGATGTGCTACCGATATCACATACTACGAGTATATCATTATTTATTCAGCATTCCTCTGTTGATAGTCATTTAAGTTGTTTCCACCTTTTTCCCCAGTCACTAACAATTCTGCACAAAAAAAACTCCATATATGCAATGGCCTGGGGAGAGAAGGCAACAAGAAGGGTATGTTCATTTAAATTTTCATAGAGGGGCGCCTGGGTGGCTCAGTGCAACGTTGAGCATCTGCCTTCTGCTCAGGACATGATCCGCGGGTCCTGGGATTGAGTCCCGCATCAAGCTCCCCATAGGGAGCCTGCTTCTTTTTTTTTTAAGATTTATTTTTATTTATTTATGATAGACATAGAGAGAGAGAGAGAGAGGCAGAGACACAGGAGGAGGGAGAAGCAGGCTCCATGCCAAGGAGCCCGACGCGGGACTCCATCCCAGGACTCCAGGACCGCGCCCCGGGCCAAAGGCAGGCGCAAAACCGCTGAGCCACCCAGGGATCCCCGGGAGCCTGCTTCTCCCTCTGCCTCTGTCTATGCCTTTCTCTGTGCCTCTCATGAATAAATAAATACTTTTTTAAAAAAATAAATTTTCATAGACACTGCTTGCCCTTTCAATATTTTCATAGATACTACCAAACTCCCTTCCCAAATGACTGTACCAAGTTTTCTTCCCACCAGCAATGGGAGTCTCACACGACTACTGACGACCCACTGTCCCACCCGCTCAATTCTTTCAAGATGTTTGGCTGTGGAGAGGAGGAAAATTATCAAGTGGTAGCCAGAACAGAATGAAAGACTGAGTGGGGGGGGGTCTTTTATTTTTTTAAAAAAGTGACCTCTATGCTCAATGTGGGGCTTGAACTCACAACTCTGAGATCAAGAGTAAACATTCTCCACTAACTGAACCAGCCACACACCCCAGTGGGGGTTTTCTATATGAGAAAGGCTGGTGCATGTTTTAATGTGCAGGAGAAAGGTCCAGTTGAGGAATGGTTGAATGTACACAAGAAAAGAAGAAGAAGAATTAATGACATAAAATCCCCAAGAAAGCAGGGGAGGACATTGTCCAAAACACAGGCAGAAGAACTGGCCTTATTAAATGAGAAGAGCCACTATTCTTTCATTACATTGGTTCCCTGACTTTGTTGTGCAGCAGAGTTCCCTGGAGAGCTTGTCAAAACACTGATTGCTGCCCCTTCCTCCACCAGTTTGGGATTCTGCAAGTCTGGAGGTGGAGTCTGCAAATTTGCATTTCTAACAAGTTCCCAGCCCTTGTCAATGGGGCTATTGGGGGTGGAGGCTAACTACTCTGTGGGAGCTTCTATCCTACTTAGCAGGAGGGAAGGAAGGTAGGATGGGTCGAGATGTAGAGATACGCATGATTGGTAACCAAAAGATGAGGAGTTTCTCATTTACTGCCTTCTATTTCGTCTACAAAAGAAGAATTGAGGTCAGATATTGGGGCACCTGGGTGGCTCAGTTGGCTGAGCCACCAGCTCTCAGTCATGATCTCAGGGTCATGGGATCAATCCCTGCGTGGGGCTCCATGCTGGGTTGGGAGTCAGCATGAGATTCTTTCCCTATGCCCCTCCCCCCACTCGTCAGCAAGCACATGCATACTCTCTCTCAAATAAATAAATCTTCAAAAAATCAACAAAAAATTGTTGAGGTCAAATAATGTTTTGTTTAAAAAATATATTTTATATATTAATTTGAGAGAGAGAGAGAGAACATAAGTGGGTGGAGGCAGAGGGAGAGGGAGAAGCAGGCCCCTCTGCCAAACAAAGAGCCTGGGACCACCACCAGAGCAAAAGACAGACACCTAACCAATTGAGCCATCCAGGCCCCCCGATGTCAAATATTGTTAAGGTTGGGACAGGAGGGAAGTAGTGCTGGGTTAGGAGGTTAGATAAGAGTGGAGAATAGGGGATCCCTGGGTGGCGCAGTGGTTTGGCGCCTGCCTTTGGCCCAGGGCGCGATCCTGGAGACCCAGGATCGAATCCCACGTCGGGCTCCCGGTGCATGGAGCCTGCTTCTCCCTCTGCCTGTGTCTCTGCCTCTCTCTCTCTCTCTCTCTCTCTCTGTGACTATCATGAATAAATAAATAAAATCTTAAAAAAAAAGAGTGGAGAATGTTCTAAAGAAAATGATCAGTAGGTAGGATAGTTAATTGGCTAAAGATATGTAGTAAAATTACTGGGCAATACTGAAGTATCACTTGAGGTCTGCAATCAGGAATTTTATAACTGACCGGATTGTGTCACTTTTCCCAGTAGATATGGGGAAAGTAAATTATTGGTTTCACCCAAGATGGGTTTTGCCACCTTAGTGTCTCAAAAAGACATCCAGTATCTCATGCTAGAAACATGGCATCACCGTGGATTCCTCCCGCCAATCATCACAATGTCAATAGTTAACACTCAATATAATGTTTACCATTCCCTAGGAAATGTTATAAATGTATTGTATATATTAAATTCATTTAATTCTGACACTTTTTATAAGTGCTATTTTTATAAGTGCTATTTTCATAAGTGCTATTTTTTAAAAGATTTTATTTAGTTATTCATGAGAGACACAGAGAGAAAGGCAGAGACACAGGCAGAGGGAGAAGCAGGCCCCATGCAGGGAGCCTGATCTGGGACTCAATCCCGGGTCTCCGGGATCACGCCCTGGGCTGAAGGCGGCGCTAAATCGCTGAGCCACCGAGGCTGCCCTATATTCATTTTGTAAATGAAGACACCGAGGTACAGAGAAATTAGTAATTGGTCCAAATTCACACAGTTTGGACACGGCAAAGCCTGGCTTCAAACCAAGCATTTTAGCATCAGGGTCTAGTACTCAGGTAGGCTATTCTGCATTGTTTCAGCTTCCTAACCATCTTTCTGATCTACCCATGTTTCTCTATCTCCTCAACCACTACCCCAGCGTACGCTGTGTCCTATGCCACTCTGAATACTGCCTTAAACTCCCAAGTGGTTTTCCAGCCTGTGTGCTCGCCCCTTTATAACTCATTCTCTCCTCAGCTGCTAGAGTGATCTTTCAAAACTACAAATCAGCTCAAGTTTTTCTTCTGGACTGAAGTCCTCTGGTGGCTTCCTATTGTACTTAACATAACCCCCCCCCCAAATCTTAGGCATGACTTGCAAGGTCCTGGATGATCTGACACTTTCCCAATCTTCCAACTACATCACTTGTCATCATTTTCCTTAATCTCCATTTTCCAAAGGGGCTTCATTTAAGTTCTTCAAACACATCAAATTCTTTTCCTCCATAGGGCCTTTGCACATGCTGTTGCTGCTATCTAGAATGTTCTTCCAACAGTTCTTCCTATGGGTGGTTGTTTCTCACCGTTAAGAACACTCAGCTTCCATGTCATTTCCTCAGAGAGATCTTCCCTGGCTATAGTAAGTAGGTTTCCACCCCTTGCACACATGTATTTTTCAAAAAATTCTCTCTCACTACAACTGTTTTCTTCATAGTGGTTTTCACTATTTTGTCTATTTTATATCTCTCATTCTCTCTCTCTCTCTCTCTCTCTCACACACACACACACACACACTCTGCAACTAAAATATAAGTTTCATGAGGGCAGGGACAAAGTCCATTTTATTCACCACTGTATACTGTAGGGAAGCAAAATGTGCCACTCCAAAATGTGTCTCTCTGGCATATGGGTTACTTTAGGCTGATGATTTTTATTTTTTAAGTAAAAAAGTATGCCTGACATGGGGCTTGAACTCATGACCCTAAGATCAAGAGTCGCATGGTCTACTGACTGAGCCAGCCAGGTGCTGATTATTAAAAAACAAAAACAGAAGACTCAGGGTGCCTAGTGGCTCAGTCACTTAAACATCTGCCTTCAGCTCAGGTTATGATCTCAGGGTCCTAGAATGGAGCCCCATGTCAGGCTTCTTGCTCAGCAGAGAGTCTGCTTCTCCCTCTCTCTCTGTACATACTCCCTCCTTGTTCTCCCTCTCTCATCTCAAATGAATAAATAAAATCTTTTTTAAAAAATAATTTTTATTTTTGTTTTTATTTTTATTTTTTTAAAAGATTCTACCCATTTATTCATGAGAGGCACACACACAGAGAGAGGTAGAGATACAGGCAGAGGGAGAAGCAGGCTCCTGCAGGGACCCCAACATGGGACTTGATCCCAGGACTCCAGAATCATGCCCTAGGCTGAAGGCAAGCACTAAACCACTGAGCCACTCAGGGATCCTAAATAATTTTTAAAAACCAGAGGACTTAGGAAGTTTTTTCTATTGGCCCCTTAACTGCTTAAAATAATCTAAATAAGGGGATCCCTGGGTGGCTCAGTGGTTTAGCGCCTGCCTTTGGCCCAGGGCGCGATCCTGGGGTCCCGGGATCGAGTCCCGCGTCGGGCTCCTTGGCATGGAGCCTGCTTCTCCCTCCTCCTGTGTCTCTGCCTCTCTCTCTATGTCTATCATAAATAAATAAATAAATCTTAAAAAAAAAAGAATCTAAATAGAGGACCTGCTCCAGGAAAGGAGCTATCACCATAGGTGACTATACTAGAACTCAGAACTAGGTGGAGACAGAGAGGAACTTAGTGAAGCCTGTTAGAATTCTGTGCCCCATTGATTCTGTATAGCCTGGCAAACACTTGTTTACCAAACATTTGCTCTTTTTCATCTTGTGAACTGCCTGCCTTCCCTTTGAAATCCCAGACCCCTATAGCCTTCTCCTTAGTCTAGAATGACATACCTACTTCCCTTTTCCTGTCTTTGGAATCTCTCTCTCTCTCTCTCTTTTTTTTCTTTTAGTGGATTCCCTGTAGGGACATAATTAAATTAGATTTTCTCCTGTTAATATGTCTCGTGTCAATTTAATTCTTAAACCATCCAGAAAAACCTTGAAGAACAGAGATTTTTTCCTCCCCAACAATGCAAGTCCCAATCTTGGTGACTAATGCATAGTAGGTATCTGATAAATATTCAGCCAGGGAATGAATTAATGAACCTGAGGCAGCCAAGTGGTAATGTGTGACAGGAAGTTGGATGTGCAGGTTGAGGAGCTCAAGTGAGAGATCTGGCATGGAAATATAAATCCAGAGTCATAAGGATATTTATTGTAGTGGACACTCTGGGAATGGATACCATTACCTAAGGAGAGAGGACAGAATGAAAAGGTGAGAGGATCCTGCAATAAGAGGGAAAAAACTCTAATATTTAAAGACCTACTGGAAAAGAATGAGCCTGTCAGACATTTGAGAATGAATGAATGCCCTTATATTCAGATGAATCAGTCTTTTTATTCATGCCATCTGGATTTTGTGTCAGAAAGTCCTTTTGCTTCAATCTTCAAAGTATATCTAGAACATAATAACTTCTCACCACCTCCACTGCTGTCCCCTTCATCCCAGGCATTATCACAATAGTCTTCTCACTGGTCCCTGTTCTCACTCTTGTTCCCTACAGTGTATTCTGGACAGAGTGACCAATGTGATACTGTTATGAGGCAAGACAGGTAAATCACTCCTCTGCTCAAGCCTGTTGATTTCAGTCCAAGTAGAAGGTGAAGGAGCAGGGACACCTGGGTAGCTCAGCGGTTAAGCGTCTGTCTTCAGCTTACAGCATGATCCTGATGTACTGGGATTGAGTTCCACACAGCTTCCTGCATGGAGCCTGCTTCTCTCTCTTTCTATGTCTCTTCTCTTCTCTCTCTCTCTCATGAATAAATAAATAAAATCGTTAAAAAAAAAGAAAAAAAAAGAAGGCGAAGGAGCAGAATTTGCCACCTCAAAATAGGCCTCTTTGGCAAAAGGGTTATTTTAAGATGATTATTTTTTAAGAACTGCAAAGTCAAGAGAAGTTCTAAAAACCCAAGTAGGGGATGCCTGGGTGGCTCAGAGGTTGAGCATCTGCCTTTGGCTCAGGGCGTGATTCTAGGATCCGGGATCAAGTTCCGCATCGGGCTCCCTGTAAGGAGCCTGCTTCTCCCTCTGCCTGTGTCTCTGCCTGCCTCTCTCTCTCTCTCTCTCTCTCTCTCTGTGTGTCTCATGAATAAACAAATAAATCTTTAAAATAAAAAAATAAAATAAAAACCCAAGTAGAAGTTGCCTTTTTGTGAGACACATTAACATTTATTTTTATTTTTAAAGTCTTTTGTTTACTTATGGTAGAGATAGAGAGAGCAGGGGTGGGATGGGGGGAGGAGCAGAGGGAGAGGGACAAGCAGACTCCAGACTGAGCACAGAGCCCGATGTGAGGCTCGATCTCAGGATCCTTAAGATCATGACCTGAACCCAAATCATGAGTCAGACAGTTAACCGGCTGAGCCACCCAGGGGCCCAGACATATTAACATTTATAAGGGAATCTCCATTCATTAGGGTGTCTCCCACTGTGTACCAGGAAAAGGATGTCTCTAAATCGCTAGAAATTCTTATTAATGGAGAAGGTAATGACTTAAATCTGCATAAAAACCTGACCCTTGGGGCACCTGGGTGGCTCAGTGGTTGGTTGAGTCTCTGCCTTTGGCTCAGGTCATAATACCAGGGTCCTGGGATCAAGTCTGTGCTTATGTAGGGACCAGGGGTGGGGGACACTTTCTGAATTTCTTGGGTCCCACATTCCCCCCTTTTCAGAGGAACCCAATGCAGGACCCAATCATGGGTCCTGAAAGTTCAGTGGTTGGTATTGTTGCCTTCAGAAGGAGGAGGAGGAGGATGAGGGGGCCAGCTAGGGAGGGCAACAAGGTAATTAGCCAGGGAGAATGATCGAGCCAGGATTCGAACCGCCCCTGTTGCTGCTCTCGCTCTTGTTTTTGCCTAGCCAGTCCTTCCCTGACCTTTGCAGTGGGAAGCTTGGGTGGCCAGTGAAGCAATACCTGTTCCTATGCCAGCCAAACTAATTCCTAGCAGGGTAGCGATGGTGACAACAGAGATGGGATTTCACCCGTGGGTACCCGGTCCATCCATTGAGATGATTCTAGGGAGTAGTTGAACCAGCACACAGAAGCCCCCAGTTCTGTTTATAACCTGTCCGTGAGCGCAGGGATTTAATCCCTTGGAACAGGCCCACCAACTGTTTTGGGGCGGTAGATGATACCCAGTACTGTTTACAGGCTGTGTAACGCACAGAATCTGGTAACCCGGTCCCTGACAAAAGCCACTAGTAGTGGCGTGGAGGAGTGCCTATGCAGAGCCCCTGGCCTGACACAGATTGTCCTTGTCGGGCTGACTCTTCCATTCTGGAACAAAGTTCTTGAGTATGGTGTGTGGATCAGCTAGCCGGATGTGGGTGTAGTGGACCCAGGGAGTTATTCCGTCGACCTTGAGAGCAGTGGGCATAGTCAGGATCACAATGTAGGGTCCTTTCCAGCAAAGTTGGAGCATCTGCTGTTGGTGTCTCCGCATGTACACCCAATTGCATGGTCGATATCGATGGGGGTCCGGGGGCAGCCCAGTCTCATAGAGAGGGCCCTCAGCTTAGGCCATACCTGCTCATGGGCTCTTTGTAACATTTGGAGGGAGAAAATAAGTTGTTGGTCATTGAACTCAGCAAGCACCTTGGGTTTCAGGGTAGGAATGATAGGTGGGGGTATACCAAACATGATTTCGTAGGGAGTCAGTCCCATCTTATATGGTGAATTCCTCACCCTATATAGGGCAAAGGGGAGGAGAGTCACCCAGTCCCCGCCAGTCTCCAAGGCTAATTTAGTTAAGGTCTCTTTTAATGTCCTATTCATCCTTTCTACTTGACCTGAGCTCTGGGGTCTGTAAGCACAATGTAATTTCCTATCTGCCCCCTTCCCCCCCCCCTCCAGTATTTGTGCTACTCCCTGTGTTACCTTAGAAATGAACCCTTGTCCATTGTCAGATCTGACCTGGAAAGAAATCCATACCTTGGTAGAATGTCCTCCAGCAGCTTTTTGGTCACCATTTGCACTGTTTCGTGCTTGGTGGGGAACACCTCTGTACTCCGATGCATTTTGTATAGGACTCGCCATCCTAGTTCCTCTGGCAGGATGATGCTGGAGTCTGCGGCTCTCCATCAGCCACGCAAGCATTGGGTCATAGGCAAGCGTTTGATCCAGTGTAAGTCAGCATCAGTATAGTTGGGGGTGTCCAGCAGGGTCGGTGCCCCCGGATCGGGTAGTGTGGTTGTTAAGATCTGGGTCACTGAAAGGGCTGCCTCCTTTGCTTTTGAATTGGCTAGCCAGTTTTCCCTAGCTACTAGTGTATCTGCTTTTTGGTGTCCCAGACAATGGATGGTAGCTAGTGCCTTGGGCAGCCAGAGGGCCCTCAGGAGTTCAAGGATCTCTGTTTTGTTTTTAATAGTCTTTCCTTCTGCTGTCAGAAACCCTTTCTCTCTGTAAAGGGCTCCGTGGATATGAGCGGTGGCAAAGGCGTACCTGCTGTTGGTGTAAATGTTTATTCATTTACCTTCTCCCATGGTTAGCACCTTGGCCAGTGCGATCAGTTCTGCCCATTGAGCCGATGTTCTGGCTGCCAATGGCTCTGCCCAGATGGTCTCCATTTCCGTGGTTATGGCTGCCCCCACCTATCTGATTCCTTCTTGGACAAAACTGCTGCCGTCCATATACCAGGTGGCATCCACGTTCAGCAGTGGCTGGTCCTGGAGATCAGCTCTGATTCTGTGCACCTGTGCCCAAATTTCTTGACAGTCATGCAGAGGGGGGTCTCAGTCTGGGTTAGGGAGTAGTGTTGCCGGATTCAGGGTTGTCGGTGGCTTGAATAAAATTCTGGTGGGGTTTAGCAGTAGGCTCTGATAATGGGTCAGATGAGCATTGCTGATCCAGCGGTCTGGGGGCTGTTTGAGTACCCCTTCAATAGCATGTGGTAACATACAGTTCTTGCCCCATGGTCAGCTTGTCTGCGTCCTTGACCATAGTGGCCACCACGGCAATAATTTTTAAACATGGGGGCCACCCAGCAGCCACCATGTCCAGCTTTTTGGAAAGATAGGCTATGGGTCTCTTCCAGGGACCTATGTACTGGACAAAGACCCCTTTTGCCACCTTGTCTTTCTCATCCACATACAGGTAGAAGGGCTTGGTTAGGTCGGGCAACCCGAGAGCCAGGGCAGACAGCAAGGCCTGTTTAAGGTCATTAAAGGCTGTGTTCATGGCCTCTGTCCATTCAAAATTTTGCTGGTGCCTGGTAGCCTCATAGAGGGGTCTGGCCATCTCGGCAAAACCTGGAATCCATAATCAACAGAACCCTGCTGACCCCAGGAATTCACGTACCTGGAGGACGGTTTGCAGCTGTGGGATCCTTAGGACGGTTTCCTTCCATACATCCATCAACCACCTCTGTCCATCCTTTAATTTGTACCCTAGGTAGCTCACCTCTGCTCTGCAGATCTGGGCTTTTTTTAGCTGAGGCCCAGTATCCTAGAGCTGCTATTGTCTGGAATAAGTCCTTGGTGCCTCACAGGCAAGTGTCCTGGTCCTCCGCCACCAACAGGATATCATCCACATATTGCAATAAGGTCAAATGAAGGTGCTTGGCACGGAACTCACCCATGTCTTCGTGTAAGGCCTCATCGAAGATGGTGGTGAATTTTTGAATCCTTGTGGTAGTCGTGTCCAGGTGAGCTGGCTATTGATGCCTTTCAATGTCCGTCCATTCAAAGGTGAAAAGGTCTTGGCTCTTGGGTGCTAAAGGCAGGCTGAAAAAGGCATCTTTTAAATCTAATACCGTATACCAAGTTTTGTCTGGAGGCAAGGTGGAGAGGAGGGTGTATGGGTTTGGGACCGTAGGGTACATATCCTCTACTTGCCGGTTGACTTAATCGTTAGAGTGCAGTTTCCGCACCGGCAGCAAGGGAGTGTTCCATGCCGATTGGCAAGGCCTCTCAGACAGTAGAAGACTACTGCCCGAGTCCAGTAGTTGCCGTATGTGGGTTGTGATTCCTGCTCGTAGCACGAATGGGAGGCATGGGGGATTGGCGGACCCTGACAGGGTCTGCCCCTGGCTTTAGGTCTATGTATATGGCCAGTCGGTGCCGGGCCAGCCCAATTCCCCCAGTTTCTGCCCATGCTTGGGGAAATTCCTGCAGCCAACGGTCAATGTCAGTCACTGGGGCTGAGGGCATTTGGTGGAGATGATATTTGTCCTCTAGACCTAGGACAAGCACCTGAATCGGATGCCCCTCCTTGTTTAGGATTTTTGCCCCTTCGGGGTGGAAGTGAATTTGTGCCCCCATCTTGGAGAGCAAGTCCCAACCTAACAATGGGTAGGGACACTCAGGGATGACTATGAAAAGGAGTGGGATACCTGGCCCATGCCAAGATCCACAGTTCTTCAAGTAGTCCATGAGTACGGTTTGGTGCCCGTGGCCCCTTGCACCCATGAAGTCTTGCTTTCCAATTTCCCTTGGGGTTGTAATAAAATCGAGTGTTGTGCCCCAGTGTCCACTAGGAATTCAACGGGTTGCCCCTCCACTCTGAGAGTTATCCTGGGCTCGGGGAGGGGTGCCAAACTCCGACTCCCCTAGTCGTCCAGGTCCTCCATTTCTAAGATCTTGTCAGGGGCCTTAGGTCTTTTGTTAGGGCAGTCTTTCACCCAGTGGCCCTCTTCTTTGCAATAAGCACATTGGTTTTTGTTCAGTTTAGGGCGCTCCCAATGGGGACCAGGGCCATCCTCCTTACTTGTCCCTGAAGCCAGCTTCTTGAGATGCCTCCGTTTTTCCTGTGGGTCATCCATGGTTGTGGCCAGCAGGATCTTGGCCAGGTTTCGGGTCTGCCGGTCGCTTAGTTTAGTTTGTTGTTCTTCTGGACTTTCTCTATTATAAACTCTTTCTGCTACTATTACTAAGTCTTGCAAGCTCTTCTCTCCTAGTCTCTCTACTCTTTGCAATTTTCTTTTGATGTCTGGAGCAGCCTGGTTAACCAAAGCCATGATAATTGCAGCCTTTGTTTCTGGGGCTTCTGGGTTCATAGGGGTGTACTGACTAAAAGCCTCTATGACTCTCTCTAAGAAGGCTGGACTCTTATCCTTACCTTGTCTCACATCATATACCTTGGCCAGATTGGTAGGCTTGTGCGGGGCAGCCTTAAGACCTGCCATTAGAGTCTAGTGGTAGACCCGGAGTCTCTCCTTACCTTCAGCCGAGTTGTAGTCCCAGGTAGGGTGGGATAAGGGGAAGGCAGCGTTTATGAGGTCTGGGTTTTGAGTCGGCTGTCTGTCCTCTCCCAGGACAGACTTCCGGGCTTCCACCTGAATTCGTTCTCTCTTTGGTGGTGAAGAGAACCTGCAAGAGCTGATGGCAGTCATCCCAAGTAGGCTGGTGGATAAAGAGAACAGTATCTAAAAGCCCGATTAGATCTTTCGGGTTATCAGAGAACTTTGCATTATGGGTTCTCCAATTATATAAATCACTGGTGGAGAACGGCCAATATAACATTGGTTGTTCTCTGGTCTCCACGGGAGGCCCCATGGTGTGGAGGGGAAGAGCAGTGGAGTAGGCCGGCCCCACGTTTGGAGGTGGGGCCACCCGGTGGCTCTGTTGGTGTGCCTCTGCTGCTGGCTGGCACACAGGAACTCCCTTGTCAGGGAGGGGTGGAGCCCCTTCTGCAGCCCCTGGTGCCTCCAATGGAGGGGCGGAAGGGAGAGGGGGTGCCTGGTAGGGCAGTGAGAGAATCAGGTCCTCTGGAGAGGAATCCTGCAAGACCGGATAAAGGGGCGTTTTGGTCTTAGAGTCAGTCTCCTTCTCGGCCTTGCCTTTCACAGGGCTAGAATCTTGGTAGGTCCTGCTTTGTGGGGGTAAAAATGGTTTCAGCCAAGGAGGGGGATTCTCGATCATGTCCTGCCAGACCAGGATGCAGGGCACCTGGTCAGGGTGGCTGTCTGGTTTATTCCTGAAGATCACAGCCTTAACCTGTAGGTGGAAAGTTCCTTCTCGGGGCCATCCCACATCAAAGGTTGGCCATTCTGACATGCAGTAAGTTTGAAATTTCTCTCTCCGTATGTCTGTGTTCAGATTATAAGCTCTTTCCCTAATGTTCGAGAAGTGGGAGAACATAAGAGACAGGGGGGTGGTTTGTGTCTGTCCCATTATGTCCCCAGTCCACACCAAGGCACAGACAGTTATGACGATTAACAAGGACACAGTAACACAGACAAACGTTCCAATGCGGCCACGGAGACAAAACAGAAAGTAAACTGAAGGGCTGGCTGTCCATAATGGCAGTTGGCCCTCTTCACAGATGAGGACTTCGTCCTCCTGGCGGGGGCAAGGGATGTCTCCCAAGACCCCTGGTCGACAGCTTGCCAGCGCGTCCTCCTAAGCCAATGTCGACCTTTAACAGTTTTGAATTCCTACAGGTAGAAATACAGCATGGAACTCTCAGAAAATATGTGCGCAAAAGGTAGAAAAAGTTGAGTGCACTCACCAGGCATGGGACCCTCTGGGTGGGGTCCTAGGGGTCTCTCAGATCCCCGACGAGCTCCCAAATGTTGTGCCCAAGATTGCGAATCCGAGAAACCACCAAGGAGCCAACACCAATGCAAGCACACGAGGGTTTATTAGCAAGCTCGAGCTTGGGTCCAAGTGTACCCGTCACAGCGGAGCAGGGACTTGGACCCCCGAGGTGGGTTATAGCTGGGTTTTTATGGGCTGGTCTAGGGGATTTCCAGTAAGGGTGGGGGAGTTTCTCAAGCTCTTAGTTCCTCATTCCAATATAGGACGTGCTCTGCGGTTTTTCTTGGAACTGACTTGGGCTACAGGCCTCAGGGCGTGCTTATCTAGGGGCCGGGGTTGGGGACATTTTCTGAATTTCTTGGGTCCCACAAGAACAACATGGCTGGTAGGCTTCCATCTTTCTGGCATACTTTCCCTCAGATATCCACACAGTTTACTCCCTTCTTTATCTTTGCTTCAAATATTACTTTAATGGAGCCCATTGTGATCCACCGTTTCAACATTGCACCCTTTCATTCCATACTCCAGACCTTCCTTCCTCACTCTATTTCTTACATAGCACTTTTCAACTTCAAACACACGGATGGATTGATTGATTTAGATTGTTTACTGTCTTTCCCTGTAACTGAAATGTTAGCTCCAGATCGGCAGGCACTCTTAGCCTTTTGTTCAGTGATGCTGTCCCAGCACCTAAGACAGTGCTGGCACAGAATAGACACTGTGTTTGAATGAGTATTTGCGAAGTGTATAAATGAATAGATGGATGGTCTTTCTGACCAGATGATAAAAGCACCTACCCATTTTTATTCTACTACTCCTATGGTTCCACCTTTTACACTTAAATCTTTGAGCTAGGGGCACCAGGGCGGCTCAGTGGTTGAGCGTCTGCCTTTGGCTCAGGTCATGATCTTGGGGTACTGGGATGGAGTCTTGCATCTGGCTCCCCACAGGTAGCCTCTTTCTTACTCTGCCTGTGTTTTTGCCTCTTTCTGTGTGTCTCTCATGGATAAATAAATTTTTTTTAAAAACCTTTAAGCTGGAATTTATTCCAGAGCAAAAAATATGGTGGGAATTCAGATTTTCCCCCTTCAAATGGCTAAGTGCCTCAGTACAATTCATTGCAAAAGCCATCGTTCTCCACCCCATCATTTGAAATGTTTCCTCATACTTCAGTTCCTTTTAATCGAGTATTAAATTTGGTTAAAACTCATTATCTCCGGCGCCGAGGGGGCCGCATCCCCCCGATGGGCTGCCTGGACCCGAGCAGAGAGGATGTAAGGAAGACGTGGAGGAGATTTGATGTCCGAACACCCAAGTCATCTAACTCAGATGATGACCTCCCCGAAGACTATCCAGTGGTCAAAAACATGCTCCACGGGGATCCCTGGGTGGCGCAGCGGTTTGGCGCCTGCCTTTGGCCCAGGGCGCGATCCTGGAGACCCGGGATCGAGTCCCACGTCGGGCTCCCGGTGCATGGAGCCTGCTTCTCCCTCTGCCTGTGTCTCTGCCTCTCTCTCTCTCTGTGAGACTATCATAAATAAATAAAAATTTATAAAAAAAAAAAACATGCTCCACGGACTGGTAGCGGATTTGACCCTGGACCTGGGTACTGCACACCGCCCCCTACTTGTCTCCGCGGACCACCACAGTGTCCAGCTAGCCCTCCCACCCGGGACCCCCGCCCCCCCCCCCCATGGTCCTGCGGGCTTTGATCAGCTCCCGCCCGTACTGGGCACATGGGGCTTTGGGGCTGGCCGGCACTGCTGGGAGGTGGAGACCACGGATGCCGCCTGGGCCCAGCCTCCTCTGGGGAGGACGAAGAGGACGAGGATGAAGCCAAGGGCCACTAAGCCTTGGGTGCGGCCGGGGAGTCACTGCGCCGCAAGGGCCGCGTGGGGCTGTGCCCCGGGGGCCGTGTGGGCTGTGGAGGGTCGCGGCGGCCACCTGTGGGCCCTCACCGCCCCTGACCCCACCCCGCTGGGTGGCGCCGGGCCCCTGCCGTGGCGCATCCGCATAGACCTTGACTGGGAGCGGGGCTGAGTAGCCTTCTATGACGGCCGCTCCCTAGACCTACTCTTCGCCTTCCAGGGGCCAGGCCCCCTGGGGGAGCGCGTTTTCCCGCTGCTCTGCACTCGTCACGCCCACGACACGACACGCCACCACCCCACCACCGGGAGGCTTCCTCCTGTGCCAGGGAGCTCCCCTCCCTCCCGGGAGCACATCCACCTGTCCCCTCCCTCCTTCCCACCTGATCCCTACCCAGCACACAAGCCCTGGCCACCAGGTAGACAGGATGGGTACTCGCAGCAGTTTTCTCCCGGCCCCCACCTCGCCTCCTCTCCAGATGGGCCTGGTCCTCCTCCACAGCTCTAGGGCTCTGGCTTCTGGCCTGGCTCCAGTGTCCTCTAGGAGGGGACAGGCCAGCCCTACTCCATGGTGACTGCTTCCTATGCTCATAGCCTTTTCCCCTTTGGGACCTTGTTAGGGCTCCCTCTGCACATGCTCACAGTAAGGAACAAATGGTGCTACCTCTCCTTTCCTCCACCTGGGAATGGCCCAGACCCCCAAAAACTCATACTTGTATATAGCTTCACATCTTTCCACATATGTATAAATGGGCCCATATTTAACACGTTTTGTGATGCTGGGTTATTTATTTTGTACATCTGTGGCAATAAATGATTTCTCAGTTGTGGTTAAAAAAAAAAAACAAACAAACCTCATTATCTCCTTCATTGTGGAGAAAGGTCCAGTAGAATTGGATCTTCATTCCTTCAGCCAGTTTCTTTTTTTAAGATGTTATTTATTTATTCATGAGAGACACACAGAGAGAGAGGCAGAGACATAGGCAGAGAGAGAAGCAGGCTCCATATAGGGAGCCCAATGCGGGACTCCATCCTGGTACTCCAGGATCACACCCTGCGCTGAAGGCAGACGCTCAACCGCTGAGCCACCCAGGCATCCCATCAGCCAGTTTCTATAAAGATACTAGAGCTATACTTTGGTTTATTTATTTATTTATTTATTTATTTATTTATTTATTTATTATTATTTTTAATTTATGATAGTCACACAGAGAGAGAGAGAGAGAGAGGCAGAGACGCAGGCAGAGGGAGAAGCAGGCTCCATGCACCGGGAGCCCGATGTGGGACTCGATCCCAGGTCTCCAGGATCAGGCCCTGGGCCAAAGGCAGGCGCCAAAACGCTGCGCCACCCAGGGATCCCTATACTTTGGTTTAAAAAGTTTTTGTTCCTCACTTATTGTAGCTAAGTTGGATATCTTCTGGACAGTGGCTACTTTAAGTGGTTTGGAAAGTCTCCCAATCTTTAATCACATAAAATTCTTCCCTCCCTTCCTTCTTGCTTGACATAAGATAACAAGTTTTTAGAACATGTGGCAGGATATCTTTCTGTCATTGGGAAAACAGGCACAAGTGGATGCAGAGCGACCTTACATCTGCCCTTCATGTAAAAATGCAAGCCTGCCCAGAGAGCTTCAATTTACTCATCTCAGAGTGAGCCTTAATTTGATGATGGAAGTTTCTTCTTTAAAAGAAGAGTTTTGGGATCCCTGGGTGGCTCAGAGGTTCAGCGCCTGCCTTTGGCCTAGGGCGTGATCCTGGAGACTCGGGATCGAGTCCCACGTCCGGCTCCCGGCGTGGAGCCTGCTTCTCCCTCTGCCTGTGTCTCTGCCTCTCTCTATGTCTATCATGAATAAATAAATACATCTTTAAAAAAAAAACTTCAATAAGAGTTTTGGGCAGCCCAGGTGGCTCAGCGGTTTAGTGCCGCCTTCAGCCCAGGGTGTGATCCTGGAGACCTGGGATCGAGTCCTGCATCAGGCCCCCTCTGGGGAGTCTGCTTCTCCCTCTGCCTCTCTCTCTCTCTCTGTCTCTCATGAATAAATAAATAAGATCTTTAAAAAAATAAGAGGTTTTTTTTGGGGGGTGCCTGGGTGGCTCAGTTGGTTGAGTGTCTGCCTTTAGCTCAGGTCATGATCCCAGGGGCCTGGGATGGAGCCCCACATTGGGTTCCCTGCTCAACTGGGAGCCTGGTTCTCCCTCTGTCCCTCCCCCTGCTTGTGCTTTCTCTTTCTCAAATAAATATATAAAATCTTAAAAAAATTTTAAATACAATTTTTTAATTAAGTAAAAGTTATTGAAGCTTTTAAAACTATGGAGTGCTTTTTAAAAAAGATTTTATCTATTTATTCATGAGACACACAGAGAGAGAGAGGCAAAGACACAGGCAGAGGGAGAAGCAGGCTCCATGTAGGGAGCCCGACGTGGGACTCAATCCTGGGACTCCAGGACCATGCCCGGGGCAGAAGGCAGGCACCAAATCGCTGAGCCATCCAGGGATCCCTATGGAGTGCTTTTTGTTGTTGGTTGTTGTAGTAAAAAAAATGTGAGCCCTTCATTGGGAGGTTGAAATTTAAGACAAGACCATAGTATTCATTAAATACTTGTTACGCACCCATCTCATACTAACTGCCATGGAGAATAAAAAGAGCCTGCAAGTAATTCAGCCAACATTTATTTGGCACTGATCATATTCAAGGATACCTAATGGTGAAGTAATATTGCTTGACTGGCTATCAGTCCATCATTGAGATGGCATCTGGAGAGAAACAACTAGACCAAGGGAAAAATAATAGTAAAGAGAACATTCAACTATATGTAATGATAATCCAAAGGAGGAAGTAGAAATAAAGTACAAAGGGAAAAATCTAGAGGATCCATGATGGGGAGGGGTGGGTTTCAGAGATTATTTTTGGCTTGTGAGACCTGCTTCTCTGAGGACTGTCCCTTGGCCAGATTTGCTCACACTCAGCTGGTCCATCTCTCCTCGCCAGAATCACATCAGTAATACCCTGCTTCCTGCTCCTCCCTCCCCTAATATAGTCTCCAGGTAGCAGCCACAGTGATCTCTTTAAGATGAAATCTGATTATCTCCTTCCTCCTCTTAAAAAGGCTCCCCTTTTCATTGCTACCTGGATCTAGTCAGTAGGCCCTGCATCTCCCTCTCCAGTTTCTTCTTTTGTCCTCTCTGTCCTAAGATGCACTACAGCCATATCGATGCCCTCCTGCCATTCCCTCAACTAACCTTCCCGCTGTTCCCACTCTGGCTTCTTGTCCTTGGAAGTCCTGTCTCTACCCCCATACTCCTGGGCACTAATTGCAACGACCAGACTGATATGGTCCACATAGACGCACATTTCCCTCTTTGAACCCCAGGGAGAAAGGCACAATTATTGTAGAGTTGGCCCCATTCTGCCCTAGACTGGTGGAGGCCTGGCTGAGAATTAGAGCCTAGGGGAAGGTCCTAAGGTGCTCTATCTGGATTTGAGACAGAGATTGCCCGCCAATCCAGGGGGAGGGATTTCTCCTGACTCCTCCTGGGGGTGCAGACTGCTTGCTGAGCCTGGCATTTAAGTGTTTTTTGCCAGCCTAGCCAATTCCCAACTATCGCCACAGACAGTAACTTACATAACTCATCCTGAAGACAAATGGACAGGACTTTTGCTTTATTTGTCATTATTTGACTAGGAAATAAAGGAAGAAATATTCTTGCCCTACTGAGTACTATTCCCTTCAGTAATGTCAATAATTCAGAGCTGGTTCCAAAAACTCCTTGGGGTTTTTACCCGTGACCTGAACATTATTAACTACCACCTGCCTGATATATACAGTAATACACCATGGGCAGAGTATAACTGTGAAGAAGAAAAGTAACAATTGTCAAAAGATCCTACTCCCCCAAGATAAACTGGTAACATTTTAGTAGATTTCTTTCTGGTTGCTTCTCTCCGTCTACGTATTTTATAGTTAATAATGTGTGATCTTGGGCGTCTTTGTGGCTCAATTGGCTGGGCATCTGCCTTCAGCTTAGGTCATAATCCCAGTGTCCTGGGATCCAGCTCCACCTGGGGTTCTTTGCTCAGCTGGGAACCTGCTTCTCCCTCTCCTTCTGCCCCTCCCCCCTGCTCGTGCACGAGCCCAGGCTCTCTCAAATAAATAAATAAAATCTTAAAAAAAATAAGGTGTGATCTTAAGCTTTCTTTCCCCAGTGTTCCCTTTTCTGGTGGTCTCATTGTTGTATTATCATTTGTAAGTGACAATTCAGCCCTGATCTCTAAGCATCAAATTTCTCCATGTCCCCATCCCAAACTTGCTCCACTGCAAGCATTTTGGTAAGTAGCCACCACACCATTTATGCCAGATGCTTATTTAGTCATCCATACTACTTCTGATGCCTCAATTCCATCCCAGCCCTTTCCCATCTGATTCATTAGCAAATTCTGTCTAAACTATCTGCCACATACGCCTAACAATTGTTCCTTCCTCCCCATCTCCACTGCCACCACCCCAATTCAAGTCCCTATCCTCTCTCTCCAGATCTGTTGGCACAGTCCCAGGGGTACCCCTGCTTTCACACTTAACCCTTTGCAGTCTTTTAATGGGTTCGAAGATTCTATCTACCTCCTTGGCTCCCTCTCTTTATTCTCCTGAAATTCCTGTCACCCTGGATCTCTTTCTGTCTCTTGATATGTGCACACTCTTTCCTCCACTTTCTGCTTAATGCTATCTCTCTCCTTGAAAAGCTTTCCCATGGCTAGTTTTTCTCCATTCAGATCTGATGTGACGTCTAAAATCAAATTGAGTCTCCCATACATTGTCCACCCAAGCACCTAGTTTACTTCCTCTGTAGCACTAATTACAACACATATTGTTTTGTTATTTGTACTAAAATATTTTCGTAAGTTTTTAAATAAATTAGAAAAAAATTAAATTTTTGCAATCCCTCCAACACGAGTAGATTGGCACAGATAAAATACACAATGCCCAGTTAAATCTGAATTAAACGAGTACTTTTTTTTGTATATCATTTTGGGACATGCATAAACTGAAACAATTTATCTGAAATTCAAACTTAACCGGGCGTCCTATATTTTTATTTGCCAAATTTGGTAGTTTTACCTTCGAAGTGCGTGCCTTGTCCTTGTCTCTCTCGCTTGTTCTGCGTTGTATCCTTACAGCCAAGCCCAGATCCTGCCTTTTATTTGTAGGTGTTCAGTAATTGTTCTATATGAAGTAACTATCTGTACTCCCCCCCAAGTCATATTCATTCACCAGAATTTTCCCCATTCAGTAAAAATTCTTGTTGAGGATATTTGGGAAGATGTATTTTATTATTGAAACTTCTTTGTTTCCCCTTTATGCAAAATTAGCATAGTTAGGACTCTGTACCTTCATCACATTGTTTTGAGCATTAAATGAGTTCATGAGTGTAAAGTTCAGCACCGTGTCTGGCCCCCTAGACTATGCAATAAATTTCAGTTCGGTATTAAATGCAGCCCGTGAAACATTCTAGCGGAAAGCAAAACCGCGGGTTTGTGGAGCACGGGTGGGGGCTGGGGAAACGGTTAGAAACGGGCGCCGGCCAGAACGCGGAGGGCCTGGGGAAAGGGGAGGAGCAAGGAGTGAGTGACAGAGAGGACGGCCAATGGGAGGCTGGGAACCGCTCCCCCTCCCTTTGCGTTTCAAATTCTAAGCTCGGTTTCCATCCGGGTCCTTCAGCCTCGTTCCCGGGCAGTATAAAGTTTGCTGTCTCCTTTGTTCGCCCTCGTTGCGCAGTAGTGCTAGCGGCTTCCCTCTTCCGCTCTCAGAGCCGGTGGCTCTCACTCGTGCTGAGCTGCTACGAAGCCCCTGCCGGCGAGCTCGTAGGAGCTTGGAACGGTCGTCACCCCTCCGGTACGTGTTACTCTTTCCTTCACCCGCTTCTCGTACCTTCTTGCCACGTTACAACTTGGGATTATCTCCCTGGAGATGGGGGTGGCGGGCGCCATTTTAAGAGCCTAAAGGTGCCGACCTATTTCGTTAAAGCCGAGCATGTCCGGGGAAAACAGACGTGGGAGCGCCATTCCGTTCGGTGCCTCTCGAGAAAGTTTGGCTGTCCGCCTGCGGGGTTGGTGCCGGAGGTCGGGGCTGGAACAGGACGAGGGCAGACCGCGCCACCGCGGTACCTGCATTGGGATGGCGCTGGCGCTCCGGATGGGCACGTGCGCTTTTACGCGGGTCCTTGTTCATTGGCGGCCTTGGAGAGGAAGCCCTTTGAATTTTCCCAACCACTGCTGATGGCAAAAGTTACTCCCCTGACCGGTGTGGGCTTTTCTGGGTTGAATCCAAGTGTCGCCATTTTGTGTTTTCCACGCGGTTTTTAATGACGGGTTTTAATTGGATTCTGCTGCAGTCATGGAGTGTTGAGTGATACGATGCGCGCTTCCACCTTCCGTTATTATGAAACGAGACTGAGACCATTTTTTTTTCTTTTAAACCTTTTCGGCGGGGCAGGGGCTGGTAAAGAAGAGGAGGTATAACTTGGCCCAAGGTTTAAATTTCTTTTAGATTTACTAGGGAATCCTAATGAGAAAAGGCAAAGAAAGGTCTTGGAAGAGGACTTGCGTCTGGCCCGTGACCTTGAATGAGGCGATACACTTTTAAAAAACCATTAGGGTAATTGGGATGTGATAATTGAATCTTTAAAAGGAAACACATCTAGGATTAAACTAAAATGGCTTTTTCAAATGCTGAGTGGCTGTTACTTTATTAAAATTGCCGAGGTGGATTAAGGAGGAAGGTATTAGCTAAGTTGGACCTTTTTAACTAGTTTAGTGTAAACTGCTGTATCCGTAAACTACTTAAATTGGTTTCCTGCTGAGGCTTAGCAAAGGAATGATGATTTTAGTAAAACAAGAAAGATGTACCAGTAAATAGGTGTGTCCTGTGAACTTGAACTTTTTTTTTTTTTTGAACTTGAACTTTTTATAGGGAGGTAATACTATTCTTTTTTAACAGACTCTCACCAGGGGGAAAAAATGGTTGAAGCAGATCGCCCAGGAAAGCTTTTCATTGGTGGCCTCAATACGGAAACAAATGAAAAAGCCCTTGAAGCAGTATTTGGCAAATATGGACGAATAGTGGAAGGTGAGTTATCTGAAACTATATAGGGAGCTGTTAGAATTAAAAATGTAAGCTGTGATGTATTTAATTGCGTTGATTGTCTGAAATGATACATTATTTTGTCCTCTAAGAAGTTCTGAGCTTACGTTTTGTAGATGCACTTGTCTTACCTAATTCGAACTAGAGTAACACTCCCCCCCCCAAAAAAAAAACTGTTTTTTTTTTTTTTTTTTTTTTTTTTTAGTTCTATTGATGAAAGATCGTGAAACCAACAAATCAAGAGGATTTGCTTTTGTCACCTTTGAGAGCCCAGCAGACGCTAAGGATGCAGCCAGAGACATGAATGGAAAGGTGAGATTGCACAATGATAGTTTCCTAATGCATTAACTTAATGTTGTTATTGAATTTTGGTCTAGGCATAGGTCTTGAGTTGTGTTTGAATGTATGCGTTTCCAGAACCCTCTAATTTTTTTCGCCCTTTGTAGTTTCAAATTTTGCGGAGTTGTGGATTATACTCTTTTAAGTGTTTTCAAATCAGAAAATTATCTGATTGTTATCTGGAATCCATAAAATGAGTTGACAACTTGGCTTTTCATCGGTTATCACATTTGATAACAAGTTGACTGGCTCTTTAAACTTTATTGACCAGCAGTGTGATAGTCACCTTGTGTTGGGGTTCAACTGATCAGTATTGTTCTAAGATACTTTCTCCCCCCCCCCAAAAAAAAAACTTTCAATGGAAAAGTGACCATATATTTTTATCACTTTTCTCAGATGAGTTGATGAGCTAAATTTACCTAAAAACTTGAATTTGGAGGGCACATTGGTGGCACAATGCATAGTGAATACATCTACAAGATCTATTTAAATACTAATGCAATTAACCACTTTGATGTTTAGTCCTTAGATGGAAAAGCCATCAAGGTAGAACAAGCCACAAAACCATCATTTGAAAGTGGTAGACGTGGACCACCTCCACCTCCAAGAAGCAGAGGCCCTCCAAGAGGTCTTAGAGGCGGAAGAGGAGGAAGTGGAGGAACCAGGGGACCTCCTTCACGTGGAGGGCACATGGGTAATGACTTGAGTCTACTTCAGGCTTGTAGAATTTATGGACTGCAAACCCCACACCGATCTGCATTGGTTATGTCCTGGTACAAATTCTACAGCTTTTTTTTTTTTTAAATTAACCAGCTTTTGATATTGAGTGCACCTACTCCTTTATCATTTACCTAAGTTAAATTAGTGTTTAAAAAAATGGACCAGAGCCTGGCTGACAACTTAATCACGGGTCATGAGTTTGAGTCCCACACTGGGATTACTAAACCTCAAAAAATAAAATCATGGGAAACCAGCTTATATGGGTAGTTTGTGAAAGAAGTTTACAGAAAACTTCTCAGAATGCATATATTTTAAGTGTATAAGAATTAAACCATTTTTTTGAAGGAGCTTAGACTACTTAGTTTTGTTAGTCTATATAGACTCCCTTGGACAAGTGCAAATTAAAGCAAGATGTCCCAACTAAACAAAATGGTCATTGATACAGCAAAGGAAACTTTTATGACTTTCATTGATGTGAGAATTAACATGTTTTTCTTTTCTTTTTCAATGCAGATGATGGTGGCTATTCCATGAATTTTAACATGAGTTCTTCCAGGGGACCACTTCCAGTAAAAAGAGGACCACCACCACGAAGTGGTGGTCCTCCTCCTAAAAGATCTGCCCCTTCAGGACCAGTTCGCAGCAGCAGTGGAATGGGAGGAAGAGGTAGATGCTAGATTTATTGAATAATCTGTTCTACCACCATAACAGAAGAGATTGATTAATGGATTTTAAAAAATGATGCTTTAAAATTAAAAACCTAAGTAAATGTTAAGTATAAAAAATGTTAATGAAATGGACTCATGGACTTGAGATGTGATCTAGGTACATAAAGTTACAAGCACTGAAAAGAATTAAGTTGTGAATAGGAAATTTTAAAGAAACTTCATGATTTAGTTGTACTGTCCTATTTGAATCTCTACCCTCAATGCCTGAATATAAATTCATATTTTAGCTTTCCATTTTTGGATATATTTTTTAAATGGTTAATTTTTTCCCTTAAGCTCCTGTGTCACGCGGAAGAGATAGTTATGGAGGCCCACCTCGAAGGGAACCCCTGCCCTCTCGTAGAGATGTGTATTTGTCCCCAAGAGATGATGGATATTCTACTAAAGACAGGTAACAGACCAGTGTAGTAGTAGATAATTGAGGTTGAAAGGAGAACTTGTCAAAAGCGTGAACCAAGTTAATTTTTGTTTTTGTAGCTATTCAAGCAGAGATTACCCAAGTTCTCGTGATACAAGAGATTATGCACCACCACCAAGAGATTATACTTACCGTGATTATGGTCATTCCAGTTCACGTGATGACTACCCATCAAGAGGCTATAGGTAAAGTAATATTGTTGCCTGCCACAGCTGGCTGTAAAAGATAAAATTGCTCTGAAAATTGCCCTGTGACTTAACAAGTTTTTCTCTTTAGTGATAGAGATGGCTATGGTCGTGATCGTGACTATTCAGATCATCCAAGTGGAGGTTCCTACAGAGATTCATATGAGAGTTATGGTAAGATACTGGTTGAGGGTCTTTGAATATCACCAGCTTGAGTTTTTAGGTTCATGAGCCACTTTATTAGGCTGTGTGGTGCTTGCTTTTTAAGGGATATTTGCTTGCTTTTAAGGGGTAACGTTATCAGCTGGGCTTTTCCTAGTTTCGTGAGGGGCTTTTGTTTTTTTCTAAGTTTTTTTTTTTTGAGGCTGTTTGCTTGCTTTGGAGGGGATTTTGCTTGCTTAAATTGGCAGCCTTATGTGTTTTCCCCCAACAGTGAAAATACAATTTAAAAATTTTATTAACAAGATCAAATGTTTACCATTGCAATATGAAGGAAAGTCTACAGTTCAAAATTGCAACTTATCACTGGAAAGTGTCTGAGTGTCTACTATAAAATAACAAGCTGTCTGGAATATCCTCTTGAAATACACACCGTCTTCAATCTTTTCAAACAAACATTAAAACCCATCCAATTTCCGTATCTCAGCAGATGAGCAAATCCCTGTTAATGGCCAGCAATGGCAGAGTTTAAAACCTCCCAGTTAAAGTAAACGTTTAATACAAGAATTCTGTAAATTCAGATTTAAATGTTGTATATATACAATTTATAGTGTTGCCATATTACCTGACCATTGACCCTGCAGGTAACTCACGTAGTGCTCCACCTACACGAGGGCCCCCGCCATCTTATGGTGGAAGCAGTCGCTATGATGATTACAGCAGCTCACGTGACGGATATGGTGGAAGTCGAGACAGTTACTCAAGCAGCCGAAGTGATCTCTACTCAAGTGGTCGTGATCGGGTTGGCAGACAAGAAAGAGGGCTTCCCCCTTCTATGGAAAGGGGGTACCCTCCTCCACGTGATTCCTACAGCAGTTCAAGCCGCGGAGCACCAAGAGGTGGTGGCCGTGGAGGAAGCCGATCTGATAGAGGGGGAGGCAGAAGCAGATATTAAAAACAAAACAAAACTTTGGACCAAAATCCCCGTTCAAAGAAAACAAACAAAAAAGTGGAACCTTTTCTGTCATAACTACCCAAGGACTACTAAAAGGAAAAATTGTGTTACCTTTTTTAAATTTCCTGTTAAGTTCCCCTTCCATAATTTTTATGTTCTTGTGAGGGAAAAAAGTAAAACCTGTTTAATCTTATTTGACTTTATGACATTGCTTTCAATAAGCAAATGTTAAATGTGTTAAGACTTGACTTGTGTACTAGTGTTGTAATTTTTCAAGTTAAAAGTGTCCCTAAAGGCCACTTCCTATATCTGATTTTTCCCAGTAAATGAGGCAAAGCAATTCTAAGACCTTCCACAAACATCTAGCCTTCTAAAATGGAGAGGTGAATCCTTCTGCCTATACAAACAAGCTAGCTATTAGAGGGTGGTCGGGGTATGCTACTCTTAGGATTTCAGAGTGTCTTCAAACTGAAATCTCAATGTTCTCAGTAATGAAAAACCTGAGATCAGATGCTTATGTAAGGAAAGTGCTATTCACCCAGTAAATCCAAAAAAGCAAATGGATAATGCTGGCCATATTTTGCCTTTCTGACATTTCCTTGGGAATCTACAAGAACCTCCCCTATCCCCTCCCCCAATAAGACCATTTAAGTGTGTGTTAAGCAACTACAGAATACTAAATAAAAAGTTTGGCCAAAACCAACCATGAAGCTGCAAACGGTGCTTGCTCTTACTGTTTCAAATTTTTGCAACTCTGTAGTGTCTCACTTTTAAGGAACAGCTTGATTGCAAAGGAGAAAATAGATAAGCAATGAAGTTATCTCCAACTTCTCAAAGGCTTATGACTTCTAAAAAGTGAATCTATCAGCATTCCACATCAGATTTAAAGCATCAAATGCCTGTGAAACAGCAAAGATGGTAAGCAAAGCAAACTAGTTTTTCCGTCTAAGTCGAGATTGAACACTTACCTTCCTCATAGTACAGTGAGACATACTGTACCTCATGGCAATGGAAATGCTTTCTAGATTAAAAAAAAAACTTTGGAAAAGCAAAGTGTTCGATAGCATATTAGAAGTCCTCCAAATTCAACACATGGATTTTTTTTTAAAGCATGTATGACACTTAAAGGCCTTAATAATAACAGCTGTTGTTTACCAATAGCGATCTGGGGCTTGGGAGGGGGTGTCTTTTTTTTTTTAAGTATTTTTGATGAAGACCTTTAAACATGCTTCATATGTTTTAACATTTTTCAAAATAGACTTTTAGTCAATTTAGGAAATGGCTTAAGTTTGGGGTCCCACTCTGCCCCTGTAAGCCATTGCAAACTTGACATTTAGTTGGATGCCTGACTTGTTTTTAGTTCTATGAAACTACACTGTATGGAGAAAATCTATTGCAAGTGGTCTTTAAAAAGCAAAACCTGAGGCAGCATGACCCAGGTCCAGCCATGAAGTTGAAAAAGATGCTCTTGAATATAGTAAACTTGAAGACCTCCAACTAAAATCCTTACACTGCACTTATTCCTTCAAATAAGTTTTGTCCGTTCAACTTATGGATTTAACATGGCAGTGCACCATTGGAACAGAATGAGAATCCATAAGCCATGCGACTTAAACCATTTTAAGCCATTCCAGTCCATCCCAAGCCAGTGAATCTTCCACCACTTTGAGAATTAGTAGAACATGAAATAACTTAAGCTGCAAGTCTGAACTTGCCTTTTCTTTCTGGAAAAGAGCAGTTGTAGGCAAGTTTTGAAGAATTTCCTTTAAGGGAGATAACTAGTTACCTATTTAATTTTTACAGGTTGAGGATTTTGGTCATTATGGTTGGAGTGCTGATTTATTCACACTAGATAAAGCTGGCAGCAAGAGAAATCAAATGCTAAGGTAAGTTTCAAAAGCCAGGGCCTTTATAGGTGTAAGTAATAGCTTTAATAGCTTTTCCATTTTGCATATCTGATATTCGTAAATTTCTCTGACGGGGGTATAATCTTGTGGATTAGGATAAAATTAGGTGCTGTAATATGTAACATTTGGTGTGTTAACTTATCCATTAGAATGTAGAGCAAGGTTATCTTAAACAGGTATGTTTCCATTAGCGGCTTAGTCATAGAATATTAGCATTTTTTTCTATATTAGGGTGTACTTTCCAACTGAGTTATTTATCCTGTAACTGGAAGTTTGTACCTCTTAATCCCCTTTATTAGCTATTTTTGAATATATAAAGCTTGTTTAACACAGTCCCCATAAGCAGAGATTGATTGGAGCTGTACAGTTTGTTTTGGTATGTGAACAAACTGCACTTGCATGAGGTTTCAACTTGACTCCTGTGCATTTTATAAGAGGATACCCATTTTATTAACGATGCCTCTTCAACCGCAGTACAAATTGACTAATGGGATAACAGATGCCACTGTTCTCAATTCCCACTTGGAGTAACATTGTTGTGGGCATGATGTAGTTATCCTCAGTATTGCCCAAAATGATGCAGGAATTGTAATGAGTGTTTTTGGTTGCATTTTAGAGCTTGTAATTTAAAGCAAATGCTTGTTGCCAGTCAAAGCAACAAAAAAGTATATATTTAAAGAATGGGTGGGGAAGGGGAGTGATTTCCAGTATAACACAATGTCTTGTGACCTGATCACATGCTTTTCATTTTACAGAGTTGTTGAAGCAGAAGAATGCTGATTGTCGATAAGGCACAACAGTTGCATAAGCAGTACTCATCAGAATTGGTTTGGTGCAGGCAATAGATTTTGCCTTCGAGGGTTCCTGTGGATCTAAGGAGGGAAGGCATCAGTGTTGGTTAGCACTTAACTAGGGAGTGGTAGTTACTTCAAAAAAGTAATTGACCAGATAAAGGGGAGCAGTTAAGGAAATTGGTAAGTGGAGGTAGTAAGTTCTTGTGGTTCTTTATGTGGATTTTACAGCTTTGGCTTTCATTTTGTTAAAGTCCTAGGGGACAACTCTGCGATTCCTAATTATCACTGACTGTCAGAAAGTTGAAGTAGAAAAATGAAAGGCATGAGTGGTAACTCTTTATCCAGTAAACTGATTTTTCAGCAAGTGGAATATTTGTAGTTTACCCAGAAGTGGGGTTCAGTCATAAAAGAAGGGGAGGAGTAGTGTCTGGAACCTAAAGTAACTGGAAACATAGCTAAAATGACTGGAACAAAATTGGGCCACTTGGCTTTTAAGTATTTTGTAAGCCTGCTATAACCCCACCACCTGTCTTAGAAGCAAACCAGTCATGTTGAAGACCGAGCTGAGTATATATAAAAGCTAATGTTCTCAGAGGAACTGGATTTGAGTTGTTGCGTTAGAACGAAGTACAAAAACTTCTGAGATTTTTGTTTTCATAGTAAAATCAGTGCTTATCGTGTTTAATCTTGGCAATTGTAGGAAATAGTCCAAATACTGTAACCCTCATTGGACAGGCTCTTGTAATTGCAGATCATGATGAGGGTATTGACCAAATTTAAGTGGCTATTGCACTTACATAACTGTCTTCCTCAATCCTCCAATAATGTAAACTACTTGGGATTGTGCTTCTGATGACTTTGGCTTTGGAGATTTTTAGATATCTTGAAAATAGTGTAGAACATAGAAATTAATCATAGTAAACGTAAATACTAAATTCAAATTAAGCAAACCTAAATGACTATTCAGCTATTTGGCAAAGTTTACTGACCCAGCAGACTTACTCTCCCATTGGGAAAAGAATCCATCTTGATTCTTCTGGCTTTACATTGGTTGTAAGACAGAATGATAAAATGTTTTGTTTAACTGGTAGTTGATTATAGAACCTAGATATTATAGATCACTTTTCTCTTTTTGGAATGTTTTGTATTTGAAACTTAATAAAACTTAACCTGCATTTTTTTGTGACCCCTGGGTTCTTTTTCTTTTTAGTTTTTGTAATAAGGATTTCAGACTTTTCAGTATGGTCTCCATATGTCCTCCTCCCCAAACTCTTACTTCTCATGCAGTGAGGGCACTTTGGAGCAGTTGCCATAGAACAGTCATCAAGGTGGCCTGTTTTGTGACTAGGCCCCCTTTATTAGGGGAGAGAGCTTTAGGTGTAGATATTGAGGTGATTGCCTTTAAGATCTTTATCCCTGCATAGGTGAATGGGAGCAAGGACATCAAAGAACTAGAAATTGAAAGACCAAAGATGTACTCTGGTGCTTCTGCTTAACTCTTGGGAAAAAACCAGTCCATTTTAGCTCAGTTTGGTAGGAAATCCCAATTTGGGCCTTTAGCAATTCTGTTTAAACCCAGCACCTATGATTAATTAATGTTTGTGTTGACAACTCTGCTTTTATTGACTGTTCTATGTACATCTGACTCCTGGTGTACTTGTTAAAACTAAAAATGTAGTGACTTGTCCTTTTTTCAAAGGAAAACACCCCATGGATTGGAGTGCAGGGCCTCAAAACAGTGGAGGCTGTTTCTGGGGGGTTTGAAGCGTGACTCAGTTTCATAGAATTGGAAGATGTGCAGAAAGTTGTATATTGTTGGCTATAAGGTCTTATTTTCTAGGGTATGGGAGGTAAAGCTGAATTGGATTGTTCGGTGTATTAGGTTTGCTCTTAAGTGCATCTAAACATCTGACAGGTTTAGATTAGTGACATGGACCCAGACCGATGGAACAACCTCCATTTTTATGGGTCCTTGTTAGATGCATTAAAATAATCTGCACCTAAAACTTGTATTTGGCTTATTAAAAGCCAGTTGAAGAGAAGTCCTCACATGGGAAAGTAAGGTCTCTTGAGCATTAGGGTGACAATAAAGCCCTGAGTATTGTCCTGTAAATAAACTTAGCTCCGTACCAATTATTCTAGGAAAACCAGTCCTTCCCATCAGTTTTTAAGTTGGACACATCAATGTGCTTCCCTAAAAACCTGCATCAATAACGAGCTCAATATTTACAGGTTTTGAAGATTAATGTGTTAATAAACCTTTGAAGTGTTCAAATAAGCATACCATGAAATTTGGCAAAACACAGAACATTGCTATCACCTAACCAGTTACCCTGTGACTCTTCCTAGACAGTTCTTGCCCTCCTTTCTCAAAGATTTAGACTATTTTTGCCTAAATGCAATCAAAAGTGAAGCCTTGCATAAGGCTTTTTATTTTTTTCAGCAGAATGCTTCTGAGATTTTGCCGTGTGTGTATGTGTAGTTCCTTATTATTGCCAAGTATCAGCATGGTGCAGTTTACCTTTTGATGGAGACCTGGGCCTTTTCCAGTTGGCTGTTAAAGTTGCTAATTGAATGTTCTTTTTTTTTTTTTGCTAATTGAATGTTCTTATACACAAGTCTGTACATCATCAGATGAAAACACTTAGTGGAATTTGGATGTTCAGGATCCTATGATAGATGCTTAGTTTCTTAGGGAGTTGCTTTTCCAAAGTTGTAACATTTTACTCCATGCCCATATCAGTATGTGGTACTTTTAAATGTAGCCATTCTGGTGGGTACGTTATATCTCCTTGTGGTTTAAATTTATGTCTCTGATAGGTGAGGAGCATTTGTATTTTAAAAAGATAAAATTTATTTACAATGTAATGCATACAGATGTTGTTTGAGGAGATAGGAAAGAGTGTATAACCTATTCATCAAGAGGCATAATATTTCCCTCCAAAAAGTGCCTGCATGCCCCTTCCTAGTGTCTCTTCTCCCAGGCCCAGAGAAACCACATTGACCACAGGTTTCTGTTGTTGCAGGGTAGATTTGCATATTTTAGGACTTTATGAATTCAGTCTTACACCAACATACTTTTTGTGTTTAGCTACTGTCCACATGATTTTGAGATTTAGCCATGTAGTTGTATTAGTTTCTTTTTGGTGCAGAGAATTCCAGTGTGTAGCTTACAGTGTATAATATAGTTTATCTGTTCTGATAGGCACCTAGGCTTCTAGTTTTGGGCTATTATGAATAATGTTATGAATATTAGACAAGTTTTGGACATATAGATAAAATTTGGAGTGAAATTGATGAAGTACCTGAGTGGACTCTTTAATTTTTAAAGTGCTGAATAGTGTTCCAAGAGTACTATTTTTATGCCCTCTTAGCAAGCAATTTATGGGTTTTCTGGGTGCTTTCCAACATTGGCTGCTGTTCTATTTCATTTTACCCATTTTTGGTGGGTGGGTGGGGTTGGTATCACATTGAGATTTTAATTTGTATTTCCCTGGTGACTAATGTTAAGCACTTTTTAAAAAATGAACTTCATTTTGGGGTGATTGTAAATTTATAGAAAAGCACAGATAGAGTTCCTATATATCTACACCTAGTTCACCCAAATTTTAATGTCTTACATAATTATGGTGTATTTGTCAAAACTAAGATTATCATTGGTGTATGTTTTACGAGTCTGGTAGTTATAACTTTTGTTAGGTCTATAATCCTTTTGAATTGATATTTTTTTGGTAAGAGTTGGAATTTTTTAAAAATAAGGATATCTGTTCTAGTCTGTTGAAAAGATTGCTCTTCCGTTGAATTACTATCTCCATGTCTTTGTAGGAACCATGTATACCTACATCTATTACTTTTTCAATTAATGTGTCTGATCTTGGTTATTGTAGCTCCATATTATGTCTAAAAATACTAATTTTTAAAAGTTATTTTTTGTGGAATTATTTTTTAATTAAAGATTTTATTCATGAGAGAGACAGGCACAGGGAGGAGAAGCAAGCTCCATGCAAGGAACCTAATGCGGAACCGGATCCTGGAACTCCAGAATCATGCCCTGAGCCAAAGGCATTACGCTCAACCCCTGAGACACCCACGCCTCCCTCTGTGAAATGTTTTTTCCTCAAAGTTATTGTTGAAGAGTTTTTGTTTTACTTCAAACTCCATCTTCTATGTTTAGAGACTTTTTAAAGTGGAAATTGTGAGTTTATGCTCATGATTTTAAGAGTAGGAGATGAGCTCTGAGGGTTTTTCAACTCTGAACTTCACTGTAGGGGCTGTTTGGGGAACCCCTGGTGCCAGTGACTATGTTTTACCTCTTGGGATAGTCCCATTTCCTCAAGGAAATCTTGGCCACATTCCTATCTTGAGGGTGTAGGGTGTATTTATTGGTTCAAGATGTCAGGCTGGGGTGTGTGTGTGTTTTGGGAGCTGATGGACCCGTGTGCTCTTACTACATGTACTATGCTGTCAACCCCAGTGGCTTCAGTGCTACCATCATATAATCCACTTCCAGCTGGCTTGGCCTCGCTGTTTTTTTTTTTTTTTTTTTCTTAAGAGTTATTTATTTATTCATGAGAGACACACAGAGGCAGAGACATAGGCAGAGAGAGGAGGCTCTATGCAGGGAGCCTGATGTGGGGGCTCAATCAGGACTCTAGGATCATGCCCTGGGCTGAAGGTAGATGCTGAGCCACCCAGGCATCCCAGCACTGCCGGTCTTAACATGGTAATGAGGTGAAGGTTCTTTTCAGAGTAATGTTGGGGGAGGGGAAAGAAAGGAGAGAAATTTCTTATCTAGCCTCTCATGGTGCTGTTCCTCTTCCATTTTAGTTTTAGATCGCTGTCTCCTGACCTCCATCTCTGCTCTAGACTCCCCTTCTCCAGTCTTTAGGTGTTCTTCAGTTATATCTAGACTACCTTGAGTTTGAATTCAAGCTCCAGCATTACCAGTTGTGTGACCCTAGGCAGTTTACTTAACCTCTCCATGTTCTCTCACCTGTCAAATGGGGAGAAGAGGATCTATTTCTTAGCATAGGATATCTCAGAACATGAGGATTAAATTGAGTTAATAGTGCCTGGCACATGGTGAATGCTGTACATGTAGTAGATTTCATCATCTGTCATCTTCAGGGCTGGAATTGGGGGAAGGATCCCAATACCTTATGTTAGAATCTTGGGGAAGAAATAGAAATCCCTGTAATAAGCCAAGGTGTTTTTTTTTTTTTTTTTCCTGAGTCCTAGTCCTTAGTTTTTTGGTACATTATGATGATTAATCTATACAAGGCCCTTCTCATTTCACTTTCACATTTTATTCCCACTCCCATTTACCCCTCTCCAGTGGCAACCATTCTAGTGCATTTAATGTATATTGATGTTTTATATGCATGTATTTTTAATTTACTGAAATGCTGTGGTATTCTGTTCAATGTTTTTGTTGTGATTTCTCATCAGCATCTTTTGAAGACTTCAAGCATATAGGCCGTTGTTTCTTAGTATTTAATAGCCAGCATTCCCGTATTTTGCCTATCCACTTCAGTTTGGTGTGGAAGCGGTTTCTTTGTGGGTTGTAGTGTATACCTGGCCGGCTGCCTAGAGCATGCTATTTGACCCTAGTTATAGAACTCTCATGGCAATTGGAGGTGGTTGTGCTGGATATTAAGGAGAATGGCATCCCTTTTCAAGGAGTGTGCCCCACATGAGGTTATCATAGGGTTTTTAAGCAGAGGAAGGCCTATTTGTAGACCTTGCAGGGTAGTCTGCATCAACTGGTATGGGTGGAGATTCAGAATGACTTGGACATTAAAGATTGTCAGTTTCATCTGGATCCACAGAGGAGGTTCCACAGGGTCTTATTCCGTACCAATCCGTGCACTTTAATGTGAGCCTGAATTCAACTGTTGTAATTCAGCACCCTGTACAGTTGTTTTTCAGGAATATCAGCTCTGTGACTACAAGACCTAGGTTTTTTAAAGGTCTTACTCATTTATTCATGAGAGACCCAGAGAGGCAGAGGGAGAAAGTCTCCCTGCAAAGAGCCCAATGTGGGACTTGATCGCAGACCCCAGGATGATGCGCTGAGCCACCCAGGCATCCCTGCAAGACCTAAGTTTTTTGTTTGTTTGTTTTTTGTTTTTTTTTTAGAGTTGCCACAGAAGTTCTTTGATTCTCAGACTATGACTGGGAGCTGGCAGTTAATGGACTTGAGCTTGTAATTTTTTTCTTTGCAAGCATTCAGGTGAACTAAAAAAAAATCCACCCAACACCACAGTCTTTATGGTCATCTTGCTAGTATAAGGGTTAAGTGTAGTAAGTGTTTGGCTCGTGAAGCATGCGTTTAAGTTAGCACTTCTTGATTCATTGTGATGCTCCTACATGCCATGGATTACTACCATTTGCAAGGAACTCAAGCACAAAGGCATGAACAAACCAATCCTCAAATTCTGTTTTTGTGGGGTCTATCTCCAGTTGTCACTCCAGGGTCTATTTCTAGGTCAATTTAGTGTTTAGGTCCAGTCAGAAGAGAAACCACCGTCATCAAACAGGGAAGGTTTGATGATAAAGTTTTAACATGGATGGGGGAAATGAGGGATTACTAAGAGAACTCTGAAGAATAAAAGAATACCAGATATAATAGAATGACCAAAATAATGTGATGTATGTAACAGTCACTAAGGCAGAGATGGAGTACTAAGGAAGGCACCCCTCTCCCCTACCAAGGACAGTGATAGACACCCCCCCCCCTGCTACCGCCCCAGGGCTGAAACCTAGACCTGGTTGGAGAGCCACGGTTAGAGAAGTCACTGGTCCCCCTCCCCAAACAGCAGAACTTACTAGAACTATATTCTGGGGAACATGGAGAAGGTTGTTCTTTGGGAGGGTGGTCTCAGAGGTACTGGGCTAGAACACAGCAGGAGGCCTTCTGGGGAAGATGCAGCACATTGCACCCTGCAGGAGCCAGGCACAGGACAGCCTCAGCACAGTAAGGGCCCAAGGCTGCAGGAACCTGCCCTTGCTGCAGGAGCCAAACCTGGAGGAGTTGCCCATGCCAGAGAAGCAGTCTGTAAAAAGCCTGCCAAACAAGCATACCTGAACCAGGAAGCAAAACCCTTTTGCTTCCTGTGGTGTTTAATGCCTTTTACTGACAAAACCTAATGTATTATGATATATTAAAAAGTAGATCTTTTGGTTTTCATCCCCAGCTCCTGAAACCGCTCTGGAGTGATAAAGGTGTATCTTTTGGGTTTTGTCCTCAGTTCCTGAAATAGCACTAGGTTGATAAGGGTGAAAAGAATGCCTTTTCGTTTATTCCTGATAAACCCCTTTCAGCCACACCCAGGTTTGTTATTAAACTTACTTTTGGAAAGTCCCTAAGGATGGGAGCTGGTTGCTAGAGGAACTGACCATGTGATTAGAGAGGGTTAAAACTTTAAGCCCCACCTCCTTGACCTTAGGGGATGGAGGAGAAGGGATGATGAGCCCAAGCACCAGTGGCCAAGTTTAGTCAGTCATACCTACATAGTAAAACCTTCACCAAAAAAAAAAAAAAAAATGCAATGGGGAGGGGATTTGGAGAACCTCTTCACATAGTTGCTGGGGTGGGGTTGTGCCCTGCCAGAGGGGGCACGGGTACCCCGTGGCCCTTTCCCATACCTTGCCCTAGGCAGCTCTTCAGTTTGGCTGTTCCTAAGTTCTGTCCTTTATAATAAATGGTTCATCACGAATACAGTTTTTTCCCTGAATTCTGTGAGCTGTTCTGGATAATTTCCAAACCCAAGGAGGGAGTAGCAGGAATCTGATGTATAGGAGGCCCAGATTTAGGATTGGCATCCTAAGTGGGGCAGCTGTGTGGGACTGAGCCCTTGTAGACGCTAACTCCAGATGGAATTGAATTGCGGGCCACCCAGCTGTTGCCGGAGAATGGATCAATGGAAAAAAAACCCCACATTTGGTGGCCTGAGATCTTGAAAGTAGTACAGAGGAAACAAGTTTTCCTTTTACATACTGTTACAACTGGCAAAGGGAAAATATTTAAGGGGTTCAGATTTATTTTCCTTCTTTAAAAGGTTTACTTATTTGAGAGACCAAGAAAGAGTGGGGGATAGAGGGAGAGGGAGAATCCTGAAGCTGATGACCCGCTGAGCGCAGAGCCCAACATAGGGCTTGATCTCACAACCCCAAGATCATGGCCTGATCCAAAATGGAGTTAGATTTAACCAACTGAGCTACATCCAGGCACCCTAGATTCATTTTTCAAAGATTTATTTATTCATGAGAGACACAGAGCTAAAGGCAGAGATCTAGGCAGAGGGAGAAGGAGGCTCCCCGCAGAGAGCCCAATGTGGGACTGGATCCAGCATCCTGGGATCATGCCCTGGGCCAAAGGCAGATGCTCAACCGCTAAGCCACCCAGGCGTCCCCCCAGATTCATTTTCATAGAGCAAGCAAAAGGTGAATTTGGAGATGAGAGGCAATAAATCGGTAATTGGTATGAAGGGTAATGTTGGCCTCAAAATTAATTAGAAAATGTTTCCTCTTCTCCAAAAGGGTGTGTTTAGGATTAGTATTGTCTTTAAATGTCTGATAGAAGTCACTAAAATCTGGAACTGGAATTCTCTGTGAAAAGATTTTTGTATTGCAAATTTATTTTAAAATTTTAGAAATTATGTTTTAGTTGACACACAATGTTATGTTAGTGTCAGGTGTTCAACTTAGTGATTGGACAAGTTTATACATTATGCTGTGTTTCCCACATGCATAGCTCTTGCTATTACAATGTCATTGACTATGTTCCCCATGCAGTGCCTTTTAATCCTGTGACATTCATTCCATACTGCAAGGGTGCCCCTCCCACGCCCCTTCACCCAATTTGCCCACCTCCCATCCTTCCTTCTGGCAACCATCAGTTTGTTCTCTGCATTTAAATCTGATCCTGCTTTTTGTTAATTTGTGGGAGGTTTTTTTTTTCTTTTTCTTTTTTTTTTTTTGTGGTGGTTTTAATTTCCTGAGTAGATCTAGGTCTCTTCAGGTTTTCTACTTTTTGTGTCTCTGATAAGCAGGATTCCAGCATGGCTCCCCAGATTTCTCTCCCTAATCCCCAGGGCTATGAATATGATACAGTCATGATTGTGTTATGTTACAAGGTAAAAGAGAGAGGGGCAAGGGGCATCAGGCTGGCTCAGTCACATGCTCTTCTCTTTAAAAGATCTCTTCTCTCTTGATCTTGGGGTTGCGAATTCACGCCCCACTACTGGGTGTGGAGATTACTAAAATAAAGGTAAAAAGGATTTTGCATTTATAATTAAGGTTACTAATTTGTTGACTTTGAGTTAATCAAAAGGGAGATTACCTGGGTAGGTTCAGTATAATCACATGAGCTCTTTAAAAGCAAAGATTGAAAAAAAAAAAAAAAAAAAGATTGTCTCTGGCTGGTAGCAAAAGAGGAAATCAAAGGTTAGAGCATGAGAAGGATTTCACGTGTTCTTGTTTGCAAGTGGAAGGGTGGCTGCACGGCAGGAATAAAGGTAGCCTCTAGAAGCTGAGACAGCCCCAGGCTGATAGCCAACAATGAAAAGGAACTCCATTCTGCCATCAGTCCAAATGATCTTGAAAGCAGATTCTTCCCCAGAAGCTCTAGAGACTAGCCTGGCCCAGCCAACACCTTGATTTTAGTTTTTTTTTTTAATTTTTATTTATTTATGATAGTTACAGAGAGAGGCAGAGACACAGGCAGAGGGAGAAGCAGGCTCCATGCACCGGGAGCCCGATGTGGGATTCGATCCCGGGTCTCCAGGATCGCGCCCTGGGCCAAAGGCAGGCGCCAAACTGCTGCGCCACCCAGGGATCCCAATTTTAGTTTTTAATGTTATCCAAAGCAAAGAACGCTGTAGAGCCTGCTTAGACTTTTGACCCACTACTTGCCCCAGATACTCATTTGACTCCCTGATCTCTCAAGTCTGCTCAAATCTTGCCCATCCCCTCAATGAGGGTTACCCTGACTATCCTACTTAATACTGCATCTGTCCATTCCATCTTCCCCCATTCCCAGCATGCCTGAACTTCATTACCCTGCTTTAGGTTTTTAAAAAATATTTAAATTCAATTTGCCAATATATAGTTTTACACTTAGTTACCCCATCCTCCACCTTAACCCTGCTCTAGTTTTTCCCCTATAATGCTTATTTCTTTTTTTTTTTAAAGATTTTATTTATTGATTCATGAGAGACACACAGAGAGGCAGAGACACAGGCAGAGGGAGGAGCAGGTTCCATGTAGGGAGCCGGATGTGGGACTCTATCCCTGGACTCCAGGGTCACACCCTGGACTGAAGGCGGCGCTAAACCACTGAGCCACCCGGGCTGCCTGCTTATTACTTTGTTACATAACATATAGTTTATCTGTTTATTATACCCATTGCTTATTTTATCTTCCTTTATTAGAACTGTCTTTATGAGATCAGGGAACTTTGCCTGTTTTATTAATGTATCCCAAAAGCCTAAGTGAGTGCCTGGGACAGTAGGAGTTCAACAAATTTGTGTTGAATGAATGAATAAACTTTTCTCATATTTATTCTTCCAGAAATGTGTCTGCCTAACACACTTTATTTTGCATATATATCCAAATTTATTGCTTCATGGCCACCCCAAAGAAAGATACCTCAGAGTTTCATGAATAATTACTCCACTCCCAAGTGCAAAATCTCTGGGAACTTCATATTCTCCAATATATGGACTAAAGATGTTGCATTTATCTCCAAACATGCTTTTTTAAAGATTTTATTTGATAGCTCAAGCAGTGTGGGAGCAGCAGACCGTGGGAGAGGGAGAAGCAGGCTCCTGGCTGAGCAGGGAGGCCGATGCGGGGCTCAATCCCACAACCCAGGGATCATGGCCTGAGTCGAAGGCACATGCTTAACCAACTGAACCACTCAGGTGCCCCTGAAAATTTTCTTTTTAAGTAACCTCTACACCCAGTGTGGAGCTCAAACGCACAATCTGGAGATCCAGAGTCAAATGCTCCACCAACTGTGCCAGCCCGACGCCCCTATCTCCAAATATTCTATATAAAATGGAGGAAACAGGAATATGATAGGCTAAGGGACAAAAATCGAATGGAATCTACAACACTTGCTTTGCTAACTGGTCATGAGATCATGTTGGTATTTATTCCCTTTTTTTCCCAATAAAAATTAGAGGGATTTTTAATTTCAAGTCTTTGAGAAAGCAAAGTTAATGCAACCCAAAGTGGACAATCTGGGACACCTGGGTGCTCAGTGCTCAAGTCCTGGGATCGAGTCCCACATCGGGCTCCCTGCATGGAGCCTACTTCTCCCTCTGCCTATGTCTTTGCCTCTTTCTGTGTGTGTGTCTCATGAAAAATAAAATCTTTAAAAAAATTGGAAGATCTAATTAACAACAAGCCAAAGTAATTTTGTTATAAATTAACCCGTTTATTATAGGCTAGCAGTGTTTCAAATGGACCTTCTACTGGTCTTTAACTCCTTCAGTCTTCTGATGACAGGCTTTTGTGACAGCAGAAGTAGTGTTGCAAGTCCAGATGGCACTGGCTGTAGTTTTTATGCAGGAGCCACAATGCCAGATCCCCATAGCTCATCTTTTCATCTTGGTTTTGCCACAGAAGGAGCAAATGTACTTGGTGTGCTGGCTTATTTCAGTCTTCACCATTTTTCTGAGGGAGGCACCACAACAGGTCCCATATTTACCCATGATTCTGATCTTGGTGCATTTAGCCACATTGTTGCAAACTAGGGCTCCCATTTTATTTTTACTTTTTAATTAGAAAAAAAATTGACAGAGAGTACAAGCAGGGGAATGGTAGAGGGAGGAGCAGGATCCCTGCTGAGCAAGAAGCCTGATGCAGGGCTAGATCCCAGGACCCCGGGATCATGACCTGAGCTGAAGGCAGATGCTTGACCCACTGAGCCATCCAGGCACCCCAGATCTCCATTTTATATTCCCTTTACCTCAGTTAATAGTGGTATTTACTTGGTATGACCTAAACCTTTATTTCTGAGCACTAAGCCCTTAGTGATTCTACCTGTGTGTTACAGTAATTTTTAACTTTTTAAAACATTAAATAGAATAGTAAACCAAGCAACTTGCACTTCTGATGATGGTGGAGTAATTGGTATGAAACCTGCTTTCCCACCATAAACAATTTGTAAAACTGGACCAACTAACGAAAACAACCAGGAGGATCCATTTCCGTGCTCATTTGATTACAGGTTATAGAATTAACGTTCATGTTATTTGTAGGCTGTAAACTGCGGGATGTTCCCTGCTTCTAGAGGCCACCAATCTTTTAAATTTCTATCCCCTTTTCTACATATTCAAAGTCAGAAATGGCAGATTCAGTCCTTGTAACGTATCTCTGGCCTTTTCTGCTCCCGTCTTCTATTTTTAAGGACTCATGTAGTTCAGTTGGGCCTATTTGGATGATCTAGAATGATCTCCCTATTTTATGTAAACTGTTAGGAACCTCAATTCCCCCTACAACCTTAACTCTTTTTTTTCCATGTAACATAACATTCACAGGTTCTGAGGATCAAGAAGTGGACATCTTTGTTGGGGGGGAGCCATTGTTCAGCCTCCCACAACCGAGTATGTTCTCTGTCTATAATGGAACCAAACTAGAGATCAGTAACAAATAAAACTATAGCACTGTTAAGTAATCCATGGGCCAAAGAGAAAATCTCAAAGGAAATTTTTAAGGTACAGAGAATTGAATGAAAATGAAAATGCAACATATCAAAATATGTGGGATTCATCTAAGGCAGTGCTGGAAAGGAAATGTTTTTTATATAGTAGCTTCATTGAGGTATAACTTACCCTTTTTAAGTGTGCAATTCAGTGGTTTTTAGTATATTCACATAGTTGTGCAACCATCACCACTAATTTATTTTCATCACCCCAAAAAGAAACCCCGTAACTATTTGTAGTTACTTCCCATTCCTTCTATTCCTCTCTGCCCATAGGCCCTAGAAATAACTAATCTACTTTCTGTTTCCATGGATTTGCCTATTCTTCTTGCATGTAGATGAAACCTTATAATATGTGGCTTTTTGTGACAGGCTTTTTTCACTTAACATGTTTTCAAGGTTCATCCGTGTTGTAGCATCTACCAGTACTTCATTCCTTTTATTAATTAAATATCTATGTTTAGACATAATACAGTTTGTTTACCGATTCAACAACTGCTGGACATTTGAATAGTTTACACTTTTATTGGTTATTGTGAATAATGCTGCTGTGAGTATTCCTGTGCATATTTTTGTGTGAACGTTTTTAATTCTCCTGGGTATATACACCCAGGGTCATATAGTAACTCATTTGTACCATTTTGAGTTAATACAAAATTCTTTTCCAAAGTGACTACACCATTCTACAGTCCCATGAAATAAAAATTTTAAAACTAGAAGAAAGTTCTCAAATAATAGCACAAGTTTCCTTGATTAAGCAACTAGAAAACAAGCAAAATGAAACCAAAGGAAGTAGAGGAAGGAAATAAAAATAACACAAATAGGGCAGCCCTGGTGGCCCAGGGGTTTAGCGCCACCTTCAGCCCAGGGTGTGATCCTGGTGTCCTGGGATCCAGTCCTGCGTTGGGCTCCCTGCGTGGAGCCTGCTTCTCCCTCTGCCTGTGTCTCTCTCTCTCTCTGTCTATCATGAATGAATGAATGAATGAATGAATGAATAAATAAATAAATAAATAAATAAATAAATAAATAAATAATATTAAAAAAACCCAAATCACTGAAATTGAGGAGTGTCTGGGTGCTTAGTTGGGTGTCTGACTCTTTTATTTTTTTTTTTTAAGATTCATTTATTCACGAGAGACCCCCCACACAGAGGCAGAGACACAGGCAGAAGGGAGAAGCAGGCTTACAGGGAGCTCGATGTGGGACTCGATCTCAGACTCCAAGGTCATGCCCTTAGCCACAGGCAGACACTCAACCACTGAGCCACCCACGTGTCCGGAGTGTCGGACTCTTGATTTCAGCTCAGGTCATGATCTTGGATTCATCGAACTCTGCCGGGTGGCGTGGAGCCTGCTTAAGATTCTCTCTCTCACAGTCTGTCTTCCCCTCCATCTGCTCGCTCTCTAAAAATAAAATCACTGAAATCGAAAACAGGAAAACAATAGAGAAATCAGTGAAACAAGAAGTGATTCTTGTAAAATAAAATTGATAAACATCTAGCAAGTTTGACAAAGATAAAAAGACATAAATCAAAAGGGATATAACTAGATCCTATAGACATCAAAATGATAGAAGGGAGTATCAGGAACAACTTGTCACTCATAAATCTGAAAACTTAAGGTAAAAGTACCAATTCTCCAAATCACAAGGTACTTGAGATGGTTAATTTTACGTGTCAACTTGGCTATGGGATGCCCAGATAAATAATCATACATCTGTGGGAGTGTTTGTGAGTGTTAATGGAGCTGCTTTGCTTGCACATGCGGACAGCTGGCAATGCCTATGGGTCTACATTCACTGTGACACAATCTTGTTCCTACTCACCTGCAGGCCATGGACTGTCTTTACCTGGTGACTGACCGATGTGGGAGTATGAAGCCTTGGTTCCTTTGGCTCAAGTAGAGACAAACTGAGGCAAAAATTATACTCAAGAGTCTGCCTGGTGGATCATGCTGAAGCAATCCTCCACAGGGATGTTAACAGACATTAGACATTTGTGTAGCTTCTTCCCCCTTTCCTGCTCTGTTTTCTCCAGTCTCTTACCAGGTTCTCCTGGGAACACTTCTTTGAAGTTCATTGCACATACATGGGGGCGCCTGGGTGGCTCAGTTTATTTAGCGTCTCACTTCAGCTCAAGTCGTGATGTTAGGGTTGTGAGATCCAGCCCTACATTGGGCTCCCTGCCCATTGGGGAGTCTGCTTAAGATTCTCTCTCCCTCTCCCTCTGCTCCTCTTCCCCGTGTTCATTCTTTCTAAAATAAATAAATTTCTAAAAAAATAATTTCATGCACGTGAGTTCTTAGCATCTGCTTTTGGGGAACCCACCCTGAGACAAGGGGAGTTACTCCTTATTCCCCAGTTTTCAGGTAGAGGGACATTATTAAAGTAAAACTCCAGGCTTCTCTGTGTCCTTCACTTTCCTCCATGAGAGGAGGAGTGACATGCCGAATTGTGAGTTTGGGACTAGGAATTTGGTATATGTTGATAGAGCAGATGTTCTGTGAACCTGTAGATAGTGGTGCTGGCTGACCCCTTCCTTGTGGGCACTTAAGGCAATACCATACTTGGCACATGTGTCAGTCTTTGTCAGGATGAACCACTGACCTTTCCAAAGGGAAGGGTTCAAATATAATTATTTTAACACCAAGTCAATGGTTGCTATCATCAAAGGATGGTGCCATATTGGGGATTTAGCGTTGGTCTCTGTTGCTGGAAGGTCAGATATTTGGCCATGACAATATATGGATCAGCCTTGGTAAGCGGAAGACCGTGCTATTTGACCCATGCGTAGCCTCCATCTCTGGCACTGTGGTTGAGATAAACTGGCCAGGTCATCCTGTCTCCTTGGTCATTTAGTGCTTCTGCTCTCTGGTGGGTGTTAATGTGAAAACACAGAAATCTTCATGTTGTGCCCATTGTCCTAAGTCCACCCACATAACGTCTTCCTTAGACCTCCTTGACCCCAATCTTTTCATCTTTCCAAGCCCCTGACCAGCTAACCTCAAACCATTCACTGTACCCATAAACCAATATATATTATGACCCCAGGACACTTCTACACAAAGTGGATGATCAAGTGTACCACCAAAAGCTCAGCCCATGGCTTTTATAGAATTCCTCGGGTGTGGATTTTCAAGCTGCCCATTTTCAGCTTGAACCCAAACAGCCTACCCAACCATGAACCAAATTTGAACTCTTTCCTTTTACATCAGATGGTCATGAGGGATACTCCATGTTCTCTATGCCTATAGGAATGAGTTGAAGGAAAGGTACCAGTGCAATGGTGGGTGACTCACGTGTCTGGACTACCTGTTCCTGCAGCTTACTTGTGCCCCCCTGGGCCTGCTTGAACCTAATCCTGCTGCATGTATCACTTTATCTCACAATGGATTGCTGCGGGGCCTGTCCAAACTTATGACTGGGTAGATCTAACAGAACCCAGCTCATGATAAGCAGTTCTGGAAACATGATGTCTCTTGATATCCCAAGGTCAGTGCTCAATCTCTACCAGGGCCCATAGCATGTCAGGAGCTCCTTTTCAAATGATATATAGTTCTCTGCTTCCAGATGGCATGGCCTTGCTCCAGAGCCCTAAGGATCTGCACTGCACTGCTCCTTTTTGTCTTGGTCAGCACTTTTTTAAAAAAGATTTATTTTAGAGAGTGAGCAGGGGGAGGGGCAGAGAGAGAGGGAGAGGGAATCCCAAGCAGATTCCGTGCTGAACATGGAGCCAGACTTGGGGCTTGGTCTCATGACCCTGAGCTAATATCACGACCCAAGCTGAAACCAAGAGTCGGTCGCCCAACCAACTATGCCACCCAGGTGTCCCACACATTTTTTTAAACCTCAGGTACATTTTGGTGCACCTGGCTGGCTCAGTTGGAAGAGCATGTGACTTTTGAGTTCAAGCTCCACGTTGAGTGTGGAGCTTACAAAAAAACAAAAACAAAAACAAACAAAAAAAAAACAAGGACGCCTGGGTGACTCAGTGACTGAGCATCTGCCTTCGGCCCAGGGCATGATCCTGGGGTCCCGGGATCGAGTTCCACGTTGGGCTCCCTGCATGGAGCCTGCTTCTCCCTCTGCCTATGTCTCTGCCTCTCTCTCTCTCTCTCTCTCTCTCTGTGTGTGTTTCTCGTGAATAAATAAAATCTTAAAAAAAAAAACCCTCACAGATACTTCTGGATCATCTGACCCAAGTGGCAGACTTGCATTTACTACAGTTTGAACTTGCTACAGAGCCCTTTCTTGCTCTGGGCTTCATTCAAAACTAGTGGCCTTGTAGATCATCCAATGAATGGACCAGTGTGGTATTCCCAAGAATAGAACAAGTTGCTTCCAGACCTGAAGAAGTCCGCTTTTTTACTCTTTCTTGGAGGAGGTTCAAAGTTCAAAATCAGGGCAGCCCGGGTGGCTCAGCGGTTTAGCGCCGCCTTCAGCCCAGGGCCTGATCCTGGAGACCCAGGATTGAGTCCCACGTTGGGCTCCCTGCATGGAACCTGCTTCTCCCTCTGCCTCTCTCTCTCTCTCTCATGAATAAATAAATAAAGTCTTAAAAAAAATTTCAAAATCACTTTGGAGCAAATGTGTCAGCCTTCCCTAGTCACTAGATCTCTAAGAACTTCACTCATGTGGCTTATCATTGCATCTTTGTAAGGTTTATCTCTGCCTCTCTAGAGTGCATATGTCTTAAGGCATCTAGAGAACTTTTGCTTTTCACTCACCAGATCTAATGAACATACCATCAATATGATGGACCAACACAATGTTCTATGAAATATCTAGATAGTTTAGGTATCTTGGTGCTATATTATGAGAGAGGACAGGAGAAATAACATAGGCCTGGGATATAACTGTGAGTCTATATTGGTGTCTGTTCCATGAGAATGGAAACTTCGATTTTTCTTCCAGTTGGGCATGAAAGAATAAATTTTCCCAAATCCATAGCCACCTGCCACCTGGCAGAGGCTATGTTAATCTGCGTAAAGGTACTACATCCAGCTCAGTAAATATAATTGGGACTATTATTGGGCAGGTGCCAGACTGGATAAATGGGGATATAATGGGGGACCATGAGTCTTGCATCATTTAATGTTTTGAGAGTGACATTACTTTTTGTCATCGCCACCACCCCTGCCCAGGGATGTGTTGTTTTTTATTTACTGTCTTGGTCATTGGAGGATTTTTTTGTGGGGGAGGAGGGCTTCAGGGGCTTCTAGGGCCTTTCCTATTACAGTAGCTTATTCTGTACATCAAGAACTGATATAAGGATTCTGATAACTGCTAATATATTCATTCCATCTCTTCATCTGGGAGCTATGTAGATGACTGCTGGACCCATTATGAAATCTGAGTTTATATTCCTTATCTCATTATTCGCCTGAACCCCCCAAAAGCCCTCTCTAACAGTGTAGTGCAGTAGCACTGTGGGCTTGGTATCAATGAATACTTAACTTCCCGGTTGCCATACACCTCAAAAGTTCTGTGTATTCCCCTTTCCCTGGCTATCTGAATAAAAAGCTAGACAGGTTTTGGAGAAAGGCCTGGGGAAGTCATTACCAATATATCTGTCATGTTGTAGGGTGCTTCCTCATGGGAACCTGGCCTGGCATCTCACTTCCTCCTTCCCTCCTTCCCTTCCTCCCTTCCTCCCTCTATTCCTCCCTCCCTCCTTCTTTCCCTCCCTTCCCCCTTCCTCCTTCCCTTCCTCCTTTCCTCCCTTCCTTTCTTCTTCTTTCTGCTCCAGTAGCAGAAGAATCCAAAATCTTGTCTGTTTTTGCTTATGAGAGAGTCTGGTATTTATGACAAAGAATTCCTTAAGGGTTTTGAAACTCCCCTGCTGTTTTTCTAATCATTTACAGGAAAAGTTAGAGAAAATTGTTCCACTAGAAGGATCTATAATTTTCAAAATGTAGATGGTTGGCTGGCAGCCTCAGAAACCAGAGAGCAATGTAAAACTGATTGATGCTTGGGTTTTGTCATACTTTTTTGCTTTACGAGGGCATAAGGCCTCACTAGACAAATTGCAGTATTGCTCATCCAAGGTAGAAGATTTAGTGTATCTGTTGTCAGCTGTTGGCCACAGAGTGTGACGATCTAGGAGTCAACCCATTTTGCAGATAAAACAGCCTACTAAAATAAACTCAGACAATTTTGATGCCAGTACAATACTAGACAGTGGATTCCATTTTTTGCAGAGTAGATAAAATCTCTGATGAAACAATTGCATGATAATCCTCCAGACCTTCTGGTTTGTTTTCTAGAATCTGAAGAGGCTTTTGAGCAACTTAAATTGATAATACCCTCTCTCCCAGCATCAAAGAGTCCAAAAATTGAAAACTCTGACCTGATTTATATGTTCTTGTCAAAATGCAGATGTAATGATATTTACCAATGAGTAATGTGCTGTGCCTAAAAGTGGCCCACTTGAGGCCTCCTATGTTGTGATGACTTATGATACAGCTTTGGAAGCTCACATTTTGCCTGGAATTAAACCTACGCAGACAGATGGGTTAATACCAGTTGCTACAGCTTTAATTCTTAGTTCTGGACTTAAAATCAACAAATAAAATCTACCACTAATTAATCTGTGTTTGGTGCCGGTCATGCAACAGCACAACTTAGAAAAAAAATAGAGGACTTTTCCTTTATTAAGCTAAAAAAAATCTCATGGAATAAAACTATCTCTGGAAAAAAAATATCTCCTGGAAAACTGATAGCTGATTTGTTAGGGGCTTTACAATTGAATGTGCAGATCCTAGTAGTTCATTTTGCTGACTGCAGCTGCAAAAGTGCTATAGAAACATGGCAAATTCCAAGTTTAGAAGCTCTGTTCTTCCTACAATAAGAAACTTTTGTTAAGTCACAAAATGTGAGAAATAAATAATGTTTTTCAGAAAAAGGAAATGGGCAAATGCATTGAAAAAGAAGCTGAATTTGACCGGGCTATGGGAATTACCTGACAATACTTTTTATGCCCCAGTTAGTGTGGTGTCATCAACAAAACCATCTGAATAAAAGGCCATTTTAAAGGCATTTGACTCTTACTATGTCTACCAAAAAGATGAAAATTTTTAAAATCTATTAAAGAGATGTACTATTTATCAGTAGAATTCTTTACAGACAACTCCCAAGGTAAGCACAGGAGGATATCCCTAACCAATTTTACCAGGAGCCTAGTGGCAGTTGGATTTCATAGAACTAATGTTTGCAGAAAGTAAGAGATGTTGTCTCATTATGATATGTATGATGTTTAGATGACTGAAATTTATCCCACTTCAAAAGCTGATGTACAGACAGTGGCAAAGGCTCGCTTCATGCACATAATTCCCACTTTTGGGATATTGGAGCATATGGACTAGGACAGAGGAAGTCATCTTATTTCTTTCTACTGTTGTCCAGGAATTATGCCAATGTTGGCAGGTTCCTGTAAGCCTCAGTCCTCTGGATATGCAGAGCAAATGAATCAAACTCTTTGGAAGGTTCAGCAATCTACCAGGTTAAACTGGCCTAGAACCTAATTAAAAATTAAAGAGACCCCTGTGAGCAAGCAAGGACTCTCTCCCTTTGAACTTAGTTTGGCAGGTCTATGAATTTGGGTCTGAGGCCAGGTCCTGTGCCTAATTTAACTGAAGCTTTTCATAATCATGTTCAATACTTAAAAGGGCTCCTCTCTTTCTTAGAAACCTCAAGACTTGAGGTCATAGGACCTGGAAGGGCCTGCCTGAAGATGTCTATTTCTATCAATCAGGAAACTTTATCTTTGTAAAGGTATTCTAAAAGAAAGATGGGCTGTCACCTAGCTGAAAGGTACACTTTCAAGTGCTGCTGATCACCCATAATGGCTTTCAAAGTAAAGGAGAAATGTAGCTGTATTCATGCTTTTCTCACAAGAAGTCAGCAACACAGAAGGCTGCATTGTGGTTCCCACAAAGGACCTTTCTAGAGTAAGGGATATTGATACTGAACTCAACTGAAAAGGGATAGTCTAGAAAATTGATTAGTATTCTCAGAGGCTAAATAGGTCTCCTACTCATGGCAGTGGTTATTCCACTCACTTTAGGAATCACACTTACTAAGAAGACAGGAATCATTACACTACTTTTTCTTTTTGCACTCCCAAGTAATGATTCCAACCACATATTCCAATTCCTCTACATCATGCTCTTGGTATGGCCATGATCCGGATTTACAAATCCAACATTTTTTAAAAAGATTGTATTTATTTATTCAAGAGAGACACACACACACAGAGAGAGGCAGAGACATAGGCAGAGGTAAAAGCAGGCTCCATGCAGGGAGCCCGATGTGGGACTTGATCCCAGGACTCCAGGATCACGCCCTGAGCAGAAGACAGATGCCGAACCACTGAGCCACCCAGGGATCCCCAAATCCCAACATTCTGATTATTGGCATGGTACAAGTGGCACCATCTTTATTAGTAATTTTTTATTGTAACAAAGTAAAAGTGGTTAGTATGCATCTATGTACTCAAGCTCTAAATTTAACACAGAAATGTTTTTGTTAACTGGTTGATTGGAAAGTTGATGTAGAAAATAGAAAAGCAAAACATTTAATTAATAGACAAACAGAAAGCTGGCATCTAGAGGTAGAAATTGCAGAAATCAGATATGATATCACTAGATGAACATTGGGAGGTAAGTTCTCTCCAGTCCCAGTATAGATGGATAAACAAAGATGAATGCCTGTTATGTATAGATTCAGTTGACTGTTATAATAATACAAGTACTGACTTAGACCAATATGAAAAATGATCCATAGGATTAGTGTGTCCTCAAGACTTAAGACATCAGAGACATGTACAGTAAACACTAGAAGTTCCATCCATGCTCTTGAACTGGTGCCTCATAATAAGACTTCAAGAGGTGCCTGGGTGGCTCAGTTGGTTAAGCATCCGATTCTTGGTTTCTGCTCAGGTCATGATCTCATGGGTTGTGGGATCCAGCCCCACATTGGACTCCATGCTCAGTGGGGGAAATGCTGCTTGAAGATTTGCTCTCTCTGCCCCTCCCCCCATTTCTCTAAAATAAATAAAGTAAATAAATCTTTAAAAAATAATAAGACTGATACTAGATGATGGACATGGGAATCTTTGCATTTCATATTTGAAAAAGATTATTTGGAAAGATGGAACATTTACCAAAGGGCCTAAATTATCATGTAAGTATGATGTTGCTTATGTAATTGATGTACCTCAGGAGAAATTTATTGGTCTTAAAAGGATAACTCTTTCTCTTTTTAAGATTTTATTTATTTATTTGAGAGAGAGAGTGTGAGTGACCATGAGTGGAGGTGGGGAGGGGCAGGGGGAGAGAGAAAAGCAGGAGCAGGGAGCCTGAGGCAGATCTCCATCCCAGGACCCTGGGATCATGACCTGAGCTGAAGGTGCATGCTAAACCAACTGAGCCACACAGGTGCTCCAAAAAGGAAAAATCTTTTTTTTTTTTTTCAAAAAGGAAAAATCTTAATTAAAATTTTAAATGATCAGGCTCCTGAGTTAAGCAACCTCTTAGTCTTGGATTGGGAAAGACTTCATAAGGAACTACAAAACAATACTCAGTAGTTAATCATTTGAAAGCACAAGCAGGGGCACCTGGGGGGCTCAGTGGTTGAGTGTCTGCCTTTGGCTTAGGTTGTGATCCCAGGGTCCTGGGATTGAATGACGAATCAGGCTCCCCGTAGGGAGTCTGCTTCTCCCTCTGCATGTCTCTGCCTCTCTCTGTGTCTCTCATGAATAGATAAATAAAATCTTAAAAAATGTGAAAGCACAAGCAATAAAAGCATCATAATAGTTTATAAAATTAACGTATGACAAAAAAGTTTTTTTGTTGTTGCCGATCAAGAATCTGATTTAGGGATCCCTGGGTGGCGCAGTGGTTTGGCGCCTGCCTTTGGCCCAGGGCACGATCCTGGAGACCTGGGATCGAATCCCACGTCAGGCTCCTGGTGCATGGAGCCTGCTTCTCCCTCTGCCTGTGTCTCTGCCTCTCTCTCTCTCTCTCACTGCGTGCCTATCAATAAAAAAAAAAAAGGAGCCAGCAATGTATATTTAAAAAAAAAAAAAGAATCTGATTTAACCGTTTACCATAGTATGAGATACTAATTTTTTAAAAGAGATTTAATTCAATTATTTATGAGAGACACAGAGAGAGAGAGAGAGAGAAGAAGAAGCAGGCTCCATGTGGGGAGCCCGATGTGGGACTCGATCTCCGGACTCCAGGATCACACCCTGGGCTGAAGGCAGGCACTAAACTGCTGAGCCATCCAGAGATCCCAGTATGAGATATTCAAAGTATTCTCTTAAGGTGGATAATATCCTGACTTTCCAAAAATTTAGTAATTCCATTATTCTATCACACTTTAGATGATTGCTTTGCTTTGTATTTTTCTGTGCATACGCTTGATTTCAATGGCTACAACTTCCCCAGAGAAAGGAAAAAAAATAATGGAGATGATTAAAAAACTTTTAATGTGATTACTTTATAGTAAACACAGGGAGGATATTGTAGGGACAAATACACATTTTGTAAAAAAAAAAAAAAGGGCTTAAATTTTCCCTGTTGAAAATAAAGTATGAGATTTCACTCCCCTTTCTTTTCTCAAAGCATTTACTTTAGAAACTTGTAATTTTAAGCATTTCTCATCTCTTTGAAATGTATGTAAATCCTTTTGAAGACTAAATAGACCTTTTGTCAGCTTTGTGACTCAGGAGTGTCTTTCTCAAGGAACTGGGAATATCTCTTTGATGTGAACAGTTAGAGATAACACCCCTGGGACTCCTGGGTGGCTCAGTCAGTTAAGCATCTGACTCTTGGTTTCTGCTCAGGTTATGATCTCAGGGTTGTGAGATTGAACCCCGAGAGGAGACATGCAGCTCTGTGCTCAGAAGGGAGTCAGCTTCTCTCCCTCTCCTTCTGCTCCTACCTCCCCTGCTTATGTGTGCACATGCACACACTCTCTCTCAAGTAAATAAATACATATTTTAAAAATATTTGGAGAGATAGCTATGTCCTAGCTTCTGTGGATGGGTAGAAGCCTAACCTTAGTGGGCACCTTGCTCCAAGTTGCAAAACCACTTCCTGTCATAAAGATATGAGAAGTTGGTTGTTTATTGGTTTTTGTGTTTTTCTTTTTTTTTATTAGTGATGGGGGAGGGGCAGAGGGAGAGAGAGAATCTTAAGCAGATTCTAGGCCCAGCGCAGAGCCCTACATGGGGCTCCACCCCGCAATCCTGAGATCATGACCTGAGCTACAATCAAGGGTCAGATGCTTAACTGACTGAGTTACTCAGGCACCTCTGATTCTTTTTTAAGGATTTTATTTATTTATTCATGAGAGATACATAGAGAGAGAGGCAGAGACATAGGCAGAGGGAGAAGCAGGCTCCCACTGGGGAGCCCAGTGCGGCACTTGATCCCAGAACCCTGGGATCACGTCCTGAGCCAAAGGCAGACACTCAACCACTGAGCCACCCAGGCATCCCATTTTTTGTTTTTAAAATATTTTATTTTTTTAAGTAATCTATACACCCAACATGGGCTCAGATTCACAACCCCAAGATCAAGAGTCACATGCTCCACCAACTAAGACAGCCAGGTGCCCCTGAAAAGTTGATTTCTTACCTTGATAAAGCCATTTAGCTAACACAGATATTCATACCATTACAAAGTAAAGTTAGGATTAGCTGTGTGTGACAAATGGTGCTGTCAGGCACTCTTCCTTAAGAAGTAGTCCATCATTAATCTTGAGAACATGTATGTAATAGGTTGTATCTGCTTGGCTATATAAAATGGGAAGATTTCTTTTCTGTCTTTGTAGTCTCTTAGTAGATTATCTATAATGCACATCACATTCTGGTTTAATGTTTGTTCAATAATAAAAATATTCTCTTTCGCTACTACCACTACGGGAAAGATTTCTGGGTTTGGAGAATACTTCACTTTTGTTTTTTTTAATTGTATTTCTCCAGCTTAAGCAAAATAATGACCCCTCCCCAAGATGTCCATGTCCTAATCTCTGGGACTTGTGAATTTTACCTTACATGGCAAAAGGGATTCTGCAGATATGATTAAGGAAGATGGGGAAATTATCCTTGATTGTCTAGGTGGTTCCAATCTAGCCACATAAGTTCTCAAAAATGGAAGAAGAGGGCAGAAGAGTGGGTTAGAGATATGATATGAGGACTCAACTTGCTGTTGCTAGCTTTGAAGATGGAGAAAGGGAGCTGAAAGCCAGGGAATGCAGGTGTCTTAGTCTGTTCAGGCTGCTATAATAAAATACCCCAGATTGGGTAGTAATTTATTTCTCACAACAGAAATTTATTTCTCACAGTTCTGGAGGCTGCAAAGTCCAAGATCAAGATGCCAGCATGGTTGGGTGAAGGCCCTCCTTCTGGTTCATCACCAGTGCTTTCACACTATGTCCTCACTTGGTAGAAGGCATTAGAGAACTCTCCGAGGCCTCTTTTATTTTTATTTTTTCAAGTAATCTCTAAACCCAACATGGGGCTTGAAGTCACAATCCCAAGATCAGTATTTGCACGCTCCACCTACTGAGCCAGCCAGGCACCCCTCTCTGGGGTCTCTTTTATAAGACACTTACTCCATTCATGAGGGCTCCACCCTCATGATCTCTTCACTTCCTGAAGGACCCACCTCCTACTACCATCATGTTTGAGGGCTAGGATTTCAATAGGTGAACCATTGGAGAGGGGGCGGGCACAAACATTCAGACCATAGCAGCAGGTGGCCCCTAAGGGCTGGAAAAGACCAAAAAATGGATACTCTCTTACAGTCTCTAGAAAGGAGCATAGTTCTTTTTTTTATTTTTTTAAAGATTTTATTTATTTATTCATGAAAGACACACAGACAGAGAGGCAGAGACACAGGCAGAGGGAGAAGCAGGCTCCATACAGGGAGCCCGATGTGGGACTCGATCCCAGGGCTCCAGGGTCACGCCCTGAGCTGAAGGCAAGCACTTAACCCCTGAGCCACCCAGGGATCCCAGAAAGGAGCATAGTTCTACTGACACCTTGATTTTTAGCCCAGTGAGACCTATGTTGGACTTCTGACCTATAGAGCTAGAAGACAGTCTGTAAAATTGTAGCTATTCTGGTACTGCCATAATAAAAAGTTACAAAGCAAGGGAGTCCCCAGCAGCTAGAGCAGGTCTAAGGAGAAAGCTGCAGGTGTAAGCTGTTAGCTGTAGCTCTCCTCACAACTGGATGATAGGATGTGCTGGCCAGGAAATGGGAAAACAGCTTTGGCTATGCCAGTGAGTCTGCCTGATTCTGGGATGCAATATAAAGGAACCCTGTATTTATGGTTTGGATTTCTTTTTTGGGGGAGAGGTCCTTTTTGGGAATACCTTACCCCAAGGGCACAAACATATCTTTACATTTTCTTCTGTTTTTATTTCAGTTTTATACATATAAGGATTTAATCCATCTCTTCTGAATCTTATTTTTGTTTGTGGTATGAGTTGCTGATCTACCTCTTTTCTCAATGGATAGCCAGTTGTCTCAACATCATTTATGGAGGAGGCAATCTTTCCCTGTTCATCTAAAATACCATGGCTATCATATACCAAATTCCCACATGGGCATGAATTAGCTTCTGGGTGGCCCTCAATTTTTTTCCTACTGATTTGTTTTCACCAATCTTGAGTCAGTACCACACTTATTTACTTATTGTAGGCTTAGAGTATGTCTTGGTATCTTGTGGGTAACATCCCTTATTTATTTTTATTTTTAAAAATAATCTCAGCTATTTGAGGGTGGTGAGATGGGTTGAATTTATCTTCTCCTTCTTTTTAAAATACACAACAGATTTATTGAGATCTAATTCATATACCATACATTTATCCCGTGTTAAGTGTACAATTCATGGTTTTTAGTATATTCACAGATATGTGCCACAATCAGGTAGAAATGACAAGTAAGCAGTTGAATATATGAGTCTGAAGTCTAAGGGAGAGTTGTAAAGTAGTAAAGTTGAAGTGAATCCAGTCTATTGTTTTTCTCTGGTCACATTCAGCTAGAATGAAGTTGAATTTAGCCAGAGTTGGGATTTTGGCAGATTATGGCAGAGGGAGAGTGGAAGAAGAAAGGTGAGGGAATTTGCAAGGAAATTATTCTAACAATGGACCATGGGATCTAGGCTGGTTAACAAGGAGAGTGGTAGGACTCCTGGGTGACCGAATTAGTTAAACATCCCACTCTTGGTTTCAGCTCAGGTGATGTTCTCATGGTTTGTGGGATTGAGCCCCTCAGCAAGCCTTGTGGTGGGCTCCTCACTCAGCAGGGAATCTACTTGAAAGATTCTCTCCCTTTGCCCCTCTGCCCACTCATGCTCTCTCTCTTTCAAAATAAATAAATCTTAAAAAAGAAAACAAGGAGAGTGGTGACATGAGGGCAGTCGTGGACCATAAAGAGGTGTTGGGTTAAATGGATAACAAGATAGTTGGGGGGACGCCTGGGTGGCTCCGCGGTTTGGTGTCTGCCTTTGGCTCAGGGTGTGATCCTGGGGTCCCAGGATCGAGTCCCACATCAGGCTCCCTGCATGGAGCCTGCTTCTCCCTCTGCCTATGTCTCTGCCTGCCTGCCTCTCTCTCTCTCTTTCTCTCTCTCTCTCTCTCTGTCTCTCATGAATAAATAAATAGAATCTTAAAAAAAAAGAATCTTAAAAAAAAACAAGATGGTTGGGATGGGGTACTAAATGAGTGATCTGGAAAGCTATAATATTTGTTTAGAGTGCTGAATATTTGATCTTGAGATTTCAGAGGTGGTGTAGTTTTGGTAATGATATGTATTCAAATATGCTTATGAGAGTGGGTGGGGAGAGTGAAAACCAAGATCATTGGAAATGAAAAGTCAAGGCAATCAGAAGCCAGTGTTGGACTGATCATCCATATAGATATGGAAGTTACCAAGAACTGTGGCAGTTTTAGTGGTGGAAAGATAGCAAAGCAAGCTGGATGCTAAAGACTATTATGTCAAATGAAAAAAAAAAGAATAAGAAAGAGAACAAGATTTATGGCATGATATCACTCATGTAAAGCACACTACAAACTTTATGAGAGAACATGGATATTTATTTATTTTTTTTAAGTTTTTTTGTTTTTTATTTATTTATGATAGCCATACAGAGAGAGAGAGAGAGAGAGAGGCAGAGACATAGGCAGAGGGAGAAGCAGGCTCCATGCACCGGGAGCCCGACGTGGGATTCGATCCCGGGTCTCCAGGATCGCGCCCCGGGCCAAAGGCAGGCGCTAAACCGCTGCACCACCCAGGGATCCCGAGAACATGGATATTTAATGAGATTTATCACACACATTGGAATGGGTGTCTGTGAGGAGAGTTTGTGAATGAAGGAAAAATATGAGAGTCCTCATGTAGGATTACATGTGTGGTAAACTGAGGAGTATGATTAACTGAACATTCTGCATCTGAAGATGAAGAAATATCTAATGAGTGTTCAGTGATAATAGCTGTGGTATAGTATTCAATTTTTTTAAAAGATTTATTTATTTGTTTATTTATTTATTATAGACATAGGGAGAGAGAGAGAGAGAGAGAGAGGCAGAGACACATGAGGAGGGAGAAGCAGGCTCCATGCCGGGAGCCCGACGTGGGACTCGATCCCGGGACTCCAGGATCGCGCCCTGGGCCAAAGGCAGGCGCTAAACCACTGAGCCACCTAGGGATCCCCCAGTATTCAATTTTTTAAAAAAGATTTCATTTGAGGTAGAGAGCCTGCACATGTGCATAAGTGGAGGGGTGGGACAGAGGGGCAGAGGGAGAGGAAGAAACAGGTTCTCCACTGAGCAGAGAGCCTGACATGGGGCTCAATCCCAGGACGCTGGAATCATGACCTGAGTGGAAGGCAGATGCTTAACTGGATGAGCCACCCTGGTGCAGCATAGTCTTCAATTTTATGCATATTTAAGCATTTGTTTTTAAAAAGGAGGGTCATATCATATATGCTATTTTGTATTTTGCTTTTTGTGTTTTTTTCAAGTAATCTCTATACCCAGTGTGGGGCTCAAACTCAACCTCAAGATCAAGAGTCAGATACTCTACTGACTGAGCTAGCCAGGCACCCCTGGACCATATACTTTTGCTAAAAGTTTTTCCACATTCATCTCTGAAAATCTTCTGCCCATTATATATCAAAGTCCCATCATATATAATGTCAATTCTTTGTGACCAGACTACCAGACTGCATCATCACCTACTGCTTTACAGTATGGGATGGGTAGACCATACTGGCCATCCAATTTGGTGATTTTCATAAGACAGTCTTTTAGGCCTCCAAGGTTTCTTTTTTTAAAAACAAAAGTTCTCACTAGTTATTGCTGAAACAACCTACTAGTGAGTGCAGAAGCATAGAAACAAAGAGAATAATCATTTCCCCAATAAAACATGTCCAGCTGTCCAGATAGTACTGATGTTTCCAGCTTGATACAGTAAGACGCTAGTGACCTTGATGCATCATAGATATGTGGACCATCTCATGTGCAACTCCTTATAGACCCAGCTGGGTTCTTATCCAATGTCTCTCTTTTGAGTTGTACCTGATTTTTTTGTTTACCAGTTTTATCCAAATCCAATGGGGAATAGAACGATTCTGCTTTTGTTTCTTGGCCAGGAATTGCTTGATCTCAAAAGTCTTGCAAGGAGACATGGCAAGGAACATAGTCAACCACACACACCATGATGGTGGAGAAAGGGAGAGAGAGCAGAGTTTTCCTTCCTTGACAGATTTTCCAATATTGGCTGCCAAGTGGGTTCTGGCAAAATCTAAGTAGAAACAGCTGAAAGATGTGACTCCCAAAGTACCACAGGATGCCAGATTGTCAGCAAAATATCTCCAAAACTTTGTGCTTGTGCATTCATCTTAAGAGTACCTGCTGAAACTTGACCTTAAAGGCAAAGTTAATGACTCGATTGGGGATCAATATGATGAGTTTTCTCAAGTTGTTCCTCCAGAAGGAGAAAAGCCACTTCTTGGAGAAGCAGACTATATAATACTATGTGTCTTTGTATTGTTTGTCGACGTCAAGCTTTTCCCGTGTGTGTTTTACCTCTGGTGTTGTGAGACCCCTGGGCATCTCTCATTTCAAGAATGTTATATAAATGAAATATACAGTATGTAACTTTTTAGGATTGGCTTCTTTTTCACTCAGAATATTTTCCTTGAGATCCATCCAGGTTGTCGTGTGTATCAATAATTTGTCCTTTTCATTGCTGAATAGGATTCTGTGATCTGGATATACCATAGTTTGTCTAACCATTCACTTGTTGGAGGAAGAACCTTTGAGTTGTTTTTAGTTTGGGGCTGCTACAAATAAAGCTTTTATGAAGGTTCATGTATAGGCTTATATATTTTTTTTTCTGTGATAAATTCCCAAGCGTGTAATTGCTGAGTTGTATGGCAAGTACAAACTACTGCAAACTACTTTCCAGAGTGGTTGCAACATTTTACCTTCCCGCCAACCATGTATGAGTGATCCAGTATCTCTGCATCCTCAGCACCATTTGGTGTTGTCAGTGTTTTTTATTCCAGTTCTTCTGATATGTGTGTAGTGATATCTTACTATGGTTTTTAATTTGCATTTCCCTAGTGGCTAATGATATTGATCATCTTTTCATGTGTTTATTTACTATCTACCTATTCTAGATCATGAAATATCTGTTCATGTCTTTTGCCCATTTTCTGTTGGATTCCTTTTTTTGTAACTGTTGAGTTTTTTAAAAAAATATTTTATTTATTTATTCATGAGAGACACACGAGAGAGAGAGAGAGAGAGAGAGAGAATTTATTTATCTGAGAGAGAGAAAGAGCATGAGTGGGGAGCAGGGTGAGAGGGAGGAGAAGCAGACTTCCCACTGAGCAGGGAGCCTGAGGCAGCATTGACCCTGGGATCCTGACCTAAGTTGAAGGCAGATGCTTCTTTTTTTAAAAAATTTTACTTTTTATTATTTTTTTTTGCTTTTTTTAAAAAAAGATTTTATTTATTCCTGAGAGACACACACACAGAGAGAGAGAGAGAGGCAGAGACACAAGCAGAGGGAGAAGCAGGCTCCATGCAGGAAGCCCGACGTGGGACTCGATCCTGGGTCTCCAGGATCATGCCATGGGCTGAAGGCAACGCTAAACCGCTGAGCCACTGGGCTGCCCCAAAGGCAGATCCTTAACTAACTGAGCCACCTAGATTCCCCAGATTTTGACTTTATTGTCATCAACATATATCTTCTGAACTTGCCATAATTTCCCTAGGATAAGTTTCTAAAGTGACTTTGAGGAAGGACTTTAAGCATATAAAAGGTATATATCATAAAGGGAAAGAATGGTATATTTCATTACCTATAAAATTTTATTTTATTTTATTTTTTTCATTACCTATAAAATTTTAAACTTTTGTATAGTAGTTGTTAAGAAATATATAAAAGGCAAATAACAACTAGGAAAATTTTCTTTTAAAGATTTTATTTATTTTTCATGAGAGACAGAGAGAGAGGCAGAGACATTGGCAGAGGGAGAAGCAGGCTCCATGCAGGGAGCCCAATGTGGGACTCGATCCTAGGACTCCAGGATCACACTCTGGGCTGAGGGCAGACACTTAACCACTGAGCCACCCAGGCGTCCCCTCTAGGAAAAAAATTAAAACATATATACCAAAAGGTCAATATCCTGAATTATCTAAAGAGCCCTTATAACAACAATGAATTGTATTAGGTCTCACTTGTTGCATGATATAGAAGAATAATTAAAAGTAGATTAAGCCAATTTCTTTTTTAAAATTTTTTTATTTATTTATGATAGTCACAGAGAGAGAGAGAGAGAGAGAGGCAGAGACACAGGCAGAGGGAGAAGCAGGCTCCATGCTCCGGGAACCCGACGTGGGATTCGATCTCGGGTCTCCAGGATCGTGCCCTGGGCCAAAGGCAGGTGCCAAACCGCTGCGCCACCCAGGGATCCCAGATTAAGCCAATTTCTGCTTCTGCCCATGAAAGATTATGTAGTACAGATTTTCCTCCTAATGTAAACAACTAGAAAACTTTATAAAATATATGGAACAACTCTTTCCAGACATTGAGACAACAAGCAGTGCAGGATATTGATCCCCAAGAGAAGGGAAACAATGATGGAGAACTTTACGGTCACTCAGATTTTTTTTGCCTCAAAACAGATTCAGTATTACAGTCTCAAGGAAGGGCAACTTGATTGGATGCTGCTTTGAAAAAAAATCTCTAAAACACATTTTTAGGGATAATTGAAAAGTCTTGATACGGACTGAGAATTAGATGGTATTAGTGAATTATTGTTAATTTTCTTGGTTGTGATATAGATTTTTGGTTATGTTGAAAAGGACCTTAATTTTAGGAGAGGCATGCTGAAGTATTTTGGGTGAAGTGATAAGATGTGTGAGTTGCATACAGTTTATTTATTTTATTTTTTTAAAGTAATCTCTACACCCAACATGAAGTTTGAACTCATGGCTCTGAGATTGAGTCAGATATTCTACTGACTGAGCCACCCACGTGCTTCATTTTATTTTTAAAAATACAGCCACTGTACCAATGTAGGCAAGTGAAATATGGCAGAATGTTACTAATTATTTAATCTGGATGATGGGTATGAAGGAGGTCATCATACTATTCTTTCAATTTTTTAGTATGTTACAAATATTTCCTAATAAACTGCGTGTGTGTGTGTGTGTGTGTGTGTGTGTGTGTGAGGACTGTTGTTTTATTTCCCCTTCCTTTTTTCCTGATGGCTGGAATGCAGACATGATGGCTGGTGTGATCCTGGAGTTCCAGGATCGAGTCACACTTCTGGCTTCCTGCATGGAGCCTGCTTCTCCCACTGCCTGTGTCTCTGCCTCTCTGTGTCTCTCCATGAATAAATAAATAAAATCTTAAAAAAAACAACTTTGCTGAGACATAATTCAGATATTATACAATTTACCTACTTAAAGTGTACAGTTCAGTAACTTCTAGTATATTCAGAGTTGTGCACAGTTCAGTAACTTCTAGTATATTCAGAGTTGTGCAACCATCACCAAATCATTTTTAGAACATTTTCTTCACTTCCCCTTAAAAGAAATCTTCATAACCATCAGCAGTCACTCCCAGTTTCCCCTCAACCCCCACCCCAGTCCTGGGCAACTGCCGTTCTACTACTGTGTCTGTATGGATTTGCCTATTCTGAACATGTCATATAAATAGAATCATATAATATATGATCTTTTGTATCTGGCTTCTTTCAGTTAGTATGTTTTCAAGGTTTGTCCATGATGTGGCATGTATCAGGACTTCATTCATTTTTATGACTAATATTTGACTGTAACATTTTATCTATCCATTCATCAAGTGATAAACATTGTATTGTTTGAACTTTTTGGCTGTTATGACTAATACTGGTATTAATATTTGTATACAAGTTTTCATATATACATATGTTTTTATTCCTCTTGGAGAGGAATTTCTGGGCCATATTGTGACTCTGTTAACATTTTGAGGCACTGTAAAACTGTTTTCTTATAGCAACTACAGTATTTTACATTCACACCAACAATGTATGAGGGTTACAGTTTCTCCACATCCTTACCAACATTAGTTATTATCTTTTTGGTTTTTTTAGTTAAAAAATTTTTAGTAAAAAAAAATTTAGTGACCTCTACTTCCAGTGTGGGGCTTAATTTATGATCCTGAGATCAGGAATTTCATGCTCTTGGGGTACCTGGGTGGCTCGGTTGGTTAGGTGTCTGATTCTTGGTTTTGGCTCAGGTCAAGATCTGGTGGTCATGAGACTGAGCCCTCTGTCAGGCTCTGTGCTCATCATGGAATCTGCTTCAGATTCTCTCTCCCTCCCTTTCTGCTTTTCCCCTTAGTTGTGCTCCTACTCTCTCTCTAAAATAAATAAATAAATAAAATCTGGGAAAAAAAGGAATCGTATGCTCTTCTGACTGAGCCAGCCAGGTGCCCCGATATCTGTCTTTTTTATTATGGCCATCCTAGTGGGTGTAAAGTGGAATCTCATTGTGGTTTTGATTTGCATTTGCCTGAAGACTAATAATGTCGAGGATCTTTTTTTGAGCTTATTAGCTATTTGTATATCTTTTTTGAAATTTTGTTTATTTATTTGTTTGAGAGAGAGGGAGAATGAGAAATAAAGCACTGAGTAGGGAGAGGGGGAGGGAGAAGCAGACTCCCTGATGAGCAGGGAGCCTGACATGGGGCTACATCCTAGGACCCTGGGATCATGACCTGAGCTGAAAGCAGACACTTAACTGACTGAGCCACACCGGTGCCCCTGTATATCTTTTTTTTGGAGAATTGTCTATTCATAATTTGTCCATTTTTAGTTATTCGTCCTCTTATTATTGAATTATAAGAGTTCTTTATATATTCTGGATACAAGTCCCTAATTGGATATATGACTTGCGAATATTTTCTCATTCTGGAGTTGTCTTTTCACTTTCTTGATGATATCCTTTGAAGAACAAAATATTTGATTTTGATGAAGACCAATTTGTTTCTATTCTTTAGTTGCTTGTGGCCTCAGTCTGATATTTAAGAAACCATTATTGCCTAGTCCAAGTTCACACAAACAGTCATTTTGAACTATGAGGTAGGAAGCTAAAGATGGTGAAGTAACAGGAGAGTGGAATCCTGGGTCTCTAATGACTGTGAAGCTTCATGGTAGCCTTGGGCTGCCAAATTCTGGACTTATTTTACATGAGAGTGAGATAAAGTATTTTACTTTTAAAGATCAAGAACTGCTATTTCCTAAAATGCACCACATTTTACACCATGATGAAAAACAAAAGTACAGGGATCCCTGGGTGGCTTAGTGGTTTGCTGTCTGCCTTTGGCCCAGGGCGTGATCCTGGAGTCCCAGGATCGAGTCCCACATCAGGCTTCCTGCTTGGAGCCTGCTTCTCCCTCTGCCTGTGGCTCTGCCTCTCTCTGTGTGTCTTCCATGAATAAATAAATAAATAAATAAAAATCTTTAAAAAAAGTACAAGGGGATATTCATGTATGTATATAGCTAACATTGGTTTAGTATCCATCATGTATTATAGACTTTTACAAATCAATAGCAAAAAGACAACCCAGTGGAAAAGTAGACAATGGAAATGAGCAAGTATTTCACAGAAGAGGAAATATGCATGGACAATCGACATATGAAAACATGCTTTAGGGGCACCTGGGTAGCTCAGTTAATTAAGCATCTGACTCTTGATTTCAGCTCAGATCATAATCTCAGGGTTGTATAATGGAGTGCTGGTTGGGCTCTATGCTGGGCGTAGAACCTGCTTAAGATTCTCTCTCTCTTAGGGATCCCTGGGTGGCTCAGCGGTTTAGCGCCTGCTTTTGGCCCAGGGCGTGATCCTGGAGTCCCAGGTTTGAGTCCCACGTCGGGGTCCCTGCATGGGGCCTGCTTCTCCCTCTGCCTGTGCCTCTCTCTCTCTCTCTCTGTGTCTCTCATGAATAAATAAATAAAATCTTTTTTTAAAAAAAAAGATTCTCTCTCTCCCTCTAACCCTCCCACCCACCCTCTCTCTTTCCCTCTTTAAAAATTTTTTCAATGTTTTAACCTTATTAGGAATCATAGAAAAGTAAATTCTACACCCATGAAAATAAAAATTAAAAGTCTGAAATATGTAATAGCTATGATATGGAGCAATGGGAAACCAGAACCTGATTGCAAGAATGTAAAATTGTATAATCATTTTGGAAAACAATGCTTTGAAGATCGCTACAAGATTAAGGGATTGTTGTCATGAAGGAAACTGAACAAGCAGGCAGCCCGGGTGGCTCAGTGGTTTAGTGCTGCCTTCAGCCCAGGGCCTGATCCTGGAGACCTGGGATTGAGTCCCATGTCGCATGTCGGGCTCCCTGCATGGAGCCTGCTTCTCCCTCTGCCTGTGTCTCTGCCTCTCCCTCTCTCTGTGACTTTCATGAATAAATAAAATCTTAAAAAAAGAGAAACTGAACAAACAAGCTGGAAAGATGGTAGGTTGTGGTTACAAAATGTAATGATTGAATTCATGATTAGGAAGCAGAGAAATTTGTGTAATGACAGTACATGTTGTGACCTTGCAAGCGATTGGCTAAAGTGAAGGAGTGTTCATTGAAGATAACGAGGCATGTCACTGGGTCCAATCAGGACAGAGAAACCACAGAGGAATTTGAAGAGGAAAAGTTTAACATAATTATTAACAGTAACAGGGGAATGGAGTAATAAGGATTGACTAGTAGTAAGAAGTAAAGAGAATTCTTTTTTCTTTTTTTAGAATTCTAAGAGTATAGGACTAGCAGATAAAATATATAATAGCAGACAATATGAAATAATACATACTACTCACTCCCCTAGAACTGTGAGAACCTCCCCTCTCCACCTGCAGCTGAAATCCAGGCCTTATTATAGAAGTTGCCATGGGGCTGAGTCAGTAGAAGTAGCTGGATACTTGTCCTCTAGAACTTGCTGAAAATGTGCCCTTGTAGGATGCTTGTTTCCATTCATGGGGGAGAGGTTCACCAGAGACACTTTGGTATAGAACGCCCCCCACAAAGGTGATGCCACGGGAAGCTGCTACCCACTGTGAACTAGAGGAAGCCAGTGTTGCAGAAGGAGAGCACTAAGAAAGCTAGGAGCTCATCAGGAGCCTGTGGAGTGAGCACACAGGAAACAGGAAGTAAAACCCCTTCTTCCTGCAATATCTCTCTATCACCAGCTACCGATAAAATTTCGTATCAACTTCATATGTTGCAGGCTGGCAAAATAAAAATGATTTAAAAGCCCAGGTCTGTTTTCACAGAGCAAGCATGAAGAGGAGTTTGAGGTAATCCATCAATCACAAAAAGGAAAGGCAAGGAACTAAGCAGTCTTGACCTAGATGTTGGCAGAAATTGGTGTGGAGTGGGGGTGCTTTGGTGGCTCAGTCCTTTAGCCTCTGGCTCAGGTCAAGATCCCAGATGGAGCCCTATATCCAGCTCCCTGCTCATTGGGGAGCCTGCTTCTCCCTTTCCCTCTGCTCTTCCTCCTCCTGCTCATGCGCTTTCTCTCTCTCTCTCTCTCTCTCTCTCTCTCCCTCTCTCTCTCTCAAATAAAATCTTAAAGAAATTGGGATGGAGTGGAAGGTTATAACCAACTTGTTTCTCCCAGTGTGACTTTGGTCTACCTGCACTGGAATCAAGTGGGATATTTAATAATACAGATTCCTTTGCTTCATTGCAGATCTTCTGAAGTAAGCTTAGCACTGGGGACTAGGGCTCCCAACTCTTCTTTTGAAGTGTCCCAGTAGATTTAAAATTTAAAAAATTTAAAAATCAATTATGGACGTTCCAAATATGTAAAGGAAAATGGTATAAACAGTTACCAGTGTACCCAGCAACTAGTTTTAGCAAATGTTAACATTGACCTTACTTCCTGCAGATCTTTTTTTTTTTTAAGTTTACTTTAATTGAAGTAATCCCTATACCCGATGTGGGGCTCAAACTCACAGCCCCTGTGGGGAGCCCAATGTGGGACTCATTCTAGGACCTCGGGATCACGACCTGAGCCAAAGGCAGATGCTCAACCACTGAGATACCCAGGCATCCCACATCTTTTTATTTTTAATAAAATGTTACCTATTTTGGCTCAAGTTTCACTCTTCATTCTTTTTTTTAAAGATTTTATTTCTTTATTTAAGAGAGAGAGAGAGACAGAAAGGAGAAGGCAGAGGGAGAAGGAGAAGCAGACTTCCCCCTGAGCAGAGAGCCCGATGCAGGGCTCAATCCTAGGACCCTGAGATCATGACCTGAGCTGAAGACAGACGCTTCACCCATGTAGCCCTCCAGGCGCTCCTACACTTTTCATTCTTTTCTACACCTTCCCTCATAAGAGATGATTATTTTTGTACATTGTTGTTTGTAAGTCATGGCTTTAGGATACGGAGAGCCTTTGAGAGTTTTTGAGCAGGAGTATTGCACTATCAAAGAGGTTTTTCTGGAAGATCAACCAGACCATGCTCTGCCAGAGAATCCATTAGGATGAGAGGATGCAGATGGGAAAGCCAGTGAGTGGGGAGGCTGGTTCAGTGGCTCAGGGTGCATAGTGCCAAGCTCTGCAGTTGAGTGAGAAACCCGTTCTCTGTTTACTCCTGTTGTCATGTGAAGCCTGTCGCTCTTTGTATCACCATGACCTCTAGTCTCCCAATGGCCCATCCTATTCCCCCAGTTCCTCAGCTCCTTTCTCTCCTCACTTGCTTCCCTAGTCAACCTACACTCCATGGTTAGTCATTCAGCCACATGCTTGCTACAGTCCTGGAATTCTTTGCTCTCCTGACATTTGACCATACTGACCCCAACTTCCAATCTTCATACTAATAGAAGTGCTTTGAGGTGGTAGCCTGGCTTTTCTCATTTAACTTTAGTGGTTATAGTAATGTGCTATAGCCATTGTCTAAAATGAGGCAGATTTTCATCTGGGTGACCTCAGTGGGCTCAAGCCTGTTTTGGGCAAGGCTGGGTTCCTGAAATGACCTAGGCTTTATTCTGGATCGGGAAATGTAAGTGATACCTCAATAATACTATCAGATTTGTTTGTCTGTAAAGTACAGTTCTTAAAAAATATTTATTTGAGATAGTGAGAGACAGCATGAGCAGGGGTGAGAGGGAGAAGCAGGCTTCTCACTGAGCAGGGAGCCTGATGTGAGGCTTGATCCCAGGAGCCTGGGATCATGACCTGAGCTGAAGGCAGATGCTCAACTGACTGAGCCACCCAGATGCCCCTGTAAAGTACAGTTTTGATGAGCAATTGTGAAAATTGTCAAAATGACATAGAAAAACGTATTCAGATAGGTCTGACTTGGGACTTTCATTTATCAACAAGTGGATTTTATATTTCTTCCTATGACACAGCTTTGGCCAGGGTCAAAAGTCAATGAAAACTTTTTTTTAAAGATCTTATTTACTTATTCATAAACACACACACACACACACACACACACACACACACAGAGGCAGAGGGAGAAGCAGGCACCATACAGAGAGCCTGACGTGGGACTTGATCCTGGGTCTCCAGGATCACGCCCTGGGCTGCAGGCAGCACTAAACCGCTGCACCACCAGGGCTGCCCTGATTGAGTATATTTATTTTGCTTCTAAGTATAATTACATCAAACCAAACAGTTGGAGGTCAAATCCTTGTTATAGAACTATTGATAGACAAAACAACATGAATGAATCTCAAAATGATGATGCTGAGTGAAAAAAAAAAAAACAGAGAAAAGGAAGTACCACACTGTATGCTCCCATTTATATAGGATTTTAGAAAATGTGAACTAATCTGCAGGGGCTGAAAGCAGATTGGAAGGGAAGGTAGGGAAGAAGGGACATCTTTGGGGGTGATGGAAAGTTTTACTTGCATTGTGTTTGATTGTATTGCAGGTGTATATGTCAAATTTAATTAAATTGGACATCTTAAATAGGTGCATAATAATATGCATCAATTATATTTCAGTAAAAGAAATCAGCAAGGAAAAATTTTTGTTTTAAGACATAAGAGTTTATTCGTTCATTCATGCATTCCTCCAGCATTTTTAATTTTATTTATCTTTAAAGATTTTATTTATTTATTCATGAGAGACACACAGAGAGAGGGGCAGAGACACAGGCAGAGGGAGAAGCAGGCTCCATGCAGGGAGCCCGACGTGGGTCTCGATCCAGGGACTCCAGGATCACGCCCTGGGCCAAAGGCAGGCGTTAAACCGCTAAGCCACCCAGGGATCCCTCCTTCAGCATTTTTTAAAAAAGATTTTATTGGGATCCCTGGGTGGCGCAGTGGTTTGGCGCCTGCCTTTGGCCCGGGGCGCGATCCTGGAGACCCGGGATCGAATCCCACATCAGGCTCCCTGCATGGAGCCTGCTTCTCCCTCTGCCTGTGTCTCTGCCTCTCTGTCTCTCTCTGTGTGACTATCATGAATAAATAAATAAAATATAAAAAAAAATAAAAAATAAAGAAGATTTTATTTATTTGAGAGAGAGCAGGAGCAGGGAGAGGGGAGAGGGAGAAGGGGGAGGGATGGAGGGAGAAAGAGAAGCAGACTCCTGACTGAGCAGGGAGCCTGACCCTAGGCTCTATCTCAGGACCCCAGGATCATGACCTGAGCCAAAGGCAGACAACCAATTGAGCTACTCAGATACCCCTCATTCAGCATTGTAGAATATCTACTATGTACCTGATCCTGCTGGGAACAGTGTTAAACAAAACAAACAAGACGTCTACTCTAGGGAGGTTACATTCTGGTGGAGGAGACATATCAACAAGTAAATAGTAACGTGATAAGTGTTAGGAACATGGCAAGAAGAGGAAGCTTTGAAAACATTTAGCAGGATTATCTAAGCTGATCATTTGGTAGTAGATGTCTAGAGCTGTGTTGAGAAGGACTCGGAAGCTTAGCAGGATCCCCTACTTGAGGAGGGGCAGTGACTGATGGGGAGGAGCATGCATTTGCCAGTTTAAGGCTATGCTGTTCTCATTGGTCTTCTTACAAGTTTCCCAATAGTATGACTATTTCAACTGGTTGTGAAAAGATCTCTTGTTTTAGACCAGGTTTGTTTTTTTTCAGAGCAGCATTTTTAAAAAAGGATTTTATTTATTTATTTGAGAAAGAGAGAGAGACAGCAAGAGAGAGTACAAGTGGGGGGTGGGTGGGGAGAGGGACGGAGAAGCAGACTCCCCACTGAGCAGGGAGCCCGACATGGGGCTCAATCCCAGGACCCTGGGATCATGACCCGAGCTGAAGGCAGATGCTTAACCAACTGAGCCACCCAGGCGCCCCTAGAGCACCATTTTTAACGCAAAGTGTTTCTTGTTGGGGAAGCATCAACTTTCCAGACTATAGTATAGACAGAGGACAAGTGCTCTTTTGTTCTCAAAAGTTCTGTTTTCAAGTGTTTTATACCCTCTCATAGGACTGTGTCAGAGCCTTTGCTAGGGGTACTGCAGCTGGATTGTGTAGTGGAACCAGGTCCAGAAAAAGAATTGCTAAAGAATGCAAGTAAACAGGATGTCAGATGTTATCCTTAGCCTATTTCCCTAAACATAGCTTTTTGGCTGCAAAGTAAAATGCCATTCTTCTAGCTTCTGCTTGTACACAGTGATGGCTGACAGCAGGCACCGTCTTCATTTGCTTGGCACGTTATCACCATGCAATTCAACGTGTTTTACAAGGGATGATCATGACACACCATCTCTGTGAGACAGTATGAGGACATCCGGCCATTTCTTGGAAGAATTTTCTCAGCCTACCTTCTTCATGAGCCTCAGATCTATGTGACCTAAGAGCCAGTTGGCATCTTCCTCCTGACAGCAGCCAGATTTTCACTGGGGCTAGACTATTTATTGACAGTGTTTCCCCAGACTGGCCCATGAGTGTCTCATTGCCAAAGTCCCCTGTGTTTTCCAAGAGCACTTGCTTCATTCTCTCTCCTCCCTCCCCAGCATCCTCCTCACTTCCTTCCCTTACAGCTTCTTGCACTGTTGGGTTTTTTTTTGGGGGGGGGGGCTGTGTTTATGTGTGTTTCTTCTTCTTTTTTTTTTTAACCCTGGTAAGTTAGCTTTGCAGGCTTGGAAAACAAAATCCAGCATTATCCAAAGATTTTTATTCTTTCTATTTCTACATCTTTTAAGTGTGATCTCTGTGGCTTTAAGATCCTGTAATTGGAGTGGGGTCGCGTTATCTAAGAAAGTCGTTGAAACGCTTTGCTCTGCAAGCCCCAGAAGAGAACTTATAAAAACGGAAGGCAGTAGCAGATGCAATTACGGATGTGGCTTAGTCCTTGCAGCTGCCCTGGGGAGCTGTGCAGAGCATACAGTCCTCAGCGATGAATCCAGAAGAGCGAATCGTGACATGGCTTATATCCTTGGGAGTTTTAGATTCCCCCAAAAAGACTATCTGTGATCCAGAGGAGTTCTTGAAGTCCTCGCTGAAAAATGGGGTAGTGCTGTGCAAACTGATCAACAGACTTAGGCCTGGCTCTCTAGAAAAGGTAAGGGAAATGGGCATTCTCTTTAGGATTGCTTACCACCAGAGAGCAGCAATAATGTAACCCTTGAGATGTTCTGTTGCCTGGATCATGGGACTCTGCCACTTGAATCTCTTCCTAGGAGTTTGGCATTCTGTCTTGTTTTTGTAGTTTGAAAAGCTCAGAAAATGAAAGGTTATCCGTTAGCACTTGGCCCCCAAATATAGTAAAATCATGATACAATGTTGGTGCCAGGGGACAAGGAGAAAATACTCGTATCATTTGCTCTGTCATAGAGATATGTGTTATTACTCTCTGTGTACCAAGGGCATATTTTGAACTTGGGGTATATATGAATTGGTGTAATAACGGGATGATTTATAATAGATATTGATGGTGTTTATTGACAGTTTGACTAAAATCAATGTTGATTTGCTTCTCAAAGAAATAAAATATCCTTTGAAACAGAGGCAACCAGAAGAAATAATCCAAAATGTCAGAAAAGGTTTGTTAAAACAATAGAAACCAGATATATGTTTTGTATGCAACATGTGTTCAAAGTGAAACTAACCTTACTCTCTTTTAAAAAGCCAAAAGTTTTAATGTTGGAAATCCATATTCACAAGGATAGATAATTTCTAAAGTAGGCACTTTAAGTTTAAAGGTTGAATCCTACAGCTTTCTTAAGGTTAGCAGGGGACGTGACTATGAGCATAACGTGAGTGCTTTTGCCTTCTTGTACTGGTTGGTATTTTTATTGAGCAAATTGGTTTACTTATAATTTCTCTGAAACTTGAAAAACAGTGCTGAAGTGGTAGTGCAACATGCAGAACTGTAACCAAATGTAACAAACAGTAAATGGGAGGATAGAGTGTTAATAAATTATCATGGGGAGGAGGGAGCAAGAAAATAACTTAAAAGCAAGAACCAAGGTCAAAACACAGCCTGGATCTAATTTGCTGTCTCCGCACTTTGGCTGAAGGCTAAAAAATAGTTTGTCAGTAGAGATAGGTGGTTTGGGACTGGAAGTTTGGTGACATTTGAAACAGACCGACCGTTTAGACTTTTACATCACTTCCTCCAGTGGTTATTTCTCTTCCTGGATTGACAGCAATGTGGCCCCTGCCTTAAAAAGCTTACCTATCTAGTTATCAGAAAATGAGGACTATGGTGTATGCTTGGCATGCGATAACAGGGTTCAAGTGACATTTGGCTATGTTTTTCTAGTACTGTTTGGAGCCCCAAACCGAAGCTGACTGCCTCAACAACATCAGTGACTTCCTGAAAGGATGTGCAGCCCTTCAAGTGGAGGTAAGCCCACCCGGGATGCCTTGCCTTGCTAGTGAAAATGGTGTTGTACTAAAAGTACTGGGTTGTTTCTGACTGTTACACAGGGGTAGCATTTTATGGAGATCATGGTTAAGATTGGTGGTCTCCAGTGGTGGCTGGTTAGTTTGTCTTTTCCAGAAACCAGTTCCAAAACAAAATGAAACAAAACAAAATCAAAACTCAGAATATGCTATTTTTTAATACAGCATCCGTGCCCTGAAAGCAGGCTTCCAGTGACAAAGGCTGTGTAATGTGCCTCCCTCCTGGGAGGAACCAAAAGCAGGCCATTGGCCGCTCTAGGGGGTCATAGTAATCCCCCCCCTCCGAGTTGGGAAGAGATGAAAGTATACTGTCACTTTTTTCCTATTAACACTTTAGAACAGAGGCCATGAAAAGCCAAGAGAGCCTGGCCCTGTGGTAGAAATTGTATATTAACTTACATTGCACTATTTTATATCATATAGATCCTTACAGTATATTTGGGGGTATTGCTGCAAAGGAGGTGATACTTTTGTCTGAGTGTCCAATTATGTAACTTCTTTGTTCCTCAGTGTGTGTGTGTGTGTGTGTGTGTGTATTACATCTTTATTTGCAGAAGCAAAATCATGGAAACAACATCCATAACTAGCAATGGGAGAATAGTCAAATAAATTATAGTACATTCAAATGATGCTGAAGTCTTATACATTCATTTAAAAAAGATTGTAGGTTTTTAAAATGGAAGTATAGTTATATTGATATTAATATTAGTTGATATTAATATTAACTAATATTATATTAGTTTTAGATGTACAATGTGTGATTCAACATTCTATACATTACACAGTGCCCACCATAGTAAGTGTAGCTACCATTTGTCACCATACAATGTTACTTCAATATTATTCTTTAAAGATTTATTTATTTATTTATTTATTTATTTATTTATTTATTTATTTATAGAATGCGTGGGGGAGGGGCAGGGGAGAGAGAGAATCCTGAAGCAGACTCTCCTCCAAATGTGGAGCCCACTGCGGGGCTTTGTGTGGGTGGGGTTGGACACGAGGCTTGATGCCAGGACTTGGAGATCATGACCTGAGCCAAAATCAAGGGTCGGCCACCTAACCAACTGAGCCACCCAGGCGACCCTACAATATTATTGACTGTATTCCCTCTGTTTTATTTGTCATCCCCATGACTTACTTATTGTAACATTGGAGGTTTGTGCCTATTAGTCGCCTTCATCTATTTCATCCATCCTCTCAGTCCCCTTCTTTCTGGCAACCACCAGTGTGTTCTGTTTCTATGAGTCTGTTTCTATTTCATTTTGTTTTGTTTTTTAGATTCCACACATGAGTGAAATGGTATGGTAATGGCCTTTCTTTGTCTGACTTACTTCACTTAGCATAATACCCCATCCATGTTGTCCCAAATGGCAAGATTTCATTCATTTTTTTTATATGATTGAGTGCATGTATACCATATTTGTGTCTGTTCATCTCTGAATGGATGCTTGGGTGGCTTCCATATCTTAGCTATTGCAAATAATGCTTTAATAACCATACAGATGCATATTTTTTAAGGATTTTATTTATTTATTCATGAGACATACACACATACACACAGAGAGGAGAGAGAGAGAGAGAGAGAGAGAGAGAGAAGCAGAGACACAGGCAGAGGGAGAAGCAGGCTCCATGCAGGGAGCCTGATGCGGGACTCGATCCCGGGACTCTAGGATCATGCCCCCGGCCGAAGGCAGGCTCTAAACCACTGGGCCACCCAGGCGGCCCTACATATTTTTTTAATTCATGTTTTTGTTTTCTTTGGCTATTTGCCTCAGTGTTTTGATCTGTAAAATGGACACAACAATTGCTACCTCATGGGGTTGTTTTAAGGTCACATGAGATACTATATAATAATTTAGAGGAAGGAGCTTCAACCTGAAAAAGTTCTATGAGATAATGTATGTACCGTGCTCAGCTAAGAACCAGGGGCATAAGAAGTGTAGACCTGTTTTAGCAGTATAATTTGTGAAAAAGTATTGGTAGTGGGTTGATGATAGACTCCAATGCTAGGTTGCTTGGGTTCAAAGCTCAGTTCTCTCTCATTAGTAGCTTTGTGACCTTGGGCATGTTCTTTGACTGCCTCAGTCTCCCCACCTATAAAATGAGAATAATAGCAGCACCTATCTCATAGGATCAATATGTCAATTAATTCATGTCCCCAGAAGAGTGCCTGGCACATAGTAAGTATTCTCCAAGTATTAGCTATTATTATTAGTAGTAATACAAGTTGCTTTGCCCCAGATTAATTTGGCTTGCTTCAGAATTTTTCCTAAAGTTATCCACAGCATTAGGCTATAGTTGTCTCAGATTATTTTATTCTAGGTGTCCCTATTGCCCATAGTTAGCTGTGTGTCTGCAAGGGCACATGTGTGTGTATATGGCTTTTGAGGTAGGTGTAGCCTGAAACTTCTCTATATATCTTATAGAATAATGTCTACTGTGGTACAGATCATGGTATTTTCTTCTTTATTTGACAAATAAAAAACATGGTGAGATTGCCAGTGATTTCTGCACTGATAGCTGCCAGAAGATATCCTGAACTTCTTTGCAGTTCTAAGAATACTAGGTGATATAGAAACACCTTCTGGGTCTGGCATTGTGGGATAATGAGTCGTTTCACAAAAGTGGATTTTTCTGATAACTAATGCTTACTCCTTTAAGTACCAGTGCTTAAAATATTTTCACCCACTTTGGGGCACCTGGGTGGCTCAGTCGGGTAAGTGTCTGCCTTTGGCTCAGGTAATGATCTCAGTGTCCTGGGATCGAGCCCTGAGTCAGGCTCCCTGCTCAGCAGAGAGCCTGCTTCTCCCTCTCCTTCTTAAAAAAAAAAATTCATCCACTTTGGATAAAAATCTTTCTGAAAAGTATATGCTAATTTTCATTCTTTTTAAAAAAATATTTTTATTTATTTATTTGAAAGAAAGCACAAGCAGGGGCAGAGGCAGAGGGAGAGGGAAAAGCAGACTCCCTGCAGAACAGGGTGCCCTACTTGGGGCTTGAACCCAAGAGCCTGGGATCATGACCTGAGCCGAAGGCAGACTCCAAACCAACTAAATCACCCAGGTGCCCCTAATTTTCGTTTCTTAAATGAAAGGCATTGGGCATATTTTTGTCTCTCTTTGATCATAAAGGCTGGCCTGAACATTGTATGGGTATTGAAATAAGGCAATAACTGGCACCACAGCTAAGCACATAACTTTCTCTAGTTTGACAGACTTGAGCTAGAGTCTTGGCTTGGTGGGTTACTGACTGTGGACTCTGGGAAAAGTTACTTTGCCCCTCTATTTTCCAGTTTCTTCATCTGCATAATGGAGACAATAATATCTACTGCATAGAATTGTTTTAGGGATCAAATGAGATAGTGCTGAGCTGGGGGGCACTGACCATCCAGTCTCACGCTCCCAGGTAGCTAGGACACAGACCAAGACACAAATATTTACAAAGTTTTTCAAATTCATTTTTTAAATTGAATATATTTGACATATGATGTGGAAGTTGAAGGTGTACACCATGTTACTTTCTATATTTATATATTATAATATGATTGCTGTTGCAGTGATACTTATCACATCACATAATACTAGTACAGTATTGTTGTCTATATTCATATTATGCCATGGCATTAGATCACTGTTGCTTACTTAGTACTCATTGCAAGTTTGTGACCTTGAACAATATCAATGTTTATCTCCCCATCTCCCCATCCCATGGTAATCACCATTTCACTCTGCTTTTTTTTCAAGTTTGACTTTTTAAAGATTTTATTTATTTATTTGAGACAGACAGAGAGAAAGAGAGCACAAATTGGGTGAGGGATAGAGGGAGAGGGAGAGAGAGAATCCCAAGCAGACTCCCCACTGAGCATGGAGCTTGAGACTCTGAGATCATGACCTGAACCAAACCAAGAGTCAGATGTTTGTGCCACCCAGGTGCCCCCAGAACACACCATTATTTGTCTAAAGAAAGAGTGCCAGATTGAAAAGGGTCAGTTGGGAAATGTAGAAAAATGAAGCCAGAGATGGGGCGGGCAGCATAGTGACATCTTGAGTACTGGCTATCGGGCACAGTGGCTCCATTAAAGAGCTGCTGCCTTTTGAACCTCTGGGTGGCCTGTGGGCCTCTCCAAGGGACTTTCATCTTTGTGTTTTCATATGGCTGTAGTGTCCTAGGGTCTCTAGAAGATCACTTAGCTAGTAACTGGTTGAGGAGGTCTGCTGAGACATCTAAGAAACAAAGCACTCTCTAAAGCACCTCCCCAACTTTGATAATATCTTTTGAAACACACAAGTTTCTTAAATTTGATGAAGTCAAACTGATCTATTTTTGTTGTTGTTGCTTGTCTTTTGGGTATCATGTCTAAAAAATCATTGTCTAATGCAAGATCATGAAGATTTATACTTAGGTTTTCTTGTGAGAGTGTTATAGTTTTAGCTCTTACAGTTAGGTCCTTGATTCATTTTTACTTAATTTTTGTATATGGTGTGAGGTAGAATTTCAGGTTCATTTTCTCTTTTTAAAATATTTTATTTATTTATTTGAGAGAGAGAGATAACAAGTGGGAGGAAGGGCAGAAGGACAAACAGACTCTCTGCTGAGCAGGGAGCCTGACTCAGGGCTTCATCTCAAGACCCTGAGATCATGACCTGAGCCAAAGTCAGATGCTTAACCAACTGAGCCACCAGGCAACACCCCCCAATTCATTCTCTTAAACATTATTTGTTGAAAAGACTATTCTTTCCCCCACTCAATCAATTAATGTAGCTGTGTAGTAAGTTTTCAAATCAGAAAGCATGAATCTTCCAAATTTGTTCTTCATTTTCAAAATCATTTTGGCTCAACTGGATCCTTTGTGTACCCATATGGATTTTAGGATCAGCCTGTCCATTTCCACAAAAAACAAAAAACAAAAAACAAAACCCAACCCAGCTGGTATTTTGATAGGGATCGTGTTCAGTTGGTAGATGGCTTAGGGGAGTATTTCCATCCTAACAATATTAAGTCTTCTGATCCATGAACACAGGATGTCTTTCTACTTATTTGGGTCTTTTAAAATTTGATTCAATAGGGTACCTAGGTGGCTCAGTCCATTTAGTGTCTGCCTTCGGCTCAGGTCATAATCCCAGGGTCCTGGGATGGAGCCCCGAGTTAGGCTCCCTGCTCAGTGGAAAGCCTGTTTCTCCCTCTCCCTTTATCCTTCCTTCCCCCTGCCTGTGCTTTCTCTCTCTCAAATAAATAAATAAATTATTTTTAAAAATTTCATTCAACAGTGTTTTGTAGTTTCTAGTGTGTACATCTTATACTTCCTTGATTCAGTCTATTCCAAAGAATTTTATTCCTTTTGATACTATTGTAAATGGAATTGTTTTCTTAATTTCATGTTTGGATTGTTCACTGCAAGTATATAGATATAGCTGATGTTTGCATATTAGTCTTGTATCCTTCAAGTTTGCTGAACTTATTCACTAATTCTAAGTTTTTTTAAATCTTTGTGGTTTTCTTGTATAAGATCATGTCATCTGTGCATATAGTTTTACTTCTTCCTTTCCAATCTAGATGCCTTTTATTTCATTTTCTTGCCTACTTTGCCTGGTTGAAACCTTCAGTACAATGTTGAATAGAAGAGATTAAAGTGGACATCCTAGTGTTGTTTTTAATCTTAGGGGGAAGTTTTTAGTCTTAAGTAGGATGTTAACTGTGAATTTTTCATAGATAGCCTTTATCAAATTGAAGGAATTCCCTTCTATTCCTAGTTTTTTGAGTTTTTCTATCATGAAAGGAGGCTGGATTTTGTCAAATGCTTTCTCTGTATCTGTTAAGAGAACCATTGGTTTTTTGTCCATATCTTGATATGTTGCATTAGTTTGATTTTCATATGTTAGCTCAATCTTGCATTGCTGGGATAAATCCCAGCGGGTCTTACTGTGTATGAGATGTGTACCTAGAGATAGATTTGTGTACATCTGTGATTATTCTTGAGGCATTTTTCTTCATGGAAATGGAATTTCTGTGTCAAAATTTGATAGATATTCTCAAATCCTCTACAAAAATGCTATATGAAGCTATACTCCCACCAGTAGAGTAGGAAGTGCCTTCTTCCTCATGTCCCTGGCAGCACTGGATATTATGTATCTTTCAGGTTTGCTAAAAGGTCGGGTGAAAATGGTATTTCGTTTACTGCTGTAATTTGAGGTTCATGATTCCAGTGAATTTGGACATCTGCTGACCCCTTTATGGTCCATTTGTATTTCCTCTTCTGTGAACCAACTCTCTTTTTTATTTGTTTACAGAATGGAGAAGGCAGGGAGGACACTCAGGCCTCAAGAGAAAATCTAGAACACATGGAGAAACCTTTATGTCTAGGTAGAGTGTCACTAATTTGACCAGGAAGTCCTCTGACAACACTAGCAATGGTAGCAATGGTAGTTTTGTTTTCATTCTGCCTTTCAACTTGGAAGGAGGAGGGGCAGACACATTTCTTCTGATCAATTGAGAGTGGCTTGGGTGAGATACTTCTTTGACTATACTGTTCTGGCTGCAGCCTTCATGCTCTCCCCCTGGCCTCATGACCAGCTGTTACTCCTGTTTTGTCCCCTGCCACCTTTACCACAAACCCATGGCCAGGGATACTTATCTCCTGTTCTACTCCTGGACCAAGCCTACTTTTATAAAAAGATGTTTTGTTCATGAAGGATTTGATTGAATGTATATGAGGCTCAATTAGTGCTTCTCTCTCTCTCTCTTTTTCCTTCCCTCCCTTCTTTCTTCTCTCTCTCCTTCTCTTTCCAGTACCAGCTGGTCTCAGTATGGCTTTTCTTTGCCCCCACCCCCTCACAGCCTCCTGTCTCCCTGAGTCACTCCATCTGCCTTGTCACTGGAACAGTACGAGTGCCATCCCCAAAGTGAGGCCTGTGGGATGGACAATTTGCCATTTCCCAGGGAATGCTCTGCAGGGAAGCAGTTTTGGAAGGAAGGCAGATCTACTAATGACCAAAAGTCAAGACTAAATCTTCCATAAGAGAACCCCAGCTCTAGGAGAACAGAAGCCTCTTGGAGGAGTGAGGCATGAGGTCAGGAAACTAACCAGTACCTGTCATGGGTATCAAGGCCAAGTCTGCCACCTGTATGAAGTCAGAGACCCCATTCCCTGGGCCTGGGTTGACTCATCTGTGAAAGAGGAGACTAGAATAGGGATTGGTAATATCTAACTTTTGGACACTCTGTTTTTAACTGGCCCAATTCCATGAGTTTCTGCTGGGCAGAGCTTTGTATATCTAGCTGCTCAATTTGTGCTAGTGGGAAGACTAAAGAGGATTTTGGTAAGTTTTTTTGTTTGTTTGTTTTTGTTTTTCCCTGCTGAGCAAATGTGACACTCCTAACAGAATTTCCGTGAGTTACATTAGCTGACACCCAGGGCTCTGGCCATCCTAATCTTTTACCAACTGCACTGTATTTCTGTAAAAACCAGACTTCAAGTAAGGCGGTAAATATCAAGAACCTTTTTAAGCTTATAACAGGCTCACTTGACTTGGGTCCTGTTGTGAGAACCCAGGAAGGGCATCCAGGATAGTTAGGGAAGGGACGGATGTGGAGGGCCACCGGAGAGCGCTACCTTTCTCACTGTCTTGGCGGCTCAGCACAGAGCTGGGGGGTTCCAAGTTGCGTCGGGGAGTGGCAGGAGGAAGCGGGCCGCTGGGAAGGGCTAGTCCGTGAGGCCGGGATTCCCGCCTGAGGGTCTGGCAGTGGCCCGCGGCAGGCCAGGAGCCAGCGGCCCGGGGCTCGGCTGGAGCCGGCGACAGCAGCATGCGCAGTGTGGCCGCCGCCGCTCCACCACGGTTTCTGCCGCTGCCACGGCTACCCGGACGGCGGCGGCGGTGGCGGCTGCTGCTCTGCCCTGCCGCTGTCACTTCCAGTTCCTACTTCGGCGATCCAGGTCCGGGTCACCGCTTCCCCACCGCTGGCCCGGTCCCTCCAGGCCTCCCTCCCTGCCGGGCTCTGGCTCCAGGCCTGAGAAGCCAGAGCGCGCAGCAGAGCGGGGTCCGGGGCAGCCGCTCCCGCCCGCCGCCGCCGCCCCGCGCGCCCTGGCCCGGCTCGCCGCCAGTGCACCCGGCGGGCGGGTCTCCCGCACCCGGCTCGGCGCCGCGCTTCTCCGCCTGCCGAGCCGCACGGCCATGGCAGCAAGAACTTGAGGGCAAGAATCTGGCTTCCCTTTAGATTAAAAAAAAAAAAAAAGGCATAAAGAAAATCCTCAGGCTGGAGAGGTGGCGGGCGCGGCACAGAGTTTGGAGACGGGCGCCCCCTCCTCGCCCGCGTTCAGGAGCAAAGTTGCAGCCGCCCCTCCCCGCCCGGGCGAGCCGAGCCCAGCTCTCCAGTTTCGCTCCGGTGGCGGCCGCGTTCAGGGCAGGGTCCCAGCTCCGGCTGGGGTGCACAGTTCCCGCAGCCTTGGCACGGGCTCGCCCGCCCGCTCGCCGGCCCCGTGACTCGCCAGGGCGAGCCGCTTCCAGGAGGCGGCGGCGGCGGCGCGGCCGGAGCCAGCGAGCAGCGGGAGGAGCAGCGGGCAGCGGCTGAGCCAGGTGACCTGCCTGGGGGCGAGGGGTCAGGGAAAGGGGAGAGCGCGAGGGTCGGGGTGGTGCCGAAGGACCTGGGTTGCAGAGGAGCCGCCCTTCCTCCCCCTGCCGTGGCTTGCAGCCCCAGCCGTGGGGTCGGTGTTCGGCCAGGGCCTGGCGGTGCCCTGGGATCCCGGGGGCCAGGATGGAGGGGCGGGGGCGGGGGCCTAGGGCGCGGAGCGAGGACGCGGCAAACTTAGGGGCGAGTTCTCTGGCTCTGGCCGCTGGGTTTGCAGCGGACAGGATTCCTTCTTTCCCCTGGAACCAGGGCGGGAGTCAACAGTACAATTTTCGATACTAATTTGATGCCTCCCCCCAGCCTCCTCGGTCCCTGGCATCCGCGCATTTGGGGATATTTTCGGCGTCGAGTACACAGGTCTGTCGCAGGAATGGTTTGTGGCTGGGGGATGACCTGTACTCTGGAAGGTGTACCAACGTGCCGGTAGTTAATTTCGAGTTTTCATTTTTCAGTCATTTAGGAACCCAACAGGTATTTGAGCTATTTTGTTTCTTAGCTCTAGAGTGCAGAGCCCTTAAGTTTATCTCTGTCTCTTCAAAAATTTTATTTTTATTTTTGGTTTGTTATTGTTTTGGGCTACAGGGGTGACTCACATGTTTTTTTTTTTTCTTTTCTTAATGTGTAGTGGGAATAAAATTGGAATAAGAGAATATATTTATCTATGCAACTACTTATGTTTTTGTGAATAAGAGCTCCACATAACTCCCCCCAAAGTCACAGTATAGGATAAATTTAAGTTGATGTTTTATAAAGTATTAACGATTTTAACAGCAAGATACTAAGGTCCAGACTGCTTTTCTAACTTATTTTTGCCTGGAAAACCCACAATTTGTCCTTGAACTTCCTATCTTAATTTTGACATTGACCATGGTAAGAGGAGCTCGGATGACATCATTTGCTCCAGCCACAGTTCTGGTGTTCTGTGACTGAGAGCACCTCTCTCCAAAACATTAAGGCCTGGGCCTGCCCTTGTACTTCAGCTAAGGCATTTCCAAGGATTTCTCTTAAGCAAAGTATTGTGCTACATGCCAGGCAATGCTGCAGTCCCGTCTTACATAAGTGAGCTTCAGGCTGTGTGCTTGGAGCGGTTAGTATCAGAGAGTTCTCAGTCTCTGGGGGTGGTGGTGGTTGGTGATTGGAGTTTGGAACAAAGTAAATTTGCAGCTTGTATTGTCCTCTTGCATTTCTTGGCTGCTTAATTTTTTAGAATGCCATCTACATGCCTTATCTGAAACTCACTATGCCCTTGTAAAGCATGTAGCATTACTTTCGTTTAGCAGGGAAACTGAAAAGTTAGCTCACCAAAGTCATACAGTTTACCAGTGGTGGCATCACAACTCCAACCTGGATCTTCTGCTCTCAGCTCAGGATTTTGTTTTGTTTGTTTTTACTAAAATGTGGCAATTTATACAAAAGAATTTCATTTGGCACATATAATGGATGGTATGTCTTCCAAGCTACTAATTTTTTCTGTTCTTTTTGCCAACTCACATCTTGGCCTTGTCTTTGCTCGCACAGGGCTGGCACTGTTCTTAAGGATGAGGCCAGGAGTAAAGCTTTCTAGAGGAGGGTCTGTGGTTTCTATTTACGTGTGGTCTGTGTCCTCTCCATTCATCTTCAGGGATAGCATGTGCTGAAGACAGTGAGGAAACTACAGCCCAGAAATGTCCAATATTCGTTTGACATCATTAGTCCAAGTATAATATTACTTCAGTCTTTACAAAGAGACTCATTGAGGAGGAGAAATTGGAGAGCGTGAGTTTTGTGCCTTTATAGCAATCTGCTGATCACTGTACTTAAGAACTTAGATGCAAAAGAGGAAAAGGAGTGGAGTACCTAGCACTTCTCAAGCACCTACTATGTTCTAGGTACTGTGCTAGGTACTGTGTACTATGTTAAGTATATTACTTTGTTTAATCCTCCCAACAATCCTGGGAGGGAAGAATTGTTGTATCCATTGTGCAGTGGAGGAAACTGAGGTTTGGGGATGATGCAGACGAATGCCCCACATTGTCAGTGCAAATCAGAACGTAATTGCGGATGAGCCTTACTCCAGAACTCATTCCATTTGCCATGTGGCCGACTGTCCCCCAAAAGGAGCTATTAATAAATATAAGAACACCAAGCCCCTTGGTGTTTAGATATGGCTGTACATCAGAGTTACCTACGATGCTTCTAAAAAATACAAATGTTGGGGTGTTCCCCCCCAGTTGAGCTTAATTGGTCTGTAGTGAGGCCCAGGCCTGAGTATTTCTTTTTCTTTTTCTTTTTCTTTTTCTTTTCTTTCTTTTTCTTTCTTTCTTTCTTTCTTTCTTTCTTTCTTTCTTTCTTTCTCTTTCTTTCTTTCTCCTCCTCCTCCTCCTCCTCCTCCTCCTCCTCCTCCTCCTTCTTCTTCTTCTTCTTCTTCTTCTTCTTCTTCTTCTTCTTCTTCTTCTTTCTTCTTCTTCCTCCTTCTCCTGCTTTTTAGAGAAGAAGAGGGGTGGACAGAGGAAGAGGGAGAGAAGCTTTTTTAAAAGATTTATTCATTTATTTTAGAGAGAGAGAGAGCATGAGGTGTGGGCAGAGCAAAAGGGAGAGAGAATATGAAGCTGACTCCCTGCTGAGCATGCAGCCCAACATGGGGCTTGACCTCACAACCCAGAGATCATGACCTGAGCTGAAATCAAGAGTCAAATGCTTAACCAACTGAGCCACACAGGCACTTTGGTATTTTTTTTAAATGTTTAAATAAACTTCATATTGAAATATAGCATGAATTCAGGAAATCACACAAATTCTAAGTATTTATAAATTGAACACATCCATATAATCAGCACACCAATTAAGAAACACAACATTATCAGCACCTGGAAGCCACCCTCATCCCCTGTCCCAGTCACACCCCTCATCATTGGGTACCACTGCCCTGACTTCTAAGACAATAGATTCATTTTTTTTTTCTGTTTTGGTATATTATATGAGTGGAATCATACAGTATGTACTCATTTGTATAAGATTTGTTTCACTCAGGGTAACATTTGTACAAGTCACCCATATTGTGGATACTAAAGGTTCATTCTTTTTATTGCTGGTAGATCCTATCATGTGGATGTACCATCTTTTGTTTATCCATTCACCTGTTGATGGACATCTGGGTTGTTTCCAGTTTTTTGGTTGCTATGAACAGTGCTGCTGTGCGTGTCTCATGCATGTCTTCTGGTGGACATTTCTGTTGGGTTTGTACATGGTAACGGAACTGCTGGGACTCAGGGTATGTTCAGCCTGAGTAGGTACCGCCTGACAGTTTCCCAGAGTCACTATGTAATTATTTTGTTTTGAAAGGTGCCCCAAGTGCTTCTAATGTGCAGCCAGATTCAAGAACCATTTCCATGGGTTTTTTTTAAAAAAGATTTTATTTGTTCATGAAAGACACACAGGGAGTGGCAGAGACATAGGTAGAGGGAGAAGGGAGCCTGATGTGGGACTCAATCCCAGAACCCTAGGATCACGACCTGAGCTAAAGGCAGATGCTCAACCACTGAGCCGCCCAGTGCCCCTCATTTCCATGGTTTATCTAGAGTTCAGTGACCTAGCAACCTCCAGTGTCTGCCACTTAGCTGAGAACTGTAAAGAAAGAGATACCAAGCTTCCTCCACAGCCTTAGATCTAGAAAATCTCTGCTGAATTGGGCAACTATTGGCCTCATTCCCATAATCCTTTGTGTCAGGATATCTAATGCTGGCAGGCCACTCTCATTATAGGGAACCTGAGTTTGATCATTCTTATAAATCCCAGCACTCAATATAACACAGCACAAAGCAGGTACTCAGTAAATGTTTATTAAATGAATGACCGGTATAATGAATGAATGGTGAGGGAAGATCTGGGCTGCAGAAGAGACACACCGCCCCCATCTTTGCACTAAGGCTTCCACACTTTATTCCTGGGAGACTGCCTCAGGATCTCACTTGGAGCCTAATGACTTTTACTTATCTAAGCATGTTGGAATTATGGGTAATTTGGTTGCTCATCCCAAAATGAATTAGAAATAGAAAATTAGATTAGATGAGATAAGGTATGTGGAAGCACTTTGTAAATTGGAGAACAGCATCTAGATAGAAGGTCATGATAAAGGGAAAAGGGCGGCTGCCAGGGACTAGACGTGCCAGCAGTGGTAGAAAGAGTGCATATCCACGTATAACGCAGAAGAAATGAAACCAACAGCACACCAGGAAAGGAGACAGGAAAACTCTAAAAAGCAGATCTCCAAATATATAACCATCTGGGGCCTTTTGGTGTGGAATCAGGCCAACTCAGCACATGCTCTGTGGTCTAGTGGCTCAAATTTGTGATTTTCTCTTCCTTGGTCTGGGTTTGAATCCTGGTCAGGGAAACCTGTGTTCCTGAACACAGAAGTCGCATAGCAGTGCAGTGGCTAAGAGCCTGAGCTTTGGACTTGAATGGACCTGGATTGGCCACTTATTGGGTGTATGCCAACTTCCTTGGTAGTAGTGGGAGGTAATACTAGGTATGTGCCACTTTATTATTCCCAGGTATACACTACCTCTTAGCCATAAATGAGAGAAGGCAGAGAAAGCACTTGGTACAGTGCCTGGCACTGAATAGACTCAATGAAAGCTCATTCCTAACTGGAATTTTCATATATCCCAGTAGACTAATGTTCACGAATGATAACATTGCATTATCAAAAATAAAAGTTCACTTAAAGTCTTTGGTTACGTTAAGCAAACTCTAAAGTGAGTTATGCTGTACAGAGAGATCTTCTTTTGAAATCTTAACATTAAAAACAGCTTGGGGGTGTCTGGGTGGCTCAGTCGGTTAGATATCTGACTCGATCTCAGGGTGGTGAGTTCAGTCCCTGTCTTGGGTTCCACGTTGAGTATGGGGCTTGCTTACACAAACAAAAAACTTGGGTACAGGCAGGGGTAAGCTGTGGCCTCTGTGGGATGATGGCTTCTCCTCAGGTTTCTGAACTTATACATCAGTCACTTTGAGAATTTAAACAGGGAGGAACCTTGAAACAGGAAAACAAAATCAGCTATCTTGTTCCTTAGTTCTGTGCTTTATTGGACAGAGACTGCTTGTTTTTGGAAAAAACATTTTTAAAAGTAAAGTTGAAGGTAAGATGCCCACATACTTTCTCATGCTTACCACCCCTCTTCTGAAGGCAAACCCAAGTTGAGTGTTTCTGGAAACTTAGGATGAATCGTGGTAGTGGCCTTGGCCTCTGTTGCATTTGCCAGCACGCATCAGGCCTTTCAACATTATTAACGTCTTTCACTCACTAATTGAAGTGCTTTTTTTCTTTTTTTTGTACTTGAGATTCTCAGTGCGTCACATCATAGAAAATAATTTGAATTTAGCTTAGAGTATGTTGAAATGTGTTTAAAATTATTTGTATGTCCTATTTAATTTGCCATACTTTATTTGAAAGGCTACATAAAGACAGTTTAAATTTCAGTGATATCGTGGTTCAGTGATATCCATGGAACAGAGACTGGAACCTTCCACTATAATTTCTGTCAATTTATGTCTAAGCTTAAGAGTTACATGAATCAGTTATAAAAGTTCATGTTAAGCTCTCCGGCTGGCTGTCTTACTGTTGTTCTCAGTGCTTACCCTGGCCAGTTTTTAACTGCTGAAAACTATTTGTAGATGGTTTCCTTTGTAAGAACTGAGGACTAGAGATGTGTGGGTCTCCAGGTTTAAGGAGGACCTGGGGAAGACAAAGCAGGCGAATTCTTCAGAGACTATGAATTATTCAGTTGTTAACCACAGTAACTTCTTTAGCTACCATTTTGTGTGCTAATAATAGAAACAGTTTGGACGGATTCCTCTTGGAATTGAAAAATCAGGAATGCTTTTTGCTCTTTTTTACTCTATGCATAAACTAGAAGGTGATAAAAGAATATTTCTGCTTTCTTACATTGACTACCTGGATGAAGTAGTTTAATTTTTGTGTCTTTTAGTTATTTTCAAATTTCTGTGTCTTTTAAAACAAACATATTTGTTGTATAATGACAACAATAAAATTTAGAAAGATACCCCAGAGCAAGATGCTTGTTTTAGTTAAATTTAACTGTTCAACAAATGGTTTTCTAGTTTTGGGGATGACTGACAAAAATCATTTCCCCTTGCCCCCAGGAAATAAGTAATGAATCTGTCAAATTGGGCATAGTTGAGGGGGATAATCAAAATCAATTGCCTCTATTAAAAAAAGAAACATGGTATGTAATACTTAAAAAGGAAACATGTCATTTCTGAATCGGGTTGAATGTATATTGATAGTACCAAAAGGAATACATTTTGTTGGAAAATTTGATCAACTGAATCTTCCTGATGGGAGATACACAAGTTATCTTGTTTTAAATCTCATTCACTCTAATTCGGTTTTAATGTTGATTCTGATTCAGGCTGTTTCAGGGGGCACCAGAGGAAAATATAGCTCTTTACTAGAACTACAGAATCTTGGCCAGCTATCCCCTACTTCAACCCCATTCTAATCTGGTCATATGTTATCATTGAGGCAGCCCCCAAGGATCAATCTGAGAAGTGAAGACATTGCTGGCACAGCAGAAGGTATGCCGAACTATTGGCAATGACTCTGGGGTTAGTACCAAAAGGCAGTGTAAGGTCTGGCCTCTGGACTGCCAATGAAGAAGTGTGAGGGCACTTGTCAGTGTTTTAGGGACTTTACTTACCAACTTTGTAGAGGGAATATATGTCCACCCAGTCCAGAAGCTGCTCCATAACTGTATTTCAGCAGTGACATTGCCACTTCCTCTGCTGTCGTCTGGAGGACTTAGGACACCAGACATCTCTCTGATTAGCTCTAGTTTTTGTTGTATATTGGCAGACTGGACCCTATCACACAGAGGAGTGTATGGGTGCAGAGAAGTGGCTGATTTGAAAGAGCTTAGAGCCACTCATCATTTGTACTTGACTTCTGGCAGAAGATTTACCTTCCTAATTAAGTTCTGCTTAGACAAATAGAGTAAAATCCCAGCTTTATACTTTCTTGGGACTTGAATATTATTACAGAGATCAGACATATCAGCTGAGGGATTGAAGTGGGCAAAAGGGAAAAGAAAGGATTAAATTAAGGTGAGATCGAAGTTTGCAGTTTGCAAAGCAGTGAGTGACACTGTTATTAAGGGCTTGTCTTGCTCTAGACAATAGCAGGCAGGATTCCCTATCCTTGGAAGCGTGGACATTATTTTAAGAGGCATCTTTAAGGTGTCAAGCTCTTCACATCTGTATGAAGCAGACCTGAGCACTAAGGAACATTCTAACTTATAATTTGTCTGTTCTTCATGGCAAACTGGGGCTATTTACCAATACTTTGTGAGAAACATATGCAAACTAAGAAAATGCATTATTTTTGAAACAAAAGGAATTTAACCACTTCTTTGGGGGGATATATGTTGTGATAGTGTCACTAAGCATTTGTGCTGTAGCACGACCAGTTTTCTTGAAGACGTGCTGGTGTTTTATGAATGTGTTATGAATTGGGGAAAATCTTGATTTGGGATTGAAAAATTACCTTCTAGAAAAGACAACAGAGTGGAAAACAATGGTTTAGTGGCTGGTGAGCCTGTAAGTGACTCCTTTATTTGCCAGATTTTACATACTATCCTTTTTACGTCTCATCTTAACAACAAATTTCTCTCTTAGTCCCTGGCATATACCAGGTGCTCAGTAAATATTTTTTAAATGGAGAATGAATGGATAATATCTTTTTTGAGAGAGAGAGAGATAGCACAAGTGGAAGGTGGAGGGGAGAGAGAGAATCTCAAGCAGGCTCCATGCTCAGTGCAGAGCCTGACATGGGCCTCAACCCACAACTGTGAGACTGTGACCTGAGCTGAAACCAAGACTCAGATGCTTAACTGACTGAGCCACCCAGGTGCCCCTGGATGAATTTGTAAAAATGTATTTTAGATAGCTTGTGTATCTGAGTCTATATGTAGATTATCAAGAGTTGACTTTCATTCATAGAAATGGCTCTTCATGAATGAAAATCAAGATAAAAAGAAAGCTGAGTTTCTCCTAATGCAGTATTTGCTCTGTTTCTTTGTGTCAAGCTAGAGTACCTGTTACAGGTTTTTCAAAAAGAAAAAAATAATGGTTTGCAAGTTAAGTCCCATAATGTCACATGGAAGACCTTCTCTGCTTTTTCAGTCCTCAGCTCACTTCTTATTTCTTATGTTACCCAAACTCTCTTGATTTCACTGTGCTTTCAAGGTGTGACACTTTCACATTAGGACTCTGTAATTGTGATTCTCCCAAGTGATCCTAGGCAGTACCTTTGCTTCCTTTTGGTGAGATAAATATTTAGTCAGCATTCTTCATGACTCTCAATCATAGCCATCCAAAAGAAGAATCTGTTTTACCAAGAGATGAAAAAAGAGATGAGCTCTGATTAATCAAATTCTACCAAAAAACCCCCAAAAAACAAAAAACAAAAAACAAAACCCAACCTTTTCTCTGTCTTTCCTTCTGAGGAAGGCATGCCAGAAGGACTAATGTTTCTGGTGGAAGAAATACCTGTTTAACTTTTAGGTGAAAAGGAAAGAATAATAGTCTGCAAGTACTAGTTTGCCATCTGTACGGTGGGCGCTGTACCTGTGGCATTATGGGAAGAGGCAGCAGGTGTACGAGAAATCGTGGACTTGAACAACGTGGATTGTGTTGTATGGCAAGGTATCCAATCTAGTGGGTCCAGGGTCTAGAGCATAACGCAGAGTTCAGAAGAAGCCCATTGTATACTGAGGTGTAGTGTTTGGGGCAGACCCTATGGAGGGGGAATGATGTCGTCTGGGCCCCAAAGGACAGCTGGGATTCAGATGGTTGAGGGAACCTTTTCATGAGAAGTGTGCGTATCAAAGAGAGGCACAGTGAAGAAAGTGAAGGATTGTGGGGCATACGAGTTGATGATGGTGAGAAATGATGGGCTTGAGAAGAAATCTGAATGCCAGCTTAAAGATTGGGGATTTCATTTTGTAGGCACTTACAGGCTGAGTTCCATTAGGCTGAGAGACCTAATGGATGTTCATGGAAAGCACCGTTCCTGACATGTCTGATAGGTGAGCTCCCAATACCACCTCACCACATTTGGATTGTATCCTACGTCTAAATCTTTGAGATCACATGGAGAAAAATTAATTAACTGATTGATGTCAGGCATTGATGGGCATCTCTGAAAATGGCATGCTTTTGAAAAGGTGACTCACACATAGACATAAGCAAGGAGTGCCAAAAGTCTTTGCCAAATATATTGTTGAGGGTGATCTCTAAATAAAGGAAATGGTTGTAACTTTGGCACAACATCCTTCCTACCCAGATTAGCTGGTGTAAGAAGGACTGTGGGCATGTGGGTTGTAGGCTTTTAATTTGCCTGTCACCCCTTCTTGCTTCTCGTGAGCTCCTTTGGCATATTTTGCCATGTCCCACTGTGTTCTGTCTATGACTCAGAGCCTGTTTTGGAGTAAGGGATGAACAGATGAGTTTGGCTTATAGTGTTTGTCCTTTAAGCTATTTACAATGAAAAATATAGCCAACTCCAGCAAAGCAGTGAAATCCCACAGTTCTTTCCTGCTCTCTCTCTGTACTGTGTAAGTTATGGTGCTTTGTGAGGGGAATGAAAGGCACCTATACTATCCAGGACAGGCCAGCAATTGCAGACTTGGCCCGAACTGGCACATAGCTCAATGAAATCCACAATCTTGGAGCTTGAAGTACCTTTAGTCGTCTCACAGTTGCAAGGCTTAATTTTGATGACTTGTATGGGTGTAATATTATTTTAGCTAATAGTTGTTTCCTGGAAAGTCACGTGGAAATTGATTGTTTCTCCCTTAATCATATTTCTTTTGAACTTTACTGTAATTCTGGCAATGCTTTTTCTTCAATTATGATTAATCATCTGTTGGCAAGAGCTTCTAAACTTGCATCAATTCATCAAATATTTATTAAGTGCCTGCTGTGTGACAAGCACTCTTCTAGACACTGAGGATCCAGAAGTGAAAAAGTTTTTTAAAAAACTGGCTTCATGGGGCTTGCATTTGAGGCATAATTTGTGTTTAAGTTTTTCTGCCAGTACATCCTGTTGATCAGCCAATGAATAATTATTTATCGAGTCTCACATATGTTGAACAGTGGGCTGGGTCTGTGGGGCAATTTGGACTTCTAAGAGTCCGCCTTCTAATTGGAAATCCAGAGCTAATCTTAATACCCACAGAATAAATAGAGAATATTACAGTAGTAGGTAGTTGAGGGCTTAAGTGTGCAGCCTCTATACAGACTGGAAGACTCCTCCTTCCCTAATCTTTGTGTGGGGTTCATTTAACATCAGTCTCTCTGGTGCATGGAATCTGTAGTGAAGCCCTTGATTCTGCTAGACTCCCAGGCTCTAACCACAGCAGACTCCTGGGAAAGCTGGGGCTGCAGGAGCCCTCTCTTTACATGAGAGTCTCCTCCTTAACTGTCTGGCCAGTTAAACACGCATGATTTGTCAACTTAAAATTTCTGAGGACATTCTCATCATCTTTGTATGTATCACTTGATTGTCTCATCATGGGCAGTTCTAAAATAAATAGCACTTGGAGTGTCTGGGGTAGTTGTTCATCCTTTATTTGAAAGGACAAGGAGAAAGTATAACAGATGTAGACATTAATTTGGGACCACACAACCAGGCATTCTTCAATGTAAAATGGATTCTTTTCCAAAAGTTCATTTGTGAGTTACTGTTAGGAACACAGAAAACATTTTGCCCCCTAGAAACCAGGTTCTGTGTGCTGATTAAGTTTCCTGGCTGGCCCAAAACAGCCTGCTTAATAAGTATGGCTGAACTATAGAATTCACACACTAAGTGGCAGATGTGACACTATGTCTCTGTGAAAATGTGTTCCACATTCCAATTTGGAACGCTGGAAAATGAGTCCCCTTCTCTGAAGGGATGGGGGTGAGGAGCTTGGGGAGGACACCCCCAGGTCTGGAACCCAGATGCTCTAGCAGCTGAGGAATTACCCGTCCACCCCACCCCTCAAAACTGGCAGCCAATGCAGCTCCTGCAGAGGTTCTAGCGACAGGAGTGCAGGAGGAGGGGGCAGGCCACGGTGGCGTCTTGCTGAGCAGCAGCTGGTTCTAGGTGCCCAGCTTTCTGTCCTGGGCTTGGCAAGCCCTATTGACAAGAGAGATTTCATCTTTTCATTCTCTTCATGCCTAATCTCTTCTTGGTGAAATTATCCAAAACCAGTTATTCTGTCTCTTTCTCTTTTTAATCCTGTGACCGTCCTGGCCAAGATACCTATATCATTCCTTGTGTCATTTTGCTCTTTCCTGAACACTTAATACTCAATTGAAGAGAATTCCCTGGGGCACCTGGGTGGCTCAGTGATTGAGCATCTATCTGCCTTTGGCTCAGGTCATGATCCTAGGGTCTTGGGATCGAGTCCTGCATCAGGTTCTCCGCAGGAAGCCTGCTTCTCCCTCTGCCTATGTCTCTGCCTCTCTGTGTCTCACATGAATAAATAAATAAAATCTTTAAAAAATAAAAGAATTCCCTATTGTGGAGAATGTGTTTTTTTCCCCTACAGGAGTGTTAACAAGGAAGAATAGAGGCCATAAGGTGTCAATGATTCTGAAATGGCCATCAGGAAGTGGATTTGGTGATGTTCCATTGAGGTGTGAGTCATGTGGCATTACATGCAGAACTTCACTTCTGTCATAGGAGCTTTGTGGAGCTGAACTTCCTGGCTCTGGATTCTATAAGGTTCAGGCAATCTAGAAGCCCACATTAGTTATGTAAAATGACACTATATAAATCCACAGATACAAAAGAACATAAATGGTTAAAGCTGTCCACAATCACAGGCCAAATGCCACTAGGCAGTGGTCGCAAGATAGAGCAAGAATTTATAAAAAGGTCACTATTTATTTTGTATTTTTTTTAGAGAGGGAAAACGGGGGAAGGACCAAGGGGGGAGAGAATCTTCAGCAGGCTCCACACCCAGGGCAGAGCCTGACCTGAGCCGAAATCAAAAGTTACATGCTTAACTGAGCCACCCAGGTACCCCAATAGGTCACTTTAAAAATGACATTTTGAAAAAGTCCACTAACAAACAGGTAGTAATTACATTAGCTTGTGATACCCCAGACTCCTTTTGCTTTGATTGTGTACTATCCAACAGATTTCTAACTTTCTAATTTGGCTTACCATGCAGATTTCTCTCTTGCAAGAGAGTGATATGCTGGCCATAAAATGGGAGTATCCAATCTCCTTAACGGTCTATTTCTTTTAGCAGAAATTAGCAAATTGGCCTTTTGGTTGATGCATTGGCCTTTTGTGAACTTGGTTAGTGTGAGTCCATTCTCAAGAGCCATGAGAATCAAATACTAGATTCTGGACCTTGGGGACACAGCCCGGGTGATACATTTGAGAGCCCCTATTCAGACGATGTGCCAGTGTGCCTTTCACTGTGCCGGTCTGGTCAGAGACATCTCTCACTTTCCAGATAGGAAACAGAGCTGCAAAAAAGTAGTGTGACTTTCCTATGGTCCCCACAACTGCTCAGCAGTGACAAATCTGGGGTTGGAATCAAGGTTTTCAGACCCTCACACCAGTGCTATTTCCAAACACTGATGTTTTTGCAGCCACACACCCAGGTCAGATCTCATTCCCTGAGTTGCTGAATGGAGAGAAAGGAAGGAAATAAGAGAGGAGTGGAGAGCTGGATTTGCTCTCTTAAGTTTGCTCCATATCAAATAGGAAGTCATTATTTAAAACCAGGCACAGTAAAAATGCCATCTACTGTATTCTAGTAAGTGGTGTGTCAGTGGCTAATTGAGTGCAGTTTCTGAGCTAAGAGCATTATTTGTTGCTGATGTTGTGATTGCTTCTAGTAGGAGCTATGTGAAAGCATCCCTGGTTGTGTTCACAGAGCCAGGAGCAATGCTACCCAGTGAAATATGACTAAGCAGCTCAAATTTGCTTGCTCTATTGCACTATGTAATGACATTTCCTCCAAAGTTCAGGGGTTAACAGAGGCAGCATGCTCAGCTGTGAGAATGGGAGAATGTGATTCAAGATGGCCTAAGTTAATTTAAGATTTTATTCAATAGGAACAGGGGAGAGATGGAATGTTCTTAAAATATTTGGAATCTTTTTTTTTATGGGCCTGAAACAGAGCTATGTCCATGTGGTTCTACTGAATCCCTTGCTTTTCAGCTGATTATGTTTTAACAGATGAGTGACGGAGCCTATTGTGATCACCCCAAACCCTAAATTAGCTTTAACTGGAAGTCTATTGAATGGTACTGAAGCCCCATGACATTAGAGACCTCACCGTATTCTGATCGTGTATACGGTGTGGCTTCTTCTCCTAACAAGGATGTGGCCAGGGCTGTCACTGGTTATCTCAGGTGGTTAGAGCAAGGTGCCAGGGAATGGTTCAGCTTGGTTCTATAACCATGGGCTGGACCCCCACCCAACCGACACTTCACACATATGGACGGCAGCTCACAAGGTGGAACTAGATGAACAAATAGGAGTAGCTCAGCACAGCCCACTTCCAGCAAACATGAGCAGATGCTTCCTGGGTCAGGACTTGAAATGAAAAGGCCAGTGCTGGAATCAGCCATGGCCTCTGTGGAGACAGCTTTGTCATATGAGAGATTTTCTCTTTGCCACAATTAGTTGAATTAGTCATCTTAGAGGTTGTAACAAACTTGCTGCCAATGGTACAGATGTGGCTCATATTGACAGCAGCAAGGGATTTCTTTTTGTGTACAAATCCGCAGATTTCTTTTTCTTCTTTTTAATGCCTCATGACAGTGGAAGGTATTCAGACAGGACTAAAATGCCCCTCAGAGCACTTTCTTGTGTATCTGCATTGGTTCCAGCACTCTCTTGCCGTGTGAGTTAACTACTTGGAGTGCAGTTTGCTCATCTATAAAATGGGGGAAATAATTGTACCTACATTACAAGCTTGCTAGGAGAAACACATGCAATGAATAGAGACAAATGTACGTATCTCCCAGCATGGTGTCAGTGCATAGCAAGGTCTCAGTAAGTCAGTACACTATACCTACAAGATTAGTGAGGAAATGGAGCAGGGGCTTTGGAGATTTTCTTCTCATGTGTTTCCTTATGTTTGTCTGCTTAAGGAAAATGTCATAAAACAGCATACGTATTGAGACTGAAAACTACTCCAAAAGGGTCTATTTGTAAAGCCATGAAAATATTAACTGTTGTGTGGATTATACTGCCAGATCCTCAACAGTTTAGAATTAACACCTGGTGTTTAGTGGATGGAAAAGAAGTTTTGTTGTCATTGTGGATATCCAAAATGTTAAAATGTGAGGAAACATTTAAAGATCAAATGTTGGGCAGCCCAGGTGGCTCAGTGGTTTAGCGCCACCTTCAGCCAAGGGCCTGATCCTGGAGACCTGGGATCGAGCCCCACGTCGGGATCCCTGCATGGAGCCCGCTTCTCCCTCTGCCTGTCTCTGCCTCTCTCTCTCTCTCTGTGTGTGTCGCTCATGAATAAATAAATAAAATCTTTTTAAAAAAAATAAAGATCAAATGTTTTGTGGGCGCCTGGGTGGTGGAGTTGGTTAGGTGTCTGATTCTTGGTTTCGGCTGAGGTCATGATCTCGGGGTTGTGAGATCAAGCCCCGCATTGGGCTCTGCGCTCAGCAGGGAGTCTGCTGGAGATTCTCTCCCCCTCTGCCTCTGCCCCTCCCCACTACCCCCCATCCCCGAAAGCAAGCTCTTTCTCTCAAATAAATAAAATCTTAAAAAAAAATTCAATGTCTTGTCTGAACTCAGCTATTGATGTAGTATTGGACCTTATGTAAATTCACCTTATGTTAATTGACCAGAAGTCTCAGTGATAACATCAATAGTCAATTAACATATTTAGTATGTTCTATGTGTTATATACTACGTTCTTACAATAAAGTAAACTAGAGAAAAGATGTCCTTACAAACTCATAAGGAAGAGAAAATACATGTATGGTTCTGTACTGTATGTATCAAAAAAAAAATCCACATGCAAGTAGACCTGCACACTTCAAACCCATGTTTATCAGGGGTCAATAGCGCTTTAAAAAATCTTTCTTTCTTTTTTTTTTAATCTTTCTTTTTTTTAAGATTTTATTTTTTTATTCATGAGACACACACACACAGAGGCAGAGACATAGGCAGAAGGAGAAAGAAGCAAGCTCCCTGCAGGGAACCTGATGTGGAACTCGATCCCAGAACCCCAGGATCATGACCTGAGCCAAAGGCTCAACCACTGAGCTATCCAGGTGCCCCTCCCCACAAAAAATCCTTCAAGTTTAATCTTTGTCTTTCCTGTCACTTACCCAGAGTAGAGTAAATGTTTGTTGTTGTTTTTATCCTTTAGCCTCGCCTCATCCCACTGCAGGAGTAGAACCTTGAAAGCATCTAGGAGTCGTCTGAGAAGCAATCTTTTCTTTCTTGTCCGCATCACAATTGTGGTAAATGGAGGGAGGGGATCTTGTTCATCTGACCTTGGCAAATCCAACTGGAACTAACCAGCTAATTTCTGGACCCACATGGTACAGAGAAAGTGCAGCTAATCTGTGGCTCAGCTTCATGCCATACTAAACAGGCTAGTGAGGCTCGCACAGAGTAGCAGAAGATGAGTAGCATCATGGCTTCATGTTGGAAAAGCACAGGCAGCGTAAATATGCAAATATGCATTTCTTTTAACAAGCCTCTGTGCTTTGCAGACAGAAGAGGGGAATTGGTTCTCCATTTTGTATATAGAAATGGTTGGGATTAGTTGGAGGCAAATGGCCTGTACTGCAACCGACTTCTTGTTCTCTCCGTACCCCCCTCCGCATTGGGCAATTCTCCTGCCTTTTCCCAGCGGGGCACCAGTGCCTTTAGGTTTTCTGCGTCATCATCTCTAAACTTGGTTTCATGCCTCTCGTTTCCACGAGGGTCTAAAAGACTGCTAACAGCTGAAAGTGTTGTGCTCCCTCCAAATGTTTCCATTTTAGTAGGGGACCAGTCTCAGCACATGGAGGAAAAGGCCCGGGGTGGAATTTTTACTAGTATTCATTTTGGGGTTTGGAAGGGTGTGGTGCAGTGGAGAGTGTTCCTGGTTATATTTAATCTTTCAACTGCTCTGACTTTGTAATTCTTAGGCTTTGCTTTCTGTACTCCTCCCTAGAGACGTCTTCTAGCTCCTTCCTGTGGAGTGCTTAGTGCTACAAAATGAGAAAAACAGTATCCATGGGTAAACTCTAGTGTATTGGCCTTTTCTAAAAAGGAAACTGTATAGTCCAGGCAACTTCCCTCGCGCAGATGCAGTGACTCTTGCTGATGCAAGTTTCATTTTCTGATTAGGTTATTTGTCCTAATTTCAGCCAAGTACCCATATAAGTGAATCATGGCACTATTGCCACATATAGGCAGTCAGTTACTCTGGATAAGGAGCAACAGAAAAAGGGAGAGGTTTTGATCACAGTTTTTGCTCTCATGCCTTATTCTGCTAATATCTTCTTCTGCTTATTTCACACTCTACCCGTCTCCACCACACCTACCGAAGATACACATCCACATGCACACACCTTTTCATGCTCCTGTTAGGAATGATGGGCTAAAAACAAGTGAATTTCTTGCTTTGTTACCACTTTGTCATACATGTCATTAACACTTTCCCACTGATGTGCTCTAAGGGAGGTTAAGTGAATCTGGAATCCTCTGGGATACTTGATACTCTCTCCAGGGTCTGCTGCATCTTGTTCAGCCAGACTTTGGCAGACTAAAACAGAATGCCTATCCATTTATTCCTGGACAACTTTGAATCTAATATTGTGGCATTCAGAAACATATTTGGGATGTAATATCATTTGACTCTTTAGTAATATTGAGATTACCTCTTTACTAAAAGTAGATTAGTGTGTAATTTTTATTCTTTCAAAGATCTATTTATTTATTTTATAGTGAGAGAGCATGCACACGTTCACACGTGTGAGTCGGGGGAGGGGCAGAGGAAGAGAGAAAATCCTGAAGCAGAGTCCCTGAGGAGCACAGAGCCTGGGGCAGGACTTGAACCCAGGACTCTGAGACTGTGACCTAAGCCAAAATTAAGAGATGACAGCTTAAAAAAAAAAGAGATGACAGATTAACCAACTGAACCACCCAGGCGCCTCTAACATGTCGTTTTTAGATGTGATCGGGCTCTTCAGTCATATTGTTTGAATGCAAAACATTCATTGATCAAATGAGTAGTACAGTCGTGAATCCCAGAATAGGCAGACTTCTGTTGGCTCATATTTGCTTATATTATCTATATTGACACCTCTTCCCAGTGTGAAAAAAAATGGCCACTATATATTTTCATTCTAGAGACAGAGTTTAGGTCTTAAAGAATACGTACACAAAGAAGACAGAATTTTGTCTTGACGTGGCTCCCAGAAAACATGCAGATTAGCAATGACATGGATGGCTCTTAATAATAGGCCCATTACCAGTCATGTCCCACGTGAAAAGATATGTTTTATTCCTATCGCTGCATCTGGGAAAAGAATATTCAAACTTCTATAACTCCTGGAATGAAATGTTTTTAGAAGGTACATTTCCGGGATCCCTGGGTATCTCAGCGGCTGAGCATCTGCCTTCGGCTCAGGGCGTAATCCCAGAGACCTAGGATGGAGTCCCACATTGGGCTCCCTGCATGGAGCCTGCTTCTCCCTCTACCTGTGTCTCTGCCTCTCCCTCTGTGTGTGTGTGTGTGTGTGTGTGTGTGTGTGTGATAAATAGATGGATAAGGTTTTTTAATAAAAGAAGGTGCATTTTCATCCAGAACCTGGGCATCTGGTTTCCTATAGATAAATATATCTACATCCTTGGCTGGCAAATTAATAGATTGTACCTATGATTCAAAATACTTCTAGTTTCAAATACACATGTATGAGACTAGAAGAATTCTCCATACATTTTAATGCATTGAATACACTGATAGAACAATTAATTTGTACTTAAAACAACAGCTGACTGGTGTTTTCACTAGGGACAGTGGCATATCAGAATGAAGACAAAGTGAAATATAGTATTCATTTCATGTTTTATTGCTGACAGTTGAATAGTATTAGGAAGGCCAGAGGTCACATCTGGAAAAGTCACCTGAGGGAAGAGCCAGCACAGTTTCAGATTCATGAAGACAAACCAAGAGGGGCAAGGTCAAGCAGCAGAGACCAGGAACAGAGGCTGGGAGCAAAACGCAGGCCTGGAGAACTCTGGGTGGCATGGATTTAGGATCCCAGGCTGTTGGGACCCAGTGGGTGGTAGCAGGGAGATGAGGAGCACAGGAAAGGCAGTGTGGGTTGTGGCTATACTGAATCCAGTGATTGAACTATGCCCTTGGCAATGTGTCAGAAAGGCTCCACCACCTTCTTCATGGACTGTAAGGACTTTATGTAGGTGATGGACATGAACTGTAACCCATACATTCGGGTTTCCTGGAACTGGGCTGCGTATTGACATGCCTAGGTTTGCTGGGGACCCTGCTTCTCAGCTTGGCTCTCATTTCCCATCACTACTTCACTCTGACTCACTGATGGCCTGCCACATGTAATTAGGTGGCTCAGCTGCTGCTTTCACTTTCCCAAAGGTATACATACAGAGATTTGGGTCTTGGCTTTTACATTTTTTTTCTCCTGAGAGCCGGAGGAAGTGGCCTTTTGATAGTATAAAGGTTTGCTAAGTTGAATACTTACAGTGTCTGACAGTTTCAATTTCCTTTCTCATAGGTATTTGATCCTGATGACCTTTATTCAGGGGCCAACTTCTCCAAGGTCCTCAGTACTCTTTTAGCTGTCAACAAGGCAACAGAAGGTAAGCAGGGTTTGTGATTTATGAGTCATACATGACATGTTAGGATCCACAGGCTTCTCATTCCACCGGGGAGCCAACTGTGGCCAGGATTGTTCGATTGGTGCAGATTTCTCCTCTCCTCGAAAATAAATCGCAGTGGGTGTCAACATGCTTTCATTGTTCATAGCTTAGGATTTAAACATGCCTATCACAGATGTTCCTGTAATGCCCCCCATATAATGGCAAGAGCCAAGAAACCACTTCGTTCAAAGCTATGGAATAAGCAACAGAGTGTAACAAGACAGAAAATGAAAAGGAAGAAACCAGTTCTCTTTTTCATGAACTTCACAGAAGATAGCTGTTACTTCCCTGTCCCCACTAGAGCATGTTTTTCTCTGAGATTTTTGTATGTATCTGTCCATGTAAAGGAAGCCATCAGTAACCTGGCACTGGAAATGAAACCTCAGGTTCATAGGGACCGAAAAAAAAATTTTTATTTGAACGTTTAATAGCTACCACATTGGACATATTGAACGTAAAGCCGAGTAAATGTGAAGAAAATGCTGATACCTTGGAGTATAGCTTCACTCCTGTGAGACAGCACCTTACCTACAGCTGGGTGGGAATAACCAGAGTTAAAATACTTGAAGCCCTCACCGTGAGTCTAAGCAATTCTTTTTTTTTTCTTAAAGATTTTATTTATTCATGATGACCCACACAGACAGGCAGAGACTTAGGCAGAGGGAGAAGCAGGCTCCCTGTGGGGAGCTCGATTCGGGACTCGATCCCAGGACCCTGGGATCATGACCTGAGCCAAAGGCAGATGCTCAACCACTGAGCCACCCAGACATCCTGGGTCTAAGCAATTCTAAGAGCCATCGTTGGTCTCATCTTTGAAACAACTCTGGGGGTAGGTATTATTATTAGGTCCATATTTCGGATAAGAGAAGTGAGGCCCGCAGTTACCCAGTTAGAAAGTAAGTGGCAGAACTGGGATTCAAACCTACATTGGACTGACCCTGGGACCCTTATGGCCGAGCATGGGTCTTGATGTTCACACTGTTGGGAGAGTCCATAGGCTGTGTGCTCAGCACTGCCAGGTGCTACAAAGGAAGTGTTAGCTATGGTCCCCACCCTTGAGAAAATGACTGTCTATTTAGGGACACTCAACTTACCCACATGAAACAATTAGCGAACAAGAGCAGACAATATAGTCAAGTGCCAAATAGAATGGAGCATCTAGGAAGCTATCAAGTAATTATAGTTTTAGTCAAAAGAACTGTATATAATAGCAATAAATGTAAAAATACTTTTCTAGAGTTGTTCTTTTGCTATTTGGGAAAAAAATGCTTTTGAGCTATTGCAAGGCATATAGCAGAAAGTACAGCTAATTCAAGTAACTATATTTAACACACATGACAACTACCCAGTGCTGGGCAGGGAGGATCGTATAATTCTAACATTATGCCATACAAATTATACGTTCCTTTGCCAAACTCTGCTAGCAAGTTTTACAGTCTCTTCCCTTGCCACAGATATTTATAAAATACAAGGAGGTGAAAGTTAAAATCCACAGCATCAAGGAAATTACTTGGATACTGAGCTTGTCGCCTAGGGAATGTTTGGGCTTTAGACTTTTGCAGTTTATGTCTTTTAAAAATAAATGGAGAGGAAAAGAACCCTCATTTGAATTTGTCAAGGAGCCAGCTCCTCTCTTTATTTTAGCACACTGTCAGCGTACAGAAAACATCCAGCTCAGCGCTGGTCTGATCAAATTTCACAAGGTTTCAAGGAAGAGAAGATTCTTGAGTTTGATTTTTTAAAAGAAGAATACTGATATCAAGATTGCATCTTTCCCAGATATACAATTTTCTCTCGGATTATCCTTCTCCACCCCCCCCCCACCCTGAGGCTCTGGGGGAGAGTTTACATTACATCCGCCACACATACTGCTGCCTACGAGGAAGACAAGAACCACCCAGTTAAGGGCCAAAACACAAAGAGAGAAGTTTGAAATATTTCAAAGTAATAAGAGCCACAAACAGCTGTTTGGTACCCAATATAGTTCTGCCTTGGATAACAGGGCATACTGTTGCAACTGGTTTAAGAGGGGAGAGTTGTAGGGAAATGGGTTAAGAGAAAATGTGGCTCTGTCGCTGTTTTTCATTCTACTGGACAGCAATGGCCAGTAAGGTTACGCAGAAGGAAGTTGGCCACCAAGATGGAGGGAGGGGGAATGAAATACCCTTGGCATGTTCCTAATGGTAACAGTGAGGAAGACGGCCAGGGTGCCTTCGATAATGTCCCATGAAAGATGACTTTATGTTGTAGCAGTGTTTCTGACAGGAGTGGTTCCTTTTATCTTGCCTTTTCCTCTTTTCACAGATCAGCTATCAGAAAGACCATGTGGACGTTCTTCTCTTACTGCTGCTAATAGTTCTCAGACAAACCCACAGGGAGGAGTTGCTAGCACAGCTCCAGGCCTGCAAAGGCAGTCAAAGACAGTGGTAAGTATAGAACTCAATTCCCCTTGCCTGTTTTAAACTCCGTAAAATGAGATCCCTATCCTGGTTTCATCTGCATATGTGGTGAGATAGCCGGGTCTGTGTGTTTGGGGCGTCGCCCACAAAACGACTTTGAAACCCAGCGCCAGTTCGGGCTGGCCCACTGGCACCCATCAAAGGTGTGTGAGCCAGAGGGTCAGAGTGTTGGGGTTGAAGCCCCAGAGATGTTTTCCTTCCTTGAACTGAGTGAGTTGGTTCACAGAGAATGCTATGCAAGTGGAAGTCCTTATAACTACTTCCTAAGGGCAGTTTGCTGTTGTTTCCTCTACCCCTGGTTTATTAGGAGAACTAAATTGTGCCTGGCACAGAATAGGCAATCAATATATATTACTTGCTCTCATCATCGTTATTGTCATTTTGTTTTTCTCTTTGCATTCCTAGTGAGCCTGTGGGGAGCTTGCGCACTGGCATAGCCCAGTTATCTTTGCTTTTGGTCTTAATGGGAGCTTCTATTTGGGAGGAACCACCTATCTTTTGCTCTTTAGAAACCTTTATTCCTCGTCAGAAGCCACCCACTCCCTTTAAGCCATCAGGAGCTCTTACTTCCAAAACACTTTAACTACTTCCAAAGGGCTTAACCTTTTGGGATCACGATGCCTTTGAGGAGCTGATGAACTCTATGGTCCCACAGCCCTGGGACCCTCACAGATTGTGTGCAAAATCTCCTGTGTGTGAATTTATGCATGTGTGTCTTGGGTAAAGATCCGTTGTGCTCATTAGCTTCTCTAAGGGACCCACGAGAGGTTAACAACTCCCGATTTAGGTAACTATGGGGTATTTGATGTTTGCATATGACTAAAGCACAGCCAATTTAAGATATTCTTAGCAATTGGGAGGTGGGAGGCTGATTTTACGGGTAGATTAGTACCTAATCTTGGCCGTATAATTATGTAAGACTGTGTCTGCCTGTTGGTAGAGGCAGGGTGGAATAGTTTATCACTCTACTCTGTTTCACAGTTCATTTAAATAAGTATCTTTAGGTAATTGGCGAGGGAGAGGGAAATGAAAGCTATGGCCTCCTTCAAAATATACATTCTCACAAATGCAAAAGGTCGTGCGTGCTTCCGAGTGTCTTATTAGCCTCCCCTCACCCCCAGTCCCACTCCGCAGCTAAAAACTCAGGACTCAAGATTGAGATAGACCTGGGGTTTCATCCTTGGTCACCCCACCTTCTTTGCCTCAGTTCATTTAATTCCTGCCCCTGCCTCATGTAGATGAGTGCTTAATCTGGTGTGATTTTTTTTCTCTTAGGAGATGACGGAAAATGGGAGCCATCAGTTGATAGTGAAGGCAAGATTCAACTTTAAGCAGACAAACGAAGACGAATTGTCGGTTTGTAAAGGGGACATCATTTATGTCACCAGAGTTGAAGAAGGAGGCTGGTGGGAAGGCACGTTAAATGGCAGAACAGGCTGGTTCCCCAGTAATTATGTCCGAGAAATTAAATCCAGTGGTAAGTGGGTCTTTTAAGAGCCTTCTTGAATGTGCCTCTTGTACTTTCTTGTATTTCTACTAAAAATCTTGTACTTTTTTAAAAAAGATTTAATTTATTTATTTATGACAGACACACACATACACACACACACACACACACACACACACACACACACAGAGGCAGAGACACAGGCAGAGGCAGAAGCAGGCTCCATGCAGGGAGCCCGATGTGGGACTCGATCCCAGGACTCTAGGATCACACCCTGAGCCCAAGGCAGGTGCTCAACTGCTGAGCCACCCAGGTGTCCCAAATCTTGTACTTTTAATTGGTTCCCAGAAACTATTTGTTTTTGTATCTATATGCCCACAGTAAGAGTAGGAGAGAAATGCGGGGGTGGGGGGGGCATGGAAATCTGTGAGTAGATATTTTGAAACACAATTGTATTTAGATTATATCAAGGCAGCAGAAACCCCAAAAAGCAAAAGAATTCAAAGCTCAGATAGCTAACTGTTCCACCTTAACTATATCCTCTTCTGTCTACTAATTGTAGCTCATGTAATATAGAACATAGTCTTGCCTGCTGCTCCAAGGCTCACCATGGCAGAATACAATAATAAGACAGGCCGTGTGCTAACTTCCTTTTTTTAGCCCTACGCTCCTTAAGCAGACCTATGTCTAAATGCTTCAGAGATGTGTTTGAGAAATAATAATCGTCGGACTGCAAGAAGCTGTCTGGCTGCTTTGATTCTGAATAAGATTGTCCTTAACTCATTGCATACTACTAACTGCTTATCTTCTTTCATAATAATATCCAGAGAATAAAATCTAGTAATTCTTCATTAGTCTTTCTAGAACTTTCTTAGGTAACTTCCTTGCCTTTTATTATTATTATTTTTAAAGGTTTTACTTATTTATTCATGAAAGACACAGAGAGAGGCAGAGACATAGGCAGAGGGAGAGGCAGGCCTGGGCCAAAGGCAGATACTCCACCACTGAGCTACCCAGGTGTCCCACCTTTTATTATTTAAGAAAGTAGATCCTACCTCTCTATTAGCAAAGACCCCTGATACATAAAAATATGTCACAATCCGGATAAAATAGCGTTCAGTTATTTACATTATTATATCTCTTTACTTCCCCAAATTATTTACCCAAGGGCTCCTTTGAGTGGTTATCTCCTCAGGGCAGTTTTTCTTTTGTAGATGTCTTTATTGCTTTCTTAATGCCTCAAAATTAATACTATTAACTAATATAATTATAGGCTCACTGTAAATAAATTAAAACATTACAGAGATGTATAATGCAAATAATACGAATTCCTCTCTCCTTTGTACCCTCCCCCAGATAACCACCAACCATTAGGAGCTTTTCCCTAAAACATTTAATAGAAAGTTTAGTTTGCACACTTTCTCTGTTGTGTGTTGGTTTAAGGGCAGGGAATGCATCTTTTTTAATGGAATAGATGTTTACTAACAGATTTACAATTATATATGTATGTGTGGACTTCTTAGCATTTTTTTAAGATTTTATTTTTAAGTATCTCTACACCCAGTGTGGGGCTTGAATTCACAACCTTGAGATCAAGAGCCACACAGTCAACCAACTGAGCTGCTCAGGTGCCCCTTAGCATTTTTCTTTACTGGGAATCAAGATGTTTCTGTTGAGTCCTGAAATATTTTCACAGGCCTTGATTCGAATTTCCTTGGTTTTGATGATCCTCACAGCTGATTTTTACCCCTTGCTACATCTTTCAATTGCTTTGATCTGGTTATCAAGGTCTCTAACTTTCCAGATTCACTCTAGCTTTGTTCCTTGATTCAGTGTCTTCATCTGCAAAATTAAAAGCCCCAGCACTTGCTGCCTTGCCTGGGAATCCCAAGCATTGTTGAGAGGGCACAGGGAGTGGACACACAGCATGCCCTCATTATTGTGTCCCTTACTGAGATGCCTTGTAGCCCAGGCTGGCTGCTGTACTAGGGACTGCCCTGGGCTGTTGTCCTGGGCTTTGGACTCTTCTCTTCAGGTTTCTCCTATACTCTCTTTTGCTTGGAACTCAGTGAAGGACTCACATGGCAAGGTCTGGCCCTGATTTGAGCACTTAGGTAATCCTTAGAAGCATTTCACCCATCTGTCAAAGATAGATCTGTACAGTGTGGCCCAGGAAGTCTGCTAGTTAAATGAAATGTAATTTAAACTCGGTAGCCAGAGTGATTTTTTTTTCTAAATGGAACTTGAGTAATGGTTCCCCATCCCAAAAAGAGTAAAAGCCAAGGTCATCTAAGTAGTCTACAAGATCCTCCAGGATTTGGCTTCCCATTGGTCCTCTGACATCCTCTCTGACCTTTTTCCCCCTCACTCCTTCCACTTCAGCCACACGGGCCTCCTGGTTGCCTGTGCCAGACGGGCACCTGCCTCACTTGCTGACCCTCTGCTTGGGACACTGTCCCCAGATATCTGCATGACTGGTCCCCTCGCCTCCTCAAGTCTTTGCTTACTTGTCTGCTTTGCAGTAGTGCCTTTCCTGATCACCTGAGAAAACAACCTTATCCCCATTGCCTCTGTCCCCCTTCCCTGCTCTATTGTTTGGTTTACCACTTCTCCCCATCTAATATAATATACGTGTGCTTATTTATTTCATTTACTGTCTGTATCTTGCCATTAGAGTGTAAGTGCCATGAGGACAGAGATGTTTTTGTTTTGTTTAGGCTTAGTAAATATCTGTAAGATGAATGAATACTGTGGGGCAGGTCATTACATTCTGTTCAACCCATTCACTGAGCATCAGTTAGATACTGGGTAGTGGTAGAGCTATAATAGTCTGTCCTCATGGACCCAGCCTCTAAGGATGTTTCAGTCTAGTGTCAAGATAGGAGTGTATGTAACCAACTGTAACAAGATAGCACAAGGTAAGTAACACAGACAGAGCTCTAAGTCTAGATAAGATGCTGTTGGAGCAGTAAAGAAATTATTTTATTAACAAAAACCTCGGTGAGGGGAGAGCACTTAAATTGGGTCTTGGAGGATGAAAAGAAGCTTCTGCAGGTAGAAGATTAGAGGGCTTGCTCACTTCCGCAGCACATATACTAGAAGGTTAGAGGGCATTAGTAAGTTAAAGAATGGAACTTGGAGGGCAAGGCACTGACAGGTGGTAGGGTGATTTGGGTTGGGGGGAAGGTAAGTAAAGAGAAGTGGGGCCTTGGCTGGAGCTGCATGAAGAAGGGTGTCAGTGAGAAGCAAGGGATAGCATGTGGTTTGGAAAGCTCTTTCTAGTGGTAGTATAGAGGCTGGATGGCAGAGAAATGGTGAGGATAACTGACGAGGATGTGGGGAAGCCAGTAGAGACTCTTGCTGAGATCTAGGCAGGCCAGATAGTGGTCTGGGCCACTTTTGTGACAGTGGAGCGGAAGAAGAAGTGGGTGGATGTGGTGGAGACTGTCAACATACAATCAAGAAAATTCGCTGACAATTTGTTATGAGCACAAGGGAAGAGGTGAAGGTAACTCCAAATCTAGGGGTTTAGCTTGAGGGTGAGCTCTTTAAGGGCATGTAGTATCATGTACCTAGCCAGCCAGCAAAGGGTTTTTTTTTTGCCACAACTGGACCATCAGGCTCTGTCCTGGACTCTGGTGAGGCACAGAAATATAGACATGTTCATAGTCTAGTGGGGGGGCGCAGATCTCTTACCATGTAGCATGAGAAGTTCAGTGATAGAGTTAAATGCAGGGTGCTATGAAGAGTGGTGAGCAGAAGAGGGATGCCTGACTCACTGGACATGCAGGTCAAGGGGAATTTATTTGTCCTTGTCAACTTTCTGTCTCCATAGGACCTCATACAGTGCTTTAGGCACAGGAAATATAGGAAATGTTTGACACGCACTGAACTCCATTAATAGAGAAGATGGGATGAGGAGGGTATGTGTGAGTGTGTGTGTTGGGTGGGTTGTCAGGACCGAAGATGAGGAGTTGCTTTGGACATGTTGAGTGGAGATGCCAGAGAGTCATAGTTGTGAAGATTTGCAGCAGGTAGTTATCCTTCCAGATTTGGAGTCTGAGGGAGAGCTAAAAGCTGGTGATGAAACAGAACTGACAATATAAGGTGAGAGGCAAGAAAGTATAAACTGCAAAGCAGGTCAACAGCGGAAAGAGTGCGCTGTGGGTGGAGAGGTTGTCAGAGGCTCTGTGGAGGAGGTAGGGCTTGAGCCAAGCCCTCAAAGACAGGTAGTCTGTGGATAGGCCCAGATGAGAGGGGAGGGTGATCCAAGTCGTAGCAATGCGTGGGGGCAGGACAAAAGCCACAGAGGATCTGTGGTAGGATTGAGTCAAAGGGAGCCTGGGGGATGGTGGAGATCAGCTTGATGGAATGAGCTGTTGTTGGGAAGGAGGTGTTGAGCCTTTGTTGACCTGAATTCTTTCCCATCCCAACTTGTGCACCTTCACAGAGTAGGGAGTAGGCCAAAACCCATTGAGGAGGCTGCTGAGGGACATTTTAAGTTCTATGTGTGCTGTTTTGTCTTTGGCTTAGAAAATGCTTGTCAATTTTTAATGTCTGTCCGTGAAATTCATACTGATATATAAGCTTAGGAAAGGTTTATCTTTAAGGAGTTAAAAAAATGACTCAAAGGGGCCCCTGGGTGGCTCAGTCGGTTGGGAGTCTGCCTTTGGCTCAGGTTGTGATGTCAGGGTCCTGGGATCAAGTCCCATATCAGGCTCCCTGCTCAGCAGGGAGTCTGCTTCTCCCTCTCCCTCTGTGCTCTCTCTCTCTCTCCTCAAATAAATAAAATCTTTAAAAAAGTGATCCATAGATGAAATGCATCTCTCATAGAAATGAAATTGGCCACTCAGTTTTAAACCCCATTGCTATACAACCTCTTGGGTCATCTATAGAAGTTAAATCAGGCATCAAACTAAAGGCCTCCTGTCATCTCTTTCTGCTTACTCTTGGGTCACATATGTAGCACTGAGGTCACTCAAGTAGTCTGTAATTCTGACAAATTCATTCAAGGTAGCCTGGATACTGTTCATTCAGGCCAACATTACCCATTCTTTTGTATTGTCTTAAAAACAAAACAAGCAACCCTAGCCGGTGCAAACTCTCGCCCTGCAGATTGCTGTGCCGTGGGAGTGCTGTGCACAGTTTTCTTCCCTTGAGCCTGTCATCCACAAGAGCACTTTGTGCTCTGGTAAATGCCCTAGGGGAGTGGCATTTTAAGTTTTAGATTCCACTGTAGCTTTTGTCGAGAAGATAATTATGGCCAAAGCCCTGGGGGCAGCTTCTTCCCTCTGTTCAGACGGAGGCTGGTTTCAGAGGACTTGTGGAACTACCAATCTACTTCTGTAGAAAGTTAAGAAATAGAATATTTGAGGGGTGCTTGGGTGGCTCAGATAGTGAAGCATCTGCCTTGGGTTCAGGTCATGATCTTCAGATCCTGGGATTGAGCCCCATGTTGGGCTCCCTGCTCAGCGGGGAGCCTGCTTCTACCTCTCCCTCTGCCTCTGCCCATGCTGGTGCTCTCTCTCTCTCCCTCTTCCTCTCTTGAATAAATAAATAAATTTGAAAAAATAAATAGAATATTTGAATATCTCACACACACGCACACACGTGCACTCGCACCCTCAAACTCCTTTCAACATGAGCTTGAAGCTGAAGGTAGAATAGATTTTCATGAGTATGATGATAAAAGCCTCTCACCAAGGATGATGGAATCTGGAAAGTGGTGACATTATGAAGCCATTGTTCTCAGTCCTGCTTGCATACCTCTCGATTTCTTGTTACATGAGAAAAACCCTAATTTGAACAAAAATATTTTTCAAAGATTTTATTTCATGAAAAATGTATGTATGAGGGGCGCCTGGGTGGCTCAAAGGTTGAGCGTCTGCCTTTGGTTCAGGTCGTTATCCCAGGGTCCTGGGATGGAGTCCCTCATCGGGCTCCCCGTGGGGAGCCTGCTTCTCCTTCTGCTTATGTCTTTGCCTCTCATGAATAAATAAATAAAATCTTAAAAAAGAAAAATACATGTATGAATAAATTAGTCATTATATAAGCTACAGAAGCTACATTAAGGGCATTTGCTCCTCTGTTTGAATCAGATACGTTACAAATAAGAAAATTAGCCATTGTTACAATTTTCAGTCCTTTACTTAAAAATCACTGGTGACCTATAAATTAACGTGTTATTTATACATTAGACAAATTTCTGCCAATACATCAGGAACATGGTCAATTATGTCTCTTTTTCATTTTTGTCTTTGTTCCTTAGAAAAAAGCTAAGGGTTCTGTCAGGACTTGGCGTTAAAATTTTCCTGGCAAAATTTCCATGTCGAGGAAGTATTGAAGCAAGTATGATCAGAACAGATATTTTAAGCAAATTCTGTTTTCTGCCACCAGTTCAGTTAAAGGGTCATTAAATCCTTCTTCTAAAACTTATTAGCAAGAAAATATAGATATCACATGAGGAGATTAGGTAGCATTCTAATTAAATTTGTATTAAGGCAGATTAAGAAATGGCTCATCCTACTGATTGTAAACCAAAACTAGGATTGAGCTTTATATTTAGATTTCCTTTTGTAGTCCCCTGGGTATGTCACATAGATGTTTCCTTTTCTTTTTTTTCTTTTTTTTTTTTTTTTTTTGGCTCGAGATTTTGTATTCTGCATTTTGGGGCCTCCTTGCCCCCACTACATAGATGTTTCCTATCCAGAGAAACTAGTTGTCACTGGATTTCTTTTTGTCCAGTCACCATCACAGGCAATAGGACTCTGTACAGTGGCAAGGGAGGGGAAGGAACTGGAGGTTAATTGGAAAGGGATCAGGGCACCTGGGTGGCTCAGTGGTTGAGCATCTGCCTTCAGCTCAGGGTGTGATCCCAGGGTCCTGGGATTGAGTCCCTCATCAGGCACCCCACAGGGAGCCTGCTTCTCCCTCTGCCTATGTCTCTGCCTCTCTCTCTGTCTCTTCTAAATAAAATCTTTTTAAAAAATTGGAAAGGGATGTTTACATCAGGATTAGGAGGGCTTCTGAGGGCTGCATCTGTGTGATACTGCTATTGTTTAAGTTCTGTTATGCCAGATAACCCATCTGAATTCTTCATGACACTGATTGATGTCAGTGATTGAATTGAATTGAGTAAGAGTGGTGAGAGAGGCCACCTTGCCTTGTTCCTGATCTCAGGGGGTGTGCGCTCAGCCTCCCATCTCGCACCATTTATGTAAATGCTAGCTGTGGGTTTTTGGTAGATGCTCTTTATTCAGTTGAAGGAGTTCCACTTCATTCCTGTTTTGGGGGTTGGTGGGGGTGGGAGTTTTTTACCCCTTGAATGAGTGTTGAGTTTTGTCAAGTGCTTTTTCTGCACTGATTGATATTATCTTGTGATGTTTCTTTTTAGACTATTAATGTTGTGGGTCACATTGATTGATTTTTGAATATTTAACCAACCTTGCATCCCTGGGATGAATTCCATGGTCTATGGTGCTTAAAAAATATTGCTGAACTTTATTTGCTAATATTTTGTTAAAATCTTGTGCATCTATATTCATGAGGGCTGTTGGTCTGCAGTTTTCTTTTTTAAGACTCTCTTTGTCTGGCTTCGGGGCTGGGGTAATAGTGACTTCATAAAACGAGTTTGACGGCTATCCCTCCTTTCATTTTCTCTAAGGGACTATAAAGAATTGGTATTGCCTCTTCCTGAAACATTTGATAGCATTCTCCAGCAAAACCATATAGGCCTGGAGATTTCTTTTTCACGAGTTTTAAATTTAGAAATTCTATTTCCCTAATAGTTATAAGGCTACTCAAATGGTCCGTTTCCTACTGGGTAAGTTGTGGTAGTTCTTGTTTTCGGGAGAGAGTTGGTTCATTTCACATCTAATTATCAAACTTATATGTGTAGAGTTGCACAGAGTATTGCTTTATCATCCTTTTGCTGTCTCCAGGGGCTGTTATGATATCCCCTGTTTGGCTCCTGATATTGGTAATTCGTGTCTTCTCTCTCTTTTTTTTTTCTGTCAATCTCGCTAGAGGTTTGATAATTTTATTGATCTTACCAAAATGCCGTCTGTTTCTTTGCATCACCTTCAGCCACCCAGGAATCTCCAAATCAGCTACTTCCTTCTTTTCAATTCTTGTCTCTCCATTCTACATTACATAGTTAACATTTTGTTTCATTTGCAATTACCCATTCCAGTGGCCTTTCCTGCTCTCTTCTGTTTCTTGGCAGGCTCTCCATTACTGTTTACCCTCCTTTTCAGCCTGGCTTTTGAAAGGTGACCACATCTTACTGGTATCTCTAGAAAGTTTAATTTTTATCAAGACTGGCTTGTATTTTCATTGCACAAAGCAACTGTGAGTTCTAAGTAGAACCATTAAGGGTACATTGTAGAAAACTTGCCTAATCAAAAATGAAAAGAATTGGGTAACTGTCAACTTAGAAGATATGTGAGTGTACAACACCATGATATACTGGAAAGTATACCACACTTGGCTGTACAGTACTTGGTTCAAGTCCTGGCTCTGCCACTTACAATCTCAAGTATAGGCAAGGTTGCTGTACATTGTTCAGTTTTTCCCAATAAGTAAGGCCTTGTGAAGTCACCAGGTAGATCCAGGAGGATCTTGAAATAGCTCAAAGCTCCCCGAAACTGGCTATGCCTCACTTGTCATCACTTGCAAGTGGCAGAATTGGCTCAGGTTTCTGCCTTTTGGCCTTATTTTCACTCTACCCAGCATGGTCCAGCTAGATGATTCACTGTCACAGGAACAGTCCTCCCTTAACATTGCCATTTCTGTAGCTGTTCTTCTGGAATCTTCTCTACCTAGAAAATTCTCTACAGTTTTCTCTCCCAGTTTGAATTCTTACCACTCTCCAGGACTGGATCAAGTGGCCCTTCCCCAGCTAAGTCTTCTCTGACCATCCCAGCTCAAACTGATGGTCCCTCTGAACTCCAGTAGGAATCACTACCAATGCCATCAACTGAACCCTTCAGTAGCTTTATCTCTGGACATCATAAGGGTTAGGAATGCAGGCTCTTCTCAAGGCACATCTGGGCTTCAATCTTGGCTTTGCCATTTCCTAGATACATGCCATTAGACAACTGACTTCATCTCTCTGAACCTTAGTGACCTCTTCTGCAAAATGAGATCACCTCTGCCTGACAGGGCTGTTGTGAGGATCAAATAAAATGTCTTAAAAGCTATTAAGTTCCAAATAAATATAAAGGATATTTTTAATGTAATAATTAAAAGTCAAGATTAGATGACAAAATATTCATAAAATAATGTTATGATAGGAGAATTAGAAGCGTACCTGGCTGGCTCAGTTGATAGAACATGTGACTCTTGATCTTGGGATCTTTATTTTTTTATTTTATTTATTTATTTATTTATTTATTTATTTATTTATTTATTTATTTATTTATCTTGGGATCTTGACATTGAGCCTCTCATTGCGGATAGAGATTACACAAAAACATTAAAAAAAAACATTATTAGGAGAATTACAAAACTGTAAGTAAAGTAAGAAAGATCCCTGTGTGTGTGTGTGTGTGTGTGTGTGTGTGTGTCTTCACAAATACATATATAAAAAGAGTGGGAAGACATGCTTTATAGAGACGCCTGGGTGGCTCAGCGGTTGAACATCTGCCTTTGGCTCAGGGCATGATCCCAGGTCTGGGGATCGAGTCTTGCTTCAGGCTCCCTGCAGAGGAGCCTGCTTCTCCCTCTGGGTATGTCCCTGCCTCTCTCTCTGTCTTTCATGAATAAATAAATAAAATGTTTTTTTAAAAAAAGAAGATATGCTTTATAATGTTACTCTGATGATGGTTAGCTCTGAGTGATGGCTAATCATTGGTTTTTATTTTCTTTTCTATAATTTTCATTTTTAGGATAAGAATGTAATATGTTTAGAACTAGAAAACATTTTTTAAAAATATTTTATTTATTTATTCATGATAGACATAGAGAGGGAGAGGGGAGGGAGAGGGAGAGAGAGAGAGAGAGAGAGAGAGAGAGAGACAGACACAGGCAGAGGGAGAAGCAGGGTCCATGCAGGGAGCCCGATGTGGGACTTGATCCCAGGACTCCAGGATCATGCCCTGGGTCAAAGGCAGGCGCCAAACCACTGAGCCACCCAGGGATCCCTAGAAAACATTTTCTTAAATGATTTTTATTTGTTTGTTCATGAGAGACACACACAGAGAGAGAGGCACAGACACAGGCAGAGGAAGAAGTAGGCCCCATGCAGGGAGCCCGACGTGGGACTTGATCCCGGGTCTCCAGGATCACACCCTGGGCTGAAGGCAGGCGCTAAACCACTGAGCCACCCGGGCTGCCCATAAAACATTTTTTAAAAAGAAAAATCAAGCGTGATGATATGTTACATTTAGTTATTCATATATACTCTACCATACTTCATAACGAGTTTAAAGTACCATATAATATAGCAAGGTAAAAATGGAATATAAAACAAAATGAAGCAAAGGAAAAAATGAGGATAGGAAAGATAGTATTAGTGACACTGTTAAACATTTATCATCACCATCTTGTATTTATCTTCTGTGTTTTTTTTTTTAAAGAAAGAATGTGGGGCAGCCTGGGTGGCCCAGCGGTTTAGCTCCGCCTTCAGCCTAGGGCGTGATCCTGGAGACCCAGGATCCGGTCCTGCACTGGGCTCCCTGCATGGAGACTGCTTCTCCTTCTGCCTGTGTCTCTGCCTCTTTCTCTGTCTCTGTGTCTCTCATGAATAAATACAATCTTTTAATAAAAGAAAGAATGTGTTATGATATCTCTTAATCGTGAGTTTAATAGCTAAGATTAACTTTGTAAAAGAAAGCATTTTATCACTCAATGTCATGATGTTAAAATGATGCATAAAAGAAAGAAGAATTTTCTGCCAGTTTTTTTTAAGATTTTATTTATTTATTCATGAGAGTCACAGAGAGAGAGAGAGAGAAGCAGAGACACAGGCAGAGGGAAAAGCAGGCTCCATGCAGGAAGCCCAATGCAGGACTCGATCCCAAGACTCTGGGATCATGCCCTGAGCCAAAAGCAGACCTTCAACCACTGAGCCACCCAGGCATCCCTTTCTGCTAGTTTTTAATGTGTTAGAGATTCTGATTATTTTATTTTTGGCACAGTAGAGGGCCCCAAGAAAGGATGGTTGCTATTATCTATATTATACTTATATAGTAACTTATGAGTTACAAATATATATATATATTTGGTTAGTGTTGGCTTTACGTATCTGTTTTGATTAAGTTGAGGGGAGAGACAAGACTGGAGTAAAGAAACAAGCCTGAATGGAGTGAAGTTCTTACCCTGGGCCTGCCATTCATTAGCTAGGCCTTACCTCCTTAGAAATTGAGGGGGCCTGAACAAGAAGATCTATCTAGAGTTTAGCAAAATTATAGTTTCACTTATTGAGGAATGTACATTTCCATTGATCATTCTATTTAACAATATCTACTGTATGTGAGTTGACCTGTGTAATAAAATGTTCCTCTTAGATTTCTATGACATTAACATAATTTACATGTCTTTCACAGAGAGACCTCTCTCCCCCAAGGCTGTCAAAGGATTTGAAACAACTCCACTTACCAAGAACTATTATACTGTGGTGAGTGTTCAGATCATAACAAAAAAGTTTCTTGACTGTGGAAACTTTTCAGTGGCTGAGCCACTGATGTGTCGAGTAACACTTATGGGAGACTGGGTAAAGTATTGCAAAGGTCTCATGTCAGCTGTGCTACAGTAAAGCTCTTCTGCTTGTAGGCCTCTTACAGATGTCTAGAAGTTTTAGATTCACCATACTGAAAAATTCAAAGATGGTACAGTGATTCTGAGCAAGGCCTATTAAACAGTGCCGAAAGAGAAATTGGTCCATAGGTAGGCATCATGGGGAAATTCAGCAGTAGATATAGCTTTACCAAATATTTAGAAGGTGAATTCCCAAGTTACTCTAAGCAGTAAGTTTTAAGTGATTGCATACTGTGATTTTATTTTAGAATCAACCAATCCATTATGATGTCCTCTGAAATATGATCAACCTTGTGTTCGAGGAGAGCCTGAAGGGAAGACTGCCCTTTGGCAAAAAGCAAGGAATTAAATGGCTCTGGCTTGAACACAGATATGTCAAAATCTATTAGCTATAAATAGGGCATATGCAATATTCAAAATAACTTCTCATTTGAAAAAAAAATCATATTATTCTCAATCTTCTCTCTGCTTTCTTTCGTATCTACTTTCCAGACTTAGCCCAGTCACTAATGAAAAGGTCAAGTCATCATAACCTCTAAGTTTTCCTGTCTGATAGCTTTGTCATCATCCTCCACCTCAGCTGAAATAGTGTCACTTTCCCCCCAATATTGGATGTGCATTTGGACTGCATACTCCTTTCATTTTGTGCATGGATAGTTTTTAAACATCTCTATACATTGCGTTTCAGAAAACAGATTTGCACTCTTCAGTGAATTTGCTCCATAATGATGACATGGGCGGGACGATAGTTGGCATGAAAACTCAGAAAGTAGCTTCATAGGTGACATGGAAAATAATCATAGGGGACAATTTTGTCACTATTTTTCTTCTTACATTTACACTATTTTCCTCTTACATTGGGTTAAAATCTATTACCCAACAGAGCTGGGCTCCCTTCTCCCTTCCTCATGATCATTTCTTTAGCCTCCAGGTGACCCCAGTCATTTAATTTTTAAGACATTATCTATCTATCTATCTATCTATCTATCATCTATTATCTATCTATCTATCTATCTATCTATCTATCTATCTATCTATCTATCATCTATCTATCATCTATTTGAGAGAGAGAGAGAGAGAGCATGCACAGGCCAGGGGAGGGAGGGGTAGAGGGGGTGGGAGAGGGCGAGGGAGAGAATTTCAAGCGGATTCTGCACTGAGTGCAGGGCCCAACAGGGACTCCATCTCACAACCCTAAGATCATGACCTGAGCCCAAACCAAGAGTGTGACACTTAACTGAGCCACCCAGGCACCCTACCTCAGTGATTTAATTTTTTTAAAAGATTTATTCATTATTTTAGAGAGAGAGAGCATGCACACACATACCCATTTGCACAAGTGGGGGGAGGGGCAGAGGGAGAGAGAGAAGTAAATTTCCCAGTAAGCATAGAGCCCGACACAGAGCTTGATCCCATGACCCTGAGATCATGACTTAGGCCAAAATCAAGAATCAGACCCTTAAATGATGGAGCTACCCAGGTGCCCCTCCACAAGTGACTTAATTTTTAAAGAAAAGATGCAGTCAAATGAGGGATGAAAATGCTACCATAGCTTCTTTTCCCTGTGGATTTAGAGTATACCATCGAGCTGCTTTGGAGTTGTCTCTGCTTCTGTGGATTCTACCAATTTATTTATTTATTTTAGTTTTTATTTAAATTCCAGTGAGTTAACATACGGTGTGCTATTAGTTTCAGGTGTACAATTTAGTGATTCAACACTTCTGTACATCAGCTGCTGCTCATCACAAGTGCCCTCCTTAAGCCCAATCATCTGTTTCACCCATCCTCTCCCTGCCCCGCCCGGGGAAGCCTCAGTTTGTTCTCTGTGGTCAAGTCTGTTTCTTGGCTTGCCTCTCTCTCTCTCTTTTTTTACTTTCCTCATTTGTTTTATTTCTTCAGTTTCACATAGGAGTGAAATTAGATGGTACTTGTCTTTCTCTGACTGACGTATTTAACTTAGCATAATTACTCTCCAGCTCTGTCCATGTTGTTGCAAATGAAAAGATTTTATTCTTTTTTTGTGGCTAATATTCCTGTGTTTGTGTGTGTGTGTGTGTGTATCTGAAAAAGTTAAAAATAGAACTACTTTATGATCCAAAACCACACTACTGGTTATTTACCCAAAGAATACAAAAAACACTAATTCAAAGGGATACATGCACCCTTATATTTATAGCAGCATTATTTACAATAGCCAGGGTGTGGAAGCAGCCCAAGTGTGCACTGATGGGTGAATGGATAAAGAAAAGGTGGTATATACATAAATGATTCTACCGATTTAAAATGCCGTTGGGATTATCCAAGGCACATTAACCTCTGTGATTCTTATGGGCCTATGTAAACCATATATATACTTATACACAAATTCTGGATGTCCTGCAGTTTATATCTCCCAGTTCCTATTGGAGTTCATGTGCATTGCTTCTAGTTCCCTGCTGCTATATAAACAGTTCTGCAGTGAAGATCTTATCATAGGACGTTGGCAAAGTATATGAAGATCTATAGAGTAGATTCCTAGAAATTAAATTGTCCAAAGGCCTGAGAACCAGGAGAGCCAATGGTGTAAGTTCTAGTCTGAGGGTAGGAGAAGACTGATGTTTCAGCTCAAGAAGTCAGGCAGAGACAATGATTCTCCTTCCCTCTCCCTTTTTGTTCTATTCGGGCCCTCAACAGATTGGGTGATGCCCACTCACATTGGGGGTGGGCAGTCTGCTTTAATAACTCTACCAATTCAAGGGCTCATGTTACCTGGAAATGCCCTTACAGACACACCCAGAAATAACGTTTAAGCCAGGTACCTTGTGACCCAGTGAGGTTGACATGTAAAATGACATGTAAAATTAACCATCACATCCTAAAAACATGGGCAGGAGACCTCTTGGATTTGCAAATCTGTAGATATCGTGTCCCCCTTTTCAAGTTTCCAAGGGATCATCTTCTGATTCCTGCCCTACTCAGGCTTTGATGCAATTTGGGTAGCACATCTGATTTGAAATGTAACTCGATTTTATGTGCTAGGAGGTATTTAAAAATAAAGAACAACAGCAACAATTGGAACAAGAAAGGAAAATGGTAATGTTGTGAGAGGAGGGTTTTTAATGAGTGACTGTGGTGATCATTTTGCAAGGTGTACTTCTATCAAAATATCAAGTTATATACCTCCAATATATATACTTCTTATTGGTCAGTTGTACCTCAGTAAAACTGAAAAAATAAAGAACAGAGAAAGGAATCCAAGTGGCTTTGTTATCAGGCTTAATTTGCGTTGTGACACTTAGCTCTTAGCACCCATGGCCTCACTGGGAAGGCGGGGCAGATGTGATAGTATAAGGCATGTGGCAGAGATGTCACATTATAAAAGTGTCCTAAGATGGGTTCCTTACACTGTGCTTGAGGTCTTGTGCATCAGAAGCCCCCGGGGAGCTTGTTAAACGTGCAGGTTGTGGGCCCCACACCTGACTTACTCTACCTGAGAATCTCTGGCCACAGAGCTCAGGAAACCTGCAGCCCCTTCCTCACCCCTACCACCCCCCACAGGTGATTCTGAAGCTCACTAAACTGAAGTTGGAGAACCCAGCAAAAAAAAGGTTCAGTGGAAGACGAGACTCAGTCATGTCCAGACCTAGATAAGCAGAGAACAGCTGGAAGGGAATTGGGGCAGTGGGACTATACAGGCACATCCGACCAGGCAGGAATGTGCGAGCCTGCAGTCCCTCCCCTCAGGTCACAGAGTGGATAGAACTCTCTTCTTCACCCATCAGAATGCCCCTGAGAAGGTGCAGTGCTTTATTCACTGCAACCAGTGTGGCACACGGGAAGAATGCTGTCCTTTGTGCTGCCATATGCAGTGATCCGAATATTCAGTTCTGCATGCTAGCATCCATCTGCAGAGGGAGAGATGGTGTCTCCCTACATCCGAACAGGAAAATTCAATCTGTAATGGCCAGCATTATTTTTTTTTCTAGTTTTCTTCTACTTCACTGTTACTTGTGGCAGATGCCTAAAGGGTATGTCTTAAAGAGCCTACACTCAGTAGGAAAGGTGGAGAGTGTGTGGCATGTGACATCACAAAAATCCCAGGAAACCTCCTGTAATATCTGCCCTTACTGCCTGCTTTCTGCTTACTCTATTTTCTCTCTTACTCCTCTATCTGCCCACTTGCTCCCACCCTGAATTTTCTCTATCTTTCTAGTGCTTATCAACTCCTTACCCCCCTCTTTTTAATACTTTATTTTATAGTGCAGTTTGGGGTTTGCAGCAAAATTGAGTGGAAGGTACAGAGAGTTCTCATATACCACCCACAACCACACACATGCACAGCCTCACCCACCACCAGCATCTCTCACCAGAGTAGTGTATTTGTGACAACTGAAGAATCTACACTTTCACATCATGATCATCCAAAGTCCATAGTTTACATTAGGGCTCACTCTTGGTCTTGTATGTTCTTTGGGTTCGGGCAAATGTATAATGGCATATATCATCCATCATTATGTTATCATACAGAGTATTTTCACTGTCCTAAAAATCCACTGTGCACTTTCCCTTTTTAATTTTTTTAAAGATTTTATTTATTCATGAGAGACACAGAGAGAGAGGCAGAGACATAGGCAGAGGGAGAAGGAGGCTCCCCACAGGCAGCCCGATGCGGGACTCAATCCTAGGACCCTGGGATCATGACCTGAGCCAAAGGCAAATGCTCAACCACTGAGCCACCCAGGTACCCGCACCTTCCCTTTTTTAATATACCGACCTAAACTATTTTATCCATCCATCCATTTATTCCTTCTCCGTATCCCTGTACTTTTTTTTTTTACCTACCCATTTCCTGTCTTACTCATCCGTATACAGTTGACCTTTGAACAACTCGGAGGTTAGGGTCGCTGACCCCCTGCATAGTCAAAAAATCCATGTATAACCTTCGACTCCCAAGAACTTTACTGAGACCTTGCTATTTACTGGAAGCTTCACCGATAACATGAAGAGTTGATGAATACATATTTTGCATGTTATATGTGTCATATGCTGCATTCATACAATAAGGTAAGATGGAGAAAAGGAAATGTTATTAAGAAAATCATAAGGAAGAAAAAATACATTTACAGTCCTGTACTGCATTTATTGAAAAGAATTCGTGTATAAGTGGACCTGTGCAGTTCAAACCTGTGTTGTTCAGAGGTCAGCTGTTTCTCTTCCATCTGAAGGCTGGAGGTTAAGGTGGTGACAGCATTTGCATAGTCTGTCAATAGGGAGATAGTGCTGCTTGTTGCATGAAAGCCAGGGACCTGGAGGTGTGAAATCAGTCACTGCATTTGAATGTAAGCAAGGAGGCTCTACTGGCATATAAGTCAAATATGACATAAATACAGGAATAGGTCGCTTTTTTAGGTCCCATAGGACTTTATCAACATGAGCTCATTCTTACGGGCATCATAATTATCTCAGAATTCCTATAATATGACATCTTTGCTTTGAGGTTTCCTGAGGCCATTATAATCCTCTGTGATCATTGGACCTTCCTCTATTTTCAGCCTTTTGTGTTTATGCATTTTCACCTCTTAAAATAATTCCTTCATACTCTGTGACTCCTTCCCTTTGGAAGAAAGAGTTATAAAAATGAACTCACTCTAAAGCCTTCCCAGGAAATGTGGGAAATACATTTTACTGGAGAATCAATAGCCCAGGATAGAGGTACAAAAGGCCTCCACATCTTTTTCTATGGCTTCTCCCCATCTGTCTTATTCTGAATTTAGTCAAAGGTTAATGGAGCAAAAGGATACTCAGTTACCCTTGTGGAGACAGTCAGGGAGGCAAAAGCAATGTCTGGATGCAGTCTATTTTAGCAGTTTGAATGGATTTCATCTCGATCAAACTGTACTGCTCTGAAGTTGGTTGGCTTGCCAAACCCCTTGCCATCTGAGGCCTTCTGTTTGGGAACACATAGCCTTCTCTGTCTGCTTCCCTTTTTATCCTTTTACAGTAGATGCCCTGTGGCCTGCAAAATAAAGAACCAGTATCAGAAGTTCATCAGTTGGTCTTTTGAGATTGAGGAAAGCAATGAAAGTCCAGATGAATTTGGGAAAGAATCCCAAGCATCCACCCAGAAGATTGTTTCTACTAATCAGACCACAGCAAGGGCAGGACTATCTAATACCTTACCGTTCAATTTTTTTTTTGCATTATTTAATGAAGGATTCATTGACCACCTTTGTCAATTTAGTTTTGTAAAGTTAGCATTCAGCCATACTCAAAACTTATAGTGATATGAGTTAAAACGATTTTTGGTGTAGCTCTCCAGGACTCATTGAGAAGCAGCAGGAGGTGTCTCCTTGCCTTTGTTACCTTTGTGTTCTGTGTGTCCCAAGCTAGTGGGTCCAACAGGAATGGAACTCCTACAAGGTGTCCTGCCTCACCTCACAAATATACCCACTGGAGCAGGACAGTTAGCACCTTTCTTGCAAAATCTTAGTGATTTCTTCTTCTTTTCTTCTCTCTCTCTCTCTCTCTCTCTTTTTGCAAAATCTTAGTGATATCTTTAAAAGAAGCCCCAGATGATAGCATTTGAAAGGAAGATGAAATAATAAAGCTGTTTCAGTGGTGAGAGGGAGGTCGGATTAAAGCAGCATCGTTTTAAAAATCACATTTTTAATGTAAATATGACTGACTTTTCTAATTTAAAAATTCCCTTCAGACAATGAATGACTGGATCTAGTTTGATTTTTTATTTATTTTTTCTTGTTTTCAACAGACATTGCAATTTGGGTAGGGTGGCAGTTATAGGCAACAGCGCTTGAGAGGAAGGTGAGGATGTGGGATGTCTCATTTCCAGACACAGTCTTTTTAGAGAAATGTGAACAAAAGGAGATGATGAGATGACTTCATTCCTTCCTGAACATGAGCAGGAAGGCTTGCCACCATCCTTTTTCCCCTCCCTCAATACAAATTCTATAGAAAAATAAATATTGTTAATAAAGCAGTATGCATATATATGTTTTACCTCTTCCTTAATAAAAGATGATACTGCTGAATTCTGGTGCAGTTCTCTCCATTTCTAAGAATATAAAATGAATATTAGTGCTGAGCATGCATGTAGTTGAGGAGCTGGGGTACTGCATGCTTTGAACAGTGGCCCAGCTGGGCAGAGAGCTCTATGATGGACAAATTTGAGTTTGGAAGGACACTCTCCTGGATAAGGACTTGGAGTCTAAGAGAAAAACCAGAAAGAATTTCTATTAGCAGATGCAAAATGTGTGCTTTGACTTTTTAAAATGGCTTCATTGACATATAATTTACATACCACAAAACTCACCATTTTAAGCTGTATAATTTACTGATTTTTAATAAGTTAACAGTTATGTGACAATCACCAGTCTGATTTTACAATATTTTCATCACCTCATCACTCCAGTTATAAACCCTGTACCCATAGCAGCAATGTCCACAATAGCTGAGCTATAGAAAGAGCCCATGTGTCCATTGACAGATGAGTGGGCAAAGAAGACATGGTATATATACACAATGGAATATTACTCAGCCATCAAAAAGAATGAAATAAATATTGCCATTTGCAATGACATGGGTAGAACTAGAGGGCATTATGCTAAGTAAAGTAAGTCAGTCAAAGAAAGACAAACACCAAATAATTTCATTCATATGTGGGACTTAAGAAACAAAACCGATGAACATTAGGGAAGATAGGGGAAAGTAAAATAAGATGAAATCAGCGAGGGAGACAAACTGTAAGAAATTCTTAACTCTAAAAAAAAAGAAATTCTTAACTCTAGGAAGCAAACTGAGGGTTGACGGGGGGGATAGGGTAACTGGGTGATGGGCATTAAGGAGGGCACTTGATGGAATGAGCACTGAGTGTTTTTTTTAAGATTTTATTTTATTTATTTATTCATGAAAGACACACACAGAGAGAGAGGCAGAGACATAAGCAGAGGGAGAAGCAGGCTGCCTGTGAGGAGCCCAATACAGGACTCAATCCCAGGACCCTGGGAACACAACCTGAGTCAGAGGTAGACACTCAACCACTTAGCCACCCAGGTGCCCCTGAGCACTGGGTGTTATATGCAACTGATGAATCCCTAAATTCTACCTCTGAAGTTATAATACAGTATATGTTAACTAAATTGAATTTAAGTGAAAAAATTTTAAAAGGAAACCCTGTACCTATTAGCAATCACTTCCTCCAGACCTTGACAAGCACTAATCTACTTTCTGTCTCTATGGATTTTGACTATTCTGGACATGTATAAACTGAATCATACAATATTTGTTCCTTTGTGTCTGGCTTCTTTCACTTAGCATATTATTTTCATGGTTCGTTCATGTTGTAGAATTTACCAGTACTTCTTTCTTTCTTTTTTTTTTTAATTTTTTTTTTATTTATTTATGATAGTTACAGAGAGAGAAAGAGAGAGAGGCAGAGACATAGGCAGAGGGAGAAGCAGGCTCCATGCACCGGGAGCCTGATGTGGGATTCGATCCCGGGTCTCCAGGATCGCGCCCTGGGCCAAAGGCAGGCGCCAAACCGCTGTGCCACCCAGGGATCCCCTACTTCTTTCTTTTTATGGCTAACATTCCATTGTATAGATACACTAGGTTATGTTTATCTATTCATCAGTTTATGGACCTTTGAATTATATCCACTTTTTGGTTGTTACTAATATAGCTCTGTGAATGGGGCACCTGGGTGGCTCAGTTGAGCACCTGCCTTTGGCTTGGGTCATGATTCTGGGATCCTGAGATCAAGCACTGAGTCAGGCTCCCTACTCAGTGGAGATCTGCTTCTCCCTCTCTCTCTGCCCCTCTTCCCTGCTTGTGTTCTCTCTCACTCTCAAATAAATAAATCTTAAAAATATAATGCTCTATGAAGATTCACTTGCAGATTTTTGTGTGGACATTTGTTTTCATTTCTCTAGGAATTGAACTGCTGGGTCATAATGTAAAACTATGGCTATTCAAAGCCTTAGCCGACTTTCAAGTAATTATTTTTACTGTTCAGTTGTTAGAGTTTTTTATATATTCTGGATACTAGACCCTTTTCAGATATATGACTTGGAAATATTTCTCCCATCCTGTGGCTTGTCTTTCACTTTCCTGATAATGTCCTCTGACACACAAAAGTTTTTAATTTTATGAATTCCAATTTATGTACTTTTTCTCTTGTTGCTTGTGATTTTGGTGTCAAATCCAAAGTCATGAAGATTTCCTCCTCTATTCTCTTCTAAGAGTTTGATAGTTTTAAGTCTTGAGTCCATTTTAAGTTAATTTTTGTATATATTATAAAGTTGAAGTGCACATTCTTTTGCATATAGCCATCCAGTGGTCCCTGCACCATGTGTTGAAAAGACTGTTTTTTCCCTACTGTATGGTCTTGGTACATTTGTCAAAAATCAGTTGACTATAGGTTTATTTTTGGACTCTCAATTCTACTCCACTGATCTATATATCTATCCTATACCAGTACTAAACTATCTTGTTATTGTAGCTTTGTAGTATGTTTTGGAATTGGGAAGTATACCTTCTACTCTCTTCTTTTCCAAGATTTTAAGAATTTGTGAAGGATTTATATAAATTCTTTCAACTTTTGGTAGCATCAACCAGAAAAGCCATCTCATCCTAGGCTTTAACTTATGGGAATTGTTTTGAATGCTTAATCAATGTCTTTATTTGTTATAGCTGTTGAGACTTTCTTTTTTTTAATTTTTTTTAATTTTTATTTATTTATGATAGTCACAGAGAGAGAGAGAGAAAGGCAGAGACACAGGCAGAGGGAGAAGCAGGCTCCATGCACCGGGAGCCTGACGTGGGATTCGATCCCGGGTCTCCAGGATCGCGCCCTGGGCCAAAGGCAGGCGCTAAACCACTGCGCCACCCAGGGATCCCATCTTTTTTTTAATTTTTAAAAATTTTTTATTTATTTATGATAGTCACAGAGAGAGAGAGAGAGAGTGAGAGAGGCAGAGACACAGGCAGAGGGAGAAGCAGGCTCCATGCACCAGGACCCCGACGTGGGATGCTATCCTGTGTCTCCAGGATCGCGCCCTGGGCCAAAGGCGGGCGCCAAACCGCTGCGCCACCCAGGGATCCCTGTTGAGACTTTCTATTCCTTTTGTGAGTCAGTTTTGGTAGTATTATCTTTCTAGAATTTTTACTTTTTTCAGTGGTTGACCTAGAGTTTGCAATGTATATTTAGAACTAGTCCAAAGATAGTAGTATATTACTTCACAGGTAGTGCGAGTACCTTATAATAACAGAGTATTCCTAATTCCTCTCTCCCATACCTTGTATCTTTGCTATCATTCATTTCAATTATACATAAGCATACTGGGTGTTATAGTATATGTTGGCAAATTGAATTTAAATTTAAAAATAATAAATATGAACACCAATAAAAATAAATTAAAAAAATAAAAATAAAAATAATAAATAAATTTTAAATCATATATGCTTATCTATATGCAAGCATATAAGCATATATCTGTTACATCAATTAATAGTGCAAAAATTTAGAGTTTTTATTTTATCATTACTTATTTCTTCTCTCATACTTTCTTTCCTTATGTAGATCTGGGTCTCTGACCTATAGCATTTTCCTCCTCTCTGAAGAACCTTTTTTGAAACATTTCTTCCAAGGCAGTTCTGTTGGAAACAAATTCCCTCAATCTTTGTATGTCTGAGAAAGCCTTTATTTTTCCTTGAGTTTTAAAAGAAAATTTCACAGGGTACAGAATTCTAGGTTAGTGGGATGTTTTTTTCTCAACACTTTAAATATTTCTCTCCACTGCCCTCTTCTTACATGGTTTCTGAGAATACGTTGGATATAATTCTTATCTTAGCCCCTCTATAGGTAAGCTGGATTTTTATTTCCCTCTGGCTTCTTTTAGGATTTTTTTCTTTATCTTTGCCTTTTCTGTACTTTGAATATGATTATGTGTAGGTGGGTTTGTCTTTGGCATTCATCCTGCCAATTTTCTCTGAGCTTCCTGGAACTGTCATTTAGTGTTTGACATTAATTTGGAAAAATTCTATCATTGTTGTTTCAAGTATTCTGTCCTTTTCTCCCCTTCTTCCTCTTTTGGCATTCTGATTAAACATATGTTATACCACAGTTTGTAGGTATTCTGTTTCTTTTTTTTTTTTGTCTTTTTTTTTTCTGTTTGCTTTTCAGTTTCAAAATCTTCTATCGATATATCTATCCACAAGCTCAGAGATTCTTTTCTTGGTGGTCCAGTGTACTAATGAGCCCATCAAAGGCATTCTTCATTTCTGTTACAGTGTTTTGGATCACTACCATTTCATTTTCATCCTAAGTATTTCTATCTTTCTGCTTACAATACCCATCTGTTCTTGTATGTTGTCTACTTTCATTAGAGCTCTTAGCATATTACTCATAGTCATTCTAAAATCCTAGTCTAATGATTCCAACACTCCTGTCATTCCTGACTGTGGTTTCAGTGTTTTCTCTGTCTCTTCAAACTATGTTTTTTGCCTTTTAGTATGCCTTATAACTTTTTGTTGGAAGCCAAATGTGACGTACTGTGTAAAAGGAATTGCAGTAGTAGGATGGTGAGGTGTGGGGGCTGGGGAGGTTTTCTGAAGTCCGATGATCAAGTCTAAGTCTTTTGGTATGCTTATGTCTCTAGATTGTAAACTTCACCAGTGCTTCCCAGGTTGTTTTACTCTTTTAGGGGGGGACAGGAAGGCTGGAGGGAGCTGGGGTAGGTATTTCCCTTCTTCTTATGAGGTTCGGCTTTGGTAAAGACCTGAAAGGTTAGGCCCTGGTCAAATAGTTTCTCTCTTGTGGGCAGACCTTGTCAGGATGGACAGAATGCTCTGGTGTATTTCCAAAATGGCCACCTTTCCTTTCCCACTTCTGAAGCAGGAGGGAGATTTTCTTCCTATCTTTACTGTGACAGCCTGATAGAGCCACTGGACATATAACAAAAGGTGAGTGTGCTGCTCTGTGACTGGGCTCCCTGGAGGTCTGAATGCTCAGACTTGTCCACCCTGTGCCCCCAGCAGTTCAGTTACAGCTCAAGTTGTCCTGCCCTGCTCCTGATTTCCACAGAGGCCTCTGCTCATGGATTTCTGTGCCAGCAAGTTTTGATTTTGTGTATCTTCCTGTTTGTCTCTCCAGTTTGGGAGGTAGCATTTTCCAATGTGGCCTCAATTCCTTGACAGATATAAGAAAAGTCAAGTGGTTTTTTTTCCCCAGTTAGTTTAGCTATTTACTTATGGTTAGGATGGGGTAATGACATCCACACTGCTTAAATGCTGGACCAGAAACAAGAAGTCCTCTTTCTTCTTTTTCCATATGGACATTTACAGCTATATATTTGTCTGCTTTAACTGCATCCTGTGAGGTTTTTTATGTTGTGTTTTCTTTTTTGTTCATCTCAAGATAGTTGCCAATTTCCTTTGTGGTGCTTCAGCTTTCTATGGGGGGGAGTCATTTCTGTTCTGTCACTGGATTAATTTCAGAGAGTGTCAGTGCCTCCAGGCCCTGAGGTTTATTTACATCTACACCTTTTGACAGTAGTTTCTGAGAATAGGGGAACTGAAAGGAGACATGAGTGACTGGAGAGGGGGGAGTATGACTTAAGCTCTCGCTTTTGAAGCCATGCTGTAGCTTGTGGCCTCTACCCCAGAGATTCTCAACTAGGCCATATCGTCCTTCAGGTGGAATTTGGCAACATCTGGACATGTGTTCGGTTGCCATACTGGATGGAGGAGTGGCGTGCAACTGGCGTCTAGTGAGTAGAGGCTGGGGATGCTGCTCAACACCCCATAATGCACAGGGCAGCCCCTCACAGCAGAGTTGTCTGGTCCAAAATGTCAGTAGTGCTGCCATGGAGAAACCTTTTGTAACACCTTACATTAGCAGGACTGTATCCTGCTCACTAAGCACCCACCTGTGTAGTATCTCAGTCCCTCTTCACAGTGATCCCTGAGGTAGGTGAAATGTCACAATCTGAGGTGAGAGGAGTGAAGCCTTAAAACTGTAGCAACCTGTCAGTTGGTAGCAGAGCCTGGATGACCACCTGCCAGTCTGATTGTTACCCCCAAAGGCCATAGTTACCTGGGTCTCCACTCGCTCTGTCCACTCCATCTTTCAAAAGCAGATCAACATGCATTGTCCTGTGAGTAGATGTCTGGAGCACTGGTTGCCTGAGGGGCCTCTCCTAGCTAAGAATGCTTCACATGGTCTTGTGATCCTCTGCAAACACAGTGGAGAGACTCCCTGCAGGCCATGTGGCATTTGGCACGGAGTGGGCATACAGTACATTTCTGTTGAGTAAATTAAGAGTAGCTTGGTGAGCTCTAGGAGCTTGAAATGTAGGTTGTAGGTATCTCCAGAAGAGGCTGGAAAATGAGACAGGACCCTAGGATTGACAGGGCAAGAGAAATCGCGGACTGTACATGGGTTGTTTTGCCTCAAGGATTTTAATTTGGTTATTATTAATATAAAAACCAATTATTATAATTTGGTTATAATTCATTATTCCCCTTGTTAAATTCCTCACACTTCAGCTTCCTCTTCTTATTGAATTGTTCATACTAGTACTTTTTAACCTTTCTTAAAAGACCAGTTTTTACTCTACTTAAAAATTCACTGTGGCTTCAGATTTTGTCCCCTAAAGATCTTACTGGAACATTACTTCAAGAAAAATCTTTTGTGGTACTTTTAAAGATTTTATTTATTTATTCATGAGAGACACACACAGAGAGAGGCAGAGACATAGACAGAGGGGGAAGCAGGCTCCCCACAAGAAGCCTGATACAGGACTAGATCCTGGGTCCCCGGGATCACACCCTGAGCCGAAGGCAGACGCTTAACTGCTGGGCCACTCAGGCATCCCTTTTGTGGTATTTTGACATCAGTTATCATGAAATTATCCTGACATTGAATCCGTATGTCTTCAGGTAACTGGTCTCTATGTTCGCATCCATAAAATGGGATATGGTCCTTTGTTAGTTAACTGTGGCCTTTCCCGAGGATAAATGATTTAGAGCATGTGAAAGCATTCTCAACAGTGCTGTGTAAATGGCCAGGTCCCTCCAGTTATGAGTAACTGTGAAAAATTGTATTCATATGAATTATGCAGTATAACCAGTTGTCGTGCAATTATTAAGGTAGTTTGCTAGAATGAAACAAAGTGCATTCAGATTTTGTGTTTCTTACAGTGCTAGCCTAGTAATTTGATGAAAAGATCTCAAGCTATATCTTACTTTGGACTGTCCTGAGAAATACAAGAGCTTGACCTTGACCTTTGTTTCTCCATAGGTGTTACAGAACATTTTGGACACTGAAAAGGATTATGCTAAAGAACTTCAGTCTCTACTTGTCACTTATTTAAGACCCCTGCAGTCCAATAACAAGTAAGATTTACATTTTAAACCCCTTGCTAAATAAAGCAAGATAATGTCAGCATCCAGAGTTATTGCTCTTATGTCACTGAATAATTGATTTTGCCCTTTAGAAGAATTTCCACAGATCACAGGTTGCCAAGAACACGGTCAGGGCAACGGAAATTACACAAGATGTTGCTGCTGGAGAGCTTGGCTTTCTTTCTCTTTTGCCTGTGGAAGGAATGAGCACATCTGCATTTCTGTCTGTAGCAGTTTTTATCATTTCTGTCTGTACAGTTTTTAAAAGCGATATATGCAGTTTTACCTTGCACACACGGATCCTGCTAGTGTTTTTATGCAGAAAACATATAAACTGGAAAGTTTTGTGCTCCCCCTGACCTTTGCTTGCTGGGGCAGAAACTCTTCCCCATGGTCTGAGAAGGGAAAGCATGTGGCATTTTGTGAATGTTTGTTAAGGGCACCTCGAGGTCGTATTTCATTCAGACCAAAGAGAATGATAGAACTGTTAAAATGTTTGTGTGTTTGTTTTATTTTTTTTTTTAATTTTTTTTATTTATTTATGATAGTCACAGAGAGAGAGAGAGGCAGAGACACAGGCAGAGGGAGAAGCAGGCTCCATGCACCGGGAGCCTGACGTGGGACTCGATCCCGGGTCTCCAGGATCGCGCCCTGGGCCAAAGGCAGGCGCTAAACCGCTGCGCCACCCAGGGATCCCTGTGTGTTTGTTTTAAATAAAATACTCAAACCTTATTCTGGTCTTAGAAATGTCTGAAGCTTGAATTGAAAACTTCACTTTCACAAAAGAAAAACATTGACCATTTTTTTTGTGCTTGTAGGCGTGGCCTATTTAACAAATAGTGGCTAACTGCATTTGTGTTTTTATTTTAATTGATTACACTTTACTAGAGATTATGATCTATAAGTCAAATAGAAAATTGAGCCACAGGCCCTTAAACTGCAGGACAAAAGCCTTCTCCTTCCCCTCAGTAAGAGTTTACTTTTGCTGGACAGCTGCCTCAGCTATTGGACTTCAGGCTTAAATAAATTTAACATATTTCGTGATTTTTTTTCCTCCCTTTTTTTTTCCAAATCATGTTTGCTAAGGCATAAGGTCTTGCTAAATTTCCCAGTTGGTTATTTTCCATGGCACTATGGGAATCTTAACTTCGGTATGAAAGGATTTTGTATTCCTGTGTTTTGTAAGCATTGAAACATGATCAACAACAAAGTGTCTTTTGTTATTATTATGTAAAACATGAAGTTAATCCTGTGAATCATACTTATTAGAGCTGAATGGAAGGAACCTCAATGAATCATTGAGTCTAGTGCCCTGGAAGAAATGACTATCCCCATTGAACAAATAAGGAAACTGAAGTCCAGAGGCTTATTGCTGTACCCATCACACAGCCAGTAAGTGGCCAGACTCGACCAGCTGCACCTCCTGCCGCTGATTGAAATGTGCCTTCCATTTCGTAGAGGTGACAGACAGGGGCAGGAAACCGAGGTGATGACCCTGAGAGGGGAGATGGGAAAGTTTCAAATGAAGGAGGCAAGAAGCCTGACTCAGAACTGTGCTGTTGCCATGTAAATTCAGAATACACTTGGGGTCTGTTTCTACCAGCTGTCTTTCTGGACAGAATGACTCGAGCAAACCAGACTGTTTACTGTCTGATCCTAAAGGGACCAAGAAAGCCCCCAATCAGGTTCAGTTCGACTCCCCAGTCACCTTCTTGGGGCCATGAGAGAAGGAAGTCAGGGAAGCTGGCTGGCTGAATGTTTCACTTTTGATACCCATACTAGGGGTTTTCCAGCTTGTGGTTCAGAAGGGCATGATGGCAGAGGAACTGGGCACTTCTTATACTCGAGGGGTTACTGGTAAGGTTTGTGTGGGGCTTCCTTTTCTTTGTCAGCAAAAATTACTCTCTTGGAAACACTCCCCTATTATATGAAGAATAAAGAATGTGTGGCTGACACTGGCCTTCTAAATCTTCAGAAAAGTTTTCTTCCAAAAAGTGTTTAAGAACATGGGCTCTGGAGTTAGAATGTTGTGGTTTAAGTTCTGGCTTCACCCTTCACTAGCTTCGTGACTGGGTGATTTGCTTTAACCTCTCTGTGCCTGGGTCTCCTTACATGTAAGATGGAGACAATAGCATGCACCTCATGAGGTTGTTGTCAGGTTAAAATGAGTTATTATTTGTGAAACACCTGCAGAAGTGTTAAGTGCTGTGTGAGTGTTGTTGGTGCATGTAATCACCTACCATTTGGTGGGGGAAAATGGAGAAAATTCATAGTACAGAGGCTCTGGATAAAATTGTTCAGTTGGCCTTTATTTGCTCCATTCCATCCCACAAACAAACAAGCAAGAAAACAAGCAAATAAATCAGTACTATTTTCTTCTCCTCTACTTCCTCTCATGAAGATTTCCTTTTATTGATTTATGAGCATTAAATTGGGAGAAAGTGGATTTTGCAATTTTTCCCTGTGCAGTCTATGAGAATATATAATATCTTTCAATTAATCTCCCAGCTCCTCTAGAAGAGAATACTCAAAATTTTTTACATTTATTCCCCAGCTATGATGTATTTTGCCTATTTAGATACTAAATATTACACACTTGTTATTTGTTCACTCATTGCATTTTGAAACACCTAAATGTCTTTTATAAACACTTGTTTGCTCTGGGATCATTATTCTTATTATAGAAAAAAATCAAGGAAAGACACTTTTAAAAGTTGTTTAAGACCACAGAGTTGTTGTAAATTTAAAAGTGAAAGTTAAAATCTAGGGATTGCCCTTCCCTCATCCCATTTGCCAATTTTTAGCAAATAATCAGCTCACTAGACTAGAGGTAGATAACTGGAATCATCCTGAAGTTCTATTCACTGAAACTATGTATTATTTTTTTTTTCAGTCTGAGTACTGTGGAGTTTACATCTTTATTGGGGAACTTTGAGGAAGTATGCTCATTTCAACAGACACTCTGCCAAGCCTTGGAAGAATGTTCAAAGTAAGTGTTGGGTGTTGCCATTAGGATAGCCAGCAATACCATTTCTTTGGTGTCTTTTGTTTACCCTTTACCTGTTGTCTTAGACAGGGGTACTTTATATTTACTCATTTGTTACAACGTTGATAAATTGTCCTGTATAGAGAAAACCCACTAGGTGGTGGTATTTACAGAGCCAAACCACTAATGCATTGTATATCAGGGCTCTACATGCAGTACGTTTTTTTCTGATTTTATTTAAAAATTGTTTCGGTTTTCTGCTCCTGATCAGTGTAAGAGGCAAATAAGGTCTCAACTGACCATGGACGATGCCTTTGACATTGATTAGATATTTTCTTTTGTATACTGCAAATTACTTGGAAAAATTAGTCAGATGATTCATTCAGTTGCATAAGCTGCTTTTTCTCTTTATATCACTCCTGCTATCTTGTCTATTATATTAATAGTAGAAATACACAAAAAAGTGGGGAAAGGAAAGTATATCTATGTGACCCACAATACATATTTGATGGCTAGCTCAATAGTTGAGGTGTTCAACTTCATATACAAAATGGACTGTAAAGATCATCAGGCAATATATTTTTGTAGCAAGATTAATTTTCCAAGCATTGTATCTCGGAGAAGTTTCATTGTCTACAGGGAGATTGGGGTGATTGCCTGTTTCTTGAGCTTTCTGGGACACAGGTGGTCATCCAGGAAGGAAGATGGTAAGAGCCTATACCAAAGAGACCTGAGGAGCCATCCTAAATACTGATACGGATCCAGCTTATTGATGTGGAAAGATAAGTCACTAAGTGAGAGGAACCAGTTACAAACTAGATTTGTAATCTTTGTTTTCCATTTTATAGAGAAACATGTAGAAGGAAGACAAAGGAATATGCCAAAATTGTTCTAATAGCTGTCTGTGAACAGTGGAATGCTGAATAATTTTTTTCTTGCACTTTTCTGATTTGTCTACAAATGAAGACAGGTGGCTTGTAACTTAAAATAATTAGTCTTGAGGCCATCCTGCCTAGCGACCACCAAGCCACGAAGACTGCATAATATTCCTTTGTGATGTGTCATTTTTAGATTTGATTTCTTTTGTCTGTCCTTTAACTTCATATAAATTAGCCAAGAGTATTTTTTGTGTGCCTGGCTAAAATTTTGAATATTATAATTTGAACAAATATCTTTAAAAAAAAAAAAACCCTACCTAGTAATTTCAAGTAAGCATCTAGCCCCTATTTATTGGTTCTGTGTTTGGTGGCTCAAGTTTAAAGTGGTGGTCAATTATCCCTTCAAAAAACAAAAAATAAGGTGGTGGTCAAGAACTTACATTCCATGGAGAAAGTGATTAGAACATACTTTCTCTTTTAACTTTCGCAAAATAATTCAAAAGGTTTGCATGTAGTCAGGCTTGATTGGTAATCCTCTTCCTTTGTCCCTTGTTTCATATTTTACATTCTGTGTTTCATCTGTCTTACTTACAGGTTTCCAGAAAACCAACACAAAGTAGGAGGTTGTCTGCTGAACCTCATGCCTCATTTTAAATCTATGTATCTGGCTTACTGTGCAAATCACCCCTCAGCTGTCAATGTACTCACACAGCACAGGTAAATTGTTAACTGTTTGCCCAAATAAGCCATTCTGCAGTGAGATCCTTTCCTAAAACCACTTCCTTTAGAAATCCAAGATGTCCAGTTGGACTTTTGATTATCCCCCTTCACAATTGCAGGAGTTAATCTGTCATTACGTGGATTGCTAGTCTGTCAGTGCAGCAGATCATTTCCTGAGCATCTGCTATGTGCAGAAACCGGTACTAGCTGAGGGGGGATACAGTAGCAAACAAGGAAGAGGAAGTCCCTTCCCTCCTGGAGCATAGAATCTCAAGGGAAATACAGACATGAAATGAAATGTCATAAACATGTGGCATTACAAAAGGGTAATTAAAAGGGTGCTGTGAGACTTTGCAGTGTGGTACCAGCTTAGTGTGGGATGAGGGAAGATCAGGGAAAGTTTTCCTGAAGCAAAACTCCATTTAGATCCAGTGTTTTAGCCTTTCCTCATCCCAGTGAATGATTGATCTGAGTTGCTGACAGAAGGCTAAAGTGCCTGGGTTCATTCCTTTTTTCTCTTTCCCTTTCTCTGGTGGGGGAAGCTTCAAACAGTGCTATGGCCAAAGGCAGATACTCATTACCCTGGAAGGGCAGAAGGAAACCAGCAGTGTGAACTATCTGGCAGGCGTTTTAAGCAACGGGCTGTGATAATAATTGTACACGAATATAAATTGTTCACAATTCATGGGGAACAATGAAATGGTATCTCCTTTAAGAGTCCTTGCGAGGGACCCAGATTAGCTCGTATCTCTCTTACCCTTCCTCACCATCTCCTTTCCCAGCCCTGATGCATTCACTGATGCATTCATCTGGACCAGAACCCTGGATGATAGGTTTAAAGATACAGTTTGGACTTTGAAATGGTGTGCTAGAAATCTAGTGTGGGGGTCGGGAGGAGGAAGACAACAGCAAGAACACCACACAGAGTCTCTTAGTACTTGACCCAGAAACGAGACTCAGAATGGATATGGATTCCTCAGGACTGGAAACCGGAAAGAATATTCTTCTCTTAATCTGGCTCAGACTTGAACCCCCAGAGCCAGACTGGAACACTAGTTGACACGAACCCTCAGAAGTGGTAGAAATTTGGGTTTTATCCTGGTTGGTTAGGAGTTTTATTGAATTTAGAGAGCCAATAAGTAAGGATTCTTAAGGTAGAATTCAGTGGGTCCTGCTTGGAGGTCAATTTTCTTCTCCTGATCAAAGTCATGAGTTCTTGTAGAATAGCAAATATGGAAGTTGGAGTTTAAAGAAGGAGAGGCCATGATTCTGAGTTATTTAGGCAAGTAGCTGAACTCCTTATAGCTAATACTAGCTAATAATAGCACTGACAGTGCACCAGGCACATAAGAGCCTATGAGGGAATTACTATTACTACCTTCACTGCTTTACAGATAAGACAGTGGAAGGTCAAGTAATCTGCCGGAGAGCTCATAGCTCTTAAGTAGTTGAGCCAGAATTAGCATCCAGGTCTATCACACTTCTAAAAAAATATTTTTATTAAGATATATATATATATATATATTCCCTACAAAGTATAATTTAAATGCAAATTTAAAGAATTACAATAAAATGAGCACTCGTATACACACCACCCAGCTTAAAAAATAAAACATTACCAAAAAAGAGAGAATGAAAGTGTTACCATTTCCTTTTTTATCTACCAGCCTTATTGAATTCTAATTCACATACCATGCAATTCACCCATTTGAAGCATACAGTTGAATTATTTTTAGCATATTCAGAGTTGTGCAACCATCACCACAATCAATTGAAGAACATTTTCATCACTCCCCAGACAATCCCATGCTCATTAGCAGGCACCCTCCATTGCCATTCCAAGGTAACCCCTAAAGTACTTTAAGTCACTCTGGATTTGCTAATTCTAGACATTTCATTTAAGTGGAGTCACACACCACAGGGCCTTTTATGTTTAGCTTTCTTTACTCATCATGTTTTCAAGCTTCATCATGTTGTAGTACTTATTTGCACCTCATTTTTTTAGAGATTTTATTTATTTATTAATGAGAGAGAGAGAGAGAGAGAGAGAAGCAGAGATACAGGCAGAGGGAGAAGCAGGCTCCTGGCAGGAAGCCCGACATGGGACTTGATCCTGGGTCTCCAGGATCACACCCTAGGCTGAAGGCAGGCGCTAAACCATTGAGCCACCCAGGGATCCCCCAGTACTTCATTTTTTAAATCCTCACAGAAGATTCCATTATTTAGATACTGCATATTGTTCTTCCATTCACTAGTATGTAGACATATGAATTGTGAATAACCTACTGGCTATGAACATCAGCTACAAGTGTTTGTGTGGACATCTGTTTTCATTTCTCTTGGTAGATACCTAGGAGTGACATTGCTGGGTCATATGATAACTCTTCTGTTTCACCTTCGGAGCAGTTGTCAGACTGTTTTCCAAAGTGGCTACACCAATTTATGTTCCCACCACCAGTGTATGAGAGTCCCATTTTTCTCCTCATCCCCACCATTTATTATTATCAGTCTGTTTGATTATAGCCATCCTTATGGGTATAAAGTGATCTCTCATTGTGATTTGGTTTGCATTTCCCTAACGAATAATGATGTTAAGTGTCTTTCATGGGTTTATTGGCCATTTGTATATCTTCATTTGGGAAAACATCTATTTGGATCCTTCACTTACTTTAAAATCAGATTATTTGTTTTATTGAGTAATTATCTGCGTACTGTAAATTCACCATTTTATTTATTTTAAAAGATTATTTATTTTTAAAAGATTTTGTTTATTTATTCATGAGAAATACACAGAGTACTTACACAGAGTACGTCACTCTGGATTTGCTAATTCTAGACATTTCATTTAAGTGGAGTCACACACCACAGGGCCTTTTATGTTTAGCTTTCTTTACTAGTCATGTTTTCAAGCTTCATTGTGTTGCAGTACTTATTTGTACCTCATTTTTTTAAAGAGATTTTATTTATTTATTAATGAGAGAGAGAGAGAGAGAGAGAAGCAGAGACACAGGCAGAGGGAGAAGCAGGCTCCTGGCTGGGAGCCCGACATGGGACTTGATCCCGGGTCTCCAGGATCACACCCTGGGCTGAAGGCAGGCGCTAAACCGCTGAGCCACCCAGGGATCCCCCAGTACCTCATTTTTTAAATCCCCACAGAAGATTCCATTATTTAGATACCTCATTTTTTAAACAGATTTTATTTATGTATTAATGAGAGAGAGAGAGAGAGAAGCAGAGACACAGGCAGAGGGAGAAGCAGGCTCCCTGCCGGGAGCCTGATGTGGAACTTGATCCCAAAACCCCAGGATTATACCCTGAGCCAAAGGCAGATACTCATCCACTAAGCCACCCAGGTGTCCCTATTTATTTATTTTACAGAGAGAGTAAGAGAGAGTGCGTGAACACACACACACACACAAGCTGGGGAGAGGAGCAGAGGGGGAGGGAGAAAAATCCTCAGGCAGACTCCCCACTGAGTACAGAGCCCCACATGGAGCTTGATCCCACAAACCTGAGATCATGAACCAAAATCAAGAGTCGGGTGCTCAACTGACTCAGTCACCCAGGCATCCCAGAAATGCACTATTTTAAAGTGTATAATTAAGTGGTTGTTAATATATTCACCAGGTTGGGCAACCATCACCACCATTTGGTTTCAAAACATTTTCATCTCCCCCAAAAGAAACCTAGTAGCCAGTAGTGGTCACTTTCCTTCTTTCCAGTGGCTAATGATGTTGAACATGGTTGCACATGCTTGTTGGCTATTATAAGACCTTTGAAAATATGTTTGTTTAAATCCTTTGCCTGTTGTTTAGTTGGGCTATCTTTTCATTGTTGAGTTGTAACACTTCTTTATATATTCTTCTTTATATATTCCTCATATCAGATACATGATTTGCAAAAATTTTCTCCCAGTTTATATGTTGTCTTTTCACTTTCTTTTTTTTTTTTTTTTTTTTTGTCTTTTCACTTTCTTGATGGTACCCTATGAAGCACAAAAGTTTTAATTTTAAGTTTAATTTTGATGACATCCATCATACCTATTTTCCTACTGTTGCTTGTGGTTTTGATGTTTTAGCTAAAAAACTATTGCTTAATCCAGGTCATGAGAATTTATGCCTATTTAAGAATTTTATAGTGTTATCTCTTACATTTAGCTCTTTAATCCATTTTTGAGTTAATTTCTGCATACGGTATGAGGGAGGGGTCCAACTTCATTCTTTTGTGTGTGTAAGTCTAATGTCCCAGCACCCTTTGTTGATTTCTATTCTTATAAATTTATTACATTGTTTTATGTCTCAGAATTGGATCTATCTTGGTGAATGCTCCACTTGAGCTTCAGAACAATGTATATTTTTCTGTGGTTAGATGAAATATTCTATAAATGTAAATGAGATTACTAGGTTGACGGCCTGTCTACTTCAGCTATGTCTTTTTTTTTTTTCACCCCAGCTATGTCTTTACTAATTTTCTATCTGCTGGATCTGTTGATTACTGATAGAGGGATGTTGAGGTTTCTAACCACAATAGTGGATTTATCTGTTTCTCCTTTCAATTCTATTAATGTTTGCCTCGTGTATTTTGTTGTACCGTTGTTAGGTGTTTTCACATTAAGGATTGTTTTGTCTTGTTGGGGAATTGGCCCTTTTATCTTTATGTAATGCTCCCTCTTTATCCCTCATAATTTTCTTTGTTCTGATGTAGCTTTTTCTGAAATTAATGTAGCTAACTCAGCACATTTTTGACATATATTTTTCATCCTTTCCCTTTTATTCTATTTATATCTCATAGACAATATACAGTTGTGTCTTGTTTTTTAATCCACTCTGACAGCCTTGTCTTTTAATTGGTATATTGAGACCATTTACATTTAAAGTGATTATTGATATAGTTGGATTCATGTTTACCATGTTTATAACAGTTTTCTTTTTAAATATTTTTTAAAGATTTTATTTATTCATGAGAGACACACAGAGAGAGGCAGAGGAATAGGCAGAGGGAGAAGTGGGCTCCCCGCAGGACTCGATCCCAGGACCCCGGGATCCCGGGACCTGAGTCAAAGTCAGATGCTCAACCACTGAACCACTCATGTGTCCCTATAACTGTTTGCTATTCATTGTACTTGTTCTGTTTCTTTACTACCCCACTTTTACTGACTTCTCTGGTTTTAGTTAAATGTTTTATGTGACTTCATTTTTCATTTTATCTTCTCTCCTAGCATATTATACTTCTGAAAAAAACTTTAGTGGTTTCCCTAGAGTTTACAATAGCCATTTATAACTAACAGCACTTTCATATAACACTTTGATTTCATAGGTAGTATTCTCAATTCCCCCTCATCTCTTACAACATTGTTCTCATTCACTTCATTTATCCATAAGGTAAAATCACCTGATATATTGTCACTATTATTACTTTGAACAGTTATCTATTAGATCCATTAAGAATCAGAAAAGGGGGGGACCGCTGGGTGGCTCAGCGGTTTGGCGCCTGCCTTTGGCCCGGGGCGTGATCCTGGAGTCCTGGGATGGGAGTCCCGCGTCGGGCTTCCGGCATGGAGTCTGCTTCTCCCTCTGCCTGTGTTTCTGCCTCTCTCTCTCTCTCTCTGTGTCTATCATGAATGAATGAATAAATAAATAAATAAATAAATCTTTAAAAAAAGAATCAGAAAAAGGTTTTCTTTCACTTACATGTATTATTCTCTGGCACTCTTCCCTTTTTATGTAGGTCTAAGTTTACTTCTCTCTGAAGAACTTTTTTTAACAATCTTTGTGAAGGTGGTCTACTGGTGATAATTTCAGTTTTTGTTTGCCTGAGGAAGTATTTTTCCTCCACTTTTTTTTTTTTTTAAAGTAGGCTCTACTCCCAGTGTGGAGCCCAATGCAAGGCTTGAACTCATGATTCTGAGATCAAGACCTGAGCAGAGATTGAGTCGGACTCAGAACTGACTGAGCCTCCCAGGTGCTCCTCTCCTCCACTTAAAAAAATTCTTTTCCCTTTTATTTTTATTGTGGCAGAAAATATATATAGCATGAGATATACCCTCAACAGATTTCTAAGTGTAAGAACAGTATGCGAGGAGATTTTTCTATGATCTTTGCCTTGAGAACTTGAGTGGACTCTTGGATGCAAAACCCATGCAAGTATTGGGATCCTAAGACTAGGCCCCTGGGAGTTTTTAACTGTTCAGCTAGTCCACATGTAGACTCTTAAAATTCATCAAAATTAGCATTTGAGTGTTTCTACCAGTTACTGGCTCCCATGGCTTCTTCAGGGAAGCAGATCTCTGTTTTAATTCTCTGTATTTACCTGCCTTTCCAGATTTGGGGTGGAGGGGTCATCTCATTTCCTGGTGGATCTAAGGAAAGTCATTGATTTTCAATTAGTCCAGTTTTTTTTTCTTCCTTGGGAGAATAGTAAGGATGCCTTCCAAACTCTATATGTCAGAGCTGAAACCAGAAGTCCTTCAATGATTTTTTTGAATTCTGTTTTTGGTGGTTGCTTTGAGACTTTCCATATATATCCTAACTTATCAGAATCTCCTTTATATTCACACTAAATTAATTCTAGTGTGATAAACTAATTTTACTCCTCGTATACCCTGTGTCTTCTCATTTGGGGCTACTGTTATACATATTATATCTATATGCTATAAACCCAGAAATACATTGTTGTAAATATTATTTTATGTAATGCTATGTGTATTACTGAAACAGAGAGGGAAAGGAGAACAAGGATATATTTAGAGCATCTGTTACATTAACATTCACTTTTAGTAGGTGTTTATCTTAATTTCTTCCTGTGGATTTGAGTTACTATCTGGTATCATATCCTTACTCCAATAGTGCTTTCCTCCCACCCACTGCCACTGTGCTGTGCTTGTAAAATATATTACATTTCAATGTTACAGGCCCAATGATATTGCTTTACACAATCATTTTTATACTAGTTAAGAGAAAAAGGAGAAATATGTAAATATGTCTTTCACAATTGCATGACTACCTTTGCTGGTGCTCTTTTTACATGTAGATTTGAATTTACATTTGGATTTACTTAATTTTCTCATGTAACTTTAATATTTTCTTGTAAGCTGGGTCTTCCAGCAAGTAATTCTTTGGTTTTGTTTATTGGGGAATATTTCCATTCCACCTAAATTTTGGAAAAATAGTTTGGATGGATATAGAATTCTTGGTGGGCAGTTTCATTTCTTTACCTTGAGTATATGTCATTTCACTGCCTCTGGGCCCATATTAATTCTGATGAGAGATTAGTGGTTAATCTTATTCAGGTTCCCTAGCCTATGATCAGTTTTCTCTTTCTATTTTTAAGATTTTCTCTTTTTTTTTTTTTGTCTCTCAGCATTTTTACTACAATTTGTACATGGATCTCTTTGCACCTGTCCTACTTGGAATTCATTGAGTTTCTTGGCTATATAGATCAACATTTTCCTCAAGTTTGGGGTTTTCAGTCATTATATCTTCAAATATTTTTTTTCTGCTCCATTCTCTCTCCTCTCCTTTGGGACTGTCATGATTCATATGTTTTTGTGCTCAAAGATGCCCCACATTTCTCTGAGGCTGGTTCATTTTTCTTTATTCGTTTCTCCCTGCCCCCCCCCCCCGTTTTCTCAGATTGCATTATCTCTCTGAATCTATCATTAAAGTTACTGATTCTTTCTTCTGTCAGTTCGCATCTACCACTGAGCAGCTCCAGTGAATTTTAAAATCTCAGATATTGTATCTTTTAACCCCAGAACTTCTATTTGGTTCTTTTTTTAAAAAAAAACAATTTCTGTCTCTTCACTGATACTCTCTGGTAAGACATTGTCATTATAGCTTCCTTTAGTTCTTTAAGCATGGTTTCCTTCTTTTGTTGTTGTTTATTTTTTTATTGGAGTTCGATTTGCCAACATATAGTACAACACCCAATTTTCATCCCATCAAGTGCCCCCCTCAGTGCCTGTCACCCAGTCACCCCATCCCCCCACCCACCTCCCCTTCCACTACCCCTTATTCATTTCCCAGATTTAAGAGTCTCTCGTGTTCTGTCACCCTCTCTATTTCCCACTCATTTTCTCTTCTTTCCCCTTTAATCAGCATGGTTTCCTTTTGTTCTTAGAGCACATTTATAATGGCTTTGAAGTCTTGTAACTCTCACAGACAATTTTTATTATCTCTTTTTATCTCTTGTGTATGGGTCACACATTCCTGTTTCTTTGCATGTTACATATTTTGTTGTTGTTGTAAACTAGACACTATGCAATTTTAGCGTTAGAAACTCTGGATACTGATTCCTTTCTCTCCTCTTGGGGGTGTGTTGTTGTTATTGTTTGCCTATTTGTTTAGTTACTTGATAGTCTCTCTTAGTGACGCCTGTTTCACCCACAGTGTGCACCTCTGACGTCATCCTTCAGAGAGCATAGCCCTGGTCATGCACACAGTCAACCTGAAAGGATGGTGGTTTTAGCAGGGTTCTCTTTGACCATCTCTCCCTGATTTTCCTGTTAAGCTGTCTACCCAATTCTGCATCAGATCCAGCTGTTAGGCCCCACTAATTTCCAGTGGATTGCTCTCATGGTTTTGACAATCCCCTGTGGGGCATAAATTGATCTGTCATCCAATCCAATGAAGTTCAGGCAGGGGTAGTTTTTGAGACAAATCTTTGAAGTGTGTTCTGACCCTTCTTAGCTGTGTCTTTCCTTGGTACTTTCTAGTGACCTAACTAGCCTATGGTTTACATTCTTGCTCTTAATTAAGAAGAGCTGCCGGCATCCTCTTCTTTTCCTCATCACCAAAATCTTCATTGTTTTTGCAAGAACTTTTAGGTTTGGATTCCCTCACACTCTTTTTCTTTTATCCTTTTTTTAAAAAGTAGGCTCTACACCCAACATGGGGCTCTAGCTCATGACTGTGAGATCAGGAGTCACATGGTCTACCAACTGAACCAGCCAGGCGCCCCTCCCCACACTTTTTTTTTCTTTTTCCTTTTTTAAAAATTTAAATTCAATTAGCTAACATCTGGTACATTTATTTCTGATGTAGTTTTCACTGATTCGTCAGTTGCATATAACACCCAGTGCTCATCATATCACATGCACTCTTTCATGCCCATCACCCAGTTACCCCATTCCCTCATCCCCCACACTCTTTTTCAACTAAAACCAGTTCCTCTGGGGAGAGCCTCAGAACTCTCTGTTCCTGTAGGCTGCCTTCCTCCCTGGGAAAAATCTTTGTGCCACTGTTTTGGGCACTGGGTAGGGCACTAGCCTCTGGTCTTCTCTGCTTGCCTCTCTCAGCACAGAACCTCTGCCCAGCAAGTGAGTAGGGGTGAAGGTGTTGGGTCCCAGTGTTTTCAGCCTGCCACTGTAGGGATAGAGCCTTCTTCCTATGCCTGTGTGAGAGGCTGAGTAGAGAAGGAAGCCTCCACCTCTTAGCCATGCTGGCTAGGAATTGGCTTCTTCAGCTTAAAGTTTAAGCAGATGAGATATGCTAGTGAGGTATTGTGTCCTTGGATTGGGAGCTGAGGGGAGAGGGAGGGAGACCTGAAGTCTTGGCCACACTTGCAAGAGGTAGAGCCTCCATCAAGCTGAGTGGGGAGGGAAGGAGAGAGGAAGATGGCAAGTTCATGGTCAAATGCCAGGTACTCTCCTTGTTCTGAGCATTGGAATGTTTTCTTGAATAAATGTTCTTTCACTTATCATTATGCCATTAGGACAATTTCTGGAGACCTGAAATGGTTGCTTTTATAGTTTCCACCAACCTGCAGGTTTGTGTGGGGATTAAATAAGATAATGTCTACAAAGTACCCAGTATTTAGCACAAGGCAGTTGTCACCACTCTTTATTTCTACTTTATTCATTTGCTACCAGCCATTAGTTACTTTTTAAAAAGAAAGTTGTATGTGGCATTTCCAGCATACAAAATACAGAAATAAAATAAAGTCCACCCAGGTAGCCACCATTCAGCTTAACAAACAAATTTTAGCTGCAGTCGTAGTCCTATATGTACTCTCTCCTATTTCCTGTTCCTCCCTCCCATGCCACAGGGAACCACAGTCCTGAATTTGGTTTTATCATTTCCAGAAATATTTTCATACTTTACTATCTATCTTCAATTAAGAAAAAAAAATACCCAGAAGCATTTTTCCTGTGGTGGATAAACATCTTGTGTGTATAAAGACAAATTTCTTAATACCAATAAAAAGAGATCCCCCTCATGTTAGAATATGAGCACACTTTCTTTTCCTTTTAACCTGAGAAGGTCAATTCCAGAAAGAAATGGTGTACCTCCAGGAGCCGACTTCTATAGTGTTCAGAGAAGTTTCAGTTGTAACTCTGTGTGCTAGAATGTTATGACTGCATTTACCCACATTAGGATTTTAATTTTGTAAATAACAGTAGAGATTCCTTCAACCATTATGATTTAAAGTTTGTTACAGGGATGCCTGAGTGGCTCAGTGGTTGAGTGCCTGCCTTTGGCTCAGGGCATGATCCCGGATTCCTGGGGTCGAATCCCACATCGGGCTCCTTGCATGGAGCCTACTTCTCCCTCTGCCTGTGTGTCTGCCTCTCTCTGTCTCTCATGAATAAATAAACAAAATCTTAAAAAAATAAATAAAGTTTGTTAGAGAGTTAATTTAAAGTTTCTCAACTTTGGGGGGATTATCATATCCTATTTGCTTCATTTTGGTTAGTGGTGTTTTTTGAGAATTTTATAATATACCTTGAAATGATGGAAGACTCATTGGAGTCCCATAGAACTGAATTTTTATATTACCTTTTATTTCTATATAAGGGATGAAAATTAAATTGAAATCCTTGGAGGTTTCCCCAGATGTGTTTCTCATATAATCTCAGCTCTTTTACATGTATCTTGTGGGCAATTTATGCTGAAGACTAGAGGCAAGGTATAGGTGAATGAAATTTCAGTCTAAAATCCTATTTTATTGTTTTTTTTTAAAAAAGCAAGATTTATTTACTTATTTGAGAGGGAGGGAGAGAGAGGGAGAGATAGAGGGAGAGAGAGAGAGAGGTGGGATAGGAGCAGAGGGAGAGGGAGAGAGAATCCCAAGCAGACTCCCCGCTGATCATGGAACCCTGATGTGGGGCTCGATCTCATGACCCTGAGCTGAAGCCAAGAGTCGGGTGTTTAACTGGCTGTGCCACACAAGCACCCCTAAAATCCTGTTTTAGATGAAAGTGTCAGCCGAAATAAGGACATTGGTGGATTTCTGTTCTTTCCCTGCCGAAATCTGTGGATGCTTAGACACTGAATTCCACTGGAGCCTTAACCGGCCAGTCAGTTGAACTTCTTCCTTTCGGCCTGCAGATGGCAGCATCATACCAGAAATATACCTGACATTTGGCAAAGACCTACTACAGCTTTGAAATTCATTACGTGTTGGTACCTTGTTAAAAATGCAGTGATGTATCATCTGAATATGGATATAGAAGCAGACCCCAACTTTGATGTGTCCCCATATTTACATATATTTGAATGGCTGCCCCAGTCTTTTGTTATCCCTTGGTTGAGGTCTTTTGGGATTTCCCCTCTCTTTCCCTTTCAGGCTTATTACTGTAGCTCTTGTTTCTTCCTGGGAATAAGTGCTCCCTTACAAAAATACCCACTTCTCTCTCGTGCTTTGGTGTGTCTCCCATCCTTTTCGCGAGGGAAGGGACTCAGATTGAAAGAGAGAGCAAGGTGGGCAGCCCGGGTGGCTCAGCAGTTTAGCGGTTTAGCGCCGTCTTCAGTTCAGGGCGTGATCCTGGAGACACCGGGCTCCATGTCACCACTGTGCCCGGTTCCTCTTGTTGTCTTACTGTTTACCCTGTTGTCAGCAATGAAGACTTGGAGGAAAAACCCAGAGTTGTGTTGTGCATTCGTTCCGGGGACAAGGAGCCTAGGGAACATTCTGAGACTGGGTTCGGTTCTTTCTGTGTCTTTGAGGAACCGGGGGAGGGAGCGCACGCGGGACAGATCACAAACAAAAAGTGGCGGGGATGAAAAAGAAGCAGACAGCCTTGGCTCTGGGACTAGATGAATGAATAAAGTGATAATAGGGATCCACCTAACCCATTTGAGTGGCATCCCTGGGATTTCCCACTGGCCAGAGGTCCAGGCCTTCAGCTCCTCAGGCCTCACTTCCCCCTTTCCAGGCCACAGTGATTTCCATGAAAGCAGGGCAGGGGAGGAAGGAAGTGTAGGGAGGGAATATCTAATCCTTTTCCAGCTATTTTAGGTAGACTTCTCATCCTCAAAGTAGAAATCTATGCAAAGATTCCACAGAAACACTCTTATATGATATGGTTAACCTCTGTAGAAGTATTAGAAGTTAGGATCATTTTCTGGAGCTTTCTAGCCTAACCCCAAACATCCCAGAGCCCCATCCACCATGCATTCTGTGAGATAAATGTATATTGAATCTAAAACAGCATTCATACATTGAGAACTGCTTCTCTTATATCACATCATGTGTACAGAACATGTGAAGCTTGAAAAACAAGTTTTAACCTACTGACATTTCCAACAGGCTATATAAAATTAAAAACCGCATTTTAAAGACAGCTTGTTCTTTGATATAACAATAGATATTTGAATCTTACATTTTTGTATAATGACCTTAATTTGTGGATTAAGTTTATTTGGCCAAGTAAAATGTGTCTTGTAGGATCTAGTTATTGTAATGGGCAGTGGCTTTATTAAGACAGTTTTGTTCACTTGTTGCACTAGTAAAATGCTCATTTCTTCCCAATAGCCGATGATCTCATGTTAAATGGAAAAATTTTTTTTAAAATTTTTTATTTATTTATGATAGTTACACACACAGAGAGAGATACAGAGACACAGGCAGAGAGAGAAGCAGGCTCCATGCACCAGGAGCCCGATGTGGGACTCGATCCCGGGTCTCCAGGATCGCGCCCTGGGCCAAAGGCAGGCACCAAACCGCTGCGCCACCCAGGGATCCCTAAATGGAAAAAATTTTAAAGACCCTCTTTTATGATATTTAGCAAGCCTAAAAGTTAGAATGCGGCATGGAAAGTAATAACAAAATACACGTTAGCATTTGCTTTTAATTGTTGTAAGCCTTGTATCAATTAGTGTAGAACATCGAGGACAGGGGGCATTTATTTAGTCATGGAGAGAAAAAAAATAAGACTTGTTTACCTAATTGAAAAGAAATTAGGAAAGTGATTTTCCCTAAATTACATTTCTATTCAAATGCACTCTCCAAATTCAAGTTATTTTCCTAATTATATTTTATATGCAATGAATTTTTAAACCTCTTTGTGCACTTTATGCTCTTGGTTGGAAATTTAACATCAATTGAGTTTCCATTAAGCTGGAAATCACAGCTTAATGGTAGTTTTTAGAGATGTGATTTTAGCAAGGTATTTGTCTTGGCATAGTAATAACAGTAATATAAATGCATTTATAGACTACTTTAAAGTTTACAAAATACTTTTCTACACAAAGGCGTGTGGTGTCATGGAAAGACTTGAGGCTTTGACTTCAGACCTGGGCGTGAACCCCAACTTAGCCATTTACTTCCAATTACTCTTCCTGAGTCTCAGGCTTCTCATCTGTAAAATGAGGATAACACCTGGGTTGAAGTGCCACTGTGCATATTAAATAGGAATGAATGTTTGTGAATATCTTAGCATGAAACAAGTCACCTTCTGAACCCCAGTAGTGAATCTTCAGAATTTAGTAGGAAGTAGATTTAATCCCTGTCTTACAAATGAGTCAGCTGAGTCCAGGTAACTGATCCAGAGGCACCAGCCCTGTTTCATGACTCCAGGTCCAGAGCTCTTCCCTCCTCCCAGGGGCTTCTGGGGCAAGACGGCAAACATAGATACAATACTCAGCATGGATTGCCAGGTGTGGCCACTCAGATACCATCCAGCTTCCATCAAAGCAGTGATTCCTAGCCCATTTTCCCTCTGACATACATGTGACCCTGCATGGCTCCAGGTTGCTGGGGTGTTAGCTGAAACCCCATCCCTTTCTCTCCCACTCACAAAAGCCCAAGAAGGGAGTGTGTCTATTAATAGGATAACCTACAATCCATCCCATCCCCACCCCACCACCCAGTATTTTACTGCCAATAGCAAGTTTCTCTGAAAACCTTTCACCACTGATTGCAACATGCCATGGTTAGGAACTGCCTGCCTGAGCTGTCTTCTAGGGAGAATAAGTCATTTTGAAGTAGACAGTTCATGATCGAGAGTGATGAGAAAGATTGGTGGGACCAGTGGGAGGTAAAAAGTGTGGGCTTGAGTTTGTAGGCAATCAGAGGTTCTTGAGTAGAAAGCAACAGGATTAGAGTGGTAGTCTGCAGGACAACTTGGAAGCCAAAAAGGCTGGAAGCCAGGAGACCAGTTGGACTCTTGGAGTGAACCAGATGGTATGAGATAAAGGTCTGAACCGTGGCAGTGGCAGCGGGAATGGAAAGGAATCAACCTGAGACTGATTGGCTATGCACAAGCAAGCAAGGAGGCAGAGGGGGCCCAGTCAGAAGCAGAAGTTTCAGAATATGCTGTCAGGTAGGCAGTGGGTGTCCTTCTTTAATTTTATTTTGCACAAATGAATATTAAAATGATCTTGCAGCCCCAGGACTCAGGATCACGTTGCTAGAAAGGGACAATTAGGACGGTGCAAAAAAGCAGAAAAGAAAAGCCCAAGCTTATAGGGCATAGTTCATAACATATTAGTGGTCTTTTTCTTTTAACCCAATTGCTGCCTTATGGAACTGTCTGTGTAGCCTGCTGTGCTGGTTTCAGATCCTAGGCTAAGTGACTTTGTGGCTAGTCATAGGAACATGCAGCTATCTGAATTTTGAACTTGATTCTGAACATTACAAGTGGGTGCCCGATGATAGGGAGTATGCGGTGAGTTGCTACGCTTGGCATTTTACCAGTCAATAACCAGAAAGTTTGAAATGACTCAAGCTGTATGTGGAGGCCGTCTGATAGACTGTATGTCCCATGTTGGTGGGGGCAGTCTCCTTAATTGAGGGCAGGGATTTTTATTTCATCCACTGCTGTGTCCCCTGCAGAGAACAGAGCCCATTTATTTGTAGATGTCAATCAATGATTGTTGTATGCACAGATGAAGCCGGGGATCACAGTGACTCTGGCTTGCCACAGTAGCCCCAGTGCTGGGCACAAGGCTGATTGCATAGCAGGAGCTGAATAAAGGTTTATCAAATGGAACTGACATGAGTTGGACAGCATTTGGTTTAGCGAAACTGATTTCTGTCTGGTTTTATATTGTGCAAAATACAGGAAAATAATATTGGGTTGGGAATTCTTTACTTGGAACATTAAGCAGTAACAAAACCATGTTCATTCTTTTGCTAGTGATGATCTGGAACAATTCATGGAAAGTCAAGGTGCGTCCAGCCCAGGGATCCTCATTTTAACAACCAGCCTCAGCAAACCATTCATGCGACTGGAAAAGTATGTCACTCTCTTGCAAGAGTTGGAACGGCATATGGAGGTAAGAAGGCAGTGTGTGGGCCTCTGCTCTAGAGGAAGCAGCCAGTCTCCCTTCAGACTAACCCTGCTGAGGAATTCAGGAAAAGCCTTGGTTTCACATTTTACTTGATCCAGTCTTCCCTCTTCCTGGGCTTCTAGTATCCCTCTTTATGCAGCAAAATAGAAAGGGGGCATTCTTTTTCCCCCCTCTTAAGATTTTTTTATTTTTATTTAATTTATTTTTCCCATTTTTATTGACAAATAAAAACCATATATGTTTAGGTTGTACAATGTGATTTTTTTAAGTGTACCATGTGATGGTTTAATATCTGTAGACATTGTGAAATGATTCCCACAAGCTAGTTAATTCACACCTCCATCACCTCACACAGTTACAAGTATTTTTTTATAACACTTACAATATACTCTCAGTGAATTGCAAGTATACAATACAGTGCTAGAAACTATAACCACCATGCTGTACATTAGATCCCCGGAATTCATTCATCTTGCAACTAAGAGGTCCCTCCTTTACTACAAAATATTCGTGATCATTTGTCTTCCCAGCCTCAAACCCGGTGCTTCTCTCAAGTTGACTTAGGTTCTCCTCATCTGTCGATGGTGGTTCAGTCAAAATTGGCCAAGATTTTCTGTTGTTCTGGTATATGAACCAGCCTGATTGTGGGATATAAACAAAGCAAAGCATCAGAAAATATAAACACCATTTTCACTTATAGACAGGGATAAATATCTTGAGATCACTGCGATCATTCAGCTTTCTGAATTACAGCTTTCTGGGTTACACTGGAACATTCTGGAATCTCCTTAAAGACTCATAAACAGGATAACCAATATTAATTGATCTGTCTATGTATCCATAGACCTACATCAAATCCCCTCACATTTGTGTTTATAAACTTAGAGTTGATTGGCAATAGCTGCAGCATAGCTATAATCTTTCCTAAATATTAAGATTGGCAACGATGCCTGACCATTGAATACTGTTTCAGCAAGAGGCCAGATCCTTTTATTAAAACCCAATCAACAGGGATTGCTTCTAGAGTCGTCCTTGCACCATGGAGCATGGGTGTTTGAGGTGTGGGTGGGAGAGGAGGGCCCTCTGAGGGAGGCTGCGTTTACCCTAGTTGCTCTTCCTGTGTCTGAGGAAAGGTTTTGAGGTTTTAAAGGGTTTGATTATCTTTAAAGAAAAAGGTTGCACACCGCTGTTCTCATCAGCATTTGTAAGGATTGAAAGCGTGTACTCTGAGCAAAACCACATTCTCAGGTTGTTTGGCCTGCCGGAAAGCTGGAGGCAGCAGGGAGCTAGTGAGCAAAGCCTGCTGGGATGAAATTTCAGTTAGGCCTTGGGAAGGTGTTGACCTCTGGATGCCTTCCCAAAAGCTAAACCAGTTTGCTGAACCGTTTGAGGTTTGCCCCTCCTTGCTTATTGCAGAAATCCAGAAACCAGCGGCCTCAGTTTCTGTTCCTGCTCAATGCAGGAGTGCTAACATATACTCAGTTTGAGGAGAAGAATCCCCAGCCACCCCCGCTGTCTGGATCCCCTCCAATGGGCTTCTGTGTGTTGGAGCCTGTCTGCACTCCTGCCTCCGTTGGCTGTTGCTCACCTGCCTTGGGCCGCCTTCTGTTTCCCACCAACAGATAACCCACACCCTCAGCACTAGTTAGCCATCCGGTGAGCCACTTTCTCCAGATTTCTGATCATTTAGCATGGCCGCTGGCTAAGGGGAGCCTAGAATCAAATTAGCTATTGGTTAATTTGGCAAAGGATACATTTGACCATAAAAGAATAGAAACCTTCTTCACAGAAGCAATACTGTTCTTGGCTTGGGGCAGACCCCTGGTCTGTCCAGCTGTGTGTTTTCTTACCTATGGCTGGTGGAGCAGCAGATTTTGTCCTTCCGTTAGGCCGGCTGAATCCCAAAGGTTAGGTAGACATATACTCCCATGGTGGGTATACAGCCTCCCCAAGAATCTCCCCTCTCCCTTCATGAGTGGTCACGGAGATATGCATTCCTCAGAGCCGTTCTGGAACCTGTCTGCTTTTCAGGGTTGTAAGTAGCACAGAACTGCAGACCATATATGTGGCTTACAAAGAAGCACATGGTATGAAACTTGGAATTTTGTTCCCATCTGCCCCACTGAGCCTCCTGGAGGAAAATGAAGGCATTTTAGGAAGTAAGATGGGATTGATTTTTCTGTAACCACGGTTCCCTACCTCTTGTCACTTATTAACAACGTGGCCTGATGATGCCCCCTCCTGACTGCTGATTATTTATTATCTAGAGACTCAGTAACCACACCTAGCATGTTGTTGCCAAATCCATGATGCGCTACCTACCGCCTGTCTACGTTTCTTGGTCATCTGATCATGGGAGGCGCTGAGACGCCAAATGCTTAGGTGCTGCCTTATTTTGTGATCTTTAAATTAGCATACAGTGAAATGGACTTTTTTCTTTTGACATATAGTGCTGTGGCTTTCAGCACGTGTCTGGATTCATCTGACCACTGCCACGATGGAGATACAAGACAGATCCATCATCCCCTCAGATTTCCTCTGTGTCCTTGCGGCTGCCACACCCTCCTCCCTCAACCCCTGGCAATGGCTGATCTGTTCTCCTTTAATATTATTTTGCAATGTATTCCTTTAATAGGATACGCATCCAGATCATCAGGATATTCTGAAAGCAATCATAGCATTCAAAACTCTCATGGTAGGTGATGCTCTCCAATTATAATTCTGTTTTGTATGCTTTGTTCCTAAAAGAGTGACATGTGTGTAACGTTTCTTTCCTTATGCAAAGGTCTTTAGAGTGGAAACAATAAGCTTTAGTGACAGTACGGCAGTGATTGTCTCATTTAATTTTGTCTTCCAAAAAATCATGCTTACCTATGAAAGGTTGCCAGGCTGAGAGTATAAAGCACTCACATTTGAAGTTTTTGCCACATTAAGCATTGCTGTGTAGGTGGGGGGTTTCCTTTTGTCTCTTTGTCTTTCCCCCCCGTGTCGTTCACCTTATGTCTGTGCAACTTGTCGTTCACTGATTGGCATCGATAATGGATTCATCTATATATGCCAAAAGGTGTGAGTTTGTTCTTTGCATATGAAAAAGAAATCCTTCATCAAATCTAAAAGGAGAAAACCTACTCAAATACAGTTGCTTTATACAGATTTCTATCAAAGCTATCTGTAATCTTGTATCTTGAGCATGATGGTTAATGTCTTCTGGAACCCACTGATGGCACTTGGTAGCATTTTAGGAGAAAAGATAGTGTTACTTTGAGTGATTGATTAAGTTCAAATTCACTTTTAAAAAAGATTTATTTATTTATTTGAGAGAGAGGAGCACAAGAGGGAGAGGGAGAGAGAATCTCAAGCAGACTCCACGCTGAGCATGGAGCTGGGTGCAGGGATCTCTCACAACCCCGAGATCACGACCCAAGCTGAAACCAAGAGTCAGACACTTAAGCGACCATGCCACCCAGGAACCCCAAGCTTAGCTTCATTTTAGACATTTCTGTGGCATTCTAATTGACTGCATTCCATGGTTAGTTACTGATCCTTGCTATAACGTTGTGAGGCAGCATTCACCATCACCTCATTTTTATTGCTGTTAAAAGATCAGTACCTGGTGTGTCCACAGGAAACATCAAATTGAAGAGCAGAGTAAAGCATTAGGTTAAAATTGCTGTAGTCATAGGTCAAAAATGGTTGAATATTGGCAATTTTCTATGGCTCAACCTAACAGAACAGCCCACCGAAATATGGCATTTATTACTACTTGTGTCCCTTGATTTGTCCTATGTAAATTGAATATAGAATTCTTTTTTATAAAAATAATATTTCTTTCTGACCATTGTACATGTTGTGAAGCTTGCTTTGATGGCCATAGTATGTTTATTCCCAGTATAGATGCTTCAAAAATGTGTGTACAGTGAACTGCTGTCTTTAAGTTTACATGTAGCTGAAAGGGGCAGCAGAGATTTTATAGAAAACACACCCCAAAAAACTATGACATTTATTTGGAAACAGTAGCATAGCTAACCATATGTTCATTTTCATATTCAGCTTGGAATGAGTACTGTTAAATCACTCTAAGAAATAACTTCACACTTTCTGAAGCAGTGATATTTATATATAGTGTATTCATATGCCACATATTGTTTCCTGGCTTGTATTTTCAGTTTGTATTAGTAAAATTCAGTTGTATCTCTTTTTCATGGTTCTCTTAGGAATGAAAATTAATTTCGTATTTTTTCCATATCGATCTACTACTAGTGCCTAAAGTATAGGGCCGTGCCACAGTGAATCCAATTGATCTTATAACGAAACAAATACAGGGTCCCTTCTACCACTTTATCTTGATGTTTTGACAAAAGTGGCCCTTCTTCACAAAACCTTTGGCTAGAGATTTAAGATAGTGGATCTCTTTATGTGTCAGGAGCACATCTGGTGATGGGACTTGTGATGAGGAATAGGGACTCCGTGGCAATCTGAAAGTGCAAAGTCCCATCTCACTTTGGTCTTGTTTTGGGTCTGTGTAACAAGAATTCCATTATGTTCTGCTTTGGTTCTATAGGGCCAGTGCCAAGATCTAAGAAAGAGAAAACAGCTGGAGTTGCAGATACTTTCAGAACCTATTCAGGCATGGGAAGGAGAGAATATTAAAACCTTGGGAAACGTGCTGTTTATGTCACAAGTAATGATGCAATACGGAACATCTGAGGTAAGATGTTTCAAATCTCAACGCCATTGCTTCCATCTTCCCTGTTTCTCTTCTTTGACTTGTCCTTTCGTCAAGGTCAAGTGCTTGAACATTCAAAGAAACTGAGCACCTCTTCTTTGCCCGGCACTCTGCTAGGTGCTGTGGGAGATAGGAGGAAAGAATACGCGATAATCCTGGCCTTCGAGGAATGTCTTACAAAACAGATGGAAACTCAAGCTGCAACTGGCAAACAAACCCAAATAGTCAGCATAGGTTGTGTGGTCTCCAGTGGATTCCACGGAAAGCCTTATGGAGGTAGGATCTGAGGAAAGCCTTATGGAGGTAGGACCTGAGGAGGAGGCCAGGAAGAGAGATGGCAAGGATTTTGTAAGTTAGAGGCTGTTCCTACCTCCGGAAAGAACAGAAGCGTGGCCTTTTGAGATGGAGAGAAACATCAGGTTTTGAGAACCCCGGGCATCAGGCAAGAGCTGTTCAGATCCACAAGGCAGGCAGCAGAGTCATAGAGAAATACGACGAAAGGGGTGATAACAATATTCACTCTGCCAACCATGTGTGTCAGTAAACTGGGGGGATGGGGCTAGGCACAGAAGGACCAGCTGGGTTGCAAAGTGAGAAGCACCCCCCACGAAGGTGGTGGGGAAGAAAATGAAAGTGCAAGGGCAAATGAACCCTGTTTAGGAGGGCAGGTTGAGACGAAGCAGTGACCTGGGGGCCAGAGGAGACGATGAATGTTATCTTAGACCTGTTAACTTGCCTGTAACATAGGTCTCCAGGTGGAAAGGTCTTGTAGGCAGCTGTTAAAACAGAAGAAAAATGTGGGTGGGAGTGAGAGGCAGAGATTCAGATGTCCCTGACAGATGTGCCCTCCTAGGAAGTAAATATCTGGAGAGAAGCATGGAGGGCTGAAGATGGATTATGTCTTTTAGGAAGGGGGCAGAGTAGGGGAGGAAGGTTGCTTATGTCACCTGGTATGATTTATCGGGTGTTAGAACTGCCTTCCCTGTCCCAAAACATCTTCCTATAGTCCCTGACAGGTCTCTGTCAGAGATTCATTACTTAGGGTTAATAAGCAATCTCATTTAAGATGCAGATACCCTGGGGAGGGTTAATGCGGTGGCCAGTCTAACTATTAGTCTTTCACACCTTTGGGATAAACCTCTGGGGTGAAGGGAGGAGGAGCCAGGGCCTGAAAGAGCCCACAAAGAGAATTGGAGAAGTGTGTTGTCATGGAAACTCCAGGAGGGGCTGTGGAAAGTGGTCAGCCTGCTGAGTGCCGATGAAGGTTCGAAGGTTTGAAGGTTCGGAGGTCAAGGAGTCTGGAAACCAAGAAGAAACCATTGGATTTCGCTAGAAGGCAGTTATTGATGACTTCGAGAGAGCAGTAGGGCTGCAGTTAGGGAGGAATCAATGGGGAGAAAAATGAAGACAGCAAGTAATTTGGCAATATAGTCTCAAGGACCAGGAGGTACTGGCATACCTGGGAGATGTTGGACGTTGGGTTCCAGACACCTGCCATAAAGCAAACAGTGCAGTGAAGCGAGTCAAATGAAGTTTTTGGTCTCTCGGTGCATATAAAAGTAGTCTTTATGCTATATCATAGTTTATTAAGTGTACAATAGTGTCATGTCTAAAAACAGTTACGGACCTTAATCAAAAATACTTTATTGCTAAAAAATGCTAACCAGCATCACGGCTTTCAGTGAGTCATAATCACTGATCACCATAACAAAAACAGTAATAGTGAAAAAGCTTGAAATGCAGCAAGAATTACCAAAACATGACAGAGACATGAAGTGAGCAAATGCTGTTGGAAAAATGGCGCCTACAGACTCGCTTCACACCGGGGCCCTACGAACCCTCAATGAGTAAAAACACGGCACCCGTGAAACCCGATACGGGGAAGCGCAGTAAGGCAAGGCAGGCCGGTGTTACACAGAAGGAGCCACGGGATCCATGAAGGCCTGTTAGGACAGAAGCTGGCCATATGTTAACGAGCAGAAAAGAAGAAATTAGGCTGCTGGAAGGACAGGGAAGAGACAGAGTGTCTGCAGAAGGAAGCTAAGTAAGAGAAAGACGTGAGAGGGTGCAAAGAACTTGCTAGAAGAGTGAGCCTCAAAGGATTGATTGCCTTTCTCAAGTGCAAGGAAGATGGAGATAGGCATAAGGATCATTGTAGCTAACATGGCTGGATGTGTCAGCCAAACAGAAGTTTTTGCACCTACTAATCACATATCTGTGTAAGAAGTTCAGAGAAGCCCTCTTGTGTGAAGTTTCCTTTAGTGCCACTTCCAAAAAGTATTTACTTCTTCGTGTTATGTGGGAACAATAGCTACCTTGTTCTAAAATTTTAGTGATTGGGCAGCCTGGGTGGCTCAGTGCTTTAGCGCTGCCTTCAGTCCAGGGCATGATCCTGGGGACCCAGGATTGAGTCTCATGTCAGGCTTCCTGCATGGAGCCTGCTTCTCCCTCCACCTGTGTCTCTGCCTCTCTCTCTCTGTCTCTCATGAATAAATAAATAAAATCTTTAAAAATTAAAAATAAATTAAAAATAAAATTTTAGTGATTAAGTGATTTTGTAATTAAGATTAAAATTAATTTTATGAATAGGATTTTAATATACATGCTACAGCATAATAAACTTCCTATTGCCCCAAAGCCCCTTCTGCTTTGCTCCTTTTCAAAGGAAAAATCATTTTCATTTTGTAAACCCAGAGACTTGTGCCTTGCCATTAACTGTGTGATGTCTCAGGTGTGCATACCTGGGAAACCAGCATGGTTAATTTGTATCTAACTTATGTATATGAAGAAAAAGGATAAACCAGGGGTTTGTACTCATATCAAAGCAAAATTCAACCAGTTTTGTGTTTTTAGGTTGAGTATCTTTTTTAAACGTTCGCTTTTTGTGCTCTGTTGCCTTATACAAGCTCTGTGTTATACAACAGTGACTCCAGAAATTCTTAACAAATAAAATGTCCAATTTCTGTTCTCCACTTAACATTTTTTCATTTCACTTTAGGAAAAGGAGGAGCGGTACCTCATGCTGTTTTCAAGTGTCTTGATTCTGTTATCTGCAAGTCCTCGGATGAGTGGCTTTATCTATCAGGTTAGTAGATTTCATACAAAGCAAATAGCAGGATCCAGAATGAAAACAGGTTTCCATCCAGATGCAATATTTCCACTCTGGCATTAAAAGCTCCAGCCAGAAAAGACAGAATGTTCTGACCCTTTGTTGTAATTAAACAGCTTATAAGAGCAGATGTTCCTTAGATCAGAAACCTTTATATAGCTGTAATGAGTTTATATTGAATATCCACTGCTCTGGTTATGAGCTAGGTTATGGATGTTCAAATAGAATTCTGAGTCTACAACCAGATAAATTAACAGCCATATTTCACAGGCTCATATCATATCATTATTGCTGAGAAACTATAAAGCTGGGGCCTGCTCCTGTGACTGTCTGATTGCAGTCATATCACATGATTTGGGGTTCTGAGGTGCAAGTCATGAAACTCCTTAGGAAATTAAACTTCCTTCTGTCTGCTCCCAAAATATGGAAGGCTAGTGAGTTACTGTCATCTGTTATAACTGGCCTAGTGATTACTAAGTTTCATAAAATTGGAATTTTTTTTGAATATTTACTTTGTTTACTGATTCCCTTCCAAATGTGTTAGAAAAAAGTAAGCTGTTTATAAATCCCCACCGTATGGTTTAGGGCGTGTTGGCAAAACACAACCCACATTTCCCCCTTGCTTTTTTGTCTAATTAAAATTGAAAGGAAAACATATTATCTATTGACAAGCCAGAGAGATATGTCTGGCCATAATTCAGCAGTGATTCCTGAGAGGGTCAGAAAAATCTGATAGACATAAGCAGGGATGCATATAACCACAGAATTAATGGAAATGTTCTTTTTCCAATAGGGAAAAATACCAGTGGCAGGAATGGTGGTGACCAGATTAGATGAAATTGAAGGGAATGACAATACATTTGAAATCACAGGTAGGTAATTTTATTTTATTTTTTTTCAAGTAGCTACTTGAAATCCTTTTTGGAGCAAAGTGGGATTTGAATAAATAAATGCTATTATTTTCTGCACTAAGTCTATGAGCTATAAGCTTTACCTGGGCAGGGCAAGGTTTGTTCTCTTTCCCAGGATAATTAGCATCCTGGGATAATTAGCATCCAGTGAAAGAACAAAGTCTCTCAGTCATTCAAAAGCCTCAGCTTTGCCATTAGTTTCAATCTTTTCTTGCACAGGAGCCACTTGATAGAACTAAAAAATAACAAAACAGGCTGAAGTAAATGAACAAATTGAGCAAAATACCAGGCCTGACCTTTGTGGCCTGTGGTCCCTTTTGCCAGGCCTGTGTAATTTCCATGTGGCGGTTTTCCTTTTTTTACTGACATGGCACAGTGGCTAGCACTGGGTCTATGGCCCCAGGCCTCCCCCCTTCTTCCCCAGTAGGGAGCCTGAGCTCGGATGTTGGCCTTGTTTCAACTTGAATATTGGGTAAAGCGGGACAGCATTCTCATTGTAGGCCGTGAACTAGATGGGCTCTGTGCTTACACTTTTGCACTGTGAGTTTGTTTAAAGTGAAGTTTTAGACTACTTTCCTCAGATTCTGTAAGCAGTAGAAGTCAAGGACAGTTTTAAAAATCAGACACAGGGATCCCTGGGTGGCGCAGCAGTTTAGCGCCTGCCTTTGGCCCAGGGCGTGATCCTGGAGACCCGGGATCGAATCCCACGTCAGGCTCCCGGTGCATGGAGCCTGCTTCTCCCTCTGCCTATGTCTCTGCCTCTCTCTCTCTCTCTCTCTCTCTCTCTCTATGACTCATAAATAAATAAAAATAAAAAAAAATCAGACACAGATATTTCTTTTCTTGCTTCATTACCTGTTCCTGACATAGAAGTTTCCATAGGGTCACCCCATAGGTGTGACCCCTTCTGATAACAGACACCCAACTCTTAGTTGCGTCAGGTCTGTTTATGAATGAGGTGCGTTCAAGCTTCTCCTTGCCTCTTATTTCCAAATGCTCACCATCGGGCAATGCAGGTAACATGGTCGACAGAATTGTGATCCACTGCAACAATAGCCAGGACTTCCAGGAGTGGCTGGAGCAGCTGTGCAGACTGATCAGGGGCCCTGCCTCTTGCAGTTCCTTATCCAAAACATCATCGTCATCTTGCAGCGCTCATTCTGTAAGTAGTCCACTTGTGCGGCTTGGGGACTGATGAGTCTCCCATCAGACCTGCCTGCAGAGAACTTTCAAGAAGCAGTTAGCATGCCCTCAGTCTTTGGGTCTTCTATATTTGTAGGTTTTGAAGTACAGTAAAACCTCACTAATTCTGATTTCTTGTGGAGGGAGGCCCATCCAAATTAATAAAACATTTTGCCGAGGGATGTGCACTTTTGTTTGATGATTCTAAGCAACTCCCCCTGACTGCCAGCAAAGTTTTTCTCATCACGGGTCCTGCTAAGACATTTCAATGATAAACAAGATTCATGTGAATTGTCAACCGTTAGTCTCATGTGAATTGTGTGCTGAGTCAAAACACAGAGTTTACCTTCGTAAATCCTTAAGTGCCCTCATGGAATCTCATTTATGCTACCGCATTCACTAGGTCAGCTTTAAGGGTAAACTCTCAGCGTTGCCTTCTTCCAGGTTATCATGAATCTGGAATTCCTAGAATCGGAATCGTTGAGATTTTACTGTATGTGCTGAGTGAGAGCGCATATTGTTGTGTTGTCTGTTAACACTCAAATGGGCAATGCCAAAACCCCAGTCTTAAGTACTGTGCATTGTGGTGGGAAGAACAAGGGCTTTGGCATCAGATCTGAGTTCAAATCTTGGCTTGTTCAATTGCCAGCTAGCTACTTTGCTTTGCTAAGGTTCATCTTAAGTCATTCTGCCAAAATAACCTATTTCGGCACCTAGTAGAGCACCCAACGCATGACTGAACGCAGTCAATGTTGACTCAGCTTTCCTGCTTCCTAAAGGAAAGCCACCCCTGACTTGAGTGACATTCCCAAAGAGAGAGGGAAGACAGGATCATGGGATGTTGAGTCAATTTTGTGCTGTTCCTTAGAGACCCCATAATCTGAACTGGAAAGTGCCAGTTCCCAAACTGGAGAATTTTGTTTTCCCACCTCTCCTTTTCTATGGCTGGCTTTGCTGATCCAATGACATTGTCGCTGTTCTCTCACCGTGTGGCACAAGGTCGGGTTCAGACGGCAGATTGCCAACATCTCATCAGACATTTTCCCAGTCTTTTAGCTCTACTGGACAGCCCCGAGGACCCCTGGAACCTCCTCAGATTATAAAACCGTGGAGTTTAAGTTGTCTACGACCCGCACCTCCACTTAGACCATCAGCAGCACTAGGTTATAAAGAGGTAATTTTGCTACATGTGGTATAAAATGCTTCTGACAAGCTAATTTCATAGCTCGTTACAAAGAGTTCTGTGGGAATGTGCTAGAACTTATGCTAGGTGATACATGTCAATCAATTGTGAATTGTTAGACTCAGGGATTTTGTTTGTTGCTTAATTTCCCTTTTTCCCATGGTCCCCGCACAAATATTTAGCAAACATCCACAGAGTTTCTGTGCACTGCCTGAGTTCCCTGGCCCCCTCCTGAAGTGCCTCTGGCTCACCTGATTGCTTTGGTAATAATGTCCACACATCTCAAACAAGAGCCACTTCATTTGACTTGAATTTCCAACCAAGAAGACCCAATTCTGCATTTTGGACCATTTTGATCTATTAAGCCAAACCAGGAAAGTCTTATGGGACCAAGCCATGAGTCTGAATTTTGAGGGTCTGGTCTTTTTGCTGCAGTTGAGAAGGGAAAAGAATTTAATGAAAAGAACATCTTTTCCACAGAGGCTTCTAAGCGACAACCCTAGAAGATATAGGATAAATTTGGGTAGTGGGGGGACTTTGAGGTTCTTTCTATTTTTTCCTGAAAGTCGCAGTCAGGAAATGTCAGTCACTAGCTTCTAGGACTGTATGGACTGTTACTTTTTCCATCCAGTGTTTTTTGGGTTGGTTTTTTTCCCCTAAGCTGTTTCTCATCATTTCAGCTTTTAAAGAGCCTCATTTATTAGGAACTGTTCTTTACCCAGATCTTACCAAGTGAAAGTTTAAGTCCATGACGGTTATGAGGTACATCTTAGAATTAGAGGTAAAGACAGCATATCAAACGTGTGCTTTGACATGTGATACAGATTTAGCTCCATTTCAAGTTGATCTTGATTTCAAACACCATGCTGCTGTTTCCATTAATTGTTGCCTTCAACTCCACATGCTTTAAAAAATAGAACAATCTTTGGGCACTGGAGGATTTTTTTGATCATTTCAAAAAAAATGATACGGGCACAACAGGAGATTCATAATAAGCTGAATCCTTATTATGTACCTCTGTTCAGAATTGGGCCAGGAAACAGTCCCACAGGTTTGCTTTGGAAATCGACCAGTGATACCCGCAAGCATCCAGTTTTCTTCTCTGATTACGTAAAGCAGGAGTGCCACTGCATAGTTATCTGGGTCCCCTTTTTAACGATGGATATTTTAGAATTGTCAGTTACTAAGTTCAAATGAAGGTGAGCCTTGAAGGGTAAAGTTTACTTAATCCTTCACAGAACTAATCCATTAAAACTAAGGCATGATCATGTTGTTTCTCTTGGGAGAAGAGAGTTATTAATATATTCTTACTGCATAGTGTGTATTTCGGTTATTTTCAGTATTTGTTATTCTGCATAGAACTGTATTTCTTGGGCTTTTGCATGATGCTATTGCATCTGAGACTAATGTGGGAAACATAATGATATTCCTTCTGTGTAATTGATGATAACACTAACATTTCAAATGTTGTTTTAGAATTATTGATAAATGGATTTGGTCATTATAACCATCGACCTCTCACGCTCATCTTCTCTTTCTTTACATATTCACTTTAGAGGATGTCTTATATCTTGAAGGTAAGGGTAGAACAATATCTTTGGCTTATGGTGACATCATAATGCTGTGCTATAATCTTTGATGAATGAAACTTTCCTTTATGCTTGTTGTGTCCCTTGTTCTAATTGGTGGCTAGAGTATGAAGATGCTATTCTGACATGTAAGTATTTGCTTCAAAAAATCAGGCTCTTATGAAACACATGTGAAAACGTAGTCTTAGATGCCTTAAAAATGCCTGTTTTCCTTGTGTTTTTTTTTTTTTAAATTGCTCCTTTTCCTGTTATTTTTGTCCCTCGTGAGTTTTCCATGTCTGTCTGTTCTCAAGTCTAAGTGGGTCACTGTGGTTAAATGGAAGAAATTAAATTCTTTGTTCCATATATTTTAAGGTACTAGTTATTATCCATACATCACTTATATACACTGCATGGGAGATTGGGATAAGAATGGTCACTAGGGTCTAAGATTCTAATCTGTTTACTTGGGTACCTGTTCATGGGCTCTGGTTATTCATACGGCAAAAGCAAATTTAAGAATCCATGGCTCTAAAAAAAAAAAAAAAAAAAAAAAAAAAACAAACAAACAAACAAAAAAAAAGAATCCATGGCTCTTTTATCTACTAATTTAAAATACACTTTATATATGTATTTTTAAGCTTGGGTCTACACCCAGTACTCCTAACCCCAAGTTATGTATCCAGAGATCCCTCATTTAGCTCTTCTCTCTGGCTTCAGGGAAATTATTTAGTCCCTCTGCCTTAATTTTTTCCATCTGAAAAATGGAAATTAATATTCTTCTTTCCGGGACTGTTGCTAAGGAAAATGTATTTAAACCGCTTTGAAATTCTTTGAAAAGCAGTATATACTACAATTGTTGTTTAATTCCCTTAACACTGTATCAGTGAAGACCATCAACTAAGTTAGGAATACAGGTATTTCCCTAGGATCGACACCCACTACTTTCTTTGCAGATGGCACCCATCCCTATGGCAATTGAGACACAATGTCATTGCCTCTGTTTTATGTGATCTTTTAGAATTTACTGGAGCCATTTTTATTGTGTACATTATTAAATTTTGATGCATTTTTGAGACTGTTAAAGTAAGGGAGAGCCATGCAGTTTAAGTTCATTTGCTCTTTTTAATTTGTTTTTTGGGGATAATTCTAATTCATAAAGAAACTTCTATCCTTACAGGAGTCTAGTAAAAGCCCCAAAACAATGAAGAAGTTTCTTCATAAAAGAAAGACGGAAAGAAAGCCATCTGAGGAGGAATATGTGATTCGGAAAAGTATGTGTCTTGCACTTTTTTGACAGTCGGTTATGGATGAGCTATCAGAAGAATTTTGTTGAAAGCAAATGATTAGAGCCATTTGTCCTCCATTATCACCTGTTACACAAAGAAAAATGCCATTCTAGGGCTGGTCACTTCTAAGCTTTTTGAATGAGCTGCCTGCTTCTGCACTTCATGTGATCTGAGGCAGACACCATTATATGATCTTGGGATAGAATATTTTACCCCACCTGGATGAGAACCACTAAAGGGCCCCATTTGCTACAGATTCATTTCTTTCCCTCAGTTTCTCATACACAAAATGTTTTCCCTACTGAGATAGACAAAACAGACCTGAAGGCTGAAATCCTTCTGGAAGTTTAATGCTCAGTGACATTTCCAGTTAGCTAAGCAGTCACCCTGCTGCCATGTAGAAATGGCTTGATTCCAAGGTGGGCTACAGAGTCCGTTGGCCAGTACATATGTCCGTATTTGCCTCTAAGACTGGGACCGAGGTACTCTGGGAGACACATGAAGGAGTGAGTGGTACATCCCAAAAGGGTCGCAGAATTGTGTGTCTCAGGCAAAAGTAATCTGTAGAAGTCTTTACTGGACTCCAGCTTCTGCATCGCCCAGCCCACCCCTGGGTGCATGCATCATCCCTTGAGCAGGGTTCCGCCTCCCAGTCATTTCAAGAAAGAGTTGGAGGGGAAGGGAGAATCAATGACTCTGCTGGCTGATTGGGAAAAACCGAATGAGGTCTATGGGGGAAAGCTTCCTAGAGAAGGGATGCCTTGCAATTTGGAGGGGAGGCAGGCTGTGGTGTACGTCGGGTGAGAACTGGGGCTAGAGCCAAGCCTGGTGCTGTCATCGTGGCCCCTAGGAGTCTAGTAGAAGCCTCCAAATGATGTAGAAGTTTCTTCAGAAAAGAAAAATTGAAACCTGCCGCTGCTGGCAAAGGCTTTCCGGTCAGGGAACCCAGTCCCCAGCAACTGAGTACATGGCATCATTTTGAGGGTCCAGAGGTGGATCTCTGTCTGCAAAGTCATTATTAATTAAATCCAATAGGTACGGCTGCTCTGGAAGAGGATGCTCAGATCCTTAAAGTGATTGAAGCCTACTGCACCAGCGCGAATTTTCAACAAGGCCACGGCTCAAGTAGGTTCCCCCCCAAACCACTTTCTCTAATGAATGCTGTTTCTTTTTGACTGCTCAGCACCTCTTTGAAAAAGAGCAAAGCAACCCAGATGGGTTGCAGGGTGTGGAAAGCAGGTGACCTGGTGCAGAACTGCATCTTTCCGATAAGGTGCTTTTAGCTGCCAGGCGGTTTGTTTACCCACTCTTTCTTTTCACTCAGAGAGAAAGAGAGACGCAAGAGTAAAAAAGTTGGAGGTGATAGAAATGAAAAAAAGAAGTCTTTTTTTTTTTAAAAGTCCTTCTCCTTTGAAGTATACAGATACCTTTGCCAGCACTAGTTAGGAATTAAAGAGCCCAGAAGAGTTCCTGTGTCTGTGAACTGATGGTAATCTCTTCTCATAGGCAGATTTGGAAAGGAAGTTACAATACTATCTTTGATCAGCTGCATTTTTAAGCGAACAGTGCTCCACCCAGCTTGAGTTTCAAAGTTGCTCTGAAAATCTGGAAATGTAGCTGCTTAGCAGGGGCTGTTTGGAATGTCTGCAGTTTTCAGGGAGTGATCAGGAAGGGTGTTCCCCACTCACTCCAACATCTTTCAGGCTACAGAACTGAAAGCGAGATGAGGTTGTCTGATTGATCCTTGAGCTTCTCAAAAAACTGGGTCGCATCAGTCCTGTCTTGTCTTGCATGATTAAAGACATTCAGGAGACCTCTATGAGGTGTTTGCATCCGCACAAGAAGTGAGTTCTCTCCATAATGCTCCATTTTGGATAGCTGCTGACCCACCACTCGAGTTGGAGGTGGGGATCACTTGGGTGCCTCCAAAGGAACTTGTCCCTAACTAAGGTTGGCATGAGGAAAACATTTGATGTCAAACTTGACACATTTGGCCGTGAAGAGAGGTCTGTCACACCCTCTGCTTTCACAGATAGATCCTGGTGGTGGCTTTGGACATGCCCAGCTCTGTGAACAAGTTTCAAGGAGGCAGGAAAGGACAGAGAGAGCAGTTTGGGGCATGAAAGCTAGGAAAGAGAGGGGGACAGGGAGACACCAGAAGAAGCCTCCCTCGTACAAAACGTGACCTCATCTGCTCCCCGACCCCGCTCTCTTCACATTCACGGCATCCGCAGATCTGTAGGAGGCACAGGCAGGTGTTCTGGCCTAAAGAGCCACATTTCCGCCCCTCCTACCTAGCCTGTCCCCGACACGTGGCAGGTTGTCTAGCATCGTGGCGACCTTCCATCCTCTGTCCCTCTTCAGCTGGAAGTCCTATTTCCTAGGACCTCGCTGCTATTTCCTGCTGCATTTAACCAGTGAGTCAGCCAGTCTGCTGTCTAATTATTAAGCACCTACAGAGTCCTGGGCCCAGGAAGGCAAAGCCACTGCCACCTGAGCAAAGGTGAGACAGTGAGCGCACACAATTTGAAGGCTCAGGGAGACTGAAGATTAAGGCCTTGAGCTCCAGGAGGAAGGATCCAGAAGTGAGGAGGAAGTTAGAGGTGCAGGAGAGTTGTTTGGTCCAGTCCCTTGTCTGTTCTGTCACCTCTTCCATCCCCAGAGCCTGGAGACTGTCTGAGCAGAGCCATGAGGATGTCCACACCTTTGTGCTGGTGTGACGATCCCCAAACCCCTCTCCACCCTTGACCCAAATGAACTTGACTGATAAAGTGCCCCACCCTGGCCAAAATCCAATTGATGTAGTTGTCTGTTTTCTCATGTCAGCAAATGTTGGATGACTGCTCTCTGGGTGCAAAGCAGCAACATGCCATCAGCAGAGACCCCTAAGTGATATTAGTAGAAGAGACCAACACCTAGAATAGTCTCTGCTAACTCTCCCCTCTCCTCCCTCTTGCAACCCTTGTTTGTAGGTGCTCGCAAAGATTCTCTTCCACAAGTTTTACTCCCTGAGGAAGAGAAACTCATCATTGAAGAAACCAGGAGCAATGGCCAGACTATCATTGAAGAAAAGTGAGTAGAGTGGGCTACCTTTTCTGATTTGTCTGTGGGCTGGAAATAAGGTTCCAGAAAGGCAATGCATCTCTTGCAAAGCCTGCACTGAAGGACAGTCCGTCCTTCTCCAGGAATATAGTTGGGAGCTGCAGGAGGGCTGCCCCCACAATGAGGGGAAGGGGGCAGGGGAGGCAGAGGGCGTGGAACTCTGTGTGTGGTGGCTGCCCCTGGGGCTAGCTCCCCCATACAGTAAAGTAAGTATGCAAGAATCGCACTCTAGATGGGTTTAGATGGTGCTTGGGAAGGCCACAACACCAATTTCCTTGCCCAGAGGGATGCTTCTCACATTTACTGAATCAAACACTGGACTTCCACATACTTGGCCTATTTAGCATCCTACAGAAACCCAGTGAATTAAGCATTACTTTCATCAATTCTATTGAAGTTGAGGTTCAGGGAAATGATGTTCCTGGTCTACCTTTGCACACTAATGAGGGTGACCTAATGGGGAAAAATCAGGTTAAGTACCTATGGGCTCATAAAATAAACACAAAGTAGCCAAATAATTCATTTGTTTAAACTTGAGTCATTTCTGAAGTCAGGCCTAAATTTGCATAGTACAGCATATTTCAAAGTGCTTGACATCGTCAATGTATTTTTCCATCTGGTATACGAAGTGATGTGGCAAAATGGTAAAGTGCTTGGGCTCAAGAGAACAGTCCTGGTTCAAGCCCAAATTCAGCATCGTGTTAGCCGTGTGACCTGGGGCCAGCCTCTTTACCGTTCTGTGCCTCCATTTCCCCATCTGTAAATAAGTATGATAGTAATACTTTAAGGTTTATTGTGAAGTTAAATGGAATAATAAGTATAAAGGCTGGCACATAGTTATAGAGAGCTATATTAATCCCCACAACAACTTTGTGAAGTTTGTGGGGAATGTGGTATTATCCCCATTTTGTATGCGAAGAAAGTAAGGCAAGGAGAGGAGAAAGAACCTGATTACCCAAGGCTGGAGGATGGTAAGTGGTAGGGTCAGACCTGGAACCCAGATCTCTAGAATTCTTGTCCAGGGAGAGAGCCATCTGGGAATTAACTGTTCCACGAGTCAGGCAGGGCATTTTATCCTCTTTTGGAACAGATGAGACCTTCCAGAAAGAATGCCCCTGACTTTGTGTCATATAGGGTCACGTAGGGTCACAGAGGTGAGAGCAGCAATGCCATAGCACAGGATAAGCAGGGCCTCATGACACCCCTCATTATATGTTATGTGATGTTCATTCCTGCTCTTAAGAAAGTCAAAACCTTGCGATGAGCTCTAGTCTCTTTTTTTGTAAATCCCCCAAGCTGGGAAGTAAGTGGCCAAGGAGGAGGGCACTATAGTAAAGGTGTAATGACATGGCATTCGAATGAGCATGTGGGCTGGTGGTGGTTTGCCCATAAAAATAGAGACCACAGGGGCCATTCGTAGCAGTATCTCTCCCAACCAGCTCCCCCAAAAAAAAGGCCACTGTTTTTCAGGATCTGTATTTCTTGAAAGTGGCTTTTATGGTTAAGTTTTATGTGACAGTGTTTCAGTACCAGCTATGAATCTCTGAACTTTATGTTCTAGGAGTCTTGTTGATACTGTGTATGCCTTGAAGGATGAGGTCAAAGAACTGAAACAGGTAATGAAATATATAACTGATTTTCTTGGGTCATATAATAGGAACAAGGTGGTGAGGTGGGGATTTTTCTTATTTCTACAGGGTGAGTTCTGTTGATTTTGCCATGTAGTGTTGGGTTTAAATTTCTTAGGCTTGCTCATATACCTATTTAGCGGTTTACAATAGGTTCCCAATACTTAGTTACAACTTTCATGTTCTCTGACATTTGTAAACAGAATTTTAGAAAAGATAAGTCATCCACGAGTGTGTAAGTATAAAGAGAACCATAAATCTTGATTTGCGGGCTCCTCTGAAGATGTGATCCAGTGCTCCATGATGCACACTTCCTGGTGTTTGGGGACTGGCTGCACCTGGTGACGGGGTAAAGGATGGACTGGAGGGGGGAGAACAGAGATTATCTGTCACAAAACTCAGGGTGAGACACAATGGATTTCTGAACTGAGGTAGTGCCATTGAGGCTGCAGAGAAGGAAAACAAATGTAAAGGAAGGCACATCGTAGAGTTAGAGCCTATGGAAAATTGATGCTGTGATGTTGGGATTGAGAGGGAGAGCCAGAGATTGAAGATGAGGCTTCTTACATGGATACCTACTTGGATAGGGCAGTGCCCTTCACGAACTCAGGAACCACAGGAGGAAAAGAAGTTTGGGGTGACAGAGGAGAGACTGAGTTCACTCTAGGATATGAGTCTGAAGTGCTTGTAAATATCAACTTGACACTAGGGACTGTGGACCTGGTGCTCATGAGATGAGATGAGGTCAGGTGTCAGAGGGATTAGGGAGGCCCCTGAGTTGAGCTGAAGAAGAGACATTAGGTGAAAAGAGAGCTGAGTTGGAAGAGGGCCCGGGCCAGTGCTGTACAGGACGCTTAGACTGCAAGCAAGAAGACTGCAAAGGCTTGGCCAGAGAAAGGTAGGAGAAGCAGGGGGCTGCCTTGTCCTAAAAGCTGAAGGAGAGGAGTCTGAGGAAGGAAAGTGGTCAGTGGTGAAAGCTGCCAAGAGGAGGAACAGGAGGAGCCCTGGGAAGGGGCCACGTAGTTTGGGAATTAATGAGTCTTTTCTCATCGTAGGAAAATAAAAGAATGAAGCAATGCCTGGAAGAAGAACTGAAATCAAGAAGGGACCTAGAAAAGCTGGTCCGGAGGCTGTTGAAGCAAACTGATGAGTGTATTCGGGCTGAATCTAGTAGCAAGACCTCCATTCTTCCATAACTATCACTGTGCAGCTGGGTAGACGTGCCTTCGGGGCATCTCAAAATGTCCAGCTGAATGATTTGTTTGCTCACTTCCTTGGCTTTTATTTTGTATCTGAGTCAGTCCTCTCTCCCCCCCTCCCATTCCCCCCGCTCTCGCTCTTGCTTTCTTTCTCTGTCTCTCTGTTTGCTTTCTGTTTGCTTGAGTATTTGTTGTTGTTTGGTTATTGGTTGGTTGTTTTCTTTCTGACAGGGGTAAAAGTGAAAGTGGTGGTGGAAGTCTCTCCAGAGTCTTTTCCATTCAATAAGAAAAGGAAAACTAGTATAGGCAAATGACTTACATGGTCTTCAGATGGCCTTCAATTCATAGTGCCTCTTCAACCAGCCATTTCCCCTCCCCGCCCCGCCCCATCACTCTTTTGGGGCTGGATGCCATATCAAAGTGGCTGGCCATGGCTTAGTAAATGTGAACTTGACTTTTTCTCTCATGCTTTCTTGTATCTGGAAGCCCCTCTGTACCCAATTTAAGGAAGACAAAGCTCCTTGAGCTATGACTAGGGTAGGGTGAATGGAAGACTAGCACATTTGCCCGGTGACCCAGCCACCTTCCCTGGACTATCATGTGCCACCCCTCAATGCACACTTTTTAAAAAAATTACTGTCCTGTGTTGTCTATAAGGCCAAGAAAACAGTAGCACCCTTATTCCTTTTGTGTGCGTTTACATTTTAACTCTATGGGGCAGAAGCTCCGGTCATCCATGCCAATACCAGATCCATTAGCAAATTGCACTAGACAATCTTCCCCTTCAGCAGCAGAGTTGATCATCTCTCCCCAGTGCATGATAGATTTCGCCCCCAACCTTCTGCCTCGTATGTAAGTTTTATATTTCCCCAGTGCTTTTAGCCAACCATATGAAGCGATGTGTAAACTAGTATGTGTGTGCTTCGCTTCCTTTTTGAAAATATAGACTGTGAGCAGTTACTTTATCTACCCTGCATATTCAACTTGTGACTTCTCGTCCTTCAAAACAATCTGCATTGAGGAGCTATCATGCCCTAGTAGACTGCTTTAATTCACTTTATTGCTCTACCAGGTATGCAGTGAGAAGCTGTAATATTCCTCAGCCTTGAAGCATTATTTGCAGAAATGTGCTCTTGGTCCAGTTTGTATATCCAGAAAGAATGGACACTTCTAGTGGTTGTGTGCTGGTTGCTAGTGAAGCTCAGGATTTGGAACTAGTTTACTAAAGTGGCTCATTAAATCCAACGATCACCTTTGTAAGTGTCTCAACAATTAGAACTGCGGTAAACCAGGTTTAGAAGGGTCACAGAAGAGCAGAACTCATGCAAATTCAGCACAACTGAAAGTCAGCACAGTGCAACCCACCCCTCTCTCTCCCCAAGACAGGTGCAACTGGGCAGGTGGGAAAGATCACTGGAAAGAGAGGCAGAGGGCCAATGGTCTGGTCAAGGTAGTCTTCCAGATACATTTGACGCATGCCTATAAATGTGGGTTTTGCAAATGTTATTTAGAAAGCACACTTGAAGCTCGAATCCCCCAGCTTGCTAAGCTCTTTTTCTTTCTCATACTGGGGTGGGGGGGCGTCTCAAGTTCCCATAGCTACACGGTACAGGGCTGTTGACTACTTGCTGCACAACAGAAATGACACCATCCACAGGAAAGGGACTCTACCTGCAGTCCGCCATCAGCCAACCACATGCAGCCATCTTTGGAAGCTGAAGAGTGAAGATTTCTAGAAATGGCCATCATTCTGTTTTTAAGCCCAAAAGCTTAGCTTTGCCATCCTTCACCTAAAAATTAACAACAACCACACAGATCTGAGCATCTGCCCCGTCTGTGGTTAATCAATGGCTTACAGTAAATGTGCACACTATATCCATAGGGAACATTTTTGTGATTTAAAAATACTTTAGTAGATAAGGTACAGGATTGCTTATAATACTGAAAGGTCTTTATTTTAAAGTAAAGTGTACATATGCATGTTTTTGGAACTTGGCCTTCTGAGGAGAGGCCCTCGGTACTCTGGGTAGTGAAGCTTGTGCAGAGTGTGGTGTCTGCGCTCACACAGTAAGCAGTAATATAAAGGAAATGAAGCCATGTTAACCCGAGAGCAGTGTCTTCATAGTTGTGTTGTTTACTTACTCTATAAGTGGGTTCCTCTTACTCTGTAATTAAACTGCTGCCCTTAGAGGCTTTTTAGTTCTTCTTCCGTCATGTTCCTTCTTACACAAGCTCAAATTTTCTAACTTGTTTTTATTTTGAAGACTTTTAAAATGGACGTTTTCAATAAATAAGAATAACAGTGCTTTATAAACTAAGTCCTGTGTTTTCTTTTCTTTTTCTTTCTTCTTCTTCCTTTTTTTTTCTAACCAGTGTGCAGAAGGATTTTTCATGCTATGGCAGCTTCCTCCCCCATTTACTCATTAGGCGTCTGCTCTCCAGCTGTCTTCCACCTGTTTCAGTCTGGGCAGGTGAGATTTGCTCCCTGCTTTACAGAGATAATACGGGCCTTCCTTAACTTCTCCACCCCTCTCCTTCCATCCTCAACCTATGAACTGTACACCATTTTCCATCCTGTATCAGGATTTTGTCAACCACTTGAAGCCTACATTTTGACTGCAGTTGGAATGCTGGTGTCAGCAGTCAAAATAAAAATATATGCTCCACCTCGAGACAGGTGTGCTGTAGGTATCTGTTGCTACTCAGCTTCCCTTCCTACCCCTTTTGTGTTTCTCCCTGGAAGCCTAAAAAACAAAACAAAAGACCTATCTAAGACTCCGTTGCAGCTAGGGTTCTCTATACAATGTGGGTTCTGACGTATTTTCAGTTCTGCCAATGAGATGCCTTTGCATGATGTTTGGAAGGTTTACGTGAGGCAGAGGTCATCTTCCTGGGGCTTGGCAGCTGGTGGGCAGTTCCACAGATGTGTTTGTGGCTTCTGAACTGTAGCTTCCAGTGTGTCCACTCATGGCTTTGTGCTTGGGAGATTGTTGTGGCAGCGGTGGGGGGTGGAACAGGAGTAGAAGCTTCCTGGACCAAATTTGGATCACAACTACAGTACGATGACCTTGAAGCCATTAGTCCAACAGAAGCCCCTGACTTCCACTCCTGTAGCCAATGATTTTTTAGGCACCAAGTATTACCTTTCTGCTTAGGATGCCTTTGGAGGCTATTTCTCCTACTCTGAAGCAGTAGATCCAACATCACACCTCCCATGTTCTGGGCTCTATCCTAAGTGTTTTATATGGTTGAGCTCACAAAACATTTGCACCCACTGTATGAGGTACTGGTTATCCCCATCTTAAAAAGGAACAGAGGCACAGGTGTTGAACAAGATGCTAGTATGTGTGGAGCTGGGATTCGAAACCTTGGTCCATCTGCCTCTGGGATCCATGCTCTTTCTACCATGCTTTCACTTCTATACTTGGAGCCTACTAAATAGGCTTCTACCTCAGCGATCTACTCTCATGAAATCACTAATGAGCTCTTAATTGAAAAATCCAGGGAACACTTTTCAATTCTTGTCTTGACATCTCCACATTATTTGACCCTCACCTCCTTGGCTTTCATGATCCCAACTTTTCTGGCATTCATTCAATCTTTCTGACCACCCCTGTCTTTGCTGCCTTTGCCTCCTTTGCCTGTCCCTTGAACATTTGATATCCTCAACACTTCTTCTTCTCTTCCTTTTTATAGCCTCTTTCTGAACAACCTCATCTATTCCTAAAACCTCATTGATGAAAATGCAAGTGACCCCCATGTCCGTGTTTTTCCATCCCAATCTTTCTCCTGAGCTCCAGACCCATGGATACAGCTACTTCCTGCAGTCTCAACTTGGTTGTCCTACAGCACCTTGAACTCAACATGTCCAAAATAGGACTCCTCATTTTTATTCCCAGATTGGCTCCTCCAATGTTTCCCATCCCAGTGAACAGCACCCCTGGCCCCTTAGTTGCCTATCAGGAAAATGGGCATTATCATCTGCTCCATCCTCTCTCTCAACCCTGTATAAATTTATACATTAACCCTTTATAAGTCTAGCTATCCACTCTTACCATTTTTAACTCTGTTGTATCATCTGAATTTCTCTCCATCCTCCTGACCATCACCTGTTTTTGGCGCTTATCATCTCTCCCTTAGACTAATGCATCTCCTTGCCTCTTGTGTCACCTCTAGTCAATCCTCTTTGGTTCCCATGGCATGGTTACCTAAGAGATCGATGTCATTCATCTGTTTAAAAAATTAGTCTCTTGCTACTCCTCACCACACAGTAAAATTTAATTTCCATGAATTTCTCTTAAGTCCTATAATATGCCTTTTGCCCTGCCTAATACACCTATCCCTTTCCCATTCCTGTCCATCAAGCAAATTCTTTACTTTCCATTTAGAATCAGCTTACATATCTATGTGAGCTCATGATCTCTAAAACATGTGTATATATGTGTGTCTCTGCATGTGTATGTGTACATTTATATGTATGTACTTTATATGTTTGTATGTATTAGGATTGCCAGATAAAATACAAGATGCTCAGTTAAGTTTGAATTTCAGCTGGGGCACCTGGCTGGCTTAGTCAGTAGAGCAAGCAACTCTTGATCTTGGGGTCTTAAGTTCAAACCCCATGTTGAGTATAGAGCTTACTTTTAAAAATTGAATTTCAGCTGTGCAACAAATAATGTTAATAATGTTTTGGTACAGATCATGTCTCATATATTGCATGGGATATATTTCTACTAAGTTTTTCAATGTTTATCTGAAATTCAAATATAACTGGGTATCCAGAATTTTTATCTGCTAACTCGGATAGCTTTTGTGTGTGTGTATAAATATATTTATAGTTATTAGTATATATTTATATATGTTATACTATATATATATATATATATATATATATATATATATATATATTTACACTTCCTAGGAGCAGTGACACCCTCATAGCAAGAAATACAATTAGTACCCAGAACTTGGTTTCTAAACACTTAAACTCTGTGCTGAAAAGAACCGGAGCTCCTTGGCAAAATGGCTGATTCTATAGCTGAAGCAGGGAAGGTACAAGATGAGGCCGGAACATCTTCTTGTGCCAGAAAGTAAAATAATGCTAAAAAAGGAACCTGGTAGATCCCATTTCAAGGACACAGGGGCTAACCCAAAGAGGCTCCCACTAGCAAAATAGGGTAAGTTTGAGCACCAAAATAAGGACAGTGATGAGTTTGAAAACAGTGAACAATGTAGGAATCTATGAGTCCATACTGATAAGTAAGTGGGCAGAAAGGGAGAAGCTCTTGCTCACAGGACCACATTGAGTGTTGATGGTAAATGTGGAAGGAAGGCCAGAGTTGGAAAAAATCATTTTGCAAGCATCATACTATAGACTGATTCAGGCAAAAATGACTATCAGATGCTAAATAAAGGGGGAAATGTTTTTTTTTTATTTTTTTATTTTTTATTGGTGTTCAATTTACTAACATACAGAATAACCCCCAGTGCCCGTCACCCATTCACTCCCACCCCCCGCCCTCCTCCCCTTCCACCACCCCTAGTTCGTTTCCCAGAGTTAGCAGTCTTTACGTTCTGTCTCCCTTTCTGATATTTCCCACACATTTCTTCTCCCTTCCCTTATATTCCCTTTCACTATTATTTATATTCCCCAAATGAATGAGAACATATAATGTTTGTCCTTCTCCGACTGACTTACTTCACTCAGCATATTACCCTCCAGTTCCATCCACGTTGAAGCAAATGGTGGGTATTTGTCATTTCTAATAGCTGGGAAATGTTAAAAAGATCCTTGCATGGTCTTGAAGTGTTTCCCCTAAGACTGCTCACTTAGTTACAAAGGGGAAAATGGTAACTATGGGGTACAGAGACTGGATGACATCTTCCTTCACTGAGTGATCAAAATTCACATCAGTGACGAGAGACAGATGGCCAGCATGTGCTTCCAGATGGGATCCACTGAGAACACAACATCATGAATGTGGTTTGCCATCTAGGAAAGCATAACTGGGATTTAACCCTGAGGAAACTTCAGACAAATTCAGAAAAGGAACATTCTTTTTTTTTTTTTCTTTTTAAAGGGGAGAGACTGTTAGTATTTTAGGCAAAAATGTCAAAGTCATTAAATGCAAAGAAAGGCTGTGGCAATGTTCCAGATTAAAAGCAATTAAAGAGACATGACAGCTGAATTTAATACCTGACCCCAGACTGGTTCCTGTACTGGAAGGGCAAAGTGATAGCAAAGATATTATTGTATAACTTAACTGAATTAGAAGACAAATGGCAAATCAGTATCAATGTTAAATTTATGGAAGTTGATAAATGTACAGTTGGCCTTTGATTAATCTAAGGGTAAGAGTGCCGACCCCCCCCCCACAGTCAAAAATCCACGTAAAGTTTTGACCTCCCCCACACTAAACTAATGGCCTACTGTTGACTGGAAGCCTTACTGATAACATACAGTCAACATATTTTTTTTTTAATTTTTATTTATTTATGATAGTCACAGAGAGAGAGAGACAGAGGCAGAGACATAGGCAGAGGGAGAAGCAGGCTCCATGCACCGGGAGCCTGATGTGGGATTCGATCCCGGGTCTCCAGGATCGCGCCCTGGGCCAAAGGCAGGCGCCAAACCGCTGCGCCACCCAGGGATCCCCAGTCAACATATATTTTGTATGTTCTATGCATTATATGCTGTATTCTTACAATAAAGTAAGCCAAAGAAAGGAAAACGTTTTTAAGAAAATCTTAAGGAAGAGCATTTATAGTACTTTATTTATTGAAAAAAAAATCCAAACCTGTGTTATTTGGGGCTCACCTGTGCTGTGGTTATAAAGAATATCTTTATTATCAGCAAATACATATTTAGGGGTGAGACCATGATGTATACAATCTCATGTGGTTCCAAAAAAAGATACACTGTTATTTATACTATTATTTTTCAACTTCTCTATAACTTTGAAATAATTTCTTTAAAAAAAAAAAAGTGAGCTCACGTCTTGCCTCTTCAGGGGATCCAGACTCCCAACAACCTTTTTCCTGCCACTGCACTGCACTTCATCTACTGGGGTCTTCTCCCACACTAAATGTTAAGTACTTGAAGAGGAGAGATTGACTCCTTTCATCTGTGTAAATTCAGGGCCTGGTACAGGGTCAAGCCCACAGTACCTACTCAATAAATATTTGTTGAACAAGCAAACATTCCAAATAATTTGAATGGGAAAACTGAAAACTTGCCTTAGTGTCTATAGCAGAGGCCAACCGGGGGTCCAAGTTTTCTGTGTCCTTGTAGCCTGCACTGTCTGCTCTGTGACCAGCCTCCTGGCCACCTTCTCGCAACATGCCCCTCAGGCCACCTGAGCCCCACAGGATGCTGCGGAGCCAGCCACTTTGGAAAGCATGCCAGAGGGCAGTTTCTGCCAAATGAGCGCTGGGCCTCTTCCTAAACTGGGCTTCCACATGAGCTCTGCGGCCGTACACCAAGACCGTTACTCACGTGAAGCCCCCTGTGAACAGACACCTGCCCCCTGCTGTGCTTCTGTGTGTTCTGCTCTCTTCCTCCGAGGCTCCTTCCCTCCCCAAAACACCCTTTAAGACTCAGTCTGTGCCACCACTCCCAGAAAGCCTTTCCTGACTCCTACTTTCCCCTGCGTGTCTAAGTTGTAAGTCCTTTGCATATATCACCTGTAACACTGGTCCCTAACTCCTGCTGCAGCATTAACTCCAGGCTTTAAATGTTTGTACACCTGTTATGTAGAAGGCTGTAAGCTACTTGAGGGCAGGCACGGGATCACATTTATCTCATGTTTAGCACAGGATGTATAACGTCAATCAGTGTTGGATGGGTGGGTGGATGGATTTAAAAAAACCTTGTAAGAAGAAATGTGAATCAAATCTGAGTTCAAGGTTGCATGTTGGACTTCAAAGAGGTTTACAGCAGAGAAGTAGAACAGATAGTAGAGTTTGTGACAAAAAAAAAATCATTGGACTTTAAGTGGGGTTACATTAGCAGGGAAATGGGAAAGATAATTCAGTGTAACTCCAGTAGTGGGCAGTGGGAAACCTCCTCCTGGAGCCTGGGAGTCTATATGTTGTTTTCCTTTTTTTTAAGATTTTATTTATTTATTCATGAGAAACAGAGAGAGAGAGAGGCAGAGACACAGGCAGAGGGAGAAGCAGGCTCCATGCAGGGAGCCTGACGTGGGACTTGATCCCGGGTCTCCAGAATCACTCCCTGGGCCGAAGGCAGGCGCTAAACCGCTGAGCCACCCGGGGATCCCTATATGTTGTTTTCCTTTAACTGGGGTGCCCTATAGCGACAGCTTACTAGGGCACACTGTTTGCCTTTCTCAGACATTTGCTTCCTACCAAGTAACAGAGTAATATTTTGTACTTACTTCATTTTCTCTTTATCTGGAAATCAGAATTATTGGTCATTTCCAGCATTCCTTTCCCCTAACCCTTAGATGGAATGTAAAAGTAACATGTTTATAAAAATGGGATGAACGTAGATAATTTATGATCAGAATATTATAGGTAGATCAGAAATACACTCAAGTTCCCATCTTTGATTAGAACAACTTTGAAAGTGTTCAAATGAAGTTCGGGGCAACTTCACGTACTATTTTGCAAACTATTATGAACCATATAATAAAATAGATGATTTAATTTTTAAAGATTTTATTTTGAAGTTATCTCCACACACAATGTGGAGCTCGAACTCATGACCTTGAGCTCAAGTGTCACACCACTGACAGAGCCGACCAGGCATCCCAGGAAAAGAGATTTTTTTTTTATTTTTATCTACAGTATAATTCCCATTCTCTACTCCCTGAGTACAGTTTTATCATATACATGTTGATATAAAATATTTTTACAGCATAGCAAATTTATGATTTTTTAAAAATTTTTATTTATTTATGATAGTCACACACACAGAGAGAGGGAGAGAGAGAGGCAGAGACACAGACAGAGGGGAGAAGCAGGCTCCATGCACCAGGAGCCCGACGTGGGACTCGATCCCGGGTCTCCAGGATCACGCCCTGGGCCAAAGGCAGGCGCCAAACCGCTGTGCCACCCAGGGATCCCGCAAATTTATGCTTTAATCAACACACAATTATTTCATGAACTAGTTAACCAAGTTACAAGCAGGGGCATTTACTCATTTGTTATTTTATTCATGCAATAAATCAAGGGCCAATTCTATGGTAGGTCCTGTAGCAGGCACTGGAGGCACCATGAGCAGGTGAATGGGACAAAATCTTGGTCCTCAAAAAGCTCACAGCACAGTAAGGGAAGGGAATGGATGTTCCAAGAAGATCAAACAACATGCCTGGGTCCCAAGGCAGGAGAACATGTGTAGCCTTGCTTAGCGGAACTGAAGGTTGGAACGTAAGCCATTGAGAGGGATGTTGGCAGGAGATGATGAAGCAGGGGAGTGGAGAAATAGACTTATTTTAGAATTCACTTTGGCTTTGCGTGGAGAATGAATGAGAGGGAGAGAGATGATGGTAGTGTGGACTAGGATAGCACCAGTAGAGATAGAAAGAAGTAGATTCTAAGGACTATTTAAGGAATAGGGGTGATGTGTTTATGCTGGTACAGTTGGACACGAGTGAGGACAGTGAGAAGTCAAACCAGGCTTGGGAAGCAGGGTAGATGAGGCTGCCATTCACTGGAATGGGAAATACTGAAAGTAAAGGGGGAATGATCAAGAGTTCCATTTCGTTGCATTGGGTTTGATGGCCTGAGCTCAGTGTCAGGAGAGGCAGGCAGTTGGGGACAAACTCCAGGGAGCAGGTCAGGACTAAAGTTTGGCATGAAGGTGGTGGTTGAACCCAGGGGCTGGTGGGGCAGAGGAGATAGCCCGCTGTGGGCATGTAGGACAGGAAGAGAAGAGGGTGAAGGATGGGACTGGAGTTCTCAGGAAGGACAAGGGGACTTCATGAGGAAGTAGTCTGATTGGTTGAAGGCAGTTGGCTAGGTGAGGCTGATGCTCAGGGGAAAGTTCTGTACGGGACCTATGGGAGGTGTCTTTTAGTGAGCAGTAGGAAGCATGAGAGCAGAAGAAATACACTAGAAAATGGAGTTTTTGTATATCTAGCATTCCTTCTGATAGAAGATATTGTTAGCAACTTGGTTGCCAGGGGCAGAGATAATTGGGAGATATGATAACCAAAGAAGAAGGTAGGGCCAAGTGCAGGGGCAATGTTTAGATTAGAGGGTGCAAGTATATGAAGACTATAAAAGTTTTGTCCAGGCTGGATGTGGATTCCCTTTGCAGGAACCCTTAAAGGGTTGATGCCGCTTGGCCACCGCTGCCCCCACATCTCACCCGGGCAAGCTGGGCAAATACGGCTGTCCCTCGGAGTGGGCCTTCAGCTACCGCGAGGGAGGGGAAGTTATGACCTGTGGATTCTCTTCTTTCTGGACTGGGCCAGGCCCTCTTCTCAGGTGGACCTGGGGTCCTGACCTTCCTTAGGGAGCCCCCTACCTATGAGGATGCCGTTACACTGTCTCCTTGCGGCCATGGCTGCTGCCCCGCTTCCTTCAAACGTCCTGTGCAGAGGACAAGGCCGTAGAAGGATCTTTCTCCGGAGGACAAGACAGCAGTGTAGACATATCTGTGAGTCCCTGAATCAACAAATGTCCCCTCTGCCCAAAGTTCTCTCATTGAAGACAGTATGCAGCCAGGTGAGTTCAAGCAGCACAATTTCAGCCCTGTGTTGGAAGTTCATGCTGAAACATCTTCAAAGTCTCTCAGCCCAAAAGGGGCTGTGTGGTCCACAGGAAGGGCAGGGCCAATGGGCAGAGCAGACTCCTCATCGCCCCCACATTCCCCCCTTCCTATTTCTACATAATATATTTCTGCTTGAACCTATGGTGTTTGCCTTAAGCAACACTCTACCAGTATAGACGAACCAGCCATTCTGAGTTTCTTCTGTTTCCTGGTCCCTCTATTGGAGGTGACCAAGAATAGGTCTGCTGGCTTTGGTGGAAGAACAGAGGACCAATATTTCTCCCCAGTTCGTCCCAGCTCCATTTCTTTTCACCCCTGAGGTAGAACCACCCAGACAGCTATTAAAAAGGGAAGCCGGTGCTTCTCATTGAACCCTCCCTCCAGCCCCAGCTAGCTGCGATGAATCAAGAACGAAGAGGCGCTATTTAATCCCCTGCAGCCTTTCCAGAGCAGGCAAGAAAGACCCAGATTGCTCTTCCCCAAGGAGCTTCACGTCATCCATCAAATCCTATCACAGGCTGTCAGGAGGGTGCTGTCGCCAAGATACTTGGTGGTGCAAGGAGCTTGAGAACCAAGTTTAGGAACACACCACAAAAATTGGGAAGAATCCCTCCGAAGGATCCCTCCTCCTCCACCCCCCCTCAACCTGCCCCCAGGGGCTTCAGGTGCTAGATAACAACAATAACGTTAAGGGCGCTTTATTATTCAAAAAATAAATAACAAGATAATCACAAGTTCACTCTGGAAACAATGGAGACTGCAGGTAGGTAGGAGAGATTTCCTTTAAATACAGTCATTTCAGGAGGAGGAGTGGGCAGCCTCTGCTCTCTCCTCCCGCCTACACTGGTGGAGAGGCAACAGGGTTGAAATAAGATAACCGATTAGCAACAGCCTGACTGTGGGGGGAGGGGGGGCGGAGGAGGGAGAGAATGAGTGTCAGGGTGGCTGGTGGGGGCAGGGTTTTCCAGTTCTCCGCGCCATCAGACTTTCTGGAGCCTGTCCCCTCCATCGGGGCCCCGGGGACCCCGGGTCAACCGTAACTGACTGTGAGCTGAGGCTCCCTGTTGCCCTTCAGCATCTTCGCGGGGAAATCGAGTACATTCTCCAGTGAAAGACACTGCATGCAAAGAAACAAAACGAAACTGGACTAATTATCTGCCGTTTACTGAGGATTCAATCTGTGCATAATAGTCTCGTCTTTTTCATGGGACTCTCTGGATGTCTGCATCAGTGGGGCGGCTGCTTCCAGAATATCAACTCTTACCGACCGGGGCCTGTTGGTGCTGCCCCCGCCCTGTCATTCCCTTCTTGCAGCCCTCCACGCCTGGGGGTGTATAATAAATAGTTCTCCACGAGGAGGATCCTAGGGTTATAAATAGGCAGTTCAACAGGGGTGGTGGTCTTAACTGCTCGGCCGTATTACGAAGACCACCAACAGGAGCTGAGCCGCAGCCTGTGAGGTGCCAGCACTCAGAGTTTGAGTAAGCCAAAAGACGTGAAGCCGGTCCCGTGGCTCACTTGGCTTGGATCAGTCACGTTGACGAACACCGAAGCACCTGGATGCAATTCAAATACTCCTCCCAAGTGGATGGACTGTTGGCCGCAAGGTTTGGACGAGCCGCGGGAGCTCGCGGCGCGGAGTAAGACTCTCTCCGTTCCACTCGGGGAATGGAGGCATAGGCTGGCGACGAACGGAGCTTGACTCGAAGCTGCCCGATTGGAGCAGAAGGTGACTTGGGCATAGACGTAATAGAGTCCTTGTCTTTTCACGGCCAACTGTTTCCCATTCTCGAGGCTCACCAGGTTGCTGCTTATGGTGTAGTACCCTTTTGGCGCCCACCGCAGAACTGCAAGGAGAGGGGGAAATGCGTGGTGAGACGAAGCGTGCATGGCTCCCATCCCAGCACGACACAGGCCTTAATGGTGGATACTGGCTTCACGCACACAGGAAAGTTTGGGGTGCCAAGCATTCTCAAGGGCCCCTCCACCCCTCCGTCTGGCAAATCAGTAGGGGCTGCGCAGTCGGTGAGAGCTGGGTTCCAATCCAGACTTCAGTCACTTAATCTCCCTGGGCTGTTTACCCCCGTCTGTTACCCTCGTCTGTAACACGGGGATAGTATTATTACAGCGTCTTACAGACTCATTTTGAAGGTTAAACACAGCTGCCAGGCACAGTGAGTTTCCTTCCTCCTTTGGAGCCTTTAAAGCCAATTGGCCCTCGAACTTCAAGTGTGAGTGATTTCAAAGTGCCACATCCTACACTATGCACCGTCAAGCATTCACCGTCAAGCTGATGTGAACACTGCTGTCTTGCCTTCCTTGGATTCCAGAGTGGAAGAGTTGCCAGTTCATCTAGCTCAGCCTCCACTGCCGAAAGACCCCATCTCTTCCTACCTGCTCATGCTGTCACAAACCCAGCTGGCCTCCCACAGCAAGGACTAAAATTAGGCAAGGAAGTATGAAAATGAACCTGTCATTTCACAGTGTTTTGATCTTCCATTGTAGTGGGCGCCACCAACTTGAAAGTACCTGTGTTCTTGTGGCTAAACCTGAGTACCCACCAACGGTATGCCATTTTCTCGGCGGAGATGTTGAGTGGGTTCAAAGTACGGTGTGCGCCTGATTTCAAATCTCAGCTCCCACAGCGAGGTAGACTGCTGGGCATGGGGGCTGGGGAGAAGTCAAAGTATCGATCCTTAGCTTCCTTGAGCCCTCTTTTTAAGTTCCTACTTGGCCATCTATCAAGGTATCAGATTCAAGCTGTTAAGACTCCTCCTTTAGTAATAGGGAAGTCATCCTGAGATGTTTGACATTTCTTGGCCCTCCTGGCCACTCCAGAAATGATACTTCCTTATGATGCTTTCATTTTCAGGCCATTTGAGAAGCCAAGGGCAGGTTCTCTCTCTTTTAGTCCACTAAGATTATCTGTCCTAATCTTTTGCTGTGGGGTGCAGGTCAAGCCTGTGGCAGTGTGCCCGGGCAGGGGCAGGGGGTTTGGGACTGGGATGCAGTGAGGAATGTTGCTGTCCTCGCACCTGCGGACCTTCTGTGAGGCGGACTAGGAAATATGCTGGGACCAATATCGATCCTGGGCCCTTTGGCAGAATCTGAGTGCTGTGAAATATATCCAAGGGCAAGGATTTCTGTACAGGTGGCAAAGACCAGTGGGAAGCTACTCTTCTAGGTGGTGTCTCTGTCGCTGTTATGCAATCCAGGTGTGCAAGTGTCATGTGGATGGCCACCCTGGACATGCCAATACAGCTATGATATTCTCCCATTTCTAAGAATGGCTACCCAGCAGGGTTATTATGTATGGTAGGAATAACTGGTATTAATGAAAGGCTTTATGTTACTCTTCTGACATCTAGACTACAGTAAAGGAAGCTAAGTAATGGCACCTTACATTTATCTAGCACATGACAGTAAAAACTTCTTCCACATTAGCTGATTTGACACTGAAAGTCACCCTGTGAAGTCAGTGAGGCAGGAAACAGCAGTAAATGGACTTGCCCAAGATCACTTAGCAAGTGGTAGTCACTGTTCTGGAATCTCGTTTCAAAAACTTCCTATCCAGGGACACCTGAATGGCTCAATGGTTGAGTGTCTGTCTTCGGCTCAGGTCATGATCTGGGGGTCCTGGGATTGAATCCCACATTGGGCCCCCCACAGGGAGCCTGTCTCTCCCTCTGCCTGTATCTCTGACTCTCTCTGTATGTCTCTCAGGACTAAATACATAAAATCTTTAAAAAAAAACTTCCTCTCCAGTGCTCTTCCTTCTGTATTATGATCCATGATAACCATTTATGTGTTACACTCACTGAGAAGCCCATGCCACCTCAGAGATAAGATGGTATCTCCTCTTCTCTCTGTCTGTCTCTATCTCTCTCTTGTTGTGTGTCTCACTCTCATACACACACACTGTTTAGAACTTCTTTCTGGAGCACTGTGCTAAATTTTTCCAAGACTACTCTGATGCCATCAGACTGCATTTATATCGCAAGGGGGTTTCATGCTCGCAGGCATGTTTCCATCCATTTATCAAATTCAACACATTCTCAGGCACCAGCTCTCTCAAGGTATATAGGTTTGGGAAAAAAAGATCTAAGAGCTAGAATGATGGCAGAATGTATATGGAAATAAACTCAGAGTTGAAAAGATTATAGTATGTCGTCTGTTGTTACTTCATTGGAAAATCTAACATCCTGGCACCTATTGATCTTTGCAGAATGATTTTACCTTTAATTTCCCTGAGGTTGGCCCCTGTGAGGCTGGGGTTAATCATACAGGGATTGACAGATGGGAGGAAGTACCCCCTGAGGCCCATTTACACACAGCGAAGAGGGGTTAGCATGAGGGATGCTCCTAGCCAGGAGGTCACTACCTGCCATCTCGTCTATGTTCTCAGACTAATGGTTCCTCCATCCAGCAATTCATCATTTAGAATCGGCCATTGAACAAGAACATAATGAGAACATCAGGATTGCTTCCCACCTCCTTTTGTCCCTTCAAGTCCCATCTGTGCTCCTGAGCTCACTTTGAAGACAAAGGAGAGCATAGGAGAGAGGTATGGGTGGATTGGTAAATTGGACCCCAGAGGAAGAGAGGAACCTGATCATTAGGCTTCATTGCTTCCATATCCCAGCTTTCCCACCTGGGTGACTGACTCAGATGTTTTGGACTTACCGGACGCTGGGTTACTACTAGCCTCACTTATGACATGGGCTGCAATTCGAGGATCCTGATCACCTGAAATGAAACCAGAAGTCAACTGTCAGGCCAAAGCAATACAAAACTTCCCACAGAACTATTTGGTCCGGTTCTACAGCTGTGTAATAGAGACTGGGCTTAAGTAGGCTATGCAAAAGGAAGAGCACAGCGGCCTGAAGTCCCTGTCACAGGGAAAAGCTGGTTTCTAGAATCTAAACACCGAATTGACTATTTTCACTGATCCCATTCTTCTAATGGTTGCTCAGTACTTGACTCCTCTTTACCGGATTGACGCAGGCTAAAACTCTGGTGTTCGTGAAACAGATTTTGAATCTTGCTGTTAGAAACAGCTCCCATCCATTGGGACCCTCACTGGGCCCCAATGTGGCGTTTGCATACCTAGCTGGCATGGTGCCAATTGTGTCTGACATCATCAAGCAACTGGCCAAACTATTGTTCCTAGCTCAAGTTGCTTCTCATGTAAAAATCTTGCTCTTTAATTAGATGTGTTCATATCCCATGTGAGGAGACTGTGTGCAAGTTTCTTTCTTATTTTTGTTCTCCAGGAATGAGCCTGGTGTCAGACACTTTGTAGGTGCCCTGTAAATATTGAATCAAATTGCATGACCAGAATAACCAGTTTTGTTCAGTTGATCCTTTTCCTGAAGACTGGTGGGCAACATCTACATGCACCCCATTTCCTCAAATTTCACTGTAAGTCACAGACAACATGATACCACTCAACACATTTTAAAATCATTCTGAAGACAAAACCTTCATGGAGATCAGATGACCCATGGCATCCAGAGCAATAGTTAAAGCAAGCTCTAAGTACTCTCTTTGCCTTGGAAAATACTATCTGTATCTCTGTATGCATATATTTCTTAGTGTGTACTAATTTGCACAAGCCACAGCATCATTTTCACTGGCATTATGAATAATACTGGTCTCCCAATGATGCCCCATCTCTCCCATGCTCAGCTGTTTGGCTCACTCCCGGCATTATTCTTGTGTTTGGGATGCTAAATTCTAAGAGGAACAGGGAGAAGAAAAGCCTTGGAAGGAGTCATGGGAGGAACAGTGGAAGACACGGGGAGGTTTAGCCTAGAGAAAGGGCCATGATTGCTGCTTTCAACATCTGGACAGCTGCTGTGTAGAAGCATTCTACTTTGCCTAGTATGGCCCCAAAGAGCAGGACTGGGTCCAATGAGTGGAGATTAAAGCAACAAATTTCAACTCCAGAGGAGAAAAGACTTCCCTCTGAGTAGTATAGTAATCTTTTTATAATTATTAGAACCATTCCAAGATGGACCAGGATGAATAATGAGCTAGAAGGCGCCTAGGCGTGTTAGATCAGAGGCCAGATGGTCAGTGCTGTTAAGGAGATTCGTGCTCTGTGGGTGGCGCTGCATTGGAGAACCCTGCCTTCCAGTCAAGATCCCTTCAAGCCCTGAGATGTTCGAGATGTTCTGACATTAAGAACAGGGCAGAGAATAGAACGTTGTCACACAGAATCATTCCTTGATTGCAGACACTCAACTGGTCATGGTTCCCCACAAAAAAACAATTATCACTGAGCGATGAATGCCAGTGATGACTTTCTTGTCATCTTATCCTCTGTAGGCGGCACCAGGCTGTGGGGTTGCTTTGAGGAAGATACTGAAAATAGTGGCATTTCTTCATAGTTGGTATTGTTAGCATTAAAGGAACACAGCCTGCCTCATAAATGTGTACATATAAAGCCCTTCCAAATCACAGACATTAGAGAAGGTGTCGATTTAGCCATTGTGGTCCTGTTTTATTCCCCAGGCTAAAAGTTCCCTAATTCAACAGCTGGTTTGTTCAGTGTAATCAGCTTTAGGTTTTAAGTATTCAAAAAAATTGATAAATAGCAACCTACCTTTTTGCATTGCAATGTTTTCTTCTTTCTTCATTTCGTTGTTTAGCATTATCTCCTAAAATAAGAATTATTGCAAAAGGTCATTTTGACAGGAAACCTGGGGTTTTAGAGGCATCATTCATTTGGCATCTGTCATGACTCTATTGCCTGTTCCTGGTGGGGATTATCACATGGACTTAGATCCTGTTATTAATTCCATCATAGCGATTGGGAGCCTGTGGCTCTGACAGATGAGCTGACAACCCAGAAAGCCCAGGGGTGAACCTGGAAGCAGAATCTGGACCCTATTATTTCCACTGCAGTGCTCTCCAGACCAGTGGCTGTGATGCTGACCCTTCCTGTGACCCCGGCCTCCTTGCCTTTGACAGGTATTGACAAATAATGTTGAATGAGGAGATGTTTCTACCCTGGTTACCAGCATATAGAATATTACTAAACATAAAGCATGGCATGTATCTATTAAAATAAAACTGGTCTGAAATCTCTTAGGAAATGGTAAGAGTGAGTTTGACCTTGGGAAGAAATTCCGGACTATGAAAAGACCCTCAGACATTTTTTATTGTCAATGGGATGAGGAGATTCTCTCAATGCTGATCGCCTTATGTGGCCTGTATGTATAGAATATCAGCATATAGGAAACACAGGTAATCTCCCAATGATGCTGTTGTTCAAAGGCAAATGCAACACTTTTTAAGTGGTTTCTTTTCACTTAGCAATGGGGGAAGGCTAGAGGTGCTCAAAGAAATTTACAAGCATGGCCATCAACTCAAGTAGGAAGGGAATCATGGGTACAGCTGCCATTTTAAAGATACTGAATACAAGGCCTTGATGGCTTAACTGGCTGGCACGAGGTCAACCAAGGAGTCTGAGGCTGAAGCCAAGAGCAGAAACTCTGAGATCACATGCAGAGGCCGGCTTAGCTCACACCATCACTCTGGGCTCTAAGTACGAGGGCAGAGCACAGGAGCATTTTCATATCTGATAATCAGTCTTGGGCACCTTTCCATTACTGGACTCAATTTTCTACAGGGCCTTTCCTTTCGTCCTTCCCCAGGAGGAATCAGTGTTGGGACTGTTGAGCGTCCTGTTGTAGGCTCAGCTAGATTGCCAGATGGGAAGATGTAAGTCACAGAGCCCTAACGGGGAGCCTGTGCCTCAAAATGCTCACAGGGGCCACAGGGCTTCAACTTTCCACTTGAGCTAAAGTGTGGCGCTGAGAAAGTGCAGGGACAGGAAAATGTTTGTGAGACAGCCAGTAAACAAATGAGTATTTAGTGTCTTTTAAAAAATGGAGTGTGATGATCAAGGTTGAGATACTTTTAGGCTACGTGGTTTGCGCTGGTGTCAGGGCTTGGCCAAGATGAAAACGTGAAGTCAGCAAAGTCTTTTATGCACCCAGCCTTGCCTTTCTGTGAACTTTCCCTCAGCCACACTCCCCAGAGGCTTTTTTCTCCCCCTTGCTTCACTCTCCACCTTGACTAGAAGACTTCTTAAAGTTTACTTCCAGAAAATCTCAGATTAGTTATTTCTCTCTTACTGGGAAGTCTACATGAAAGGTATGGACAGGTGGACATTGACCTTGGAAAGGAAATGCTTTGACACCCCCCCCCCATCAAAGACCGCTCAGGCCTCGGTGGGCAGACAACCCTGGAACTGACCAGTCTAGCGGGGTAGGGAGAGTAGTATGTTTTACTATGAAATTACACTATTTAAGACGCTGCCTGAAGTTACCCAAGCATAAGCCCATCTTCCCCTCCAAGTGACAGCTTGGTGTTACCTGCCTCAGGAGCTAATGAGTTACTCCTCACCAGAGCAGTCCAAACAGAGCTTGGTAACCACTTGGTAGGGATTTTGGGAAGTTCAGGGTTGATCATTGGATCTGGTGACTTCTAAGACCCCTTCAAGTCCTATGATTTGGAACCCCCAAATTCCAACCTTTCGTTGCCCTGGACCAGTCAGACCGCGAAGCCCAGAAAGAAAGCCTGCTAACACTCACTAGGAATATTAATATCCAATTTGGGGTTACTCTGTAGGTGGCCAGTTTGATTTCTTTTTAAAAGTCCAAAATATTGTTTAGAATGAGAAATTTGGGAGAATGGCATTGGAAAGGGAAACAGTGTTTGGGAGAGGACTGGGTGGCCAGAAGACATTTTGTTTAACTACCATGTGTGTCATAGGGCCACATGGCACCAACTAGGATCCCGCCCCTGTGGCAGTAGAGGCCAGGGGCTTCCTCTGCCATTCATGAGGAGCCCTGCTTCACATGCCTGAGACAGGCTGCCTTTCTAAAATAGGAAACTTTGAAGCTGTTTTCCTTGCTCCTACCCTGGGTCGCTGATTTGAGAAATTCTACATGTCTGCCCGGAAATAAAACCATTAGAAATGGGCCATTGAACTGTAAAACTCTCAGAAAGAAAGGGAGAGGAGGGGAAAAAGCAAAGGTGCTCTCACTGCCTTGGAGGGAATGCAAGGTTGGTCACATAATTACAGAATGTCAGAGTGGGTCATCTCAGCCCTCATTTGTAGATGACAAAACAGGCCAAGGGAGGTGAAGCCATTTGCCCAAGGTCGCACGGCCAAGCCTATTAAATATCCAATAAATATCTGGATTATGAACTGCTGTTCTGAAAGTGGCTGTCTTCACATTTAAATTTGCAACACCTCCCAACACCCTATAGTACCAGCCAGAATCCTCAGAGAACCAGAGAAACTCAAACCATTTCTAAGCCTAGCCAATAAAGAGGGAGTCTTCATCTAAAAACCTAGATTAGCGTAAAGAACACAAAAGGCAGCCATAGATTGGGGCTGCATTCTGATTCCTGGAGATGATGCAGGAATAGGCTCAGAAAAAAAGATCTTAAACCCTTTACTCCTGGGTTAAATATCATACATTATTTATATGCAAGAGCTAACTGCCCTTGGTTTATCCAGATACCTGCTTCCACCCACCCCCACCAGCTTGGCACAGAGCTGCCTTCTCTTCGGGACCCCAAAGTGAGCTGAGGGCCGAGGGTATTCTACTCAGCATCTGAGAGGGGAAACAAACAGGAAGACTTTTTGATGTTTTGCTTCAGGAGAAAGCTTCTAGACTCCCTCTCTGTGATGATGGAATTCATGTGGTAAGGGCATCCTCAGTAAACATTCTAAGACTTCTTGTTGTCAGTACCTATGACAGGCCCCAGTGACAGCAGTGACTGCACTGGGTCCTCTGTCCACCTCTGGTCTTAACAGACCCTAGAGTGGACTGGCTTCATGTGGGGTCTGGTCTGAGTGGCACCGAGAAAGTCCACTCCCCCAACCCCCCACAACCTCTCCTCACAATAAAAGGAAGAGATCTCACTTTCATATGTATGCACATATGTATGTATGTCTATACAACTTCTACACTTTCAGGTTGCCATTTCCCGACCTAGCAAAAGCAGTAAAAGTTTTCAATGACCCTTTAATTAACAGCTGAGCTCCTTACCTTGAGAAAGGCTTCAAATTGGCTTTTAATTTCCTCACAGTTCAGTAAGGACAAGGACCCCTCCCCTTTGTTGCATTTCTGTAACGTTTTCATGAACACAAAATCTTCATAAAGATTCCTTTCATCTTCTATCTATTTGAGAAATAACAGGGACATGAGAAACATAATTCTGGAGAATATGGCTAATGATGTCTGCCTCTACAATTACTTCCACAGCATCAGTAATAGGAGGAGGGCTTTGCAGATATAAATGGGGAATAAAAGTCATTATACCAGATTACTGTTATTTGGTATTAGCTGTTAAAAAATTGACAAAAGCCAGCAACTATAACGTCACATTAACCAAAACTCTAGGTAGAAATCACAGCCATTCTAATAAAATTCCATTACACAGTGTACATTTTGTCCATGTATTATAGCAGCAATATTCTAGAATGATCATATTCCTCATTGCTCTAGTAATGATTGGTCATTGTGAACCCAGTGTATAAAATCATTTTCTGCTGAGCTCGTTTGCCCACCTCATCTTACTTTGTGCTGCAGTGCTTTATAAAAAGAAGTGAATTTGCAATGTGTGTCAATTAACTTGAGTTTCTAATTACATCACTCTTTTTAACTTTAGTATTTGTGGAAAACATTTGCATTTTTAAGGAAATCATCTTTCTTTCCCAGAGCTAACAAGATATTTTAGTTGCCAATGTCTTAGAATAATTAAATGTATGGAATTCACTTGTATAATCAACTGATTCCGTACCACTTTCTTGTTTCAAAATTCAATTTTTAGATTCAAAACAAGATCCAATTAGCCAGCGGCTTCCATTATTATCAAGAATGGGGCACATGGGTGGCTCAGGGGCACATGGGTGGCTCAGCAGTTGAGTATCTGCCTTTGGCTCAGGCTGAGATCCTCAGGATCTGGGATGGAGTCCCGAATCGGGATCCCCACAGGGAGCCTGCTTCTCCCTCTGCCTATGTCTCTGCTCTCTCTCTTATGAATAAATAAATAAAATCTTTAAAAAAAATAAAAGAGCACACCTCAATGCTTTGGTAAATTTGGTCAATGCCTTCCCCCATAGAGGCCAGGCTTGGGTCCAGGCATTTGATTGACAGAGCCCACCAGGCCAAACACAAACAACCAGGCCCAGAACCCCTCTCTTTACTCAACTAAAATGTGAGTTACCCAGTGAGTTGCCTCAACCATCACTGTCTCTCCTTATCCTGATGAAAAACATCCTGGCCTTCATTCTAGGATGGGATCTCAATAGAGGGCATTCAAACATCCCTGAGAAAATGTGGTCTCCAGATGCTGTACATCCACAATTCCCACATCCAGAGTTAGGGGAACAGCCAGATAACTCATCAAATTTCTCCTTTTCATCTGTGCTTGGGTTTCTGTCGGTACAGCCAATAATGCCCCTCAGTGGAAGTGGGTTAAGGCATTGAAACAGGACAAATCCTAACAGTTATTTTTTCCTAAGAATGCAAAAGTACTGAATAATCTACTCTACTGTTTTGTTCCCCTATGTCCCGCCACTTAAGAATGTAAAACATCTCAGAAGGCAACTGAGCAGCTTGCAACTAAAATCAGTGTTTGAAGAATTATAGAGAGAATGCCCTCTTTTACTCTAAGACAGCAAATTCCAGACTTATTTATCCATGTCTATGCTAATCTAAAATGCTATGAAGTTTCAGATCAAAGTCATACTCTCCTTCTCTAGTTAGCAATTAAAAAAAAGGTTGTCTCCATCAAAAAAAAAAACAAATTTTTAAGCAAAACTTTAGCAAATAATTATAGAGAGAATGCCCCTTTTACTCTAAGATGGCAAATTCCAGACTTATCTGCATCTGTGCTAATCTAAAACACTATAAAGCTTCAGATCAAAGTCATATTCTCCTTCTCTAGTATTTACTTTGTGCCGGGCTCTGTTCTAAGCTTGCTACAAGGCTAAATTAATGTCATCTACCAGGTGGGTACTATTACCTTCCCCGTTTCTCAAATGTGGAAACTGAGGCACAGAAATATAAAATAACTTGCCCAGGATCGCAGAGCTGATAGGAGCCAGAGTCAAGATTTGAACGTAGGCAGTCTGACTCCAGAGCCCAAGCTCTCGACCAGAGACAAGAATAGGACATCTTACCAACTAGATGGCAAACATAATGCCACAAGACCTTTTTAGCCATTTGGGTTCCTACCATTGTCCATCATCTGGGTAGAACTAAAACCAGTCAACCTGCAAATCAATGAAGACCCCAACTTTCATTAATAAGGACTCTTGGTTCATCTTACCTTGTCCAATCTTCTGTGAAGATATACAGCAAAGAGTGCCGACCCAATCATCTGGGTGATGAGAAAAACAGTAAGCAAATACATAAAAATTTTCATACTGACGGGTGGTCCAGTGGCCACAGATCGGGGAGCAGTTTGGCTATATGTTTCGATCATGCTGTGTTAGAGTTGAAATGATATCTTCAGACCGAGAAGGTGGCAGAGGCAGCATGAAAACACTGTCAAAGTGGCCACCTTACTCAGGATTAGTTAAGAGCGCACAATCGTTGCAGCCCACACTTCCTGGAAAATGTGCTTCGTAGTCTTCTCTCCCAGCAAAAAAAGTTACGTAAAGGTTTTTTTTTTTTTTTTTTTTTTTAATTATACCCATATCATTCACTTCCAGGCTTTCCCTTTTGTTAGTAAAGAAGAAACAAGTTTCTTCTTCCATACATTCATTCTTGCCTTGAAATGTCATAGACTTCTTAACAGACAATGGCAGTATTTTCCTATCGCTAGCTTTCTGGGTTCACCAATTTCAAGGAAAGTGACAAATTTGTCCACTAGCAACAGACTTATTTCAATTTCAATCTTACTAATACAAACCGGGAACCTGGCATATGGGGAAAGAAACATGTCAACAAAAGTTTGGATTGATTTGATGACTGATATACCCCTGGCTAATGGCTTCTCAACACTTCTTTAATCTGAAAATCCAAAGAAATCCCAGCACTTTTCAAGTCTACATGGCATGAAGCAAAAAGGAGTGCTGACAGTTATTTTTTTTAATTTAGCTGGAAAAGGTAATTCAAGAAAAAGAAATTTCTCAAAGGCCGAGAGGAGTGAGGTCTTAAAGGAAATTGGTCCAAAACTCTGGGATCAGGAGGTTAAAGTTGGAATCTTCACTTGACTTAGCCCAATTGCTTGTCTACACTGTTCCAGTCTGTCAGATAATTGCTGATGCTGATGTAATGGATCAGAATAGAGAACATATGCTCCGGTTAAGAGACCTGAATTCTAGTCCTTGCTCTATCAACAAATCACTATGGACCTCAGATGAATCACTTTACCTCTCTGGGTCTTGGTTTCCCCATATCCAAAAGGGGCAGTTGCACCTGCCTTGCCTATCTTATAGGCTGCTGCAAAGATCAAATAAAATGTGTACGAAAGATCTTTGAGACGTGTTAAGTGACAGACAACTCATTCTGAATTTGGGGGAATTTGTTTAGCTGAAGATAATGAGTTTTCCAAATAATCACCACCTCATTACATACTAGTAAAAAAAACAAAAGAACAATAACAACATCAAAAACACCTAAAGTTTTGACAATGAATTGAATCACTGAGGTATGTGGATTATGCATTTCTCAATGTCTTCTGTATCATTTTATCAGATTGCCTTTGAAACAAAAGCAACTGTGGAAATCCCTACCCCACATCCCAACCTGGTCTAGAAACCATGATAAGATCACTTTGGTGATTCCTATAAAATTGTTTTGAGAGACAAATAGGAAATGTAACAAAGTGCTCTTGTAGGCACACTATCTGTATTGTTAGCACCTGCTCTCTTCCCCTCCCACGCGCCAGCATCCTGTCCTGGGCTCAGAGCTGTGTAGCTTTTCACTACATCTGCCAAGTAGGTAGCTTCCACGCACGTGATAAACTTTCATTAGTCAAGTCAGAGGCTTCGGTTCCTAGACAAGTAACCCGAGTTGAACTGAAGGAAAATAATCATGAGATCCAGAATGGGCTTTAGGACTTCTCCAAAGCCCCTGTTTCATACAATTACAGAATGCCAGAAGCGCAAGGGCCCTGCCAAGATCAGCTTGGCCAAATGCCGAGAGGGAGGACGCTCAAGGCACTGCCATAGAGATGTAAGCAATGTCAGGATTTGCTCACATGATCGCCTTCCAGAAAGAGTTGCTGTCCAATCTCCCTGCCTCCCACTTCCCCAGCTTCAGCCTTCTGCAATATGACTTCGGCCCCAGTATTCCCCCGGAACTGTTCCCACCATTATTAGCACAATAGTTTTGGCTGAATACTTTTTATGGTTCATTTTTAATGACCTTTCTATCCGTCCATTAACCTATGATTCTATTGTCACCCTTCTGAAAGCTTGTCCCCCTAGACTCTCAGAATACTTCTTTGTGTGACTCCCTTTTTACTCTGTTCCCCTTAAAACTTTGGTATTCCTCATCCTCATTCTCCCCTCCTCTTTTCTCTTTCCCCGCCCCTCCCCTCTCCCCTTCCTCATTCTACACGTTTTCCTTGGGTGATTCCCATCCACTGTCATGGTTTTCACTATCACCTTCATTGTGATAAATCCAAAATCTATAACTACAACCTTGAAATTCAGTTTTGTAAGTATAGGTACCTCTGAACATTTCCACTTGGTTCTCCCAAAGCCACCTCCTATTTGCATGTCCTATACTTAACTCCACTTCCAACCCAGACCTGTTCTCCCTCAGGGTGCTTCCTATCTCAGGATACAGTGCTACTATATCCATCTAATTGCCCAGGTCAGAGACCAGGGAACTGTCCATGATTCCTCCCTCTCTCTTGCCCAGATTCCTCCCCAATTCCAGTGGCTTCTTCTTCCCCAAAGCTTCTTGACTGCCACCACTTTTTTTCTGCCAATATCAGAGAAGGCCCATGTCCCCTCTCTCCTAGATTACTGATTTGTACTCTTCTAATTTATCTCCTTGCTTCCCTTGCTGCCCTACCCTATCTACCCTTCATACTGCTGGAAGAATGTTAATTCTAAATCTTATAAGTGACCGTATTATCTAATCTGACTTGACCCCCTAAGATTCTGCATCAGATGCAGGGAAACAGAATGATGGAGTGCCCTGGTGTGTTCAACATGAATGGGATTAACTCCAGAAGAGCCCACTTGCACTTCAATCCTTGAAGCCTCCTCTTTCTTCCATCCTTCTTGTGCCTGGTCCTCTACAACAATTGGCTACCTTTCCAACTTCCAAACTTGAGCTCTATTTTCTGATTTCTGATTCTTGATCAAAAATCCTTTGTGTTGGGATGTCCCGTACCTGTCTCTCCTCCAAGAAGGAGTGGCCTTGGCCCTGGTGTTGGGTCCCCTTTAAAAATCCTCAGCTGCTTAATGCATCCAAAAGTGATTCTTAACCTTAGTTTCCAAGAAATCTATGGGTCTATGGAGTGCACAAAAGTGCCTGTAGCCAAAGTCAAATATTGACCATCTTTCTCTTAGTTCACAGAAAGAATAAAGCTAATGCATTGCATTGTTTCATTTTTCAGTTTTTCTTATGCAAAATTTTCTTAAATCTCTGTTATCCTTTTTTACTACCACTTTCCTGCTAGCCAGTGACTGAATTGCAACAAATAAGTATGAAGGGGAAAGTTAAAAAACCAATGGATCATACTTCAACAGTTTGTTTTTGGTGTGACTATGCTTGTGGTTGTGATTTTATATTGATAACCTAGAACACAGTCATAGTTTCTGCTAGGAAAATTATTTCCAGTACATACGAAAGAGTTAAATATATCAGCATTTTGTTTGTTCTACAAACGGCCTCACAGACTCTTTTCCCTGAACATGTCTGGAAAACCCTAGCCTAGAGCACAGCATCTCAATTCTTAGCACAGAACGTGATCTGCCCCTTGCCCACCTTTCTGTCTTCATCTCTTGTAACTTGCTCCCACTCAACCCTGAGCATCAGCCATATCAAGCTAGGTCAATTCCTAAATGTGCTGTGCTTAGTCAAACTGTTCCCCATGAACATGCTGACTCCCTCCACCCTTAGTCATTAAGGTTGATGAAGAGATCACCCCCTCTGAAACATCCCCTCCCAGCAGACAAGGTGGGAGGCTTAATCCACATGAATCCATCTTCTGTACTTCATCTACCCTAGCATTTGCCACATTATCTCATAATTGACTTGTTTGATTTTCCTACCATTAGCTTGTAGAGGAAAGGGACAATCAGAAAAAAAAACCCACCTCAGAATCCTTGCTTCCTGACATTTTGTAAGGAATTAGTAAATCTCGGCCAATTTAGTAAATTTTAAGAGGATGGAAAGGAGAACTATACAACATTCTAATCTGATACAATGGCACTGGCTGGGCTCTCTGGTGATACAAATGAGAATATATTTGTTTTGAGTTTGCTTCTTTTCCTCTAATTGTCTTTGTCTCCTCTGGGGTCAGTTCCATTTGTTTATGGGATCAGTTCCATTTGTTTATGTTGGTCCTTTTCTTTCATGTTGATAGTCTTCCTCAAATATCTGATGACCCTTTATTGTCTGGTCATATTTATGAATGAAAAACTATGTGCGTTTTTATGGGTAGATAGCATGGATTTCCTCTGCAATTGCACTGATCTGTTTCCCCCCACAAACACTTCTCCGGAATGGGAGGGCTGACTGTGGGTTCTGTTTCAGTGGGTAGAGCCTGTCAACAGGCAGGCTTCCCTTTAGGTTATGTGGGTGGAGAGGCAGGAAGGCCTGGGACCCCCACAACTGATAAAGCAAGGAGGGCTTTTCTCTGGGGGGTGAAGACCTTAAGAGGGTTTCACTCTTGACTGAGCTGGTTTTCCTTTTGTTTTCTTTTTTCTATCTTTTGCAAAGGTCTTAGCACTCTCCCTAGAGCCCTCCTCTGGCAACTCAGCCTGAGGGCCTAGGGAGGCCTTATGCTGCTGCTGCTGCTGACAAAGGGCTCTTGGGTGGGGGGAGAGAAGAGAGCCCACCTGTCCCAGCTGCTTTACTGCAGCTCTTCAATAAGTTATCACAATGATTCCTTCTCAGCCTACCCCTGCTCTCTGCATTCATTGTCTCTGAGATTGGTGTCCCCTTGGGAAAACCCACTCTTACCTCTTGAGTACCTGAATTGCAATGCTTTCTACTTGGATTTCTCTTCTAGTCCAAATTCATTGTCTTCCTTACTTGAGGGTATCACTCAAAATTTATTTCACACTGATGTTACCTTTTTTTGTTTCCCATAGTTGTTGTGATTTCACTCTTTTTACGTTTATTCTTGGCCAAATAATATATTCACATGGTTAAAAAGGTAAATGATGGGGTACCTGGGTGGCTCAGTGGTTGAGCATCTGCCTTTGGCTCAGGTTGACCTCAGATCCTGGGGTCCTGGGATCGAGTCCCAGTTTAGGCTCCCCGCAGGGAGCCTGCTTCTCCCTCTGCTTATGTCTCTGCCGCTCTCTCTATGTCTCTCATGAACAAATAAATAAAATATTTTTTAAAAGGTAAGTGATATAAAGTAATGTGCAGTGTAAAGTCATCTTTCCACCTCTTTCTCCCAGTTCTCCATTGTCAACCAATGTTAGTTTCTCACATATCTTCCAGAGTTGCTTCTCTATGCATTCAAGCAAGTACATAGATATTCTCTTTCACCTTTATTTACACACAGTAGTATTTAATACTCTATTCTGCAACTTTGTTTTTTCATTTAACAATATATTTTGGAGATTATCCCATGTCAGCAAAGTGCTTCTTTATTCTTTTTTTACAACTGCATAATATTCCATTGTATAATGACATACCACAATTTATTTAACTAGTTCCCTATTGATAAACATTTAAGTTAGGTCTTATGATATTGAACAATGCTGCCACAGGGGTGCCTGGATGGCTCAGTCAGTTGAGAACCTGACTCTTGGTTTCCACTCAGGTCATGATCTCATGGGTCAGGAGGTTGAGCTCCCAGTCCGGGTCCAAGCTCAGTGGGCAGTCGGCTTGAAGTTCTCCCCCTCTGCCCCTCCCTCAACTTGCACACACAGACTCTCTCTCTCTCTCAAACAAATAAATAAATATTTTTAAAAAGTAATAAACAATGCTGCAACATAAAACCCTGTACTGATTCATTTTTTAAAGTTTCTTTTCAGACATTTCTGTGAGATTTGGAAGGCAAAAAAAAAATCACATATTTTTTTAAAAACATTGAACAATAAACATGTTAACCTAAACAAGCACATCACACTCAAAGGAAGATAATTTAAAAGTTATTGTTTATTTTCTATTAGTCAACAGACAATAAAAATCTCCATTATCAATGCATAATAAATTATTTGTTATACACTCTCTTCAAAGCCAGATATTGCATTTTAAATTTTTTTTAATTTTTATTTATTTATGATAGTCACAGAGAGAGAAAGAGAGAGAGGCAGAGACATAGGCAGAGGGAGAAGCAGGCTCCATGCACCGGAAGCCCGATGTGGGATTCGATCCCGGGTCTCCAGGATCGCGCCCTGGGCCAAAGGCAGGCGCCAAACCGCTGCGCCACCCAGGGATCCCCAGATATTGCATTTTAAAGCTTCCAACGCAAAATTTCTATCCAGCCTTGAGAATTTTTTTGGCCCCATGAATGATTCTCCACGTAGATCTGCAGCAAAAAGCCAAATATGAGATGCTCTCTGGTGCCTCCATCCACAATACTGCCCTTGTTAGCTAGATTGGTAAGAAGCAATTACAGGAGACATTTCTCTCAACCAGTTCATTTGCTCAGATCAACATTCACTGAGTGCCTACTGTGGCCTGGGTGCTAAGCTGGATGCTGGGGATACAAAGATAAAGACAATAGTCCCTTCCTTGCCAGGAGCTCCCAGTTCAGAGCAAACAACTAATATACAAGCAAACAAACATAAAACAATGTGACAAATGCCCCAGTAGAGATGCATACAGACTGCTGTGGGAACAGTAAGGAGGAGTACCTATGCAGCAGGTGGCTGGGATAGAAAGAATATCAGGGAAGGCTCCCTAGAAGAAGATATACGTGTCATAACTTTGAATCCTGGCTTCTAGCACTCCACTGACAAATCCCACATTCAGTGCCAATCTACTGTCCTTGGCTTTTCTTTTTTTTTTTCTTTAAGTTTCAGTTTATTTTATTTTTTATTTATGATAGTCACACACACAGAGAGAGAGAGAGAGAGAGAGAGGCAGAGACATAGGCAGAGGGAGAAGCAGGCTCCATGCACCGGGAGCCCGACATGGGATTCGATCCCAGGTCTCCAGGATCGCGCCCTGGGCCAAAGGCAGGCGCCAAACCGCTGCGCCACCCAGGGATCCCGTCCTTGGCTTTTCTAGTCCAGAATCTTCCATCCCTTTTCATTCTGTAGTAATCTTCTAGTTGACTGTACTGACTCTAACACGGAGGAGTAAGGTAGGAGGGGGTTGGGGATAATCATCTCCAGCATAAACGAATGACATTGAGGACAAGGATGTTTGGAATGTTGGCCTGGTTTTAGGTATTAGTTTTGCTAGTTTTTTGTGACCAGAATCCTCAATCTCTGTTACTACTAGCTGCCTACCTCCATCCTAGATCCCCAAAGTGAATTTTGTTGGCAAATATTCACTCGTTGTTTCTGACTTTTGGGCATTCTGCCTCCACTCCCCATTAGTGTAAGAAAAATACAGCTGTATTTATCTATATACTTAGATTAACACTGATTACCACTGGGAAGTAGAACTGGGGGATGGGGAGGCAAATCTTACTTTTTGCCCTATACCCTCTCCACTTTTTGCACTATTTTTAACAGTGAACATATTTTACTTTTATCATGATTTATTCTTTAATAAACTTTTATTGACATAAACGTTTACAAACAGAAAAATGCACAAATCATAAGCTTAATGAATATTCATAAAGAAAACATATCCATTGTAATCATCACCCAGATGGAGACATTCACAGTGCCTCTGAAGCCCCCCACTTGTCTTCTCCCAGTCATCTCTACTCACAAAGGTAACCACTATTCTGCCTTCTATCACCAAAGATCATTCTGACTGGAAGTTCCAGTTGCTACTTATCCTCACTAGCTCTTGGTATCATCTGTATTGTTTATCTCGGCCATTCTAATAGATCTATAATATAACCTCATTATAATTTTGATCTGTATTTCCCTAATGGTTAATGATGTTGAACATCTTTGCATATATTCATTTGCTACCAATATGTGCTCTTTGTTGCTAACATTTTTCAAAAATATAGAACACGATCATTTAAAACAATTGCTTGAAAATTATAATGCCACTTACCTGACAAGGGAAGAGTCTTTGAGTGTAACAATCCTTCTGAGAGGCAGATTAGGGTGGTGGAAATAGCCAGAATTTGGTAGCCGACATTCCAGACTATTCTACTTGCTGTGGGATCTTAGGTGAACTATTTAACCATTTTTTGTGCCATAGTTGCTTTGTCTATAAAGTAGAGATAAGAATAGTTCCTGCTGCATTGGGTTGTCCTGAGTATCAATGAGAAAATTATATAAGGCAATATGCCCCATGCCTGAGAGGGGAAATGTTCATCAGTGTTCTCTCTACCTGTCTAGCCAAACCTGGAGACCAGGGGAGGGAAGTTCATTCTTGAGGCAGTCAGCAGCTTAGTATATGAGGGAGACTGGGTGAGTGATTCCTCTATTTCTGGCTCTAAAGATTAAACACTCCAAAGTTGTTTTCTGGATGCAGAATTCTGTCCCCTCACTCACTGCTGTGCTCCCCACCCCCCAAGCAGCTGGAACATCCTACTTTGAGGAAAACTCTAGGAGAAATTTCTGGTCACAAACAACTGGGTTCTTAGATGCTGCTGGACCCCTTTTATGTGTGTCCTAACACCTCCTGCTGTGTGTCTAGCAGAAAGACACGAATCCCACAGCATCTTTCTGTATAATTCCCAAAGGTTTTCCCATTGATGCCTTCTATGGCAAGATGGCTTGAGATGCCTTGTGGCTAACAGCATGTAGTCAACATCTATGTAGCAAATATTTGCCCAGCGCTTAGCAAGCACTAGTCTCTCTGATAGGTCTGAGGAACCAAAATGAAGAAGAAAGGACTGCTAGTTAAGGAGACAGGAAAATGTCACAGTAGGGCAAGTAGATAGGGTTGGCGGAGCATGGAGGTAGAGAGTGGAGTATGAGAGGGTCTGAGAGGGCTCCTGGAGGAGGGAAGGTTAGAGCCCTGAGATAATTGTCTGGGTGAGAGAGGAATGCACTCCAGGTACAGGAAATAGCACATGCAAAGACCCAGAGAGTGAGATGCTTTCTCCTCTTGAGGCTGCATGTTTGGGACCAAAGCCTTGCTCTGGGATCTGCACAGCACCCAACTTCTTCCAATGGGCCCTTAAGGTGGAACACAGAATACTGAGTCTTGATAGTACAAAAATCCCCTTTGTTCCAGACTGAGCATCTCAGGGATCAGGTGCTCTACAGGGAGGTATTAGTATTATTGGCACCCATTTTCCTTCAGAAATCAGATTGATATGAGTGAACATCTGTGTGGTTGTAGCCCATTTTCAGCCTCCCTCGTTCCAGTCTTAGCCTGCCTTCTGCACCTCCCCTAGAGCTCCAGAACTCTGGTAGCCTGGCCCCTAGCGCCTATGCACCAAGACCCCAACACACAGCCTTTCCTTGGGCCCTTCTTATCTACCCTTATCCAATCCTTCTTCTTGACTTCACAAGTTCAGGGTTCCTTCCCATCTCTTTCACTCTGTCTCTCCCCAACTTCTAACTATAATTGTTCAGGCTGCCCTCTTTAGTTCTGACCCTAGGATTGAGCAGTCTTGTCTCTCATCCTTCCTGTGTTTCACTCCTGGGACTGTTTCTGAAAGAGCACTTCTGCTCCTAAACCGGTTCCTCCATAACCTCACAGGAGACTGTCTTCTTAGCAGAGACATTACTCAGAGGATCTCTAGTTCTCCCACGGGATTTCCTGGGGCCAGCCCCCTGTTTTCATAAGTGGGGAAATTGAGGCTCGAGGAAAGGGGATGACTTACCAAAGTCATGTTTGTAGCAAGTTAGTGGTAGAGACTAGCCCAGGCCACCAAACTTCCAGCCAATGCTCTTTCCTGGGGAATCAGACTGCTCCTCGCAAGGCTCAGATCTTCTAGCCGGCATCGGCTCCCACCCACTGAGCGCACAGTGCACCATCTCTGTTAGCACTTCCTTCCTGAGTCAGTTCATTAAGACTGCAGCTGGCCGGTCCAGGCTTCTGACTCAGCAGCTTAGCAATGAACATCCAACCATGTCTGCATACAATTAAGGAAATGCCAGGGGCAGGAAACATTTTTTTTTCTGGCAGAGTGGGGGTACAAAAGGAGGTGAAGAGATTCAATTAAATTATAAGATGTCAGGGACCACAGTGGGGGTAAGGTAAGGAGTGGAAGGGTTGTATCAAAGGGTTTAGGATTAGTAGTTTGATACATTTTGGTACAGAAGTATATTTACTGGCTTACAAGGAACAGTGCAGTACAAATATCATGGCAAAGATAGAATGTTTCCATAGCTTCCATGGTGTAAACGTAAGTTGAGTGTCCCCAAAATGCCTATGAGTACTAATTAGAAATTAGCTGTATGTTCCCTTCCATTCTCTCCACCCATGTCAATTTTTGCCCACAGGTTAATAGTTTGAAATGATTACCACACCTTTGAAAGCTGTTGTGGCTCAAGTGTTCACCTGCAAATAAAGAGTTGAGAACTTTTCTCCTTCACAAGGTCCCACAGTGAATGGTGCCATCTGGCTAAGTGTAGACTTAGAATAGCTCCCACCAGAGCACATCTACATCTCATCCAGCATCCAGTCCAATCAAAGATTTTAAAACAGTGATATCTATGCCCAATATGGGGCTTGAACTCACAGCCCTGAGGTCAAGAGTGGCATGCTCTACCGACTGAGCTAGCCAGGTGCCACCCCCACAACTGAGGATTTTGACATCAAGATGTTTTCTGACTTGGAGGAGCAGAAAGCCCTGGCCCCCTGTATTGTGACAGAGTCGTGGATGTCTAGACACTGCCCTCCCAACATGGAAGAACCAACCACATTTGAAGCATGTTCAAATAAACAATGGGGTTGACACTTGTGCTGGGTTGAATTGCATCCCCCTAAAGTTCTTGTCCACCTGGAATCTATGGATGTGACCTTATTTGGAAATAGAATCCTTGCAGATATTAGTTAAAATCAGATGAGGCTGACTGTTCGCGGGGCATTGCCTGCGAGCGCCCGCGGCCCAGCCGCTACCATGAGCCGGGCCAGCAGGCTGCAGAGGCAAGTTTTGAGCTTGTACCGCAGGCCAGGTGCCAAGGCTCGAGCACAGGCCGCGTTCCGGCAGCACGCCTCATTGCCACGCTCCGACGTGCTACATATCGAGTACCTGTGCCGCCATGGGTGGCGCCAGCTGCAGCTGCTACGCTCAGGTCACACCAAGGCCATGGGTGCCTTCGTGCGCCGGCAGGGGCCAACCAAGGAGTCCAGCAGCGCGGGGGCCTCAGGAGCCCAGCCTGAGGATGGTGGTGGTCCGAGGAACCCCTTCGACAGCATGGGGTCACCAGAGACCCCTCCGGATGGGCGGTGACAGGCCAAGGAGCTCACCCGGTAGCACAGGGGAAGCAGGGGCCCTCCTGACTGCGTGGGGAGACCAGGGAACCCACTTGATGGAAGGGGAGATGTCTTGAGAAGACCAGCTCGATAGATTGGGTAAATTGGAGAGCCCTCCTCAGGACGTGAGGTCCTAGAGACCCCGATGATGGATGCTGAGAGGTACCTGACCTTTCCCCATCCATGATCGAATTCTCCCCATGAGGGTTTGGGGCGGCTTGGTTGCTGGCTGGCTGAACTGCATCAAGCTGAGAGCTACTTACCCTAAAGCTTGGGGAGCCAGGACGCCCGCCGTGGGACAGAAAGAAGATGCCCTTCTCTTGACCCCGGACTCCCCTCTCTTGTGTTTAACTCTGAAAAGAGCAGACTTTTTGCCAAGAACTTTGAGAAGATACCCTGATGGATGGTGAGAAGCCCTGAATCCCCCTTTGGAGAACTTTCTTCCCGTTAATTGAGGCAGACTAGGACTTGGGAGGAAGGGGCTGGGGTATCTTAGCCCTTCTGATCAACTAAAGACCCCTCAAGACCTATACTTGATGGTTCTAAGGGGGGAACCCTGACTCCTCCACCCTTCTCCCAGGACTACTGAACAAAAGGAATAAAATCGGGGATGTTATTTCAAAAGTAAATAAATAAATAAATAAATAAATAAATAAATAAATAAATTCAGATGAGGCTATACTGAATTAGGATGGGCCTTATCCAATGTTTGCTGTCCCTATAAGAAGAGGAAAATTTGGTCACCAAAACACAATAAAAGAAGATGCCAACGTGACAGGCAGAGATTGAAGTAATTACTACCACAAGCCAAGTAACAACAAGGATTATTGGCAACCACCAGAGGCCAAAAGAGGCAAGAAAGGATTCTTCCTTAGAGTCTTCAGAGGGAGCATGGCCCTGCTGACACCTTCATCTTGAACTTCTGGCCTGTAGAACTGTGAGAGAATAAATTTCCATTATTTTAAGCTATCTAATTTGTGGTAGCTTATGTGTGGAGTGTGCAAGCTTGCAATGGAAGGCATTGGAACCAAATACAACACTTGTATGGAAAAAGTTGGCCCCATCTTGTGAAATGCTGTGCTGGTCATAACATGAAGAGAAAGATGCTGTGTGACCCTTCTGGTTATGCTCTACACTGATCTACACATGCATAGAGTGATAAGCCTGGAAGGTACAACAAGACTCATCTATGAGTGATAAATTCTGGAAAATTATGATCTGCTTGCTTTAAATTGTCTATCTTTTCTAAGTTTCCCACAATGAATATGTATTATCTGTGTAAAAATTATGTGTCTCTGGCTACCTGTCATCTATTTATCTACCTCCCTATCTTTGATTGTTAGTACTCTCATGTACTCACAGAATACTTCTAAGTGAAATATTCCCAGGGTACCTTCATTTCTTATAGGTCTGCAGTTAGGAACTACTCCCTATAAGCCTTGGCAGGGGTAAGGGTAGACAAAAATAAAGCCATATATTTACATGGTATTTGATACTCTTCAAAGAGCATACATCCATGTCCACCAACCCATTCAACCTCATACCCCTCTGATAAGAATTCTCAGGTTCAGGGAGTTGTTAAAGAACTTGTGCCAGGTCTCATAGCTAATAACTCATGGGGCTGTGACTAGCGCTCATGGTCCTGACACCTGGTCCAGTAGCAGTTTCTAGAATGTAAGATCCATAAGGACAGCGCTTTTTGTCTGTCATGTTCCCCAAGCACTTATATCTCCAGCACTTAGAATGGTGCTTGGCGTATAGTAGGTGATTCATCTCCTTGAATGAATATGACAAATGCAAGTTCCTCTCTAGAAGCATTTTCTGCTGCTAGGAACAGTTTTGTTCTAGCCAAGCTGCTGTGCTCTGCAAAAGACAGCAGTGTTGCTGGAGGGATCCCACTTTCTTCTCATTCTCTGTCCTTCCATAGCCTGCTCCTCCACTCCCACCCCCCACCCCCATGCAAAGAACAGCTCATTTCTAGGGATGACCTCTCATATCATTACAAGGAGGCACCTATGTGGTATGATTCAAGGTGAGTCTAAAAAGAGCTCCTTGGGGCACCTGGCTGGCTCAGTCAGTGGAGTGTGTTAACTCTTGATCTCAGGGTTGTGGCTTTAAGCCCAATCTCTATTTTTAGAGATTACTTAAAAATAAAACCTTTAAAATAGATAGGTATATAGACAGACATACAGATAGATAAAGAATAAAAAGAGCCTGTTGCCCAAAAATAGCATCACCCAGGGCCCAGGGGAGGGCAGGCTCTGCTGATGGGTGGGCTTCTCAATTGCAGAATGATTCATTTGGTCCTGTCATAAGGAGCACCTCAAGAAACAGAGGCAGAGGGAGAAAATGGCAGCCAAATGGTTACAGAAGGGTCTCAATTCAGGAACAGAACAAAAGAAATGCAGAAAATCTCCAAAAGTAAGTCAAAAAGGAAAATTTGTTGAAACAAATAGGAAAAAGGAAGTTGGGCAGGACAGGCAGAAGACATCTCCATCCCTCGATGTACTGTACCCCTAGCCCAACCTCCAGTTCTCCTGCCTTCTAAGGATATCCCCCTCATCCTCCACACAGGTGACACCTTCCCATCATTCCCACCAGGGCCTGCTGGGGGGGGGGGTGCTCCCCAAAGGCAGGCTTTGTACCCATGTTTTCTTTTCAAGGGCAAATTCCCAGGAAGCTTTAAAGCTACCCGCTGCTCTGCCTGGGCGGGGGAGGGGGGGTTGGAGGAGGGGTAATGTGGCTAGTCTCAATGCCAAGAACAGGGTCTCTGGAAGCTGGGAAGCCAGCCAAGAAATTGGAGAAGGGAAGGGAGGGTCAGGGGCCTCCAACCACTGGGGTCAGGAGCAGAGTTCTGGGGACCCTGTAGGATTTCACAATTCTTCTCTTTCCTGGCCTCTTTCACACACACCAGGACAGGAAAGGGAAGCTAAAAGAGGATTATGAGCCAATTAATTTAGGAAAGGAAGTTGCCTTAAAAAGGAAAGCTCACACCTCTATCTTAATTAAGGATCATTCCTGGCTAATTTTCTAGACAAGGAGAAGGTGCGGCTTTGAGCTGCAGGTTTTGAGAGATCACACATTTCTGTGTCCAGGTGGAGCCACATGTATTCTGGAAAAGGAAGCCTTCCAGGTCTTTGAGCACTATGGGAGGGGAGTTGTGAGAGGGTTTTCCTTCTTTTCCAACACTGCATTCTTCTGCCTGGGCATTCTGGGGTTTACAGCATTAGGAGCCTCTAGATACAAAATGCCAACCCAGAATATCACTCATGTGGCAAAGTCCAGGAATTAATGCACTATATCAATTACCAACGTCCTAATTTTCATTATTCTTAACAAAGACCTATCTCATAACAAAGACCTATCTCAAAATCTACTCCCATCTGAAAAGCACAATGTTCATTTGCAGCTTTAGGACTCAACAGAATTTTCTTTCAGAGGGGTGGGTTTGGGGAGTATCCTTCACAAAGTTGGTGAACAATGAAAATTACTGCATCTTCAGAGTTAGCTCCTCTGAAACCGGAAATGTGAACAGAGCTAACTTAGTACTAATACTTTCTCTTACTCTTGTAAGAAAGAGGAAAGACTGTGCTCAAGGTAACAGTGATGTGCGAAAACCACAGTAGAGGTTTTGTAAAGAAGAGCAATTGTGGCTTTTGCACAAGTTATTCCTAAACCGAGGCTGGGGACAGCATATGACACGTTTCAAAGTAGCTTCTGGACTGGTATTTCACTGAAATGAAGATGATCTTTGAGCAAGACCGGAAAGCCAAAAATCTACATTTCATGACCTCTGCAGGAAAGTAATAATTGCATTATGGAACATTCTAGAATGGCAGGCTCAAACCATGGCCCGGAAGAAATGTACACCTTTTTGGGTAGGAGGGGGAAGGCAGGAAAAATCTAATTCCCAGTGAAGGTTTCTGATAGTTTTCCACTCTCTCCCCACCCCCTCACCTAGTTCTGTGGCTCTTCTTTAGCCACCTCCTCTAGCACAGGAGATTTGATTCAATAGATGGGGAAAAGGAAGTAGAGGAAACAGAGAAGAAAATTTAACGTCAGCCTCAGGAAGTCCAGAACATTGTTAGCTTAAAAGTTGCCTGCAAATGTTAGCAGAAAAGAGGAAATAACAAAGATCAGAGAAGAAATACATGAAATAGAAAATCAATAGAAAAAATCAACAAACCTAAGTTAGTTTTAAAAAAATAAACAAAATTGATGAATGCTTAGTTAAAACAACTAAAAAGAGAGAGAAGACTCAAATAAGTAAAACCAGAAATGAAAGAAGGGACATTACAACTGATGCCAAGGAAATAAAAAGGATCAAAAGAGTCTAATACAAAGAATTACAAACCAACAAATTGGATAAACCAAAATAAATGGATAAATTCCTAGAAACCTACTAAGAATAAGTTATGAAAAAATAGAAAAATCTGAACAGACCAATATGAGTTAGGAGATTGAATCAATAATCACAAATCTCCCAAGACAGAAAAGCCCAGAACCAGATGGCTTTACAGGTAAATTCTACCAAACATTAAAGAAGAATCAATACCATTCATTCTCCAACTTTTCCAAGAAATTGAAGAGAAGGGAACACTTCCAAACTCATTCTATGATGCCAGCACAATGATACCCAATACCACAAACAAACTATAGGTCAATATCCCTAATGATTATAGAAGCAAAAATCCTCAACAAAATACTAGCAAATTCAACAACTCATTAAAAAGCTCAAATACCACGAGCAAGTGAAATTCATCCCTTGGCTACAAGGATGGTTGAATACGCACAAATCAACCAACATGATATTCCACGTGAATAGAATAAAAGATAAAAATCACATGATCATCTCAGTGCATGCAGAAAAAGCATTTGACAAAATCCAACACCTTTTCATGATAAAAACTCTAAACAAACTAGGAATAGAAGGAAACCACCTCAACATCATAAAGACCAAATACAACAAGCCCACAGTTACCATCATACTCAACAGTGGAAAGCTGAAAGCCTTTCCTCTAAGATCAGGAACTAGGCAGCAGGATAGCCCGGGTGGCTCAGAGGTTTACCGCCGCCTTCAGCCCAGGACCTAATCCTGGAGAGACTCAGGATCAAGTCCCATGTCAGGCTCCCTGCATGGAGCCTGCTTCTCTCTCTCTCTCTCTCTCTCCCCTCTCTCCCTCTGTGTCTCTCATGAATAAATAAACTCTTTAAAATAAAAAAAAGGAACAAGGTAGCAATGCCCACTCTTGCCACTTCTATTTACCATAGAACTGGATGTTCTAGCTGGAGTGATCAGGCAAGGAAAAGAAATAAAGACATCCAAATCAGAAAAGAAATAAAATTATCTCTGTTTGCAGATGACATGATCTTAAATATAGAAAACCCTAAAGATTCCTTTCATTTTATTTTTTGAAGATTCCTTTTTAAAAACTGTTAGACACCAGGACACCTGCACCCCGATGTTTCTAGCAGCAATGTCCACAATAGCCAAACTGTAGAAGAAGCCTCAGTGTCCATCAAAAGATGAATGGATAAAGGAGATGTGGTTTATGTATACAATGGAATATTACTCAGCCATTAGAAACAACAAATACCCACCATTTGCTTCGATGTGGATGGAACTGGAGGGTATTATCCTGAGTGAAATAAGTCAATCGGAGAAGGACAAACATTATATGGTCTCATTCATTTGGGGAATATAAAAAATAGTGAAAGGGAATAAAGGGGAAAGGATAAAAAATAAGAGGGAAATATCAGAAAGGGAGACAGAACATGAGAGACTCCTAACTCTGGAAAATGAACTAGGGGTGGTGGAAGGGGAGGTGTGGGGGGGGGATGGGATGACTGGGTGACAGGCACTGAGGGGGGCACTTGACAGGATGAGCACTGGGTGTTATTCTATATGTTGGCAAATTGAACACCAATAAAAAATACATTTATAATAAATAAATAAATAAACAAACAAATAAATAAATAAAAACTGTTAGAACTAATAAGCAAATACAGTAAAGTTATAGGACACAAAATCAATACGCAAAAATCAGTTGCATTTCTATATACTAACAACGAACTCTCTGAAAAGGAAATCAGGAAAATGATTCCATTTATAAATAGTACCAAAAAGAATAAAATGCTGAGGAATAAATTTAAGTAAGGAGGTATAAGACTTGTCTACTGAAAACTACAAAACATTGATTTAAAAAAATTAAGCAGATACAAAAAAATAAAAAGACAACATTGCATGTACAAGGATTGAAAGACTTAATAATGTGAAAATGTCTATACTACCCAAAGCAATTTACAGATTCAATGCTACTCTAACAAAATTACGATGGAATTATTTACAGAAATAGAAAAAAATCCTAAATATCATGTGGAACAATGAAAGACCCTGAATAGCCAAAACAATCTTGAGAAAGAAGAACAAAGCTGGAAGCCTCATACTTCCTGATTTGAAAATATATTACAAAGCTACAGTAATCAAAACAGCAAGACACTGGCATGAAGCCAGTCATATAGACCACTGGAAGTAAATAGAGATCCCAGAAGTGAATCCACATTTATACTGTCAACTGATATTTAACAAGGATGCCAAGAATTCACAATAGGAAAGGGATAGTCTCTTTAACAAATGATGTTAGGAAAACTGGATATCTACCTGCAAAAGAATGAAATTGGACCCTTATCTTACACCATACCTAAAAATCAACTTAAAATGAATTTAAGGCTTAAACATAAGACCCCAAACCACAAAACTCCTAGAAGAACACATGGGGGGCAGAGAAACACCTCATGGTATTGATCTTGGTAAGGACTTCATAGATATGACGCCAAAAGCACAAGCAACAAAGCCAAAACTAAGCGAGATGACATCAAACTAAAAAGCTGCACAGCAAAGGAAACAATCAAACAGAGTGAAAAGGCAACCTCAGAAAGGGGGAAAATATTTACAAGCCATATATCTGACAAGGGGTTAGTCTCTGAAATATTTAAGGAACTTTTACAACTCATAGTTTAAAAAAAAAAAACCAAACCTAACAACCTAATTTAAAAATAGGCTAAGAACTCAGATAGACACTTCTCCAAAGAAGACATATAAATGGCTAACAGGCATATAAAAAAATTCTCAATGTCGCTCATCATCAGGGAAATGCAAATCAAAACCACAATGAGACATCACCTCACACCTGTCATGATTGCTACTATTTTAAAAAAAGGTGACAAGTGTTGATGAGAACATAGAGATTGGAACCCTTCCACATGTTGATGCAAAATGGTGCAGCACTATGGAACACAGTATGGAAATTCCTCAAAAAATTAAGAATAGGACTACTCTGTATCCAGCAATCCCACTTCTGGGTATTTATGCAAAATAATTTAAATCAGTATCTTGGAGAAATATTAGCACCTCAATGTTCATTGCAGCAATAGCCAAGATATGGAAACAAGTTAAATATCTAATGACAGATGATAGGATAAAGAAAATGTAGTATATACATACAGTAGAATATATTCTTCAGTCTTAAAAAAGAAGGATGGCTGAGGAAATTATGCTAAATGAAATAAGTCGGTTGGAGAAAGACACACAAACACAGCATGATTCCATTTATATAAGGTACCTAACATAGTCAAATTCAGAGGCGCCCAGGTGGCACAGTCAGTTAAGCATCTGATTCTTGGTTTCAGCTCAGGTCATGATCTCAGGGTGGTAAGGTCGAGCCCAGCTTCGGGCTCTACACTGCTTACTGCTGAAGACTTCCTTTCTCTTTGTTCCTCCCCACCTCACCCTCTCTCTCTCAATCTCTCTCTCTCTCACTCTCTAAAAATAAATAAATAAATCTTAAAAAAAATAATGAGAGTACCTGCATGGCCCAGTCAGTTAAGTGTTTGCCTTCGGCTCAGGTCATGATCCCAGAGTCCTGGGATTGAGCCCCATATCAGACTCCTTGCTCAGCGAGGAGCCTGCATCTCTTGCCCTCTTTTGAGTGCTCTCTCTCTCAAATAAATAAATAAAACCTTTAAAAAAAATTAAAAAATAAATAAATAAAATAGTCAAATTCATAGAATCAAAGACTGGAATAGTGTTTGCCAGGGGCTAGGATGGAGGAAATGGGGAGTTACTAATCAACGGGCATAAATTTTCAGGTTGAGATGAGTAAGCTCAAGAGATCTACAGTACAGCATTGTGCCTATATTCATAATAATGTATTGTACAGTTAAAAATTTGTTAAGAGGTGGGGATCCCTGGGTGGCTCAGCGGTTTAGTGCCTGCCTTTGGCTCAGGGCATGATCCTGGAGTCCTGGAGTCCCAGAATCAAGTCCCACATCGGGCTCCCTACATGGAGCCTGCTTCTCCCTCTGCCTGTGTCTCTGCCTCTCTCTCTCTCTCTCTCTCTCTGTCGCTCATGAATAAATAAATAAAATCTTAAAAAATAATAATAAAATTTGTTAAGAGGCTGAATCTCAGGTGTTCTTACAACAATAAAATAAAATTTTAAAACCTGAAAAAAAGCATAAAAAATTAAACTGCCTATCATCAGTCTCACACATAAATATTTATTTAAACTATGTCAAGTAAAATATTAGTAAAGGAAATCGAACAGTGTGTCAATATACCTTCACCAAGAGGGACCCATTCAAGTCATGCAAGAATGGTCTAATAGTGGAAAATCTATTAATCAAATTTATTTTAATAACAGAACAAAGAAAGAACACTATTGTAATCCATGGTGGAAAAGCAAAAAATTCACTATCAATCCGTGAGAATGATTTTAGAAAAAGAATATTGACATTCATAAGGTACATGTATCTTTCAGTCCTATTATCTCTACAACCTTGGCCATATCCATCCTGTTTGTGCCTCAGTTTCCAAATATTTTTTAAAGGTTTTATTTATTTATTTATTTATTCATGAGAGACATAGAGACACAGGCAGAGGGAGAAGCAGGCTCCATGCAGGGAGCCTGACATGGGACTCGATCCCGGATCTCCAGAATCATGCCCTGGACCAAAGCAGGCGCTAAACCGCTGAGCCACCCAGGGATTCTCAGTTTCCAAATATTTTAAACAGGGATAATAATATATGTTTCTTTTTTTTAATTTTTATTTATTTATGATAGTCAGAGAGAGAGAGAGAGAGAGAGAGAGAGAGAAGCAGGCTCCGATGAGGGATTCGATCCCGGGTCTCCAGGATCGTGCCCTGGGCCAAAGGCAGGCGCCAAACCGTGGCGCCACCCAGGGATCCCAATTATATATGTTTCTAATGCCATGAAGATTCAACAAGATATAGAAAGTTCGACCACTCAACACCAATTCCTCCCACCCTCTTATGGCCTTTTTTTCTCTTGTGTGTAACAGTCATTAACGCTGTATGACATGCACTAAGGAAAGTGATGTGCTCTCATTTTTCTGTTCTCTGGGTGTTTTTCATCTGCACCAGTGGATTAGGATGCTTTCACTGCTACTCTAGCTTGTGTTTGCTCCTGCATGGCCTTGACAACAAAGTAACACTCTTCATATCTGCCCCTCCATGCTAACTCCTAGACCCCCTTAAAGGAAGATTGTACTGATTGGCTTTACTGGTATTAAGTCAATGGTTCCCAGCCCTGGCTACACATTAGAATCACCTGAGCAGCTTTCTCAAGCAATCCTCCTGGGTAGCCAGAATTGCAAGCTGGTGCAGCCGTCATTCCTCTCCAAGTTCCAGGTGTGTTTACTATCTTTACACAAATTGTCATATATGCTATTTGATTTTGAAATTAGTTTTGATTCATTATTCAAAATTGACCACCTGACTCCATAAGATCCTAAAAGACCATTCATTAGAGTAAGTGCGTTTGCAGAAAGGAAGAGGACATTAAAAAGAGGGCAGAGAGGAAGTAACCAAACCTTAGGGGAATCTCAAATTTAGGTCAAAGAAGAAAAAGAAGCAAGCAGGGGGTCGAAAGAGAATCAGGACTGGGTGGTACTGTAGAAATGCAAGAGGGGAAAAGATGCAAGATGAACTAAGCTCCTCTTTCTTGTCTCCCGTGAAGCTCCGCCCACCTTCCTACTCAGGGAAGGCTTTTCCTGGCCTTATTGGCTTGGACTGACCCTCAGCACCAGAAGGATGCCACCTAGCTTCCCAATTCCATCCTTTTCCAAGCACGTGGCATCAGACAAGTTAGTAAATTCTTTGTGTCTTCATCTCATCATCTACAAAACGGGGACTATAGTCTCGGCTCCTAGGGCTATTGCAAGTCCTAAACAAGAACAGCAATATACTATGTGGAGAGTTAGCTATCGTTTTATATATATAAAGTTAAATAAATATGTAAAGAGTTAAATATAAATATATGTAGTTAAGTAACCCCCATTGTAGATCTTCTTAGTGCCCTACATTTCCCTTCTGTAATATTTGTCCCAATTGTCATCTGACAATTTCTCTTGCTGATTAAACCAGCTCCACCAGAAGAACCTCCCTTTTGAGTAACTCAGAGCCAACTGATTTGAGACCCTAATTACATCTGCAGAATCCCTTCACCTTTGCCACACAACATAACATAATCACAGGAGTAATCACCCATCATACTCCTAGGTCCTGCCCACATGCCAGTGGAGGGGGTTATACAAGGCATGTAACCCAGGGTGTAGGAATCTCCAGGACTGTCTTAGAATTCTGCCTACCACAGTGATGATTTGATCACTCTCTCTCCCACTAGATCATAAAGTCCACAAGGGCAGGGGCTATTTCTGTTTTGTAGAATGAATGAACAAATGAATCAAAGAAGAATGCAAGACAACTAAGGGAAAATAGTTGTATATGTATGTGTTTTGATTCATTGAAAGCCTTGCCACCGTGTTCAAGAAGTTGAGGTATCCTTTACAACTTCACAAAAGCTTTTGGAAAACTGTAGAGTATATAAACCAGGTAGGCATCAAAGCTGAACCCCTCTTTGGTGCTCGTCCTGGTATCAAAGGCAATGGGGGTGCTACCTGGGGCCTCTGCTGGCCTGAGCAGTTCCCCAACCACAGGGTCTCCACACACCCAGCTAGCTCTTGGCCAGCACCCAGAACTTAACACCTGGCACTCCTAACACAGGGGCACCATCTGATCTCAACTGTTTATGAAGAGATCAAGGGCATTCTGAGGGAGGGAAGGAGGGGGAGAGATGCATCTAAGGCCAAACCAAAGAACTTCAGAGAATGAATTAGACCTCACCTCAAAGGCACCCAGGTGTTTTTGCTTGGTGTGTATGAAGTTTTGCAGTTCATAAATGGTATTTACTGTACAGCATTCTATTGCCCTGCTATTCACTTGCCCCATTCCTCTCCTGGCAACTGGGCCCTGTTCTGGGCTAGGACCCAGGATGGGCGCAGGGGCTTCAGTACTTTTAAAAAAGATTTTATTTGTTTGTTTGTTTGTTTGTTTGTTTAAGAGAGAGGGAGAGGTGGTGGGGAGGGACAGAGGGAGAGGCAGAGAATCTCAAGCAGACTCCAGGCTGAGTGCAGAGCCTGACATGGCGCTCAATCCCAGGACTCTGAGGTCATGACCTGAACCAAAATCAGCCACCCAGGTCCCCCACTTCAGTACTTTTTATAACACCTTTATCAAGATATAAATCCCATACCATATAATGCCCCCATTTAAGGTGTGCAGTTCAGGGGCACCTGGGTGGCTTGGTCAATTGGGCAGCCGACTCTTGATTTTGGCTCAGGTTATGATCTCAGGGTCCTGGGATTGAGCCCCGTGTTGGGCTCCACACTCCGTGAAGAGTCTCCTTGAGGATTCTCTCTCCCTCTCCCTCTCCCCCTCCTCCCAATATTTCTCTCTTATTTTTTTTTCCAATATTTCTCTCTTAAATAAAAAATAAATCTTTACAAAAAAAATCTTAAAAAAAATAGCATAGATGGACATCTGAGTGGCTCAGCAGTTGAGTATCTGCCTTCAGCTCAGGATGTGATCCCGGGTTCCTGGGATAGAGTCCCGCATTGGGCTCCCCACAGGGAGCCTGCTTCTCTCTCTGCCTGTGTCTCTGCCTCCCTCTGTGTGTTTCTCATGAATAAATAAATAAAATCTTTAAAAATAAATAAAATTTTAAAATAGCATAGAACTCAATGGTTTTTTTTAGTATATTCACAGAGTTCTACAACCATTGCCACTACCCAATTCTAGAACATCCTCTTTTGCAGTCATGCCCCACTCCCTGCTCTGATCCCCACTCAATTTTGACAAAGGCAGAATCCCTGCCTCCAAGGCTATCCCTATCTTGTTCCTTGTGTCTGGGCAGGGCAGAAGACCAAGGTTCTAGTCCTGGCTGTGCTGTTGACCAGCTGTGTGACTGTGTGGCCTTCCCCATTTGAGTCTCAGGGTTTTTTTAGATGTAAAATGAGGGGATTGGATTACAAAATGTTCCCTGAGGGACTCTACTATTTTTATATTTTACCCACAAACTACTGCTGTAAGCAAGGTATGAGTTTAGGCCAACATCCCAGCCTCCTTTATGCCTTCACTTCATTCACCCCATGCATTATCTTCCTCTCCTTTTACAGCTCCCCACACTCCTCTCTCCAAGACTCAACCCCAGCTGTACCTCCTCCAGGAAGCCCTGTAGAATTCCTCTTTTTTTATCTAAGCTCCTATGGCAACTAAATAATCTACCACCCAAGTTGGCCCTTCCTTATATAAAGAAAGTCTGTGCTTCTTATGGATGGCTAGGAATGGTATCAAGTATTTGCACTGCATCTCACATTACCATCCCCCTTTTCCCCACCCAATGCCTTGTATTGCTGTTTCTGTTATTCTTTCCTGATTGACCCCTGGCAAGATATTGCAGTACTTTAGAACTTGGAAGTGTCAATGGGAAGGAAACAGGGTGAGACTAGCATAGTTGGGGTACTTATGATATGCCAGTCCGTGTCAAGGATTTCATATACTTTATCTCACCAGAGGCTCCCAACAGCAACTCATGAGGTAGAAGTGAAGCTGAGAAGGGTCAATTTACTTGGCCAAGCTAATAAGCAGTACCGAATAGAAGAAAATCCAAATCTGATTCCTGTGTTTGTGCTTTTTAATTTGCTGTTACAATAGCTCTCCCTATAGTAGAAAATGCTGGAGGAGGCATGGTCAGATAAAATCCAAATTCCTCCCACAGCTAATGGGGGCTGAGCTCACTCTCAACAGAGAGGAGAGATCTCTGCTGCCCAATCACACCCAGTGCAATGCTGGCCATGCCATATGCCCCCAGATCCTGCTTGCTCAGGCCCTTGATGATTGGTCAAGGTACTGAAATATTAGGGCAAGATTTGAAGGAGAGGTGTGTGGCTGCCCCACTAGATCTCAGCAGAAAAATATTTACCTCAAAGAGAATTTCTGTGAAGAATTCATTTTCAATTAGCCAGAAATGTCTTTAAAATTGTTCTTAAATCCATTTTATTATTTTCACGTAAGGCCCTTCATTTTAGAATGCTTCACCCACCAATGCCTGATGGAGCTCTGGTTTTCTGATGAGAAAACTGATAAGTGCTCATTGTGGGAAACTTTAAAATGCAGAAAAATATAAAGAAGGAAGCAAAAAGCACCCGCAACCTAAAGATAACCACTGATAACATGTTGGAGTATTTCCTTCTAGGCTCACTGGCTTGCATGCACTGTCTCTCAATAAAGAAATAAATATACATAGCTTTTGCATCAGTGTATTCATACTGGGCATACAACTTCATACTCACTTTTCCCTGAACACTGGATGGGGTGAGTATTTTTCTGCTTGTTTCCAAATTTGTCTCTATTAGGAACTGATTTTGTAAACGAATAAGACGATTTTAACACCGGCTCTCAGAAGTATGTTCCATAACTATTAAATACCAAATCTTAATAAATGAAAACAGCTCTGGAGCCCAGAGGGTGGCAGAGTACTTAGGACGTTGTTCTGATAGACTCAGAGTGCTCTTCCATTCACATGGCACTTCATTATATCGTACCAGGCACTGGCACCTAGCTGTTTTTTTGTCTCCTCAACAAACACTAGGTATTAAGCATCTATGGCTGACCCTTAACTCTCCACATTTTCCAAAAAAAAAAATTGTAGGATCGATTCAAATGTGGTTTTGAGATTTCGTGTGTGTGTGTGTGTGTGTGTGTGTGTGAAGGTAGTAAGCAGCCCTTCCAAAAAGATAAAGATTTTGGTGAAGCTGGTGATTCACTTGATGATATGTGGTGACAGGGAAAGTTCTAAATGGCAAACTTAGCCACAAAGGTCATCTTCCTTCCCAGGAAGAGGAGACACCATCTTTTACCCAACATGCTCCATTTCCCTTTCCCTATTTCCGGCCCGGCCATGATGAGCCAAAATCAGGGGCTTCTAGATGCTCTTTATCCTCCTTGAGACTCAGCTTTCTGAAACCATGCTGGCAGGCACACAGAAGAATAGGTTGCACCATGGCCTTGATTTAAAAGGACAGACGGGAATGAGGCTGCTGGCTCTTATTTCTGGGATGACTCAGGGTTTCTCTGGGCCTACTCACTGAAGCCAAGAGCCTAGCTGAGCCCCTTTCCTGGGCAACCTCTTTAGGATGAAGAACTCACCTCATTGAGAATCTCAGTTTCTGGAAGATGGCGTTAAGCAAGGGGAAAAAAAATCAACTCATGCTTTCAACTTGGAGACTTAACTTTATAATAACTATACAGAAACCCCTCTTTTAAATAAAATGCTGAAAAAAGTACTATTTCATGATATTGCCCAAAGGAGAGAAAAGGAACAAAAATACTCATAAACCTACCTTCCTAGCATAACGGTTGTTATCATATTTCCTTCCAGTCTTTCCGTCACATAATTTTTTTATAATTGTGATTATAGAATCTATATAATGACTACATGGTGCTTTCTTCACATAGCTTTTTTTCAGCTTTATTGAGGTATAATTGACAAATAAAATCATAAGATATTGAAAGTGTGCATTGTGATGATTTGATGTACATACACACGGTGGAAGGGTGCCTCCATCGAGTTAATTTACCACACCCATCACCTCACACAGTTGTCTTAGCCTTTTCTACCGAGCATCTGATGTTGTTCCACATTCTAATAACCACCATTCTATTTTTTTAGAGATATATTTATTAATTTTAGAGGAGGGAGGGGCAGAGGAGGAGAGAGGGAGAGACAGAGAGACAGAGAATCGTAAGCAGACTTCCTGCAGAGTGCAGAGTGGGATTCAGGGCTCAATCCTACGACCCTGAACTCATGACCCTGAGTTTATGACCTGAACTGAAACCAAGAGCTGGATGCCTAACCAACTGAACCACCCAAGTGCCCCTAACCACTGTTTTAAAAGGCAACATAACAGTGCTTTCTTTTTTCATAACATCGCATCGCTGTGAGATTATGGTTTTTCTCCTACTTACTCACAAAAGGCACAGGATTAAGAGATTGGAGACATAGCTGCTACTGTCAAAGAGCTTTTATTCCATCTGGTAAAGACGGTTATTTCTCCAAATACTCTTAGTTTGCAGCTCCCAAGCATAAGTACCATCAAGCTCAGGATGGTCTCAACAGATAGCCCTCTATGAACAATGGAGTATATATGAGAGCAATTGGATGAGCCATTTGCAGTGCTCAGGTTTACAGCCCTCAGACTCGGATTCTGTATTGGCACCTATATCACCTACTCCTAGCTAAAGAGATGTTTCAGTGGCCTTGATGTGGAGGCTGTGTATGTGGAGGCCTCTCCCACACCCTTTTAATCTGGTTGGTTGGTTTGATAGAGAGTTTACCCTGATGGGTTTACACCTTACCTCCGTGGTAACCTAGTGAGAAGATTCTAGCATCTTGGAGGGCATCAAATGAAACCTTAATGAGAGCAGTGGAATCTTTTTGACTCTAAGTGGCTCAGCTGATGGAGGTGTTACCCAGACTCTGTAGTCCTGAGAAGGGTTACTGCATTTTGTCATATTGCTGAAAACTTCGAACCCTAATTTCACTTAGAGCCTGGTAAATGTTTGGAAATGTTTGCAATTTGTAACTTGTCTTTGTTGATTTGCACAAGCATTATCATTCCAAAATCATTTGCACTTTGAGCTTCTTTTATAAGCATAGACCCTCTTTATTATCCTGGATTCTATGAAAGAAAAGTTTGATCTTGATACAAGAAAATCTTCATCATTGGCTGCCAATGGTCAAGAAATAACAAAGCTACCATCACCAGTATATTCTCAACTGAAAAGAGCCATTTGAACATTTGGTGGCATTACTTATTCTGACTTCTACACAGGGTATCACTCCTTTAGCCAATACTCAGCTTTGCTAAAAACGACTTTTCTAACTATCTCTGTGGTATGTGTTTATACTGAGCCCAAGGTCATGTGTGTTGTGAACTTACTATTGATACTATTAATAGTATCTGGGACTAGTTGAAATAAGCCTTTTCTTGAGGCACCAACCCAGTACACTGGGGCATGTAGACCATGCAAGATCATCTGGAAATGAAGGTTTAAGCATAGAGTTATAGAAAGATTGTGAAAACAAAAGCTACAGAAGGGCCCAGGAAGTCATCCTTCAATGCCATTCCCTACAGCCTGTGAGAGTCTTAAATATTCATATTTTTCCCTCTTTAAGATTTCCCTGCTAAAAGGTGATAGACTGTACCCCACTATTGTAAAAAGACATTTTCCCATTTCAATTACCTATTTGGCTTCCTCAATAAAATATTTTACTACTTTTGTCCACAGCCTTAGTGTTCCTCTAATCGTTCTGACTCAAATGGAGGTTGACTTTGTGGTTGGAAATTTTGTGACATTACTAAGAAAGCTCAGTCAGTACCAGGACTCTTCTCAAACTCCTGTTTGCAAACCCAAGGAAAGACCTTTAGCAGGAAAGGCCAAAATACTGATATGCAAAACAATTATGTGATGTTTGGTAGAACTTAAATGATTAGTGAACTCTTCTCTCCATTGTGTGTGTGTGTGGGGGGGGTGTTCTTTTTTTTTTGTCAAAGTTTTTGTTTTGTTTTGTTTTGTTTTGTTTTTGGTCAAAGGAACCAGTTCAAGGAAATTTTTAGTGAGGCTACCTACTGATTATTTGTGTCCATGAGGGACAAACAAGTTCTGGAGAATTGAAAGCCAGACAATATCAAAAGTTTATGTTAAGCTAGTAGTTTCTTTTTTTTTTTTTAAGCTAGTAGTTTCAAACTTATTTCCCACCAACTCTTTATTTTTGCTTTTCTCCTTGCTTAAAGGTACAAATATGGCTTTTATAGCTAAAAGCACTTGAGGACCTCACCAGCTGCACTAAGGATCAAACCAGCAGCTAAGAGTAGCAAGGGGTCCAAGCAAGAAAATGATCCTTAGTTCTAAGCATATAAGGGGGATAGGCAGAGTGGATAATAATAGGTCATAGACCCGTGAGATATTGAGTTTAAAGAAACCTTGGGGGCACCCGAGTGGCTCAGTTAAGCGACTGACTCTTAGTTTCGGCTCAGGTTGTGATCTCATGACTTATGGGACTGAGCCCAATGCCAGGCTCCATGCTCAGTGGGGAGTCTGCTTGAAGATTCTCTCCTTCTGCACCCCCCCCCCAAATAAATGAATAAATCTTTAAAAAGATAAAGAGACTTTGGAGCAACACAGTTTGTTAAGATGCAGATTCCAAGGCCCCAAAATAGGAGATTCTGAATCAGTGGGTCTGGGATAGGGCCCAGGATTTTACTGGAAACAAATGCCCCAGTTGATTGTGTTACAACTGTTTCATGCTGATCCCACCCTGAGAACCTCTGCCTTAGCAGGAAGAGGATACAACTCATTCATTTTATATATATGAGCAAAGAGGCCCTGAGAGGTTAAATAATTTATTCAAGGTCCTGAGAATAAGATTAAGAAGACAGGTTTCTCAATCTGGTAACTCTCTCTTTCTGCTATGGTTCTAGAGCAAGTTCTTTTTCCTTCTTCTGTGCTCATCACCTGAGTTTATGCCAGTGGCCAAGGCAGTCAGGCCTATTGTATCAAGTTAGGGCTGGTACTTCTTCACTATAGGCCTCAGACTATGTGGGCTGTGATCTTAGGAGAGGAGCATCCAGAAAGTGGATCTGGCCCCCTTAGCTTTGTTGTTCCCCATAAACAGAGAGAACCAAGACACAGACTTTCCTCATGCCAGAATGCTAGGCTGTAAGGACAAAGTGCTGAGATCTATAGTCAACTATTGGTTAAGCCAGACAACTATTTCACATGTGTGACCCTGAGCTCTAGAATATATCTGTACTGTTGCAGATTTGCCCTAGGATTCCTGGCCCCTTGGCATATATAGGTCATTAAAAATTTGGGTGCTGGGTGTTATACTATACGTTGGCAAATTGAATTTAAATTTGTAAAAATGTAAAAAAAATAAATAAAATAAAATAAGAAAGTTAAAATTTTTAAAAATTTTAGGGTGCTTGATCTCCTTACCTATCCAAGAAGGATAATATTAATCGCCCATACATGTAGTGTATTAGTTTGCTAAGACGGATGGAACAAAAGACCACATACCAGGTGGCTTAAACACTAAACATTTAATGTCTAAGAGTTCTGGAGGCTAGAAGTCCAAGGATTGGTTTCTTCTGAGGCTTTTCTTCTTGGCTTGTAAATCTTCTTTCTGTGTCTCCACATGGTCTTCCCTCCATGTGCATCTGTGTCCTAATCTCCTTGTCTGACAAGGACACCAGCCATATTGAATTAGGACCCACCCTTATGTCCTTATTTGACCATAATCACTTCTTTAAAGATCCTATGTCCAAATATAGTCATATTCTGAGGCACTGGGGGTTAGGATTTCAACACTTGAATTTTGAAGGACACAATTCAACTCATAGCATGTTGTCTTTGTTTCTACAATAAATAGGGTTGAGCAACTGATGGTGGAGGTGGCATAGGTAGGGAGGAGGGAGTGGAGAAGAGCAGAAGGGTGATCAGCCCTGGTGGCTCAGCAGTTTAGCACCGCCTTCAGTCCAGGGTGTGATCCTGGAGTCCCCGGATCGAGTCCCACATCGGGCTTCCTGCATGGAACCTGTTTCTCTCTCTGTCTCTCATGAATAAATAAATAAAATCTTAAAAAAAAGAAGAGCAGAAGGGTAAACAGAAACCTAGGGGTGCCTAGTGAAGGGAAATGTGTTTGTTGAGTAAGAGAAGTCAGATATTGGGGAAGCAATGCCATCAACTCAATACTAAAATCATGCACCATATACTACTACTTGCACAAAATACAGCATTTCATAAGGACAGATGAATTTTTCATGAAAATGCTCCACATGCATGAATTGATTTTATATTTTACTGATAAAATGTGCTCTTCTGAATAAAAAAAAATGACAACCATGCCTTTAATCTTTTGGAGCTTTCTATACATATGAATTTCCCCAATATCTCTTTTTTTAAAGATTTTAAAGTCATCTCTTCACCCAGTGTGGGGCTTGAACTCGCAACCCCAAGATCAAGAGTCGCATGCTTCACCTACTAAGCCAGCCAGGCACCCCTTTCCCAAATCTCTTAACTTTAAGAGAAAAATAGCTAACAGATTACCTCAGAAATTTTAAAAAATATATATAAAGGCATCCAACATTTCCCCACTGCGAACATAAGTGGGGATGTTATAGACCTATTCAGATGCTCCGAAGATGTGGTTTAGTATGGCTAACTTTGAAAAAAAGAGAGATCATAGTTCTCAAGGGTGGCCTGGCAAGAGGAGGGAGGAGATCCTGAGAGGGGTGGGAAAACAAAACAATCTTGGATCAGTCCTGCAAATCACTAATAAAGATTGGGAAGCTATGATAGGCAGAGTTGATTTGTTTTGTGAATGAAGGCTTAGGCCTTTTGAATCCAGCTAGCTACTGGAGAGGTAGGTTTTGCTCCATCAGAATCCCAGATGAGAAAGGCCCATAGCCTAAGTAATGTCTCTGCCAGGAGCCCTGCCTAACCAGGCTCCTACTAAGGGCCCTGAGTGCCTGTGAGATTGGAGAAGGGAGACTATGAAGGAAGGAGTGAGAGGAGCTGCCTGATACACACTGCCAATGTCACAAACTGCCAATGTCACCCGCTGCTGTGGTTTGGGCTCATCTGGGACTTAAGCACTAAGGGGGAATTAAAGTGAATGCTGAGTCACCCAGCTGAGTTGCTAGAAGACAGAGGTGGGCACTTCTGAGTTTTGGTGGCCACAGAGTGTGGCTTTCGGTGGGCCACAATCTGACTACACTGGAGCTCACCAACAAACGATGGAAAGAGGAAAGAGAAATAGTTGGTGCCGGAAGTTTTACTTTCCAAGCTTGCCCTTCATCCTGCTGCTTTTACTTTGCCTATTTGGTGGCCTATCTATGAGCCAGTTTGTCATCACAGGGTCATTTCGTACTGGAAGCCACGTGATAACTTATGCAGTTGTTTACTACATGATAGGTTCTGTGTTAAGTGCTTTATGAAGAATAACTCATTTAATCTATGTGACAGGTGAGGAAACAAAGATGCCACAAAGATGAAGGAATGTGCCTAAGATTATAGTGCTAACAAGGGGTAGAGCCAATATTACAACCCCCAGCATTCTGACTTCAAACCCTATGCTCACGATCCCTACAACTGACTACTGCCTCATCCCTGCCTAGGAAGGGAGGACAGTGGAGGCAATCAAGCCCAGCTGTCCAGAATTGACAGGGCATGGTGGGGGTAGAGAGCCACTCTTCTAGAGAAGCTCACTTTCCATATAACTGAAGGCCCACCCTTTATGTGTGGGAACTTACAAATTACAGTGTTGTTGGATAGAGATCTTTCTAAAATATTACTTCCCAACAGAAGATTCTAAACATGTGGTCACCCATTCTGAAAGATTAAATGGCTTCATTACCAACATTATTCACACATTCATTGCACACTTACTGAGTGGTTGTGCTGTTGATACCAGTGGTGATTGTGTGGGGCTCTCTCTGGCTGAATGAGCTTTTAATTCTGTGTAAGAGGACAGATTCCCAGTGCTCTCCCCAGATGCTATAGTATGCTGGTGGGTATGTCTTCAGCTGGAAACAAATGCCTTAAGGTTCCCTCCAGAATGAGGTAGACCCAGGTGATTCACATTTAAGTGGCTCTGCCTCTTATTAGGTTTGTGACCTTGGGCAAGTCAGTGACCTTCAGTTTCGTCATCTGTAAAAGGAGGTTAAAGAGACTTCCTACCTCAAAGGTTATGAGAACCCAGTGAGATAACACAAGGGAGGCACAGTGCCTGGCCCCAGAATGAGCCTTGTGATCACAAACCAATCAGAGGGTCCCTTTGATTCTGTACAGGAAACCCACCACTCTTCAGCCCTGGGTGTCATCACAGGGGCTCTGGCCTTCCCAACTCTGTTTTTTTGTGGCTGTGTGCTCAAGTGCAACGTCCAGGCTATCAGAGAAGCCTTTCCCAGTCCTGAGCTAAGCACACCCAGGCCTATCTGAATGAGAAAAATAACATGGGCTATTTGTTGATACAGCTTGAAAGTTGTGCCCATACAAAGTAGGCACTCAGTGAGTGGCAACTTGAATGGAATACACAGTAGGCCACCTCGTTGGCTCACCTCACCTACCTTGGCTATGTCTCACTTTCTCCATCTGCACATAGGCCTAATAATACCTGCCACCTACACGCCTTACTATTGTTGTCGGGGAGCAAAAAGTCTTAGCCCCTTTAAGGGTTCTTCTAGTTGGACTAAGAAGCCACAGACTTGAGACAGGTTGACAGGAGAAAATCTAATTTAATACTATACCTACAGGGAATCCACACAGACATGTAAATTCCAAAAACAGTCAAGCAAACTGAGGTCTATCTGTCATCCTGAACTAAAGAGAAGAGGGTAGGGGTCTGGGACTTCAGAGGAAAGGAAAATACTTCACAGGGTGATAAGAAGAGCAGATAATTAGATGTTTGCTCTGCCATCCAGATGGGTCACTCAGATAAAATGGATCTCTGCTAATAACCCTTATTCTGGAAAGACCTTCCAATTTAGATTCTTCTATGTAGTTAAGGGAAGGGCGAAAGTTTCTCTTGAGCCCGCAGGGTCTCGATTGTCATTGGCTCAAAATAATCCACATGCCAGAGTGGCACATTTGGTCCGGGGGAGGGGGATCGCTGTCCCAAACCCCCTCACTGTTGTGAGGGTTATCGTAGGCAAATGCCATGGAGAGCGGGGAGTCATTAGAAGATGTACATCTAACAAAGTAGAAACCTTTGAACCTTCAGAGCTATGGGGCTGTCATGTGGAGACCTGCTCTCTTCATCTTTCAAACTCCTCTTCAGCATTTCAATTATGTTAGAAGTGAAGTGCTCCCATCTGGCCCCAAGCTGATGTGTACATATCCAGGAGAGCATTCTGGCCCCTGAAAGCCCAAATTCCAGCTTACTTCCTGCCAAAAGTCCTTTGAGTGATAAAATAGCTTCTTAATACCACCACAGCCCTGCTATTTAATGTACAGAAAGGACAGTCTTATTTGTTCCATAAAAAATTTATGGAGTCTGAATTGTCAAAGGCTATGTGGAGATGAATAATTTACTTTTAGGAAAACTTGCTAAAAAAATCACTTCAGTTCATTATTTCTTCATTCACTTCACTTCATTTATTGAGCACCTATTATATGGTAGACCCTCTTCTGGGTCCTAAAGGATATAGGGGTGAATGAACTAGACGAAGTCCCTGTCCTAATGTATAGTATGTTCTTAGGAGGGTAGATAGACTATAATCAAATAAATAGATAAATTAACAAGATGTTTTCAGATGGTGATAATGGTTATGAAGAAAACCAAAGGGGGTTAATTGGTTAGAGATTGACCAAGATGGGAGAAATGGTTTAATTGGGATACTTGAGAAAAGTCTCATCCAAACCAGCTCATGTTATTTTGGGGCTTGGGTACTAGAAGTCCCAGGGCTTGGGTGTCCTCTGCTAGAGATTTCAGAACCTACCTGGGATTCCCTTCAAATTGTAGATCCTACTAAAGGGGTCACACTCAAGACTGCTAACACCTTGATGTGAATTTGGTGTCAAACCCTTTCCTCCCCATCCTGAGCAAGGAAGCCCTTGTGGGCTGTGGGATGGAGCAGAGCATAGGATGAGGCAGGGTAGAGGGGGAGCCCTTTGCAGTTTCTGTGTCATCATTTCCGCCTTCTCATCAAGGTGCTTTACCCCTCAGGAAAAATCTTTAGATGACGAGTGACTATAAATTGGTTTGAGAGGTTTCCAAAGCTGTAGATCTTGTGATCACTGTTGCCATACCTGCATTCTTCCCTTCCTATCAACAAACACTGGAAAAGCTCTGATTCATGGCGTCGGGCTTGCCATGCAGGCTTCTTGTTCTGAGTCAGAATGGAAGGGCTCAGGGGCCTTCGGTTGGTAGGGCTTAGTAATGAGGAAGGAAACGGTTACTAGGAAATGAAGAGTTGCACTCATCAAAGTGATCAGTAACCAAAGAACGGTGACTTGGTTCTTTGTTACATGGTGGAATAGAAAAGAGTAGGTGTGTGACAGAAACAGACCCAGATGACCCCACACTGCTCAAAGGGCCAATGCCAGCTTCCCATGAAGCTGCCTAGGAAGTAGGTGGGGACGGCCCCAATTAAATCTCCATGTTGTTTGTTTTTGCTTTTCCCGAAATAAGAAATTTTAATCTTTCATTTCCATGTGGAAATACTCCCACTTTCCCCGTCCCCCAAATGTGTAGAAAAGTTAGATTTTGCGAGTGGTAATCAACAACCTGAATTTGGAAGTCTTCCTCATAGCAGCTCTCCTCGCACCTACCCATGAATTGCTCTTAATGGCTGCTCACTAAACTGGCATAGCAGCTGAGGTCAGTAGAACATTCTAGAAACATTTAGAACTCAGAAACAATAATATATAGCACTTAACACATGCTTAGCTGTACTGTTATAATTTTCTTTTTTAGAAACAATGATATATTGTATTTAGCAGGTGCTTAGTTGTGCTATTATAATTTTCTTTTTTAAAAAAGATAAAAAAAATAAAAATAAAAAAGATTTATTTGAGAGAGAGAGAGAGAGAGAGAGAGAGCATGCAAGAGCATGAGTAGGTGGAGGGGAACAGGGAGAATCCTTGAGCAGATTTCCTGCTAAATATGGAGACCCTGGGGCTTGATCCCAGGACACTGAGATCATGACCTGAGTTGAAATCAGGAGTTGGCCGCTTAACCAATTAAGCCATCCAGATGCCCCTATAATTTTCTATTTAATAACACTCACTCTTGCAGTAACGCCATGAGGTTGTCCTGTTATTATCTCCTTTTTACAGATTAGGAGACTGAGGCCTGAGGAGATTAATGAACTTGCCCAGCTGTGGAATGGCATGGCAGGATCTAAGTCTAGGCAGCCCACTTCCTCTGCTTGTCTCTTGATTATTATGCTATTCCTGTTTCTTCCACTATCTGCAACAAGTGGTACCAAGCTCTCTCAGTGTTCCTGGCTGTTCTGTGTGTTTGCGTAAACTCTGTCTCTGCTGCTCATTCCATGTACTATCTCCTTCCCAACTACTTCCAGAAAAGATCAGAGGTGGTGACTTAGCTCCTCAGGATTCAACCCACTTAGAATAGTTCACCAAATGTTTACCAGCTGGCTTATAATTATTTGTTACCCACCCACACATTTCCCTCCAAGTGTTTTTCATACTTGCTCCTTCCTCAGAGAATCAGGGCTGTGAACTTCTGAAGCCCAAATGAGCACCATAGCATTCATTATCTGGAAACTATGAGTTGGGGGGCCCCATGCCCAGAGATGGCCCTGGCAGATATTCTACTTTCAGAAATGACTGATTTCATTTTCAGACACTAAGCCAAGGCAAAATTTGGCTGAATACTCAGATGAGAGACCAGATTTTGGTTATTATATACAGCAAGAAATCCTATTGGGGGCCCTTGGGGTGAGCAGTTGTACTGAAGACTTGGTTGGCTTAGTTGTACCTGGTTAGCTGGTCCAAGCAGTGTGTTTATGAGAGGACCATGAGTTTGCTATGATGGTTGGCTGTGGTTTGTGTCTTGCCCCTCAGGACACATTCTGAGGAGGAAAATCTGAAATCTTCAAACCAAAGATCCATGCACATTCCCAGAGGAATGGGACAAAATAGTCTCAGGAAGCTAGGTGCCAAACTTGTACTCACTGACCGTGATCCATGGGTCAATTTCAAGATGTCGCCTAGAAAAGACGATAAACAGGATTCTCCCACCCTCAGGTGATCTGGCAGTTTTCTCTCCCTTCTCAACCACTTTTCTTCTAAAACCCCTTCTTAAAATTCACTTATTCCATGCTAATAACCCATTAAAAGGGTTTTTACCTAGGGAAGGATTAAAAACTTGCCTTCTTTTCCACTGGGAGAATAAGGCGGCAGAAGCTTATAGTTAAGAAAAAGGGATTTGTCTGATTACCACAGATTCACACCCAACATCCTCTCCACTCATTAATTAGGTATCACTTCAGCACTTGAATCATTAATTTCCAGTTTATTACCATGAATGGCATGTGACCATTCATTGCTTCATGATGGCAATGTCTGATTTTTGTTTGCTTGAATGTTTGCTGTCCTGACGTCTTTAGGAGCTTCTTGCAAACCTAGGTCAAGTTTGAAATACTCAAAAATGTTGAATGACATGAAGCAAAAACCTAGAGGCATTGTTTTCCAGTTTAAATAAGCAAATGTTACACGTTCTCCTGTGGGACAGTCGTGCCTGGCTTGTGGTAGTGGTGGTTCCCCAGGCACATGGCAGCCTTTAATGAGCCCTTTATACTACTGTGTGCTCTGAAGCACTGAGAAGAGTCTAGAAAGCTTGAGCCGACTATTTAAAGATGCTAGTCTTCACTACATAAGAACCACCCCCTTCACTGAACACTGGAGGGGAAGGCCCTTCATCTGAGCACTCCAGGAAGTCAAATGAGAGATGAAAATGGTCTCCATTTATTGAGCACTTGCTGTGTTCAAGGAAGTTCACATACATCATCTCCTTTTATTGTCACAACAGCTCTGTGAGGTAGAAAATGTTATAACCGGGGTGCCTGGGTGGCTCAGTCAATTAAGTGTCCAACTCTTGATTTCCCCCTCCAGTCATGATCTTAGTGTCTTGGAATCAAGCCCCACGTCAGCATCAGGCCCCCTGCTCAGCAGGGAGTCTGCTTTTCCCTCTCCCTCTGCCGGCTGCTCTGCCTACTTGTGCTCTCCCTCTGTCAAATAAATAAATATTTTTAAAAATAAAAAAATAAGAAAGAGAAAACGTTGTGATCATCCTCATTTCATAGGAAACTGAGGATCAGAAGAATTTAAAAACTCTCCTGGGCAGCGCGGGTGGCTCAGCGGTTTAGCGCCGCCTTCAGCCCAGGGCCTGATCCTGAAGACCCAGGATTGAGTCCCACCTCAGGCTTCCTGCATGGAGCCTGCTTTCTCCCTCTGCCTTTGTCTCTCTCTCTCTCTCTCTCTCTCATGAATAAATAAATAAAATATTAAAAAAAAAATCTCCTGAGCTCACCAAGCTTGTAAGTGGTACAGATGGGACTCAACAAGTCATATAGTGAGACGCCACTGCCTGTGCATTTTGCCACTGCCCTATCCTGTCCCTCACAGGGCCCAGTGCATGAAGACGGGACTGAAATTGAATTATAGGGACTGTTTAACCACCACTTGGATTTCCTCAATTCTAAGATACCGGGTATCTAAGAGCCAGGCACCATTGGTTTGGAGATAGCCTTGGTAAAGAACACAAGTGCCACTATTTTGGTAAATTGGATGCCAATGTCATGGTTAGGGTAACGGCTCTGCACACCTCTGCCTCTTAATAGATGCACGCGTGTGACACCTTGGAAAATGTACCTCTCCTTTTTGTGTCTCAGTCTCCTCAACTGTCAAAGAGGGGATGATAACTGTAGCTAACTCACAGGGTCATAAATAAGTTCATGCAGATAAGGTACTTAGAAGAACACCTGGCGCACATTGAGTTGTATATAAGCATTAACTGTTATTATATTATTATCATATTCATCCTCATCACCATCATCATAATTATACATCCTGATTTCAGAAATAATCAAATGTGGAAAATGTGCTTTTTAAAAGTGAAAAAATACAGTAAAGATACCGATTCAATTCAATGACTGCTGGCATGGATTACATGGATTGTCTTACAATATCATCATCAATGTGACCTAAGCCTTAGCCACTTCTGCCACCCCATGGGTCTCTCTTTTTCTGAAATCTTGGGAAAGAAAGCTTTACACACTAACATTTACTTCTCAGTTAAGCATTCATTGGGGAGCCACTTTTGTGGAGTTGGATCCCTCTAAGCCACTCAGCAATTCTTCCATATAGGCCACAGCTCACCCCCAAACTTGTCACCATGCAGAGATCCTGGACAATGGCCCTTCCTGGGGTGCTGCTGCTCCTCTGTCTGGCCATCAGCTCCAAGCTGAACATGAAACAGGCTCTTCTCCCCTTGTAGTCCTCCCAAAACTCCACCACACAGAGTTCTGTTGGACTTTAGTGGAGGGGTGGGGGTAAGGGTAACTGGAGAGAATTTCACCAAGGGACAGTGAAGGTAAACCATACATTAAATGTGGCTTTCGCCTTGGTGTTGTGCAACAACAATAACAACAACAACAACAACAACAACAACAACAAAAACAGGAAAGAATTAACTCCCACACAAAAATCCTTTGTGAACACATTGAGTTCCTAGCCTTGTTCTCTCTTGTAGGTTGTGCACTTCTCTTCTCAATAAGGCTTCCATATTCAAGCTGGGAATGACTACTTTGCTTTTGGGAAATGCCACTCCCAAATAGCAAACTTTAAGCACTCACTATATGCAGGCATTACTGCAAGTGCCTTATCAGTATAAACTCTGTATTTCATTAATCAGGAAATGTGCACATTTCATATTTTAACATTTCTGAAACCAGGGTGTCTCAAAATCAAGGTGTTCAAGGTGTACACAGTTTAAAGGGTAATCTGTCTTTTCCTTTTGAGTGGTCCATAAAATAATGGTCTATCTTACACTCGATGATGTCTTAGATTCACTGACATGACAATTTAATCCTTATGACTCCATCATGGAGGGACTATTGTTTTTTAAAATTTAATGTTTAATCCTTTTAAACTAGGCTCCACCCCCAGTGTGGAGCCCAATGTGGGGCTAGAACTCATAACTCTGAGATCAAGACCTGAGCTGAGGGACGCCTGGGTGGCTCAGCGGTTGGGCATCTGCCTTCAACTTGGGATGTGGTCCTGGGGTCCCAGGATCAAGTCCCACATCAGGCTCCCTGTGTGGAGCCTGCTTCTCCCTCTGTCTGTGTCTCTCTCACTCTCTGTATCTCTCATGAATAAATAAATGAATAAATCTTTTTTTTTATTTTTTTTATCTTTTTTTTTTTTAAAGAAAAAAACCTGAGCTGAGATCAGCAGTCAGCTTGACCTACTGAGTCACCCAGGAACCCCATTGAAGATCTTATTTTTAAGTAATCTCTCCAAAGTGGGGCTCGAACTTACAACCCTGAGATCAAGAGCAGCATGATCCACCCACTCAGCCAGCCAAGTGTCTGCCCATGGAGAGACTATTTTTATCAACATTTGACAGATGATGTATTTGAGGCTCAGAGAGGTTACATGGTAAATGCGAACATAGGCTGACTGACTCGAGAGCCTATATATACCCTTAGGAGATGATCTGATCCTCTGGGATCAACATGTCTCCTATTGGACCCCATTAATTATTAAGGATGGTCCAGTCCAACTCAAAGTGAGAAATGGAAACAATTTCCAAAGGGTCACAAACAAACATTATATGATCTCATTCGTTTGGGGAATATAAAAAATAGTGAAAGGGAATAAAGGGGAAAGGAGAAAAAATGAGTGGGAAATATCAGAAAGGGAGAGAGAACATGAGAGACTCCTAACTCTGGGAAATGAAAAAGGGGTGGTAGAAAGGGAGGTGGGCAGGGGGTGGGGGTGACTGGGTGACGGGCACTGAGGGAGGCACTTGATGGGATGAGCACTGGATGTTATTCTATATGATGGCAAATTGAACACCAATAAAAAATTAAAAAACAAAACAAAACAAAACCTGCCAGGCTGGCCCTGCCAAGTTATATTGTTATGCAAAGCAAGTGCCAGGGTTTTGTTTCTCCTGCTTTCAGACTGTGCTCCAGAGGCAAAGAAGTAAACGGCCCACAGAGCCACCTACCCCAAAAATTGGCAGAAACTTTGAAGTGGAAAATTTCTTGCTTTATTTTGGAGGCTAGGTCAACTTCTAGGACAACGCTACCTCCTGCAATCTCTGCAAAGGAGGGCTGGGTGAGGATTTACTAATTCTGTGCTAACACCATCTCTGGAATGAAGAGGTGAAGAAATGGGCAGTGGTTGTCTCTCTAGTTCCACAGATTTATGATATTATTATTTATCATATCTTGTCTATTCAATGTGTATATTTTGGCCACTGATTTTTTATGAGCTTGTGACATAAAGGAAGAAGTTTGACAGCAGAAACAGAGATTCATGTCTTCAAACTGTGTCTGCATCAAGCAAGCAAGAAGCCAGAATACTTCAAAGTGAGGATGGCCTAGCCCTGTTCCATTTCTAAAAATTGGAGGAAAACAGCTGTAGAATATCAAATAATTAATGAGTTTTAGAGTAGTCTATTCTAAGAGTTTTCCAATGCTGCCAACTGCACCATGTGTGTTCTTCCTTCTGCAACACCGACCTTTGTAAAAGAGGATTTTCATCTCACTGGGTAAGCAACATCTAGTTAAGAAATAAATTTAATACAAAAGAAAGAAAAAGAAAGAAAGAAAGAAAGAAGAAAGAAAGAAAGAAGGAAGGAAGGAAGGAAGGAAGGAAGGAAGGAAGGAAGGAAGGAAGGAAGGAAGGAAGGAAGGAAGAAACTTAATTCTACACCTGACATGGAGATCAGGAAACTTCATTCCTCATTATAGTATGTTGTGGGGAAGTTTTTTAAAAAGAGCACCTCATGGGGATCCCTGGATGGCTCAGTGGTTTAGTGCCTGCCTTCGGCTCATGGCGTGATCCTGAAGTCCCGGGATCAAGTCCCACATCGGGCTCCCTGCATGGAGCCTGCTTCTCCCTCTGCCTGTGTCTCTGCCTCTCTCTCTTTCTCTGTGTGTCTCTCATGAATAAATAAATAAAATCTAAAAAAAAGAGCACCTCATGGTTCTCATTTTTACATGTTTTATGATATTTATCATATTTTATGCAGAAACATAAATATGCATTGCTTTACCTTATTCTATGTTGTACTTTTCAGTGTAGATTAAAGTAATTTAGTTTCTGTATTTTAAAATACCATGATAAAGGCTAAATAAGCATATGAATCTCATCTTGGTGTTGTTGTAGGATTTGTTGGGATTTTTTGTTTTGTTTTGTTTTGTTTTGTTTTGTTTTGTTTAGCACCAACTAATTGTAGAATCCAAGTTTTGCTCTTTGCTGTTTCCATGAGCTCTCTGTGAGCCCAGGTTGGTGTGCTGGCAATAGGCTCTAATTTTAAAGATATTTAATAAAACAAAAAAAAATAAATAAATAAAATAAAAAAATAAAAATAAAGATATTTAATAGATAGATACATTTTAAAACTTTTTTTTCATTTAAAAACTTCTAGGCACCTAGGTGGCTCAGCAGTTGAGCATCTGACTTCAGCTAAAGTCATGATCCTGGGGTCTTGGAATCGAGTCCCACATCGGGCTCCCCACGGGGAGCCTGCTTCTCCCTTTGCCTGTCTCTCTGCCTCTCTCTGTGTCTTTCATGAATAAATAAATAAAAATAAATAAAATAAATAAAAACTTCTAACGGGGGCATCGAACTTCTAAACTGAGAGCTAAGTAATATAAACTAGCCTTTCTGAAGTTCAGGCATGGGAAAGTTTGCCTCACAGTTGGTTCTGTCCTACATGACGTACCCCGTCTGCACTGCTCTTTCCTCTATATTTCCTTTCTGCTGTTAGTCTTGGAAACACGACACTGCTCTGCTTACCTTTAAAAATACTTGGAGATAATATCCTGAAGCGCTACAAGTGCAGCTGTGACATGGAAAATCACTTGTTGGTCAAACGAGTTGGGCCATTTTCCACTTTCCAAAAGAAATTCTGCCCTCCTGGCCACCACCTGTCCCACATCTAAATGCAACACCTCCCACAAGCATAAACAATTGCTCTGTTCACTGTAACAATTCCTTGGAAAACTCTAATGCTATCACCCACACATCTACCTTATGCTTTTAATCTTAAAACTAGCAGAGGATGGCTGACACTCTGGGATGGAATCTCACCACCACACTTGACTACCTTTGTTGGGATTTGCGCCTCCATATATGTCATGACTCATCTCCCGAGGAGGCAAAATTCATCGGAAGGTAGAGTGTCTAATATTTTTCCTTCACTTGAACAATTTCTCACTAGTCTGAGAAAGGATTTCTGAAGTTCTGCCATTTTTAGGTTTTTGAGAGATGTGACTTTCAGCGTGTTCTCAGATATATGCAACTATCACCAGAGTTGATTTTAGCAATTTAGAATTTTCTTAACCTCAAAAAGAAACTCCATACCATTTAACAATCACTTCCCCACCCCCACCCTCCACCTCCCTTTTCAGCAACCACTAATCTTCTTTCTGTTTCTGTAGATGTCTCTATTCTGGACTTCCATATGAATGGAATCCTATCGTATGTGTTCTTTAGTGACTGGCTTCTTTACCTTAGCAGGTCCTCTGTGTTATAGCACCTTCTGGTACTTCATTCCTTTGCATGGCTGAATTATATTCCATATTATGAATTTATCACATTTTGTCGCAATGAAGGGACTTAAATACCAGTGAGCAGGGGCAAGGCCAGGCATCAGTAGGCTGACTGAACCTTAGGACCTAACAGTTCTGGGAGTCTCTGAGACTACACGGAACACACGAGAATCATGTAAGATTTGTAAGTCCTCGTAGGTGGACAGAGCCCTTTGGTCTGGGTTTGTATCAGGCCACAGTTTCCAGGCTTGCTGTATTAGACATGCTAATAATGTGCCTGCCTTTCCACAGGAAATCTGAATGCTATTTCTGCAACCCTAAATCTTCACAAGACCTCACCCTTCCCAATGTTGTTTGATTGCAACAGGATTGTGGCTCAGTCAGTTAAGCATCTGCCTTTGGCTCAGGTCATGATCCCAGGGTCCTGGGATTGAGCCCCACATAGGGCTTCCTGCTCAGCAACCAGCCTGCTTCTTCCTCTGCTCCTCCCCCTGTGCTCTCTTTCTGTCTCAAATAAATAAATAAAACATTTTTAAAAAGAAGATAAACTTAAGCAATCAGATTCCTTTCTTGGAACAATGGTATATGGAAGTTGAGAGTCTGAGCCGCCGATCAGAGACTGAAAGGCTATAAGACAGATTTGGAGTTGGGTCACATGTGAGGGACCATTTGTGAGCAAAAGTTAGGAGGAAACCAGTCAACAGAAAGATGAGGATGGAGCAGATATGCAGAATGGACTAGAGACACTGGGAGAGGTCCTGGCCCTCTGGAGGGAACACCAGAACTTGTAGCTGTCATGCTTCCCGTTCCAAGTCCCACTGTGGTGGCTCTCTTGGAAGTGTCATAAGGTCTCAGTCTCCTTACGATAGCTGGTACCCCACCCTCCTGCCCCCTTGCACACTTTGTTGTTGAACCAGCTTGAGTGGGTCTCTGTTACTTGCATAACGGAGCTCTGAATGAAACAGAAACACTCACAGAAATGGGTGTAGAGTCAGGAGCTGGGGGCGGAGATGCAGAGAGTGCCGAGAAGGCAGATGTTCAGCAGGATGATGGACGTTGGCCAGGCAGCCCTGGCCAAAGGGTGGAGTGTGGTGTTGGAGGGGTGAAGGAGAGCCACCTGGCAACAGGGCCAGAGGCGTCTTGTGAGCTTCCTGTCCAGGGCAGAATGTGTGTGCATATGCACACACGTGTGTGTACACACATGTGTGTCTGTGTGTGGTACGTGTGTGCGTGGGAGCACTAACATCCAATCTTCACCTAAACGTGAGATATGCGTGTAGATCCTGAGGGCCCACAGGAGCATGGGATGGTCCCACTCAGCTGGCAGCGTGAGCACCTCCTGGCCCTTCCACCTTCTGCCTCAGCCGTGCAGAGCTGTACTTTTCATTAATCATTGCTTTATGCTGGCAAGAACCAAATTAAATAATCCTGCTTCAAAAGGCCTCTGGTAAGAGCAGCTGTTGCAGAGCAGAGAGAAGCTTGGGAAGATGGATAAGAGGTGTCTGATGAAAATATTTTTTCTAGATTTTCTTTTTTAAACATATATCTAGGGGATCCCTGAGTGGCTCAGCTGTTTAGCGCCCTTCCGCCCAGGGCATTATACTGGAGTCCCAGGATCGAGTCCCACATCAGGCTCCCTGCATGGAGCCTACTTCAACCTCTGCCTGTGTCTCTGCCTCTCTCTCTGTGTGTGTCTTTCATGAATGAATGAATAAATAAATAAACAAAATATTTTTTTAAAATAAACATGTATTTATAGAGATGTATACAGATGGTAGTTTTGAACCTATTAGAGCTTTGGTCAAAGTAACTCCAAACTCCTAGGCTAAGACCCAGGAAATTCTTAGTAAATTGAAGCAGAGATGATCCCACAACCTACTGACATTGGCAAGTACGAATGCCCAGTTTATTTTCCCAGAGTTAGCTAAAGGCATCTCCTTGGGGCTCGCATGGGCAGGGCAATGCTGTAGAAGCTTTCTAAAGTCTGGACCCAGGGCAGCCTCCTGCATGGGGAGGCAAAGATTTGACACTTCTTAAACGTTTTCTTTTTTTTTTTTTAAGATTTTATTTATTTATTCATGATAGTCACACACAGAGAGAGAGGCAGAGACACAGGCAGAGGGAGAAGCAGGCTCCATGCAGGGAGCCCGACGTGGGATTCGATCCCGGGTCTCCAGGATCGCGCCCTGGGCCAAAGGCAGGCGCCAAACCGCTGCGCCACCCAGGGATCCCAAACGTTTTCTTTACAAAAGATGAAGTGCTTTTCTTTTCCTTATTCCGCACGTTCTACATGTTCATCTGGAAAAAATCAAAATATACACAAAAGCGCATAGAAGATTAAAAAAGAATATCCACAGGAACCCCACACCCAGATATAGCCACTGGTCACATTATACTGTGTGTTAATTGCAGCTTTTTTCTCGATTCACACCACTCTCCCTGGCATTCTGCCAACGCCAGCCAGCATGCCTGTGGGCTCCGATGCACACCAGCCTGGCAGAAAAGCACAAGTTGAAACAACCCTGCCACCTGCTGCCCAACCTAATCTCTTAAGCAGCTTTTTGGCCCTTTTAAAGCTCTTTTTTTTTTTTAAATCCCTATTATTTCTATTTTTCTAATTACAAAGGTAATGTATGCTTTCTCTAAAAATTCACACAACAGGGAAGCTGAAGTCCAAAATGAAAGTCCCCCCCCTCAAAAAAGTGAAAGTCCCTTTCCATAATCACACTCCGCAGAGGCACCACTATGACCAGTTTAGTGTGTATCCATCTTGATCTACGGGTTTACATGCCTATATGTGGTTCATTCATTCAGTCATTCAAAAAATGTTTCCCATGTACCAGGCTAGACACTAGGGCTGGAGCTGTGAAAAAACAAAATTTCTTCCTTTTTGGAGCTTACATTTTAGTCCAGGGAGACAGGCAGTAAGTAGACAGACTAACAATGGATCCATAATATGCTAGGTGATGAAATGGAGAAAATAAGACAGCAAGAGAACTGGGGAGCGCCCCCACAGAACGTAGAAGGGCTTGCTACTTTACAGAAAAGAAAGGACTCTCAGAGTAGGTGGCATTTGGGCAGGGCCCTTAAAAAAGGGAGGGAAGAAACAATGTGGTTACCTGAGCCAAAAACCAAGGGCTGAGGCAGAAACAGACCAGAGAAACATCAAAGATGTTTGCTGGCTGGAATAGAGTGACCCAAGGGGGAGGGCGGTAAGAGACAAGGTCACAGAGATCACAGGGCTGAGGTAAGGGCAAGAGACTCCTCTGCCTGAAGGTACAATGAGAGAGAACAACATTCCAGGAGCCCCACGAGAACGGAACTCTGGAGGAAGGACCTGTGACTGCAGCTGCTGGAGAGTTTTGAGGAGAAAAGAGAGGCATGATCTAACTTACAGGTCTTAAAGGATCGTTCTGGCTGCTGGGTTGAGAGTGGACTGTAAAGAAAAGTTCGAACAGTAACAGGAAAGGTAGAAAGCAGAGGTTGGGGCTGGGGCACTTTACCGCAGAAAACGAGAAAAGGAGCTGAGGGGGCCAAGAAATCTGTACTTTTTAAAGAAATATCACAAGTAATTCTGATGCAGGTGCCTATTCCTGACACTTACATTCAACATAGTGCCCATTGTCCTAGCCAGAGCAATTAAGCAAGAAAAAGAGATAAGAGGCATCTGAAGAAGTAGTAAGAGGTAAAATCGTAAGTAAAGAAGTAAAATTGTCTGTATTTGTAGATGACATGATATTATACATAGAAAACCCTAAAGACTACAGCCAAAAAACTGTTAGAACTAATAAATTTAGTAAAGTAGCAGGATACAAGATCAACATACACAAATCAGTTGTGGTTTTTTAAGATTTATTAATTTATTTTAGAGAGAGAGTGCACAAGCAAGGGGAGAGGCAGAGGGAGGGAAAGAGAGAAACTTCAGCAGACCCCACTGAGTGCAGAGCCCAGTGATGTGGGCCTTGATCTTATAACCCTGAGATCATGACCTGAGCAGAAACAAAGAGTCAGACACCTAACCAACTACACCACTCAGGTTGCCCCTCAGTTGGGTTTCTATGCATCAATAACAAACTATCAAAAAGAGAAATTAAGAAAACAATACTATTGTGCTCGCTTCAGCAGCACACATACTAAAATTGGAACATTACAGAGAAGATAAGCATGGCCCCTGTGCAAGGATGACATGCAAATTTGTGAAGCATTCCATATTTTTTAAGAAATAAAAAAGTAATAAAGCACTCTAAAATGCAAAAAAAAATAAGACAATACCATTTATGATAGCATCAACAAGAATAAAATACATAGGAATGAATTTAACCAAGGAGGCGAAAGATCTGAACACTGAAAACTCTAAGGTGCTGATGAAAGAAATTGAAGAAGATGCAAATAAATGTAAAGACGTTCCATGCTCATGGATTGGAAGAATAATATTGTTACAATGCTCACACCATCCAAAGCAACTTACAGAATCAGTGTAATTCCTGCCAAAATTCCAATGGTATTTTTCACAGAACTGGAACAAATAATCCTCAAATTTGTATGAAACCACAAAAGACCCTGAATAGCTAAAGCAATTTTTATTTATTTTATTTTTTTCGTTTTCTTTTTTTTATAAATTTATTTTTTATTGGTGTTCAATTTGCCAACATACAGAATAACATATAGAGCACATATAGTGCTCATCCCATCAAGTGCAATTTTTAGAAAAAAAAGAAGAAAGCTGGAAGAATCGCACTTTCTGATTTCCAACTGTATTACAAAGCTCTCTTAGTCAAAACTGTATGATACTGGCATAAAAACAGACACATAGATCAATGGAACAGACTACAGAGCCCAGAAATAAACCCATGCATCTACAGTCAATTATTTTTTGACAAAGGAGTTAAAACTACGCAATGGGGAAAGGACAGATTCCTCAGTAAATGGTGTTGGGAAAACTAGACAGCTACATGTGAAAGGATGAAACCGGACCTTTTTCTTACACCACACACAAAAACCAACTCAAAATGGACTAAAGACTTGAACATAAGACCTGAAACCATAAAACACCTAGAGGAAAACGTAGGAGAATAAGCTCCTTGACATTGGTCTTGGAAATGATGTTTTTGGATTTGACAGAAAAAGAAAAAATAAACAAATGGTTCTACATCAAACTAAAAAGCTTTTGTACAGCAAAAGAAACATTCGACAGAATTAAAAGGCAGCCTACAGAATGGGAGATAATGTTTGCAAGCCACATACATGATAAAGGATTAGTATCCAAAATATACAAGGAACTCATACAACCCAATTGCAAAAAAAAAACCCAAATAACCCAATTTAAAAATTGGCAAAGGACCTGAATAGACATTTTTCCAAAGACGTACAAATGGCCAACAGACACATGAAAAGATGCTCAACATCACTCATCATCAGGGAAATACAAATCCAAACCACAGTGAGATACCACCTCACACCTGTTAAGGTGGCTATTATCAAAAAGACAAAAAAATAAAAAGTGCTGGAGAGTTATAGAGAAAAAAGGACCCTTGTGCTCTGTTTAGTGGGAATGTGAACTGGTACAACCACTATGGGAAACAGTATGGAAACTCCTCAAAAAATTAAAAATAGAACTACTATGTGATCCAGTAATCCTACTTATCAAGTATATACCCAAAGGAAATGAAACCATTATCTAGAAGCGGTATCTGTTTTCCCATATTCATTTCAGCATTACTTACAGTAGCTAAAGTATGGAAACAAGTACCTGTTGATGGTTGAAGGGATAAGAAAACGTGACATGTGTAGAGATACAATGGAATATTACTCAGTCTTTTTTTTTTCTCTCCCCCTACTCAGTCTTTAAAAAGAAGGAAACCTGTCATTTACAAATCCTATTATTTACAATCCTGTCATTTAAAACTGGAGGGCTTTTGCACAGCAAAGGATACAGTCAACAGAACTAAAAGACAACCTACAGAATGGGAGAAGATATTTGCAAATGATGTGTCAGATAAAGGGCTAGTATCCAAGATCTATAAAGAACTTATTAAACTCAACAGCAAAGAAACAAACAATCCAATCATGAAATGGGCAAAAGACATGAACAGAAATCTCACAGAGGAAGACATAGGCATGGCCAACAAGCACATGAGAAAATGCTCTGCATCACTTGCCATCAGGGAAATACAAATCAAAACCACAATGAGATACCACCTCACACCAGCGAGAATGGGGAAAATTAAGGCAGGAAACCAGAAATGTTGGAGAGGATGTGGAGAAAAGGGAACCCTCTTGCACTGTTGGTGGGAATGTGAAATGGTACAGCCACTCTGGAAAATTGTGTGGAGGTTCCTAAAAGAGTTAAAAATAGACCTGCCCGACGACCCAGCAATTGCACTGTTGGGGATTTACCCCAAAGATACAGATGCAATGAAACACCGGGACACCTGCACCCCGATGTTTATAGCAGCAATGTCCACAATAGCCAAACTGTGGAAGGAGCCTTGGTGTCCATCGAAAGATGAATGGATAAAGAAGATGTGGTCTATGTATACGATGGAATATTCCTCAGCCATTAGAAATGACAAATACCCACCATTTGCTTCAACGTGGATGGAACTGGAGGGTATTATGCGGAGTGAAATAAGTCAATCGGAGAAGAACAAATATTATATGGTCTCATTCATTTGGGGAATATAAATAATAGTGAAAGGGAATAAAGGGGAAAGGAGAAAAAATGAGTGGGATATATCAGAAAGGTAGACAGAACATGAGAGACTCCTAATTCTGGGAAACGAACTAAGGGTGGTGGAAGAGGAGGTGGGCGGGGGGGTGGAGGTGACTGGGTGGCGGGCACTGAGGTGGGCACTTGACGGGATGAGCACTGGATGTTATTCTGTATGTTGGCAAATTGAACACCAATAAAAAATAAATTTATTATTAAAAAATAAATAAATAAAACTGGAGGGCATTATGCTAAGCGAAATAAACCCGAGAGAGAAAGATAAATACTACATGGTATCACTCATGTGTGAGATCTTTAAAAAAAAGAAAGAAAGAAAAAGTTTTAAAAAGTCAAATTCATAGAAACAAGAGAGTAGAATTGGTGGTTGCCAGGAGCTGGGAAGGGGGGAAATTGGAAGTGGCTGCAAAGGGGTACAAATTTCCAGTTATAAAATGAATAAGTTCTAATGATCTAATGTATCACATGATGATTGTAGCTGATAATACTGTGTTGTAACATTGAAATTCGCTAAAAGTAAAGCTTTGTCATTCTTGCAAAAAAACATCACTATGTGAGGTGATTGTTGAATGAGTTAGTTTTATTGAAATTCCATTCACAAGGTATATGTATATCAAATAAATATGTTGTGCACTTTAAATATGCTACAATTTAATTGTCAATTATACCTCCATAAAGATGAAAAAAACCAGCAAGTAAACACGCACATATACACCATTGGACATTTGTGTTTTTCTGCAAGCTCACACTTTGTAGGAAAAAGTGCTTCACGCAGCTACATTTCCCCCATAAAGCAAATGATAGGAAAAAAATTGTTCAAAGTGGAAGGATAGTAAACACATATATGTTTATTTAAAGACCAATGAAAAGGGATGAAATAGGCCACATCCTCTCCCTTGACTTCCATCATTATGTTTATTAAGTATACTTGCACTTTAGGGACAAGTAGGTCAATCTGAGTGTTGCTTGGGTCTTTGATTTCTCTAGTTGTCTGAAGGTATACAGGTGAGGTAGGGGGGTTCAGAGTGGGGATATTCAGGTTTTTGTCACAGCAAAAGAAAAAAGTCTTTTCATTCAATGAAATAAACAATTACAAACTATCAACATCAAATGATCTTGTGGAGTTCTTTTTGACTGGCTTATTTCTGCACAAACTTCTATCCAATAACTTGTCTGGTGACAGAGATGACACTGATCATTAGTAAGTAGTAGAATTATCCCTCCACACCAGAAGTTGAGAAAACATAGGGATTTCAACAGTTGCTTGCATGTCATTCAGCCTTTCCTTGGGATATGATCAGAGGCTTTTATGTTATCATGAAACAACCAGAACAGGGGTGCCTGAGTGGCTCAGCCATTGAGCATCTGCCTTTAGCTCAGGTCGTGATCCCAGGATCCGGGATCGAGTCCCACATTGGGCTCTCTACATGGAGCCTGCTTCTCCCTCTGCCTATGTCTCTGCCTCTCTGTGTGTGTGTCTCTCAGAAATAAATAAAATCTATTTATTTATTCATAGAGACAGAGAGAGAGAGAGAGAGAAAGAGAGGCAGAGACACCGGCAGAGGGAGAAGCAGGCTCCATGCAGAGAGCCTGACGTGGGACTCGATTCAGGGTCTCCAGGATCACGCCCTGGGCTGCAAGCGGCGCTAAACCGCTGCGCCACCGGGGCTGCCCAATAAGATCTTTTTTTAAAAAAACAGAACAGACAAAAAAAAACAAAAACAAAAACAGAACAGACCATCCTGAATAAAAAGAAGAAAGTTCTCCAGATGATCTAAGGGACCCGCATCATCGTGATATAGTTTTGAACTCTCATCACCCCTACTTTGCCCAAGACAAGGGCCTTTGTTATATTTCTCATCACAAACAGCTGTCTCTTTCTTGAGATCTCCATTTCAAAGATGAAAGCAATGGTAAGAAAGCTTTGCTTCTTTGGTAGCAAGGTTAAAGAAGAGTCTATGCATTGTATCACGCACCCACTGTAATTTTGCTGTTACTAAATCCTAATATAAGGTGGAGCTGTGCAATCTTCTTCAACTCTCTCATTGGCAAGCTTCACTGTGAATAAGGCCCTGCAACTTTTCCAGCAGGCCACTTCACTTAGCTTCAGGGAATTCAGGGGAGTCACAGAATGAGGTAGCCCTGGGATTTGTAGCCTATTCAGAGAATCCAACATTGGCAGGTTCCAATCTGTAGGATTCATAACAGTCCTAATCAATGGCCATACGAATAAGATGGTCACGAATTGTGTCCATAACTAGTAATGTTATGATTATTTTATTTAATAATTGAATTCTGTCATGGTGTTTGCTTCCAAGAGTCTTTGCCCAAGTTGATGAGATTAGCTGTTTTCCTTGAAATTACAATTATTACCCAGCTGATGTTGCTGGAAGCTGGTTGGTATGTTAATATGTGGTTTGGTAGAAAAGCAAAAGCGGGGGTGGGGGTGGGGTGCAGAACAGAGATGTGTGTGTGTGTTTTTTTAACTTTTATTTATGATAGTCACAGAGAGAGAGAGAGAGGCAGAGACACAGGCAGAAGGAGAAGCAGGCTCCATGCACCGGGAGCCCGACGTGGGAATCCATCCTGGGTCTCCAGGACCGCACCCTGGGCCAAAGGCAGGCGCCAAACCGCTGCGCCACCCAGGGATCCCCAGAACCGAGATGTTTTAAGAATGGACTAGTTGACTCCAGTAAGAATCAGAGGCCAATCATTAACACCATCTACTAATGGGAAGCTGTGAACACATTACCCACTTCCACGTTTTCCAATAAAGTGCGAGCTTACAGGGCAGCCTGGGTGGCTCAGCGATTTAGCGCCCTCTTTGGCCCAGGGCATGATCCTGGGGACCTGGAATCAAGTCCCACGTCAGGCTCCCTGCATGGAGCCTGCTTCTCCCTCCGCCTGTGTCTCTGCCTCCTCTCTCTCTCTCTCTCTCTCTCTCTGTTTCTCATGAATAAATAAAATCTTAAAAAAAGCGGGAGCATACAAAATAGCAACCAGAAATATTCCATTCAGATTCTGCTGTTGCATACGTTCCCTTCAAAACTGGAGTTTTGTTTTTGTTTGTTTTCCCCTAGGAAAAAAAAGGTTAAAGAAGAGTCTATGCATTGTATCACGCACCCACTGTAATTTTGCTGTTACTAAATCCTAATATAAGGTGGATTGGGTTCAATAGTGTCCCCTTCAAAACTCATGTCTTCTCAGAACGTGGCCTTATTTGGAACTAGGGTATTTACAGAAATGATTAGTTAAAATAAGATGAGGTCGGGATGTCTGAGTGGCTCAGCAATTGAGCATCTGACTTCAGCTCAGGGCATGATCATGGGTCCAGGGATCGAATCCCGCATTGGGCTCCCTGTGGGGAGTTTGCCTTTCCCTCTGCCTATGTCTCTGCCTCTCTGTGTCTCTCATGAATAAATAAATAAAATATGAGATACTACCTCACACCAGTGAGAATGGGGAAAATTAACAAGGCAGGAAACCACAAATGTTGGAGAGGATGCGGAGAAAAGGGAACCTTCTTACACTGTTGGTGGGAATGTGAACTGGTGCAGCCACTCTGGAAAATTCTGTGGAGGTTCCTAAAAGAGTTAAAAATAGACCTGCCCTACAACCCAGCAATTGCACTGTTGGGGATTTACCCCAAAGATACAGATGCAATGAAACGCCGGGACACCTGCACCCCGATGTTTATAGCAGCAATGTCCACAATAGCCAAACTGTGGAAGGAGCCTCGGTGTCCATTGAAAGATGAATGGATAAAGAAGATGTGGTCTATGTATACAATGGAATATTCCTCAGCCATTAGAAATGACAAATACCCACCATTTGCTTCAACGTGGATGGGACTGGAGGGTATTATGCTGAGTGAAGTAAGTCAATCGGAGAAGGACAAACATTATATGGTCTCATTCATTTGGGGAATATAAATAATAATGAAAGGGAATATAAGGGGAGGGAGAAGAAGTGTGTGGGAAATATCAGAAAGGGAGACAGAACATAAAGACTCCTAACTCTGGGAAACGAACTAGGCGTGGTGAAAGGGGAGGAGGGCGGGGGGTCGGGGTGACTGGGTGACGGGCACTGAGGTGGGCACTTAACGGGATGAGCACTGGGTGTTATTCTGTATGTTGGTAAATTGAACACCAATAAAAAATAAATTTATTATTTAAAATTTTTTAAATAAAATAAATAAAAGAAGATGAAATCATACTGGATCACGGTGGGTCCCAAGTCCCATGAGTGGGGTCCTTATAAGAGGGTCATGTGAAGACACAGACACACAGGGAAGATGGACATGTGATAATAGAGGCGAAAATGGGGTGCTACAGGTACAAGCCAAGGAAGGCCGAGAATTGCCAGCCAGCACTAGAAGCTGACAGGTATGGACCTAATTTCTACCTCAGCACCTCCAAAAGGAGCCTGACTGCTGACACCAGCAGTGTCAGACCTGAACTCTAAGAGAATCCATTTCTGTTGTTTCAAGCCAGCAAATGTGTGGTAATTTATTATGACAATCCTAGGAAGCTAACACATATGATTGGGGGAGATTTTGGGAGTGGGGAATACTGATGCCTAGGGGGAGTAAGTCACTTCAGCCTTACCCTGATCTCCTTTGTGCACTCCTCTGATGTTTGACCTTTAATGGTACCTCCACGGAGCACCAGGCATCCACCCTCCACTTGGAGCCTCCCATTTAAGCAACTTTATTTTCGAATTTCTATTGAGCTTAGAGGTTTTCAGGTTTTCATGAGGATTCTACTGTTCTTTTTTTATTTATTTTTATTTTTTATTTTTTGGATTCTACTGTTCTGATCATCACATAGACACAGGGCAAACAAGTAGAATAATGTCAGGAAACCCTACATTCTTGGGGCACCTGGGTGACTCAGTCAGCTGAGCGTCCAGCTCTTGATTTCAGCTCACATCATGATCTCAGTGTCATGGGATTGAGCCCCATGTTGGGTTCCATGCTCAGTGCAGAGTCTGCTTGAGACTTTTTCTCCCTCTCCCTCTGCCCTTCCCCCTCCTCAGATAAATAACTAAATCTTTTTTTTTTTTTTTAAGAAACCCTGCATTTTTGTTGTGCATGCATCTGGGTGAACAAAAACATCTGTGCAGCTGGACCTTCAGGATCATCTTCTGCTCTGCCTTCATACTGCCACAACTGGAGCCAGCCCTCACATGCTGTACAATGTGCCTCCTCCAGAAGTAAAGCAAAACTACAGGCATCCTGGAGGAGGGGGGCTACTCAACTGTTGTTGTGTTTTTCTTCTACTTTATTACATTTTGAAAAAGGCATGATGAGAGACTGAACTTAAGAAGTAGCAATGAGGAGAGGGGCACTTGGGTGGCTCAGTACGTTACTGGCTGCCTTCAGTTCAGGTCATGATCCCAGGGACTTGGGATTGAGTTCTGCATCTGGGTCCTTGCTCAGCTGGGAGTCTGCTTCTCTCTCTCCCTCTTCCACTGCTCCTCCTGCTTGTGCGCTCTCTCTGTCAAGTAAATAAATAAAACATATATATTTTTAAAGTAACAATGGGGGATGCGATGTTGGATTTAAGAGATAAGCTGTAGAGCACCTCGGTGGCTCAGTTGGTTGAGTGTCTGCCTTCAGCTCAGGTCATGATCTCAGGGTCCTGGGTCAAGCCCCACATTGGGCTCTCTGCTCAGCAGGGAGTCTGCTTCTCTCTCTCTCTCTCTCTCTCTCTCTCTCTCTCTCTCTGCGCCTCCTCCCTGCTCATACTCTCTCTCTTTCTCTCTCTCTCTCAAATAAATATATTTTTCAAAAAAGGAGCAATGGGGGAGATATGATGTTGGATTTAAGAGATGAGATGTAGGGCACCTGGGTGGCTCAGTCGGTTGAGCATCTGCTTTTGGTTCAGGTCATGATCTCAGGGACCTAAGTCACAATCCCACCTCGAGGACAGTCCAGGTGGCTCCGCGGTTTAGCACCACCTTCAGCCCAGGGTCTGATCCTGGAGACCCAGGATCGAGTCCCACATCAGGATCCCTACATGGAGCCTGCTTCTCCCTCTGCCTGTGTCTCTGCCTCTGTGTGTGTGTGTGTGTGTGTGTGTGTGTGTGTGTGTCTTTCATGAATAAATAAATAAAATCTTAAAAGAATCCCACCTCAGGCTCCCTGCTCAGCAAGGAGTCTGCTTCTCCCTCTACCCCTACCGCCCCCCCTCCGCTCATGCTTTCTCTCTCTCTCATGTGCTCTGTCTCTCAAATAAATAATAATAAAATCTTAAAAAGAGAAAGAGATGACCTATACCACTACCAGGCTTTGTTGATTAATTGGTTAGTGGATACTGTATAAAGATGAAGGAGGAAGAGTTAAAAATTAAAAAAAAAGACCTTGAGGTGCCTTAGCCAGGGGCCTGAAAATATAGTAATATATCATCAGACATAAGCTGTACAAGAGGGACAACAAGTTGTAGGGAAGAACCAGGGATGTGATTCCAATATCCTTTTAGATTAAGCTCGTATTTTACAACAGTCTTCATTCTTCCCATTATTGACCTTCTCTCAGTCTCCTTTCCCCATCTGTAAAGTGGACAGGATGTATTACTGACCTTATAGAATTGTTAGAATTTCATGTGATAATAGTAGATTGAACCTTCTGAAATACTCATTTTTGTAGGTAAAAAATCAAATACTAGCATTTTGAATGTTTTAACTTCTACACATAAAGCATAGTGCACTTAATAAACACTAGGAATAATTATTCTAGGGGCACCTCAGTGGCTCAGTTGGTTGAGCATCTTTCTTAGGCTCTGGTCATGATCCCTGGGTCCTAGGATCCAGCCTCCGGCTGGGATCCCTGCTCAGGGAGGGAGTCTGCTTCTCCCTCTCCCTCTGCTGTTCCTCCTGCTTGTGTGCTTGCTCAAGCTCTGTCAGATAAGAAAATAAAATATATTTTTAAAAAATGAATGATTAAAAAAAAATAAATAAATAAAAAATAAAAAAAAAAATAAAAAATGAATGATTATTTCAGAGATATGGATTCCAATTTGAGCTCCCCGGGCAAGCTGTGTGACTTCAGATACAATGTGTCCCTCCTCTGGGTACAAGATTTCCTTGTGCTTTCTCTTTCTGTGTTTTCATTGGAGGATATTCATCTTTCCCAACACAGGGTGAGTGTGTATAAACTTCTTGAGGGCGGAGAACTTGGTCTTGTTTGTTGCTGTTTCCTCAGTGCCTAGAAGAGTCAGTGCCTGGCACACAAGAAGAGTACAACTAGTGATTGGGAGTGAGTGAATTAAAGCACAGTCAAGGCCAGATAAGGGGGTAACTGATCCTAACTCAGGTACTTTTTGCCTTTTCTCCTCCCAAAGCTGTTGAGACCACAGTAAGGTAAGTGTTCTAGATTGACTATTCAGAGCGAAGACAGATTAGATTCACAAGATAATTACTCTCTCTTCATTTTGCTCAAGGAAATAGTTGGGGATGCTTGCACAGAACAGTCAGATACTCGGGATGCCTGGGTGGCTCAGTGGTTGAGCATCTGCCTTTGCTTCAGGTCATGATCCTGGGGTCCTGAGATTGAGTCCTGCATCAGGCTCCCCACAGGGAGTCTGCTTCTCCCTCTGCCTATGTCTCTGCCTCTTTCTGTATCTATCATGAATAAAAAAAGAAGAGTCAGGTACTCAATTTTTTCTAGTCTAAGAAGTAATTAAAAGAAATAGAAAAAAAAAGGTTGAAATGATGATCAAATCTTTATTATTGGAGAGTTAAAATGGTCTGCTGTAAGTCTTTTTGAAAAAACAAGAACATTTCCCATAAGAAAAGGAAAGGAAAATTTCTACATTAAGGGGGAAAATGGTGTTATCAAGAATCTGAGTTACAGTGCAAAGACAATTTTCACAGTACTGTAATTTTAGAAAGGCTATGTAGTATTTTGACAAGTATTCAGTTTCTACATTTCCCTGGGGTAAGATGCTGATGGTAAAATATTGAATACAAAATAATAAATGAGAATTCTTACCATGGCATACATCCCTAAACCATGCTGGGGAGGTGTTTTAAGTCACTAAGCTGTTTTGAGATTAAATCTGATGGTCACAGGGATCCCTGGGTGGCTCAGCGGTTTAGAGCCTGCCTTCACACCCAGGGCGTGATCCTGGAGTCCCAGGATAGAGTCCCATGTCAGGCTTCCTGCATGGAGCCTGCTTCTCCCTCTGCCTGTGTCTCTGCCTGTGTGTGTGTGTGTGTGTGTGTGTGTGTGAGTGTGTGTCTCCTGTGAATAAATGAATGAAATCTTAAAAAAATAAATCTGACAGTCGCTTTTAAAGAAAATATGACAACTCCTGATTTTTTTAACACAATAAAAATGTGGTAGAAAATTTTCTGATTGAGATAGACTTGTGGTCAAATATAATTCACTTAGAAATCAAAGAGAAAACAGATCTGTTCTGGATCTATCTATTATGCTACTGCAGTGGACTATTTCACTGTGGGGTTTTTTCTTTCTTTTCTCTCTCTCTTTTCATTGTTTTTTTTTAAAGATTTTATTTATTTATTCATGAGATACACAGTGAGAGAAGCAGAGACATAGGCAGAGGGAGAAGCAGGCTCCCTGCAGGGAGCCCGATGTGGGGCTTGATCCCAGGACCCCAGGATCATGTCGTGAGCTGAAGGGAAATGCTCAACCACTGAGCCACCCAGGTGCCCTAGATTTTTGTTTTTTTAGCTGCAACTAGAGCCTTTTCCTCCATCTCATTGAGAGGTGGCCCAGAACAACTTGCTCACTGGTTGACAAAGAAATGGAGACCCAAGTCAGATCCTGTTAGATACAGCTCATTGGCCTTCCTACCACTATGTCTTCCTTGACAGCAGAACCCTGTGTCAGGCCTTCAAGCCAAGAGCTCTTGGCCTCAGGGAAGGTGTCCCCATCCACTGTCATTACTGATCCAAGCCAAGCATAATAATCCTATTTCTCTTGCCACTAGGTCATGTGGCCTAGTTTGGTCAATGGGACAAAGAAGTCCACTGCGAGTGAGGTGGGGGCTTCTGGGAAATGTTTTCCTCTCTGATCAAATAGACAGACATATAGAGAACAAGTCTCCTCCCTATATCACTTCCTGCTTCTAGAAGGTGTCCGGTGATTATGTGCTGCTTGGATCTGCTCCTGAGTGGGAGAATGCTTTCCCACCCAAGGTAGCAGAATGGAAAGAGAGAAGTGGGGGCTCAAGCTACAGTCCCTTCTCTAGAACTACCTATTTCAAAGTTTATATTATAGGAGAATATTAAATTTATTGTTTAAACTGGTGTTAGTTCCTCTACTACATGAAGCCAAAGGCAACCTAAACAGTAAGACACAGAAAAACAAAATGACATGTCCAAGAGCACTTGGGTCATAAGTAGCAGTGCAAGAGTCAGGTCTGGAGTGAATATGCAGTTTGAAATGAAATAGCCCCATTTTGAATCACTGCTGCACTGTGTGTTCTAGAACAAGCTACTTCATGGGGATAACATCTCATGGGGCTACTGTGGGGATTAAGTGAGGCCATGTAATGTGGCCGACAGTCAATGAGTATTTTTCCTCTTCTGCTTCCCCCTGACACTGCTTCAGCACAATTTTTTATTTCAAAAATGGATTTATTTTAAGAAAATTAACTTTAAGAATTTTAATGCAGGGGGACACCTTGGTGGCTCAGGTGCCTGCCTTCGGCCCAGGGCATGATCCTGGGGTCCCAGGATTGAGTCCCGCATTGGGCTCCCTGCATGGAGCCTGCTTCTCCCTCTGCCTATATCTCTGCCTCTGTGTGTGTGTGTGTGTGTGGGTGTCTCATGAATAAATAAATAATAGTGAAAGGGAATAGAAGGGAAGGGAGAAGAAATGGGTTCAAAATATCAGAAAGGGAGACAGAACATGAAGACTCTTAACTCTGGGAACCAAACTAGGGGTGGTGGAAGGGGAGGAGGGCGGGAGGTGGGGGTGAATGGGTGATGGGCACTGAGGGGGGCACTTGACAGGATGAGCACTGGGTGTTGTTCTGTATGTTGGCAAATTGAACACCAATAAAAAATAAATTTATTATTAAAAATATAAAATAAAATAAAGAATAAATTAATAAATAAAATATTTATTTTTTAAAAATAACTCTAATGAAGTAAAAATTTTTTAATTGATCTTATTTTTTTTTACAAAATGTATTTGAAACACTGCAATCTTTTGATTGTTTTTTCTTTCCTTTAGCACTATATTAGCAGTTGGATTTTCAAGATGAATATTAATTGTACACAACCTCAGACTACCTAAAGGAGTAATTTCACTTCATTGTAAACATTTTTCTATATTTACAGTGTGCCTCTTCTCTCAAAGTCCCACAAACAGTAGATTTCTTAGCTACATTAGAATCTAGAAGAGTTGCTGCTAAAGATCTAGATCTCGCTCTGAGAATTCTGAAAATGCAATGCATCATCTTGAAAATCTTTAAGTGCTTTTTAAAAAGTATCCTTAAGGGATCCTTGGGTGGCTCAGCAATTTAGCGCTGCCTTTGGCCCAGGGCGTGATCCTGGAGTCCCAGAATCGAGTCCCGCATTGGGGTCCCTGCATGGAGCCTGCTTCTCCCTCTGCCTGTGTCTTTGCTTCTGTCGCTCTGTGTGTCTCTCATGAATAAATAAATAAAATCTTTTTAAAAAAATAAAAAGTATCCTTAAATCTGTTTTTTATGGTATTTTCAGGCCCTTATGACAAAAGCAGAAAAAAATGAGTGACTCAGTTGTTCCTACTTGTGAATATTGGAAAAGAAATGGTATCTAAATATCAGTGATTTATAAAGTGGCTACAGTGTCTCTACAGCACAGATGCTGACAACCTCACCCTTGAGTGAAGGCGCTGCATTCGATTCTCTCTGGTTGGTATCTCATTAAACTGTGCCAAAAAATAAAAAATAAACTGTGCCAACAGCCCTACGTGGTAAATTCTGCTATCCTCATTGGAGAAACAAGAACACAGATATGACAAGTTTAATGGTCTGTCCGAGGTCACACAGCTAGTTAAAGTGGTATGGCTGAGACTGAAACCCAATTCTATCAGATTTGGTAGCCCATGCTTTTGATTGTTGTGCTGTACTGCCTGCTTTCCTGAGTTGTCACACTTTTGTGAACAATTGGACATAATCATATAATAGTCATTCTTCATAATACTAGTTAGCATTTATTGAGCACCTACTATATACCAGGTAAGTGATAACATTTCATTATCAGAACAACTCTGAAGGATAGGTATAATTGCTATAATAATAAATTATTTCTTATAACAAATATCAATATCAATTAATGTTAATATTATTGTTAATAATATTTATGAACAATATTGGCTATAATATTAACATGAATTAGTGATGTTGAATACTAATTAACTGTGTGAATTATTAACTATTAATTGAAATGCTGACATTATTGGTCAATAGTGTTATTAATACACATATTGTTTATTATAATAACTTACAGATGAAGAGAGTGAGGGGCAGGGGTGGGCTATAACGTCTCCAGGTTTGCACAATTAGTAAAGTTCATTCGATTCCACCATGGCCTGATTGCAAAGCCTGGGCTCTTTCCAGTCTTCCATGTAGCTTCCTATTGTAAGAAGAGTAAATTTCCATGGGGAAGCTGTTGCATGTTTACACTGGAAAACAATTGGGGTGCCTGGGTGGCAGAGTGTGTTAAGCGATCGATCGACCCTTGGTTTTGCCTCAGGTCATGATCTCAGGGTCGTGAGATTAAGCCCTGTGTGGAGCGGAGTCTACTTGAGATTCTCCTCTCCGTCTGCCCCTCCTCCCCTGTCAGCATAAATAAATAAGTCTTAAAAAAATAAAATGGAAAACATATATATAGTAATATATTTTAAGGGTCTCAGGGGCCCAAAGATACAGATGCAATGAAACACCGGGACACCTGCACCCCGATGTTTATAGCAGCAATGTCCACAATAGCCAAACTGTGGAAGGAGCCTCGGTGTCCATCGAAAGATGAATGAATAAAGAAGATGTGGTTTATGTATACAATGGAATATTCCTCAGCCATTAGAAATGACAGATACCCACCATTTGCTTCAACATGGATGGGACTGGAGGGTATTATGCTGAGTGAAGTAAGTCAATCGGAGAAGGACAAACATTATATGTTCTCATTCATTTGGGGAATATAAATAATAGTGAAAGGGAATATAAGGGAAGGGAGAAGAAGTGTGTGGGAAATATCAGAAAGGGAGACAGAACATGAAAGACTCCTAACTCTGGGAAACGAACTAGGGGTGGTGGAAGGGGAGGAGGGCGAGGGGTGGGGGTGACTGGGTGACGGGCACTGAGGGGGGCCCTTGACGGGATGAGCACTGGGTGTTATTCTGTAAGTTGGCAAATTGAACAACAATAAAAAATAAATTCATTATAAAAAAATAGAATAAAATTAAAAAAAAGGATCTCAGGGGCCTTACTTGTTTTGTTCCCCAACTAGAGCAGTGCTAGGTACCTATTGGGCACTCAATGATTGGTCAATGAACTGATTGATAACAAGCAATATCTTATTTGTGCACATTTCCCTCTGAAGAAATTTTTTTAAATATTTTATTTATTTATTCATAAGAAACACGAAGAGAGAGAGGCAAAGACACAGGCAGAGGGAGAAGCAGGCTCCACACAAGGAGCCCAAAGCAGGACTCAATCCTGGGACTCCAGGATCACTCTCTGGGCCAAAGGCAGCGCTAAACTGCTGAGCCACCTGGGCTGCACCCCTCTGAAGAAATATTTAAGGGACTGACAATGATGTGAATCTCATCATCATTTCCAAAATATCTATTATACTTTCTAAGTGGCTGCAGGAGACTTCCACAGCAATGACAGTTTCATCAGTTTGTGGAAGTCTTGAGGATACAACTATCAAAATGAAAGCTGGTCACATCATTCTTTTAAAGGCCAAATAGAGCAGTAGTTTTATTGGAGGAAAAATAAAAAGACTAAGGATGTGATCCTTCATTAAACTTTCATACCAAAGCTGAGAATTGGACATGAATCAAAGCAGTTCGCAGAACTCAAATTTTAAGTGTCATGGCCATAACTCTTCAGCAGCTATATAACTCAAAATTCTTGAGTTAATGACTATGTGCATTTTACATAGTCATTAACTTGAAGGGATAGAATGATTGGGAGCAGAGGTTGATGTGTATTCTGTGAAGAAAATAAAGTTTGATGTTTTTAAAAAAATGCATTGCAATTTCCTTTATATAATTTCAGATTGAGATCCCAATGGAAAACTAGTGAGTTAGAAGAAATGAGGAAGACTGGAATCTAGTTCTGGCTATATTGCTGATTGACTGTGTGACTTTGGGAGCATCATCTCTTCCTCTCTCTGGAGCCCCATTTCCCCATATGTACAATGAAAGCTTGACCATGTGATTTGTAAAGCCACTTTCATGTGCAAGTTAGCTCCTTCTCTTTCCTTTTACCAACCCCTCCTCCCACCCCAGGTTCTTGCCATTAGAGGAGGAATGGACAGTCTTAAGTCTCGAGAAAAGTCCCTTGTATAGTAAATAACTTATCTCATGAGCCTGGAAGATATTATGTAAAGTGAAAAATGCCAAACACACAAAAGGACAAATACTATATGATCCCACTTAAATGAGGAATCTAAAATAGTCAAACTCATAGAAGCAGAGAGTAGAATGTTGGTTGCCAGGGGCTGGGGGATGGTGTAACAGGGAGATATTAGTCAAAGGGTACTAAGTTTCAGTTGTAAGATGAATAAGTCCTAGAAATCTATGGTACAGTACAGTGCTTATAGTTAACAATGCTGTATTGTATACTGAAATTTGGGGTAAGAGGGGAGATCTTATATTTAAGTGTTCTTATCCCAACTAATGATGATAATGATAATGATAATAAAGAGGGTAAGAGGAAATTTTGGAGGTGATGGAAATGTTTATGGCAAAGATTATGAAGGGCACCTGGCTGGCTCAGTTGGAAGAACATGTGACTCTTGATTTCAGGATCATGAGTTTGAGCCCCATGTTGGGTGTAGGTATTTACTTAAATAAAATTTTTAAAAAAGATTATGAAAGTACTTGGAGGCCATAAAGCTCCTCACTCATTTGCAGAGCTAATGGCATATTCCATGTGTATATTACTCAGGATTCTTATGGTTGCCAGTGACTTATCTCCAGCTGGAGTTTTGCTTATACATAAAAGAGAGACCTACTTGTTCATGTAACCAAGCCATGGGAAAGGCAGGGACAACTGGAATGAAGGACTTGAATAACTGGCAGGATTCTCTCTTTCCCTTTTCCTCTCTCTTTTTCTGACTCCCATCTCTGCCTCTCTGAATGTCAGCTTAATTCTCTCAGACTAATTTCTTCCACAGACCTGGATGCATGGCAGCTGGCCAGTTCTGTGCTCATACCTCCCAGAGTTTCTGCCAGAGAGGAATTTCTACTTGCTCTTTCTAATGCCAAGTATTAAAAGATCCCAGAAAGTATTGGCTTACCTTGGATCAGGTGCCCATGTCTATACTAATCACTGTGTCCAGATAACAGAGTTCTCTAAGAACATAGCTGTAGTCCTTCCAGTGCATGGCTGGAGTGCAGAAGGGAGCATTTCCCAGAAGGGGAATGCTGCTCTGAGAAGACAGAGCTCTGGATAGCCTTGGCAGTGAGACTCCATTGTCTGTGATAAAAGCTTGCTAATCACAGCCTACAATGACACCAAATGGTTCTATGGCATTTTCATAATCAGGAGATGCTACAGTCTGAATGTGTGTGTCACCCTCAAAATTCATATGTTGACATCCTAACCCTCAATGTTATGGTATTAGAAGGTGTGCCTTTGGGAGGAGAGTAGGTCATGAGCATGCAGCCCTCAAATGGGATCAGTGCCCTTATCAGAGACCCCAGAGAGCTCCCTCACCCTTTAGCCATGGGAGGACACAGCAAGATGGCCATTTATAAACCAAGAAGTGGGGTCTCACCAGATACCAAATCTTCCAGTGCCTTAATCTTGGATTTCCCAGTCTCCAAAACTGTAAAGAATAAGTTTCTGTTGTTTATAAGCCACTCAGTCTGTGGTAATTTGTTATGGCAGCTGGAATGGACTAAGACAGGAGACTCTTGGAAAAGCAAATATATTGCTCCATTAAATTCAAAGGATTAAGGAATTGAATATATTTTACCAGTCTCTTTTCTCCAATGCAGACATGACCTATAATTTTGCAAGAGACATCCACTTTTTATAGTGTCACTCAAGGAGTGAGCAATAGAAACTTCATCCATTTGTTATTATTCATAACACTACTTGATACTTATATATATGACATTTTCATCAAAGGATTTTAGAACATACAATTAGCAAGTATTAGTCAGTTTTCAGATGGGAAGTCAGAGGTGCTGAGAAGGCAAAGCCAGGCACTGTGAGTCTGCCTGGGATGGTGAACTTCTGGAAAGTACCTTTTCTAACCCCGACCTAGTAAGCCAGTACAAAGGTGACATGCCATCCAATTCATAAGCCCCATTCCAGTTAGAAGGAAATTAAAGATGAAGATCAAGCTTTCACAGAATCAGAAACTCTCAGATTTGGAAGAGAACTTGGTGGCCAATTGCAGGCCAACTTCCCACTTGTGCATATTCTCTTTCTAGAATATCATCCATCATGAGTGGCCATACAATGTGTAGAGGCTAAACACTATTTGGTTTACTAAATAACATGTTTTATTGTTAGAGTAAGAAACTTACTTTTTAAGTTGGAACTTGACTTCCTCAGGGCAGTCATTCTTTTTTAAAATTCATTCTTGAAGTCTTGTTCTATGAATGACACTCAGCTAGTGTAGGGATTCAGAGGTAAGAGATGGTTTTCGTTCTCCAGGATATCAGTGTCCAGTGAAAGACACAGATGTATTTGTCTACGGTATATTCTTTACTGAAGGTGTAAACATGGGAACACAAAAGGAGAAATGCTTACCTCTCTCCAGAGATGTCAAAAAAGTTCTCCTAGAGGGACTAACCCCAGAGCTGATTTTTTATTTATTTATTTTTAAGATTTTATTTATTCATTCATGACAGACAGACAGAGAGGGAGAAGCAGGCTCCAGGCAGGGAGCCCGATGTGGGACTCGATCCTGGGACCCCAGGATAGCGCCCTGGGCCAAAGGCAGGCACTCAGCCGCTGAGTCACCCAGGGATCCCCCAGAGCTGATTTTTAAAAAGATGAGTAAGATTCTGCCAGGTGGGGACACCTAGGTGGCTCAGTGTTTAAGCGTCTGCCTTTGGTTCAGGTGGTGATCCCGGGGTCCTGGGATCAAGTCCCGCATTGGTCTCCCTGCAGAAAGGTCTGCTTCTCCCTCTACCTGTGTCTCTGCCTCTCTCTGTGAGGGTCTCTCAGGAATAAATAAATAAAATATTTTTTTAAAAAAAGAATCTACCAGGTGAATTAGGATGGATTCTGGATTAGGCAGAGGTGATACCAGCATATACAAAGGCTCAGAGATAAGCAAGAGAATGGCTCATGAAGGGAAACAGAGCGTTCAGTGTGACTGGAGACAGGGTGTTGGAGGTGTAAAAGGTCAGGCTGCAGAGCTAGGTGGAGCCATATGATGAAGGGCTCGTATATCATAACAAAACTGTGTTTCCCTTATAAACTAATGTATCTTCGCACTTACAGGGCCACAAATCACTGAGTATCTGACAGGAGGCTAGGGACTGGCCTCCAGAGAAACACATGAACACAGATGCACATATGTGTGCACACACACACACCATATTTCTTATCATTGTACAGATGCTTTAAAATCCATCCATGGAGGGGCACCTGGCTGGCTCAGTTGGCAGAGCATGTGACTCTTGATCTTGGGGTTGTGAGTTCAAGACCCACATTGGGTGTAGAGATTACTTAGAAATAAAATCTTTAAAAAAATAAAATCCATCCATGGATTCATTCATTTGTTCATTCAGTATTCATTGGGGGGAATTAGAGGCCTGGAGCCAAGGACTGTGTTAGGTGCTAGAGAGAGCAGTATTTTGTGTTGAATTGTGTCTCCCTTGCAAAAGATATATTGACCATACTTGTACTATTCCTACTACCTCAAAATGTGACCTTATTCGGAAATAGGGTTTTTAAAGAGATGATAGTTAAGATTAAGTCATTAGGGTGGGTCCTAATCGAACATGACAAGTGTCCTTATAAAAAAGAGAAATTTGGACAAAGGCATGCACACAGGGAGAACAGTCCTGTGAACACGAAGGCAGAGATCTATATGATGCATCTACAAGTTAAAGAACATCAAAGATGGCCAGCAAACCACCAGAAGCTAAGCAAGAGGCCTGGAACAGATTCTCCCTCACAGCCCTCAGAAGGAAGCAACACTGTCCACACATGATCTCTGACTTCCAGTCTCCAGAACTGTGAGACAATAAACATCCATTGTTTAAACCACCCAGTCTATAGTACATCATAACGGTAGGCTTAGCAAAGTAATACAAGCAGTGAACAATGAAAACCTGCATTCTGCCCTCATGGAGCTTATACTTTAGCAATGGGGAGAGATAATCAAACAGATACAAAAATGTATGCCACACACTGTGAGAGCAAGAGCTCAGGGGTTTATGGGAATACATATAGAAGGACCTAATTTAATATAGGTGGTCAGAAAAGGCAACCTAGAAAAAAATGTGCTAAAGGATGAGTAAAATTAGGGCATGCTACTAGGGTGATGAGGTGAGAAGTGAGTTGTGAGAAGAGAGAATATCCATGTGCAAAGGTTCAGAGGCAATAAAAAGCATGAGGATGAATTCCAGGAATGGAAGGAAGATCACTATGGCTGCAACCTAATGTGTAAAGGAGAGAAAGGTCAGAGATGAAGATATAGACTTAGGATCAGATCTTGGAGTCTTATAGGCCGAGTTAAGGAGCTCAGACTATATTGTAAGAGCAATGGGTGGGATCCCTGGGTGGCGCAGCGGTTTGGCGCCTGCCTTTGGCCCAGGGCGTGATCCTGGAGACCCAGGATCGAATCCCACATCGGGCTCCCAGTGCATGGAGCCTGCTTCTCCCTCTGCCTATGTCTCTGCCCCTCTCTCTCTCTGTGTGACTATCATAAATAAATAAAATAAAAATTAAAAAAAAAGTAAGAGCAATGGGGAATCACTGAAGGGTTTTAAGTAGGGGAATGAGATCAGATTAATAGTTTAGGAAGATCACTCCCACTGCATGGTAGGGAATGGATTTAAGAACACTAAGAGTGGCCTCAGAGAGACCAGGTTAGGAGGCTTTTACAAGAGTCCAGTGAGTAATGATGATGGCTTGGGCCACAGGCAGTAGCAAATAGAAGTGGAGAAAACTGAATGGATTTGGGTTAAAATTTTGAGTTACAGGGACACCTGGGTGGCTCAGTGGTTGAGTATCTGCCTTTGGCCCAGGGCGTGATCCTGGGATCCAGGATCAGGTCCCACATTGGGCTCCCTGCATGAGGCCTGCTTCTCTCTCTGCCTATGTCTCTGCCTCTGTGTGTGTGTGTGTCTCATGAATAAATAAATAAAATCTTTAAAAAAATTTTTTTTATTTACAGCCAATGGAACCTCCAGGTGGAGCTATCCTGCAGATAGTTAGAAATATCTATGAGAATCCCTTCTTGAATGCACCACCAATTTCTCTCTTTCTACTGCATCGAAGCCATGAACATACAGACATACTCTAATAATTCCCATCTTTAAAAAATACCCTTTTTATTTTATATGCCCCTCCAGCAGTTCCCTCTCAAAACAAAATTTTTGCAAAGAATTTTTGCAAAAAATGTCTGTATTCTCCTTTTCATTTTCCATTCACTCTTTTAAAAAAACAGCTTTATTAAAGACATAATTCACATCATACAATTTACTCATTCTAAGGGCACAGTTCAGTGGTTTTTAGTATACTAATAGAGCTGGAGCATTTTCATCCTCAAAAATATTGGGATGCCTAGGTGGCTCAGTGGTTGAGTGTCTGCTTTTGGCCCAGGGTGTGATCCTGGAGTCCCAGGATTGGGTCCCACATTGGGTTCCCTGCATGGAGCCTGCCTCTCTCTGCCTATGTCTCTGCTGCCTCTTTCTGAGTCTCTCATGAATAAAAAAATAAAATCTTGTAAAAAATATATTCCTATATCCTTTGCTATCATCCTCTCCACCCCTCCCATCCTATCAAGCCTTAAGCAACCACTAATCTACTTTCTGTCTCTGTATAATTGCCTATTCTGGAATTTTCACATAAATGGAATCGTTGGTATCTTGTGACTGACTTCTTTCACTTAGCATAATGTTTCACAATTCCTCCATGTTGTAGCACAGATCAATATTTCATAGAAAAATAATACTCTGTTTTACAGATATGCCACATTTTGTTTATCTATTCATCAGTTGATCCATTCATTCTTCAATATTGCCCAATTGGGCTTTCATCTCCACTACTCCACTGCAGATACATTTATCAAAGTCACTAATAACATCTACATTGCTTAATTCAATAGTCACTTTGCTAGTCTCATATTATTCAAACTCTTAAGCATTCAACATGATTGAACACTCTTTCTTTTTTGAAATAATTACTTCTCCTGATTTCAGTGACACCATAATTTCCTACCCAAATTGCTTGCTTCCTTCAATTTTGTTGCTGCTTTTTCTCTTTAATCCCATCTATAAATGTTGGAATGTCCTAGAGTTTGACCTTGAACTCCTTGGTCTATCTACACTTTCTAAATTATTTCATCCAATCTCATGGCTTTATATATTCTCTATGTATGTTGATGACTCCAAAGTCAGCCCAGACCTCTTCTCTGACTCCACACTCATGTATACTTATCTCCAATTCAGGGCACAGTCTCACAACCATGAGATTATGACCTGAGCCAAAAATCAAAAGTCAAACACTTAACTGACTGAGTCACCCAGAAACCCCTTAATAATCACTTTAAATGTAAATGGTCTAAATTCACCAACTAAAAGACAGAGATTGGCAGAATAGTATTTTTTAAATGAACCTAACTATATACTGTTTTTAAGCAATGAACTTCAAATATAACAAGATAATAAGTATTAAAGTAAAAGGATGGAAAAAGATATATCATGCAAACATTAATCAAAAGAAAGAGGGAAGTGATATTAATATCAGATAAAGTAAATTTCAGAACAGAGAAAATCACTAGAGACAAAAAGGAATATTATATAGTGATAAAAGGGTCAATTCATTGAGAATACCACCAAACAACACAATTTCAAAATACGTGGGCAAAACCCATAGACATGAAGAAGAAAGAGACGAATCCACAATCAAAATTGAAGACTTTAATACCCCCTCTTAGCAACTGATAGAGCTTTTAGATGATCAGCAAGGGTATAGAAGATTTTTTAAAGGTTTTTATCTATTTGAGGCACACAGCGAGAACAAGTGGGGGGAATGGCAGAGGGAGAGGGAGAAGTAGACTCCCCACTAAGCAGGGAGCCTGATGTGGGGCTTGATCCCAGGACCCTGAGATCATGACCTGAGCTAAAGACAGATGCTCAACTGACTGAGCCACCCAGGTGTCCTTCAAGGCTTTTAACACAATCAACAAACATCACACCTATCCATGACAGAATATACATTATTTTTCAAACACTCATGGGACATTCACCAAGATAACTATATCTGAGTCATTTAAAAACCTTAACAAATTTAATCATAAATCATACCAAAATCAAACTAGAAAGCAATAACAGAAAGATAAAGAGAAATCTCCACTTTGAAACTAAGCAACACACTTAAAATCCATGAGTCAAAGAGACAGCCTCAAAAGAAATTTGAAAATACACAGAACTGAATTAAAATGAAAGTATAACATATCAACATGTATGAGATATATCTCAATCAGTGCAAAAAAAGGAAACTTATAACACTAAATATTTATATTAAAAAAGGAAAAAAGTCTCAAATCAATAACCTAGCCTTCTGTGCAGCTCTGGTGGCCCAGAGGTTTAGTGCCACCTTCAGCCTGGGGTGTGATCCTGGAGACCCAGAAATCGAGTCCCATGTCAGGTTCCCTGCATGGATCCTGCTTCTCCCTCTGCCTGTGTCTCTGCTTCTCCCTCCCTCTCTCCTCTCTCTCTCTCTCTCTGTCATGAATAAATAAATAAATAAAAATATTTTAAAAAAACCTAGCCTTCTTAAGAACCTGGGAAAGGAGAGCAAGATAAATACAAAGAAAGCAGGAAGGAAATAATAGTGATAAGAACAGAAATTAATAGCATTGCAAACAGGGAATCAATAGAGAAAATTAATGAAACAAAGAGCTGGTTCTTCAAAAAAACTCAATAAAATTGATAAGCTGCTAGCAAGTTTGAAAAGGTAAAAATAGAGAAGATGCAAATCACCAACATCAGGAATGAAATAAGGATATCACAGCAGATGCTGCATCCCTTAGAAGGATCATAAAGGAACACTACAAACAACCTCATGGTTCTAAATTCTCATGCAAGAACTTGTACACAAATTCTGATAGCATCTTTTTTTGTAGTGGCCCAAACTGGAAACTACCCAAATGTCCTTCAATGGGTGATTGGTTAAACAAACTGTGGGGCATCCACCCTATGGAATACTATTCAGCAGTATAAAGGAATGCACTCCTGATAAATGTAACAACTTAAGTGAGTCTCAAGGGAAAAAAAAAAGTGAGTCTCAAGGGAATCATGCTGCAGAAAAAAAGCCAATCTCAAGAGAGTACCTGTTGTGTAAGTCCATTTATATAACATTCTCAGAATGGCAAAACTATAATGATGGAGAACAAACTGGTAGTTGCCAGAAATGAGGGGAGGGGATGGGTGTGGCTATGGGGTAAAACAAGAGCATTTGTGGTGATATTATAATTGAGTGTCTTGATTGTTGTGGTGGTTATACAAAGCTTCACACATGATAAAATTGCATACAGCTACACACACACACATTGATGTGTGCATGTGCACACACACTCAAGTGCATGTGTATGTGTATAACGGGTAGAATTTGAATAAGTTCTGTGGGTTTTATTAATGTCAATTTCTTGGCTTTGATATTGTACTATAGTTGTATCAGATGTCAACATTAGAGGAAGCTAGGGGAAGGCTGCTTCAGACTTCCCAGTGTCTTTCTTTGCAACCTCCTGTGAATTTATAATTATTTCAGCATAAAATGTTACAAAAAAAAAATGGAAACCAAGCAAGAGACTCCATATATGATGACCTTAATCAACTGAGGTCCATATATATTTTCTTTATTAATGTTATTGTTACTCACTTGCCTTCCTGATTCAAACTCTTCCCCATGTATAACAGCCTCAAATAGTATTGCCAAAGTGGGTGGCTTTGCCCAGTGTGGTTGACTCAAGGAAAACCAAGATTCTGTTTTTAACCTAGCTAAAGCATGGGGTCCTCTATTAGGCACTCCAGCTAGTCCTTCCTTGCTTTCAAGATGGGCAAGAAAACACATTTTTATTAATAGAGTAAGAAGCACTTGCATAGGGTGAACTTCACGTCTAGTCAGAACAAGAGTTAACAACAGCACCAGCAATCTAAACTTTACAGGGCATATATGTATATATAATTGTATATATAAGAGAAGTGATATATGTCATTAATTTACAGGAATCCGGAGATAATGGCACTCTGCTCCTTTGCTTTGGAAACAAGCTTAGTATGACTTCAAACATTTCTCACTCTATCTAGCCTGGGTTAAGAACATAGGCACTGCCAAGGTAAACTTATCCAAATCCCAGTTCTGACACTCACAGGTTGTGAGAACATAAGCCATTTGTGTTGACCTCTATAAACCTCACTTCCTCATCTGTAAAGTGGGGCTATAATCTCAACTACCTTAGATGATTGCTTGCATGAGCCAATGAGAGTTTAAAAAATGCTTAGCATGCCACCTCCTGGCATATAGTAAAAGCCCAATACACAGTGGTGCTACTAATAGTAGTCATTGTGGTTATTGTTGTTATTACTAGTATCATTATTATTATTATTTCACCACCCACCTCTAGTGGTAGCAGAGGCCTTAGAACCCAGGGTTTTAGATTTCTATCCTTTTTGTAAATCTGAGTAAGGCTGGTCCTTTCTGTCTTCACCCTCCCAAAAACTTTTGAGCAAATCTTTAGGTTTCAAGTAAACCTTTACTTCTGTGGGGTCTACACTGTGGTTTTGACTGAGTTTCGCTCTGATATTTGGGTTCAGCCAAAGGTAGAATTCAAAGTGAAATGTAAAGAGGAAAGTCTGTTTTATGCAAATGTCACTGAAAAAAAAGTTTCTGCAAAATGGAAAGTGCTGAGTTTTGCACAAACTTTAGGTCAGTTGGCTTTCTTAAGCTAGACTACTCTGTTGTCTACACTGCCAGAGCCATAGGCCTAGAAGAGAGAAGGAGCTGGGGGCAGAGAAGAGGCCCTCTTCTGTACTCAGTAGTTATCTTGGGCGCTGACAGAGAGATGCTTGTCAGCAGGGTTAAAATAGGGGGCACCTGGGTGGCTCAGTGGTTGAGTGTCTGCCTTTGGCTCAAGGTGTGATCCTGGGGTCCTGGGATGGAGTCCCGCATCAGGTTCCCAGCCTGCTTCTCCCTCTGCCTATGTCTCTGCCTCTTTCTCTGGGTCTCTCATGAATAAATAAATAAAATATATTTTAAAAGGGGGGGTCAAAATAGGATCCTGTCCTGCAGCTCAGTGTCTGCTGATGAATCCAGTCATCTTTAGATGGTTATCCTTGTCGCTCTCTCGGGCAGAAGCAAGTTCGATGAGGCCATAGTGGGTGGGCGTCAGCACAAATGCCTCCTCTCCAACTTCTCAGATGGGAAGTAACTATGGAAACAGTGTAACACTCTCACAAGCACATGATACCTGGTACGTACAGTATGAAACACAAGTCAATGGTGCTACTAGTTTTACAGCACTAGGAAAATAAATTGTTGCAATAGACTGTGCCCCCTCAATTTACATGCTGAAACTTGACCCCCAAGGATGATGGCATTAGGAAATGAAGTCTTTGAGAGATAATGAGGTCATGAGGTGGAGCCCTCATGAATGAGGTCAGTGCCCTTACCAATGGGACCCCAGAGAGCTCCTTTGCCCCTTCCACCATGTGAGGACATGGCAACACAACACTGTCTATAAACCAGGAAAAGGACCCTCAACAGACTCTGAATCTGCTGGTGCCTTGATTTTGGACTTCTCAGTCTCTAGAACTATGAAAAATACATTTCTGTTCTGCAGTGTAAGGTATTCTGTTAAAGCAGCCTGAACAGACTAAGACAGTTCTTTGTGAAGCCAGAGAATTAAAATTTTTTAAAGAGATTTTATTTATTTACTCATGAGAGACACACAGAGAGAGAAAGGCAGAGACATAGGCAGAGGGAGAATCAGGCTCCCCACAAGGAGCCCGATGCGGGACTCAATCCAGGACCCCGGGGATCACACCCTAAGCCAAAAGCAGATGCTCAACCGCTGAGCTACCCAGGCATCCTGAGAATTAAAATTTTTAAATTCAATAATGTCCTTTTGAAACCATCAGGCCTCCCGCAAACTTTGGGTCCTATTATTCCCACAACTAAGGCCATCCATTCACCAGTGAATACTCCTTTCTGAGATGCCGGCTGGGTATAGTGCTGTAGATGCACACATTTGAAATGCCATACTAGGCAGCATTTTGCCAGGAGTAGCCAAGAAATAACCCCTTGCATGAATGGAATATCTGGGAGCATAACTGAGCATTCTGATCAAAGAATCCTGTGAGTATAAAATAGATTTGGAGGATTATTTTTCTACAATGCTTTTAGTTTTAATTTTTCAATTTTCATGCTGGTTTTGGACCAAATGTGCCTCTTTTATCCCAGCTAAGAAAATCCCAAGTGTTTTCAAATAGCACTTTTTAAAAATCGAAGTGTAGTTGACATGCAATTTTATTTTGGTTTCAGGTGTACAACATAATGATTCAACAAGCATATACGTTATGAAGTGATAAACGTCACTTCTTTAGAGGAGCTTTCTTTGACTCGTTCACCAAGTCCCCTGAGGTTGGGATCCTACAATATCTCACAGTCTCTGCTTCCTTTTTGTCAGAGGGCATGTCACGCTTACAGTTCCCTAACGAAGTGTGTAGTTGTGAGTTTAGTGTTTGTTTTTTCTGCTGGACGGTACACTCTCTAAGGACAGGGGCTGTGCCCATCTTAGTCACTGCTTACCTGGGACTCCTAGCTCAGAACCTGGCACATTGTGGATGCTCAGTAAATATATCTGAATTAATCCAATCTCCCCACCCATCCTTTATGCGAACTAGCTTGATGGGTTTCTATTCCTTGCAAACAAGAGACTTGAGTAGAACGCAAAGGAATAAATGAAAACTCAAAGTCTCTGCGAAAGCTGAGCCCAGGTTTCTTTCCAAGAGTTTATTTACAGAGGGATTAATCCTGTTGGTAACACGGAGGGTGAACATTTCACATCCGGGTGCTTGGATAACTCGATCTGCTTCCTCTTAGCAGGTACTAAAATGTTACACCACTCTTTGCCTCGCCTCCATTCTAGTTTCATTTTTAGGTTGCTTATCTGACCTTTAGTGTTTTTTTTTTAAAAGACACCAAATGCAAAGAGAGTGTAGGTATTTTCCCCAAGTGTTATTACCAAAGTGAGACAACATCATTTCTTAGCTTCTCTGTACTTAGGGACCCATTCGCAATTAAAAGTGCCTGATCATAATGCATATGCCAGAATGTACTCCATCTTTATCCCGGGGGCCAGTTTTTCTTGGATAAGTTGGGCGGTGGTGTTTATAAGAATGTATAGTATTGAGAAGAGAATGGTATGGTTTATCCTTTGTCCATGAAATCCAAAGGCTTAGCAAACAACAGATCTTTGAATATGGGATTTAATAATACTCCCCCAAACAAAGGATTTGGTCCCATTCAGGTCAGAATTCAATAAATGCAACCAATTCCCTCCACCACCACCACTACCACATCCATATTCAGGCAAAAGTTGGAAGCCCTTGGTCAGGGCTGATATAAAGCAAAGCCCTGAATTGGGTGAGAGAACAACTCTTACTCTTTCATGAAGAATATGTTGGTTAACATATTTTAATATGTAAGAAGACATTACTTTCCTAGCCTCTGTTTCCAAGAGGGATGGCCACTCCTAATTATCTTTTGATCTCAGCTTAACATATCACATCATAGAGGGACCTGGCTGGCTCAGTCAGAAGAGCATTGCGACTCTCTCTTTTTTTTTAAGATTTTATTTTAAAGAAATATTCACACCCAACACAGCCTTGAACTTACAAGTCCGAGATCAAGAGTCACATTCTCTACCGCCTGAGCCAGCCAGGTGCCCCTAGACGCGCAACCTCCACCCCAGAGTTGTGAGTTGGAGCCCTGGATTGGGTGTAGAGATTACTAAATAAAGTAATAAACTTTACCAAATAGTTCAGCAAGTATTAAAATCATTTTTTAAAAAGATATCTCATTACCTCCTCTAGGAAGCCTTCCTTTACCCCCACTAATGGGGTGCCCACCTCTGTGCTTTCAGAGCAATGCCCCACCCCCCACTACCCCGGCAGTCTCCAGCAGGGCACTTGACCCTACATTTCCTTCCAACTGTTTCTTCATTTGTCTCTAACTGCACTGAGAGGCCCCTTAGGGGGCCGGGAACAACTCATCCCTTTCATCAATTCTGCCCTGTCTAGCTTCTGGGCCTTCACTCCTAATTACCCTTCAGGGGCTTTCTTAAGCACTGTTTCCTCTACGAAGCCTTCTGGGACACTTCCTCACCTCAAGCTCCCCCAACCTACACCAAAATCCCATAGCCATGGGGCCCATTGGCTTTACCATAATCACCTATGGCTAGTGTGTCTCTGGTGCTGTGCTGGTAAATGTTTAATAACTGGTTTTCTGGAAGAAAAAAATCCTGCGTTGTAATGATCGCTGATTTCCTTGATATAAATTCTCCTGCAGTGGCCAATCTCAGGCTACCACAGTGAGGTCATTCAACACTAAGCTGGGAAGAAACAGCAGCAGCACAGCATTACATACTATCCTATCATAGTATATATTATTTGCACCCTAGAGATACAACAGCCGTAGATTACCCCAGGAGCAGAGATAATGATAAAAGGCAGAAAAAAATGGTTGGGAAGCGATAAGCTTTGAGTCCTTGGTACTTTTGTTTTAATTATATTTTATTTAATGGTAAGCTGATATGAAATAATCTGTAATATGGGACACCTGGGTAGCTCAGCGGTTGGGCATCTGCCTTTGGTTCGGGGCATGATTCCAGGATCCGGGATGGAGTCCCGCAACAGGCTCCTTGCGGGGAAGCCTGTTCTTCCTCTGCTTGGGTTTCTGCCTCTCTCTCTTCTCTGTGTGTCTCTCATGAATAAATAAATAAATGATAAAAAATAATAATTTGTAATAGTACTATGTTTCACAGTCGGTCTGCAATATTCCTGAATGCTGATTAACTCTCCCGACCCAGTACGAACTGGCTGCAGCCTGTTACCATCTGTGTCCCCAACTAGACTAAATTTTGTGAAGACTTAGGCTGGGACAGCCCCCAGCACAGAGGACATTCGCTAATGTTGACTGTAACCAGCCCGGCAATTCTGTCCTTTTGTCCTCTGTAAAGAAGTTAAGAGAGAGCTTAGTGTGCTGTTTAACCACAAAGGCCACTTGGCAAATGCTCTGGAGGAAGCCAGTCTGACCAAGGTCAGAGCTCTGTTAAATATAGCACCTCATGACCAACTTCCTTCACAGTGAGCTAATGTGCCACTCCCTGTTGACAGACGGAACAAGGCTCTGCCAAGTGTCTTAGACTTTCCTTGAGGGGTGATCACCTAAGGAAGCAAGCAAGGTAGTATGGATCTGGTCTTCTATGAGATTCGAACCAAATCCTCTACAGGCAAAGTGAATTCTTGCCCCTTCAGGCCTCAGACACAGATCTGGTTATTCCAAGACCCATCAAAGTTCACTGAATTCCAGCCCACGGAGAATTTAGACATTTCCCTGAGGTATCTTGTGATGGTTTGGACTACACCAGAGCACCAGGCAGGCTGCCAGCAGAGGAGAACTGTGGGAAGGGACCACAGAGGGTCTGAGACCAAGACAGACATTAATAGCACCCTATGGAAATGAATTTTTATTAATTGTAGCAATAGCTACTATGCACTGAGTGCTTCCTACCTTGGTGCCCGGCTCCATGAGGGGCCATCCTCACAAACTAATGAACGAGGTCTCACAAAAAGTCCTCCACCAGTGGCACCATTAAGATTGTCACTGTCCGGGGGCTGTTGTCAATCCCCCAGTTGGGATCAATAGGTTCTGCTTCATTATCTCAAATGACTCTTTCCCTTTCTGCCAAGATGGTGCCAATGTGGCTTCCTCCATAAGTGTGTTCAGGTCTCACCTTGAAGCAGTCCACTGAGAAGCACGGCAGGAAGAGGTCCCAGGGGCTCAGCTTTGCCCCTCTCTGACATCCGTTCAGAGAGTTGAAATTCGTTGGCTTTTCAGGGCACTGGGTGACACTACCCACGGTCCCCTCCAGATCTCAATAGGTTGACATTTCTCATCATTTGAATAAATCAAAGTGACAGAGGCCCATTAAGTTGCTGAGTTGGGGAGATGATCACAAAGAAGTGAAAAAGACATTTTCATTTTCTTGCTGATGAGCAAAATAAGTAAATTTTGCAAAGGAAGTGGGACGCTTTGTGAGAGGAGACTTCTCAGGGAGAGAGTGGCAGGGCTACCTCTGTCTAGGTAGTAATAAGCTGGTGGGGGAAACATTTCAAAGCCATCCCTTAGGTACACTCGAAAAGCCCATCATGTAGAATCCACTCTCTCCCAGAAAACAAGAGAGTCCTGATTTGGTGAGTCCTGACCTTGGAATACAAACTCAGTGTCACTTGGAAAATGGAATCCGGTTTCCCCTGAGTAAAGCTTAAACTTTGGTCTCAATGGCTGTTGATCTTCATCTTTTCCTACAACAGGAAAAAAGTAGTTTTTCTACCATTGGTGGAAACATAAACTTGGGTGCTCTTCTGTTTGTGTGCAGAAACAGACTAATTCTGCTTTCAGGCTGCTTTGTTTAAAATGTGTTTCAAGGATTTGGCAAGTGAAAAAAAAAAGCCAGCCAGCCAGCAAACAACAACTCTAAATTGTCCAGCAATTTGGGTCAGAAGTTGAAAAACCCAATTGTGAGGCCTCATTCAGGAAGGAAGATCTTTTTCATGCTAATCAACTACTAATTATAAAATTGGTGATAGCAGGGGAGCAAGGAACTAAAAAGGAGGGGGTGGGGGCGGTGCTAGTTCATGATTTAGTCACCCTTGATTGGAAAGTGGGTGTGTTAGGGTTTTTGGCACCAAACCCCTGCAAGTCACTCTGCAGCGTGGGTTTCTCTCACTTTGGGCTTTCAGTTTGGACGCGGAAAAGAAAGAGCCAAAAATTAAAGCCCGAAGGCCTGATTTTGAAAGGCTAAGCTGCATAAAGAGTGGGTTTTGGACTCCTTTGCAAATAGAGGTGGAATAATGGGAATTAACTCTTAAAAGCAGGGGGGAGAAGGAAACCGTGGAAGTGGTCCACTATTGTGTCCAGATAATGCCCTCGGAGTAGCCTCTAGGATCCTGGGCATAATAGGAAGTTCTGGGTTGGGGGTGGGGGGTGCTAAAGCCATTCTAGGACTGAGTCAGAGTCCTGACATTAGCAATGTCAACTGGCTGGGGTTTTTCGTGTGAGGCAAGGAAGGGTAAGAGATGCAGATTAAGAAGTGGACAGGGGTCAGATGGTGAAGAATCTGGATGATGTCAGGGAGCCAGAACTCTATCCTATGACCAATTGGGAGCCACAAAAGCAGCATTTCTCCTATTTGGCTACAAATTGGAATCACCTGGAGACCCTGATGCCTGGATCCCCAACCCCCAAAATTCCATGGGTATCTGGATATTAGAAATCTGTCCAGGTGATTCTGTGATGCAGCTAACATTGAAAGCCACTGCTTTAAAGGGTTTCAAGCAGGGCAGGGATGTTTTTAAAAACCCATTGTTGACAGCAAGTGGAGAGAAGGCAAAGGCAAGAACCAGTCTGGAGGCAATTGCAATAGTCCAGGTGAGAGATGATGTAGGATGGACCAAAGCAATAGCAGTAGGACTGGAGACGACACAATTTTGGAGAGATGTTTAGTTTGTTCAATTGGCAAGACTTGGGTTATTGATTAGCTGAGTGAGCTTGGGAAGAAGGAGGAATCAAGACTGACTCCCAAAGTTGCACCCTCATACAAGGCTGGTGGGTGTAACACAGCACATTCACTTTGGAAAATGGTTTGGCAGTTCCTCAAAAACCTAAACATAGGGATCCCTGGGTGGCTTAGCGGTTTATCGCCTGCCTTTGGCCCAGGGCGTGATCCTGGAGTCCTGGGACCGAGACCCACGTCACGTTCCCTGCATGGAGCCTGCTTCTCCCTCTGCCTGTGTCTCTGCCTCTCTCTCTGTCTCAATCTGTGTGTGTCTTTCATGAATAAATAAATAAAAATCTTAAAAGGAAAAAAACCCCTAAATATAGATTACTGTATGACCCAGAAATTTCACTTCTAGGTATGTGACCAAGAGAACCAAAACTATATGTCCCTGCAAAAATCTGTAGATGGGTGTTTATCGTGGCATTGTTCGTAACTGCCAAACTTTGGAAACAATGCAAATGTCCATCAACTGGTGAATGGATAAATAAAAAGTGGTATTATCCATACAGTGGAATATTGTTCAGCCATAAAACAGAATGATCTGTGCTACAACATGGTTGAACCTTGCAAACATTATGCTAAGTGAGAGAAGCCAGTCACAAAAGACCACACATTGTAGGATACCATTTATATGAAAAACCCAGAATGTATGCGCCCGATCTCGTCTGATCTCGGAAGCTAAGCAGGGTCGGGCCTGGTTAGTACTTGGATGGGAAAAACCCAGAATGGGCAAAGTCCAAAGAGACAGAAAGTAAACTCATTGTTTTCAGGGGTAGAAGGAGCGGGGAATAAGAAGGGACTGTTAATGGGTAAGAGGCATCTTTTGGGGAGTGATGAAATGTTGTAAAACCAGATTGTGGGGCCAGTTGCCCAACTGTGAATTTGCTAAAAATTACTGAATTGAACACTGTAAAAGGGTGGCTGTGCAAATTACATCTCGATTTTTAAAAAAGAATAGCTTCTAAGTTCTTAACCTTGACTGGTGTAGTTAAGGATGGTTTCATTAAATGATGCAGAGAAAACAGTGGGGGAACACATGTGGGAAGGGCTGGTACCTGTGGGACTTCAGGGTACCAATGTGCAGAAGACAGGCGGGTGATGAGTCTGGAGCTCCCAGGAGAGATCTTGGCAGGAGACAGGGATTCTGGAGCAATCAGCTCGGTCATCAGTGGCCACTGGTGTTATGGGGAACGATGCACTTAGGAAGAGGGTGTAGGGTGTGAATGCTGGAGGCCAACGAGAAATCCCTGGAGGATGCTAACAATTAGGGGATGGTAGGGAAAGAAGAGTTCATGAAGGCACCAAAGAGGAGCCTCAGAGAGATTTGAAGAAAGGAGCAAACGAAGAGGAGCAATTTTCTTTTCGTGGGATCCAGAGCAGTGAGATTAGAGGGAAGATCCAATTTCAATGCTATTGTAGAATTATATCCTTGCCCACAGGACCAACCCCTACTGACTTGGTTTTGCAGATATGGATAAGATGAATTTTGTCCAATGATCAATTCTTGATAGTTCAAAAAAATTCTCCTGAGAATTTTTCAAAGTTTTTTAAATTCCTTTTTTCCCTTTAGCTACAAAATGCATTTATTTACAGCCAGATAAATTTCCAATCTAGGGGATCCCTGGGTGGCGCAGTGGTTTAGCGCCTGCCTTTGGCCCAGGGTGCGATCCTGGAGACCCGGGATCGAATCCCACGTCGGGCTCCCGGTGCATGGAGCCTGCTTCTCCCTCTGCCTATGTTTCTGCCTCTCTCTCTCTCTGTGTGTGACTATCATAAATAAATAAATAAATAATTTTAAAAAATCTCCAACTGAGTATGTGTGCACGTATTATGAAGACCTTCTTGGATACATATCTTGTTAATCAGAGCCAATTCTGATTATTCAAATGTATACTGAGCATCTTTGACTTAAAATATAATGGAAAAAACCATGGAGGGGGTGCACTGGGGGCTCAGTGGTTGAGGGTCTGCCTTCAGCTCAGGTTTGATCCCGGGGTCTTGGGATCAAGTCCTACATCCTGCTGCCAACAGGGAGCCTGCTTCTCCCTCTGTGTCTCTGCCTCTCTGTTTCTCACGAATAAATGAATAAAATCTAAAAAAAAAAAAAAAAAAAATACCCTGTGTGTCAATGCATAAGCTCTAGGTCCGCCATTGTCATGAATGGCATGGGATTCTTCACCGATGAATCCAGAGCAGTATCCACACATCACCCACTCCCTTTTGAGACTGTTTTAACAAGAATCTTTGGGATCCCTGGGTGGCGCAGCGGTTTAGCGCCTGCCTTTGGCCCAGGGCGCTGTCCTGGAGACCCAGGATCAAATCCCACGTCGGGCTCCCGGTGCATGGAGCCTGCTTCTCCCTCTGCCTGTGTCTCTGCCTCTCTCTCTCTCTCTCTTTCTCTCTCTCTCTGTGACTATCATAAAAAAAAAAAACAAGAATCTTTTACAATTGTCTCTTACAATTCCTGGTTCCTCTGGCAGTTTCCTTCCTGTACCCCCCCACCCGGCAAGGCATAGGTCACCTCTCCAGGGCAGAATTTGTTCTTCCAGCCTCTGTAGCTCTGGTTCTTCTGCAGGGGCTCCGGGAGACAAGAGGAAAAATTATCATCCCCAGAAGAGTGAAAACTGAGCTGTTTTGCTTACCATTTAAAATAAGGGATTTGGGATCCCTGGGTGGCGCAGCGGTTTGGTGCCTGCCTTTGGCCCAGGGTGCGATCCTGGAGACCCGGGATCGAATCCCACATCGGGCTCCCGGTGCATGGAGCCTGCTTCTCCCTCTGCCTATGTCTCTGCCTCTCTCTCTCTCTCTCTCTCTCTGTGACTATCATAAATAAATAAAAATTTTGAAAAAAAATAAAAAATAAAATAAAATAAGGGATTTAGGGCGCTTGGGTGGCTTAGGTTATGATCCCGGGGTCCAAGGATCGAGTCCCACATGGGGCTCCCTGCAGGGATCCTGCTTCTCCCTCTGCCTACGTCTCTGCCTCTCTCTCTCTGCCTCTCATGAATAAATAAATAAAATCTTAATACAATACAAATAAAAAAGGGGGGAAACGAGGCAAAAAGAAATAATTTGCTTTTGCCTGACTCTACACAGCTAGAGAGCAGTAGGACTCCAGAGCGCTTGGCCTTCACTGTTACTCTTCCAAGCTCTCAGGAAGCAGTATAAAGCTGTGTACAGCAGCGAAGGGAGTGGGTTCAAAGTCACAGTCAAGTGTAAACTCTATAACCTGACAGCTAGCCGTGTATTTGGCAGCGCATACAACCTATCTGAGCCTCCATTGCCTAACCTCTATAACGGGTTTATTCATATTTGCTTTCCATACCTCACCAGTTTGTTGCGATGCTCAAACAAGATGTGTGCTAAGAGACCAGCTAAAACAATAAAGCTCTGTGCACAGACTCTCAATTGGCAGTTGACACAGAGTAGGGGCTTAGTACTGGGGATTGAAGGAACGCAGAGGTCCTGTCCCATGCCCTCTGCTGACACTAACTGCACTTGGGGGTAATTTTCTGTTTGGGAATCCGTCTTCCCCCCTAGGCTGTTTGCCAAGGGCCAGGACCAGAGCTTGCCATCTCTGTCTCCACCGCACCTCGCTCGGTACCTGGCCCCGAGAGAGCACTCGCAAAATGGCAGAGACGGCAGAAGAGACAGCGTTAGCAGCACAGCAGGAGCAGCCCCTGCCGCGGCGTCGTAAAGGAGGCACCTCCTGGGCGCCGACAGCACCAGGCTGCGGCCAGCAGAGAGCAGCAGAGACCCCCGAGTCCGGCCCCCTCTGCGCGCAAGCCCCCACCCCACCCCCACCCCCCAGCATCCGGGCAGGCCTCCTTCCATCTCTAACCTTGCACCGCATTTGGCCTCTCTCCAAAGGGGTGGAAATCGGCCCGGTTTGACTAAAATGTTTCCCCGAACCTAAGCAGTTTGCAAATTTCGGCCTGAAACTAGGGCAACGGGAGCACTTTTAGTCACCAAGGCCATTCCCAGTGTTAACGGCGGCACAGCATCCATGAGGTCTGAAACTCTGCGGGGCCCGGACAGCTTACCACTTGAATGCGTTTGACAAAAGGTCTCACGGAATTTGGAAAGAATGCCTGGCTTTAGAAGATTGAGAACTGGAGAGTTCTGCTTTTTTGTTGCTGTTCAACGGCGCTTTCAAAGGTCCCTTAGAGGGGGCTGCCTATCTACATATAATTTGATGTTCTACAGTGAAGTAGAGAGCCGAATGAAAGCCGCCCCAGCCCAGGTTGGGAGTCATTAAAGTGGCTGAATGAACAGTAATTATTTTAGCTAGCAGTGGGACGAAGGACCCAGCATATTGGTAAAGTGGATCGCCGGCTTTTACTAACTGATGGGCGGACCTTATTATTTTTCCCATTTGACACCAGAAGACTGCTGGAACTAATGGCCTTTCAAGAGAAAGCAAAAGCTTTCTATTTATTTACTTTATTCTCTGGCTTTTACAGGGTTCCATTTTAATGCTTTTTAATTACGCTACAGCTAGCCGTTGAGTGTAGGGGTTAAGAGTATGGGCTTTGGAGGCAGACAAAACCGGGCTTCCATCCCAGCTCTGCAGCTTCCCAGCTGCGTGGGCTGGGTCACTTGCTAGAGCACTCCAGAGTTTTATTTTCCTTTCTCTGCAAAAGAGTGACTTCTAATTCATGACTCGTAGGGTTATTGTGATGATTCAGTGAGCTGATGCATCTAAAGCACTTAGCCTGGAACCATAGTGCTGGGTGGGTACCTGGTAAATCGGAGCAGTTATTACTCAAATATTTTAAGAATTTTACATACGGCGCATGTGTGCATACATGCATAGAGTTATGAAATCACCTTGAGGGTGGTCCATGGCAGTGATAAGATGCTCACAACAAACCCTGACAAAGAAACAAGGCTCAGAGGGACGCTGGTCATAAAGTGCTGGAGATGAATGGCAAACCCTGTGTGTCTGAAGCCAAAGGCCTTATTCTTGATGACAAGAATGAAATCTCCCCTGTCAACTTTTTTCTAGAGGGACAACCTGTTTTTCTCCACAGCCTTAGCTCTCTTTGAGCCCATGTGTAAGGGAAGGCCCAGTGCCCACTTGAAGGGCCATCCCTGAACTCAGCACTCTGACTGAGGCTGGCTCCCAGAAGCCAAGTTATTTGTCTAAGGTCACACAGTTAGCTGAGCAAGGAGACCTGGAGAAGGAGTGGTAACTCCATTATTCCTTAGCCTTGACCTTATACTTCTGGAACATGGAGTATGATTAATATCCTACGCATTCTGTTATTCATAGACATGGCACTGGGAGTGTGGTAATGGTCAGGTCAAAGCCAGCTCACAGTCTGGTGGGGACCACAGAGAAGGGAACAGTCAAGGAGGATAAACATGGAGTGACCAGTGCTGTAATAATGGAAGCCCAGCAAGCTGTGGGAGCCTTGGGTGGGGGTGAAGGTGGGGTTCCAAGAAGGATCCATTAAAGTTCATTTGTTGTCCTTGTCAGCCAATAGTAATAGCAATTGGTCAGTGGGAAAATGCTATTTTCATTCACTTATTTATTGAACAAAAATGTACCAAATGAAGTCCCTGTGTCAGGCACCATGCTGGGCATGATAAAATACAGAGATGACTCCGACATGAGGATTGCTTTTCTGAAAGCTGGCTCTTTCCTTTGGAAGTGGCAGCAGTGATGCTTTTTGGTTTATTCAGAATGATCGACTGGATCCATTTCAGGTAACATAACACCAGAAGTAATCTGAAGATTTCATTGGTTGGATTTCTGCCTGACTTAAACATCCATTGATTATTTGTCCTTTTTGCATCACAGAAGGCTTTGGTTCTTGAGTAGGAAAGTGTACCTGAATTTCTAGGCATGGTTGTACTTACGATATTGGTTAATGGGGTCTTGAAGACCAACTTCCAGCTTTTGAGTGTGAAATCAAGTTCAGTGTCAGTGGTATGAGGAGACATGTTAGCACTGAGGTTTGTCTTTTTGTTTTTTGGTTTCATTTTTCATTTTTAAAGGTTTTATTTATTTATTCATGAGAGCAGAGAGAGAGAGGCAGAGACACAGGCAGAGGGAGAAGCAGACTCCCTGTGGGGAGCCCAAAGCAGGACTTGATCCCAGGACCCCGGGATCACCATCTGAGCCAAAGGCAGATGCTCAACCACTGAGCCACCCAGGCGCCCCTGGTTTCATTTTTCAATTCTAGTCTTATGCCTTTTAAAACCTTGGCATTGGGGATCCCTGGGTGGCTCAGCGGTTTAGCACCTGCCTTCGGTCCAGGGCATGATCCTGGAGTCCCGGGATCGAGTCCCACATCAGACTTCTGCATGGAGCCTGCTTTTCCCTCTGCCTGTGTCTCTGTCTCGCTCTCTCTCTCTCTCTCTGTGTCTCTCATGAATAAATAAATAAAATCTTTAAAAAAAAAAAAAACCTTGGCATTTTACACCATAGGTGTGTTCTGCCTGGCTTTTGTTTTTAAACTGTATATAAATGGAATCCTGCTACTTCCTCTTTTAAAACTCCAAAGTATTTCTTTTCAGTACAAATGACAATATCCTTTCAAGGTACCAGGCTCTTCTAAACTAGAATTGGAAAGCCTTCTTTCATAAGTTCAATAATTCTAGAAGCTGCTGAGGTGAGGCCAGTTAGAGTGGACATACCACCATTGCAATTAAGGTTTTGAGACACAAAATCCCAGCCAAAGGGCTGAAAATTTTTGAAAATGAATCCCAATTTTCTTCCCCCAAAGTGCTATTTTTGTCATTAGCTAGCTGAAAGCAAATTAACAGATGACAGATTCACAGTACTCCAAATTAAATACACTGCTGTTGCCTTCACAACGTGTGCAAATCATTACCAGAAATCTAGGTTTTTGTACCATCTAGTGGTGCATCCCAATACAGCTGACATGTAAATGTTTTTTAAGTTCATGATTCTTGATGAGAACCTCTGAGGGCTCGGTGAGTTGTTTCAAATAGAGGTTACAGGTACGAGAAGATGGTCAGCTTCCTCACCCTGCTGTTAATCTGAGTTTTGTGGCTTGATTCATCACCTGTCACAAGTAGGATAGATTCGGGCCTACAATCTGCAGATTCCAGGTCTGCACTCACCACAAGAGAAAGACCACGCGACAGCAAAGAACAGAATGTGTTCTCCACCTCGTTCTTTTTCTTCCTTGGACACTGTTTAAAAGCGCCCAGAGCTCTCTAAGGGGTTTTTAAAACCATTTTCTCCAATGTGGTCAAAAGCATATAACATAAAATTGACTATCTCAGCCATTTCTGAGTGTGCAGTTCAGTGGTATTAAGTATGTCCACATTGTGCAACAGGTCTCTATAAATTTTCATCCCACAAAATGGAAACTGTTTCTGGGAAAACGCAGTCCCCAATTTCCCCTCCTCCACTAACCCCTTTACCAATGGATCACTCCGCAGGCAGACATTTCTCTAGAGGTCCATGTTTTTACCATACTTATTAAATTATAATATATGTGAATAATGAATAATTGTCATGAGAAAGCAGTCATTATCACAAAAACAAATGGTTCTCTCCTATTCCCGGCCTGCTACCTTGGGAACAAAAGGATGATTCTGAAGTCTTGATTCCTTATCTTTTGTTAACCAAATATCTGAGCTGAGTTCCTGTTTGCCCACCGTTCTTGCTCAGGAAGGCTGGGAGCAGGGGTTTCAAGACCTTTAAATGCAGGATTCTGTAAAAAGAAAAAGTTTAAGTTATTATTTTTTTAATTGCAGGATTATATCAAAGGAACTCCAGGCTCTCCAGGGAAAAGCTAGGGAGATCTCTGTGGGCTAATGGAAGGAAAGGGCCAAGTTTCCAGCTGTGTGGCTGCTATATCCAGAAGATTTTTCTCTCTGTGCCCCCTCCCCCGCCAAAAAAAAACTTCTAGGCTTTAACCAAATCCCTGAGTATTTAGTGATGGTATTTGGAGGTGGGGCCTTTGAGAGGTGATTAGATCTTAAGGGCAGAGGTTTCATGAATAAGGAACTGAAATGTTAAGGAAGAGACCTCACGGGATCCCTGGGTGGTACAGCGGTTTGGCGCCTGCCTTTGGCCCAAGGCGCGATCCTGGAGACACGGGATCGAGTCCCACGTCGGGATCCCAGTGCATGGAGCCTGCTTCTCCCTCTGCCTATGTCTCTGCCTCTCTCTCTCTCTCTCTCTGTGTGTGACTATCATAGATAAATAAAAAATTAAAAAAAAAAAAAAGGAAGAGACCTCAGAGAGCAGCCTTGGCCCTTCCCCCTGTGAGGACACTGCAAAAAGATGGCCACTTAGGGGCCACCTAGGACCCAGGAAGCGGGCTCTCACAAGCTACAGATCTGCCCATGCCTTGAATTTGGGCTTCCAGGCTCCGGAACTGTGAGACATAAATTTCTGTGGTTCATAACCTATCCAGTCTGTGGTAATTTTTTGTGGCAACTCTAACGGAGTGAGACAGGGGCCTTGAGGTAAATTAGTGAGCCTCTGACAACCTCAATTTCCTCATCTGCCAGATGGGAATGACAATGCCTACCTGTTGTGAAGCTAAAATGAAGTTATATACCATAACCGGCCCATTAAATACATTCCCTCCTCTCTCCCATTTTTGGCACTATGTATACATATCTCCCTGAACCTCAGTTTCCTTATCTGTCAATTGCACAGGTCCCTGTAAGGTTCAAACTGAGGCGATGCATGTGCAAGTTAACTTCATAACAGACGAGATTTTTTTTAATGTATTTTTATGTCTACAGAGCAGTAACTAATCAAGAAAGAAAACTCATTGAATACAGGTGATTAGTGTTTCCCAAAGAATGTTATTAAAATTGTCCTCATAAGCAATGATTTGTCTTGAATCACTTAAATACTGTATACCTCTGAAGGCAGGGGCCTGGCCTGGCCCGGGTCATCTCTTGAAGCTGTGTCTTCCCTCGGGAGTGTATCACTCTCTTCCAGTCTCACAAAGGGAACAGGACTCAAAAAGAGAATTGCTCTGGGTTATCAGGAAAACTTTGAAAGAACAAAATATTTTGCTGCTTCACAATGTTCACACCACTCAGAGAGAACCACTGTTCATTTCCTAAGAATGTTCTGCATAGGGACACCTGGGTGGCTCAGCGGTTGGGCCTCTGTCTGCCTTTGGCTCAGGATGAGATCCCAGTGTCCTGGATGAGTCCCGCATCGGGCTCCCCGCAGGGATCCTGCATCTCCCTCTGCCTATGTCTCTGCCTCTCTCCATGTCTCTCATGAATAAATAAATAAAATCTTTAAAAAAAAGAATGTTCTGCATAAGACATGTATGAAATAGTATGAAAACTATTTTCTCATGAAAATGACACATACTTGTAAAAGGCTCAGAAACCAAGAGTATAATGTGAAAAGTCAAATTTGCCTGACCACCACCACCACACACAGATATATACTACATACATGCATCAGCTCCCCCAACCCACTCCTCAAAGGAAATCACTTTTGAGGTGTCTGAATGGCTCAATCGGTCAAGCATCTGCCTTTGGCTCAGGTCATGATCTCAGGATCCTGAGATCCAGCCCCACATCAGTCTCCCTGCTCTGTGAGGAGTCTGCTTCTTCCTCTGCCTCTGCCTGCTGCTCCCCCTGTTTGCGCCTTCTGTATCAAAAAAATAAACAAATAAGCTTTAAAAGAAAAAAAAAGTAAATTACTATAGACAGATTGTCTGAGCCTCTCCCAGTAATTATCTATGTAGGTTCTATACATGTACAAATACACGTATACTAGATACATATATAGATAGATAGATACATATATACATATATGCATGCCTGCATATACACACACACATCCTGTGTTTCAGAGAGAGCCTTATCAGGTACAATATCTTGATAAATGTGAATAGTTACCCTGAAATTGTGTAATATTGTGCAAAGCAACAACCTGCCCCCCCCACCACCACGCTAACAACTCCTTTTCCAAAAAACACAGAGAGATAATACCAAACTGGCTATTTTGGAACTTGCTTTTTTCAATTAATAATATAGCTTTCCATTTAAGTGTACATAAATCTACCTGACTGTACCTGCTCCCCAGTGTTCAATTGTATAGATGTATTATAATTTATTTAGCCAATTTGTTGTTGTTGTTTTTTAACGATTTTATTTATTTATTCATCAGAGACACACAGAGAGAGAGGCAGAGACACAGGCAGAGGGAGAAGCAGGCTCCATGCCGGGAGCCCGATGTGGGACTCGATACAGGGTCTCCAGGATCAGGCCCCAGGCTGAAGGCGGCACTAAACCGCTGAGCCACCTGGTCTGCCCTGTTGTGTTTTTTTTTTAAGATTTTATTTATTTGAGATAGAGAGCACGAGCAGGGGGGAGGGGCAGAGGGAGAGGGAGAAGCAGACTCCCCGCTGATCAGGGAGCCCTATGTGGGGCTTGATACCAGGACCCTGGCATCATGACCTGAGCCAAAGACAGATGCTTAACTGACTGAGCCACCCAGGTGCCCCTAGCTAATTTGTTTTTGACAGAAACTGGGGCCACTTCTAATTTTTTGCCACAACTAATATTGTAACAAACAATTATGCCTATTTGAATTATATGTGTATATTTCCCAATGAGCTTTGAGTACCTATGTGTGTGCAGTGAATGTGTGGACAGCTTTTTAACTTAATAATATGCATTTTCATGACTAAAGATCTATTGTGTCATTTTTTAAAGTTTATTTATTTAAGTCCTCTCTCCACCCAACGTGGGGCTCAAACTCACGACCCTAAGATGAAGAGTCGCATGCTCCACCGACTGAGCCAGCCAAGCACTCTATAGCACCATTTTTAAAGGCTGTATATTGGGACACCTGGGTGGCTCAGCGGTTGAGCGTCTGCCTTTGGCTCAGGGTGTGATCCCAGTGTCTGGGATCAAGTCCCACATTGGGCTCGTTGTGAGGAGCCTGCTTCTCCCTCTTCTTGTGTCTCTGCTTCTGTGTCTCTTATGAATAAATAAATAATTTTTTTAAAAAAATAAAGGCTTATATTGTATAGTATTAGATGGATGAAACATAATTTGTTTCACAGATGCCCTGCTGTTGGGCATTTATATTGTGCCTGATTTTTCACTATTAGAAACAATGTAGTGTTGAGCACCCATGTACTGAAATCTTTGTGCATTTGTCGAATTATTTTCCATGGGTACACTCCTAGAGGTTAAGTTGCCAGGTCAAGGGGTATGCCTATTTTGAAGAGTAGCCACTTCATTTAAAAGAAAAACTGCCAATTCTGTCATGCAGATTTGCTACACAGAGGTCCTCAGATATGATAGCCTCCGAGGGAAACATGTATATCAGATATGTAGGTGTTTTCCAGACCTGATATGGTAGGGCAGGATAATAGCCCCAGCGAGGTCCTCATCCTGACCCTCGGGCCCTGTGACTGTCTTCATTGACAGGGCAAAGGGAAATGAAGTGTGCAGATGGTATTAAGGTAGCTAATCAGCTTCATGTAAAACGGGGAGATTATCCTGATTATTTGGTGCCCAATGTAATCACAAGGATCCTTGACAGTGGAAGAGGAAGGAGGCTCTGAGAGTTTGGGGTGTGGACTTATTGGAGGAACCTCAACCTGTAAAAGATACAAGAGGGGAGGAAGCAGAGGTGAACAGAGACTCAGACCATCATGGGGATCTCACAAAGTCTTGGCCAATTCAACAGGAATCTGGAACAAATATCACCCAGTAGAGGAGCCCCACAATGGGCAGAAATGGCCAGGCACCAGTACCTCTATAATGCTTGGTTACTGGTTGGGAGCTACCCACAAATAGCATGGATGAAGCAGATGCCAAGTCTCCAACAGGTAGAGACACTCAGTGAAGGGCACTTCCTGCAGTTGAATGGCAAATCTGGGGCCACCGCAGTTCTTCCTTCTGTTCTTCAGCTATCCAGACCCTGGCCTCTTCTTTGAGCCCTGGTATGGCAACTCTTGATAGGCCTTTTTGAAAATACATTTATTTCAAAAGAGATTTTATTTATTTATTTGAGAGAGAGACAGAGTGAGAGCAGAGGGGAGGGGGAGAGGGAGAGGGAGAAGCCGACTCCCCTCTGAGCAAGGAGCCCATGCAGGGTTCGATCCCAGGACCCTAGGATCATGACTTGAGCCGAAGGCAGATGCTTAATTGACAGAGCCACCCAGGCACCCCATAAATACATTTATTTCAAAATCAGAAATTGGAGCTGGAGATGACTTTAGGGATCACCTCATTTTCCACAAAGAAAAACTGAGACCTAGCAGGGTAGGGGCCTATTCAAGAGAACAGCTAGCATGAACAGCAGAGCCAGGACTGGAACACAGGGGTCCTCATTCAAGGTTTGCAGTAGCATTAATAAAAGGCTGGTCAGGGGCACCTGGATGGCTCAGCAAGTTAAGGGTCCAACCCTTGGTTTCAGCTCAGGTCACAATCTCAGGGTCGTGAGATGGAATCCCCCTATGGGGCTCCAGGCTCAGCTGGGTATCTGCTTCCCTCTCCCTGTCCTTCAGCCCCTGCTCCTACTCACATACTCTCTCTCTAAAATAAATAAATAATTTTTTTAAAAGTCTGCCCATTTGGAAAGATTAGTAGAGGGTCACCATTTTCACCAAAAAAGTAACGGTCACTGCTATAAATAAATACTCAACTTGCGTCAAAGCACAGAATCATTAAAAGTAAAAAAAATAACCAGGCTGATCTTTGAGAAGACCTTTGAGGTTTAAATTAACCTTAATTAAATTTATTAAAAAATAGCGATAAAACTCTAAGCCTTATAAAAATGCTAGAGCCCACTTCATCCCCACTAATCTGCAAAAATTCACAGTGACATACGGTTTTAAAATCTTACACAGTAAAGGAATTAAGATGGGGTACTGCATTATTACTGCACCGGTGGAAGATACAAATGGTTTACTAATTATTTTCAATTCATGATATCAAACTAGGGAAACCATTATGGAAAGGGCAGAAATTATGTATATGGGAGAGAATGATTATATTCTAGTTAGCATTTACTTGTGGAGAGATGACTTTATTTCCAGTGTTACCGGTGGAGTTGATTTGTAGAATGGAAAAGTGCTACAAACCCACCTCAATTGGATCTGCAAACAACATTCTTATTTGGAATTCTTTTTTTATAAGATTTGTTTGTTTGTTTGTTTTTTAAAGTAATCTCTACATGCAACATGGGGCTCAAACTCATGACCCTGAGATCAAGAATCTCAGGCTCTTCCAACTAAGCCAGCCAGGTGCCCCTCTTCCTTGGAATTCTTTTTTTTTTTTTTTAAATTTTTATTTATTTATGATAGTCACAGAGAGAGAAAGAGAGAGAGGCAGAGACATAGGCAGAGGGAGAAGCAGGCTCCATGCACCGGAAGCCCGATGTAGGATTCGATCCCGGGTCTCCAGGATCGCGCCCTGGGCCAAAGGCAGGCGCCAAACCGCTGCGCCACCCAGGGATCCCGGAATTCTTAAGATGGTCTTTGCTACTAGAAAAAAGGAGTTGTCACTTTTTCCTTGCTTTTTCAGTACAGGTATCATTCAAGTATGGGAGTTTCCCATTTGAAGCAATTCCAATTTTCCCAACTGTCAAGTTCAGGAATGGGTGTGTTTGGGGGGAGGGACGGCAGCCAGTGAGTCAATCAGGTCACTTGTCCATTTCCCAAAATTGCAGAGAAAGATGTGAATGAGATTTGTGAACTCGAGCTCTGTTGGGCCCCGACTTCCCATGTTCAAACCTGTATCCATCTGCTAATTCTACACCCCCACCCCTAAACTAGCATCTCACAAGATCATCAGCTAGGAGTGTAGATAAAGCCAGGCAACACACGGGGCCAGCCATCCCACCTTTGTGTGTGAAGAGTGACACACATCATGTGCGTGCATGTGTGTAGATTTTTAATTCCAAGAGTAAAATGCCAAAAGTGAGTCAAAGAAATGTTTTTTTGAGTTAGCTTTTTGGAAATGAGGTGGGAAAGGAAACAAAGGATGGGTATAGAAATTCAGTAATCTAAGACTAGGATTAAGTGGTTGATCTGGGCAGGGATTTCCCAGTATGTCAGAGGAGCAGGGGTCTCTCAGAGGCAGGATGCCTTGTCTTCCTCCTTTATTACAGTGGGTAACTTCAGTACAGCTTTCAGCTTCATTCAAGAGAGAGCTTCGGAATTTGCAAGGAAATGTTATCAGATTTTACCAGGCTACAGAAGATGCCAGCCTTCTTGGAATCATTTCTTCTTTTTTCCTAAAGAGTATATATTAAGGGTTCAATCCTGATGGTACATATTATCTTTGAGCACAGATCAATCTTTCCAGCGTGAACCAGAAGAAATACACACTTGGATAATTATGCATCACAAGCCTCCACCCTGAACTTCTCTCAGCCATCACCAAAAAGAGAAATGGCTTTTGAAGGTAACTTTGAGAGAACCTGTATTAGCCAAGTTTCTTTTCTCTTACTAAATCTAGGAAACAGGGACACCTGGGTAGCTCAGTGGTTAAGCACCTGCCTTTGGCTCGGGGCATGATCCTGGAGTCCCGAGGATCAAGTCCCATGTCGGGCTCCTTGCATGAAGCCTGCTTCTCCCTCTGCCTGTGTCTCTGTCTCTCATGAATAAATAAACAAAAATCTATAAAAAATAAAATAAAATAAATAAAATAAAATAAAATAAATAAAATAAAATAAATAAAATAAATCTAGGAAACATATGTAACACATTGTCTTGAGACAGATTTACTGTATTAAACTGCCAAGGTCATGGACTCACTCAAGCAAGAGCTGTGGTCTTTATTTACACAGCAGATGGGAGGAAACATATCCAAGAGCCATGCTGATGTTAACCCTTGAAAAGTCATATGGTGGGGAGACGTGGGCAGGTCATTTACCAATGCTAAGCCTCAGTACGCACATGGATTACGTGGAGGTAATACCAGTCCCAGGGTTGCTGGGAAGTTGGCAGGAGATCATGGATGTGAAAGAATTTGAAACAGAGAATAGCATAATCTAAAAAAGTAGTTTTATTGTTTATTCACCCTCCGAGCTATTACACAGGAGCAAGTAGGGGGTGCTGTGTGGACAGCCAACACTGCCAGCAGGGGATTCTGAGGTTATCACAGGCTACCTGCCAAGCTCACGCTGACTGCAAGGCTATCTACTAGATTAGAGACATGAGGGAGTTCGAAGAAATTTGTCATTTTATCTGGAACAATCTGTAGGGAGGTCCTGCTGCCATGTCTTGGACTAAGCCTTGTCTTTCACCTCCAATTTGTCTAAGATGCTGTGGGTACCTATTTGGGTGGCCCTAATGGCTCTGTGCCAAAAAGAGAGCTAATGGCTCCCAGATGTCACTAACAGTGAAAGAACTAAGGGGCAGGCTTCATGGTCTGTAGAAGCCAGTAGAGGTCCAGATAAACACCTGCAGGGGGTCAGATGCGAGAGTCATCCTCAAAGGGAGGGCATAAAGCAGTTGGATCCACAGCTAAGAGATGCTCTTGGCACAGAACTGTCTAGGCCCAGCTCGAGACAGGGCAGTCTGTTCCCTAACTTCCAATAAGTCAGCTCTCAGGTTTCTCAGCAACTCTATTTGGAATCCCTTTTTCAGAACTGAAGAATCAAACATTCCCAGCGAAAGTACTTCATTCATGAGAGCCCTTCTGAACCTTTTCTGCTTCTTTCCAGACTCTGAGGATGCTGGCAGAACATGCCCAGCCTCAACTTCCTCAGTGGATCTTGCCCACCCCTGTTTTCATTTTGCTTTTGGTGGAGGCAGGAGTGCAGCCCGCCACAGTCTGGGCTCAGGCTAGAAAGCTTCAGGCCATTGCTGGTATGTCGTCCATTCAGTTGGCAAACTAGGACAAGCCCATAGGACACCACACGGTCAGTCTCGGTCTGAAAGACTCTGCTGGTAGGGGGTGAGGGGACTGATTTCTAAGTAGGGAGGCAGCAGATACAGGGAAGGTGGGATAAGCAAACAGGGGGCCCTCTAAAAGTTCCCATCACTGAACTGCTCTTTTAACCATTTCATATGCTGAGGAGTCACTGATGTTTGAAAAACTCCTGCCATAGGGCACAGGTACTAGGGAAGAAATGTGTAGAATTTTAGGGAGAACATCAACTTGCTCCTGGCGCAATGCTCTTTAGTGACGGAAAGAGAAAAAGGCGGTGCAGTCTCTAGGCCCTCTAGATTCACAGTAGAAAATCATGAGCAGGTTTGGAAAAAAAATTCTCTTCTTCAGACTCAGTTTCAATAAAAGAACACATCTCTTCTCTCTGGAGATTGGCTTTCTGAAAAACAAGATAAGCATGATGAGGAAGAAGCTGGCTCTGGGGTCAAGTGAGCCCAGATCTGAATCTTGACTTCTCTACTAGGTGCCTAGTTGTGTGACTTCAGCCGAGTTACCTAGCCTCACATTCTCATCTGTTAAATGGGACTACTAATGCTACCTTCCTTCCCAAGATCCTGGAAGGGATTAAGTGAGTTAAACACATGGAAAGCCCTTCAAACAGTGCCTGGAACAAGTATGCTCAATAAATGTTAGCTATTATTTTGAAAGAGGCAGTGTTGGGCAGCCCGGGTGGCTCAGTGGTTTAGCGCTGCCTTCAGCCCAGGGCCTGGTCCTGGAGACCTCGGATTGAGTCCCGCATCGGGCTCCCTGCATGGAGCCTGCTTCTCCCTCTGTCTGTGTCTCTGCCTGTGTTTGTGTGTCTCTCATGAATAAATAAAATCTTAAAAAAAAAGGGGGGCAGTGTCTTTGGGGCACCTGGGTGACTCAATTGGTTAAGCATCTGACTCTTGGTTTTGGCTCAGGTCATGATCTCAGGGTTATGAGATGAAGCCCAGTGCTCAGCGGGGACTCTGCTTGTGATTCTGTCTCCCTCTCCCTCTGCCCTTCCCCCTAACTCCGAATGTGGCTGCTGGCTATCTCTCAAGTAAATAAAATGTTAAAAAAAAAGAAAGAGAAAGAGAGACAATATCTTTATATGTAGTGAAGTAGAATTAGCTTTGTAGGGAAGACCAAGGATTTGGAAGTCAGAGAAAGCAGAATCTGGCACTCACTCAACATTGACCTTAGGCAAATTGACTTAACCTCCTTAAACCTCAATTTTCCCATCCTGTGAAAGAGGATAAAAATAGTACCTGCCTTGTAGATAGCTACTGGTTCTTATTTTGCTTCACTTCCACGAATCTTATCATTCTCCTCATCTCTAATGACGACCTTTTACTTCCTTCGACCTCAGCCAGCCGTTCCCATGGCCACACACTAGACTTTGTCATCACCCACAGGTGGTACCCTTGACATTTCAATTTCAAACATCTACTCTCCACCCACCACCTCCCACATCATTGGTGTAAGTAGTCTTAGCACTACATGTTTCCATAACCTAATGCTCTGGTCCATCAACCTCCACTACCCCTCTCCCTCATCGGCCTCCTCCTTCTTTGTGCCGCTCAAAGACCAGGCTCCCTTGTTACAATCACTCATTTGCAAATACCCTCAGCAATTTTTCCTTTCACCCCATCCATCACGCTTAGATGCCAAAGCCAAAGCCTCCATCCCGGATGAACCTCGGATGAACCTCACCATCTTCCTTCTATGCATCACCCTAACCAAACAGCACTCAGGCAAATCACACTACCCAGCTCTTTCTACTTGTGACTCTTGACCTCAGACTTCAGCTGGGAACTCAAGAAGCTGACAACTTTCATATTTGCCCACCTTTCAACACTCAGATTCATTCTCAGCTGATGTTCTTGCCCCAGAGTTGATGGAAAAAACAGGTCATTTGATTGCACCTGTGTCCTTATTCTCCTTTTATACAGTTTCAGTGCTATCATGTCCCCTCTTTCTAGCCATGTCAGTACTTTCACATGGCCCTTCTCTGGTCTCAATGACCCCCTAACCCCACAAAGTTATCCTCATCCTCCTCCATCATTATTTTATCTCTTCATCTTTGTTGGATCATTCCCATTACCATACAGATAAAAGGCAAATATTAGAGCCTTTAAAAAATATTTTATTTATGTATTTGTGAGAGAGCAGGGGAGGAGCAGAGGAAGAGGGACAGCAGACTCTACACTGAGCACAGATCCCATGACCCTGCGATCATGACCTGAGCTGAAAGCAAGAGTTAGACGCTCAATGGACTGAGCCACCCAGGAGCTCCTGCCTTCTTTTTTTTTTTTTTTAAAGACCCTCTCAACCCCACTAAGTCTCTAGTGACTACATTTCTACTCATTTGGGGCTAAACTTCTCTGGGGGGCTGCTGGTACCTACAATCTCCACTTTCTCATCTTCCATTCAGTCTGCCAGCCACTGCTCCTATGAGGAAAACTGCTCTTTATTTTTTTTTTAAGATTTTATTTATTTATTCATGAGAGACACACAGAGAGAGAAAGAGAGAGGCAGAGACATAGGCAGAGGGAGAAGCAAGCTCCATGCAAGGAGCCTGATGTGGGACTCGATCCCGGGTCTCCAGGATCACACCCCAGGCTGCAGGCAGGGCCAAACCGCTGCACCACCGGGGCTGCCCAAACTGCTCTTTAAAAAAAAAAGATTTTATTTATTTGTTCATGAGAGACACAGAGAGGCAGAGACACAGGTAGAGGGAGAAGCAGGCTTCCTGCGGGGAACCCAACGTGGGACTCGATCCTGGGTCTCCAATGTCAGGCCCTGGGCCGAAGGCAGCACTAAACCACCAAGCTACCAAGGGATCCCAGGAAAACTGCTCTTAACAAGGCTATCAAAATCTGATGCCACAGGCAAGAGAAATTTCTCTCTGTATCCAGGAGAAATTTCCCACTCTTCTTGAATATCTCAGGAGCCTAGGGCAGCCCGGGTGGCTCAGTGGTTTAGTGCCGTCTTCAGCCCAGGGCATGATCCTGGGGACCCGGGATCAAGTCCCATGTCAGGCTCCCTGCATGGAGCCTGCTTCTCCCTCTGCCTCTCTCTCTCTCTCTCTCATGAATAAATAAAATCTAAAAAAAAAATTTCAGGAGCCTTTGACCCAGTGGATCATTCCCCCTGTTTTGAAACATCACTCCTCAGTATCCTCTGCTGGTTCCTCACAGCCCCACCCTCTGAACATTGGCACACTCTTGGAGTCTCTCCTCTGTCTTATCTACACTTTCTGCTAAGGTGATCATTCAGCGACTTGAAGTACTGTCAATTTATATATTGATCAACCTCAAAGGTTTACCTAGGCTTCCCTTCTGAACTCCTCACTTATATACACAACTATTTAAGAGATATATCCCCTTGGATGTCTTATAGGCACCTTAGACTTACACGGCCAGAGTTGAATAGAGTCAATAGAATTGTGTTCCCCTACAATTTCCCTTGTTTTGACACATGTACCACTGTCCACCCAGTTGCTCAAGCAGGAAACCTAAGAGCTACCCTGGATTCTTCTCCTTTCCTCAGCACTCCCATCTAAACCATTAGCAGATCCTAAGAGCTAAACCTCCCACATAGGTCTCAAGTGCATCAACTTGTCTCCATTGCAGCCACGTAAACCAAGCCGCCATCTTCTCATGTGTCTTCCCTCCTAACTAGTCTGTTTTCTTTCTTGCCTTCCTCCAGTGTGTCATTTCCATGATGGCTGAGGTGACCTTAGTAAGTACAAATTGGATCACACTTAAAATCCTCCCATGGCATGGCTTACCAAGTCACTTAGAGCATAAAATCCAAACTCCCAATATGACCCATTAAGATCACAGGTCACCAAAAAAAAAAAAAAAAAAAAAAAAAAAAAAAAAAAAAAAAAAGATCACAGGTCACCTGGCTCCTGTCTACCTCTCCAGCCTGGTCTTGTGCCACACAGCCCTTTCTCACTACACTCTGGCCACACTGATCTTTCTCCATTCCTCACAGACATCTAGACCTTTGCATGGGCAGCTTTCCCCACCCTCTCCATCTCCATGCCAACACTCCTTCAAGCTGGCTCTCCCCTCCCCCTTTATTTGGGCCCCTGCTCACACATCACTGTCTTATTTTTTTAAGATTATTTATTTATTTATTCATGATAGACAGAGAGAGAGAGAGAGAGAGAGGCAGAGACACAGGCAGAGGGAGAAGCAGGCTCCATGCCGGGAGCCCGATGTGGGACTCGATCCCGGGACTCCAGGATCACGCCCTGGGCCAAAGGCAGGTGCTAAACCGCTGAGCCACCCAGGGATCCCCACATCACTGTCTTAGAGGAGCCCTCTGACCACCTTATCCAAAGTTGGTTCCCATTTTCCCTTATTTCAACACCCTGTATTTTCCTTATAGCACTTATAACTTGTAAATATTTTTTCCCTTTTGGGGAGAGTGAGGTCTTGCCTTCCCCACTAGATTATTAGCTCTATGAGGGCAGGGACAGAGAGGGTTATTCACTAATATGTATGTGCATTGTAATACCATGCCTGGCAGTTAGCAATGTCAATGAGCAATATTGATGTATTATTATCTGTAGTCATTAAAGCAATGCAGTGTCTATTTCTACAGACCAAAAAAAAAGAAGCAAATTTGCTAAAAAATTTTGGCACCAAAGTTTTTGGGACTCACCTCCAGAAAGGTCTGACTACTTTTCTGGCTGATTGCTCTGCTCCACACGGCTCTGTCGCACAGATGTATGACAGATAGCACAGGGTACTGAGCCCATGTTGGAGGGGCAGCAGACTCTACCCTCCTTCCTTTGACAAATCTTTATCTGGGGCCTCACTCAGGAAATCTTTCATAACTACTGAAATTCCTACTGAAAGGTTCATCCAGTTCATTTTGAAACCAGCTTCATATAAATTATACAAAGAATCAAACACATAGAAGTGACAGAGTTCTGTGCCAGATCTATTGTAACAGGAACTGAGGATGCAGAGTCTGTGCATTTCACAAGCTCCCCCAAGATACTCACCATCAGTCAAGACTGGGAGCCTGGTGCATGCTGAAAAGCAGGGGCTTTGCTGGAGTTCCTGGAGGTGGCTCTCTTTCCCAGTTCCCGTGCCCTGCTGCCTCCCTCTGCCCAGAGCCACAGTGGCAGGATAGCTGCCTTGGGACTGTTGGCATAGCCAGTAGCCACTCCCTATCTCCCTTCAACTACTCTCCCTTCAAATACTCTTCCCTCAGGGAGTCCAACCCCTTGCCCATTTCCATAGGTAATGTTCCTGTGCCTGCTTTCCAAGCATCCCCTCCCCTTATTCTAGCCAGTGTCCAGGCCATAGATAGACAGTGAATCCAGATACAGTGGAATGATTTTACCAGTTGCCAATTCCCACTGTTGTACACTTGTTTTAGGTTGGAATTGTTTTTCAAGATTTATGTTTATTGTAATTTAGGATTCGGGATGGCTTCAAGACTGAGAGCAAAAGAGAGTAGTACCCCTGCCACCTATTGCTGTGTGACCTTAAGGCAAGTTCCTGTCACTCGTTTGAGACTCAGTCTCTGTGTCTATAGAATGAAAATAGCTATGCATCCATTCAATCCCTATTTACCGAATATCTGTTGTGTTAAGGCACCTAAGATACGCACATACATAATTCACAAAGTCACTGTGGGCACTGAGCCTTCCGGCTCATTGTCCCCACCTGTACATGTTGTTGCTGTTGTTTTTGGCCTGTAAACAATTTAAAGCATCAAGTTTCCAGTAATTCTAAGGCTTAACATTACCAAGTGTATAAACTATTAACAAGTACTTAGAGAAGACTTTATAATCCTGACTTTCATTAATTAGTAGGCTAGAAGAGCTCCTCTTGGGTAGAGATTAATGCGAAGCCTAACTCAGCCATGCTAAAGCTCTTGAACCAGCCCTAAATCCTCACTTGGGCATGACAAATTAATCACTGAGGGTGGTTTATGGCTTTGTCTGTTGGTCTGTCTTACAAAGGGGCATCAATCAAAATAATCTGTACTATATAGGCAGATGTATTTTTACTCTTTCCTTCTTCAGCATTCTTCTATTGTTCCCAGCATTCACTCATTCATCCACTCAACAAATTTGCATTCACCTCTATTCCAGGATTTGTTGCAGGTGCTGGGATGTGGGTGTACACCCCACAAAGTCTTGGCCCTTGAGCAGCTGACATTCTAGGGAGGTCTACTATTGCCCTCACCCCACTCTATACTAGACTGTAAAGTATTTGAGATTGGGGCCATGGCAGCAGCTCTTCCCTTCCTTACACACACAGCTTGGAGCAACCTGAGGCACACAAAATACCCTATCCTCCCAAAAGTCACTTTTTGATAGCTTACTGTGTGCCAGTCTTATCCTGTGTGTTTGGTGGCTCGTTTTTTACGGCTTACTGTGACTAATTTACAGTGGAATGTCAATCCTCAGCATTTACATATATTATTTTATTTAATCCTCACAGGAACTCGGGGGGGGGGGGCACAGTATTTTAATCTTCAGTTTACAAATGAGGCAACTGAGGAATGGAGAGGTTAAGAAATGTGACCAAGTTTCTGAAGCTAGTAAGTAATAAGCCCAAATTAGAACCCAGGCCATAAAGACCCCCAGGCCTTTCCATCCAGATTTTCCCTTTGTAAGTTCCTACTGACACCACTTAAACATTGAGTGTGGAGCCCAGAGTCCTGGCCTTTAGTCTCAGGTGACATTTTCCTCGTCCGCAGAGTCCTGGGGTGGCCCTATGTTCCAGGCTGAAAAGTGAACACCTGGGACAAGTAAACTCACCCTCATGAATTTGTTCATTTTGCTGAGTCATCTGGGTTAAATCTAGCTAAGGTGAAAGAACTCAATAGAGCTACTAGGATAGCAAAATAAAGAGAGAAAAAAAGAGACAGAGAGAGAGAAAGAAAAGAAGAAAGAAAATGGCCAAGACATTTTATAAGGCACCAAGTGCATGTGCTCTTTGACACTAAGATGAAACAAATTCCAACTATGAAAATACTAAATAATAGAGATCAAGGTATTTTCAGCTGAGGAGCCTGGTTTTCACATTGGGAGCTTCTCAGGTTTTGTTCTCAAGATACAGAAACGTAGTATCAAAGGCAGAACCAGATACCTACTTTCACTTGCAAGGTTGGCACTGGCAGGTCCACCATCTGGGGGGAAATATATTTTCTTATCTAGAAAGGAAGAACACATGATTAGAAATCTCCAGGGACCCCAAATGGCCTGTCCCTATTTGTTCTTTTTTTTAAGATTATTTATTATTTTTTTTATTTGAGAAAGGGAGAGGGAAAGAGCATGAGCAGGGAGAGGGGCAGAAGGAGAGGGAGCAGCTGACTCTGCTGAGCACGGAGCCCACAGCTCCTGCGGGGCTCTATTCCAGGACCCTGAGATCATGACCTGAGCTGAAGGCAAATACTTAATTGACTGAGCCACCCAGGTGCCCCTGCCTCTCAACTTATAGACTCTGGGAAGATTCTCTCTTATCAGAAGTCACAAAAACAGAGAAGCTTCTGTTTTTAAGGTACCTTGGGTCTTGTTCCCATCTTAGAGGCAGTGTTCCTGACTTCCCCAACAGATCCTAAGAGCATCAGGTCAATTAATACTACTGACATCAATGTTAGTAGGAGAGTGTGAAGTTCGCAGTAGTCAGACTTGGTGATAAAAATTTGAGAACGGGTCTACAGGTTTCAGAAATAGGATCACACCTGCATCATAATTTTGCCATGATGTGCCTGGCATATAGTAGATGCTCACTAAATATTTGCTGAATTGGGTTTGAACTGTATAGTTGTTATGTTTGGGAGGTGAGGATTTGAGCCATCTGTGTTCTAACCAACTATTGAAACGGGGCTCTGCTGTGTGTATGCACAGGCATATATGCAGACACAGTTGGCCTAATTTTTCTTCTGAATCTGGGAGGACAGATTTTTGAAAGAGTACAGGGGTGGGAATTTTCATAGGTTTCCCAAGCATGACATTTTTATGATTTACTCTTGAAGTACATTCCTAATCAAACTCTGGAAATGACAGAGTGGTGTTTTAATGGAAAATTTGTTTTCAACATTAGGCTGGAACACAGTGCCTGACTTAGGTAGGCTACGCTGAACAGGCCCTTTGTGTACTGTATATTTAGTTCAGAGTAAAGGCAGCTTCTAGCAATTTCTTTCAGGCATGGAACACTAGAACTACTGACACATACAGACTAGGGGGCTGTAAAAGAAAATTCGTCCAGAGTATAGAATGCCAGAGGATGCAGAATTGGCCCATTGAAACCATAAAATATATATTATTACCAATGTTTCACATGAAAGGCAAATTTTGTAGCAGATTGGGTTGTTCTGTTGGTGAACGTATACTTCAGACCAATTCTTTTACAAAAAAGGGAGTCTTATTTTTTGGTAGGTATTTGGCATCTAGTAGGCACTAATTAAATAGTTGTTGGGTGAATGAAGAAGTAAATGAGCCTTAGGGGATTTTAGTTCAGGGGTAGGGATAGTGTCCAGGGAGCAGGAACCCAAGGGAGACAGCGCAGGAGGGGCCCAGTTCACAGGCACAAGCCACCGACAGCCAGACACTGTGGCGGTCTCCAGGCAACAATGGGACCGCCTCTATGGTGGCTTTGAATTTTAATATTTGGAACAGATGGTTGGTATACAATGCCCTTGTTTTTACCCAGGAACCTGGAATCACTGCTAGTCACCAACCTGTTTAGAGGATAGAGTTTGTGCCTGTAGGTATGTCACAGAGTTCTGTTTTACAAATGGATTATTTGGTGGCTTATGTGGTGAGGTAAATGCAGGACCCTGTGAGTTTAGGTAGTAGCCAAAATCATTTTTCTAGAATAAGTCCAAGTCAACAGACTGGGGTGAATATTTGGGGACAAGTCCATCTGGTTGGTTATCTATGAACCCTTAATCATTAAACTGTGAATGTCGATGAAGCTTAGTGAAGATCTATGGAAGTTGAAGCAGAACATTCCATATCACGGAAACCCCATGTCTGAAGCAGGAGCAATTAGCCTTAGCACCCCTTCTCATAGCCAACTCCCTCTCAACTACAACCAATCAGAGACCATCCTCCAAGTATCTGGAGGCATTTTCTTACAGTGGGCTGAGCTGGGAGGCAAGCTGCAGAGCAATCCTGTGCTTCCGGCTATCTGGGCAGAGTTGCAATCCTCCCACACTGCAGACTCCTGAGGATGGGCTAGGTGTCGATCTTGCTGGAGGAGACTTAAGAAGGGCTCATAGTTCCCATTGGGTTGGGGCTCTGGAACCATGTGCCCAGTGGAGTAGGCCTGAGAGTAGCCAGGCTCTGAAGAGCTGGGGCTGGCTAGGGAGGGGTAATGCCATGGCTCGTCAGACTCAACAGGGGGGCTCCCCGCCAGGGACGCTGGGTACTGATCCATAGTCATGAGACTAGGCCCATTCAAGTTGCAGTTGGTGGCACCATATGCAAAAGATGCTTCTGGCTCTAGCTCTGGCTCTGGCTCTGGCTCTGGCTTTGTCCACTGAGACGAGAAACGCCACTGGTTTGGAGGCATGTCACTATCTGGGAAGGAAAGATGTACAAGACACGTTAGGTGTTTATTGTTTTCAAAATGGAAATAGCTAAATTTTTTTTCTGGTTACTACACACTCTATTTTTTAATGTCAAGAAAATGTAGAAAAAGTAAAAACAAAAACAAAAACAAAACACCACGCTACCTATAATATCCAGAGACCACCACTGTCCACTTTTAGGTATACTTCTTTCTAGGATTTGTTTCTATTCAGGTCCACAGGTTTTCACATTACATAGGAATTTTTTTAAAGATTTTATTTATTCATGAGAGACACAGAGAGAGAGAGAGGCAGAAACACAGGCCGAGGGAGAAGCAGGCTCCATGCAGGGAGCCCGACGTGGGACTTGATCCTGGGTCTCCAGGACCACACCTTGGGCTGAAGGCGGCGCTAAACCACTGGGCCACCCGGGCTGCCCATCTTCACATAGGATTTTTAAGGCGGCTTTTGCATTATTAAAATACCACAAATATCCTCCCATAGCAATGAACAAAGCCAACACCAGCAGAATATTCAGTTATGTTAACAACACTGCGATGACCATCTTTGTATACACATTTTTGCAACGATGTCCAACGAGCCCCTCAAGGAAACTTTTCTAAAAGTAAAATTGCTTGATTAAAGGTGATTTGTGTTTGGTTGTTGCTAGCTGACTTTATTTTATAGCCAGTGGCTTGAATACACCAAATAAAGGATGCCAAAAAAAATTGTAAAGGGTTTAACGCCTGTGTAAGTCACTCACACAAGTCTAAGTGTTCAAACCCCATTTTCTAGAGGCATCAGGGGCTTGGGGATACTAAGACTGGACCAGGTTAGCAAAGCAGATTAGTCAAGTAGGGAACTGAGCTAGAGCAATAAGTGATGGGTAGGGAAGTGATTGCCCGGACCCCTTCCTGCAAAAACAAAAATGCTCAAGGTCAAGCAGTGATGGAATCTCCTTTGGTCTTATAGATACTATTCTAATTGTGCCTATGGTAGAAGCTGAATCTGAGTGTTCAAAAAGTCTAGGGCAGCTCTCAAAATGGATGGATGTTTTCCCCATTCGCAACACCCACACAAGCAAGAAGGGAGGAGGGAGAGAGCTCTGGCAGATGGTGCTTAAAGCCTAGAGCCTCTCATCTATCCAAGATAATGAAGGGGGGCGTGGGCGTGGAGACAAAGGAAGATTGGAGGGCTGGAGAGAATGTCTGATCCCCTTCCCCCCCCAACCACGTGTGCCTCTCCCAGATCTCCTGAATGTTCCACTTCTTTGGGTTTTGTACAAGTTAAAAGCATCTTGAGTGGTCTGCACAGGGACACTGCAGCAACCCACCCTCCCATCATAGCTTTTCATGTAATACAGATGATAAGGGCAAAATAAGCCCTACCCTATGTGGCATAGACAATCTACCCAACATTTCACATCACTTACAATGAGCGGAGGGCTATGGTTGGCCTCTTTTAATGAAACCAAGGGCAAAGAAACATATTAAGATTTGTTCCTGGGGATAAATGCTATTTTTTAAAATTGGTATCTGCAGACCGGTAGCGATTCAGGGCACTGTGTAGCACAAATAGAGCGATTAAGTGGACTTAGTATAATCACTCTGCTTGCTTCATGTTGAATAAGGGTACTGCATGTTCTGAGCACAAGTTAGAAACAATGTGTAGCCTGACAAGCGGGCAGTTTCCATCTGAACTGGCCTTACAGATCTCATACATATGACCTAGAAGCTGAATGCTTGAAATGTGCAAGGCAGGGCCCCAGTGGTTTTTAAATATTTCTTTTAACTGCTTTCCTTCCAGAATTTTCTTTTCAATTTTTTTAGGCCCTCCAGAATTTTCTTTTTTTTTTTTTAAGATTTATTTATTTAGGGACTCCTGGGTGGCTTAGCAGTTGAGCATCTATCTATCTGCCTTTGGTTCAGGGCGTGATCCCAGAGTTCCCGGATCAAAGTCCCACATTGGGCTTCCTGCATGGAGCCTGCTTCTCCATGCAGATGAATAAACCTTAAAAAAAAAAAAAGATTTATTTATTCATGAGAGAGACACAGAGAGAGAGAGGCAGAGACATAGGCATAGGGAGAAGCAGGCTCCTGGCAGGGAGCCTGATGCAAGACTCGATCCCAGATCCCAGGATCACGACTTGAGCTGAAGGCAGATGCTCAACCCCTGAGCCACCCAGGCGTCCCATAGGCCTTCCAGAATTTTCTGATCAAAATGTTAAGGGGAGTGGGTGGTGTGTCACTGTCCAAGGACCATTTTGTCCCTGAGTGCACCAGAGCACAGTTTGGATGGCAGCATGTGGTGGGGGGGCAGTGTCCCAAATCCCAAATTCACAGCAACCTTATAGTGAGCCTTGGGTCACCTGGGGAAAGCCATCTTTGACAGAGCAGATTTGGATGGTGGTGTCCCAAGGAATGGAGGCCCTGAATTTTGGGGGGCCATTCTTTCCAGCAACCACGCTCATCTAGCCTGTGAACTATGAAGGTATTCTAAGCCACAGCCCTTGCTGCCTCAAGGTGGCTGCTGCCACTGCTAAAAGTGACCCTGGTGACACTTTCTTACCCAAAGTCTCCTCCTCTCTTAGTTACCTCTAGAGATGAGAGAAAGGGAGCCCCGGGGAAGACTGCTGCTATACCAAACCCCAAACTATGTTAATGAATAGAGACCAGTCAAGAACATTTTGGTCCTGCGACATTTGAGGCAGCCTGGATTTTCCTTTCGGTGGATACAAAAGGCTTCCATCCCATATACTCCCAACTCTGAGCACCTAGGCCCTGCCTCTCGGTCCCATCCTAGCCTCAGAGAGTACTGGTCCCCATTCCCCACCCCACCCCTTTAGGGTGAAAGCGGCAGTCCATTCCCCTGCCTCCTAAGCAAACACAAACAGGACCCCCACATCCACCCAGATACACTTCTTTTTTTTTAAGATTTTGTTTATTAATGAGAGATAGAGATAGAGATAGATGAGGGAACATCTCATTATTATTATATAATGGCAGTTATAATTATTGTAAATTATTGTTCTCTCAGAGAACAAGCAGGGAACTAGCAAACTCCCCAAGCAGGGAGCCCAAAACGGCACTGGATCCCAGGACCCTGAGATCACGACCTGAGCCTAAGCCACCGAGGTGCACCTGGAATAATCATTCCTAGTGTTTTTTTTAAAAGATTTTATTGATTTATTCATGAGAGACACAGAGAGGCAGAGACACAGGCAGAGGAAGGAGCAGGCTCCATGCAGGGAGCCTGATGTGGGACCTGACCCCGGGTCTCCAGGATCATGCCCTGGGCTGAAGGAGGCGCCAAACCACTGAACCACCAGAGCTGCCCTCATTCCTAGTGTTTATTAAGTGCACTATGCTTTATGTGTAGAGGTTAAAAAATTCAAAATGCTAGTATTTGATTTTTTTTTACCTACAGGAATGAGAATTTCAGAAGGTTCAATCTACTATTATCACATGAAATTCTAACAATTCTATAAGGTCGGTAATACATCCTGTCCACCTTACAGATGGGGAAAGGAGGCTGAAAGAAGGTCAATAATGTAGCCACTTGGCACAGCCAGGCTTTGACATTGGATCTGTTTGATTCAGGATCCAGAGCTTTTCACCTCTACACTATGCTGCCCTCCTAAGTTAGTGTCACTACCTCCCACCCTGCTGTTGGTCGCCCCAGGGACCATGTCATCAATTGCTGATATATTCATTTAAAAGCAGAAATGTGGACTTCACAAATCTAGCAGTTCTAATGAAATCGATTATACTCATTGTGTAGCCTTGATCTGAAGTGTCAAAATAATTCCTGTGAAATTTCTTATATGAAAAGTTTTTTTTTAAGATTTTATTTATTTATTCATGACAGACACACACACAGAGGGAGAGAGAGAGAGAGAGAGAGAGAGAGAGAGTGAGGCAGAGACACAGGCAGAGGGAAAAGCAGGCTCCATGCAGGGAGCCTGATGCAGGACTCAATCCCAGGTCTCTAGGATCACACCCCGGGCCGAAGGTGGTGCTAAGCCACTGAGCCACCAGGGCTGCCCTACAATTTCTTTTTAAAATATATTTTATTTTATTTTTATTTTTATTTTTTTTTAATTTTTTTTTTCAATTTTTATTTATTTATGATAGTCACAGAGAGAGAGAGAGAGGCAGAGACATAGGCAGAGGGAGAAGCAGGCTCCATGCACCGGGAGCCCGACGTGGGATTCGATCCCAAGTCTCCAGGATCGCGCCCTGGGCCAAAGGCAGGCGCCAAACCGCTGCGCCACCCAGGGATCCCTTATTTTATTTTTCTTAAGTAGACTCCACCCCCAATGTGGGGCTTGAACTCATAACCCCAAGCTCAAGAGTCACATGCTATATTGACTAAGCCAGCCAAGTGCCCCTCCCAACCTGCAATTTCTTTTTTTTTAACATCTTTTTTTAAGATTTTATTTATTCATGAGAAACACACACACACACACACACACACACACACACAGAGAGAGAGAGGCAGAGACACAGGCAGAGGGAGAAGCAGGCGCCATGCAAGGAGCCCGACGTGGGACTCGATCCCGGGTCTCCAGGATCATGACCTGGCCTGAAGGCGGCGCTAAACCACTGAGCCACCCAGGCTGCCCATAACCTGCAATTTCTTAATTCACTCACTCACTCACTCACTCACTTGATATTCCCCACTAGCCAGGAAGCTTGGGGAACATGGAGAACTTTTCTCTTTTGTTCACCATCATACCCTCAGGGACTTGCATGGTGCCTGGCACATAGCGGGCTCTGACTGAACACTATTCTAAGGAATGCAGACACACACATGCACTCATATGCTTGCACATAAACACACACGCACACTCACAAACATGTATCCCCTCTCAAAGACCTGCACACTCAAGCATACACTCACATCCCCACTATATCTTTCTATATTGAGGTGACCAGTGTGCAAAATGGCTAAGGACAGAGGCTTTGAAGTCAGAGAGGCTTCTCCCCTCTTCCTGGTCCAATCCCAGCTCTGCCACTTTCTAGTTGTAGGACACTGAGCACATCTCTCATCTCCTTCCAGGATTGTTGGGAGATTGAATGGGATGATCCTCGATTCCCCTGAAGGGCTTAGCACAGTGCCTGGTCCCTAATAGCCCCCACTCCCTCTACCCTGGCCATTGCTATTGTTGATTATTACTGATCCTTATCTGGGTTCATACTCATGGGCTTCTTTCCTGGTTTGCAACACTCCATGTACATTAGCCCAGCCCAGGAAAAAGGAAAATGATAATGGCCAAGGTCTGAGGGTCGCCCCCTGCCATTGGCCACCTAGTCCCAGGGAAGGGAAGAGTGCAGGGCTGAGCAGAAAAGCCCGCAGCAACAGCAACAGCAACAGCAACAGGAGCAGCACCTGAGGGCTGATGTGGAGGGTGGATGGTATAGATAGTGGTTGTAGAAGAGAATTTTCGGAAGCCATTGCTCAGTGCATGTCCATTTCCAGGAAATGATACACCAGAGGTGGGCTGGAGCAATTGCAAATCCACAACAGTTTTGTTTACTGAGCACTTACTATAGGCCAAGCGCTTCACTTAGCACTCTGCCCACATGAGCTCATGTGATCCTCACAGCAACCCAGATGACAAAATAAAGACTTGGAGTGGCTAAGGTAACTTGCCTAAGGCCACAGAGTTGGCAAGCACTCTGGCTGGCTGATTCTAAAACTTGGCCCTTAGCAGCTATGCCTCTCTGGTATTGCAAAAATGCAGTGAGCTGGATGCTCTTACATACTCTTGGGGTTAGAAAGTGGCAGGTAGGCATAATATTTCTGGGGGCAATTTGTATGCACCCTTTGATCCAGTCACTCCCCTTACAGCAATTTAGGGATCAATGATGTGTGCAAAAAATGTAGCTATAAGGATATTCAAGAGGATATTTATAATATAGTGAAAAATTGGCAACAACCTAATGTCCAAAAATTGTAATAGATTTAGTATATCTATAAGAAGGATACTCTGGGGCAGCCCCGGTGGCCCAGCAGTTTAGCACCGCCTTTAGCCCTGGGTGTGATCCTGGGATCCCGGGATCGAGTCCCATGTCAGGCTCCCTGCAAAGGAGCCTGCTTCTCTCTCTGCCTGTGTCTCTGCCTCTATCTGCGTGTGTGTATCATAAATAAATAAAATCTTAAAAAAAAAGAAGGATACTCTGGAGCCATTGAAATGATGTTATAGGGGCGCCTGGGTGGCTCAGTCAGTTAAGCATCTGCCTTCTACTCAGGTCATGATCTCATTGATTGGTATAGAGCTCCTTGCTCAGTGGGGAGTCTGCTTCTCCCCCTCCCTCTGCCTCTGTCCCTCCTCCCACCCCACTCGTGCTCTCTTGCTCTCAAATAAATAAATAAAATCTAAAGAAAAATGATATTGTAAGGATGCCTGGGTAGCTCTGTCAGTTAAAAAGTGTTTGCCTTTAGCTCAGGTCATGATTTCGGGGTCCTGGGATTAAGCCCTGCTTCTCCCTCTCACCTGCTTATGCTCTCTCTCTCTCTCTCTTAAATAAATAAATAAATAAATAAATAAATAAATAAATAAATAAATAACAAATAATATCTTTTTAAAAAATGATGTAGTAGAACATGTAATGGCATGGAAAGAGAGAGAAAGAAATACGACTTACGTACAAAATGATGTTAAGTTGTAAAACTTAGCATGTGTGCATAGATGCACATGTGGTTATGTCCTGAATGCTTATCTTTGTTTTCTAATTTTCAAAAAATAACAGTACTTTTGTGATTAGAAAAAGTTATTTTTTTAAGTAAGAACTGAGGAAACCACTTGACTCATTGAATCTGAGTCATGGTTGTAAAAGACCAATCCAAATTGCTGGCTTTCCTTCCACCCATCCTTCCTTCTTTTCCCCTTCCCCTCTCTCTGTCTCCACCTCTAATACAAATCCTAGTTTATGATGATGTTAAAACCAAGCACCCTCCAAACACACACTCACACCCCACACTGTGACAATCCAACCTTTGGCCTGTCTGATCTGGACACATTGACTCTCCCTTCTCTGCCTTCTTGGCTAGTGGCTCTGGCCTCTTATTCATTCACCCCAGAAACAAAGAGGATACTGTTTGTATTAGACGAGGTTGAAACAACACTGGGGACAGAAGGACAGCTTATGGGACACAATCCTGTTCCAGGGCACTAGGGTAGCCTGCTCGATCCCACTGCCTCCTTTACTGTCACCTCCCCGGGGTATCCAGTCTTTTGCTGATTATCCAGGGCCTTTTCCCAGATGAAAATGAAGATGAAACACAGAACATGTGCAGTATTTGAAAGTGGCTAAGAGCTCAGGATCTGAGTCAAACTGGCCTGGTCTCAAATAGCCACACTGCTAGATGTGGGATCTTGTACAAGTCATTTGGCTCTCTGAGCCTCAGTTTCCTTTCCAAGATAATGGGCACAGTGAGAGTTAACCAATAGCTGGTGTGAGAATTAAATGAGATAATCCTTGTGAGAGGCCCCAGGAAAGTGCCCCCCCAGGACGCGCTCCATAATAGTTAGCCATTGTCAACAGTATTAGCTACAGTCCTTCTGGGCATTAGCCCTTTCACTGGGGGTGCTGTCATGGTCTACAAAGGCAGGACAGTGGACTAGTAAAGAGTCCAGTGGACCTGAGTTTCCATCTCTAGCTCTCACTGGCTGTGTGACCCATTTCAACACTTACCCCTATTTGGGTTGCTTTTCCTCTGTGAAGTAAGGATATTGATACCCCTTGTAAAGTGGGTAAAGTGTGAAATACAACAGGCATGCAGGAAAATACACAAGTGTGCTGCTGGGGGGGAATGTTCACGAACTGGGTAACGAGGACCCAGATCAAGGAACAGAACCCGGCCGCCACCCCAGGAGCCCACCTCCCCAAAGGTAACTGCTCTCCCGTCTTCTGACACTATATTCAGCTTGTCTATCTGTGACCTTCGTAAACCACAGTGGCTTTTGAGGACTGAAGTGGATGCAGTCACTGTAGCAGGTGCCTAGCACCCAGCTGGGACTCCCTCTATGGTGCCCGGGATTCCTCTGCCTCTCCGGAAAGAAAGATACAAGAAAGATACAAAGTTGTCAGTGTTCACAAGGGCCACAGACAACTAGCATGACTGGATCTCAAATGGATAGTCACACTTAAAGAAGAAACCAGTGTTTCTTCCCCACCCCCACTGGATTATGGTTAAGGGAAGAGAGGGGAAGATGTGAACTTTTGGGTCTTGCTCCAGAAGATCTCTGGAGGGGCACCTGGGTGCTTCAGTGGTTGAGCATCTGCCTTTGGCTCAGGTCGTGATCCCAGGGTCCTGGGATCAAATCCTGCATCACCCGCGGCTCCCTCTGCCTATGCCTCTGCCTCTCTCTCTGTGTGTCTCTCATGAATAAATAAATAAAATCTTAAAAGACCTTTGGGTGCTCAGTACACATTCACTCACCTTCTCACAGCAGCCCTTGAGCAATGCTGCCAGGCCTAGGGCTGGGGCGAGAAGAATATGGAGTAGGATGGGTACACCCAGACCCTGACCCCCGCGCCCCCCGGAAGTGGTAACTACTGAAGCTTCTCTGGTTACCAACTCTGAAATCCCCAATGTCCTCTTTAAAAGGGAGATAATCCAAAAATACCTTCAGCCTGTGTTTTCTTTTCTAAAGTACGGCCAGTATAAAATATACATAAGTAAATAAAAAAATCATTTGGACTTGGGAAAAAAAACAGCCAGGAAATTTGATGGCATTTCCTAGCCACATGGGCCTCTGTGTTTGGGCTTTGCATATTTGGCTTGACAGAGCTCTCTTAGAAAGTGGCCGAGGAGATAACTGGAGCCCGTGAATGGGAGCCTGTTCTGTTGGGCATGGTTCAGTCAGGGCCCGGTGGCCTGGGGCTGGCCTGCAGGGAATGAGAGGATGCTAACGGTCAGTAATGAATGGCCACTTTATGGATTTCCCACCATTTCCGAAGGTGCACGTCTCTCACATAACACCTCTTCTGAGAACCACTGGGGGGCTGGCCTTCTTTCATGCCCCACCCCCAACCCTGAGGCAGCAGAGCTTGTGAGAAACTTGACTCTTCACCATAATGCGAGGTCTTGAGGAAGACAGGCCTTCCTTTGCTCACTCAGCTGGACCAACATTTGCCCAGCCCGCCCTGCTCTCTTGTGAAGAAAACGTCTTCACAGTCAAGGGATCTGTGAGAGTCTCAAAGGGTAGATGCAACCAAGGAAGTAGTTGGTAAAGATGGCCACCTCTCTGTTTGGCCTGGAAAGGTTGGCTTGGGCAGGAAACAGGGCCATATTAAGTTGCCTTCATGCACTGGGGTGTCACGGGATAGAACGAAGTCAGAAGGCACAGGAAACCATACAGCTGCCACAAGGCAGAAGCCCCTCGAAAACATGCAGGCTTCCAAGAGGGGCCTGCTGCTCTCTGATCTTAATGTTTTGAATGCAGTCCCTCATATCCACTCTAAGTTAAAAACATGTCAAGCTTTCATTCCACCACACAAAAATAACGAACTATGTCACTATGTGCCAGTGGACATGCATAATCTCACGGACTCCTCCTATAGTTAAATAATACTCAGTTTTAGAGAGGGGGAAGCTGAGGTACAGGCAGAGGACATGAGGTGCCCTGAGATCACATTGCTAATAAATGGTGGAGCTCACTTGGCCCCAGGCTGCCTGGTTCTAAAGCCATACACCACATGGTGCTCACCCTCTGTGGAAGACATCAGTACCCTGTGAGCTGAATCACAATTTCATTCATTTAAGCGATATTTACTGTGCACCCTCCATGTGTCAGACTTTGGGTTAGGTACTTGGGAAGTAGCCATTAACACAGAGTCCCTGCTGCCATGGAATTCAGAGTCTAAAGGATGGGAGGAGACAAGAAAGAAAATACATAAATATATAATATGCCCAGTGGAGACAAATGCTAAAAAATAAAATAAAATAGTGTAAGAAGACAGAGGGTGACAGGGGTGAGGGGGGGGCGCTTCTTTTTTTTTTTTTTTTTAAAGAGGCTGTACAGAGAGGGCCTGGCTGGAGAGGTGACATTCCAATGGAGACCTGAATGAAGAAAAGGTAAGTCATGCAGTTATCTGGGGAAAGAGTGTTTCAGGGAGAGGGGTGGGGAGGTGCAAAGGGCCTGAGGCAGTATCATACTTGGCATGTTCTACAAATAGCAAGGAGGCTGGGTTGGATTAAATGAGGTAGGAGGGGGCACCTGGGTGGCTCAGTTAGTTGGGTGTCTGCCTTCGGCTTGGTCATGATCCCAGGGTCCTGGGATCAAGCCCCACATCAGGCTCCCTGCTCTGCCGAGAGCATGCTTCTCCCACTCCCTCTGCTTGCCCTCTCTCTCTCTCTCTCTCTCTCTCTCTCTCTGTCAAATAAAGTCTTTTTAAAAATGAGGTAGGAGGTGATAGGATATGAAATCAGAATGAAAACAGGGCCTTAAAAAAAAAAAAAAAAAAAAAAAAAAAAAAAAAAAAACAGGGCCTTATTCAAGACTGGATTTGATCCCAAGTAAGAGAGGAAGCTACTGGAGGGTTCTGAACAGAAGGCATATAGGATGAGAATTTCCTTTTAGTGATATCATTCTGACAGCTATCTTGAGAACAAACTGGTGGAAGGTGGAAGCAAGGAGACCAGTCAGGAAGCTACTGCAAAAATCCAGGGGTGAGCACTGGGTGTTATGCTATATGTTGACATATTGAACTCCAATAAAAAAATATATAAAAAAAAATCCAGGGGTGAAATGATGGCTTCCTGGACCAACACAATAGCAGCAGAGGTGGGGAGAAATGGTCAGAACTTGGATATATTTTGAAGGTAAAACTGACAGAAAATTTCAAAGGACTGGACATGAGGTAGGGGATGAAGAGGAGTTAAACATGACTCCCAGTTAACTGGAAGGGTGCAGCTGCCATAATTGAGATGGGGTGAGGTTGGACATAGCAGGTCGTGGAGGAGATTAAGAGCTCAATCTGAGACTCATTTAGTTTGTGACTTCTAGTAGATATGTGAAGGGATCAGGTGGGCAGCTGGATAGACAGGACAGAAATGCAGTCTGGGCTGGAGGTAATGCATTTGGAATTGATAGAGATGGTACTTAAGACCAAGAGACAGAAGAGATCCCTTAGGGAGGGAGGGAGTGTATGTACATAGAGAAACTGACACCCAAGTACTGAGGCCTCCAAACATTTATTTAGAAAAGCTGAAGAGAAGAGGATGTCCAGCAAAGGAGACTGAGAAGGACTAGTAACCCAGGAGGAAGGAGGAAAACCAAGGGAGTGTGATGTTATGGAATCCAAGTGAAGGAGACATTTCTTTTTCTTTTTTTTGAAGGAGACATTTCTAAGAGGAAGGAACAACCAACTGCAGCCAGTGTTGCTGACAGGTCAAAAAGAGATGGAGGCAAGGATGGAGACCATTGATTTGGCAAGTGGAGGTCACTGGCTAACCTTGATGAGGGTGGTTAAAAAGTATGAAGATGAAAGCCTGAGAGGAGGGAGTTCCAAATTGCAGGGAGGGATTATAATGAATCCAAGCCAATGTGTTCAGAACTAAACCAAAGTCAAATAGCCACAGTCCATGCATGTGAAGTCCCTGCATGAAGAACTCGAGGTTTTGGCTCTTCCAAGGAGCTGGTTAGAACCTCTGAAACCTGCTTATCCCATATTTCAGCTCTTACTACATGCCAATTCCCCTAAATGACTCAGTTGGAGTCATTCTTGCTCCTGCTCTAAAGTACTCAACAGACTCTTGAACATCATTTCCCCACCCTCCAGCCACCCCACTGAGCCCATTGCAACAGCAAACTCTACTACATCATTTCCTTTAACTGTCTGCTGCTACCACACCCCCTTCCACATGTTTACTTAACTCACCAGAGTCTCAGAAAATCACATCACCTAAGTGGAAAAATAATTTCTAGGACAGAAGTAAATTCTGCAAAGGTGAATACATGCGATATACACCAACACCCCGTTCAGGCCAAAAGAGCAAAGCTGGAGTGATGGTTTCTGAAGAGAGGGGAGATCTTCTCCCAGCAAGCAGATGCCCCACCTGGCAGCTTCATACAAAGCAAACAACCATTTGGAGGCATGTAGATTCTCCAGTGGGGGCCAGGCATTCAATGTGGGTGCTGGGCAACTACACCAGTGAGTTCTTAAAAATCAACCAGACCCTGGTTTATTGCACATTTCAAAATGTTGGATGGATTTCCATCCACCTGGTAAGGCAACTTCTCCATTAGGCACAGCAGATACAGTGCTTAGGGCCCACGGATACTTTCAGGAGCCCTTGAAAATGTTTTAACATCTTTTAAAATTGGAAGAAAATGAATATAATAAAATAATGAATACATAAAAATGAATCCAGCCTATATCCCTTCTGTTCAGAACCCTCCAGTACTTAAGACCAAGAGATAGAAGAGATCCCTTAGGGAGGGAGGGAGTGTAGATAGAGAAACTGTCTAACACCTGAGTACTGAGGCCTCCAAACATTTATTTAGAAGCTGAAGAGAATAGGATGTTCAGCAAAGGAGTCTGAGGAGGACTAGTAACCCAGGAGAGGAAGCAGGAAAACCAAGGGAGTGTGATGTTATGGAATCCAAGTGAAGGAGGCATTTCTAAGAGGAAGGAACAACCAACTGTAGCCAATTTTGCTGACAGGTCAACAAAGGATGGAGGTAGGGATGGAGACCATTGATTTGGCAAGTGGAGGTCACTGGTTAACCTTGATGAGGGTGGTTAAAGAGCAATGAGGATGAAAGGATTAAAGTTGTTTTTATACCAATGCAGTCACAAGATGTCCTTTTTCTTGGCTGTACCAAGGAAGAGGCCCTTAGAGCCAGATATGTCTAGGTCCATCAAAGTCCTACTACATCCCTGCCAACTTAATTTTTATAGCTTTCTCCAAACTTGGGTGCTTTGATGAACACTCTTTGACATAGCTTTCTTGAAATAGGTGTTTAGAGATGTAAGAATGTTTATTTATTTATTTAAGAGAGAAAAAGCACACACAAGTGGGGCAGGCAGGCAAAGGGAGAAAAAGACAGTCTTAAGCAGATGCTGAGTTGAGCACAGAGCCTGATGCGGGGCTCGATCTCATGACCCTGAGATCATGACCTGAGCCAAAACCAAGAGTTGGACACTTAACAGATTGAGCCACACAGGGACCCCAAAAATACTTACTTTAAAAAAAAAGTCACCAGGGCAGCCCCGGTGGCACAGCGGTTTGGCGCCGCCTGCCGCCCGGGGTGTGATCCTGGAGACCCGGGATCGAGTCCCACATCAGGCTCCCTGCATGGTGCCTGCTTCTCCCTCTGCCTGTGTCTCTGCCTCTCTCTCTCTAGCTGTGTCTCTATGAATAAATAAATAAAATCTTTAAAAAAAAAAAAGTCACCAAAGAGTGTGTGCAATTGATGCCCAGATACTGTTAAGGTCAGGGAGGCGGTTCTGTGAGACACTTCTTGGATTCCTCTGGAGCCCTACCCTTGCTCACCAAATCATCTGCTATTAGATGAAAGGAGGCTGGGTGCACCTACACAGGACTCCCTGTCAGACCAGTAGTAGTAGTAGTAGTAGTAGTAGTAGTAGTAGTAGTAGTAATAATAATAATAATAATAATAAAGGCAAGGCACCTAGATGGCTCAGTCGGTTGTATCTGCCTTCAGGTCATGGTCCCAGGGTCCTGGGATTGAGTCCCAAGTCAGGCTTCCTGCTCAGTGGGGAGTCTGCTTCTCTTTCTCCCTCTGCTGCTCCCCTTGCTTGTCTCTCTCTCTCTCTCTCTCTCTTTCTCTCCCTCCCTCCCTCAAATAAATAAATAACAAAGGCTGATAATAGCGAACAGTTGTGGTGCTCTTACTGGGTACTAAGCAGTGAGCCCAGCGTTAAGGAAACAATGAAATAGGTGAACTGGCTTGATTAAACAGTGTTGATTTTCACACTAGATTTCTAAAAAATGGGTGCAGATTCTTACAGTGTGATTTGCCTTCTGCAAATACACACACACACACACACACACGTCAGTGCATCAAGGGCATCGGAGAACTGGTCTTTCCATGATAGCCTTGATAGGGAGTTCCAACATGCTCACCATTCCTCAGGATCACGTCTGCGCCCTGGCTCAAGGGGCTCAATCCCTGAGGGCTCCTGACATTGCTCAGAGCTCTGGAGAAGTGTTCGTCCACTACGCTGCCGATGTCTCCTTGGAAATAGGTGAACAGGACACACTGGGGGTTCCACTCGGTCTTTATAGGTCTTTGTAGCTGGATATCTGTTTTCTCCATTTCTTCCATTGTGAGCGACACAGGTAGGTGATAGCTGCGGATCAAACACAAAATGTTAACTGCCACTGTTTTCCTAAGTGGCTTGGCTGTAGTTTGGATGAGAGGATGGGGGCCTGCAGTATAATTGCTCACAGTGGTTCTGGGGAGCCACTAAGCACCTGAGTGATGCCAAGAAGCTCACCAATCCCACCATGCTGGGCTGAGTGAGGACCAGGTGCTGAGCCTTGACTGATCCATGCTCAGGGAACAAGACAGAGCTCTACAAAGCGCAGAAGGGGCCCTCAAGAGCCTCACATAAGAATTATCTGGCAACTCAAGTAGAAAAACAGCAGGAAATTAAAAAAAAAAAGGCCATTGAGGCCAGAAGAGTAACTTGCCTTCTGGGGAAGTGACCCAGAATTGCATTTAGATGCCCCCAGAACTGCCCCTGGGTGAAGGCCTGGCCCAGGCTGGAGAGCTTGACTAAGCAATCCAGTGGGTATTCCACGACTTCACTTTTCCTTAAAAATGTTGCTTTCCATCTTGATCATTTGCATGTGAGAAAAAATTCTCCCACTTCCCTGTTGCTGTTGACCTCTGTACAATGGTGTCCCACACCCACCACCCATCCCACGCTAAAAATGGGTAATTGCAAATACCAGTCCTAAGGCCCCCAGACAGATGTACCCTGAACCAAATAACAGATCTCAAAAACAAACTTTCTTTACACTAACATATATGGCAACATTGGTGAGAAGTTCCTGAAAGATTGTCAGATTGTCAACCCTGGTCACCGCTATATCCTCTGCACCTAAAACAGTGCCTGGGACAGAGTAGATGTTTAATAGCTGTTTGCCGAATTGCCTTCGACTTGGCTTCCATCATAGTATCCTAACCATGAGCTCCTGTAAGATCAGGGGCTGTGCTCGATGTTTATAGCAGCAATGTCCACAATAGCCAAACTGTGGAAGGAGCCTCGGTGTCCATCGAAAGATGAATGGATAAAGAAGATGTGGTCTATGTATACAATGGAATATTACTCAGCCATTAGAAACGACAAATACCCACCATTTGCTTCAACGTGGATGGAACTGGAGGGTATTATGCTGAGTGAAGTAAGTCAATAGGAGAAGGACAAACAGTGTATGTTCTCATTCATTTGGGGAATATAAATAATAGTGAAAGGGAATATAAGGGAAGGGAGAAGAAATGTGTGGGAAATATCAGAAAGGGAGACAGAACATAAAGACTCCTAACTCTGGGAAACGAACTAGGGGTGATGGAAGGGGAGGAGGGCGGGGGGTGAGTGTGAATGGGTGACGGGCGCTGAGGGGGGCACTTGACGGGATGAACACTGGGTGTTATTCTGTATGTTGGTAAATTGAACACCAATAAAAAATAAGTTTATTATTAAAAAAAAAAATCAGGGGCTATGCTCTTGCACCAAAGCCAGGACCAGGCACACAGTGGGCACTCAAGACATGCCATGTGGCCTTCTTTGACTCAAGAAGTAGCCTGTCCGGATGCTTCTTCACCATTGGCCACTCGACCAGACTTGCCAGGGTGCTCGGGTTAAAGGCACCTTTAGTCTATTCACTCATTCGTTCAGTTGCAATGCAACTGTTTAGTTTAATAGTCTCTGTTCCGGGATGCCTGAGTGGCTCAGCGGTTGAGTCTCTGCCTTCGGCCCCAGGGCATGATCCTGGAGTTCCAGGATCGGGTCCCACATTGAGGTCCCTGCATGGAGCCTGCTTCTCCCTCTGCCTCTCTCTCTCTCTCTCTCTCTCTTTCTCATGAATAAATAAATAAAATCTTTAAAAAGATAGTCTACGTTCCACTCTAGTCCCTGAGGGTGGGGGCCATTTCTTATTCATTTCTTTATCCCTAGCACCTAGCATAAGTAGGTCAGTAAACAATGGCTGAATGCCTGAGTGCCATTTCATGCAGAGAAGGCACAATGCAAGGAAATCAGACCAATTAAAAGTCAGAGGACCTGGGGTTTTCCTCAGCTGCAAGATTTTGGGGGAAGCACATGGCCTCTCTAGGATTCAGATTCCTCTTGGGTAAAATTAAGAGGCTGGAGAATATGAATTCTGCAGCCTATTCTTTCATGGTCTGGCTAGAAATGTCAGGAAGGAATCTGGCAGTGAGCAGGGCACCCTTCTAAAAAGGTCTCCTTTCAGACCCATTCTGGCCCCAGTCATGACTAGGCTCTGCTGTCTACAGAAGCTTTCCACTGAGCACATCACTGTTTCCCCTCGGTTGACAGCCATGCTAAGCATAACCAGGCACTACCTGAAAAATGAATCCATTGTATCCTTATTCCAAAGGACATGCAAACAACCATTTTGGCAGTTTCTTACAAGGTGAAACACACGCTTACTATTTGACCCAGTAACCCTACTTCTGAGTATATATAACCAAGAGACACGAAAACGTATGTCCACACAGACTTGTACATGTTGTTCATAGTAGCTTTATTTAAAATAGACAAAAGATGGAAATGAGCCAAATGCCCACCATTGGAGGGATGAATAAAAACCAGCTGCAACACTGTCATATACCAGTCACTGAGCAATGAAAAGGAACAAACACTAGCAATCCACACCACAGCATGGATGAATCAGAAAACCACTATGTTGCATGAAAAAAGCCAGACACAAAAGACCACCTATTATAGGATTCCACTTAACACAGGGCAGGCACAACTAACCCATGAGGATAGATATCAGAACAGTGGCTGGCTGTGGGGTGGAGACTGGGAAGGAGCTTGAGGAACTCCGGGCAGTGTTGGAAACGTCCTACATCTTGAGGAGGGTGAAGGTTATACATGGTTGCACATGTCTGTCAAAACTGATCAAGTTGTACACTTAAGATCTGTGCATTTCACTAAAGGTAAGTTATTCCTCGATAAACATACACACACACACACACAACACATGCCATATATTCAGATTCTCAGAGCTGCAGAAATAAAGCAAAGGTATCATCCTTGAGTACAATATAAAGAGTTCAAGAAAGACAAATACCATCGACCCTTGGACAATGCAGGGGTTCAGAGTGTTGATCCTACACAGTCAAGAAATCTGCATATAACTTGAATCCCCCAAACTTAACTACTCACAGCCTACTGCTGATTGGATGTCTTATCAATAATATAAACAGTCAATACACATTTTGTGTGTGTATTATACACTGTATTATTACAATAAGGTAAGCTAGAGAAGAGAAATGCAAAGAAAATCCTAAGGAAGAGAAAATACATTTATAGTACTGCACTGTAAGATATTCACGTACAGTCAAACCCATGTAGATCAAGAGTCTACTGCATTTTATAATATCACTTCTGTGTGGAATTTTAAAACAGCAGAACTCAGAGTAAAATGGTGGTTACCAGGAGGATAAGGGAGTGAGGGGACCAGGCAGGTGTTTAGGGTACAAAGTCAAGAGCAGTAAACAGGCCCTAGAGATCTAAGGCACAGTACAGTGAACATACACAACAATATCGTAGCATAATCCTCCAAATTGCATAGAGATTGGAACTAAATTATTCCAGCTACTAAAAAGAAAAGATAATGATGTTAGGCAATAGAGGTGCTAATTATCACCCCAATAGCAATCAGATCACAATATATAAATTTATCGAATTAACACATAACACCTTAAATTCACACAGTTATACGTCATATCTGTTTCTGAAACACAGCCCAAAAAGAATAAGAAAGCGGAGGTGTTACAAATTATAAAGTAATGATAAATGTCGGAGCCAGCACTTTTCCAAAAGCCTACAGTTTACAAAATACCACCTCTGTGCCAGAAGCTCTGCGTACATTTTTCTCTAGTCTTTACAACTCTCAATGTAGGTGCTATTTTTTTTTTCAATGTAGGTACTATTATCTCCATTTTATAGAGGAGCGAATGGGGGCCCAGAAAAGGGAAATTAACTGCCCGTGCCACCTGGGTAGGTGGGGGCCGAGCTGGGATTTGAATCCAAGGCTCTCTGGCTTCAGTGTCTATCCTTTCCCCACCGTCCCTTGCTATCTACCTGGTGAGACTCACAGAACCCCTCTATGAGCTTCAGTCTCCCCATTTATCAAATGTGGAGGCTTGGCTTCCGATCTCTGAGGGAACCTTGAGCCAGGCCCTTAGCCGGCCATCTGGTTTCCTCTAGGGAACGCGGGCAGAACATCTGTCCACTCCCTCCAGGCTTCTTAGAGCCTCTACTTGCAAGGGCTGCTTAGTACCTTTGTAAGATTCATGGTTTTACCCTTGGAGATGCCAGTGGCCGCTGCTCTAGGCTCAGGCTTGACATAGCTTGCAAATCTATCTTTGTGGAGACTCCTGGAAGCTACAAAGGAGGCAGCCGGCCAGACCCTTGGGACATCAGAGCTGTGGAGCACGCTCTACTCTCCTTGGGGAAAGACCATAGAGACCACAGGCCACCGGCCATAGGCAGGAGAGGTTCGACAGGGAGAAAGTCAGAGGCAAAGTCTCATCCCCATCACCTTGGGGGGCTCAGAACTTAGACAACCAGGATGCTGATTAAAGCTACAGATGCCACCTCTGTCCCTTCTCTTCCTCCCCAAATGCATGGGCACACCTCCCAAGGGAAATCCATGGTTTACTTATCTGGATCTAGTTCACAAGCAATTCTCTGGGCTGCACTCAGACCTCAGTAGAGAGGATGTGCATTTGAGAGCTACTAAAATTCTTAGAACGGTTATCCGCCACAGCCTTTGCAGAGCTGCATCTCACTGCACTGCACCCCCGGAGAAAGAAACATGGGCAGTCCCATCCTCGGGTGAGCCTTCTGTGTGAGGTCTGATGCAGGCGTGAATTAGCTGAGGTCCAGCTCAGGAGAACGGGTGCTGCAAAGCTGGAACCGAGGGGGCAGCTGTGAGGCAGAGGGAGGATAGGACTTTCCAGAAGATGTTCCTGACCCAGTCCCTGTCTTGTGATAAAAGACTCTTGCAGACAAAACCCTAAGGTCAAACTTTGCCAGCTATTCAGCTAGAACGGCATAATTACAAAAGTACACTGTAGTTCAAAATCTTTCCCCAGCGCACAAATTATAAAGACATCTAATGCTCCAAATGATGACCTCAAAATGATGCCCAATATTCTAGCATGGAATCCAATGCCAGCAGTTTGGCCTCAACTCTACCACAGTCAGCCACTCTTCTGCAGAGAGGTTGTCACAGTGATACTTGGAACGAAAGCCCCAAAGGGACCAGATTGTATCGCAGTGAGTAAAGCATGTGATGCTCACCGATCCACACCGCACCCCCCCATTCCTTCCCAGTTAATTTTCATCCCTCCCTGCCCCCCCCAAAAAATGTCTCCAGCTTCTCCTACCTTAATTCCTGACCATCAACTGAGACAGCCAAGATGCCACAGCTGAGCAAAGGCGCGTAGTACTGGTCAGAGTTCCCTGGCCCCCTTTGGAGGAGCTCAGTGCTTGCGGAAGCAAGTCCTGGGGATTTTGTATCCTCCCCTTGCTACTTTCTATCCCTCTAGCCGGGGCTATAAGAGGCATTTCCTGCTGGCTATCTATTAAGAATGCAGAAAATGCGCTCCAACAAGTCATTCGGGTTGGGCACCTGCAGGAATGAGGAAAATAGGTAGCTCTTTTTTTATTTCTTCTTTTTGCATTAAAAAAAAGCATTTAATGATTTTGTCTCTTAAAGTAGGTGGTCAGTTGTTTGCCGGAAACTACACACAGAGTCTAAAACATCAGTTATAGGGCTCGTGTTAGACTGCTGTCACCTTCACTCTCAGAAACTGGGAAAGTCTATAGGGTTCATCACAACTTTCTCCCTCTCTCCCCGTGACAAGAGAAGGGGAACCCAGACTCCTAGAATTCTGGACGTGTCATGGGCTTCCATGGGCCCCAGAGGGAAGGACTGCATCTCTGAACCTGCGACAGAACGAAGCAGCTCAGAGACCGCAGCCAGAGGTTTGGAGCAAGGGGGTCCTGATGCTCACTTTGAAAAATCTTCATTATTGCCTTGGGTTGGTGGCACCGTCATTCAGGTCCCAGACCCTAGAGCCATCCTTTGCTCCATTCGTTCTCCATTGCAACAGTATTTAGCAAACTTTTAGTAAACACCTACTGCATGCCAGGCACTGTTCTGGGCATTGTGTTCTATGGTGAATGAGACAGACCAAGTCTTTGCCTTTGGGGAATAAACACACACACACACACACACACACACACACACACCGCTTATGTGTCTGGGTGTTCATATACTGGTGTATGGTATTTGTGTATGTCAGATGGTAGTCAGCGCAACAAAGAGGAATTGGCCAGGAAAATAGAGCAGGGAAGGGGAATATATAAGATCATCTGATAACGTGACATTTGAGCAGAACCCTGAGGGAGCAAACCATGTTGGTACCTGCTCTCCTGATATCCGAAGGAATACGAAATGCAGAAGGGCTCTCATGCTTGGTCTGTTCACAGAAGGGTGAGGAGGCCAACGGGGCCTAAGAGGAGGGAGGGAGGGAGGGGAGACAGGCCTCACGGGCCCTGCTGAGGCTTTTGACTTTTGCTCTAATGAAAAGGAAAACCCACTGGAAGGTTTGGAGAAAACACATGAGTAAATCCCGAAAGTTCTACCTTCAAACTGCATTCCATCCTGTGCTTTCTCACCACCTCCTCCAGGCTCACTCTTTTCTGAGTACCCATCATTTGTCCTCAGCATCACGCCAGGGCTTAACGGTGCTCCCTACTTCCACCCTCGGCCCTTCTCAACTCGTTCCCCTCCGGACAGAGCCAGTGATCATTCCAGAACCCGTGGAGAATCCAGTCACTCCTTGTTTAAAAGCTTCTAACGGCTTCTCTTCCCAGGTTTTGGCTACAAGGCCCCAAGGGGATGACCTGCACCCCCACCCTCGATCCCGATCTCACCACCCTCCCCTTCGCTCCACTCCAGCCCCACAGGGTTCCGGGCAGTTCCTTGAATAGGGTCAACATCCTGTGGTCTTCACCCTCCCACTTCCTCTCCCTGGGATGCCCATCCCCCACACGCCCTCCGGACTTGCCCTCTGGTTGCATTTACATATCTGCTCGGAGGCCTGCTCCCAGCAGCCTTCTCTAACCGTGCTTTGCGAGTCAGCAGCCTCCTGTAGCCTCTGCCCTATTACCCCGCTTCCCCATTCTTCACAGTACTTTTCACTGCTTGACGTCATATTGCGTATTTATTTCTTTACAGTGTGTTGCCTCTTCTAAAATAATGCCTGGCACACAGTAGGGGCTCAGTACATGTCTCTTGAATGAATGAATGGTGGGGGAGAGAGAAGTTATTCAGTCACACAAATAAATTTAAAACTACAATGGTACTAAGTCAGTATCTGGTACTAAAAGGGACTCTGATAAGAAGACCTAGCTTCGGAACACCTGGGTGGCTCGGTGGTTGGGCATCTGCCTTTGGCTCAGTTTGTGATCCTGGGGTCCTGGGATCGAGTTCCGATTCTCCACTGCCTACGTCTCTGCCTCTCTCTCTGTGTCTCTCATGGATGAATAAATAAATAAAATATTTTTTAATAAAAAAATAAAAATGAGGGGTGGGGGAAAAAACCCTAAGACCAAGCCTTGAGTAACCACAACATTGACTGGCAGGTCAATGTGACAAACCAGCAAACATTACGGAGAAGGGATGGGCAAGGAGATGGGATGAAAGACAGGAAGGTGTTAGTGTCCCAAAGCCCAAAGAACAACAGGTTTCACGATGCTGGAGCTGGTTACCTGGGTGCAATGCTGCTGAGAACTGGGAGGATCTGGTACCTGAAAATTTTCTGTCAGATTGAGTGGCATGGAAGTCACACATGATCTTAACGAGGGATGTTTGCTGGAGTGATGAAGCCAGAGGCAGATGCAAGTGGGGTGGAGGAAGAGAAAAGCACTGGCAGTGGGGAGGGTACTTTGCAGGAGTTTGGAGGTGAAAAAGAGTGGAAAGATGGAGCAGAGTCTAGGGGTGCAAGGAGGGGTCAGATAAGTTTATTGTTCATTTTTTTAAGATTTTATTTTTTTAAGTCATCTCTATAGCCAATGTGGGGCTCAAACTTACAACCCTGAGATTAAGAGTTGCATGCTTCCTTCGGTTGCCTGGGTGGCTCACTGGTTTACTGTCTGCCCTCAGCTCATGGCCTCATCCCAGGCTTCTGGGATCGAATCCAGTACCTCTGCCTATGTCTCTGCCTCTCTCTCTGTTCTCTCATGAATAAATAAAATCTTTTAAGAAAAAAAAAGAGTTGCATGCTCCCCTCTGCCTACACCTGCTCACCACCCCACAGACTGAGCCAGCCATGCTCCTGTTGGTTGCTTTCTCTTAAAAGGATAGATTTCGACATGATTAAAAAAGACCTGGTTATGGGCATCCCGGTGGCTCAGTGGTTTAGCGCAGCCTTCAGCCCAGGGCAGGATCCTGGAGACCCAGGATTAAGTCCCACGTCAGGCTCCCTGCATAGAGCCTGCTTCTCCCTCTGCTTCTCCCTCTGCCTGTGTCTCTGCCTCTGTGTGTGTGTGTGTCTCTCATGAATAAATAAATAAATAAAATCTTAAAAAAAAAGATCTGGTTAAAAACAAGGGGTTGAATATAATACCCAAAGAAGGTATTACTAATAATAGAAAATGCGGAGGAAAGCAGAAGAGGATGGGATGAAAGTCCGGGTGGAAGCTTTAGGTAGAAGGTGGGACTGTTCTGTTGGAAGGGAAGGAAAGGGCAGAAGATGAGCACAGACGTATACTTAATTACTTATTTTTAGCGGTAGGGAATTTGGCCTAGGAAGCAAGGATCTCTTCCTCTAAATAGATCCACAAACTTGGGGAAGATATTTTTCATTTCTTTGCTCATTTTAGAGAGAGAGAGTACTCTATTAGATGGTCTCCAAGGGTTCTTATAGTTATGCTGTTCTAAGTAAACAAAGAATGTGAAATTCAAAATGGCAGAAAATTAACCACCTAGAATGTTCATTTTTACTATTTTTAGAGGCAAGTGCTCACGTCCAGTTCAAGGTGATGGACAGAGTTCATGTATTTCATCTCGTCTTCCTTCCAAAATCCCATTAAAATGCCAGAAGAAATATAAAAATAAGAACAAATCCAGAGCGGTGCTGGAAAACCAGAAAAGGTCTCACTAGCAGACCAGAGAAATGTAATGACTGATAGTTATTCAGTGTTTCCAAAGGGCTAGCCACAGCACTAAAGAATTTACATGTATTAAGCCATTTAAATAATTCTACAAAATAGGTCCTATTATTATCCAAATTGAAAGATGAATAAACAGAGGGGGATGGGTGAAAAAGGGTTAAAGGATTAAAAGGTACAAATTTCCAGTTACAAAATAAGTACGTCAGGGGTATAACATTCTGAATAGGGAATACAGTTAATAATATTGTAACAACATTGTGTGGTGATAGATGGTAGTGAGATTTATCATGGTGATCACTCCATAATGTATATAAATGTTTAATCACTAAGTTGTACACCTGAAACTAATATGTCAACTACACTTCAACAACAACAAAAAAAAAAAAGGAAAGAAAAGGAAAAGATGTTTGCTGATTCTAGGGCTAGCCCAATGAGGCAATATCAATAAAATAAAATTTAACACTGTAAAAACAATTAGTAAACAGAGCCACAGAGAGGTTAAGAGCTTGTCCAAGCCAAGGAGTCTGACTCTAGAGTCTGTGCTCTAAACCACTGTTATGTGACCCTTGAAAACAATAAGAAATTTCTGGAGATTATAATGTGGACCCCCACAGCCTACTAGCACAGGAAAAAGAGGAGGATATTGGAGAGATGATTATGAATCTTCCAAATGGACCCCCAGAAAAACCTCTGAATTAGTAGGGGCTAGAGTGAGTCATGGAGCAGAAAGCAGAGAAGTTAGTTAAAGGTCGCCAAGGCAAATGGGCCCTTCTCCAAATCTGTGTACAGTGTCTTGCTGTAGTGTTCATCCTTGGCTACAGCCAGTGAGAACAGCTTTCTAAATAAAGCACTTCTTGTGCCCAGAGAGGGGGCCCAGCATGGACTCTGTGGTTGGAGAGAGTAGGGAGTGCCCAGGTGATTGGGGGCCACCCCAGCTATAAGAATGGAAAGACAAAAGGCATCCTGGCAGGACAGTTAAATCCCCCCAAGCTCTATACATCTGGTAAGACACTGATAGCAACCTGTTCCCTATGGAGGCTTCACACCCTGGGATCCTCCTGGGGGCACGCTCCCCAACCATTCACCGCACAGCTCTGCCACATTCAGAGAGAAAACCTGTCAGGTGAGCAGGGATCTTCACAACTGCAGAGGACCCCAAAAGCACTTACCAAACTGTAGCAATCTAGTCCTTCCTGTGAATGGCCAATCACCAGACATTTAAGCAAAACCAACAGCACAGCAGAGAAAAACTCCAATGTGCAAGCAAAACCACTGACTTTTGAGGGGGAAAGTTAATGTCGAAAATGTTTTAAAATTTCAGATCAATATCTTGAGAGATGTCCAAGAGAATATTGCATCCATAGAACAAAATCTGTCTGCTATGAAAAAGAAGTAATGGAGAGAGTAAGACAGAGTTCTCACAAATTGGTAATATAATTGCTGAAATAAGGTGATTAGCAATGGACATAACCTGCGAACTGTCTTAGCAACTTGGAACTAGTCATGGAAGATCAGTGGAACAATCTGTACAGGACACAGGGTGGAATTTCTTTTCTTTTTCTTTTTTTTTTTTTTTTAGACAGAGACAGAGGGAGAGGGAGAGAGAGAAAAAAATCTCAAGCAGGCTCCACGCTCAGAGCTCAACTCAGGGCTGGATCCCACGACCCTGAGATCATGATCTGAGCCGAAACCAAGAGTCAGACCCTTAACTGAGCCACCCAGGCGCCCAGAAAATTTTATATTTTTAAGATTTTGTATCAGTGGGGAACAGATGAATTAATCAATTGATGATGTTGAGACAATTGCCAATTCATTTGGCTTATCCTAAACCTCCATTATCCCCTTTCTCTCCTGCTTCTATTTCTCCATCTCTACTGGAGCATTTCCATCGTCGTTTAAATATGCCCACATATCTCCCATTTTTCTCAACCACCTGCCTCCACTTCCATTCCCCTGTTCCCCTTCAGCAACACTTCTTGAACTTGTTGTCCATGGCTGGTCACTATCTCTGCTTCCTCCCCTTTCTTTTCACTCTTAAAACCCCATTTTAGGGGAGATTAAACACATTTGCACACTGCTGCTCTGAGTGGTGGTGTGAGTTTCACACTTCTGGAGGGCAATTTGGCAGCATCATTGGAAACATAAAATACACATGAGTTATGATGCAGAAAAGCTACTTTATGAATTCAATTTTTTAAAGATTTTATTTATTTATTCATTAGACACACACACACACACACACACACACACACACACACAGAGGCAGAGACCCAGGCAGAGGGAGAAGCAGGCTCCATGCAGGGAACCCGACGTGGGACTCGATCCCGGGTCTCCAGGATCACGCCCTGGGCTGAAGGCGGCGCTAAACTGCTGAGCCACCCGGGCTACCCTATGAAGTCTATTTTAAGGAAATACTAAAAGATATGCAAAAAAATAAAAATAAAAAAAATAAAAGATACACAAAAATAAGCTTGGATTTAACAAAAACAGATTTTTTATTTTAATGTTTCATTTTTTGAGAAGCCTGGGTGGCTCAGTGCTTGAGTGTCTGCCTTGGGCTCTGAACATGATCCTGTGGTCTGGAATCAAGTTCCACATTGGGCTCCTTGCAGGGAGCCTGTTTCTCCCTCTGCCTATGTCTCTGCCTCTCTCTGTGTGTCTCACATGAATAGATAAATAAAATCTTTAAAAAAAATAATGTTTCATTCTTTTTTAAAGGAGGCTCCATATCTAATGTGGGGCTTGAACTTGCAACTGTGAGATCAAGTCGCACGCTCTACTGACTTAGCCAGCCAGTTGTCCCCAAAACAGATTTCTGATTTATAATAAGATAATTGCAAAGCAACTGCAAGGTTTCAGCATGAACACTGTTCATCTGCATTAACATCCAGAGAGAATGATAGCACTGTTGGTCTTTGCTTAATTTAAAAACAAGATAAAATTAAAGAATGTCAATCTATAGGGAGGTACAGCAAAACTCTCTTCATCAGATGGGTAGAGCCTGCAGCTATAAAATAAGGAAAGGTTTTCTGGAGGAGGTGAAGTGGATATTTATCTAAAGTATTTATTACAATTTTATTACGTTTTATAGTAGGAAATGAAACATGTTCATGTCCCTCTTTCTTCTCAGGTAAACGAGTTAGGGGGTGCCTGGCTGGCTCAGTTGGAAGAGCACATGAATCCTGGTCTCCAGGTCATTAAGTTCGAGCCCCACGTTGGGTGTAGTGATTACTAAAGAATAAATAAATAAATACACTTTTTAAGAAGTGTTTTAAACGAATTAGGATTCCCATAATCTAGATTCACAGTACAGAAATAATGAAGGGACATTCAAATCTTCCCCCATCGTATTTATTTACTAAAACTAACACATCCATTAAGATCACATCACCTGAAATTAGTATTTCCTTGGAATGGTTGCCAGCACAGCAGATGTGTTCATTATATTTGTGTTAACAATCAATGTCAATTGCCACATGATCGATTTGGTTTCAGTTGCCAACACCCCAAAAAATAAATGCCCTTCAACTCCTCCTGGTGTTAGCATGCCCAAAACTTATACATCTTTGCAGCTCACATACCTTGCCTGTGAAGCTTTTCCTGATCTCCTCCACTGAGGAGGATCTGTGTTTCTTTGATCGTGACTGCTTGCAGGCCAGACTCCTATCAAGACCAGCAGGAGCAGTGGCCCTTAAGAGCTTGTTAGAAATGCAGAGTCTCAGACTCTACCCCAGACCTATTGAATCACAATTTCTGGGGAGGGAGTCCGGTGTTCACTAGCCCTTTGGAGTTTGCATGCTAACGTTTAAGAAGCACTGACTTAAGAGCACTTCACCAGAGCCTCAGCAGTTTCTGCGTACAAATGAGGTCACATTGACATTAGTGCTCAAATGATCTGAGCTCCCTTGATCACCTACATTTGCAGGACTCTGAAATCCTTTTCAGGTCTGCTTCCTCCCCCAAGAGTATTTCTGGGAGTCCTGAGGGTCTGCTCATACATGCAGCAGAACTGATCAGGATTGCTACTGATCTCCACTGCTATACAATACTTTCAAGCGGACAATTCTGCACAATCCACTTAAAAGCCAGTCCAGTCCCCAAAGTGATAGAAAGTACAAAATGCATTTTGGCCTGATAGGGTGAGATGAGGAAACTACTGGACACAATGTGGAGCTATACATGATGTTGGCCGCCAGACAACTCGCACCAATCTATCGAATTGCCCAGCCAGAGGCCACTTGATTGCATCCCTCCAACTGAAATAGCCTACTCCAGGGCTTCAACTCAGCTATTCTCCTCCCTTCTCCTGTACATCCGTTCATCCCTTCTGCAACATCCCAGCAGCATACATGTGATTTAATATAACCCACTTAAAAAAAAAAAAAGATTCTTCATGCTGTTCTGGCAAGTTAAAAAGCTTGGAAGTCACCACTCTGTCCTAAAAACAAGCAGAAAGCTGAACAAACTGAAAAATCACCAACTTTTCTTAAAGAAGATAAGTGGGGTCACAGGGCAAACTGCTGCCCTGAAATTGGAGAGACTGACAGGCAAATACAGAGAATCACAACTTACTGGAGCAGAAAGCTCCAAGGGATGCAGCGCTGGGCAGGAAACCCTGAAATGTAATTGACACATTGCGGAGGCTCGACGTGACAGAGACCAAAGACTCCAGGGGAACCCAGTCATCACTGGGTCCCCACAGTCTTGTGAGTTTTAGCTCTAGGAGCTTGATCAGGTTCTCACATTGAATATCCAAGAAAAATCCCACCTCCTGCTTCTGGCAGTGGGAGGGGAAAACGAACCACTTTGAACACATCAGAGCATTCTGGAATTTTTGTTTGTTTGTTGGCATTGTTTTTCTTAACAAGGTCTGCCCTCAAGAGAAGCAAGTTACTAGGATTTTTATCAGAGCCTAACTGCCCTTGGGGAATGGAAAGTTGATTCTTGAACAACATGGGTTTGAACTGCACAGGCCCACTTATACATGGATTTTTTTCAATAAATATAGTATTGGAAATGTATTTTCTCTTCCTTATGATTTTCTTTTTTTCTTATGATTTTCTTAACATTTTCTTCTCTCTGGTTTTACTTTATTGCAAGAATACAGTTTATAATACATAGACCATACAACATGTGTGTTAATTGACTATTTTATTGGTAAGGTTTTCAGTCAACAGTAGCCTATTAGTAGTCAAGTTTTGAGGGAATGAGGGGTCCCTGGCTGGCTTAGTCAGTGGGGCATGCAACTCTTAATCTCAGGGATTTGAGTTTGAACCCCACAATGGGTGTGGAGATTACTTTAAAAAATGAAATCTTTTAAGAAAGAAAAGACAAGAAGAAATTACAAGACATATTAAAAGGCAAAAAGCAGTTTGAAGAGACAGAGCAAAGAGAACCAGAGTCAAATATGTCAGGAATGTTGGAAGGCTGAAGACTCCTCATCCAGGCCCCTGGCTTTAAATATCATCTCAAAGCCAATGTCACCAAATTTAAATCTCCAGCTCTGACTTCAACCCTAAGCTTTATAGACATATCAAATTGCCTGTTTGACATCTCATGCAGATGTCATATAGACAATTCAGGCCATGTGGTTGGGACAGAAGCCATCGCTTGCTCCCCTCCTAGAACCCTTCCCTTCCCTACTCTTCCCTGCTACAGCTAGGAGCACCAGCAGTTGCTTGCTTGGCCAGGACAAAATTGTATAAAGTCATTCCTGATTCTTCTCTTTCTCTCAAGCCCACATCCACTCCATTAGCAAATGCTATTACCTCTACCTCCAAACTATATGCAGAATGAATGCAGTAGTTTCTCACCATCTCTACTGCTATTTGTTTAGTCTGAACTATCACTTGTCAGCTAGACTCCTGCTCTCGCCTTCATTGTTTTCCTTCTCTCCAGTCGCAGTGATCTTTCTTTTCTAAATTAAATTAAATTTATTTTATTTTTTAAAAGTAATCTCTACACCCAATGTGGGTTTTGAACTCATGACCTCAAGATCCAGAGATGCATGCTTTACCAACTGAGCCAGCCAGGTGCCCCACAATGATCTTTCTTGAAGCATAAACCAGACCACATCACCCTTCTGCTTAAAAGCTCAAAAGAGGGATCCCTGGGTGGCGCAGCGGTTTGGCGCCTGCCTTTGGCCCAGGGCGTGATCCTGGAGATCCGGGATCGAATCCCACGTCGGGCTCCCGGTGCATGGAGCCTGCTTCTCCCTCTGCCTGTGTCTCTGCCTCTCTCTCTCTCTCTCTCTCTCTTTCTCTCTCTCTCTGTGACTATCATAAATAAATAAAAAATTTTAAAAAAAAGCTCAAAAGAATTTCTTTTGTAGGAACGCCTGAGTGGCTCAGCGGTTGAGTGTCTGTCTGCCTTTGGCTCAGGACATGATCCCAGAGTCCCAGGATTGAGTCCCACATCGGGCTCCCTGCATGGAGCCTGCTTCTCCCTCTGCCTGTGTCTCTGCCCCTCTCTCTCTGTATCTCTCATGAATAAATAAATAAAATCTTAAAAAAAAAAGAATTTTTTTTGTACACTCTGTTTGCTACAGTGTGTGTTTCTTTGGTGGGAATTAATGAATAAGCAATAGGGGACTGACATTGATATAACACAGAAATTGTGTTGGTTCACATGCTGTTTTTCTAGCATGGCAACATTTTGAAGCAATCTGCAGCAAATTTCCTCACCTTTAAAAAGAAGGTCTTAGAAACGTAAGAAGACTCCAAGCAAAAATCAGGAAATCTACAGAGAGACCTTCCTTTAGTACTAGTGTGGCTAGCTTAGTGGTTTCAATAATGGGTATGATCTTTTCTATGGTAAGCTATATCTCAAAGCTGTGATTACAGATGAAGATGCTATAAAGGCATTTCCCCTATGTTAAAATGATGAAAAATAACAAAGCCCATGTCCTGGATTATTTACTTTCATTGAAAACAGTCTCTATTAGAAGGGAATACCCTCCAGGACTCCCATCCTGACCCAGGGTTGGGTCAGGAAAAGGAAGCTGGCCCAGGGTTGAAGGCTGCAAAAGATCAACCGGCTGGGATACAGGGCACAAATGCCATCAGAGATATAACTCTATCAGATATATTGCTATTATTGGAATTGGTGTTGCTCTTCTTAATGCTTTGGTTATAATGTTCTATGGTTTAGAAGTGATTTACCTTGACCCTACATTTTTCCTAAACTCTATTATTTTTAGCAAACACTTTAGCAGAATGCAGTTTTTCAGGATCATCACGATAATATAAATACCTGTATTAACAACACCAAAATTTCTTTTTTAAAATATATTTTATTTATTTATTCATGAGAGACACACACAGAGAGAGCCAGAGACATAGGCAGAGGGAGAAGCAGCTCCTTGCAGGGAGCCCGATGTGGGACTCAGTCCCTGGACCCGGGATCACGCCCTGAGCTGAAGGCAGATGCTCAACTGCTGAGCCAAAATTTCTTTTTTAAAGATTTTATTTACTTATTAATGAGAGACACACACACAGAGAGAGAGAGAGGCAGAGGGAGAAGCAGGCTCCTTTCAGGAAGCCTGACATGGGACTCGATTCCGGGTCTCCAGGATCACACCCTGGGCTGAAGGTGGCGCTAAACTGCTGAGCCACCTGGGCTGCCCCCCAAATTTCTTAACATCCTCATCCCCCACATTATACCTATCTCCAAAATATGTTCTGAACCCAATCATTTCTCACCACTTCCACAGCTATGACCTATACTACCATCTTTACTTGCTTGGACTACCAAAATAGTCTCCTTTCTACTCTTTCTTCTAGTTCGTTCTCTACACAGCAGTTAAAAAAATCTCTTTGAAACAGAAGTCAGGTTGCATTACCACTCTTTAAAAATCAACTCTCAGGGATCCCTGGGTGGGTCAGTGGTTTAGTGTCTGCCTTTGGTCCAGGGCGTGATCCTGGAGTCCCGGGATCGAGTCCCGAGTCAGGGGCCCTGCATAGAGCCTGCTTCTCTCTCTCTCTCTCTCTCTCTCTTTAATAAATAAACAAATAAATAAAATCTTAAAAGAAAATCAATTCTCAGGGCACCTGAGTGGCTCAGTGGGTTAAGCATCCAGCTCTTGATTTCTGCTTAGGTCATAATCTCAGGGTTGTGATACTGAGCTCCATGCTCAGCAGGGAGTCTGTTTGGGATTCTCTCTCTTCCTTTCCCCTTTCCCCTCAAACAAACAAATAAACTCTAATGGAGTCCCATGTTATTCCAAATAAACCCATGCCCTTCCCATGACTCTCAAGCCATGCCTCAGAATCTTTTTGGTCATTATTCCCTCTGTCTGGAATCATCTTTTTCAGCTCTTCACCTAGCAGGTTCTTTCTCATCATGTGGGGGCTGTCTTAAATGTCACCTCCTCAGCAACCTTCTCTTCTTACCACCCTAAAGAATGCTCTCCTGTTACCAAATTGTGTGTAGCAAATCATCCTGATTTGTTTCTGTGCTATCTGAATTTATCTTTTAAAAATATATGAGTATTGTCTATTTCTCCCCTAATTTCCTCTTGTTAATCTCTGTAATCTCAGACCTAAAACAATGTCTGGCCCATAGTTTGGGTTCATTGAATGAATGAGCAGATGAACGAATAGTCTAGAAAGTTTTTTTAAGACTTTATTTTCAAGTAATCTCTATACCTAATGTGGAGCTCGAACTCGACCAGAGTTCCAGAGTTGCATGCTCCACCAACTGAGCCATCCAGGTGCCCCATTTCAGAAAGTTTTATAAACAAACTCCCAATTGCATGGGACTCAGATATAAAAAGCCTAAGATTTGTAAACCTGCTCTAGTATTCCATGCATATATACTTGAACACTTCCACTCATTCATTTGAAGAGGTTCATTGCCTTCATCATTATCCCTATCATCATTCTGCGTGATTTCAACATCAAAGTGGTTGATGAATTTCACTGCCTTGGTATTGAGATAGTGAATTTCTAACAGAAATATAAGTAAATGTATGAATAAAATATAGTCTTCTTGCCAACTTGTCCAAATCCCTATAGTAGTGCTGGCATCTGCATTTGAATCTGGCTCTCATTTCTTCATTGTCATCAAAGATGAAGATAGTTCTAATGGTTAATGATAATGTGTCTAGTCAAACTGGAAGGGACCCAAACACGTTTGTAAAGTCACAGAATTTTGGTAAAATTTTCCAGTTTGTGGAGCAGGTGGAGAGAATAAATAACAGAGAGGAAGAGTGTAGGGAAGTTAGAGAATCAAGTCATTTTAGACATCAAGTCAAGGTATTTTCCAAAGGAAATTTTGTATGATTCATTTAAGAAAGACATTTTATATCCAGGAAGATTTCCAGAAATGTGGATTCCATAAGCTCCCCTCTGAGAGGCCCAAGTGATTGTTAGAAAGCTTAACATGTCTTACCAAGGCCTTTTACTATAATTCAAATCCAGTTCTCCATGAAGATAATGAACAAGAATATAATGAAACTGTAATAATATAATCTTTATGTCCCCAAATGGTGATTAACTCTACCAGTGAGCCTTGTATTTTCAAAATCTTATCTCATTGGTTTAGTATTATAGATAATTGTTCCTACTCCACTTCTTTTGCCCCACTTAAAGTTCTTCACATTTCTCTAAAAACGTGGAGCTCCTCACAGAATACAACACATTCAGGATGAATTATTCCCAACCCTGAAAAAGTATTTGATTGTCTATTATATTCCAGTTACTGCTCTAGGCCCTGGAGAGACAGAAGAGATCAGGAGAAAGCCTGGCTATTGTGGAGCTCACATACTGCTACGGTGAGGGGAGGAGGGGACGAGACAAGTAAACACATAAACCAAATAGTATTAGAGTGTATAATTGCTCTGGAGAAGATTCCACAGTGGAGGCTTGGAGGGGGAGCTGGGTGGAGAGGAGGGGCAGGGGACCACAGGATGGTCAGGATTTCTAAGTAGGTGATACTTAAGTAACCTGAAGGATGACAAAGATGTAGCTTGGCTGGGGAAAGGGCATTCCAGGCCAAGATACATGCAAAGGTCCTGAGATTGGGTGAGAAACAGCTAATGCCCACATGACTGAAGAGTGGTACAGTACACTAGAGAGAGGCACTCTGCAATGAATCTGGAGGGGCAGGCCACAGTGAGGAGTTTGGATTCTATTCTAAGAGCTATTGGAGCATGGTAATAGAATGCTACTCAGAGCATATTTTAGGCAGTGAAGTTTTAATTGCCCTGGTTGTCATGTAAGAAAATCCTTAGAGGGGGACAAAAGTACAAATGGGGAGTCCAACTTGGAAGTTCTCTGATGGGGTGATGGTGCTTTGTACTACTGTGGTAGGATGGGGGCATGGGGAGAAGTATTTAGATTCTGGGTATATTTGGACTTCGAGGCTCTGTCAGGGCTTGGATGTAGAGGGTGAAGGAGACCGAGAAATCGAAGATGATTCCTAGATTTTTGGTTTTCACAGCTGGGCTGTTGAGATGGGAAGACTAGGGTGGGGGTGGGGGGGTTAGAACAGCATTGTTTACTTCAACACTGAAACCATTAAGAATGTTAAGGTAATGGTGAAGGCAATGAACTTCATTGATGATGAATGGGGATATGCAAGTATATCCATAGCATAAATGAATCCATCCAGCAACTATTTATTGAGCCTCTATTATGCGGCAGGCACTGTTCTAGACTCTGGAAATCATATTGCTGGATCAATGCCACATTTTTGGGGGGCTGCCTTATCTTGACATAGATTACAACTGCCATTTGAGGAGAGTCTATACCTAATGCTGCCTTTATGCCCACTGCCCTACCTCTTCTAGCATATTAATGAACATGCAGTAGTCTAATCTCTACTTGCTAATTGAACCAAATTATATTAAACAGATGCTGTATTAAATCTAAATCAGTAAGACTAAATCAATAAGACTAAATCAATAGTCTAACACTACTAATATCTCAGTATGGTAATAAACATATTTCCAGTAAACAGTGCTATCAAAAGCATTGAAGTAATGTATAAATTTTTGAGACCCTAATCTATAATTTCTTAAGTATCACCAAAAAAACCCAAAGTTTATGGGGCACCTGGCTGGCTTAGCTGATAGAGCATTCAACTCTTGACCTCAGGGTTCTGAGTTTGAGCCCCATGTGGGGCGTAGATTACTTAAAAAAAAACAAAAACAAAAAAACTCCCAAAAGCTTACATTGTTTAAAAGCATTATAAGGGCAGCCCTGGTGGCCCAGTGGTTTAGCACTGCCTTCAGCCCAGGGTGTGATCCCGGAGACCTGGGATCGAGTCCCACATCAGGCTCCCTGCATGGAGTCTGTTTCTCCCTCTGCCTCTCTCTCTTTCTCTGTGTCTCTCATGAATAAATAAATAAATAAAATCTTTTAAAAAGCAGTATAAAATACTTTAAGAGAGGTCAAGTTATCACATTTTCAACTTTAGACATATAGTTGAGTCTAGAAATTTGATGTTGATGCTGCAGTTTTATCATCACTATTATTTTAATCTAATTTCTATGAAAAAAGTTGGAAATGGCCGATCAAAAAATTTATTTATTAACAGATTAAAAATAAATTTTTTAGTAATCTCTACACCCACTGTAGGGCTCAAACTCACGACTCCCTAGATCAGAGTCACATGCTCCACCCCCAGCTGAGCCAGCCAGGCATCCCCAGGTTTTATTTTTTTAAGTTCTTCATTTCAGTATAGTTAGCATACAGTGTGATATTAGTTTCAGGTGTACAATAGAGTGACCCAGCACTTCCATACATCAGCTGGTGCTCATTACAAGTAAACTCCTTCATCCTCCCCCAACACACCCACCTCCCCTCTGGTAACTGTAAGTTCTCCATAGTTAAGAGTCTTTTTTGCTTTATCACATGGTATTTGTCTTTCTCTAATTTTGCCCTCTCGCTCCATCCATGTCATTACAAATGGCAAGACTTCATTCTTTTTTATGGCTGAAGAATATATATACTACCTCTTCTTTATCCATTCGTCAATCGACACTTAGGCTACTTCCATACTTGGCTATTGTAAAGCTGCTATAAGCATGGGGGTGTATGTATCCCTTTGAATTAGTATTTTGAATTAGTATATTTGTATTCTTTGGGTAAATATCTAGTAGTATGGGGCAGCCCGGGTGGCTCAGCGGGTTAGCACTGCCTTCGGCCCAAGCCTGATCCTGGAGACCTGGGATCGAGTCCCACGTCGGGCTCCCTGCATGGAGCCAGCTTCTCCCTCTGTCTGTGTCTCTGCCTCTCCCTCTCTCTCTGTGTGTGTGTCTCTCATGAATAAATAAGTAAAATCTTTAAAAATAAATAAATAAATAAATATCCAGTAGTGTGATTGTTGGGTCATAAGGTGTCTATATTTTTAACTTTTGGGGGAACCTCCATACTGTTTTCCACAATGGCCACACCAGTTTGCATTCCCATCAAAGTGTAGGAGGGGTCCTTTTCTCCATGTCCTTGCCAGCACCTGTTGTTTCTTGTGTTGTTTTTAGCCTTTCTGACAGGTGTGAAGAAATGCTTTCTGCTTAGAGCTTTACTCTTCTCACATCACCATTGCTATTTCAGCAGAAGCATTTAGAAATAGTGCAAATGCTGGCAGCAGCAAAGCCACCTTCATGCTGCTGCTGGTCTAGCTTTCCTTACCAAGCCCAGGACTAGCAGTGCATCTTAGTGTCATAGTCTGGAAGTTCTACAGATAACCCAACTTTAAACACAAGCTGCTCTGTTTTTGCTTTCTATGTGCATGTAATGCATCTGTCATCTCACATCAGAATCCTCTCAGTTCCAAATGAAAAGTAAGACAGGGGCAGCCCTGGTGGCTCAGCAGTTTAAGCGCCGCCTTCAGTCCAGGGTGTGATCCTGCGGACCCGGGATCGACTCCCACATCGGGCTCCCTGCATGGAGCCTGCTTCTCCCTCTGCCTGTGTCTCTGCCTCTCTCTCTGTGTGTCTCTCATGAATAAATAAATAAAATCTTAAAAAAAAAACAAATGAAAAGTAAGACAAATCTGTGGGACTCGAAATACCTAAAAGTAAACTTTAAACCATAAAGTAGGGCACCTGGGTGGTTCAGTCGGTTAAGTATCTGCCTTCAGCTCAGGTCATGATTTCAGGATCCTGGGATCAAGTCCGACATGGCTCCCTGCTCAGTGGGGAGTCTGCTTCTCCCTCTCTCTCTACCTCTCCCCCACTGCTCGTGCTCTTTCACGCTGGCTCTAATAAATAATAAAAAAAATCTTTAAAAAAAACCCTGTATTTTTCTCAAGCAATTGATCTCTGTGATAACTGGTGTCCAGGATTTTAGGCTATCTGCAGTTACCTATTTGTGAACTTAGGGGTAATTTTAACTTTTTAAAAAAATTTATTTATTCATGAGAAAGAGAGAGAGAGAGAGAGAGAGAGGCAGAGACATAGGCAGAGGGAGAAGCAGGCTCCATGCAGGGATCCCAATGTGGGACTCGATCCCAAGTCTCCAGGATCTCATCCTGGGCCAAAGGCAGGCGCTAAACGGCTGAGCCACCCAGGGATCCCCTAACTTTTGTTTTCTTATATCAGACCAGTATTTCACTTAGATGTGAACAAGCCAGTCAAGTAAATGAGGTGTGGTAAGAGGCAAAAATCATCTGAGTGTTCTGATCTTAAATGAAGTGACTATCTAAAACAAAACAAAAGCAAAAAAAAAAAAAAAAAAAAAAAGACCCAGCATGCAGTTTATATGTGACTCCATAAGGAAAAAATAATCTTTAAGAATACTGACAAATACTCACAAGGGCCGCATTTATAAGCCTCTTCCTATTCTCCAAGCCATGGCTCTGTTAAAATGAATTAAGAGCACTTCTTGGCATTATATTGAAATGATTGGTTCACTTTAAGATTCACATTATTTGAGAAAGGCATATTCAGAAAATCAGCTGCCTCCTACCTTTTCTCCAAGCCTCAGAATACACAAACAACTTATACCAGAACGGATTCCATTCTTAAAAGGAAGAGGCAGCGGCTTTCAAATGGACCAGATATGGTCACTTTGGGCTTCAGAAAGAGCCCAGAGTTACCACAAATGGAGAAGGAAAACAGACTTTTGAACCAAATTGCCCCAATTTTACTCTGTCAGGTTACTTTTGTAGAAAGCAGTAGTAACTTCAAATGTCTCGTGAATATTGCAAGGCCAGTAACATCTTTCTTTTGTAACATGGAGTTTCAAGTTTACTCCTCCAGGGCACCTGTAGACTCAAGAGAGCTGGCACTCATACCATTTGAAGGCATCTTTGAAGCCACTTCTGGTTCAGGCATTCAGGGTGGGATGTGTTAAGTAAGCAACATAGCCTTAAGGAACATTAAGCTTAGACTTTGTCAGGTAGTTAAGCATTGCTGTGCTTAAAACCCATCCCTGTATTGTTCTTCTTTTGCTACCAGGACATATTGTTGCCTTGCAATAAACTCTGCCAGGACCAATAAAACCCGACTTAGTAAACAGGTGACTGTGTGTGTGTGCGTGTGTGTGTGTGTGTGTGTGTGCGTGCGCGCGCTTCATGAGCCTTAATGTCTTGTCAAAATCACCTCACAAATGATTTACCATTTTTACAGCTATTTGTGACCTTTGCTTCCAGGGTGTTTATATAAAAAGAGTGTGTTTGATACCAGCCAAATTAATGAGCAGGGGAGAAAAGAAGTCAGAAAGAAAACAGCCCCCTTCTAACGGTCTTGGAGCTTGTCTGTGTTCTAGTTATGTGTTCCAGCCATTGTATATGAAGAGAAGCAGCAGCCTGCCGCTCAGGAAATCAATCCTCCAATAAATGGGACGTTTAAATGTTTCTGGCTTACCTTTAAAGGAGCACTAGTTTGGTCTGCAACTTTTCTATATTTTAGTTTCTTTAGCTCTTTTATGGACTTACCCCTGGTGAAAATCCTGAGATTTTAAGAAATCCCAGCGACTACAAAATTCTCAGCTTTGGCGTGAAATATAAGAACACTTTTTTTTTTTTTTGTCTGAAGAGGGTTAATGATTACACTTACAGACAGTATAATGAAAAAGCACCAATGCAGTTTATTTTAATGCTTCTAATTCACGAGAGTTACTTCTTAATTCTACATCAGAAGTCATTTCACCAATACTCAATTTGGAAAGCACAATCAAGAAAGACTCCAATTTTTATTCGGACTACACAACTCAGCACAGTACTAGGCATCATGAATCTAGAACAAAAAATCGAAATATGCAGGACACAATAGATCTTAAACTCTAGGGATCCATGAACCTCTGGGAAGTGTATACAAAAAAGCTGTGTAGTGTGTGCTTACATCTTTCTGGGGAAAGCTCCAATGATTTCAATCAGCTTCTAAAAAGGTACCCAAGCAGTACACAAGAGAATTCTCATCTCCTCCATATTTCCAAAAAGGAAAGCCGCGACTTCAGGAAGTTCACTTTCGCACATTTCAGAGTCAGTTTCCACAGGGACAGAGGGTGGAAAAGAAAACAAATGAAAGTAACTTGCAAGGACTAGGCAGGGAAAAACTCCAGAGTGTTATTTACTTTATAAGTTTAGTAACATGTTCTGGGTTAGGGAGGGGAAATGGGGATGTTAAGTGCTAAGGGCAGTGGGGAGCAAGAAGACTCCTAAAAGGCTTTTTCAAGTCCTCACAAACACCACACTTGAGTATGAATGAAGCAACAGCAAGAATTTCAAATGCAATGTAACGCCAAGTCCAATTCTTCAGTTTCAGCATATTAACAACTTATTTTTATTTTTTGAATATCACAAACTTCAATCAGAATACTTTAAAAAATATTATTCTGCATGCACTTAACAAATTGGACAAAGGACAAGTATCCAGCTGACTTGCATTATACTATGAAGTTTTACCTGAACAGCCAATTAACACAGATTTAAAATCATTAAGTACAGGTGACAGTGAAAACTTCAATGCATTACTCTGCTGGCATCCTACCACTAGGCACACGTTCATGTAACACTACTAGCAATTACCCTGGAGCACGGGCAGAATGCAGATGGAGGAAGCTCCCTACAAAGCAAGTTTAAGGGATTAAATGTCATCATCGACATCGTCGTCGCTACTGAGGACAAAGCTACTGCCTGTGGACAGGGGCCCTTCCTCCTTCACGTTGCCCACACCCCTCACTGTCCCTCTCTCATCAGAGTCGTCAAACAGCTTCTCACTGGAATCCTCATCGTCATCATCAAACAGCTTCCCGTTGGAATCATCCTCTTCAAACATCTTATCATCCACGTCCTCACCTTCCTTTATCTCTACTCCTTCCTCATCTTCTTTGTCATCCGAGTCTTCGAACATCTTCTCATCAACGTCTTCAAGCCCCTTTTCATCTGCATAGTCTTCATCCTCTCTTTCGTCTGACTCATCATCAAATACCTTTTCGTAGGTGTCCTCCCCTTCTTCCTTGTCATCAGACTCTTCGTCAAACTCCCTCTCTGAGACTTCCTCCTCAAACACTCTCTCAGAGCTGCTATCTCCAAATTCTGATTTGTCAGAGTCATTGTCTTCAAACTCCCTGTCGAGAATGTTCTCGCCGAACTCCTTGTCGGAGGCATCCTCATCAAAATCCTTCTCGAGGCCATTTTCTTCAAATTCTTTCTCAGAGCCGTCTTCAAACTGCTTTTCAGAGAAGTCTTCTTCGGATTCCCTTTCCGAGTCATCCTCTTCAGACTCCTTTTGAGGGCTCTCCTCCTCTTCACACTCCTTGCTGGGGCCATCTTGGTCAGAATCCTTTTCAAGACCGTTCTCTTCATAATCATTTTTGAGCCTCTTCTTTTTGGATTCTTGTTCAGGGCCATTCTCTTTAGACTCTGCTTTAGGACCGCCCTCTTCAAACTCTTTTTCAGGGCTGCCTTCTCCAGACTCTCTCTCTGGGTAGTCTTCCTCACGCTCCCTCTTGGGGCAGCCTTCCTCAGACTCTGTTTTGAGGGAGCCTTCTTCAGATTCTTTCTGGGCGCAGCCTTCCTCAGCCTCTTTCTCGGGACCACTTTCTTTGGCATCTTTTTCCGAAGCATCTCCTTCAAATTCTCCCCCATCTTCGGTTTTTTCAAACTTCTTTTCATCGATGGGTTCTTCAAATGCCATTTCCCTTGTGGCCTCTTGTGCATTCATTTTCGATGTGCTAGGGCGCTCTGAAAAATGCCTTACCCTAGAAGGCCCCGCCCTTTCCGAAGCACAGATGGAATTTGAACGCCGAAGGCTTCTGTTAGCCTCGGGAGCATTAAGGAAAGCCTCCCATCCTCTCAGCCTTTCCTCCCTTTCTCTTGTGGTCTCTTCCACCTGTGGAGAAAGGGGAATTGCTATTAAAATGAGTTTTAGGCAAAAATAAATAACTTCTCTGCACACTTCTGATACTGACACAAATACCCTGATTTCATACAGCATCTCTTCTTAGGAAATCAGAGCATTTCCCTATATTCAGTTTTCAAAATTTTACATCTTGATTAATGGGAGTTGAGCTTAAGATCATTTAAACAAAAGCCCAACACCACAGTCCTGCAGAATTGTTAAATAAAGAAATCAAAGAAAAAGTTAATACTTGAATGCTCTCCATCCTTTACTTACCACTATTCTGAGCACACCTCAAAATTTCAGGCTTATAAACTGAAAAACTAAAACATTTTTCTTTCTATGCTCTGGATGCAAAGTATTATTTAGAAGAACTGTTACATTAAACAGATTAAACTGAGCCCAAAACTCATCTGAAGAACCACTAGATCAGCATTTGTTGGTAATGTTACAATTTATGTGCCCTTGATAGTTGCAGAATTTACCTGATAATCTGTAGTCCCATCCCACGCCTGGGCAGTGATTTGACGGCCACCAAACCACCTTCCATCAAGAGTTTGTATACAATAGTCAGCTTCCTCCGGATCCCTGAAGGACACAGAGGCCACACCATCGGGGTGTCTCTAGAAAGGGAAGAAAAGGCAGCAATGAATGATAAAACTAAAAATAAAACATACACATTTGACAAAATAAGTATGTAGTGGAGTTCTTTGATAACTTAAGCTTCAAGATTTTATGTATGAAGCCATTCTTCCTTTTTACTCCAGCCAGTGACTTGAAGCTAGCTGCTTCTTTAAAAAAAAAAAGATTTTATTTATTTGAGAGAGAGAGAGAGAGAGAGAGAGATAGTGAGAGAAAGCACGAGCTGGGGAAGGGGCAGAGGGAAAAGCAGACTTCCCACTGAGAGGGGAGCCCGATGCAGGGCTCGATCCCAGGACCCTGGAATCATGACCCAAGCGAAGGCAGTCACTTAACCAAATGAGCCACCTAGGCACCCCAAAGCTAGCTGCTTCTTTAGCTTAATCTTGTATATCAAGAACCAAGCATGATGTTCTTGGAAATGCTTCTACCACTTAGCAGCTAAATGACCTTGAGCAAGGTGCTCACTCAATCTCTAAACTCCGAGCTTCCTCATCTGTAAAATGGGTAGAATAGTACCCACCTACCTCAAAAGATCATGAGAACTAAATGAGGTAACATGTAAAGTAGCCCGTATGCAATCAATAAATGGTGAATCTTTTAGTATGTGTCAATCTAGGAAGTAACAGAGTAAGAAGGGGAACATAGAGAAGAATATTTTGCTTGATTATTCTTCAAATATGGAGGAGGAGAGTAATTCACCAAGAGGGGTAAATGGGGGCAAATAGGGAACCACAAGATCTCACACGTCTTTCTTGTACTCCTTTCATCTGATCACACACTCTAGGGCAATAAAGGGAAATCACCAAGGCATACCAAGTCTAGCAAGCCCTGACTTACAATCCATGTTCATCTAACTACTGCTGACAGATGACTACTACTAGATAGCAGCCCTACTATAGAAAAACATTAATCCAAAATTTGTGGCATACTGACCTCTGGGAATAACTTCTCAAAGGGAAAGAATGCTTGGCTTTAGGAATCATTTGTCTAAGCCACGAACTTACATCAAAGAGAAGAAGCTTCCTAATTTGTCCAAACTTTGAACACTCTACTCGAAGGTCTTCTCTGATTTCATTCAGCACCAATGGATCATCCTGCAAACATACACATGATTAAAACAGGTTTGCCCCCTTTAAATACAAACCCTGAGAAATCACATTTCTTGCTTTGACAAGCCAACATACCGAAAAAAGTTTTACTTAAAAAAAAGTAGTCTTGTCTGAGGCCTACAAAATCTTAAAAAGTCAAAACGGATTAAAGTTAGATCACCAAGACTGCAGCCACTGCTACAGGGCGGCCCTGCTTTCAGCTTGAGGAAAGGGCTGAGAATGGCGGGCAGCAGTAGGACTGTGCTGGAGCAGAGGGGAGGGGAAGCAGGGAAGGAGGACCGGGAATCCCCAATAACAGCAGCTGTACGGGCAGGAAAAGTCCTCTGACATATATGCAATCAGACACTGCTCATTCCTCTGTCCTGCACGGGCATCATGAGTGTACTGACCAGAGCCTTCTGCTTTGGGTTTTGCATAGATGCCTATTTACAGAAATGCTGTCATGGAGAGAGAGATAGCCCTTTCATTGACTAAGTGTTCTAAGATAGTTCTTTGTGCTTCCAAGATTCTATTTTAACTTACAGGGTAAACCTCCCTTATAAGGGTGCCTGTTCATCTTGTCTCCTACCACGTCGCACCAGAACCACACAAATAAAGCACTGTTAATAAGCACACGAGAAAATATATTCTTAGGGTGTCTGGGGAGCTCAGTAGGTTAAGCGTCCACCTTCAGCTCAGGTCATGATCCTGGAGTCCTGGGATGGAACCCCACATAGGGCTCCCTGCTCAGCAGGGAGTCAGTCTGCTTCTCCCTCTTCCTCTGCCACTCCCCCTCCCCCTCCCTCCCCCCACCACTCTGCCCTGGCTCGTGTGTGTGCACGCACGCACACGTGCTCTCTCTCTCAAATAAAATCTTTAAAAAAATAGATTCTTAGCTGCTGCTTTCTTGCAACTATAAGTCTATTAAGAGCATTCAAGAGCTGCTGCTTCTGGTGGTCTTGAGTTCAAGTGGACCATCTACCCCACAACAAAAGCATTTAAGATTACCAGTAGGAATTAACAAACCTTTCCTCAAGTCCCAGTGCATGGAAAGGGCTCATAAAATGTTACATTATCCACTTGAATTTTAACTACATAAACATATAAATGAAACATCCTATATATGAACTTCTACTGAAGTAGACTTATGCTTTTTAAGAAACACTTAACTTCATCTTGCTCACGGGTTTTTATTTTCCTCACCAACTAAAGAACTGCAAAGAACAAAAAAAAGTGCCTTTTCCCTCCTGAAGTTCTCTCAGAAAGCAAAAATAAAGAACTGATAGGTAGTTACTGATATCAACTTTAAAATAAAAGAATACCCTACAAATGAGCCTTCTAAAGGCACAGCTGGCAGCACTCTGTACAAAATCTCATTTTAGAGAAGATGCTGTTTGTTTTAGATAGATTTGTCAGCCCTATGAGGAATGGGAACCAGAGCATGAAAGTCATATGGTAGCCTATAGGAATGTGTGCGTGGTTGGCTCCTACTGGACTACATGCTTTCTAAAGGCGGGAATCTTGTTTGAATGAGTTTCATATGCCTCACAGAACCCAGCACCGGTGTTTCCACATGGTGAGCAGTCAATAAAAAGCTTCTTCAAGATAAACAATTGCCAATACCTCAAAACTTTATTCACCAAGGGAAATCAGGATTATAGTAAAACCACAGAAAACTGTTACAAAATATTCAACAAATTTAAGTGTGATTCCATTGTAGGGGGGGGAGGAACCACTCTATTTCTGTACCAAAGTCTCAGTGCTTTTCCTACAAGGATGTCAGATTTTAGCCAAAATCTTTGTACATTTCTGTTTTCATTTATACCAGCTTGAAAAACGAATCTAGCCTCACTGCTGTATAGTAGCCTGAAGCATAAGTATAACAGTCCTCTCCTCTGGAAAATTCTTTAACATAATTAAGAATGGAAAGTTTCTAAACACAACACTTTGCAAGCAACAGACTTGAGACAAAAATCAGACAGAGGAGTTGAAACCTCCTGTTCAACACTCTTAGTTTTTTTTTTTTTTTTTTTTTTTTGCCAGGGTGGTGTTTTGTTTTCCCAGGAAGAAATAAATCATGTTTCTCATTCCTTTCCAATCTAAACTTACACTGGCCATGACGGTGGCCACTAACCACATGTGGCTACAGAGCACTTAAAATGTGGCTAGTCCCAATTGAGGTGTGTTCCAAGTATGGCATGAACACCAGATTTTGAAGATTTAGTACCAATGGGGAAGAAACAACAATGTAACTCATGAATATTTTTATATCACATGTTGAAATTAAGAATATTTTAGATATACTGGGTTAAATAAAGTTCATTATTAAAATTAATTTTCCCCATTTCATGTTATAGTTTAACCATAGCTCCTGGAAAAATTGTGGCTCACATTCAGTTGCTTTGCTGTTGGCCAGTTCTGTGTACGCAATGAGAAACCTAGAGAAACCTAACACACTGGCATCACAGTTTTGGTTCTTCATCTCCTAGGATGCAAATTTGCCAGGCATGCCGTTTATTTTTTAAAGTTCAATGATTGATTTTTTTCGTAATCTCTATACCCCACGTGGGGCTTGAGCCCACAAGCCCGAGATCAAGAGTCACATACTCTTCAGACTGAGCCAGCGAGGCATCCCCAAGCATGCATTTTTAAGTAAGGTGTTGAATTAAATACTGAAAACCCTCTGAAGTTACATGAAAAATATTAGCCTTCACATCGTTCACCCTGATACCAAATAGTATTTTTAGGTATTTTGCTTCTCACACTGGTCAATTATTTAGAATAAAAATATATTCCACTCCCCACCCCGAATCTGATTTCATTCTGACACCCCAGGGAACCTAACCATCAGTTTTTGTTTCCCACAACAAAGCTCAGTGCTGATGACTATTCTTTAGATTCACATGGAATCTTTAGTCAAATCAAATACTCTCTCCAAAATGCCCAATAGCATGTTCTCCGGCTGCACACCTCTATGACAAGCCATACAGTGTCTACACCAGCGTGTCCAACAGGACTTCCTGTGGTGACAAATGAGTATCTGCATTATCCAAAATGGAGGCTGCTAGCCACATGTGGCTGGTCCGACTAAAGAATTCCATTTCTAGTTTTCTTCTATTTCAGTTAAATTTAAATAAGCACATGTGGCTAGAGTAGACCCTATTGGACAGTCTACTATGTTGGACAGATTTATACTGATACACTTTGAAGTTCAAGCCCACAGAGACCCAGAACAAAAGACAAGATCCCTCTATTATTTCTCTCCCTCTCCCTCTGCCCTCCCCCTGCTTGCGTGTTCTCTCTGATCTAAAATAAATAAATCAAAAAATAAAATAAAATAAAATAAAATAAAATAAAATAAAATAAAATAAAATAAAATAAATAAATCTTAAAAACAAAACAAAACACCAAAGAACAAGATCCTCTGACAGGCTCTTATCAAGCTGGCAGGCCACACAAGAGCAGGCAGGTAGGCGAACAAGGATAGCACCCAAGAGTTTTTCCATCTGTGAGCATTGAAGCCTGTCCCTGCTCTCTCAGCTTCTGTGGCACAGTGTCTGAAAAGAACACTTTCCTTCATTTGCAAAGATGCTCAAAAGAAAACGTTTTATCCATGGAGTGAAGCAAAAGACTCTGCCTTCTGAGTAACAGGGCTCTCATTCAATCATTCTTTTATTTTTTTTTTCATATAAATATTGAGGGTCTGTAAAATAAATACATATTGAGGGTCTACTGGATGCCAGGCAGAATTCTAACCACTGGAAATATTATAGCACACAAGGGAGGCAGAGCCCTGACTCTCATGGAGCTCACATTCTTGTAGAGGACATCCAATTATTTCAGATAATAATAAATGTTATGAATAGTTTTTCAAACCAGCATAAATGAAAATGAAAGTCTAAGATGACTTTGGCTCTAAACAGGGTAATTTAAAGACTTACTATAACTCAAAGTAAGGTTTACACTAAACCAGTGGGAGTGTTTGAAAAAGAGAACAAAGAATTTACAAGCATGTAACATCGATCTTTAAAACTATCCACTGGAGGGAATTTGTAGGGGTCAAAGTAAATTAGATGTGGCTTTCTGGAGGAAAGAATACTCATTAAGCTAGGAGAAACTAAGTCTGCACAATGTGATGGCCAGATTCAAATTAGGTGGCTCAATGAGCAAGGCAAGAAGCAAAACACAAAAACAGATGTAATTACACAACAGACTTCTACTCACAGAGGTTCCAGACAATTTGAATTAAGTTTGCATTAATATTCACATTCAAGTGTTAAGAATATGGAATGCATGCATCAAACCAAGGACATGAAGTCATAGACATTAATAGGTCATGTAATTTTAAAAAAGCCATTTAATATTTAAATGAGATGAACTCTAAGAAATTGGGAGCCATACCTAATAGATAGGGATACCCTGGGGTCCATCTAAATTCCTTTCAAATCTCTATTTGGCAGGGGAACGGTTTCAAAAAGTGTTTCAAGAGGAGTCAGGATTCTACTCAGTAGAAACATCAAATGTTACAAATTGACCACATGTATCTATCTCCCCAGTGATCTCAAAAGATGCACAGACCATATGGGTGCACAGCAAACTCTACCACATGACTCTGGGCTGGGATGGAGCTCAACAGACCATAGGGGGTTCTCTCCAAGGGGGCTACAGTGAAACTGCCATGCTCACTGTTTCAATGCACAGGAGTGAGAAAGGTCTTTGGTTGCACCTAGATCATTTGTAAATCTGGAGTTTCACAGTATGAACCTTCTTTGTTGTTGTGTGACTTGTTATTTTTATGTTTACTTATGTTGACTTGTGGTCTTTATCTATCTTGTGTGTAACTGGTTGTCATTAATTTCAGATTCCAGGGAGAGGAGAAAGACCTGATGCCACACAAGTGCCGTCTGTGGTTTGGATAAAAGACTAGCCCCAAGGACAAGAGGCAGACCAGCGCAAGGTGCCCCGGTGGCATGCTATACCTTGCACACCTCTTGCACCTGTCCAGCTCTTCTTCACTCTGTTCACTTTTGTTCGCTGTTCTTAGAATTTTACCTGGACACTAAGTATTTATAAAGTCCCCCTAATAGCCACAAAAGCATTGTATGAACGTCAGGTCTCGAAAAACCACCTTTAGTATTTAAACACCAGGAGCTGTCTTTCATTAACCTGAGGGTTTTTTTGTTTTGTTTTAAGGATCAAATTTGTGGTACCAAAGTGAAGTTCTCATTTGCCAAGTATAAAATGACTCCCCGCCCAAACCGGCCTGTGCTTGTTGAAATGCACTCAAAATCCATAAGCAGCGCCCAGAAATCTTTCAGTGATTATATTTTTAATGATTTCCCAGAGTAAGTAGCTGCTGTTTACAGCTGCAGTGTGGGTGTTAAGCAGTGTTCCCTGGGGGACAACTAAAAGAACCCTAGGCTGAATGTGGGAAAATTTAAACATTTTGATACACTCTTAGCTCTATTTTCCTACCTTGACAACTACATGGAGGGGTGGTATGTGACATGTGAAAACATGGGGTGAAGCAAGCTTGGGACTCCCTTGAAAGAAAACACATCAGTGTTTCCATCAGTGGGAATATCACCTCCTACCTCAAAATCCATCGGATGAAACATATTTTTGATGATGACAACTCGCTCATGGCGCATTCGAGATGGGCCAGCTCTTCTCTCAGGTCTCCAGTCCAACTGCCTAATGCAATAGAGCAGGAACAAGATACTGAATTTTGTTTCATACTTGCAGGACAGAAAAAAAGGAGTTGTTACAATCAACCTTTATTTGAGTATATAGTGATGCTAATTATTCGATTCTAAAATAACAATATGTATTTCTGGAGAACTTTCGGAAGTAAAACTAATGGGCAGGTGAAAGATGGACCCAGTGTCTGAAATCCCCAGAATGTATCTTTTTTCAGGGCTGCTGTCTGGTTACAAATGTTCCAGTAAGATTCCTGTAAAGAGCCAATTATTTAATATTTATGACTATCTGGTATCTACGCCTACACTTTGAGGGCAAAAAATACATTCTACTTGTATTGGTTTTGAGGCATTTTATGATTATAAGGACCAAACTACATTGAAATATGTAAAACTACTGTTACATAACCAAAAATTTTATTGCTAGGTGTTTATAAAATTGGTAGGTATCTAGCCTATTCCTGTAAAAACTATAGGATATCACAACTCAACTCCTTTATCAGCACTGTTATCATTAAGTTGAGTGCAGTGTTAGAAGTGTTATTAGAACTCACTGTGATAGAAGAAAATACTTATCATTTCAGCCAACTTCTTAAAACCAGCATACTTCAAAAAACCCATTGACATGAATGGATTAGTAGACATTTGATGATGTTTACTGTACACACCGTGTACAACCCTATCAAATACAGTCATAAAAGCTGCTGTTTCTAACTCCTACTGATGAGCCTACACAGACGCCTTAGCTCCTGGCGTAGCTGATGTCAATTCACATTAGAAATGAACTAATGGCTCTGGTAAACAAGCTTCAACTATTTTATTTAACTTCATGTTCAACTTCTTCCAGAGATGGCCCTCTCATCTCATTGAAGCCCGGTTTATATTACAAATTAACACTCCAGGAAATAGACATGCTGCCACTGCCAGATCATCCTGCAGTAGAGATGACTGAAGGTTTCTGATGATCTAATGAAATTCTTTGAAAATAACTTCTGCATACATTTGATGGAACACAACTAAGGAGCTACACCCAAAACATAGTCTAGGATATGTAAATGAAATCATTCAAAAAGCGAAAATCAACACAAACTTCTGTTGCAGAGACAGCTTTTTCTTGTAGTCTTTGCACTTCTTCTTCTTCTTTGAGGCATCATACTCTCCCTTCAGTTGAAACTTGGCCACTTCGACATGCAATTTGTAGCCTCTAATTTCATCTTCGTCCAGAAGCTTTAACGCGAGATCCACAGATTCCCTCTTTATAAAAAGGTAAAATGAGATAGAATTTCCATGCTGAAATGAAACTTGGGGAGGTTTTTTAGGCAAACGATGACTATATGGACAATAAAGATTTCATCACAACTACCTCCTTTGAGATAAAGAACTCTAGGCTGCCTTATCAGGAAACCTGCACTCTAGAAACAGCTGTCCTCAACCAGTTTTGTGAACTTGGGCAAGTTATTCAATTTCTTCATCTGTAAAATGGGAAGAAAAATGCCTTCTTTGCAGGGTTCTTGACAAAATCAAATGAAAGAACGCACATAAAGGATAGGGACTGGCATATAGAAGGTACTTAAACTGCATTATTATTGGAATAAGAGTATTACCTCTTGGGAGTCTCAATTTCTCAATGAGGCAAATGGACTTGTGTGACTTTTAAGGTACAGTTTTATTTATTTATTTATTTTTAAAAATGTATTTATTTATTTATTCATGAGAGACACACACAGAGGCAGAGACATAGGCAGAGGGAGAAGCAGGCTTCATGTAGGGAGCCCAATGCGGGACTTGATCCTGGGACTCTGGGACCCCGCCCTGAGCTGAAGGCAGACACTCAACTACTGAGCCACCCAGGCATCCCTACGGTACAGTTTTAAAATTCTCAAGTACTACTACTTAAAAGACTACATGACTCAAGGAACTGGGAATAACATAGCCAGCCTTTAATTTTTTTATTCACCAATTAAAATGTAGGTCTGTGATATTAAACAAAGATGATTATATGATGGCTAGTACATTAAGTACATTTGTGGATTCTGGGTTCTACACAAAGGGGGCAGTTGTCAGACCTATGCAGACCTGAGGAAAACACAAAAAAATACCTGAATTCAGCTGCATAATCAAATATGGATCTTAGAACAATTACATATTTTTAAAAGATTTATTTATTTTAAAGGGAGAGAGAAAGAGCACTCAGGAGTGTGTGTTGGGGGAAGTGGCAGAGGAAGAGGGAGAGGGAGGACTCCATACTGAGTGCAGTGCCCGATGAGGGGCTTGATCCCAGGACCCTGAGATCATGACCTGAGCCAAAACCAAGGGTCACATGCCAACTGACTGAGCCACCCAGGTGCCCCTTAATTATATTTTTTTGGAACTTAATTTACTGGCTGGCCAATCTTGTTCTTTTTATAAAGTTACTCAGAACTCCATTTTTCTTTTGGAAAAAATAGAAAATCGAATCAAACTCCCTAAGAATCTGTTCACAGATTAATAACCCTTTAATAACTAGTAAAACTCTCAAAATCTCCTTGTATTTGAAAATTAATAACTACCTATAATGACCATACCCACATGTAACTCCATTATGTTCAAGAACCAGATTCAAAACGTGTCTTCCCAAGAGCTGTCGGCTTAACCCTACCCCTTCCTGATTTCAATGAAATGCTGTACACTCACAACACACCTGTGGTATTAATACTGTTGTTTAATCATTTTGATATTGTTTTTTAAAAGGATTTATTCATTTGAGAGAGCACACACGAGAGAGAGAGAGAGAGAGAAAGAAAGAGAGAGAGAACAGATGGGGAGGAGGGACAGAGGGAGAGGGAGAAGCAGACTCCCCACTGAGCAGGGAGCCTGACGTGGGGCTCAATCCCAGGAGATTGTGACCCAAACCGACAGCAGATGCTTAACCGACTGAGCCACCCATGTGCCCCTGATTTTACTTTGTAATTATTTTCACCTTCCATGACATAGGTACATGTCATTGTTGTGCATATTTCTTCTGTATTCTGCAGTAATGCATAAAACATGCTTCTAAGGTGAGAGACGTTCTAGAAATGATGACTGCCTTTGACACTGAGCTTTCCCTGTGCAATTTATGGTACCATGAATACGTAGTTTTGCAAATTTCTATTAATACCACTCTCTCTTCTCTTGCATTCAAAATACATTTCAAAGCAGTAAGCATAGCTATCATTACATTTATGGTCTAACTCAGCACTCAGAAAACTTTTGTAAATGGACAGTTAAAAAAAAAAGTAAAGGGACAGTTAGTAAATATTTTAGGCTTTAAAAAAAAATATTTGGGATCCCTGGGTGGCTCAGCAGTTTAGCGCCTGCCTTTGGCCCAGGGCGCAATCCTGGAGTCCCAGGATCGAGTCCCACGTCAGGCTCCTGGCATGGAGCCTGCTTCTCCCTCCTCCTGTGTCTCTGCCTCTTTCTCTCTCTCTATCATAAATAAATAAATAAATCTTTAAAAAATGAAATAAAATAAATATTTTAGGCTTTGTGGGACACGTGGTGTGTGCTGCAGCCACTCAACTCCACTGCTGAAACACAAAAGCAGCCATAAACAAATGAGTAAATGAATGAATGAATGTGGCCACGTTCAGTAAAAGTTTACTTACAAAAATAGGCAGTGGGCTGGAGTTTGCCAAACCCTGGTCTAATTCATTCCAGTGGGCAAATAAAATGTTACTGGCTTTCTTTTCTTTGTGGATTTTTAAAATGTGTTCTGAGTTGATACATGCATATAGTCCTAAAGTATATATTCTTTGCAGTGAGAATTCTTTTAAGACAAAAGCAGCACTTCAGTCACATAACTTACATAATACCTTGACCTGATAACATATTTTCCTAGAACAAGTAAATAACCTCATCAATGCGATACACACAGGCACAATCTGAAATTTCAGTTTTCTTCACATCCTGTTTTGAATAGTTCTCAGTCTTAGTTATCATCTATACAAAATTATAGCCCTGGTTCCTGAGTTAAAAATGGAAATACAAGAAACTTATTTGACCACATAACTAACCTTCAAATAACAGCAAAGACCATCTCCTTTAAGATTTCCTTGATTATCTTTGTAAAGTTTGACCTTAAATTCTTCTGTTTGAGGATCTCTCATAATGATGCCAAACTTGGACATGAGCTGTATAAATTCATCCACTGTAATGTCTGGAGGCAAACCTGGAACATTAGGGAAAAAAACTATAAAGGCACATACAGTAACAGTGAGGGTTACTTAAACATTCTACCAATTAGAAATCTGCAACTCAGATTAACATAATTTTGATTTTCTAAATGTATGTAAAAAATCTCACATCTATAGAACTGAGGAAATTTCACATTTTAATGTATTCAAATATACATTAAAATCATATTTGCTTAAGTCTTGTATCACTGTAGGGGCAAGCTGCCATAAGTTACCTAAAGCAGACAAAAAGGATATTATACAAAGTTACACACTCTTAATTTTTCTTAGTTTTTTTTAATAAACAAAAAACATTTTCCTTACAAATGTAAATAGACTCCAAAGAAGCTGAAAAGTAAAAATCATATGTTCTCTACTCTAAACTTGTTTAAAAGAGGAAGGGGGGGATGGTTCCTGGATGGCTCAGTTGGTAGAACATGTACTCTTGAGTTCAGGGTCATGAGTTCAATCCCTACGCTGGATATAGAACCTACTTAAAACAAACAAACATAAGAGTATACATACCAGACACATATACATTTGTATTTCTGTCTTCTTCAACATGAAACCATCCTAAAAATCAAAATGAAAAAAAAAAAAACACATACGAGGAGAGTTAAGAGTCATATTATGAAATCTTGACAATGTAGGAGTTTCTTGAAACTTCCAGGACTTTTTTTTTTACCCTTAGAACAAGAGAAACTAACCCAAATCACTGTCTAGATTTCAAAGTACTTGAATCTTTTGACACATAATTAGTTTCAGAGACTCGTCTGAAAAAGGATGACTAGTGGGACACCTGGGTGGCTCAGCAGTTGAGCACCTGCCTTTGGCTCAGGATGTAATCCTGGGGTCCCAGGATCGAGTCCCACACTGGGCTCCCTACATGGAGCGTGCTTCTCCCTCTGCCTATGTCTCTGAACTCCTCTCTCTGTCTCTCATGAATAAATAAATAAAATCTTTAAAAAAATGAAAAAGGATGGCTAGTTATGTTAGATATTTATGATTCTGATACTACCTTAAAAAAACTCATCCTTGCACTGACTTTGGGCCTGCATGCATAAATTGCTTCTGACTTCAATCTACTGTGTTGGATATGGCCAAGCTGAGGCAATACTGCCTTGAGTTCAATTTAATTAAACTCAAAAAATATCAGAAAATTACCTTAAAAAACAGAATTTCTGATGATCCCCTAATAACAGCTCTATTTTACAAAGGAAGAAACTGAGGTACAGAATTGAAATAGCCTCCCCAATGCCCACAAGTCAGTGTGCAAGCCAATGGATAAATCTAAATAATAATAATAAAAAAACCCTTCATCTTATGATTCCTTCAAGACTATTATAATTCTTCAAATAGTAATCATATATACACATGCTAACATTTAACATTTTTATGTTCATATTTTGCAAGCTAAATCCACTTGCCTGGTTCAGCCTTTCTCTTTTCTCCCCTCTTTTTGGGATCATTGGGTTCAGGGGTTTTTCTTTGTGGCGGTTCTTCTGCAGTCCTAGCACTGACTTCTTGCACATTTGCAGTAGAGCTAGATGCCCCCTCATTAGAAAAGCCATAATTGGCCTGATATGTAGCAATGAAATCTTCAGTGATCTAAACAAAAAATTCAGCACACACACATATAGAAATTTGAAAATGACTTCTTCCCATAAAAAGTGTACATTGTGATAAATTTCTGCATATTTGGTTATACAACCGAACACAGAAATGTTTCTACAGATAATGGCTGTAGTAAATAAAGTGTAAATGCAAGAATAGTCATGTTATACAGAAAATGTGCATAAAATGACAAAAAAAATAAGATGGGTATTTGGATTATCAACACAAAACTCTTAAGGAAATTATTGGCACTGTAAGTGGTGTTGGCGCATTTTCTAGTTGATTCATTTATAAATCACTACCCCTCTACAGTCTACTTGAGTAAGGCTACAAGTACATACAATAAAGGAAGTACCAGATAACAATATAACAAAAACCAACAGTAAATAACCTAACAACAGAATCAATTTTTCTTTTGCTACAGAGATACACAAAAGTATACACGCATTAAATATTTGAGTGTCTGTATGCAGAGAACACACAAGATAAAACTGATTTAGTATATAGAGAATAGAACTAACGATTGTAAAACTAAATGCTTATTTTCACTCTCTCACTAATTAAATGACACAATCTTTTAGTGTCAGAACAAACTAAGAACAAATTCAACTCACATCCATCTATCCTCCTGGCTTTTAGGGGAAAAAAAGCCCAGTTGCACAATGAAAGAAATAGGAGTCTGCCTTCATTCTGGTCAATGTTACGCACATACAGGAGTGGGGAATATTTAAAACTCAAAGTTTCAAGAGGTATGGGTTTCAATAACATAAAAAGATAAGAGTCACAAATGAATCCATTATCAGACTATTGTTAAAAGTCCTCAGGAAACCAAATCTGCTCTGGAGCTGGGATGACCAGAACCAGCAAAATAATAAATGTAACAATGTAAAGGGAATGAAGTATACAAAAACAAAAAGGAAAATAAAAAAATTGAAACAAATAATTTTAAGAATAACAGTCAAACTACACAATGGAGACATGGCTTATATTACCAGCTTGCAAGTTGATTGCTACTGGTATATTTTCCCACCCACATGAGACTTTGATTAACAGGGTACTTTTGCTGAAAAGTTTGCAGAACCAAGTTAACACCGGTTACATTACTTACAACCTGGAATAAAATACTTAACAATTTCCAAGCACTCTACACAAATATACACAGATATCTTCTATCCATATTCCGTGCCTGTGGTTGTATGGTTCGAACACACATGCCTAGGGACAAAATCTGATAGGAAAGAGAGGTGCAGATCAAGTTCAATCTATAAAGGGATATAAATGGCTATTTTTTTTTCAAAACCAAGAAGCTGCATTTTGCACAAAGTACACAAGCTAAGCAAACATCAGAATTCCTAGGGTATATGAGGTTGGCTATCCAAGAGACCCACAGCTACTAAATTTGCTCTCGGTGTTTTTCCTCTTTGCAATAAAAAGCAGTAACCAATGCAATAACCAACCATGACCTTCACAGACAAAATTAATAAGGCATAGAAGAGATTTAAGAATTAAATTACATTCGAGACATCTCGGTAAAGATCTACGTTTCTCTAACATCGGTTCGGCAACAGAAACAACAAAAAGAAACGTCACTATCCATGGGGCCCTAACTCAAGACCTCAGCAAAGAAAAACGGAAAAGGGGCGCCCCGCGAGGCTGGCCAGGCGGGCCCGCTCTGCAGTGCCGCCCGTGCCACCGTCGTACCTTGGGGAACCAAGCCTTCTTGTCCAGGTCCCACTCGTACGGGGTGTCAGCCGGCTGCTGCCCGAAAGAATCGGGTTCTCCACTGGGATCTTTCTGGGTGTCGCCGTCCTTGGCGTCGCCGTACAATTCTTGCATTCGCAACTGCTCATCAAACTCGTCGTTCCCATCCAAGTTGTTGCCGCTCATGTTGCCGACTTAGGCAAGGGACAGGGTCCGCGCGAGCAAAGAGGCCGAGATGCAGCCGGAGGCTATAGAGAAAGGGAGGTCAGTCGCACTGGGCCCGCGTCCCGCCGCCCCCCGGCACGCCTCCCCGCGGCGCCCCAGCAGCCCCCGGGAGGTCGGGGCCGACCGGCGCCCGCGCCGCCCCCTGCTCCGCCCGCTCTCCCACCGCGCGCGCGCGCGCGCGCCGCAGGCTGCAGCCCCTGCCGCGCCGCCGCCCACCTGGCTCGCTCCACCGGGCCTCGGCGCCGCGGCTCGACCCAGGGCGTGGCGGGAGCGCGCACGCGCGCCGCCGCCGCCCCCGCCGCCGACCGGGTCGGAGTCGCCTGCAGCCCCTGCAACCCCCGCGGCTCCCGCGGCTCCCGCGGCCCCCGTGGCCCTCGCGGCAACGTCAAGAGGTTGCCGGAAAACTGAGGCCCGCTCAGGCTGACGCAGTCGCCATTGTTGGCACGTCGAGACGTCGCGGGTCGCGCCGACACGCCTCCAGTGGCGTCAATAAGCGCCGACGCGGGCGGGCAGTGCTGGACCCTAGGGGCGGGGCGTCTTGCGGGGAGCGCTGCTAATCGCCCGCCGCTGCCCACCCGGGCCTCCTGGGCGGGGCGGGGCGGGGCGGGGTGGGGGCGCGGGGGCCGCTGCGCTTAGGGACCTCGGGCTCGGTGGAGGCCGCGGTGGGCGGCAGCCGGAGGCGTGGGAATGTTCCCACTCGGCGCCCGCCATCTTGGGGGAGTGGATGGGGCGGGCGGGACGGATTTGTGTTCCTGAGAAAAAGACAGGCCTCCTTCCCCCGTTCCGCTTGGGAAACGCGACTTTGGCTTATTTCTTTATGATTTCCCTAGGATGGGCGCCGGCTCTTGTTCAGCTTCTTGGCCTAAGCTCCCAGCCCAGGGTGTGGTGTCTAGTGCGTATTGAATGAGCGAGTGAGCAAATGAATGAATGAATGAATGAACGAACGAACGGGGTGGGGACCAACCTTCTTTTCCCAGCCTGAGGCCCCTCCTTTATCTCTGGTACTTTCTCAGGCTGAAGATCGACTCTGGAAAGGCGGAGGGGGAGAGGGGGGAGCAGTAGTTTTCTGCCTCTTGTACGCCACGATTCAGAGGTGCTCAAGCTCCAAACCTGAAACTTAAAACATCCAAGTATAAGCACCAGCTTTACTGGCCCAGCAACTTCGGGTTTTTTGTCTTTCTTTTAGAAAAGTACAGAATATTTTCCCTCTACACAGCTTTTTATCAAATTACATATTTATCGTAGAAAATAAAAAGGTCTGTATTTTTTTTTAATCGGGCAGATATTTATTGAGCAACCAAATGCCAGGGACTGTGCTAGGCTCTGGCGAGCCAGCAGCCAACAACACAGGCACAGCTCAAGGGAGACGTACTTGTTTATGTAGATGATTCTATCAACATTTGTTGTAGTAAAAACAACAGTTTAAAAGGGTTTTTAAAAATCCCTTTAAAAAATAACAATGATAAACTTCTTATGTACAAACGTAAAATTTTATAAACCAGACGTGAGGGTAAAAAGCTTACCAGAAGAAATTAGTTCTGCTATCCCAGTGATCTTTTACTTCTAAATATAGCAGTTGCGTATGGGCTCTAGAAAATCTTAACTCCCCAAATACCGACTGTGAGAATATGGTTTCAACCCTTAAAGCGATTTTTAAATAGTAGCTTGGGTTTGAGTTGTTTTTTTTTTTTAAGTACATTTCTTTTTCATGAAGTTCTTGTTCTGTTCCAGACTACAGGAGAACTGAACTTGCATGCTTTTTTATATATATAATATAGATAACATGAGTTTTATTAGGCTCACTTATTTAAGCATTGCTAAGTATTTCTTCCTGGATCCCAAAATAGTGTACAGCTGTTTTCAGCAATGTGTTATTGGGCTCCCATTTCATTCCTGAGTGAGTTCACAGCATAGGTGATAATATGTTACACAGCCCTACTACTGCTCGTGACCCTCTGAATGCCTGCTGTATCCACAGGCCCCTCTGAACAGGTGGCCAAAAAAATTCCTTATGCGTAGGTCCCATGTGACCCAGCCACTGTGGCCCACAGGCTGCCCAGAGGCCTGTGAGGTGACCTGATAGGGTAGCCCTGCATCCTAGACTGAATTTGGCTATATGAGCCAATAAACTGCCTTGTCTAGAGACTGGAATGAGTATGGAATGGGCAGGGACATGGTCAGAGTAGCACAGAGGCAGGGAGGCCCACATAGGCAACCTAATAAGCAGAACAGAGGTCTGCTGTGAAGAAGTTCCCCAGAGGTGAGAAGAGAAGCTGAGGAAGGGACAGAGGGTCACTGAGTCACCATAATAATGGAGCAGTGGAGTTGGGAGCTAAGCACATTTGTGCCTACAGTGGCATTCTGTTTGGCCATGAGACCTGACTATTGTTTTTGCTTTAACAATGCTATTGTCTCTATGAGGCCTGGTTCCTGTGTGTTATCTCCCTGTGTACTCCCTGGTAACTGAGGTAGTCTGTAAGCCTCTCTGTAATCTTTTTCAAGATTTTTTGCAAGTTACAGAAACACTCAAGGTAACAAGCAAAACAAAACAACCTATATATTTCTTACAATGATGAAGATAGCACCTGAAATTCCAGGATTGAAATGTAGATGGGTCTCATGAGGGGCTACTGGACCCAGGAAGCCAAACCAGTTCTCAGGACCTGGAAAGCCAGCTTCTCTGAATATCTTCATCTTTCTCTCTTTGACCTGTGTTAGGGCACTGTGTTATGGCCCTAATAGGCCATGGCCTTCTTGGTGGATAAAAAAAATACATTCACTTGTAAAAGCAGAGACTCCTTGGCCAAAGAAGTCTCCTGCCTGGGTTAGGAACACTGGAGAATTACTGAACTATACCAACTAGATTTTTTTAAAGGGCCTATTCAAGTTCATTCTGTTGCCACTTCCTGTAATCTCAAGGTTTAGTGGAAACAAAAGTAACTCCTTTTACAAAGTTACAAAAGAGTGATGGATCCCTGACCTCAGAGGTTTGAAACTACAGAAAGTCTTTAACCTCAAACTTGCTACTTTCAGTGGATATGCCAGTGTTAAATGTTTGCCAGCACTTTCAGCTTCAATGACAAAGACTCACCCATTGCACATTTTGGGAATACCTGAGTTTGTGACTTTGTTTTCCTGTTTTGTTACATAGTATTATGGTCCCGTATCCTAAGATGGGTTGGGGCAGACCCTGAGCAAAATTGGGACATATACAGAATTTGTTTTCCATGTACCAACCTTTTGCCCATTTAGGACCCTCTGCAAAGAAACAAAATCTAGCATAATAACATCTCTGGCACCACAGTAGGCAGTGTGAAAGCAATTGTGGACATTGGGGTCTACTTAGGTAGGTTAGGACCATTTGTTAAAAAAAAAAAAGAGAGAGACCACCCCCTCTAAAAACAAAATCAAAACAAAGCCATAGATTTTAATCCCAATTCCCCAACTCTGGATGGGGGGGCTGATGCCCTATAAAACCATTTAGGGAATTATTATTTTTTTTTTAATTTTTATTTATTTATGATAGTCACACAGAGAGAGAGAGAGAGAGAGAGAGAGGCAGGCAGAGGGACATAGGCATAGGCAGAGGGAGAAGCAGGCTCCATGCACCGGGAGCCCGACGTGGGATTCGATCCCGGGTCTCCAGAATCGCGCCCTGGGCCAAAGGCAGGCGCCAAACCGCTGCGCCACCCAGGGATCCCTAGGGAATTATTTTATATCAGAACCCCAAGTCGCCTACAGATTGCTAAGAGGGAAGAAAATGAAAGTTCTTTGAGTTCTAGTTTTATCAACTGCTAAACAGCTTTCTTGGCTTTTGTTATCTGGTACTTTTATCTATTTCTAAAATGCTATGTTTAGGAAAGTAAAGATGTAGTTTTTACTTAGAGTGAGGAAACAGTAAAATATCCGGGAGATTTATGACTTGAAAATAACTTAGGGGCGCCTAGGTGGCTGGCTCTTGAGTTTGGCTCAAGTCATGATCACTGGATCCTGGAATGGAGCCCTGCATCAGGCTCCAAGTTCAGTGGGCCATCTGCTTGACATTCTCTCTCCCTCTGGCCCTCCCTACCCACCCCCCACCCGCTAGCATGTGTGTGCGTGCTCTCTCCCTCTCTCTTTCTCAAATAAATAAATCTTGGTTTTTTTTTTTTAAAAGGACTTAAATGTTATTAAAATGGGTTCTCAGTTATATTCTGTTATAACTATTGTTTCTAGAATATAAAGTTACACAAAGTCATTTAAAGTTTTATTTCATGTTTGTTTCCCACCACTTATTACAATGTCCAACCTAATACTAATACAGTATTGGCACCCCCACTTTCAGTAAAACAATTTTACAGAAATGTAAAGTTCAGTGTTAATATATATCCCCTTTTTGAGCCACATCATTAGCGAAAATTCACAACTACACAAGCCATTTAAGGAAAGCTCAAAATTGCCAAAGCATACTCCAAAATCGAGTTTTTGGAAATACAAATATAACTATAGTACCAAACTTTAATTTGCCCCAAGAAAACATTTTCTAAGACCACAAACCTATATTTGACACATCAATTGACAAAAGTTTGTCTGAAATAACAATTATTAAGCTTATAGAGTTAGCAAGTAGGAGCAGAGGATAGAAAATCATAACCTTCCATCTGATTTCCAAGGGCAGAGTAATTAGGTCACACTCTCACAGAACTTAGGCACCCATCAGGTTTAAAGAAGTCAAGCAGGAGGATGACCTGGCAATAATTGCACACCCAGATGTTAGGGATTTCATGTGGTACTTCACCACTTTTTAGAAAGAGGGCACTGCTTACCAGAAAGAAATGAATTCCTTAAAGGAAGAATTTCAGACACTGGCAGTTTCACAGATTTTTTCAATGGAGGTCCTTCTCTGGGGCCTTCAAATGACAATAAATATGACTACTTTGTCTATGAATAAGGCGAGTTCGTCACAGTATTTATTAAAGATAGCTTTGCTCAGTTATCAATCAGTAGTAGTCGTGAGTAGAACTATATTAAGTCAGTGTTGACCCAGTAAGCCAAACACCCTGCCTCAGATCCTTACTCAGAACTTTATACTCGCTGACCCCCAAACATTTCCATTGTAATTGCAGAGCTTTCTTATAATGGAATAGAGATTAATGGAAAAGAGCAGTCAAAAAACCCTGCGAAGGTTTATTTTTTAGGGCTTAATTTCTTAAGAAAACTGCAGAAGAGAAGTTTTATCTCTTTTTGATCCCCTTTTCATATGCAAAGCATAATCTCTAGATTTACACCACATAATAAACGCAAACACAGTTTTACGAAAATCACAGGAGTATAGGAGAAATTAGAAACATGGATGTGATGCGAACAAATAAGATTTTTCAGTGTCATCTTGTTTATTTCACTCTCTCTCCTATTCAACCTCCCATAGGATTCACTGACATACAAACGTGTCTTTCTACACTTAGTGGGGCTTCATTTTATTTAGAAAGCCCAATGACAATGTATGTTGACAAAGAATCATGGTTTGTCTTTTACTTTATAAGAATCTTTCACTCCTAAGATTTCAGCACAATTCACAAACAAAAAAAAATCCTGACACCATACACCTACGCATAGCTCAGAGTCGGATACACATGCTGGGAGGAAAAATACCATTTTTAATTGAAAAGCTAGACTCTGTCATCTTCCTTCTTTACACTACACCCAGTGAACAAGGTCACACTGATTTCAGACACCTGTGAGCTTCCAGGGCCTGGGACCCTTCCCATCACAGCCAGGTTGTTAAGAGGGGTATCGGTGGGAGGAGGGTCCGGCAGCTCTGTCTTGCAACAGAATAACTGAGCTTTAAAATGCTGCTGGAAGGTTTTGCTCAGCCAGTAAAGAGCAAAGGGGTTTACGCAAGAATTGCTGAAAGCCAGAACCCGAGAGAAAATGGTGACAATAAAATGAATGGCAGAGGGGTCCACGTAGGTTTGATAAGAGAATGAGTGGTAGAGATACAAGAGGTGATTCGGCAACCAGCAGAGAGCAAACAGAGCCACCAGCACCAGGACGGTTTTGGCAATTCTCTTCCGGGATTCAATCTAGAAGTGGGGAGGAGGAGAAAAATGACCACAGAAACAATCATTTAGCTGGCAGAGATTTTAAAGAGCCATTCTCTAGATTACATAGAAATTTACGGTTAACAGGCTGCAGTCCCTTTGAGCATGCGTTTGTGAAAGAACTGCTTGCTTGGAAGGTGTGGGAAGGCAGCCTGTGCCTATAGAATACAGCCAGTTAATTGGCATGGTAAACCATGATCTTGGTCTCATTAGTTCTAATACAGAGACTCCCAGCCCTGGTTTTGAGAGACTCTAGGATGTGTCCAATTACCTCAACGGTGTTGTGGAATTCTTGAAATTTTAATTTGATTAGAAATAGAGGCTACACAAAACTGCTTTCTCCACCAGCAGAGGCTGACTAGGTTAGAATGTTCTTACGGGGTTCATGGAAGTGGCCAAGTCGGTACCAAAAATGGTTTATGATCTATAGGAATTCTGACATATAGTGAAGGAATAAAAACCAGTGTGTCAAGAGGCCAATGCAACCATCTCCCTCCTCACCCCAGAAAGATAGAAACCCTCTTGTGTGTGTGTGTGTGTGTGTGTGTGTGTGTGTGTGTGTGTGTTTAATCAAATGGAACATTTTGGCAACATTCTTTTTATCCTGTTCATATTTCTGGAAGGAGGGCACACCTGGCTCTTGCAATGGTCTTAAGCTTCTGTGAGTCTCTGTGTTCTCTGCCACCAGCACTTACTTTATCCCTTGAGCCCTCAGTTTGCTCCTCTGTGTGTAAGTGGTTTGCATTGAATAATGTTAGGGCGTCTTGCCAGTTCTATCATCCCGTGTCTTTCTATCATTCTGTTACACTTTCTAAAACAAAAGATGCTTCCCTTCGTAGTCTCACCTTGGGTGCTGTTCCTCAGTCTTCCACAGGATGAATAATTTTGACTTCTCCCAAACTTCAGCTGTCCCTTTTCTACCAAAAGCAGTCCTACCATGTATTGAATGCTCACTGTGCTCCAGGAACTAGGTTGAGCACTTTATATATATATCACCCAGTCTCCATCTTCATTTTACAGATAAGGAAATAGGCTCAGAGAGGTTAAGTAACTTGCCCAAGATTGCTCAGTTAGTATGTGGTACAGCCAGAATGAAATCCTGGAGCTGACAGACTCCAGAGCCTGTGACCCTAACAAAAATACTGCACTGCTATTGCACTTATTGCTCACAGGTGAAGCAGAAATTTCATTTCTAAATTGATGCATGAGGGGTGCCAGGATGGCTCAGATGGTTAAGCATCTGCCTTCATCTCGGGTCATGATCTCAGGGTCCTGGTATCGAGCCCCACATTGGAGTTCCCAGCTCAGTGGGGAATCTGCTTCTCCTCCTTCTTCCTTTCCCCCTGCTCATTCTCTCTCTCTCTCTCTCTGTATCCCTCTGTCTCAAATGAATAAATCAAGTCTTTAAAATAAATAAATTAATTAATTCATGTATGAGTCCTGATTAATACATACCTGCTTGCGAGCATGGCTCTGTTCCTCAGTAGGTATGTTCAGGGTGCTTTTGTAAAGAGTCCTGGCAATTAGAGAATAATAGACAGAGATAATCGAGAGTGGAATAATATAGAACACTAAGAAACACAGCAGAGAATGTATCTCTTGCATGAGCTTCTCAGAAACAGGATAAGAGGTACACGCTTCAAGTGTCATATTTTTGTCGGGATCTTGTAAAGTATACACATTTGAAAATATAGCCTCAGGTAGAGCAATTAGCATAGACACGATCCAGACGCAGCCAGCTTTGGCACAGGTCTTCAGGATGGCATTGGAGGGCTGCCGCTCCAGTGGCTTCACAACTGCCTTGTATCTAGAAACACACAACCATAGGCAAAAAATCAAAATAAATACCAAAACTATAGAATCTTGGGGTTAGAAATGACCTTAGTGGTCATCCATTTCTGCCTCCTATCCACATATCTATAACCAACAACATCAACCAACTGATATTATTATGATTTCAAATACATTATCCGTCCCAATATTTTATATTTATGCTAATCATCCTTTTCTCCTATTCCCTAATAGGAACTATTTCAGAGTTGCAATTTTAGAATTTTGTGTGTAGACCCTCTATTTAGGACGAATGCATTTTTTTTCAGCATGATTTTTTGGTATGATTGAGAGTAATTCATTACTTGTGTAGAACCTTACATGTTCTAAAAGACTTCCTTTTTGCACAAGTGACTGCTTTTAAACCTAATTCTCCTTCCTTCGTGAGTGAACAGTCGTCAACCTTCCCAGAAAAGATTTCCAAGAGTTTGTGCAGTGAAGAGAAGAGGGTTGATTTCTTCCCTGTTCATAAGGGCTACTTTGTTGCCCAAGCTGATCTGTGGGTAGATTTAGAGCAAGGCAAGGGTGAAACCGGACACCCTTTGCCCGTACAAAGGTGCCTCCTTATGCTAACAAACCTTAAAATCTACAGCCTTTAAGTAAATCTACCCTCAGATAGAATATAAAGCCAGTCAAAGCAAAAATCCATAAAAGACACAGGGAAAGCTTTTCCTCCTCTTAGATTCCAGAATCTGAAGAAGCAATTCCTTCTGGCACTGCTAGGCATTGATTAGTTACAGGCTTCTAGCAGGCTTTTTAAAGCATCACTTTTAACATTTGGAGCCTCAATTTTCTCCCCTGCTTTCACAGTTATTCTACACTAGGAACACAGAAAAACACAGTACGTAGACCGAAAATACCCTAACAGAGCCTGAATACACGGACTGCCAGAGGTTCTCACACGCTCTATCCATAGAGCTCTAAAAGTCAACCGGATTAATTTATTTCTCCGGGAACAAGACTGTCACCGAATGCCTATGGAGAAAACAAATACAATTAAGTGATGACATTACACTGAGTTACCAGGCAGCCGAAAACCTCATCGTTTTTCTGCCACTGGCTAATTTGATGAATTTCAAATAAATTGGATGCGTGCATCTTTTTACCATTCTTCTGTGGACAATAACGTATATGTGGTCAATTTCACACCTATGCTGATGTTTTAATGTTAACAATATTGCACCACTAGGCTGCACTAATGTATAAAGCATGAATTGTTTTTCTTTTACACCTGGAACGGTTTGCCTTACTTACTTAATAAATAAACGGGGAGGGGGGAAACACTGTTCCGTATTCTTTCAAGCAAACAATTATACTTCAAAGAGAATAAATTATTCCTAAAACACACAATTTCAGCCTTTCCTCCGATGCTAACACAGGAATTTTAACATTCTTACACCAACTTTTATTTTCAATGCCCCCCCTCCAATTTTCTAATCTTACATCCACGTTGCAGACTGTAAGAAAAGCAGAATAGTAGCCTGTGAATGCTAAGTACAAGCTTTCCTCTCTCTCTTTTGCCTAATTTTACATCCTGACAAATAAAACTGAGAAAAGAAACCCACCTGTCAGCGCTGAGAATGGTTAATGTGAACACTGATACACCAACAGAAGTGAGCCGGATAAAAGAAAGCACCTTACAGCCAATTCTCCCGAACAGCCATCCTTCTGCAAGGTAGTGGGTTGCATCCACTGGCACACAAGTTAGCAGAAGTAAAAGATCCCCAAAAGCCAAGCTGGTGATGAAAATATTTGGAACTGTTTGCATGGATTTGGTCTTGAAAAAGACTTTGATGAGAATAGCATTTCCAAGGATCCCCACAGAAATGATCACAGCATAAGTGATGTAGATGGCACACAAAGCTTCTATTCCTGGAGAGTTGTCTCCGGTCCGTCCTTTATTTGTGGTATCATTAGGAACGAGAGAGCTTGATGATTCTGTGTCATTTGTGATTGGAATTAAAGTCTCATTAGGTGACTGAGGCTGTCTTTGAGACATTTCTTCTGAAGACTGCCTTTAATATTTCTTCTTCGCAGTTTAAATGTAGTTGATTGTCACGTCTAATGCCTACGTCTAGTAATGAGATGGTAGAACAGAGCAGAATGGCAAGCAAATTCAAGACGCCCGGATCCTCCTTTCCTTCAGTTGTTCTGTGTCTCCCAGCATGCTTGGCTAAATGCTTACCGATCCTGGCATTGAAGGGTGGGAGGTGGAGGAGTTTTATTGGCGTTTCCGTGACACAGGGAGGGGGGTTTGGGAAATGCTCTGCAGTTGCTTGTTCTTCCCCTGTTGGGGAATCTTATCAATAACTAGTTATTATAAAATAACACTTAATGTTTAGTAGAATCACCCTGTTTCCTTGTCTGGCCACGAAAATCTGTATAGGTCTTGTCCGTTTTTTTCCCCAGAACTCATTCATGTCTCTGCAATCAGAAGATGGTCTAATGCATTTTCTTTTACATGATAAATAAGTAAGTGTGTCCCCTGAAGCACAAACTTGAATCCACTTCTCTAGATTTAATATTGGAAAGGCGCTGAAGCAACAAATCATTCACACTTTGACGGGGCTGATGTCACTTCCAAGGAGGAATAATGCAGGTGACCCTAGGCTTATCACCTAGCTCTGACACACAGTAATTCCCCACTCTGTGCACGTTACCGGGGCCATGCTGCAGAAGAGCACAGCAACCTTTTAAGAGACAAGAAAATCCAGGCAAACCACCAGTTGCTTTGTCTCTGAATGTCCTAATCAAGCAGTTTTTTTTTTTTTTTTTTTTTTTTTTTACTATTTGATAGTTTCAATGCCATATGCATTTTTAAAATGCTGTTGAGGGTTTCTCTCCTCATAAATGGTTAAAATGAACATGTTCTGTTCCAAAGCAAAATAATACAGGACCCTGCTCAGAGGTCCTGACACAAAAGGACTTGTAAGGATGAAAGCCATTCGGGGCACCTGGGTGGCTTGGTCAGTTGAGTGTCTGCCTTCAGCTCAGGTCCTGATCTCAGGGTCCTGAGAATGAGCCCCATATTGGGCTCCCTGCTCAGCAGGGAGTCTGCTTCTGCCTCTTCCCATGCCTCTCCCTCTATCTCTCCTCCTGCTCCTGCTCTCTCTCTCAAATAAATAAATATATTTTTTTTAAGGATGAAAGTCATTCTTTTCCAATGAAGGAATGTGGCAGGTGACTCCAGAGAGGACGGGCATGTAGATGATGTTTACATCAAGTGGAGAAAGAAGAAAAGGAAAGCAATCACCTTAGTAGCAGCAAGAAAAGCCCCTTGTTTTTTTTTTTTTTAAGTAGAGGTTTTTTTTAAGCAATGAATTTGTTCTTTTTTTAAAAATTTTTACGATAGTCACACACAGAGAGAGAGAGAGGGGCAGAGACACAGGCAGAGGGAAAAGCAGGCTCCATGCACCGGGAGCCCGATGTGGGATTCGATCCCGGGTCTCCAGGATCACACCCTGGGCCAAAGGCAGGCGCCAAACCGCTGCGCCACCCAGGGAACCTGAAAGGCCCCTTGTTAAGGAGGATGTAGGTATGTGATTTCGTGTGTGTCTGTGGGGTGAGGGATTGCTTGGGACTGGAAGGCCAGCAGTCTGAAGGCATTTAATAATAACCTGCGAAGAACTCCCAAAAATGATGAAATTCAAAGGATGATCTCTCTATGTAGTGAATTTTTAATAAATATGTCCATATCAGAGTTAGTCTGGGAAGTGAAATGAAAAACAGCAAAGTATTTGGCTAGCCAGTGAACAGGAGGAGCAAGCAAGGATTGCTCTTTCTACCTGACAGAGTACGTGCAATAAATTCTACAGGGAAAGTGAATGGGATGAAGTGAATCAATTATCTGGTTAAATTGAGCCCCCCCCCCCAAAATCACACCCATCCCTCCACCCTTTATAAAACTACCCCTACAGCTTGAATTACTCAGCCATAAAACCTTTTTCTGATGGGAATGGGGAGGGGAAGTATTTGGATAAACCCAACTCCCTTAGCTTTTAAGTATACACACACATAATTTCATGCACTGGGCTGGCTCTTTAAGATCATCTCTACAGAAAACAGCTCTATATACAGTTCATATCTTGTTCTCACAAGCCAATGATAAAATCTCTCTGGGATTCCTGTGTGTCATGTAGCAAAGAGCAAACAGTATCTTCCAATTCACACCTCGGCTGATGGCCACACAGCACTGTTTCGTAAGAAACAAACTCTTGCGTATGAGTTCCAAAATTATCTGAATTCCAAAGATCTCAGGGCATGCTTTCATGAGGCTGCAGCCACAAGCGTGCCTTTCTTTTTCCCTGCTCCTCCTGGGCAGAAGATAGTAGTGGTGTTGGGGCACTGCTGGAGCAGTGGTGTTCTTGGATCTCTAGAATTCCAGAATTCCAGAATATTGGAGATGGCAGTGAACTCAGAGATGCTGAAAGCAAATCTATTTTTCTCAGATGCAAAAATGAGGTTCAGAGAGGGCAAGTATCTCATGCAAGGTCACACAAGTACTCAGTAGCAGAGCTGAGGTGAAACGGGTTCTCTTTGAATTCTGAAAGGTTGAAAATCAGTGACAAGAGCAGAGCAACATTTAGTTCCTGACAATGAGCCATATTTGCTCATTTGGCATCAGAGACTCTGTATTTCTGCATGTTCTGTTAACCAAAGGACAAGGGGTTTCCAGACTAGCAAGTAAACGATGATAGATGATTCATGTGCATCTGCCTCTCTATCTACTTACTTTACCTTATAACTCATCCACAAAGCATAGCAGTGCCTAGTTAATTATTCCTAGTTAAAGTTGCAGGGCACTTAGCCTAGAGAGAAGGATGGAATCCTTTGTTGTTCATATTTGGTGCATAAATGGTCAGTATTAGCATCCCAGTTTCTCAAAACCAATGACTCCTTAGAGATTGAGCAATTGTAATATGATCCTAATGTAGCCTTTTAACCAGGTAAGTGTTGGATAGTGAACAAATAAATTGCCAGTTTTCTGAAGTTGGGTCTCCTGATTTGGTCCCTTCAGTTAGTGTTGCTAAAATCTTTTTTAAATCTCCAAGGAGCTGGGCCTCTAAGGGGGCTGCAGAGCACTTTTCTGCCTCTGAGGTGGTGGAGGAAAGGAATGAGAGGGCTGTTGCTGGAGAGAGGTTGTAGATTTGGCATCAACGTTCTCAGTCATCAGTGAATGGTTCCCAAAGTTTGGCTTGTGTCTGAATCACTCCGAAGGCTTATCAAAGCATATTACTGGATCTCACCTCTGGAGTTTTAATTTGGGTAGGTCTGGGGTGGGGCCCCAACATTTGCATTTCTTTATTGTTGTTATTTAAAGGTTTATTTATTTATTCATGAGAGACACACAGAGAGGCAGAGACACAGGCAGAGGGAGAAGCAGGGTCCCCACAGGAAGCCTGATGCAGGACGGGATCCCAGGACCCCAGGATAATGCCCTGAGCCAAAGGCAGATGCTCAACCACTGAGCCACCCAGGTGCCCCTGCTGATTTTTTTTTTTAAATTACTTTTTTTTTTTCAATTTATCTATGATAGTCATACAGAGAGAGAGAGAGAGAGAGGCAGAGACACAGGCAGAGGGAGAAGCAGGCTCCATGCACCGGGAGCCTGACGTGGGATTCGATCCCGGGTCTCCAGGATCGCGCCCTGGGCCAAAGGCAGGCGCCAAACCGCTGCGCCACCCAGGGATCCCGCCCCTGCTGATTTTTTGGTAAGATTTTAAAAATATATTTTATGTATTTATTTATTAATGAGAAACACACACACACAGAGAGAGAGAGAGAGAGAGAGAGAGAGAGAGGCAGAGACACAGGCAGAGGAAGAAGTAGGCTCCATGCAGGGAGCCCGACACGGAACTCGATCCTGGGTCTCCAGGATTATATCCTGGGCTGAAGGCAGTGCTAAACCACTGAGCCACCCAGGCTGCCCTAAGATTTTATTTTTAAGTAATCTCTACACCCAATGTGGGTTGAACTCAAACCCTGAGATCGACTGTCACGCTCTACCACTGAGCCAGCCAGGCACTCCCCCAATTTTTTTAAGTAAGCTCTACACCCAATGTGGGGCTCAAACTCACAACCCCAAGATCAGGAGTTGCATGCTGTACTGACTGAGCCATACAGGAGCCCCAAACATTTGCATTTCTAGCAAGTTCCTAGGGGATACTAATGCTGCTGGTCAGGGACTACATTCTGAGAACCGCTAATGCAGGATAAGAATAATCCAGCTGTTCAAGAGAATCATGGCCTTTCCTGATACTGAGATCAAAGAGATATTTCTGTGGGTCTTCATTAAAGGCAAGGGAATTGTGTGATGTGATGAATACTTCACGAATCTTGCCTATATCTCTCAGTCCCTGGTAAGCCCCATTTCCAAGTCACTCAAGGGGCTTAAGGTGATCTTTCCAACAGGAGAAAGATGAAGTGGTTAAATTTTGTGCCTACTACTCGAACACATTTTGTATATTTGAGAACTGACAAATGAATGAAAAAATCAGAATTATCAATCTATAAGTCTCTAATTACAGAAGTTCCCTTTCAAAAACTAGTCATGCTGGAAAACAGGATGGATTTGTTACTAACTAACTGGGCTAGATCAATTGTGAGAGGAAACAATTTGACTTGTAGGCATATTTGGATCTATGTAATAGTGACTCTTGTTGTCACAGTTCTCTGTTCTCCTTCGCAACTTCTTGCTTCAAATTTCATATTTCATATTAGTTTCATATTTCAAGAGGAAACTGCTATTCAGAATGAACTCAGCAGGGATCCCTGGGTGGCGCAGCGGTTTGGCACCTGCCTTTGGCCCAGGGCGCGATCCTGGAGACCCGGGATCGAATCCCACATCGGGCTCCCAGTGCATGGAGCCTGCTTCTCCCTCTGCCTGTGTCTCTGCCTCTCTCTCTCTCTGTGACTATCATGAATAAATAAATAAAATCTTAAAAAAAAAAAAAAAGAATGAACTCAGCAGAGACCAGACAGAATAAAAACTAACCATGCAATGGTAGGCTCTACAAAGAGTAGAAATTCTAATTAACTCTCTTAAGTGGAATTTTTTGGTTAAAGCTAATTCTTGTCATAATTAAACTTAATGGCTTCCTAAAAGTGGACAGCCGTGTAGGCTGTTCAGATTTAGGTGCTTTTATTGTTGCCCTGATCACTGTACCTAACCACCCACACATGCCCGCTAGTGTATGCTATGGTTTGCATGGAGTTCCACAATTATGATAGATTGAGGCAGTTTGACATCAGATAAAATGTTTAGACTTCCTGAGTACTGAGGTATAAATTATGAAGTAAATGACACTATCTCTTAATGCATTTCTACCTCTCTTCTCAGTAATTCCCCCTTTCCTAAAATTCTCTTGCATACCCCGAATTATATGTCCCGTTCCCACAGGGCTTTGTACCAGCCTCCTACAAATTGATCCCATGGTGCTTCAGATCAATAGAAACCATACACTTACCATGTGGCCCCACAGAGCCACTCTTATGTATCCACCCAAGAGAAATGAACACCTATGTCCACCCAAAAACTTGTATGCAAGGCACATGGAAGCATTATTCACAAAAACAAACTGGAACCAACCTAAATGTCCATCAGTTAGCAATTGGGTAAACAAAATGGGACTTCTGCATATAGTGGAATACTACTCAGCAATAAAAAACAACAAACCGCTTTTTAAATCCAGGTCATTGGTTATCAATTTTACTATTTTTTAAGTGACATACAGACATTAGCATTGTGTGTCTATTTCATTAGCAATATGAATCCCTTTCACAATCTATAATTTGCAGTAGGAATTGTTCCAGATAAGAATAATGACTTGCAAAATTGAAAATCGCGGATTATTAGAGACACAAATTATTTTTTTTAATTGGTGTTCAATTTGCCAACATATAGAATAACACTCAGTGCTCATCCCATCAAGTGCCCCCCTCAGTGCCTGTCACCCAGTCACCCCCACCCTCCGCCTACCTCCCCTTCCACCACCCCTTCCACCACCCCTAGTTCGTTTCCCAGGGTTAGGAGTCTCTCATGTTTGAGACACAAATGATTAAATGCATTTTTGTGATTTCCCTCTCAGTCTCACTGCATGACTGGAATAACTTGAGAAGGCTGGTTTTCCTGTGTATTAACACTAGATTTTTATGAGTTCAGACTGGCCACGGTACATGTTACAACATGGATGAATCTCAAACATATGCAGTGAAAGACACCACATCCTCTGTATGATCCCTTAATATGAAATTTCTAGAAAAGGCCAAACGCTAGTCATGTAAGGCACATCAGTGCTCACCTGGGTTTGGAGGTTGGAGTAAGGGTGACTGCTAAGGAGCACAAGGGAAAAGTTTAGGGATAATGGAAATATTCTGACATGATGTAGTGTGATAATAGTTGCATGACTGTGTAACTTTATTAAAACTCAAACTCTACACTTATAATGGATGAATTCATGGTAGATAAATTATACCTCACCTAAAATAAGCTAAAAAATGAGCAAATAGTAAGGCTAGATGCCTTCAAGAGATAGAGCTGAGGAAGACATTTTTAGCCCCAGGGATGGTGGATTGGGGCAGTCTCACCCATGCTGGGAATGAGTCTGCTCTGCCCACATAGCTGCTGCCCCAGTGGGCATTATCACACTCTGCCCTGCAGCATTCTGCCAGGACTAGTGCTCATACTTTGGGGAGATATGAAGATTAACAGAACTCAGCACTTGTCCTCAAAGAACTTAATGAGAGAGAGAATGTAAGGAAAAAATAAGCAAGAAAACCAAATTTCTCTGGCTCCTACACATACTTGTTCACACAGGATCTTTAGCTTCTTGTGACGTCCCTTACCTCAAGCACTTCTGGCAGCCCCTGAAGATGAGGGTCTTACCTGTAGTTAGGGATTAAGGTTGTGCTAGAGTCAGTGGCCATTGGGACTATCCCAGGCCATTCAATGTTGCTCATGCCTTTGGATCTCAGAAGGCTGTGTTAGCAAGAGGGGGTCAGGATCTCATTCCCTTTGCCACCATGAAAATCCTTCCTAGATACAAATAGGTGCCTGGATAAGACACAGACATGCATCTAGGGAGGCTGGGCTGGGGTGGATTGAGATAATAGCCATCATATTGTACCCCAATTTACTGCTTCCTACTTCAGACTTGGATTTTGTGCCTCATCAGCTCTGTCATGCTTTGTGATTCCCTCCTTCAGGAGGATTTTAAAAAAATATTTATTTATGTATTTTAGAGAGAGTGTGAGCTGGAGGGGCAGAGGGAGAAGGGAAGGGGGAGAGAAAATCTTGAGCAGACTCTGCACTGAGCATGGACACCAATCTGGGGTTCAGTCTTATGACTGTGAGATGACAACCTGAGCTGAAAACCAAGCATCAGTCACTTAACTGACTGCACCACCCAGGCACCTCAGGAGGATTGTTAAAAAAGATTTATTTATTTATTTATTTATTTCAGAGAGAGAGAGCATGAGCTGGAGGGGCAGAGGGAGAGGGAGAGAATCTCAAGCAGACTCCCCATGGAGCACAGAGCCCATGGACCCTGAGATCATGGCATGAGCTGAAATCAAAAGTTGGAAACAAGCAACTGAGCTGACCAGGAGTTTCCCCATAAGGAAGATTTACTCCTCACCACTGTTCCCCCAAGTTACCCTTCTGCCAAGTGTGTCTGAACCCCAGCAAGGGTTGCAACCTTGGCTGAAAATAGAACCCATGTCACAAGTAAGGTAGAAAATAAATTCTATCATGGTTCAAAGGGAAGAGAGATCACATCAAGTTGGGGGAGACTGAAGGATTTCAGTAGATAGAGATAGGGGACAGGAAAGAAGTCGGTAAATAAAAGTAAATAGCAAAGACGTAGGGGTGGGTGCATATGGGGGCATGTTCAGGGAATAAATTGTTCAGTTTGAAGTGTGGATGTGAATAGGGAAGCAAGGTGTAATAAGCCTGGCAAGAGAGGTTGAGGTTAATGTGTGGAAAATAGCTGAATGCTGTGGGCTCAGACTGCACTGAATTCAATGGGCAATAAGTGGTTAATTCAGGCCCCCTCTTCACAATCTCATACTGGAACCCCAGGGGCATTCTCCTAGCTTTTGGTTGGCAAGTTAGGGATACAGCAGCCACACCACACTTATGGCTGAGCTGTGTAGTTGGGCAAATTCAAGTAGGTATCTGGATTATCTTGGCTTCTTTAAAAACATACAAGGCATACCTTGTCCTTCACGAGGAGCACTAAACCATGGTAGGCTGGTTGGAATCATTTTTGAATATCACCTTGACCTGTCCATACCTCATCTTATCTTTTTTTCCCTCATCTTACCTTTGATCACATTATCTCCTTACTTGGTTTTAAAATTGAGTCTTGTTTTGCTTTTCTAGTTCCCCTTTTTTTTGGTCCATTTAGGACATACAGGGCTTGTTGGAGTACAGTGAGGGACTGGAAATGAGGAGCTTCAGAGGCGGTTTCTTTTTTAAAATAGATTTTATTTATTTATTCATGAGAGACACAGAGACATAGGCAGAGGGGGAAGCAGGCTCCTGCAGGGAACCCAATGCAAAACTCCATCCCAGGACCCTGGGATCACGCCCTGAGCCGATGCTCAAGCTTCATTGAGCCACCCTGGAGTCCCTCAAAGGGGGTTTCTAAAGCTACACCAATTTAAAAAGAAGCCTGTTTGCTGGAGCTGATGGTGGAGGAGAGAACCCATATAATTGTGGAGAAATGCGTTCTGGCTGAAATAAAAATAGTCCCTGGGTTCAACTATAAAGAGCAGAATATACACGTTTTTTGTCTTTTTATTTGACCACAACCAGCTTTACACTAGGTGGCTTGATCTGAGGAGGATCAACAGCCACCACGCACTACGATATTCTGGGTGCTATAAAATATGTCATCTCATTTAATCCAGAGACAGCTGTGGGAGGCAGATTATATGCTTTTGCATTTTAGTGGTGAAGAAACTAAGGCTCATAAGGTAAAGAAATTTGCTTAGATCCACACACACATTTTTAAGTGGAAGAGCCAGAATTCAAATCTGGATCCTGCTGGGATGAAGTTCTACTTTCTTTTTATCCATCTACAAGGCCTGACAGAAAAGGAAGAAGCCTAAATATGAGCTGGAAACAAGACAAAAATCAGATGCAAGAAATGGAGGCCGATAACAGTTGGGTCTGTGCTAAAGCATCCCTTTTCTGGGCAGGTACCTGGTACACAGTAGAGGGATAGGTGTGGCTGTTTAAATGGTCTCTAGAATTCTACTTTTTTTTTTTTTAAAGAAGAAGCCATTTCTTTTTTTTAAAATTTTATTTATTTATTCATGAGAGAGAGAGAGAGGCAGAGACACAGGCAGAGGGAGAAGCGGGTTTCATGCAGGGAGCCCGACGTGGGACTTGATCCCCAGTCTCCAGGATCACACCCTGGACTAAAGGTGGCACTAAACCGCGAAGCCACCAGGCTGCCCTAGAATCCTACTTTTTGAGTAGTGACTTGAATGGTCTTCAACAGAGATTCCTTTGGCACTGTCTTGGGAACCCCCTGTTCCCTTATGGGCAGTTTTGACTGGCTGGGTCTGGCCTGGTTTCTGAGTTGGGCTCATTTTGGGGACACAGGTAGATAATAAAGCTAAGCAGTTAAAACTTCTTAATTGATTCTAGGAGGAAGGAGAGTTGTGTATGTATGTCAGAGAACATGGGATACATAAAAGGGAGAGGATGAAGATTGGTGATCTGGAGCTAGTTCAGGGAATCTTCCAGAATCTCATAGTAGTAACATTTCAAAACTATGATTCACCCACCTCCACCCCCCACCAAGAAACAAGAGAGCTCCCCGTGGAGGGAAGAAAACAAATGGTACTTTGTAAAATTATCAAGAGAAAGACAGGCCCACCTCAAGAAGCAAGAGAAGTCACAAATACACAACTTAGCCTTACACCTAAAGGAGCTAGAAAAAGAACAGCAAATAAAGCTTAAATCCAGCAAAAGAAGGGAAATAATAAAGATTAGAGCAGAAATAAACAATATAGAAACAAAAAACCAGTAGAATGGATGAACAAAACTAAGATCTGGTTCTTCAAAAGAGCTGATAAAATTGATAAAAAACCCTAGCCAGACTTACCAAAAAGAAAAGAGAAAGGACCCATATAGATAAAAATGAAAGAGGAGGGAAGCCTGGGTGGTTCAGCAGTTTGGCGCTTGCCTTCAGCCTGGGGCGTGATCCTGGTGATCCGGGATGGAGTCCCACGTCAGGCTCCCTGCATGGAGCCTGCTTCTCCCTCTGCCTGTGTCTCTGCCTCTCTCTCTCTTTCTGTGTCTCTCATGGATAAATAAAGAAAATCTTTTAAAAAATGAAAGAGGAGAGATCACAACCAATATCATAGAAATACAAATAATTATAAGAGAATACTATGAAAAATTATATAGAAGAAATGGACGAATTCTTAGAAAGTTGCAAGCTACCAAAACCGAAACAAGAAGAAATAGAAAATTTGAACAGACCCATAACCAGCAAAGAAATTAAATTAGTAATAAAAAATCTCCCAACAAACAAAAGTCCTGAGTCAGATGGATCCCCAGTGGAATTCTACCAGACCAATTAAAGAAGAGTTAGTACCTGTTCTCAAATTGTTCCAAAAAAAATGGGAATAGAAGGAAAGCTTCCAAACTCATTCTACCAAGCCAGCATTACCTTGATTCCAAAACCAAAGACTCCACTAAAAAGGAGGATTACAGGACAATATCCCTGATGAATATGGATGCAAAAATTCTCAATAGAATATTAGCACATTGAATTCAATGGTACATTGAAAGAATTATTCACCACAATCAAGTTGGATTTATTCCTGGGCTGCAGGGGTGGTTCAATATTCGCATACCAATCAACATGGTACACCACATTAATAAAAGAAAGGATGAGAACCATATGATCTTGCCAATAGATGAAGAAAAAGCATTTGACAAAATACAGAATGATTTCTTGATAAAAGACCCTCACCGAAGTATAGATAGATGAAACATACCTCAACATCATAAAGACAATATATGAAGGACCCACAGCTAATATCCTCAATGGGGGAAAAACTGACAGCTTTTCTCTATGGTCAGGAACAAGCAGAGATGTTCACTTTCACCATTATTATTTAACATAGTACTGGAAGTCTTAGCCTCAGCAATCAGACAAAAAAAGAAAGAAACAAAGGAAGAAAGGAACCAAGAAACAAAGAAAGGAAGAAAGGAAGAAACAAAGAAAAAGAAACAAAGAATGAAACAAAGGAAGAAAAGGCATCAAAATTGCCAAGGAAGAAGTCAAACTTTCACTATTTCCAGATGACATGATATTTTATGTAGAAAACCTGAAATACTCCACCAAAAAAATTGTTAGGATTAATACATAAATTTGGTAAAGTTGCAGGATATAAAATCCATGTGCAGAAATCTGTTGCATTTCTATACACCAATAACGAAGCAGTAGAAAAAGAAATCAAAGATTCGATCCCATTTGTAATTGCACCAAGCAATAAGATACCTAGGAATAAACCTAACTTAAAGAGGTAAAATATCTGTACTCTGAAAACTATAGGTGAAAGAAATTGAAGAGGATAAAAAGAAATGGAAAAACGTTCCATGCTCATGTATTGGAAGAACAAATGCTATTAAAATGTTCATACCACCCAAAGTAATCTACACATTTAATGCAATACCTATCAAAATACCACTAGCATTTTTTCACAGAGCTAGAACAAACAACCCTAAAATTTTTATGGAACCACAAAAGACCCCTAATGGCCAAAGCAATCCAAAGCTGGATGCATCACAATTCCAGACCCCCCCCCCAACCAGGGGAATACTAACATTTATTTTTTTAATTTTATTTTAATATTTTATTTAAATTCAATTTACCAACATATAGTATAACACTCAGTGACAATTTCAGACTTTAAGCTATATTACAAAGCTGTAGTCATGAAGACAGTATGCTGCTGGCACAAAAACGGTATATTACAAAGCTGTAGTCATGAAGACAGTATGCTGCTGGCACAAAAACGGACACGTAGATCAATGGAACAGAATAGAGAACCCAGAAATGAACCCTCAATTCTATGGTCCACTAACCTTCGGCAAAGCAGGAAAGAATATCCAATGGAAAAAAGACAGTCTCTTCAACAAATGCTGTTGGGAAAACTGGACAGCAAGATGCAGAAGAATGAAACTGGACCATTTTCTTACACCACACACAAAAATGAATTCAAAATGTATTAAAGATCTAAATGTGGGACAGGAAACCATCAAAATCCTAGAGGAGAAAACAGGTAGCAGCCTCTTTAACCTCAGCCATAGCAACTTCTTACTAGACATGTTGCCAGAGGCAAGGGAAACAAAAGCAAAAATGAACTATTGGGATTTCATCCAGGTAAAAAGCTTCTGTACAGCAAAGGAAACAGTCAACAAAACTAAAAGGCAGCCTATGGAATGGGAGAAGATATTTACAAGTGACATATCAGATAAAGGGTTAGTACCCAAAATCTATAAAGAGCTTATCAAATTCAATACCCCCAAACCAAATAATCTAGTTAAGAAAAGGGCAGAAGACAGGAACAGATATTTTTCCAAAGAAGACATTCAGATGGCCAACAGACACATGAAAAGATGATCAACATCATTCATTATCTGGGAAACACAAATCAAAACCACAATGAGATACCATCTCACACTCATCAGAATAACTAAAATTAACAACACAAGAAACCATAGGTATTAGCAAAGATGTGGAGGAAGGAGAACCCTCTTGTACTGTTGGTGGAAATGCAAAATGGTGCAGCCAGTTTGGAGAACAGTATGGAAGCTTTTTGAGCTTCCTCAAAAAGTTAAAAATAGAGCTACCCTATGATCCAACAATTGCACTACTAGGTATTTACCCAAAGGATACAAAAATACTGATTCGAAGGGGCACATGCACCCCAACGTTTATAGCAGCATTATCAACATTAGGCAAACTATGGAGAGAACCCAAATGTCCATCAACTGAAGAATGGATAAAGAAGAGGTGGTATATGTATATGTAATGGAATATTACTTGGCCATCAAAAAGAGAAACCTTGCCATTTGCAACAATGTGGATGCAGTTAGAGTGTATTATGCTAAGTGAAATAAGTTGAGAAAGACAAATACCTTATGATTTCACTCAGATGTGGAATTTAAGGAAGAACAGATGAACAGATGAACATAGGGGAAGGGGAAAAATAAAAAAGGAGAGAGGGAAACAAACCATAAGAGACTCTTTTTTTTTTTTTTAATTTATGACAGTCACACAGAGAGAGAGAGAGAGAGAGGCAGAGACACAGGCAGAGGGAGAAGCAGGCTCCATGCACCGGGAGCCTGACGTGGGATTCGATCCCGGGTCTCCAGGATCGCGCCCTGGGCCAAAGGCAGGCGCCAAACCGCTGCGCCACCCAGGGATCCCCATAAGAGACTCTTAACAATAGAGAACAAACAGAGGGTTGATGGAGGTAGGCCGGTGGGGGATGGGCTAGATGGGGAATGGGCATTAAAGAGGGCGCTTGTTGTGATGAGCACTGAGTGTTGTATGTAAGTGATGAACCACAGAATTCTACTCCAGAAACTAATATCACACTGTATGTTCACTAACTAAAATTAAAAAAGAGAGAGGGAGGGGATCCCTGGGTGGAGCAGCGGTTTAGCGCCTGCCTTTGGCCCAGGGCGCCATCCTGGAGACCCGGGATCGAATCCCACGTCGGGCTCCCAGTGCATGGGGCCTGCTTCTCCCTCTGCCTATGTCTCTGCCTCTCTCTCACTCTCTCACTGTGTGCCTATCATAAATAAATAAAATAAAATAAAAAATTAAAAAAAAGAGAGAGAGGGAGGAAGATTTGGGCCCACGTTTAGAAAAGGTAGGGAAAGGTACGGTTGAGGTCATTTAAATTAAGTACAAAGGCAGAGCCACAACAGTAAGGAGCTTGAAGCCGAGCCCAGAAAGCTGACCTGGAGCTTCTAATATACCGCTGTGTCTTAAAGCCAGTACAACTCTTATGAACTGGGGGCTCGGACAGAATGCACAGGTGGGGGTCCTATGGACCCAGAAATAGTTCAAGAAGGTGACAGAATCTGTTCTGCTCCTCTCATAGGCCATAGGAAGCGCTTGAGAGTCGGTGCAAGAAACGGGCTCCTGTGGGCCATGCTTATCTCCAGAACATCCCTTTCTCAGAAGAGGCACTCCCAGGCTCAAGGGGCCATGCCCTTGGTGCCTTTGTTGCTGATTGTTATTTGTGTGAAGTAGAAGTACAGAGGACCTGAACAATAAATCATCCCATACCATGAGAAAAAAAAAAAAACAAATATCAATCCTAGGAAAACAAACATGTAGATGAGCTGAGCTAATAGTTGCGAGTGATAAAGACAATGTGAAGCTCTGGAGATGCACATAAATAATAACAAGTGGACCATGGACTCCTGATAAGCTAAACAAATTGCTTGGCATTGTGAATTGGTAATTATGCTTCAATTCACATTTTCTTTTGTTAGTTATAAGATGCTATTCCTTCAGATTTCATACTATCCACTTTCTTTCCAGCAGAATGCCGTGGTAAATAGTTCTCTGTACAACCTGAGGTGTGTAAGAGCAAAGGGACCTGGCCTCTGATCATTCCCAGGGGAGAGCACATGACCCTGGCACCAGCAGGGGGCAGTTAGGAAGGGCTAGGCCTTGGCTGGGGGTTCACTGTTCAACTGGCCTTTACTGTTCCAAAGCTCACCTCACCCAAGAGATGGCTTCCCACTACGCTTTGTTAGGCAAACCCAAGTGTTCATTCTTCCTTCCTGGTTAGGATTCCAGTCGGCCTGGCCTCCTTGAAGCTCATGCCTAGGGAGGCAGTTCTGTGTTCCAGGCCCCTTATCAGGACAGCTGCATAGACTTCGATGCCAATCTGAGTCTCCCTGCCCTTAGCTAACTAAGGTTCCATGGTGGGCATGAGATTGGGTAACAAACATCCCCAGATGAACTTGAGATTGGTTAACAGAAGCAAAGTAAGAAAAAGGCCGCCCTTGGGCAGCCCGGGTGGCACAGCGGTTTAGTGCCACCTTCAGCCCAGGGCGTGATCCTGGGGCCCCAGGATGGAGTCCCACGTCGGGCTCCCTTCATGGATCCTGCTTCTCCCTCTGCCTGTGTCTCTGTCTCTGTCTCATGATTAAATAAATAAAATCTTAAAAAAAAGAAAAGAAAAAAGCCACCCAAGCAAGCTTCCCCTGCACCTCCAATGTTCCTGTAGTCTAGAATATGTAACAAGCCTCCCTTAGTAATGTCTGTACAAGGGTAACGAAATGAACTGTTTTATGGATCTCTCTCATACATACCACATGTTTGAGTGCACATCTATATGCAAAGTTACTTACATAATCTCAAAGATGATCTCTTGGAAGGCTTTGAAAAGATTATATGGCTCTGACAATCCTGAATGTGGAAGGGGGAGACAAGTTGGTAAGCATGGAACAATTTACCAATACAGCCACTCTGGAGTCCTTTAGGGTTGAGACTGTGCTTCTGACGAGACTGGGCACTCAGGCCTATCTCCCTCACCCCATTCTGGAGCTCCCTTGTAAACCAAAACAGTGATGTTTGGGTCTTTACTGGGCTAGAGTGGAGGGTCTAGGTAGCATTTTACACTTTCTGCTCTATCTCCCATGGACAAGTTAACGCTACCCCTCTTGGTTTCTAACACGAGCAAGTCAGAAAAATTTTTGGCTCTTTGGTAGTAGCTCAGTGGAGTATAAAGATGAAGGATATGTGGTCGTGATTTTCAGGAGTATAAGAGCAGAAGCCAGAAAACAAAGATGCAGGCTTCTCTTAAACCAATGAATCCTCTTTCCCCAAGGATCAACACACCATCTACATACTCTCTCACATTCTGTTTTTGCCTCTCTGTCCTGGTCAGTCCAGACTTTAGGCTCCTCAGACCCCCTCCTCTCCATTGGATAGACCACAACTGTGCAGTTGCCTTTTTGTGCCTTCATGGAAGCTGGGAAGCAGAGACACCAGCAACTTTTCCATTTTCCCAGAGCTGGATCTCTCTTCAGTACAAGGAGTCTGATATCAGGGGGATGGATAAAGACCCACCCTCCCCTTGCTGGGAGCTAAGAGGAAGCCCAGAGAGAGACTTGGTGGACCAGCCCAGACAAGGAGGTCTGCTATTTGTCCAGAAAAATGGTGGAATGGCAGGCACAAATCTGCTTCCCTGTCCACACTAGCTTCCCTGTTGTAGGTGTTACTCTGATAAGAGGGAGGCTGAGTGTGAAGGCCCACACGGGGAGCTCTGACACTTGTCCTCCAGAGTATGGTAGACATAGAGGAAAACACGCTTCGGCTTCAGACCAGCGGGTGTGGAGATCCCCTTTCTGGGATATAGCAGCTGTGTTCTTGTCTCTACAGAGGCAGGTGGCTGGAATTACTCATAGCATTTCTATCATCCTTGAGCTTTAACTGTGTAGAAGGGATACGTGTGGGTGGTGATTTGCAGTAGAAAAATTTGCATCAGTAGTGATCCTTGCCTTGTGTGGTGGGCTGGAATAGGGCTCAGAGCCTGGCTTGCCAGGCTGGGCCTATTTAAGGGCCTCTGGAAGTATTCTGTGGAATGGTAGGACCAGCACTGGAAAAGTTATGGCCCTGTCCCCACTAGCAGCTCCTTCCTGGGAAGTTTCTTTCTTTCTTCCTTTTTTTCTTGTAAGATTTTTATTGGGACACCTGGGTGGCTAGCAGTTTAGTGCCTGCCTTCAGCCCAGGGCGTGATCCTGGAATCATGGGATGGAGTCCCACATCGGGCTCCTTGCATGGAGCCTGCTTCTCCCTCTGCCTGTGTCTCTGCCTCTCTCTCTCTGGGTCTTTCATGAATAAATAAAATATTTTTAAGAAATAAAGATTAAAAAAAAAGAAATAAAGATTTTTATTTATTTGACATAGAGCTGAGAGAGCACAGGGGGGTGGGGAATGGTAGAGTGAGAGGGAGAAGCAGGCTCCCACTGAGCAGGAAGCCTGACATTGGGCTTGATCCCAGGGTCCTGGGATGATGACCTGAGCCAAAGGCAGACGCTTAACTGACTGAGCCACCCAGGTGCTCCCCTTTTGGGAAGTTTCCAAAGTGCCAATAGACCCACGCACTCTACACCAGCACATCTTACTCCCTTTACCAACACTTCTGGAGTTTTGCCTTATGGACGCAGGGGCCTGGAGACTCTAATGTCCTTTCCACTTTTATGCTTTATTGTTTTTGGAGGGAAAACTATGTGTTGGTTCACAAGGGCAATGGATCAGTTCCCAGAAGACTTCTTCTAGGGCTTTAAAAAAGGGCCCATGAGAGGGAAGAGAGCAGGGATACTTGACTATTTACTTCAGGACTGAACCAGCAGTGGTAGAATTGAAGTTCGGTCAGGTAGTGAAAGTGTGATTGATTTGTGGTTCAGTCTTTTCAGAGTGCACTGAGCCCGCAGAGGCTACAACAACTCTTTCTGAGCCCTGGTCAGGGGTAGCTGTGCCGCCCCTCACCCCACCGGCTTCCCTCCACTCTCACCCCATCCCATTTTATCAGAGAATCTCAAAAAATACAACCAGCCAAAAGTAAGAGAGCTGGAGCTCAGAAAGAACATACTCTCTGGTTGTTAGGGAAAGCCCTCTGCCTCCCCACCCTCACTCCAGCCTCCATTCCCCTCACCAACATCACTCCCCAATGCTCCCCAACCCTTTTTGAATGATGGCCCCCATATAGGGCTATTCCTATTCAAATGAGGTGTGGCCTAGGGTCCAAGGGCAAGGCCACCCTTCCTTAACCTTAGCCCACATCTGCTCTCCCTTCCTCTGTGCTAAGGCTTTGGGGAGCAGGAAAGGGGGAGCATTCATGTGGGAGAGCACAGGATCTGGCACAGGCACTAGCCTCCAGGAACCCCCCTGCCTTCAGGTTAGGTCCATCCATGCCCCCCCCCCGCCGCCACCCCGTCTATGAGACTGCCTCTTCTCAGAGAGCAGGCCCCTCGGTCCCCATTGACTGCATCTGATGGAAGACAGCACCTCAGGCCCCCTGGCTGACCTCTCTCTCTCCTTCCTTCCTCTTCCCTCCCTTCCTGCCACTCTCCTTCCCTCTCTGCCTTCCTTCCTTTCTCTTCAGGTCTGTGAGTTTGGCTCTCCTAGAACAGCAGGCTGAGGCCCAGGATTGGGCTTTGGTGCCTTGGCTGGGGACCAGAGGACCCCCTCCAGGGGAGCAGCTCACTTCCTCTGGTATAAGGCATCATGTGCAGCCTGCCTTAGCTCTTGTTGGCTGTGTAGCTTGGTGGTCTGGTCACCTCACCCCAGAGCAGGACTTCCTACAGGTGGGTGGGGCTTTGGTGCTTTAAAGAGGACCTTCTTTGTCTGGCTTTTTCAGGAACATTCTCTATTCCTAGACTTGGTGCAAAAGTTGGCTGTTGGGTGGGTGGGTGGGGGGTTGTGGAAAGTCTTGGAAGGCCTGGTATGTGTTGACTTCTTGGGTGTGCTTTAGCTGCCCTGAGCTGGGAGGGTCTGAGGAGCAGCACCAGAGAGCCACTGTGGGAGCAGGAAGACCCAGACACTATCAGAAGCAGGAGATACTTGGAACTGTTTAATGCAAACATCTGTGTTTTCTTTACTTCAGGCCTGATGGAAAGGCCAGGCCAGATGAGCAGTCCAAGAATGACAATAGACAAGTTTAGGATTACTTTGAAATAAAAATAAAAAGAAAAAAAACAAGAGAGAGAAAAGAAAAAAAAGTCAAGGGAAGGACCTCGTCTAGAATCCAATAGTCTCTAAAGGGGAACCCTATCTATCTATCTATCTCCTACGTGGGGTTTTCCTGGCCTGATAGAGAGCCCACCCCACCCCACCAGGGCAGTACTCAGTACTAGTGTCCTTAGTCTCTCAACCTCATTAGAAGAAGGCAGACCACTGTTGAGCACAATCAGTACGGTCCAATAGATCTACCATCCTGAGGAACATCTAGAAGGCAGAAATACCACCTTAGTCTGGAAAAGGCCCCCTCGGGTATAGATACCTTACAACTCTTTCTTGGGAGTGCTTCCTCAAATTACAAAGTGTGTTTGCTTGCCCCTAACGGGACAAGCAGCTGCTATAACAAGGACCCCTTGAGGGATCAGAATTACAGGTGGTCATGAGGCTGTCCCAATACTTCAGTCCCACCCAATTCAAGTGCAAAAGAAGCCTTTTGAACAAGAAGGAACTAATAAGGGCTTCCAGGGCCAAAACTGTAGGACCTCCAGCACACTCACTGGCACTGGAAACTTAGAAATTTGGGCTTTGCCAACTACTAAATCTCAGTACAAACCATCTTGGAAGAACAGTACATCTTAGAATTGGCCTTACGCATAGCCTGATGGACACACTGCCAAACCAAAACTGTTAACAAGATAACTAAGATTTCACACGAGATGCCCTTAATTCCCATGGGCCTTTTCTCCTGGGTGATCCCTGCCCTCCCCTGCACCTAGGGATTCCTCTCGCTTTTGCCTGTTGCTGGGTAAGAAGACCCACTGGTTAGAAGGCTCTGTGATGTTCAGGCAGAGGAAAAGAGAGTAAGTGCCTGGTCTTCAAGACACACACACACACACACACACACACACACACACACACACACAGGATCTTACCTACAGGATTTTTGAATAATGCTGGGTACTCATTGTGGTGTGGGGCAGAGATTGGGGGAAAGATTAAAAGAATCAGGGCAGTTTGTCTTATAAGGGACTTATTGGGTGAAGGGAGTACACCTAGGGCTTCTGACAGTTTCTGACGTGACAGATGTAAATGGTTTGGTCAAATGTCATTTTCTAGGAGTGACTACTTAACTAAGCTCAACTCCATTTTCCTGCCAGTTCATCCATGACATTTGCTTCACCCTGCCAGGACTCTTGGAAGTATCCTTGAACATACGTGGTGCTGGTTTGCCATGTCTAGCTAAGTATGTAAAGCCCACCTGCTAGCAGGAGGGACCCTTCGAAAAGAGGCACACCCAGGAGAATTTATTCAGAGTTGTTTTCAGGAATATGATGGGAGTGGGGGAAGAAGGCTAAAATACCCCAGTCCCTTAAGCTACCTCTTGAGTCAAACACTTTGTGAGGATAAAACAAAGTAACAGTGTGTGTAAAGGATTTACTACAGTGCCTGGCAGGTAGTAAGTAGAACCTTAACAAAATCTAGTTATACAATTTGGTCCACAAAGATGAGAATTACGCCACAATGATCAGCAGGTTGGACTGGGTTTACAGTGATTCTTAGTTCTCACTATGACCCAGAATCATCTGGGGGAGCATGTAAGAGATACCTATGCCTAGGCCCCAGCCCCAGAAGCTCTGAATCAATTGATCTGCTTTGGGTCCTTAGCATCTGTATTTTTAAAAATCTCACAGTGATTCCTAAAGTGCAGCAAGGGTTGAAAACAATGTTAGGGCCTGAAGATATTGCTACCGCTACAGCGAGGGGTCAGATTATTATAGCCTAGGAAGAAGGGAGCCCTGAAGGCCCTGGATATGAGCCAGAACCTTCAAAAGTAGGAGTAGGGGGATGGTAAGTGACCACATGTATCAAACCACTGGGTGTTCCCTTTTCCTTCCTTTTGTTGTGAGGTATAGCATTGTGTCAATAGAATGATACCCACAGTGTTTTTTCTCATGCTTTTCCCAGTTGAAATGCCATCTCATAAGATACTTTGGGAACCCACTGGTTAATTGAATGAATAATTCAATCTTCAGGAAATTAGAAGCAGCAAAACATCCTTTTTAAAAAAATTTCTACTTTGAGCTCAAGATGTTGCTTGGCAAATGCATTTGAGAATATCTTGTTTATTTCTGAGTCCACAGCATCTATTCTGGTGACTTACACAGAGTAGGTTCTCAGTAATTATTTATTGAACAAATGAATGAATGAATGAATGAATGAAATGAACATGGCTCCCATGCTGATCAATGGAATTGAGCTTATCTGCTAAGACATATTCTAGTTTAGAAATGCATACATGAGAGGCAGGTCTCTTGTCTTTCTATTAGAGAGCTACTGTTACTTTAAAATAAGTTATTGCAACAAAGAATTCTCATGTGTGCTGCCTCCCTCAGAAGACTTGAGTGAAGAGGAGGTAGAATTATGACTCTGAGCTGGTCTATCAATAGTTCTGATACTTCCTCCTTGAATATGTGCCACTAGATCTGTGCAAGCTTGCATATTGATTATTGAAAAACTACTTGGGTCAGAGTGTATACAAAATACCAAGGAATTAATGAAGAAAGCTTGTAAGATTATTGAGTTAGTAAGGTTGCAGGATATGAGATCAACACGCAAGATTCCTTCACATCCTTATGTGGTAGCAACATACATGTGGAATTAAATTTAAAATATAATACCATTTTTAATCACCCCAAAGAAAGGCAATACTTAGATGTAAATCTAACAAAATGTGTATAGGATCTCTATGCTGAAAATTATAAAGTGCTGATATAAGAAATCAAAGGCTTAAATAAATAAACATATCTTGTTCATGGATTGGAAAACAACGTAATAAAAATGTAAATTCTCCCCCTAGTTGGGCTATAGGTTTGATACATTTCCTCTTTTTCTTTTATATAGGTTCCATATCCAGGGTGGAGCTCACAACCCTGAGATCAAGACCTGAGCCAAGAACAAGAGTTGGACACTTAACCAACTGAGCCACCCAGGCACCCTACTTAATGCATTTCTTATCAAAGTCCCAGCAAGATGTTTTGTACATATAGACAAGATTATTTCAGAAATATTTGTGGAAAGGCAAAGAAACTAGAATAGTTAAATTAGTTCTGAAAAAGACTAAAATGGAAGGAATCATTCTACCTAATATTAAGACTTATAGCCACAGTAACAAGACTGCATGGTATTGACAAAGAAAGAGACACATAGATCATTGGAACCAAATAAGGATCCTAGAGTAGACAAACTCCAATATGACCAATTGATATATATATATATATATATATGATATATATATATTTATATATATATTAAAAAATATATATATTTTTATGAAGATGCAAAAGCAATCCAAAAGGGGAAAGGATAGCATTTTCAACAAATGGTGCTAGACCAATGGGAAGTCTGTATACAAAACCAAAATGGACCTCAATGTAAACCCCATGTCACATTCAAAAATTAATTCAAAGTGAATAATAGATTTAAATAAAAACATAAGATCCTTTAAACATTTTTAGAAGAAAGTATAGGAGAAAAATCTTTGGGGTCTAGGAATAATAGGCCAAGAGTTTGAGACATAATGATAAAAGCATGATCTAGAAAAGGAAAAACTTAGAAAGTTGGACTTCCTCAAAATTAAACCTTTTCTCTGGAAAGACCCTGTCAAGAGAGTGAAAAGACCGGATAAAGACTGGAGAAAATATTTACAAACTGGATTCGTTTACTAAGGTTGCCATAACAAATCACTGCAGACTTGGTGGCTTAAAACAGCAGAAATTTATCATGTCACAGTTTTGGAGGCTAGAAGTCCAGGACAGAGGTGTCAGCAACTTTCTCTGAAGGATCCTTCTTTGCCTCTTCCTGACTTCTGGTGCTTGCTGGCACTCCTTGGCACTCCTTGGCTGTAGACATATTGCTCCAATCCCAGCTTCCTTTGTCACATGGTCTTCTCCTTATGTGTCTGTGCCCAAATTTCCCCCTCTTATTGGACACCCATCCTAATCCAATATGACCTCATTTTAACTTGATTATATCTGCAAAGACCCTACTTTCAAATAAGGTCACATTTATAGGTGTTGGGGCTTAAAACTTGAACATATCATTTTGGGGAATACAATTAAGTCGATGACATAAACCATATATTCAATGAAGGGCTTATAATCATGGTATATAAAGAACTTTCAAAACTCAACAGTAAAAATGCAATGCATCCAGTTATAAAATGGGCAAAAGACATCAACAGACATTTCACCAAAGAAGAGACATGTCTGGCAAATAAATGCAGGAAAAAATGTTGAATACTACTAGCCACCTGGGAAATGAAGGTTAAAACCAAAAGGAATGATCACTACACACCTATTAGAACAGCTAAAATAAAAAATAGTCACAGTGCTAAATGCTGGTGAAGATGTGGAGAAATGGGACCACTCATGCACTGCTGGTGGGAATGTAAAATGGTACAGACACTCTGGAGAACAGTTTGTCAGTTTCTCATAAATGTATTTATTTATTTTTAAGATTTTATTTATTTATTTGATAGAGAGAGGGAGGGAGGGAGAGAGAGAGAGAGAGTGAGAGAGAGAGAGAGAACAGAAGGAGAAGGAGAAGCATGCTCTCTGTAGAGTGAGGAGCCTGATGTGGGGCTCAATCCCAGGACCCTGGGATCATGACCGGAGCCGAAAGCAGATGCTTAACCTACTGAGCCACCCAGGCACCCAAGTTTCTCATAAATTTGAACAGACACTTAAATCATATGACCCAGCAATCACACTTCTGGGCATAAATAAATGGAAACTTCTATCTACACACAAAAAAAGTGTGCACTATTATTCATAGCAGCTTTACTTGTAATAGTCGAATATTGGAAATGTTTAAACATTCTTCAGTGGGTGATGGTTGCACAAATTCTAGTATATCCGCACAGTGGCATACAGCAATAAAAAGAAATGAACTATTATTGATACACACAACTTGGATGGACCTCAATGGTATTTTATGTTTAGTGAAAAAAAATCTCAAAAGGGTATATGCTATCTGATTCCATTTATATAACATTTTGAAATGACAGAACTTTAGAGATGGAGAAGAGACTAATGGTTGCCACGGGACAAAGGATGGGGGTTAGATGCAAATCCACAGAGGAAGCATCAGGGAATTATTTTATAGTAATGGAAACAGTTCTGCATCTTTGTAGGAGTGGGCAGGAATCCATACTTGGGGTAATATGCACACATAAGCGAATGCAGGTTTAAAAATTCTGAAAACTGGGGCGACTGGGTGGCTCAGTCAGTTAAGCATCCGACTTTTGATTTCAGCTCAGGTCATGATCTCAGGGTTGTGAGATCAAGCCTCAAGTCCAGCTCCACGCCCAACATGGGACCTGCCTAAGAATCTTTCCCTCCACCTCTGCCCCTCCCCCCACTGCTCACAGGCACGTCCTCTCTCTCTCTGTGTCTAAAAAAATAAAAATAAAAATTGTGAAAACTGAATCAAGTCTTTAATCTAGTTAACAGTATTACACCAATGTCAATTTTCTGATTTTGATATTATACTACAGGTAGATAAGATGTCACCATTGGGGGAATCTGGGTGCACGGTATGCAGCTCTTTCTACTCTTTTTGCAACTTCCTATGAGTATATAATTACTTCAAAGTATATATATATATTTAAGGCCTGCATGCTAGGTGTGTGGATTCTATTAAAGTATCGTAATCATATTTAGCAGGGTGATCAGAGGTGTTATAAGCTCCAAGTGGTAATAATAAGGATTTACTGAGCACTTAGTATGGATGAGCCACTATGCTAAGCATTTCACACTCATCCCATTTGATCTATCCCAAAGCTGGACAAAGAAGTAGATAGCATGTCACCTGCCTTTTATAGATTAGGAAACTGTAAATCAGAGAAGTTCAGTAACTTGCCCCAGATCACAGAGTTATAATCAGCAGAACTAAGCCTTGAATCTAGGTCTATCTAATTCCAAAGCTTGTGATTAAAAATGCAATGCTATAATGACTCTGTAGTTGGGCAGTTAGGAGACCAAAATGAGGCTTCATGTGTCAAGTGCCTAGCTCCGTGTCTGGAACATAGCCAACACCCAGTGACCAGCGTATTTTTCCTATCATCATCTTCATCACTATTATTTGCTAACTGTGATCTTACCCTTAGCATTGAGGGGCATCTCTCTGGTCCTGAATAAGTGCCAGAAGAAAAGTCCAATCCTTACTGGTAAAATAATAAAAATGCCTACCACACAGGATTATTGTGCATTTTGAGTAAAATTAACTGTGATGATATATGTGAAAAGTGCTCTGTAAACAGTGAAGCTCGCTGCATGCTAGCTGCATTGCATTTTGTTCTATTACCTTACCTCTAGCTTGGCAGCTAAAAAGCTTTTTGCCTCTCAGCCATGCTGCAATTCACAAGCTCATCACCCTGCTCGCTCGCTGTGTTTCTATGGCATCAATCACCATAGTTTCTAGATTCTCTGACAGAAATATTAGGTGAAAGGCAGTTTAACAGAAGGAATCAGTGAATTTGATTCAAAGAACTCCATTCTCTCTACCTTGAAGCAGTGTTTAGCTGAGCAGCAGAGGGTCACATATTCAGTGCTTTCCCATTCACCACTTCCAGATTCCTTTTGCAAAACTTAAAAATAAAGTGATGAATTTAGAGTTATTTGTGAGGCTTTCAATAATTGATAGGTTTCTCTAAAATTAACTTTGCTCCCAGGATAGAATTTCACAATGGTTCCTTTACATCAGGGGTTGGCAAACTATGACCTATGGGTCTAATCTGGCTTGCCCTCTGTTTTTGTATGGCCCTCAAGCTGAGAGTGGTTTTTTAAAAATATTTTTTAATGTTTGGAAAAAAAATTTTTTTAAAAAGAATCCTACTTCATAACACATGACAATTACATGAAATTCAATTTCAGTGTCCTTCCATAAAGTCACATTGGAACATAGACTCCCATTGTTCAGGCGAAACTGAGTAGTTGTAAAGCTGAAAATATTTCCTATCTGATCCTTTACATCTAAAGCTTGCTGATCATTGCTCAATAAAGAACATCAGTGACCTGATATGGAGGCCAAGAAAGGCTAAGTAGGTCTACACTCAACCTACATTAATCCTCACCCCTGCCCCTACACATCGTTCTCTTCACACACACCCACTCCCATATTTTTAAGCATACCTCTCTTCCGCACTATGCCACAAGCTCTTTGGAGGGAAGGATGCATTTTGTCTTTCATCTTTGTATCCCACAAGGTGCTCAACACAGTGTTTCACTCTTAAAGTAAAGAAGATCTATCTAAATATGCCAGAATACCCAAAACACAAAAGAAAAGTAATGCATTTGACTCTACAATAAGACGGAATTTCTACATGGTAAAAACCACCTAAACAAAATCAAAAGACAAACTGGGGGGCCGGGGGGTTAATATTAGATAAAGAGCAGATTTCCCTAAAGGAATAGCTTTAACAAGTGAATAGGAAGAAGACCAACTAGCCTTACAGAAAAATAGGCGCAGGTGAATGAGTAGTTCACAGAAGAGCAAATACACATGGCTATTGACATACGAAAATGTGTTCAGCTTCAGTAATAATAAGGCAAATGCAAATTTAAATTTCACAATGATACCATTTTCATCTATAACACTGACAAAGCTTAGTGGCACATTTCATTGACAAGGGTCTGGGGAGACAAGCACTCGCATGCATTGTCGGTGGAAGTATAAATTTTCTCTATATAAAAATACTCATCCCTTTTGACTCAACACCTCCATTTCTAGAAGTTTATTCTACAGAAATACTCATGTATGTGTTCAATAATTTACATACAAGGCTAATCACTGCAGCATTTTTTATAACAGCAAAATATTCGAAATGACCAAAATATAAATAAGCAGTTGGCAGGTTAAATAAATGATGTTAAATCCATACAATAAAATATTAGGCAGCCATTAAGAAGAGTAAGGGAGTGTTTTACAGACCAGGGGCAGGAAAAATGGTAGAATTTTCTCATATAATCTTTCATAAATTTGGAATTTGTTCCATGTGATGCATTACTTGTACGAAACTAAATTTATTATTTTTTTAAAGTAAATTTTTTTATTGGTGTTCAATTTACCAACATACAGAATAACACCCAGTGCTTATCCCGTCAAGTGCCCCCCCTCAGTGCCCGTCACCCATTCACCCCCACCTCCCACCCTCCTCCCCTTCCACCACCCCTAGTTCACGAAACTAAATTTAATTCTTTAAATGTGTGTGGATACTTTCGGGGGTTGTTTGCCATTCCTTATGCTTATGGCATACATTTCTATCTATTCAGTAGTTAATGAAACCCATTAAAAATAAATGTCTATTTTGAAGGGTAAGGACTTTTTTTATTCTTTTTTTTAAAGATTTTATTTATTTATTCATGAGAGAGAGAGAGAAGCAGAGACACAGGCAGAGGGAGAAGCAGGCTCCATGCAGGGAGTCTGACGTGGGACTCGATCCCGGGTCTCCAGGATCAGGCCCTGGGCCAAAGGCGGCGCTAAACTGCTGAGCCATCCGGGCTGCCCAAAGGGTAAGGATTTGTTAATTTAGGAAAGAGTGTAGACTATTGGACAAAAATGTTAGCAGATAAAAATTGAGTCTGGGGCTTTGCAATGAAAATCAAGATTTGTGGAAATATAAACACCTTTTCATTTAGTCTCAGCACTGATGAATTTAGGCAAAACCTCTCACTTATAGTGAATCATTAATTTTGACAATAGAAGTGTAAATAGGACCATAAATAGAATTTCCAATTATTCTCCTGTGCCAAATACATCAGATAGGGTTTAATTATGACATATTTATAATGAGCAATATTTCTCCCTTATTTTCTGCATCCTGTTCTGTGCAGCCTAGTATTGATCACAGGAGAATGAAGGACTCTGTCCCTCCCCACGTCTATTTGGTTTGTCATCCTTCCAGACAAATATCAAAGAAATTGGTATCATTAATGACTGCTGCATAAGGTAATGAAATGAGAAAAATTCTTTATTCTCTGAGTGTATTGTTTCTAGGGATGGCATTTAATTTAAAGCACATCTATACACATATAAAATTAACTGTTGGGGCGCCTGGGCGGCTCAGTTGGTTGAGCGACCAACTCTTGATTTCAACTCAGGTCATGATCTCAGGGTGGTGAGATGGAGCCCCACGGGGCAGCTCCACGCTGAGTGGAGAGTCTGCTTGAGATTCTCTCGGTCTGCCCCTTTCCCCACTCTGTCTCCCTCTCCCTCTCTCTCAAATAAATAAATAAAATAAAAATAAAAATTAACTGTAATAATAGTGATTAATTTTACTTATGCTGGCTACTATATCTGAACTTCCTTGAGGTCCAGTGTATGTCTCCAGTATCCAAATAATATACTACATGATTTTAAAACTCTAGGACTCACCACTGCTTTCCAAAGACACTAACAATATCACACCCCATCGTAAGTGTTGCTTCCAGTTTGCTGGGCCGCCTTCCCTACTAGTTAGTGTGCTCTATGAGAGCATGCATGGTGCATTTTGTCATCCTTTCAGCTTCCTGCTCTAAGTTCCCATAATTGTCGCCATAGGAAAGATATTCAGTTGGTTGTCACATGAATGGATAAGTACCTCCTCCCTGTTGTTTTCTGCCACATTTTAAAAAGCAAGAGTAGAGACTTTATTGTGTAGGTTTTGGGGTAGAAGTAAGGGCAGAGAGCAAGCAGGACTCACCAGGAGTGCTTTATTATGCCTTTGAGCCATTGACCAACTATGCCCTAAATCATGTGGTCTCCAACTATGGACACTCAAAAAGAATCAAGTACAGGAACCTGAAAGAATACATAAGCACTAAGTTTGAACCTCTGCACTCTTGGCTCCCACACTGATTGGTGCCTTGTTAATTTTGTTTCAGTTTCTTGCCACACTATAAACCAGAAGTGGGCAAACTGTGATGCATGCCTGGGCATGTCACTTGTCTTTGTAAGTAAAGTTTCATGGGAATGTAGACACATCCGTTTATTTATGTCCGCGGCTGTTTTCAGTTTCATTTCAAATGTTTTCATTTCAGCAGAGCTGAGTGGCTGTGACAGAGATTGTGTGGCTCACAAGCCTAAAATATGTATTATCTGGCCCTTTACAGAAAAACTTTCCTAATTCCTGATATTTCTGCATGTTCATGTAACTACGGATCCAGAGGAGGGTACATGCCCTCAACAAATAACTAATGTTTACCTGAACTCCACTATGTGCCAGACACTAGGAATTCAAAGATGATGAAGATCCTGCAAAGTGTTTGTACAAGAGCTACTTTCAGCACCAAGGGAAGTACATATTCTCCTTCCCGATGACAAGGTAAACAATGCTGCATTTGGAATCTAAATGTTACAACGAAGAGCCACCAGACATAGGATGGAGGTCTGAGGCAGACTCATCTGTTCTGCCCCTCACGGAAGCAATTACATACTTTCTAGAAACCTGGAAAATGTCACTCATTCCAGCTGAGATATACCGAACTCAACAGACCAATGTACTGGGAAGCACCTTGGACTGAAAGTGGGGAGGCTCCTAGCTCTGCAGCTAATTCATACAGCATGTGTTATATGCCAGGCACATGTATCAACTCATCCAATGCTCATAAAAGCTCTATGCATTAGGGGCTTTTTAAAAATTGAAGTTTAGGGCAGCCTCGGTGGCTCAGTGGTTTAGCGCCGCCTGCAGCCCAGGGTGTGATCCTGGAGACCCGGGATGGAGTCCCACATCAGGCTCCCTGCATGGAGCCTGCTTCTCCCTCTGCCTGTGTCTCTGCTTCTCTCTCTCCTCTCTGTGTATTCTCATGAATAAATAAATAAATAAATAAATCTTAAAAAAATAAAAAATAAAAATAAAAATTGAAGTTTAATTCACATATGATATTATATTAGTTTCAGGCATGCAGCGTAGCAATTCAACAATGTTATACATTTCTCAGGGCTCCCCATGATAAGTGTAGTTCCCACCTGTCAACAAATAATGTTATTACAATATTATAAACTATATTCCCTGTGCACCCCCACTTCACACATAGGGAAACTGAGGTGCAGAGAAGTGAAGCAACTTGTTCAAATCACACAGCTAGTAAATGGGAGTAAGGATTTGAACTCATGTCCTCTGGCTTTGAGGTCTGGGCTCTTCCCCATTGGTACTGCCTTTAACTGATTCTCTGACTTCGGACAACCTACTCCATCTCCCTGAGCCTCACTTTCCTCATCTGTAAGATGAAACTGTGGTCTTGATCGCTCAGGTGCTTATAGCTGTAGTATTTGAGGATTCTTAGTTTTAAGAGACATTTACATGTACATAACACTGTTGCAATGAAAAAGGACAGTATAAGATACACATTATCTATTCAGTGAACAATTAATGAGTCTCTACTATGTACCAAACTGTTTAAGTCATTGGGGATACAGCAGTGAACAAAACAGAAAGCCCTGCTCTTGTGGTGCTCACATTCTAGCAGAGTACAATAATGATTCTGACAAAAGCTGGTAGACCACTGACATTGTGCTATGTCATTTACATGGATTATCCCTTTTAATCTTTACAGCAGTCATGAGCCTTATTGTATAGATGAGAAACTAGACTTGGAGAGGCTAGGTACTTAGCAGAGGTCATAGCTAGTTAGTGGCAGAGTCCAGATCTATCTTCTTGCAGAGTTCACATGCTAGCTCATGTTATGCTATCTTCCTTGTCAGGACTTCATAACAAATTAACTGGCTAACATACAGTTATAGTGAACTGGCTTAAAAAGAATCTCTTGGTGCTCTGATCATTTTTTAAAAGTGAAGCAAATAATCTGCAGAGTCACATCAGAAACTCTGAGTTGACCAGCCAGAACACAAGGATTCCTTTTTTTTTAAGGATTCCTATCTATAATGACCCCTAGCCTCTTGAGGGAAATCACAAAAGGGATTCAGAGATGGACAGTCCCCCTCATTAGGATTAAAATTCTGAGCTAAAGCAGGAAGGCAAAGAGTGTCCTCACCTCTGGTAGAGTGGGGTCATGCCCCAGGATGACAGGGGGGTTATGCTAAGAGAAAAGAGAGAGTAAGAAGCAAGCAAACAAGAGAAAATACTTGTGGTGATTTGGGTCTTGAGTTTGAAGTCATCAAAGAATACATTGTGACCCAAAGTGGTCTCAATCAAAGGCTTTCCAGCCCCAATCCCAGAGGAATTACAGAGTGTACTGCAAAGCAGAGAACTGGTAGTCCTGCAGTTTCAGTGGCAAAACTGTACAAGGTCTCAGAGCCCAATTTTGTAATGTCCTCAGGTTTGGTGGGACATTAAGAAATGATGTTTACAAAACCTGAATAAATTTTATCCTTAGTGGACTTTAGGAGGTCTTTAATACTTGTAGGTCTCTAGCTAAAATAAAGCTAAAGGCTATAAAAGTATCCAGTGACTTTAAAACATTCCATTGTACAGATGTCTTAATCTATTGTTGCACAAGGGATTCAATTGGCTGGGTAGATGCTAGGATTTGGCTCTGTCAGTGGGATGTACGTGTAGGGAAGGTCATTCAGGTTTGAATCTAAGTAAGGACTCAGACATGCCTACATTCTTTGACCTCATGGAGACCTGTAATCCGCTGCTCCATTGCCTTTCCTCTCAATTCTTAGCTTTCTCTCAACCTCTCTTCTTCTGCTCAGGTTCCACGAACCATTATTATAATCTCTTCTTTACAACTTAACAACCCCTGGGTCTCGTTCTCTCTCTCTCTCTCTCTCCCTTTCTCTCTCTCTCTCTCTCTCTCACCCCTCCACTCCACTGTAGTGTTCATCTGGCAAAGCCCCAACTCTGATTGAACTCAGCACTTGAGCCACTAAATATTTCTGGACATAATCACAGAATTGGGATGCCTGCCTTCACTTTCAAGTCATGATCACAAAGACTGAATGTCACTTAAGCCTATCAGGTAATCCTGGTACATTTCCCTGGTAAATTAATTTTCAGACTCTCCAGAATAATTATATCATATTATATCATATCTTCTCCTCTCTTTCCTCAACCCTCCTACGCTCCTCATTCTAAGCTGGTGACCTCACTTTGTATTTCATTGAGATAATTGAAGCCATCCCGAGACATTCTTCCCTCATATTCTTATAGGTCTCTGCTCCTCAGAGAGGCCTTCTGTGGATACCCTTGAAAAAATAACCACTTCATTTCCCCATGCACACAACTACCCACTAACCCTTTGCCCTATTTTATGGCTCTTCATAATGCTTCTGTTTCTGAAATTCTATTACATATGATGTGTTTTAAATTCTTTATTATATGTCTTCTCCCTTGGAATGAAAACTCCATGCTATGAGAGTGGGGACTTTGCCTATTTCTCAGTATCCTCAGATATAGCCCCAAACAATGCGTGGTATGTGTTCATTGAATGAATGAGTCTTCTCATCACCAAATCCATGATTCTCGTCTGCAACTGACTCTCCTTCCTCTTGATATGATGAAAGACATCTCCCTCTTCCTAAAAAAAAAGACTAAACTCACCACTTGTGACCTGAATCCCAACTCTTCCCACCCACTCACTCCATCTCTAGTAGCACATTCCCATTCAGCATTTGAACATACTCTATTATCTCCCTTCTTAGAAAAATCATATAACTCCACATCCCTTCCAAGATTTTCCTGCTTCCTTTCATGGCAGAAGTCCTTTAGAGTTGTCTTCACATGTGCTATCTCCAATTCCTGACAACCCAACCATTACTCAGCCCATCTCATTACCCATACTCAGCCCACCCATCTCATTACACCATTGAGACAGCCTTGAATAATTTTGTCAACAATCTTTGTGTTCCCAAATTCAATGAACACTTTAGAGTCCTCAAAGTACTTGACCTGACAGCAGCATGCAAGACCATTGACTACTCCTTGAAATTCTCTCCATTCATGATGTCTATGAGTCATATCATACTTTCTGCTTTTCCTCCTACCTTACTGGTCATTCTTTCTCAGTGTCCTTTGTAGGCTTCTTCTTGTCTATCTGACCTCTGAATGTCATGATTCCTTAGAGTTTGGACCTAGGCCCTCTTTGTCTATGCACACTCTCTGACCAGGTGATATTATTTGGTCCCATGGCTTTAGGGACCATCTACGTGTCAATGAGAGCTCTTGGAAGGCATTAGGGCTTAACATCTCCATTTTAATTTCCCCTTCGATAGGGTGTAACAACAGAACCAAAAGAGAAGAGACATCTCTTCTCCCACTGGGAAGCAGAGTAGCATAGCTTTGGTATGCTAGATGCAGTGGAAGATAGTCATGACTACTACATATTTTCTATCTGGTGCTTTTCAAGATATTGACGAGTGAAGGAGAGGCAAAATCTGTGTCTGCCTCTGACTTGCAAAAGAGCTTTTCACTACTTGCCCAGCACTACTAATAAATAGAAGAGAACATTAGTCGCTTTGCAATCATTATTTACTTGAGGAAATTTTAAGGAACATAGTCAGTTGGCAAAAAAAAATAGTTATGAGTTAGTACATTTAGTCCATTAGTTTGCAAAGCTTTCTAAACAACTCAGATATGATTAGATAATCACTCTAAATAAGTGTGGCCCTCTACTCTGATCCATTAGCAGTGGCTTGGGATTTTAAAAACTGATATTTTCAAGTAAAAGTTTCTGTAATTTTATCAAAGGACCAATTACCTGGGCCACATTGTCTTCCTTAAGACAAAGGAACAGGGCCCCTGGGTGGCTCAGTGGGTTAAGTGTATGACTCTTGATTTTGGCTCAGATCATGATCTCAGGGTCCTGAGATCAAGCCCGTGTTATGCTCTGCACTGGGCATGGAGCCTGCTTCAGATTTTCTCTCTCTCTTTCCCTCTGCCCCTCTACCCCTGCTCTCCCTCTCTCTCAAAAAGAAAAAAAAAAGACAGAGGAGCAATCATGTCCAACAAAAGTCATTGCCAGTGCTATTAGATGAAAGTACAAGAGAGTATCAAAACTTTTTTTTTAAAGATTTCATTTATTTACTTGAGAGAGAGCAAGGGAGAGCACACGGGTTGGGGCGGGGGAGAGGGAAGGGGAGAAGCAGGCTCCCTGCTGAGCAAAGAGCCTAACATGGGGCTTGATCCCAGGATGCTGGGATCATCACCTGAGCCCAAGGCAGATGCTTAACTGACTAAGCCACCCAGGCACCCCGAGTATCAGACTTCTGTGCAGAAATCCAGGGGTATAGTGACAGCTCCCTTGAAACTATGGAGCCTTAAGAGATTATTAAAGTAACTCTGGCCAATGTAATAGGCATTTCCTGTTTAAGTCTACAATATTTTCTTCTGAGCTTTTTATTTATTTATTTATTTAAATTTTAGTTAACATACAGTGCAATATTGGTTTCTGGAGTAGAATTCAGTATTCATCACTTACATACAATACCTGGTGCAGAGCTTTTTAGGTATACAAGGGGTGGAGGAAGTTTGGGGACATGTTACTGATATCTTTGGGCATCCATCACTCCTGGATCATCTCTTGGGGATAATAACAGATAAATTCATGGGAATGTGATGGTCAATGGTTGTTGTCTAACTGATGTCAGTTACAGTACTAAACTTTTAAAAATAGATTTATTTATTTATTTTAGAGAGAGAGAGGGAGAGAGTGTGTGTGTGAGAGCAGGGGGAGGGGCAAATGGAAATAATCTCAAGCAAACTCCCCACTGAGCACAGAGCCTGATGTGGGGCTCCATCTCACAACCCTGAGTTCACGACCTGAGCAGAAACTTAGAGTACAACTCGTAACCTACTGAGCCCCCCAGGCACCCCTATAGTACAGAACTTCTAAGTAGAGATGACCAATGACCTTTATACTTACTTCAATCTGTGAGATCTCAGAACTACTTGGTCTTCAGCCATCCTAATACTGGTCACCTTGGGGATAACACTTTAAGAATAGAATTGAGAATGTAGATATCAGAAAAAGCATAACGAAATGACAATGATCACAATAACAACGACAATGACAAATACTTACTGAATAGGCATTTTGTATTGGCACTGCGTGGAATGCCTCATGTGCATTGTCCTATTTCATCTCCACATCTCCTATGAGGTGAGTGCTACTTATTGACTCCATATTAGAGGAGGAGACATTAAAGCTCCAAGAGATGAAATGAGTTGAGTTCATGGGACTAATATGTGGCAGAGCCTGAATCCAAATCCAGATCTGTCTCACCCAATCCCACACTATGAGGGCACTTTTGTTTCTCCCTTATACCCCGTTCCTTGAGGACAGGGATTTTTTATCTTGTCCTATTTATCTTTGTGTGAAGTGAAGCTATTGCTCGATGTTTAATGAATGAATGAATGAATGAATGAATGGATCTGAATGATGGGCTAATGAATGAATGATAGAGGCAAACTGTGGCACGTAAATCTCTAAAACAGCAGATAAGACCAACTCCCCCCGACCCCTGCTCAACAAAAACCTGTTTTATTTGCACACATCTTGTTTCCCAAAAGAATTTGTTGTAGCTTGAAAGTCATGTATATTTAAATCAGGGCAAATATAAAATTAGGACGTTGCTGAAGAAGACAGCAAGTGAGTGATTTTGTTGTAACAACTAATCTCCTAGTTTAACAGTAAGAAATAAAAATCCATCTTCCAAATCCCATTTTCTGCTTTTTCATTCTTGACAGAAGCACACTAGTTTCAGCTCGGATACACAGGATACGAACACACATTGCCCTTTCCATTAAATTTTTGTTATTCCTTTCTCAGAGCTAACTGGCAGCATACATAGGTGAGAAAACAAATGGCAAGTAGAGATGAAGAAGAGAAGTGTCAAAAAGAAATAAAGACTCAAGGAAGATGAAGTAACCTTTGCCCGCTGGGATATGCTGTTGAGTGAGTCAGCTGGTTTTAAACCTAACTTCCAAACCAACTTCATTTAAACCAACTTCTAAAGAGGAGTTGAAGGGGCTTACTGTGTGTGTGTGTGTGTGTGTGTGTGTGTGTGTGTGTGTGTGAGACAGACACAGACACAGACACAGACACAGAAACAGACACACACATCCAGAAAATATATATCCAGATCAGTTAGAGGAAAGATAGAAGGAAACATCAGCAACTCCTTCAGGAGAGGAGGAATGGGGCAGGGACTGTAGGAAGTTACCACCACAATAATTCATAATGGCTACAAATCTCTCCTTGTCTAAAAACATGGCACTGAGAATCATCAACTCCATGAGTTGTCTCTCAGAAGGAGGACGACTCTTTTTGAAGCCCTCCCTGACCGTGGCCAGCACCCTTTGTGAGCTGTGATGCATACCCACAGGGTTGGCTATGACCTCAGGGTGGGATGGGGGATCGAATATTGCCAGCTTCACGCTTCCCACCCACTGACCTGCCCAGCCATGGACTTTGACAAGTGGTAGATAAGAAACATACCCACGAAGAACCATATTTCTAAAGCAAAGATTAATATTTAAAATACAAACGTTTCGATTATTTACCTTGGCTTCCTTTTTAAAAACAAATTCTTGAGAATTACAGTGATGGTTTATTTCACTTCTCAATTAAGAAAACCTTTGCAGAAACAGGGCAGTAATAACTGAAATTTTCTATTTCTTAATTAACTTTCCCCATTGCCAACAACTTAAACCTAATCCCCTCCTCCCCAGAAAGACAAGTTACAGCTAATGCTTAAACACTCATCTCCCCCTCCTAATTGCTGTGTAGGAGTACTTCTGTGATTCTGGAAGGAAACTTCAGTGAATAAATGAACGACTCTCTCATTTGCTATTTGGAAGTTATAAAAATTACAAGACATCATTCCATTATATTCTCTCATTTCCTTGTCATTGGAAAAGGTTCCAACCTTTCATCATATTAAAAAGCAATTATCAAAATGTTTTATTCCATAATAAGTTTGACTACTAGGAAAGAAAGTATTCCGAAATCAAAATAAGGGGGTTCTTTTTAGCATATAAACAGGTGAGTCAACCCTCCAAATTTAAAAAAGAAAATTTCTTCGGAACTTGGTGTCTTTACTTTGGTGTCTCTCTACTGCCTGTTCCCCGTGCCACTGTGTTTGTGTTACAGACATTGTCCTCTTGCCCACTCTGCCAGCCAATGGAGTCGAGTTACACTTCCTTCCGAAGTTGGCATGCCGTGCTATTCACCGAGGTAAGCTGTGCTGCTTTAGAAAGAATGTGGAGAGGACTCGCTCCTGTAGCTCGTCAACCAGTCGTGGGCTCTGAAGCCACCTCAGGCAGGGCACCATTCTTCCGAGCCAGAGAGAATTACAAAGGGATTTAAAGATATGCCACCTAACCCCTTCGTAATAATCCTTAACATTTGTACAGAACCTTACAATTTACAAAGGGCTTTCCCCTAGGTTATCACTTTTGATCCTCACAATAAGCCAGAGAAGCCAGTACAGCAGGTCTTGCCAATCCTCATTTGATAAGTGAGGAACCAAGGCTCAGAGGGTTTATGCGTCCTGCCTGAAGTCATGAAGTGAGTAAAAAAGGAGCCAGGGCTGGAGCTCATGTCCTGTGATGAAGAGTACAGTGCTCTTTTACATCCTGCTGCTCCCTTCATATCAACAAATGCAGGGCACACATGACAGTGGCAGAGCAAAATCCAATTGTACACAGAATCATCAACCTGAGTGATGGGTCGGAAGGGAGCCAAGGACAAAGAGCGCAGCGGGCTGGGCTATCACCCATGGCCAAGGCGGCTAGACTATATGGCACCTTTGTATGAATTAGAGAAAAGGTGCTTGCTTCTGGTGGGTGCAGTCCCGGGGGTGCGAGGAGCTTCCTGAGGCTTTGCGGGTGGCAGAGACAAAGGGGTAAAAGTGCCCTTTCCTTCCAACACATGTGACCAGTACCAGGGTGCAGGGCTTGGTGAGCAGGGTTCAGATTTTAACCCTCACCATCCTCCTTAGCTGGCTAACTTGGTAGCAGGCATCTCTACCTGATGGTACCTGGCAGTCCTGATTCCAATGACAAGAAGGCCTGAAGATAGGGAATGCAAGCTAAGTCTTCACTGCTCAAAGTGGGATCCTTGGGCTAACAGCATAGGGTTCGCCTGGGAGCTTGTTAGAGATGCAGACTCTCAGGTGCTCCTTCTAGATCTTTCCAGACTGCCAGCCTGAGCTGTAATAAGATCCCTAGCTGACCTATGTGCCCATGCAAGTACGGGACGCTCTGGGCCACAGATAGACAGGAGGTAGGCCAGGAACAGGATTTCTGCGAGTTGCTGACGGGTGAAGAAGTGATTGTACAGGGAATGGCAGGCAGGTTAGTCCGGCCGCAGAAGAGGGTGCTCAGGAAAGAAAAGCCCCTGGCCCTCCGACATTTGGCTTGCAACTCTGTTCAGCATTAGCTTTTACTGGTCTCGTCACCCTGCTAGAGCCATCTTGGGTGCACTAAGCCCTGTACGTCTCATAGTCCCAGTTCTCGAGGAGGTCACTATCTCAAGATAAGAGAGAATGTCCAATCCAATGCAACGAACACCCCCAATGAAGTGTACAAAAAGCGCTGGGGGTGGGGGCACGGATGGGCAGCAAACACCTCTGCCTGTGATCTTCAAGGTGGGTGTTGAAACCTTAGGTTGCTCAGACAGAGAAGGGTATCTCTCTAGGCAGAGGTGTCCAAGGCCCCTGCTGACCTGTAGACCTTTTTGTGGGCACTTGGTTTGGGGATTGTTCACTCTCCTTCCCCAAAATCCAGGCATAGTGCTGGGGCGAAGGTGGGTGGTCAATGTTGCTGTTAACTCAATTTAGGGCTTGTTAACCCGCAGGCCAGCTGAATGAGTATCTGGCTTGGGGGGTGGGGAGGAGCCATGCAAACGTGGGCTGTGGAGAGACCTTATAATTGCCCAGGAATGAGGTAATTAAGATCTGCATTTGGGTGATGCCTGGAGAAATGAGGGAAAAGTCTAAGAAATACTGTAGGATGCCAGGATCTCTCATCTGAAAGAAAAAATGTAACAATGAGACAAAGACATTTTTAAAATACACCTTTGTTAAATCTGAATACTCCTGAACAATGAGCTGAGCGAACCGCAATCAGATCCATTCTCTCCAAATGGGTTGAGTGGAGGGCGCTGGGAAAGGCCGCTGTCAGGAATTAGACCTGCTTTTTCCAGCTCGCTGCAGGGTTCCATTTTTGCTCTGGGTGAGAGAATGGGCATTTTCTTTTTACACACCTCCATTGCACAGAACAAAGCAGGAGTCCCCTGAGTGAAGTCCAGCCATTAGTCTCCCTTTTAATGATCTGCATAATACTTCCGGGGAGGAGCGGAGGGAGGCTGTCCCAGGCCAAGGAGCCAGGGACCCAAAGGAGCTCCTCCAGGCCCTGTTAGCACAACGCGCACATTGCAGCCCACCAGTCGGGGGGCCTCCTTGTACTGAATATTCAGTAATGTAGCATAATTGGCTTGGAGCCTGCATATACTGTAGGTTGAACACAGATGGCGTTTTCTACAATATAAGAAATACATTTCAGAAATATAAGTAAGTTAGACTCTGCTCCTTAGCGTAAAAGATGATCAGACATTGGGGGAAGGCCATGTAGTTCAGTGCGGTTGCAGTCAGCAGATTTGGGGGCCGGCTGGGAGGGGCAGGAGGGACTTCGAGGGGAAAAGATGTGGAGACCCTGAATTCATCAATGATACCTGGAGAAGAAGAGGGGAGGGAGTAAGGAATCCGGAGTCATTTCAGAACTATGGAACAAATTAGATGTGGGCAGCCAAATGTTGGAGCCACCAGAGATGGACTCCCAGCTGGGGCAGAGGGGATGAAGCTAATGAGTTTGGACGTGAACACATCGAGTTTGAGGTATCTATGAGTCATTTAGGTACAGGTGTCCAAGAAAAGTTGGAAATATTGGGCTGGACTTCAGTAGAGAGCTTTGGGCTGCAGATACAGACATGAAAAATACAATCCTCTTGCCTATAAGAAAAGCCTTGGAGGTGAAGTCTCTCTCCCAGGGAGAATACACAAAGCAAGAGAATGAGAAGAAGGAGAGGGCCCTGGGAAAAGCTGAGAGAAAGCCAGGATTGAATAGTTGTCAAGGAAGCTGAGGGAGTATGATATGTCAGCATGGAGGGGTCGTCACTGGTTTGGAATGATGGGAGAGATTGGAGAGGATAGAGGCTGAGAGGGAGTCATCAGATTGGCCAATCAGTTCATAGGTACCCCATGATCTTTGCGAGAACAATTTCAGTGGTGCAGGGGACCATGGAGCTGGGTCGCAGGGGAAGGAAGAGTGGGGACTGTGAGGGGTTTGGTGTTGGCAGAAAGAAGAGGGAGCAGTGACAGGACAAGGAGCCAGGATCTGGGGAAGGATGTTTAGTGTGCCCACGCTTTGGGCCCTGTGAGCAGAGAGAGACAGACTTGCATCACAAGAGGTAGGTCGCTGAGAGGGTAATGGGAGGGTGTGTGTTAGAAAGGAAGAACTCCTTCTATTTGAAACAGGAAGGAATTGGGGCACCAGGGTGGCTCAGTGGTTGAACATCTGCCTTTGGCTCAGGTCATGATCCCAGGGTCCTGGGATGGAGTACTATGTCAAGCTCCCCACAGGGAGCCTGCTTCTCCCTCTGCCTATGTCTCTGCTTCCCTCTGTGTGTTTTTATGAATAAATAAATAAAATCTTAAAAAAAAGAAACAGGAAGGAATTCACAAATAAACACAACACAATAGAATGTGGTGTTTTGGAATACATCCTCATCATCGATAGAAATATTAGTGCCTGGAAAATTAACAGAGGAAACGTGCAATCAGACTTGGCTGTATCAAAGAATAACTAATTCAAATCACTCATGCAACTGCTCGCCAGTTATGCCTAATGAACATACGGCACCCTCACTATTCTGTGTACCCATTCGTACTCATCAGGTTCACTTTGTTTTCAGTTGTGTTTTCTTTCACAACTCACTTCTCTTCAGGACTGCACAATCTTCATAACCCATAGCTTATGTAATGTTTGTTCACCATCTTTAAAAAAAAGGTTTAGAGGGAGCATCGGCTTGGACAGAAAAAAAAGTCTCAGATGTCAGTTTACTTCTCTGGCACTTAACTTGGCAATTAGGGGATGAGAGAGGAAAAATATTGTATATACAGGAAAAAAAGGAGGCAACCTTATGGCCTTGTGATACTCAAGAGACATGCTGGCTAATAGAGAGGCTTGTCCCATTTTGAGAGAAGATTGTGTTTTCAAAAGAAGCCTTTTTCTTAGGCCTTTGGTAGTTACATATAATTATGATATCCTAGGGAACACAAATGTGATGAAAACTCAGCAGATGTGTTCTTTGGAGGTCATCTTGAGAGATGCGGTTTGATGTGCACTACAGCAAAACTTATTCTGAGATTTGTGTTTGTTTGTTTCCCTCACACAGTGACTTATCTAAGACATGAGTCTAAGACATTAAAGTCTGTATTATGTAAAAAGGTATCAGAGCATGCTTTCGATTCTAGTATAAAAAATGTAAAGATAGTAGCTGCCATTTATTGAGTACCTGCTATGTGACAGGCATGTTACATGTATTGTTTCAGTACACAAAATCTTTCTGTTGAATCTCTTAATTTTTTTTGATAACATTGAGAGAGGGGTGCCTGGATGGTTCCGTGGGTTAAGCATCTGCCTTTGGCTCAGGTCATGATCCCAGGGTCCCTGGATTGAGCCCTGCATCAGGCTCCCTGCTCAGTGGAGAGTTTGCTTCTCCCCCTGCACCCTCTTCCTCATGTTCTCTCTCATTTGCTCTGCTCTCTTCTCAAATAAATAAATAAATAAATAAATAAATAATCTTAAAAAAAAAAAACACTGAGAGATAGGCAAGATGATGAATCCTGTTTGATAGAGGAGAAAGTTAGGGCTTCGTCTGCCAGCTACCACCCATTTCTTTGTTCCTATTCACAGCACATTTGAAGAGTTAAAGAGCTGTCTCTATTCTCTGTCTCCACTGTTTTTCTTTGAGCCACTCCAATTAGGTTCTTGCCTCCACTACTCCATAAAACCTACTAGGTAAGTCACCAATAGCCTTCGCATTGCCAGCCCAGGGGCCAGTTCTCAGTCAGAGTCTTTTCTTGATCTATCAGCAGCATTTGAGATGTTGGATCACTCACTCCTTGTTGCAGTCTCTTTCCACACTGTCTTGGTTTTCTTCCAATATCTCTGACACTCTTTAGTCTCCTTTACCATTAGGGTCCCTCTTCTGACTTCTCCATGCTGTGGGGCCTCAGGACTCAGTCCCTGGGACTCTTCTCTTATTTCCACTCACTTCTAAGGTGTTCTAATCTAGTCTCAAAGTCACCTCTATACCAATGACTCCCATTTTTATCTTTCGCCCTGACTTCCCACTTGAACTTGTGTATCCAACTTCCTACTCAACATTGTCTCCACTAGGATTTCCAATAGACTTCTCAGTGTGTCTGAAACACTGCCCCTGACCTTTTCCCATGATGAAAATGTAAGAAAAAAGAAAAACCTGCTCCAAACTATACCCTTTATCAGATGTAGGCAGTATCTCCATTCTCATTGTCCAGGCCAAAAACCTTGGGTCATTCTTGGTAGCTTTCTTTTTCTTAATCACCATAACCAATCTGTCCTGAAATCGTAATGGATCCATCTTTAAAATATGTCCAGAATTCAACCATTTCTTGCTGCTACCTCCTTGTTCCTTGATCTTGCCAGGAATACCTCTCCTCACCACAGGTAGCCATGTGGCTAATTCCCTTTTCTCTTTGTTCAGATGTCACCTTCTCAGTAAGACCTACCCTGGTCACCCCACTTAATAAAGCTGCCACCTGCACCCTCTCCTCAGCAACCCAATGCCCAAACATCCTTCTCACCTTCTCCTTTAGCCCACGACACCACCTTCTACCACATCACATAATTTACTTACTTAGTGTGTTAATTGTTTGTTGCCTACTTCCCCCTACTACAAAGTCTGCTCCGTGAGGGCAGGAGTTTTCATCTGTTTGGTTTGCTACCATACCCCCAAGGACCTGGAATAGTACCTTGCATATCGCAGACCCATTAATGTTTGTTGGCTCAAATTAAAAACCTTAAGTATCTTGCCTAAGGTTGGTTACATGGTGATAGGTCTCATATCTAAATTCTGGAGTCTCTGATACTAAAGCTTATGCCCTTGAGGACTCTATTCCACTATATCCCATTGCTGCCTAGAATAGTGGCTCTCAGCAGGTGTGCCCTGAACCCTTCTTGTGTGCCAAGAAAGGAATGTAGTTTTGCTACAATTGAGCATACGAAATGTTATGATGATGGCTATCCTAAAGGACATTGAGTTGAGTAGGTCAAGCAATATAGAATGAACTGGAATTCAATTTGTTGCAAGGAGGAAGATGCATAGGGCAACATCAAACAGCATTAAACAACTGTTGCAGAAAAGCATCACCTAGGTCTCCAGAAAGCTTTCATGTTTACTTATCTCCTGGGTGTATAAGTAAGAGTGGCAAGGACAGAGAACTGTTCTACTCAAACTGTGACCCAAGGTTGACATGTGTTGAGAAGCACATCGATAAACATCATTATGCTTCCTCAGGCCCCGTGAGGCATTGTTATAAAGCAGAAGGGATTGCATTGTCATTATTACTGACTTGCTTAGTACACTTTTGAAACCCCTTGAAGCATGCTGTCAAAAATCCTAGTATTCAATAGTATACCATAAATTAAAAAATAAATAGTTGAGAATTAGTGCAATCAGCTAGGTTTCACTGGCTCTATGTTGACAGGTCAGGGCAGAATGCTTTTTTCCTGCTTTTATTTTTAAACTTAAGAAAAACATGAGGGAAGTAGAAATGACAGGATGGAGTTGAATTCATTGAAGAAACAAACAACAACAGCCAAACACAGGAAAATTCTCCTGAGTGGATACATATGGTCAGTAGAAGGGAGCACTGGGCTCAGGAGGCCTGGATCTAGTCTAAGTTTTGCAGCTGAGGGTGTGGCTTTGGCCTGGTCATTTCTCTTCTTGGGGACTCAGTGTCCCCATCCATAAAATAAATGGTGAGGGGAGGGGAGCCCTACATGACCTGCACACTCTTCTCCAGCTCCCTCTCCTGGGGGAGCCTGTTATTCTGGTTTGGAGATAAAGGTGTTGCTTGAAACAAAGTCTTCTGAGAGGCTAGGCGTTTGTTTCTGTATCTCTGCATTTAGTTAATGGCTTAGATGCAGAGGGTGGAGTAAATCAAACCCAGCTCGTGACAAATTTATCATCTTTGGTATTTGGTTTTATTTATTTATTATTGCCTGTCATCCCCGAGACCCCATTTACATTCTCTCCTCTCCCTCACTGGCAACGTTTCTCTTCTGCTTAATTACTCTATTTTTGTTTGTGTGTGTTCTTACAGAGTATGTATTCTCACTTTCAGTAAATGGCTTTTTAACTTCTGTAAATGATATTGCTATATATATTATTCTGTCTCTTGCTATTTTTTTTGTTTTACCCAGCATGATGTTTTAAAAGCCTAGGCATGTTGCTCTATGGACATCGAATCCCCTGTTTCTAAATGCTGAAAACTACTCCAGAGTATGCATCTAACCACATTTTTCCTCTCCACTCTCTTGGTGATGAATACCAGATTGCCTCTGACTTCCTGTCACCATAAATAATGTTGCAATAAGAAACTTTCCAATTTAGAACAGAATTGTAGGTGTGGAAGTGAATAGGAAAGGGGCCACTTCTGAGCTGTGACCAGAATGGCAAACTGCTTCTGGTAGGACCTCCTTTGGGTGACTGGAATGACATGCAAATGCTTCAGCTAGGGAAGTAAATAGAATTGAGGGTCTTGCGGTGCCAAGAAGCTATGGGATTAGGTTTTCCGCACTGAATCTATCAATCTAGTTTGTCAGAGATTTTGACATTGGTTAGACTCTCTACCTCTATCCTTACTCCCAGGAGATGGCCTCCCATGATCCCACAAAGGACGCAGACCATGGTCCTTCACTGCAAGTGGAGCTTTAAGGAGGCCTACAGATTCTTCTGTTTCTCTCAGCGCTTCCTCCTGTTCTCCATCTTATCACTTCTCCCCACACTCTCAGCAGGTTCTATCACCTCCTACTTTGTGGAGAAAATAGTAGCTATCAGATGAGAGCGCCCTTGGATTCCTTTTACCAACTCTATCGGTTTGCCTGCATCAGCACCCACCATCTCCTTCCTTCCTTCCTTCCTTCCTTCCTTCCTTCCTTCCTTCCTTCCTTCCTTCCTTCCTTCCTTCCTATAGATCCCATCCCCTCCTTCCTTGCTCTAGTGGCTAAATCACACCCTGTCTTCCTCAATATTTCAGTCTCTACACTTCTACTAGCTACTTCCCATCACCATGTCAATGTGTTCAAGTCTTTCTGATTTTAAGACTACATTTAAAAAATCTCTCTCAGGGCACCTGGCTGGCTCAGTCAGTAAAGCTTCCAACTCTTAATCTCAGGGATGAGTTTGAGCCCCACATTGGGTGTAGAGATGACTTAAAAATAAATTCTTTTTTTTATTTAAAGATTTTTGTTTATTTATTCATGAGACACACACACACACACAGAGAGAGAGAGAGAGAGAGAGAGGCAGAGACACAGGCAGAGGGAGAAGCAGGCTCCATGCAGGGAACCCGACGTGGGACTCGATCCCGGGTCTCCAGGATCACACCCTGGGCTGAAGGCGGCGCTAAACCGCTGAGTCACCAGGGCTGCCCCAAAATAAAATCTTTTAAGCATCATATTAAAAAATCTTTCTAAAAAAAAAAATCTTTCTCAACCTCAGTCCCTTCCAGTGACCATCATCTCTACCACTAACTCCTGCAACTTAGCAACTAAATTTATTGAAAGAGCTATATTTGCCCCCAAACTCACACAACCTCCTAGATGTCACCAAAGCTCTCTTGTCACTAAATCCAGAACACACATTTCTCTGCTTATTGTATGTCCATTTGCATCAACATTTGTCACCATTGAGTACTGTGTCCATCATGAACTTCTCTTTCCTTGGCTTGCATGACACCATACTCTTGATTTTCTTCCTACCTGTCTAGCCATTCCTTCAAGGTATGCTTTGCAGGTTGATCCATTTCTGTCTGCTCCTTGATGTTCTTCATTTCTGGGCTTTGATTGCCATCCATATCACTGAATCTCAATCTCCACCCTGATCGCTCCCCTCTGCCCCATCACCTGCCTTCCAGACATCTGCATCTCAAAACCAGATGTCTGAGACTGAATTCATCATCCTTCTCACCAACTCCCCCCCCTTTCAATCACCTCACTATTATTATCTTAGTGAGTGAATGGCATCGTCAGCCATTTGATTTCCCAAGCCAGGGAAACTCATAGCACTGTATATATTGCAATCATTACCAAAAGTGTAAATTACAAAAGATATAGAAGCTTGTTATAAAAATGAAAACAGTACATAAGTATTTAAACTAAGAAGTGAAAGCCCTCACCACTTACTCTCCCCAGAGGTAAGCCTCTATTGACAAGGAGGTATGTGCCTTTATACACTTATCTTGCTGCATGTATATGGATAGCATTCACACACAGTTTTTGTTTGTACACGTACTTTATTATACTATATGTGCTGTTTGGCAACTTGCTTTTTAGCATAAAAATATATCGTGGATATCTTTATATTTTTATTCATATTGATATAATTTACACACAGAGAGAGAGGCAGAGACACAGGCAGAGGGAGAAGCAGGCTCCATGCAGGGAGTCCGATGTAGGACTCGATCTCGGGTCTCCAGGATCACACCCCGGGCTGCAGGCAGGCTAAACCACTGCGCCCCCGAGACTGCTCGATGTAATTTATTCTTTTTACCAGCTGCATCCCAGATTATGTATGCCACATTTATTTACCTATTATGATATTGCTGGACTTTAGTTTATTCCCAGTTCTTACCATTTCAGGGTTTCAGTGAATGGCTTTGCCCATGGACAAAAGTAGATAAAGGGGATTAAGAGGTACAAACTTCCAGTTATAGAATTAATAAGTCATGGAGATGGAAAGTACAGCAGAGGGAAGACGGTCAATAATATTGCAATATCATTGTATAGTGACAGATGGAGACTATACTTATCATGGTGAGCACTGAATAATATAATACATAGAATTGTTAAATCACTATGTTGCATACCTGAAACTCATGTAACATCATATGCTAATTACATTCAATTTTTAAAAAAGATGAACATATAGAAAAATAAATAAAACTGAGAAAAACCTTTGTCCATTAATCTTTGTATTCCTGTGCTGGATAGAATGTTAGAAATGGGATTTCTGGGGCAAGTATATGTACATACTTTTGGATGTACATCCATTTGTATGGATACTGCAAAAGTACCCTCAAAAAAAGTGTGTGGCTTTTTTCTTCTCACTTTTCAACTGAGACAGAGCATATGCACAGTAAATGCATAAAGCGCACTTTTTAAACTGTGGAACTGGATGGACTTCTCTAAGTGTATATACCTGTGTGACCACCATGTAGATCAAGATATCCACCATTTCTAAGCACCCCAGAAGTTCCCTTTTATGCCGTCCCAGCACATATTCCTCCCCTAGAGATCACCACTGTCCTGACTTCCATAATTATCAGTTATTTTTGCTTATATATAAAATCACGCACTATATTCCCTGTTGTGTCTGGCTTCTGTGACTTGACATATAGTTTATATTTATCCATGTGGTTATGTGTATCCAGTGTCCATTCTTTTGTTACTGTTACATAGTACTCTATTGGATGAGCATCCCAGTTTGTCTCTCCCTTCACTTTTTGGTGAGTAATTTAAGTTGTTTCTACTTTCTTGGCTGTTATGAATAAAGTGGCTGCAAACCTTTGTGAACAAGTCTTTTGGTGGACTTATGTTTACATTTTCCTAGGAGTGAAATGGCTGGCTCAGAGTGTGTTTAACTTTTTATTAGAAGCTACAAAATAGTTTTCCAAAGATGTCACACCTGTTTGTTGTCCCACGAGCTGTGTAAATTGGAACCCCCACTCATAGTGAATGAGAGTATCACACACTGGATTGTGATGCATACTTCACTTTCTGTCTCCCCGAATGATTATAGGAACTGTGTCTATCTTGTTTGGTATCTATCAGGGCAGATGCTCAATAAGTATTTGTGGAATTGAATTCATAATTAAGTGGCTACTGTGTATTATGCCTAAAGGTCTCTATCACACAATTTGAAGAGTTAACATATGTCACTGTGGACAAATTGTTACAGGTGTGGATGTGTCATTACCCTAAAGATGGTCCCAGTTTGTTATGGGTAGAACTGTGGCTTATTCACTGTTCTATCTTCTATGGCATAGAGCTGGGCGTAGAGGAAGTGCCTGTAATGCCCAACATTCTATACGTGGTACGATAATGGGTAAAAAGAATGTCAGACCTTCCTTAAACCTTTACTCACTGTCACTTCTGGACTGGGGTTGAAAGGAGGCAGAGAGGGATCCCCTTTTATCACTCATTAACTACATAGCTACTGGCCCTCATATTAGGAAATATTCTCCCCAACCTCTGGTCCACAACCTGATTTCTGTTTTTTTTTTCCCCACATGAATAAGGTGATGTGTTGCAGCATTTATTTGAAAGACCAGAAGTTTGGAAACCATTTTTAGGGAACCTGCTTTGAAAAGTTACGGTATAGCCATACCATGGAATACAATGCAGCCTTTGAAAAAAGGAAGCTCTTTGTGTCCTGATGTATTGTTGAATGTGACACGACAAAAACAATAACAAAAAAGTCAAGGTGCAGAAGAGTATGCCTTGTACACTACCATCTGCAATCAATAAAGGGTGGGGAGAGGACTTGGGAAGAATATTTTCTGGATGGAAGACAGCTAGAATCTGAGCCAGCTCACTGTGAGTCTTCCACAAACTCATTTCTTCAGTCCATGAAAGACCCAGATGATGCTGGCTGGGGAAGTCTGACCCACAAAGTATCCCCCTCTGTCTCTACTCCCAAAAGGGCCAGTGTATGAAGATTGGATGGAGCCTGTTACACTAGGTCTTCATTCTTCCCCTGTAACTGTTTCTAAAGTTTTCCATTCCTCTGGGAATTTGTGGGCTGAGTAATTTTTAAAATCTTTCTTGCATGAACTAGGCCTTCATCAAAATTCACTGCAACTCAGATTCATTTCCATTTCTAGTCCCATTGCTGCCTACAACCAAGCATGATGGATGAGTTGGCTAACATTTTAAAGGCAAGAATGACATCCATCTACCTGTGTATCTATCTACTTGTCTGTCTGTCTATCCATCTACCCTTCCATTTTATCCATCCATTCATCCATATAACCATCTATCCAGCCTGTCCCGACATGAGTGCCTCCACCCTGTTAATGGAGCATATCCTTCACTCTTGCCTGTTCCCCACATCTAAGTGTTATGTATGGGGTGTAAGCAAAAATCCTCAACCTCATTTTTATGATGAATACTAGGTTAAAATAAGTAAATCTTGGAAACTTGGGAATTTGCCAGTCCCAAGTTTTTGTTTAATTTACATAACTATTTGCATAGGATTGCACATGTTAAGGAAACATCTGTAGTTTTCTTTCTTTCTTTCTTTCTTTCTTTATTTATTTATTTATTTATTTATTTATTTATTTTTTATTGGTGTTCAATTTACTAACATACAGAATAACACCCAGTGCCCGTCACCCATTCACTCCCACCCCCCGCCCTCCTCCCCTTCTACCACCCCTAGTTCGTTTCCCAGAGTTAGCAGTCTTTACGTTCTGTCTCCCTTTCTGATATTTCCCACACATTTCTTCTCCCTTCCCTTATTTTCCCTTTCACTATTATTTATATTCCCCAAATGAATGAGAACATATAATGTTTGTCCTTCTCCGACCGACTTACTTCACTCAGCATAATACCCTCCAGTTCCATCCACGTTGAAGCAAATGGTGGGTATTTGTCATTTCTAATAGCTGAGTAATATTCCATTGTATACATAAACCACATCTTCTTTATCCACTCATCTTTCGTTGGACACCGAGGCTCCTTCCACAGTTTGGCTATGGTGGCCATTGCTGCTATAAACATCGGGGTGCAGGTGTCCCGGCGTTTCATTGCATTTGTATCTTTGGGGTAAATCCCCAACAGTGCAATTGCTGGGTCGTAGGGCAGGTATATTTTTAACTGTTTGAGGAACCTCCACACAGTTTTCCAGAGTGGCTGCACCAGTTCACATTCCCACCAACAGTGTAAGAGGGTTCCCTTTTCTCTGCATCCTCTCCAACATTTGTTGTTTCCTGCCTTGTTAATTTTCCCCATTCTCACTGGTGTGAGGTGGTATCTCATTGTAGTTTTGATTTGTATTTCCCTGATGGCAAGTGATGCAGAGCATTTTCTCATATGCATGTTGGCCATGTCTATGTCTTCCTCTGTGAGATTTCTGTTCATGTCTTTTGCCCATTTCATGATTGGATTGTTTGTTTCTTTGGTGTTGAGTTTAATAAGTTCTTTATAGATCTTGGAAACTAGCCCTTTATCTGATATGTCATTTGCAAATATCTTCTCCCATTCTGTAGGTTGTCTTTGAGTTTTGTTGACTGTATCCTTTGCTGTGCAAAAGCTTCTTATCTTGATGAAGTCCCAATAGTTCATTTTTGCTTTTGTTTCTTTTGCCTTCGTGGATGTATCTTGCAAGAAGTTACTGTGGCCGAGTTCAAAAAGGGTGTTGCCTGTGTTCTTCTCTAGGATTTTGATGGAATCTTGTCTCACATTTAGATCTTTCATCCATTTTGAGTTTATCTTTGTGTATGGTGAGAGAGAGTGGTCTAGTTTCATTCTTCTGCATGTGGATGTCCAATTTTCCCAGCACCATTTATTGAAGAGACTGTCTTTCTTCCAATGGATAGTCTTTCCTCCTTTATCGAATATTAGTTGCCCATAAAGTTCAGGGTCCACTTCTGGATTCTCTATTCTGTTCCACTGATCTATGTGTCTGTTTTTGTGCCAGTACCACACTGTCTTGATGACCACAGCTTTGTAGTACAACCTGAAATCTGGCATTGTGATGCCCCCAGATATGGTTTTCTTTTTTAAAATTCCCCTGGCTATTCGGGGTCTTTTCTGATTCCACACAAATCTTAAAATAATTTGTTCCAACTCTCTGAAGAAAGTCCATGGTATTTTGATAGGGATTGCATTAAACGTGTATATTGCCCTGGGTAACATTGACATTTTCACAATATTAATTCTGCCAATCCATGAGCATGGAATATTTTTCCATCTCTTTGTGTCTTCCTCAATTTCTTTCAGAAGTGTTCTATAGTTTTGAGGGTATAGATCCTTTACATCTTTGGTGAGGTTTATTCCTAGGTATCTTATGCTTTTGGGTGCAATTGTAAATGGGATTGACTCCTTAATTTCTCTTTCTTCAGTCTCATTGTTAGTGTATAGAAATGCCACTGACTTCTGGGCATTGATTTTGTATCCTGCCACGCTACCGAATTGCTGTATGAGTTCTAGCAATCTTGGGGTGGAGACTTTTGGGTTTTCTATGTAGAGTATCATGTCATCGGCGAAGAGGGAGAGTTTGACTTCTTCTTTGCCAATTTGAATGCCTTTAATGTCTTTTTGTTGTCTGATTGCTGAGGCTAGGACTTCCAGTACTATGTTGAATAGCAGTGGGGAGAGTGGACATCCCTGTCTTGTTCCTGATCTTAGGGGAAAGGCTCCCAGTGCTTCCCCATTGAGAATGATATTTGCTGTGGGCTTTTCATAGATGGCTTTTAAGATGTCGAGGAATGTTCCCTCTATCTCTACACTCTGAAGAGTTTTGATCAGGAATGGATGCTGTATTTTGTCAAATGCTTTCTCTGCATCCAATGAGAGGATCATATGGTTCTTGGTTTTTCTCTTGCTGATATGATGAATCAGATTGATTGTTTTACGGGTGTTGAACCAGCCTTGTGTCCCAGGGATAAATCCTACTTGGTCATGGTGAATAATTTTCTTAATGTACTGTTGGATCCTATTGGCCAGTATCTTGTTGAGAATTTTTGCATCCATGTTCATCAGAGATATTGGTCTGTAATTCTCCTTTTTGGCGGGGTCTTTGTCTGGCTTTGGAATTAAGGTGATGCTGGCTTCATAGAACGAATTTGGAAGTACTCCATCTCTTTCTATCTTTCCAAACAGCTTTAGGAGAATAGGTATGATTTCTTCTTTAAACATTTGATAAAATTCTCCTGGGAAGCCATCTGGCCCTGGACTCTTGTGTCTTGGGAGGTTTTTGATGACTGCTTCAATTTCCTCCCTGGTTATTGGCCTGTTCAGGTTTTCTATTTCTTCCTGTTCCAGTTTTGGTAGTTTGTGGCTTTCCAGGAATGCGTCCATTTCTTCTAGATTGCCTAATTTATTGGCGTATAGCTGTTCATAATATGTTTTTAAAATCGTTTGTATTTCCTTGGTGTTGGTAGTGATCTCTCCTTTCTCATTCATGATTTTATTAATTTGAGTCTTCTCTCTCTTCTTTTTAATAAGGCTGGCTAATGGTTTATCTATCTTATTAATTCTTTCAAAGAACCAACTCCTGGTTCTGTTGATCTGTTCCACAGTTCTTCTGGTCTCGATTTCGTTGAGTTCTGCTCGAATCTTTATTAACTCCCTTCTTCTCTTGGGTGTAGGATCTATTTGCTGTTTTTTCTCTAGCTCCTTTATGTGTAAGGTTAGCTTTTGTATTTGAGTTCTTTCCAGTTTTTGAATGGATGCTTGTATTGCGATGTATTTCCCCCTTAGGACTGCTTTTGCTGCATCCCAAAGATTTTGAACGGTTGTATCCTCATTCTCATTAGTTTCCATGAATCTTTTTAATTCTTCCTTAATTTCCTGGTTGACCCTTTTATCTTTTAGCAGGATGGTCCTTAACCTCCACGTGTTTGAGGTCCTTCCAAACTTCTTGTTGTGATTTAGTTCTAATTTCAAGGCATTATGGTCCGAGAATATGCAGGGGACAATCCCAATCTTTTGGTATCGGTTCAGACCCGATTTGTGACCCAATATGTGGTCTATTCTGGAGAAAGTTCCATGTGCGCTTGAGAAGAATGTGTATTCAGTTGAGTTTGGATGTAAAGTTCTGTAGATATCTGTGAAATCCATCTGGTCCAGTGTATCATTTAAAGCTCTCGTTTCTTTGGAGATGTTTTGCTTAGAAGACCTATCGAGTATAGAAAGAGCTAGATTGAAGTCACCAAGTATAAGTGTATTATTATCTAAGTATTTCTTCACTTTGGTTAATAATTGATTTATATATTTGGCAGCTCCCACATTCGGAGCATATATATTGAGGATTGTTACGTCCTCTTGTTGAATAGATCCTTTAAGTATGATATAGTGTCCCTCTTCATCTCTCACTACAGTCTTTGGGGTAAATTTTAGTTTATCTGATATAAGGATGGCTACCCCTGCTTTCTTTTGAGGACCATTCGAATGGTAAATGGTTCTCCAACCTTTTATTTTCAGGCTGTAGGTGTCCTTCTGTCTAAAATGAGTCTCTTGTAGACAGCAAATAGATGGGTCCTGCTTTTTTATCCAGTCTGAAACCCTGCGCCTTTTGATGGGGTCATTAAGCCCGTTCACATTCAGAGTTACTATTGAGAGATATGAGTTTAGTGTCATCATGATATCTATTCAGTCTTTGTTTTTGTGGACTGTTCCACTGAACTTCTTCTTAAAGGGGAATTTTAAGAGGCCCCCTTAAAATTTCTTGCAGAGCTGGTTTGGAGGTCACATATTCTTTTAGTTGCTGCCTGTCTTGGAAGCTCTTTATCTCTCCTTCCATTTTGAATGAGAGCCTTGCTGGATAAAGTATTCTTGGTTGCATGTTCTTCTCATTTAGGACCCTGAATATATCCTGCCAGCCCTTTCTGGCCTGCCAGGTCTCTGTGGAGAGGTCTGCTGTTACCCTAATACTCCTCCCCATAAAAGTCAGGGATTTCTTGTCTCTTGCTGCTTTAAGGATCTTCTCTTTATCTTTGGAATTTGCAAGCTTCACAATTAAATGTCGAGGTGTTGAACGGTTTTTATTGATTTTAGGGGGGGATCTCTCTATTTCCTGGATCTGAATGCCTGTTTCCCTTCCCAGATTAGGAAAGTTTTCAGCTAGAATTTGTTCAAATACATATTCTGGCCCTCTGTCCCTTTCGGCGCCCTCGGGAACCCCAATTAAACGTAGGTTTTTCTTCCTCAGGCTGTCGTTTATTTCCCTTAATCTATCTTCATGGTCTTTTAATTGTTTGTCTCTTTTTTCCTCAGTTTCCCTCTTTGCTATCAACTTGTCCTCTATGTCACTCACTCGTTCTTCCACCTCGTTAACCCTCGTCGTTAGGACTTCTAGTTTGGATTGCATCTCATTCAATTGATTTTTAATTTCTGCCTGATTAGCTCTAAATTCTGCAGTCATGAAGTCTCTTGAGTCCTTTATACTTTTTTCTAGAGCCACCAGTAGCTGTATAATAGTGCTTCTGAATTGGCTTTCTGACATTGAATTGTAATCCAGATTTTGTAACTCTGTGGGAGAGGGGACTGTTTCTGATTCTTTCTTTTGAGGTGAGGTTTTCCTTCTAGTCATTTTGCTCAGTGCAGAGTGGCCAAAAGCAAGTTGTATTGGGAAAAAGAGAAAAAGAGAGGAGAGAAAGAAGGAAAGAAAAGAGAAAGAGAAAAAAAAAGGGAAGAAAAAGAAAAAAAAAAAGAAAAAAAAGAAAAAAAAAAGAAGAAAAAGAGAAAGAAAAAGAAAGGAGAAAAAAAGGGGGTGGGGGAAGGAAACAAATCAAAAAGCAAAACAAAACAAAAACAAAAACAAACAAACAAAAAAAGAACCACCGGGGAGTATCTTCTGATTCTGTGTTCTTTAAGTCCCTTGGCTTCTCCTGGAAGTTGTCAGTCTAGCTGGTGTTCTGGGGGAGGGGCCTGTTGTGCTGATTTTCAGGTGTTAGCAGTTGGGGGAGCTGCTGTGCCCCTGCCTGGTGCAGGGCTCAGTGGGGGTTGCTTACCCCGTGAGGCCGCAGGAGGAACAGCCCCAGTGGCGGGGCAGCTCTGGAAACCTGGATTCAGCTCCGGCAGGAACTCAGTCTGCAGGGCCTGAGGCTCCGGGGCGGGGCCGCTGATCTGCTCAGCTGGGGCAGGAGCGTCCTCGCTGTCCTGGGCCCTCCCGGCCTCTGCCTGTCCCGGGGGAGGCGGGATCCTGGGCTGTGTCCCGGCGCCCTGTGCTCCGGGGCCTGCGCTGTTGGATTCGCGCTCCCGGGCCGCGCAGCCCCCTCCGCGGAGCTGCCGCCCAAGCCCCTCCGAGCTGCTCCTGGAACCGCGCAGCCCCCTCTGCACGGAGCCTCTTCCTCTGCCCGAGCCCGGCCGAGCTGCTCCCGGGGCCGCGCAGCCCCCTCCGCGGAGCCGCCGCCCGAGCCCCTTCAGCTGCTCCGGGTCCCGCCGGGTCCCGCCGTGCGCGCTGCAGCCCTTAGGGAGCTCGGCGCACTCTCCCGGGGCGCAGTTGCTGTTACTGTCCCAGGGAGCCCGAGGGCATCCCCTCCCTCCTGGGTCCTGCTCCAACTCCCCGCGAGCCCCTTTCCCCCGGGAAGGTCGGTGCAGCTCCTGCGTCTCCGGGACGGGGCTCTCCTGTCCTGGGGACACTCGCCCCGGCCTCAGCCCTGCTCCTCGCGGGGCCCCTCCCCCTTGGAGGCCTTTGTTCCTTTATTTCTTTTTCCCCCGTCTTCCTACCTTGATAGATGCGCGAACTCTTCTCACTGTAGCATTCCAGCTGGTCTCTCTTTAAATCTCAGGCCGAATTCATAGATTTTCAGGATAATTTGAAGGTTTTCTAGGTAGTTTGGTGGAGACAGGTGATTTGGAGACCCTACTCTTCCGCCATCTTGCTCCTCCCCCCCTGTAGTTTTCTTATATATTTAGATGAGATGAATTTTCTCAATATTTGAAGTTACCACTTACTCATGTCTTCTGGGTCTTTTTTTTTTAAGATTTTATTTATTTATCCATGAGAGACACAGAGAGATACAGAGAGAGAGGCAGAGACACAGGCAGAGGGAGAAGCAGGCTCCATGCAGGGAGCCCAATGTGGGACTCCATCCCGGGTCTCCAGGATCACGCCCTGGGCTGAAGGCAGCGCTAAACCGCTGAGCCACCCGGGATGCCCCTGGGTCTTTTTTTTTAATATTCGCACCAGAGTTCTCCAGTGCAGGGCCCTGAGTGCCATATGCCTCCCCCTTTTCTATGAACCTCACTTTGAGAATACCCTGCCAATAGTATGGTGAGCTGGAGAGTGGAAGCAGGATTCCTTCTCATTTCCTTTTCAGACAACCAAGCCCTCCCTAATCAGAGCCGAAGGATCCTAGAAGTTGGGATCACAATATATTTTCAGATATATGGGGGAAATTTTAGAGAGCGATAGAGTGAAGCAGCTTTACTGAGGAATGTAATGAGTTGTGAAGTCTTCTGGAGAGATGTGGCAACAACATAGACAACCAAGCTCGGTTTTATATATTGATTTTCCTCAGAGTAAGGTCAACCTGTGTACCTAAGATCTCTTAAAGTCACCATTTATAACAGCACTCTTCTCCATCATTCTGGGATGCTTACTTTGAACTCTCAACATGTCCTGATATACCTTAGCCTTTAAAAAACAAGAGAATACATGAATGAGGCATGGCCGGGATTAGGGGGGCAGAATCTCCTCTTCCAAGCATTGTTGTACCCTCATTGAAGAAGTATGTGACTGAATGAGCCATTCACTCAAACAAAATACATTCAGTCCTGTATTGTGCATAGTGAGCAAATGTGCAATTCCCCCCTCTGCCACCTACTAGTACATTCTTAACAGCATCCTCATTTTTTTTACAGAATGACTTTTCTCCCGCTGGGGGTGTTCTTGGTGGGATAGTAAATCCAAGCTCCTATCCTACCGCTATCAAGACCAGGAGGCTTGGGACGCCTGGGTGGCTCAGCAGTTAAGTGTCTGCCTTAGGCCCAGGGCATGATCCTGGAGACCGGGGATCAAGTCCCACATCAGGCTCCCTGCATGGAACCTGTTTCTCTCTCTCTCTCTCATGAATAAATAAATACATAAAATATATTTTTTAAAAAGAATGTATGTAAAACCAAAAGTCTCCCTGAAGGTTTCTTCTGCCACATTTCTCATCTGACTGCTTAGTACAGCATAAAATTTAAGCTCAGCTGATCAGAAGCAGTCTCGTGAGACTCTGAATCTTAAACTGACAACATGAGGATAGAAGAAATTACTTTATTTTTCTCAGGTTTGATGCCCTTACAAGATGTTTGTTGGCTAGGAAGCTACCTGTATGGTTCCTGATTTGTAGACCTCTTTTTTTCAAGCCCTGTTCTTTAACCTTCCCATAAATTATATGAGTTCCCCAAACTCTTTCCACCAATTCTCTTCCCCTTGGGTAACCAGAACTGACAATATTGTCAATTTAAAGACATTTTGTTTGTTTCTGGCCACCAAAGAACCTTTAATGAAACATTGTGCCAAGCACTGACTGTATAGTAATTGACAAGGCAGACAAGGATTCTGCCCTCATGAAGCTCATGTATGAGTGGGTAACATAGGTTTACTTAGCACTAAGATAAAAAACCCTAGGGATGCCTAGGTGGCTCAGCGGTTGAGCATCTGCCTTTGGCTCAGGGCGTGATCCCGGGATCTGGGATCTAGTCCCTCATTAGGCTCCCTAATGGTGGTGAGCCTGCTTCTCTCCCTGCCAATGTCTCTGCCTCTATCTCTCTGTCTGTCTCTCATGAACAAATAAATAAATCTTTAAGAAATATTTAAAAAAAAAAAGAAATCCTAGATAAGGGTCACGTGAGTGGCTCAGTGGTTGAGTGTCTGCCTTTGGCTCAGGTTGTGATCCCAGGGTCCTGGGATCGAGTCCTACATTAGGATCCCCTCAGGGAGCCTGCTTCTCCTTTGCCTATGTCTCTGCCTCTCTCTGTGTGTCTCTCATGAATAAATAAATAAAATCTTAAAAAAAGAAACCCTAGATAAGGAAGTCAGCTATTGCTTTCATATATTCTGTCATGTAGACCATTCATTCATTTATCCATGCATATGATGAATATGTATGGTGTCAGATATTCTAAGAATGAATTTAATCCATCTCTTTGTTTTGTCTAATCAACAGAAGTATAACTAGGTCTTTTCTCCGTTGCTTCAAACTCATCATGTCCCCTAAATACTTGAGGGTCAGGATCAGAAAGACATCGATTAAGCATAGGCTTGAGCCGTCAAAGATACAAGTCTTACCTCCTCTTACCCTTCCAACCAACAACCGTCCCATATTTCTGGGTTCAGGGGAGGCAGACCATCTGGACCATCACACATGGTCACCATCACCTTTGGGACTTCTGACAAAACAAGTAAAGATTCAAGTACCAGGCAGGAGCTTCCTCAAACTTGGTCCAGATAAAGTTTAGTGCTGTTTAGCATTTTTGGGCTTGCCCACAGGGTGTCTAAGACACAGCAGAGAATGAGAAGACAGAGCCCATACCCTGAAGCTCCAAAGGGCTTTTGTAGATTTTCTGGCTCCTACTTCATACAGAGCATTTGCCTGTGATATTGAGAAATGAGATCCTGCCTTACCAAAGCTGCCCCCTTCCAAACCTAGAATACTCCATGTTGGGCTGGCGAGACTGGGAACCTCAAAACGGCCACCCTAGGCTGGCAACCTCCCAATAATGCCGCCTTGCCGCCCCACCCCCATCTTCCCACCAATGCCGCCTTGCCACCCTACCCTAACTTAGTTTACAAGACCTGTAACCCTTGCCCTAATCATAATGCCGTCCTGTCCCCATCTTCCCGCTGAAAACTCTTTTTTTTCAATGTACAATTTATTTATTTATTTTTATTGGTGTTCAATTTGCCAACGTATAGCATAACACCCAGTGCTCATCCCGTCAAGTGCCCCCCTCAGTGCCCGTCACCCATTCACCCCCCACTCCACGCCCTCCTCCCCTTCCACCACCCCTAGTTCATTTCCCAGAGTTAGGAGTCTTCATGTTCTGTCTCCCTTTCTGATATTTCCTACCCATTTCTTCTCCCTTCCCTTCTATTCCCTTTCACTATTATTTATATTCCCCAAATGAATGAGACCATATAATGTTTGTCCTTCTCCGATTGACTCATTTCACTCAACATAATACCCTCCAGGTCCATCCACGTCGAAGCAAATGGTGGGTATTTGTCATTTCTAATGGCTGAGTAATATTCCATTGTATACATAGACCACATCTTTATCCATTCATCTTTCGATGGACACCGAGGCTCCTTCCACGGTTTGGCTATTGTGGACATTGCTGCTATAAACATCGGGGTGCAGGTGTCCCGGCGTTTCATTGCATCTGTATCTTTGGGGTAAATCCCCAGCAGTGAAAACTCTTTATAACCAACCCCCTTCGGTTTGCCTGGGCATGACTTCCCCCAGCCCAAGACTTTCCCGCTCTCTTTCTCCGCTGTGGGCTGCGGAACCTTGCCCAAGAGCGCGTCCCATTAAAAGCCTGTTTTGACCAACTTTTGCCTGGCCTCTCTATTCCATTTCACTACCAATCGGATTAAACCTGACACTCACCTTCAGCTTGACTAAACACTGCATCAGTTCCTGTCTGTGAAGCACTACTCTTCCACTGTATCCTCCCTACTTCGATCATTGTCTATTCTAGTGTGTGTATCTGATCTCCTCAAGTGGATGGTAAGCTGCTGGAGGTAGTGACCTATGGATGACATGTCTGAATATTTCTCTCCATATTATGGCTCAATGAATACTTGGGGGTGGATTGTTGATTGAAAGCAGCACAAAGGTTCTAGGGTCTCTTTTCTATAATCATGCGGGCCTGCCTTCACACAACGTCAGCCATTTTGTGGGCCCAGGAACAGCAAACCAAAGGATGCCCAAAGGACGCTTAATCAGTGTTTCCCCTAGAATTTCAAATTGTCTAATTTGTGGAAAACCCATGCTTTACTAATTAGTAGGAGGAGTCATGACAGGAATCATGAACTTTTCTATGAAATAATGTTTCTGTTCTTGACAGCATGTCAGGTCATTAGAGACAGGCTGTATATTCATCACTCCAGCAGGAGCAGAACAGTCATGGGCACTTTCACAGCCAAAATGATTCTCCAAGTCAAAGCATTTGCAGAATGTATATATTTTTAGATCTGTTCATTATATTGAAGTCCTGTCCCTAAATTTGTTTTCAAATGAAGGTGAAAATATTGTCAGTTCAAAGACATTTTCCAACATTCAAGACACAATTTGTTCATTATTTATGTTAGTCCTTTCACACACATATGCACACTCACACACTCACCTTCTTTAACAAAAAAGTACACATATAGACCCACAGATAACAATGGTTGTGAGATTACCTCAAAAACAAAATTTCGTAGGCAAGGGAACTGACTCTGAGGCAGGTATCTGGAGGCCTAAGGGCCTGCCTACCTTTTTTTTAATGTTACTTCAGATGGTAGAGGGGACAAAGGGGAGTCTAGGAGCTTCATACCAGTGCCTGGCGCCAGTTCTCTGGTCTATTTCGTAGTCAGCATTAACTCTTGCTTACAGGATCCAATGTGATACCGCATCCAATGGGGAGATGCGGCCGGTGGGCCATGAAAGGGTGAGAGGTAAGTGGATGTGCATTATAAAGAGAAAGTGGTTAAGATGTACTGTGTTTCACTGTGTTAGAAAATGCGTAGACTTCATGTAAGTCTCATTTGAACTTTATAATGAATGTACTATTACGTTATTTCCCTGAGTCTCAACTCTAAGAAGTGACAAAGCTGGGATTTGAACCTAGCTCTGCTGTTGCCCCAGCCCACTAGCGGTACCATATGTATTCCCAAGGATTATGGAGGATTTGATTTATGGTGTTGAAACCAAAGAGTTCACTTTTCTTTCTCATTGGAAAGGTCCAGTTTCCATATTTATGTATGTATTCATTCATTTATTGTATACAGATTAATATATTCTCTCAATACAATATTCAAAGATATCAAGAGGTAGAGAGTGAAAAGTATGTCTCCCTTCTTCCCAGATACCCAGTTCCCCTTCCTGAAGGCAACCACTGATAATCAGTTGCTTGTGTATCTTTCCAAAATGTTCTTCTCCATACTTCTTGCTACCCAAGGCCAAATGTGAGCAACCTGCCTGGCTAGGAAGGCTCAGTAGCAATATTTGGGAAAGGATTAAGAAGGCCACACACTATGCTTACCCACAGAGCAAAAAGCAGGCAGAATTCATCCTCAGCGCTCACTCTGTTGCCTCTGGGTAACTCTTTTTCACTTCTATCCCGGCACTGTCCAGTTCACCCTGACTTGTCCTTTCCTCCCTAAGGAGAACCACCAGCTTCAAACAGCTCTTGTTCTGTCACATTCCTCAGAACCCTGCTTGCTGTCCCCTCAGGGACTGTCTTGGCTAAGAAATTCATCCCCACTAAGGAGTTCACTGGTGTCTATGGAATGATGAGCCACCCTTTTCACAAAACATGTTTACATGTCAACAAGGGGATTCAATCAAAGAGTGACTTGAATAATGGGGATTTCAGATGCTTTGTCATGACAAGCCAACAGGGTATTTTTTTTTCCAGAAGGTATGACCTTGCGACTCTTTCTACTTCCCCTGTGGGTGTCAAGCCCACTGGATATCCGAAAACTTTGGCAGCCTTATATTATTTCATTCGCAGTGCAGTGAGGACCCTGAACTTGATCCTTTTCTTTCAGGATAGGGACATTTAGAATTTTTGAAACAAAATCTCCAGTACTGTAGACATGCGTCCCATAATATATTATAACCATAAGCTCAAATCTCATCTGGAAAAAGAAAGAAACAGCTATAACAAAGAATAGGAGAAATCTTCTGACTTTAATATCCACTAAATGCTATTTCACTATGCTCCTTCCAAAATAATATTTAGAATACAAAGTTGGAGCAGATGGCTTCACAAACTCAACATTTTCCCTAATCTGGAGCTGGGGGGAGGTGGGTATCTCTGCTGGGAATTATTCAAGAAATCTCTGTTTGTGAGTGGAATTCATTTTGACTTCCACAGGTAATATTCTTCTCACATAATTAGGCACAACTTCGCAACTCAAGGGAGAGAAACAGTAGGGATCTTCATCAAAGTCACCTGCGTTAAAGAAAGAAAAAGGACATTCTCAGCAGTGGCACTGGGGACTTCACAGATAGTAGAAGCATCAGATAATTTTTACCAAAAGAAGGAGTGAATAAGAGGAATTAGGAAGTAAAGGTTGTGGTGTTTTCCTTGGGTAGTTTCTACAGATCCAGAGTAAATTCATTCATCCTGACAGCACCGTTTAGGCAATTACAAGTGCATATGTTCTTCCCGCATTGTTAATAACAGGCTGTGTTATTCATAGTAACCTTGACCTAGGGAAGGATATTCATGGACAAATGTTGAATGCCTTCAGGAAGGGACCACACAAACTGGTGACACACACATATCCACAGCCCCTGTGAATCAGATATTCTTGCTCAGAAGCCTTAGCTGTTTCTAAAGCCTGAGAGTGCCCAGTGGTACAGAAGGCACAGCTTCACTCTATGCTAATAGAAATTAAGCTGCCTGGCTCTGACTGTCTGTTGGCAACATCCAGACAGCAGATTTAGAACCTGTGGCCCAAGAGGCTAGACTACCTGCCCCACCAGCCAGGTCTTGGTCACAACTTCAGGCCCCTCAGCTCTCTGGATCTATTGCTTGGTACAACAACATTAAAATACTGGGCATGGGGACACCTGGGTGGCTCAGCTGTTGGGAGTCTGCCTTCGGCTCAGGGTGTGATCTTGGAGTCCCAGGATCTAGTCCTGGGATTGAGTCCCACATTGGGCTCCCTGCATGGAGCCTGCTTCTCCTTCTGCCTGTGTTTCTGCCTCTCTCTCTCTCTCTCTGTGTCTCTCATGAATAAATAAATAAAATCTTTTTTAAAAATCCTGGGCATAATATTAAAAACAACCCTAAAATCCTGGGCACAGGGGGCTACCATCTCCCCCCTGAGGAAAGACACGTACATTCAAGCCATATATTTGCTAATGAAACAATATCCCTCAGGGACAGCAGGAGAGCCAATACTAATTAACCCTTGTGCAAAACTAGTTCCCTATCAGCTTCAACTATTCTCTACTAAGCAGCTTCCACAACTCCTGCCCTCTGTTATATGCTATGGCTCCCCAGTGCCTCCATATGAGCAGCAGAGCATATCTGCAAGTTAGCTGGCCAGAGTGATAGACGCTTGTGGGCATGGAATGAGTCTTTCCATATGCACCAACTTCCCCATACAGAGAAGGAGCCTGAGACTGCACATAGGCCAATCAAGCCTAAACTAGGAAACAATGCTGCCCCACACAGTCCTGAAGCTGGTAGGCACTTTGGAGATTAACCATCCATCCTAGCATCCTCATGTTGAAGGTAGAGATAATGCAGCTTCGTGTAGGGGAGTGATGTGCCCTAGGTCACAGAGTTAGTGACAGAGATGGGACTTGAACCAAAGGACTTGAACCCTCATTTTTAAGAATATTTATTTATTATTATTTTTTATCATTTAAGTAATCTCTACACACAACATGGGGCTTGAACTCATGACCTTGAGATCAAGAGTCCCATGCTCTGCCAATCAAGCTGCCAGGTGTTCCTTGTTGCCTTTATTTTTTTTTACTCACCATGCTGATTCCAGATTGGCCACAGCCCTTGGAAATATAACTGCTGTGTGGAATCAACATGATGTAAAATACAAGCTGATAAGGCAATTCTACCACCGGCAATGAGAAAGTGTGAGAATGACTACAGTCAGGCCACCAAAGGTGTTCTAGATGTGTGAACTGGAATCTACTTTGGTCCTTAAGAAAGGCAACCAAAGGTCACTGCACCATTGTCCAACTAGAAGTACACAACACAGAGGCATCACAACATAAGTCTGAGTTCCTAAGTCCTTGTTCCCTTTGTCTTTCTCTTCACTTCGGGCCTTTAGATCAATCCTTTCCCTACATTTTTCCCTCCCAACACCCACCTCCACCTCAACAACTGCCTCTGTACCTAAAAATCTGGCTTCCTGTGGAAGAAGCTGAGCCTCTAAGAGTGTCGTGCAGCACATTTGGTGCTCTTGGTGGTGTGTGATGTGCGCTAGCCTGAGAGCCAGGAAACCTGAGTTCTGGCCCTAGTTCTGCTGCTGATGGTGAGTGAGTGGCCATAAGGCATTTTCCTTTCCTCATTTAAGGTTCCTCCTCTGGAAAACAAGATCACACTAGACATTGTCTAAGGTTCCTTCTGGGTTTAACCATCTCTGACAACTGTTTTGAATTACACATGAATTTGTTTTGACCTTTAGTCTCTTCCCTCCTGCCCGAGTCTAATAACCCACCAGGTTTGCACATACTAAGTTCACTAGGTTCTTCTATATGCACGCTCTCAGCCAGGAATGAGCCCAGGTATATACATGCACATGTGCTTTTAGTTTTGAGGAGGAAGGATTTCCCAAGACCATGTATGTGGCCTCACATTAATTCAATATTTCTGGAATGTAAATGTAGACAATGTAGCTTTTTGCTCACCATTTGGGAAGCATATTTCCGAAAGAGTGCATTGTGCAGAGCCTAAAGATTTCAAAGTGGAACTCGTCATAGTTGACTTGAGGGATGGTGTCAACAATTTCTTCTGGAAGGTTTTCTTCAATCTCTCTTGTTTATACCCAACATGTAGCCCACACCTGCTGTCCCTGTCTGAAATGACACCAGAAAAGTTAAAACCATAAAACCCATCACATTCTACACTTAACATGGGAGAATTGTATGATGTGTAAATTTTACCTCAATAATCCTATTAAAAAATAACCTTAATGCACAGAGCATCTGTTCTAGGTACCTCAAGGAGTCAGTTTATCTATGAAGTTGTGAAAAGTAGATTCATACTGTGATGTGTGATACAGGCAGAGCTAATTCATTTACCAAAGATGCCTGCTCTCATTAGAGCCTGGCACAGGAACCAGCAGGTTATTGACATTCCCAGCATAAAGGAGGGAGATCTCTGTGCTACTTATAGCATAAAGGAGGGAGATTTCTGTACTACTTATAAAATCTTCAAGTTCAAACATTTGCCTTCCCTAGAAGAAACAGACTGGGCTTTGCATTGAGGCTGAGAGAAGCCCTCTGAATTGTATGGAAGAGCCTTTTGACACATAGAAAATCAATTTGCCTGGACTGTAGATATTCTCAGAGGCAGCACCGGGGTTCACCACATCTCCTGCTGTGCAGGATGGTCCATCGCTCCATCCTGTAAGGCTTCTCCACTATTGCTCCTTGCTTCCCATATCCATTCAACCCACTATTGGCTATAGGCCAGAAAGCCCCTGTGACCCAGGGCCTGAAACACAGTAGGGCACTCAATCAACATTCTTTTTAATTGAGTTGAGATTGAGGTGACAGCCAGGACAAGCAATCCAAGGAATCTGGGCCAAAAGAGAAGCTTCACTAAGTTAAAATATGGCCCAAGTCACATTCCTCACTTAACTTCATTCATCTCAGCACAGAAGTACAAATCATTTTCATGACGTGGAAACAGCCTCCACTTTGATACCAATGCTCTCTGAACTCAAGTCAGGAGACAAGTTAATCAGATCAATTGTGTGAAACCTCTAAAATTCAAAACCTTACCCAAACTGGCATCTTACCAGAAGAGTTATCCAGTCGTAACCACCCACAACAGAAGTGTATCTGCCACTGCTCCCGCACACTCTCCTTCATTACGCAGTAAAACATGAAAATGAGGAATCCTAAGTCAAAAGAAGGTCAGTGTGTTTCAGCTTCTTTTGCCAGTGGTCACCAATGCCCAGACCCAGGTCTACTCTTATTACCATAGATACTCCTCCTAAGGAACCCCAGGGCCATTATGGTTTTCTGAGTTCATCTTTCTAGCTTCCCTCTCAAAGGCAGTGATGATAAGAAGGTATGTATCAAGACTTCATATCAACCATAGTTTCCCCCCTGGGCTACTGTCTATCCTAAAGTTTGAGAGAGCAGCCCTGCAATGGTAGTCTACTTCTCAGATGGCTCTCAATGATCCCTACATCTTGACATTTGTATCCTTGTGTCATCTCCTCCTACACTGTATCAATAGAATATGGCAGAAGTGATGGCATGTCACTTCCAAGAATAGGTAATAAAAGACATTGTGGCTTCTCTCTATCTCTGATTACTCCCTCCAAAGGAATCCAAGTGTTATAGCTTGACGACACCCTGCAGCCCCGTGGAGAGGCTGACATGGTGAGGAAGTGAGGCTTCCAGTCCACAGCCACGTGAGTGAGGCTTCCTGGAAATGAATTCTCCAGAACCAGTCAAGTCTCTACATGAGTACAGCCTTGGCTGACAGCTTGACTGCAACTTCATAAGAGTCTCAGAGCCAGGGGGCACCTGGGCAGCTCAGTCAGTGAAGCATCTGACTCTTGATCTCAGGTCGGGTCTTGATCTCAGGGTCTTGAGATCAAGCCTTGTATTGGGCTCTGACATAGAGCCCAATTAAAAAAAAAAAGAGTACCTGAGCCAGAACCACCCAGCTTAGTTGCTCCTGAATTCCCAACCCTTAGTAACTGGGTGTGATAATAAGTGTTGTTGCTTTAGGCTGCTAAACTTTAGGAGTAATTTGTTACACAGCATTAAAAAACTAATACACATACTCTTTGGCACAATTACACTGTGTGGAATCCATAAATTTGGTACCTTCATTTCCCACTGCCAGCCTTGATTTTGTCCTGAAAGTGGAATAGAGAAGGGCTAAGGGTATCCACCAGCAGTGCTGGCCATTTCTCATTCCCACCCTTTAAAATATTACTCAGCTATTAGAAATGACAAATACCCACCATTTGCTTCAACATGGATGGAATTGGAGGGTATTATGCTGAGTGAAGTAAGTCCATCGGAGAAGGACAAACATTATATGGTCTCATTCATTTGGGGAATATAAATAATAGTGAAAGGGAATACAAGGGAAGGGAGAAGAAATGTGTGGGAAATATCAGAAAGGGAGACAGAACGTAAAGACTGCTAACTCTGGGAAACGAACTAGGGGTGGTAGAAGGGGAGGAGGGCGGGGGGTGGGAGTGAATGGGTGACGGACACTGGGGGTTATTCTGTATGTTGGTAAATTTAACACCAATAAAAAATAAATTAAAAAAATAAAAATAAAAAAAATAAAAAATAAATAAATAAATAAAATAAAATATCTCCTTGGGAGAAAAAAGTAGGACTTGAGGTTTTCCTGATGACAAATGCTCTGGAGGGCCAACTGGATCTCCTGAAGTTTGAGGGTGGAATTGGCAGAAATAACTCCCATTAACAAAGCCTTTCTAGGTACCTCAAACTGAAATTCATTTTTCCCACTTCTGAGCTCCGATAGCACTCTGTTTCTTATACAACTTGCTTTTTGTGGCCACGGTCTCCGTGTGTTGCCCATCTCTCCACCAACTGTAAAGTCTTTTCATCTTCATATCACTTTTCCCTTTGCCTCCAGTTCTATGTGTAGCAGCCCAACAGATGTTTATTGACTTGAATTCCAAGGCACTTGAGACACAAACTCTCACAGTTTTCTGCAACCTTCATATTATCTTTTTGGGCCTCAAAATCTTTCTTTTGGCCCAAGTGCAGTTTTCAACCCTTTGTTCTTTATACAAGGTTCAGCTTGCCTCCTTACTGGCCAGTTGTGCTGAAGTGAATGATTAGTAATGGATCAGAGTGGTCCTAACTCATTGCTAGTTGAGCACAAGTCATTAGTAAATGCCCCCAAAGCTCACTTCAGCTAGGGCATTCATGGAAGTCAAGAATCTTGGTTGAGGCAGGTGAGAGTCTCCTGCCATCCTGCCCCAGTTTGGCTCTTTCTCCTACCAGCACCATATTCAGTTTGGGAGGCTTGGTTTTAAAGTGATGATGACAAATAGAAGTATTCAAGCATAGAGAAGACTTGGAGTGGGAACACAAGGTGAGGAGATATGGTAGCTATAGTTGCAGATCTGAAAGGCCCGTCATGAAAAGGACAAATTAGGCTTGTTCTGTGTGGTGGCCAGGTTAGAACCAGGAGCAATGGCGGGGAGGGGAGCCACAGAACTACCACATGGTAACATATTGCAGCTAGTGTTTACTAAGTAATGACTATATCATAGGCATTGTGATATTAGTCTCATTTTTATAGATAAGAGACCTCAGAGTCCAAGAAGTCTAATAAATCTGACCAAGTCACAGGGTTAATATTGAGGTGCCAGTGTCAACCAAACATAGGCAGTCCAGCTGGGAAGCTCAAGGTCTTTTTTTTTTATAAAGGTTTTATTTATTTATTCATGATAGTCACAGAGAGAGAGGTGGGGGGCAGAGACACAGGCAGAGGGAGAAGCAGGCTCCATGCCGGGAGCCCGACGTGGGATTCGATCCAGGGTCTCCAGGATCGCGCCCTGGGCCAAAGGCAGGCGCCAAACCGCGGCACCACCCAGGGATCCCAAGCTCAAGATCTTAAACACTGCACTATACATTCTACCCTCAGGAAAGGGTGATCCGGATAAGATGCAGAGCCGATTATAAGTTACAAGGTCTTAACCACTGCACTATACATTCTACCCTCAGGAAAGGGTGATCCGGAGATGCAGAGCCGATTATAAATTACGATATTACAATACATCAGTGTATCAAATCAACATGTTGTACGCCTTAAATTTGCACAATGTTAAATGTCAAATATATTTCAATTTAAAAAAGAGAGAAGTTGAATGCTCTGCTTTATAGAATGGTGAGCTCTCTGTCTCTGGAAAGTTTCAGGTAGAGGCATGTGACTTTCTGTCACTTGATGGAAAGTTGGATTGAAAGATCTTGGGTCCCCAGCCCCAGCCCTGAGACTCTCTGATTCTAGGTGGGAGGCAGCAATCTGGAGGCTAAATGGAATGACATGTCTCACTAACTCCCCCGAGGGCTTTATCTCCGTGTAACCAAACAACTGTGGTGATGAATCGAGCAGCACTCACTCTTTCGGAGCAGCAACCACCTGGAAGGTGGTGCAGCAACCTGGTGAGAGCAAACCCCAGTCTTGGAGCATGTAAAACTCCTCCAGCTTCAGCAGGAACAAGGGGCAACAGTGACAACAAGCACCTATTACCGTTCTGATTTCCTGCATGGAGTTTATTTTGTTCTCAGACTTAAAGGTTATTATGTGAATTCCAATGAGCTGCCTGCCAGCTCTCCTTCTCTGCCTGTCAGCTTTCCCTTTTCTTTCCAATAACAGATTGATTTGCTTACTCACTAGAACATAGGCATGAGGGAAGATGTCAGGTTTTTGTCACCTGCATTTTTATTTGTGCATCCCTCCTTCCCTGCACAGATTTTTTTCACATCTGACCATAGGGCAACCTCCTTCAGCCAAAATTGCAAACTTGCTATCTGTCTTTTAAATGGCTAATTTGTTCACTTGTTTCATTGCATTCCTGCTCTGAGTGTGCATGCACGTGTGTGTGTGTGTATGTGTGTGAGTTGAGTTTGAAACTCAAGGCTCTGCAAACCCCCTCTCTGTAAGATGGCACATTCTATCTTGTAAGGCAGGATGAGGAACTAAAAATGCTTGGTGCTTGGTTGACATAAAGCGTATCTGACAGACAGAGACAGCTTGGCTCTGTTGATGCTGGATCTGTGGGACTTTGGGCTTATTCCTCAGGAGATCCCCAGCTGGATTCTGCTTCTAAGCCATGGAGGCCTCTTGCTTAGATACTACTTCCCCTTTCCACCACAGGAATGGAGCACTTGTTGTTTTGAAGACATTCCTTCTTCCTTTGTAAGTTCTAAAACAGCTTTGCTTTCTTGTTCTTTTGTCAGCTTCCCTGTTAGCCCCTCTTTCCAGAGGGCGAGTGTGTTTCTTCTCAGAATTAGTGAATGAACTTATTGCTAAGGAAGAAGTCTGCCTGGGCATCTGGTTCCAATTCACTTCTGCACACATCCTACTCCCTGGCATTTGGTCTTTAAGCATTCCAATCAGAACATGCTTGGAAGTATCTGGTGGGGCAAAAGTTTCAGCTGATACACCTCATTGCTCTAAAATAAGATGGTTTCTTGACATGAGAGCAAAAATTGTGCCTTATTCTAGATTGTTCCCCCATCTCCCTGCAGCACCTTGCAAATGTCTGGCATCGAATAACTACATACCAATTCACATTCCCCAAGATTCCTCAGGGGTTAATAACCATACAACAAAGTGCTCTGAAGTTTTTAAAATACGAGGTTCAAATAAATTTTTAAAGGTTTTTTCCTCCCCCAGCAGAATTTCTCAGAGCTTTTACCACGGTGATATGTATTGTGCCATTTTAAGAATGGGGGAATACAGTTTGCTGCATTTCCCAAACTTCTTTGACCATAGAACTCTTCTCTTGCTGGGGCATCCTATGGATCACCAGTGGACTGGAGTCTGGTAAAGAGGTTTATTGAATGGGTAAATGGTTTGGAGTACTAAGGGAGGCCCTGATTCGATGCACTACCCAAGTTCACTCATAGCTGCCCCTGTGGCTCGAATGAACTAGGCCAAATTTGAGGACAAGAAGAACACGGAACAGAGTTTGAGACTCTCAGGAAATCATTCTGCATGTCTCTTCCTCTGAAGATTTGTAATAGGCAAAGTCAGATTAAAATGAACATCAACAATTAGTCAGAGGTATATTAACTGGACCCTTCTCTTTTACTTCTCATGACATCTTTGGCCTACCAATCAATTGCCTACCACATTACTATCATTTCCTTCTTTCACCAAAAAATGGGGATTAAATTAAAGAGCTATAGAGACATTAGTTTATGATCATCTAATCCAATCAGTTGTGGTGACTCTTCCAAGGTCAATTTGTAGCAAAACCAAGACTAGAACCTTGGCCTCTTGCCTTGACCCACTGCTCTTTACTCTTCATCTTCATTTCTTTATGACTCTCCAATTTCCTAGCCTGGCTCCTTCCCAAAATATTTGGATCTCTGTCTGATGTAGCCAAAGTCTAGGGGGTCAAAAGTTTAGTGTTTCTACTGTCCAGTAATTATTGTGTTCGACTGGATTGCGCATTTCAGAATGTCAACGTAAGTGCATATCTGTACACTTACGAGCACAATGTGGTGATTCAATGAATACTGTAGAATCACCAGTCAGTGTTTGATACAAATATTGCCAACTAACTGGAGTTGAGTTAACTCTCTGGGCTTTTCTATATATCCCAAAGTAAGAGTGAGCTCATTTAATGAAGTCCTAATATCTGGGTAATATTTCCAATGGCTGCCTGTCAATCCATTGATAGTAGAGGCCTCTTGGAGTATCTTTCCCTCCTCTCAATCCCCAAAAGGTAAGATTATTTTCCAAAGCAGCAAAGCTTTCGTGGTGGTTTGACTAGCCACAGGAAGTACAAAGAAGCAGAAGTTACCTTGCAACGTGTTGAAAATGGCAAAAAGATATAAGAAAAAGATCCTCACAGGTCCCCAGGCAAAAAAAGCAAACCCCCAGGTGAGGCCAAGTAAGAATGTCAGGCTCGTTGTGCTTTTAAGGTCATGCAGGATCATCTTCCGCCGGGTCCTGCGGCTTTGGGAGTTCATGGAATTCAGTTGAGCAAGAACAGTGCAGAACATGGAGAGATTCATTAGAAATATGAGGCAAAAATAAGCCACAACTGAGGTGTAAAAGATAGAATCATCTTTAATCCAACAACTGTAAGAGACAAAGAAGAGAAGGCCATTGTGAGATAGATAAACACAAACTTATAGTTTTCAGTCAGACACTCAAGATCACCTTGTCAGTTTTAGTTCACCTGAGAGCACCTGTTCCTAGAGAGAGGCACTGTCTTTTTTTTAAAAGATTTTTAAAATGTATTTATGAGAGAGAGAGAGAGAGAGAGAGAGAAGCAGTGGGAAGGGCAGAGAGAGAGGAAGAAGCAGACTCCCCACTGAGCAGGGAGCCGCACGTGGACATGGGGCTCAATCCCAGGACCCCGGGATCATGACCTGAGCCAAAGGCAGATGCTTAGCCATCTGAGCCCCCCAGGTGCCCCAAGAGAGGCGCTGTCTTGACAAGAGTTCACTCACACTCATTAGGGGCAGAGTGGGGCTCGAACCCCAATCTCCTGAGCCTCAGTCCAGGGTTCTTTCTAATACCAGAAATCCTAGAGGAAATGCAGAAACTTCTCCGTCCAATTCCCTAGGAGGCTATTCTGTTCCTCAACAGCATAAGAACAAATTATGTATTTTACTCCAAAGTGGCTCTCCCCCTACCCCACCCCACCACTTTACACCTGAGCTTTTGTTTGCAAGATGAATTCTGCTTTGCATGATAAATATCACAGTAAAAGGACATGAGCAATGACTGGCTTTCCTGAATGCTATATCAAACGATGAAGAGATCATCAATGTTAATGATGTATATTTTAAAACTCCCTCTGCAGCCTCAAGTTTGGAAGACAAAAGGCAACACTGACCACTGGACTCTTAATGGCTCTACTGTTTCTATTAAAGAAGAAATATGTGATGATTTATATGAACAAATACTTCATCTAATAGCATTTCCAATTACCAGGGGCATTACCTCTGAGTTTTGAACATGGACAAGCTTAACTAATTTAACTGTGTGTCAATTAGCTGAGACCTCTTTTCCAGAACAAGGAAAAGTCCTTGTGATCATATTGTTTATATTGGTGTGGATACTTTCATGTTTGTGAGTTTGTGTGTGGTTTGTGTGTATGTTGGGAGGGAGTGAGGAAAAAAAGCATTTAATTTCCCTAATAGGGATGCCTAGGTGGCTCAGTGGTTGAGTGTCTGCCTTTGGCTCAGGTCATGATCCCAGGGTCCTGGGATCAAGTCCCACATGGGGCTCCCAAAAAGTGAGCCTGCTTCTCCCTCTGTCCATGTCTCTGCCTCTCTCTGTGTGTCTCTCATGAATAAATTTTTTAAAAAATCTTTAATTTCCCTAATAGTCTAATACTTAGTATTTCCTGAATATCATCTTAAACCTTAAAGGAGGCTATAGAAGACATTTTAAAAGGGGCAGCACTATATGTTTGTATACAGAATCATCTCTAAGACACATTATTAAGTGCCAAACAGTGTATAGCTACCATGTGGATGACAGAGTGTACAGGAGAATATCTATACAAGTCTGATTGTTGGTAATAATTTCATCAAGAAAGAGAGATGGCATGGCTGGGGGTTGGGAGCGGGGCTTACTTTTCATCCTCTACCCTTTTGTGTGTTTGAATTTTGTACCACGTGCATGTATTACTTCTTCAAAATATAATTATAAAAAAAAAAAGCTTTTACAGCACTCTGCCTCTTACTTAACCAATTCACATATGAAAGGGCTCTTTTCAGGAGGAGTGGAGTTGGTTCTGTTCTGGTTTTGCTTTTGATCTTGAAGTAGAATCACCAATAGATAGACACTGTGGGCCCTTTAAGTCACAGAACAGGCGAGGAGCAAGGATGGAGGAGGAGATGAGAAGCAAGGGAAGAGAAAATGGAGAGAAAGAAAGGCTAACAATAATTATAATTATAATTTTGACACCCCAGAAACTGTCATCTCAATGTAAAAGATGGAGGAGTCTGGGGGGCTGTATGTGAGACCTCCTACATTTGATTCTAGTCCAGTAGGAGAGGAAATCTGTAGTTAAAAAAACAACCCAGCTTTAGAGGCAACAATAAAGAGAATGAATCTAACAAAGTAAAAAAATAATCAGAAGCGTGAAAGGAAAGCATGCAGTCTAAAGGACTATATGGTAAATAGCTACATGCCTATAAAAGAAGGTTCTGGAAAGGCAAATGGCTACTTCTCTGTGGCTGTGGATGAGAGAACCACAGAGATGGGCTTATACATTGGGAAGAAAACAAAAGATGGTAAGCAGGGCATAACTTATAAACTTGTCCAATCACTAAGTTGGACAACCATAGCTAATGTAACATTGTGTGTCAACTGTACTCAAATAAAAATAAAAAATGTTTTAAAAAGAATAAAAAGGAGATAAGAGAAAAAGAAGAAAAGAAAAACAACAGGACAACAAAGCTGAACCAATTTACAAAGGAAAGCAGTGGAGTCTTTCAGGGGAGATGGTTGTTGACAGCTAGAAAATGTCTTCCAACTGCCTCCATATTTCCTTACAGTGATCACTACAACTCCTCCCACATCCTGCAAGCTTTCTAATCATCATCACTGCCAGTTATGTAGCCCTTACCATGGAACAGGCCACATGCTGAGCACTTTATATATGTGATGTCATTTTAATTTGCATACTACATTGAGAGCAAACATTATTGTCCCATTTTCCAGGGTAGGAAATGGAAGGAAGAGGTAAAGTAAGTTGTCCAAGGTCACACAGAGCCAAGGTACCTAATGAGTGCGCCCATGACTGTGTTTAGGCCAAAAACAGTGAGTCTAAGTGTCCCCTTGAGTGGTCGCCAAGACCAAGCTGCAGGTCAGGAACAACCTCTTCCCCCCCCATTCCGCAGCCTCTGATGGTCAAGAGCATCACCACCTGAGAAGCAGAGATGCCAGTACTTACAATGGAGTCGTTGAGCTCAGCGTTCCATACAGATCTTTTTTCACACTGAGTGTGATTGCCACCATGACCCCTGGGATTCCTAGAGTGGGGAAACAAGCCAAAGGAGTCCCATTAGGAAGCAGGAGAGGTCCTGATCATTGACTGTGGGCCCTGATACACCAAGACGCTGTTTTAATGAGCCACAGATGTGCGGGCATCAAAATACCATTGTTTGCAAAATGTTTGTGAATTTTTCCAAGTTAAACATTTCTAGGAATGCTCCAATCTGCTAAACTAAACAGCATGCCAAAGGCTCCAATACAACGCCCACTGATTATTAAAAATAACTCAAGTGCCAAAAAATCAACTTGGCAATAGAAATATCTAGTTCATCGGAATACAGGTTTGCATCAAGCATTTCTTTCCAGATGATGGGCTGCCAATTTTTTCTCCTTAGTTCCTAGGATCTTTTTGTCTAGGTCAACTTGGAGGAAGGGCACAGGCCATCAGCTGTAGCCTTCAGTGCTTTCTGACAGGGGGGCTGTTTCCACACTTGTTACTAGTTTGACATTTTGACTAGATCGACCAGTTAACGACCAGTCAATTCAGCCAGACTATAATAAAGCAATCAGTTTAGTCAAAGTGGTCAAACGTGATATGAGTATAGACACAGGATTTAAAAAATCCAATTTCATGTACATTTGCAAAACTTAAATGATTTCCTTATTTCTAACCAATGTATTTCTCCTAAACTAAGAGCATTGCACCTGCACACTTTTTAGGGGTTTCATAAGATGCTTTGCGAGGCTGTTCTAAACCCCAGAGTGCCAAGTCCTTGAAAAATCCTCTGCTGTCCTGTAAATAGGACAGTTCCTTTTGATCTGTATATCACACACTTAGCACAGTGCCTAGCATGATGTAGATATTTACAAGAATACCTGTTGGAAAAAAAAAACAGGAACAGACTCATAAATACAAAGAACAAACTAATGGTTGTGGTGAGAGGAGGGAGATGATGGTGGGGGGGGACATGGGTGAAGGGGTGTGGAAGTTATAGGCTTCCAGTTAATGGAATAAGTCATGAGGATGAAAAGAACGGCATAGGGAATGTCATGAATGGCACTGCAATAGGGCTCTATGGGGACAGGTGGCTGCTCACTGTGATGAGCACAGTATAGACTTGTCCAATCACTATGTTGTACACCTGAAACTAACATAACATTGAGTATTAACTAGACTTCAATTTTAAAAAAATTGCTTTAATCTGTTGGAGGCCAGAAAGGAGGGATGGAGTGAGGTATCACATTTACAGTGGAAGCTGTGAGGCAGTCCCCAAGCTGCGTTTATACTTTGGTAATTAACAAATTAATAAATTATTGATTAATAAACAAAAAGGTCCCTACTGGTTGTTAAAAAAATGTGGACCAATCTACTGCTTTGGATGGGGATTTAAATACAGGAGTAAAACCTTTTCAACAGGTTGCTTTGGCATTAGGAAGACAGAACTTCAAACATAAAGAGATGCTAAGTTTGTTTTCCTTGCAGTTGATTGCATTTGTTTAATATTTAAATGCTCCGAAAGTGCCCATAGCTGGAAAGCTCTGCAGTGGCTCCCTGGTGACCTTGCAGGTAGCCACCTAGGCAGAGCAGGTAAAGGCTTGCCCAGAATCTGATCTGAACTTGGACAGAATGTCCCAGGATCCCACAAGAGTTGGAGAAGACTGCGGGCGTGTGAGGGGTACTCTGAGGCTGTCCCCTACTCGCCTTTCCATCTCCTCCAGGAGGCCGTCAGGAGGCAGGTTCTCATCCCTCCCAGGTTCCGAGGAGGTGTGGGGCTTTGCACCTTGCCCCCCTCAGAACAGAGCTTCGGAATACGAAAATGCACAGCCTTGGCTTAGAACAGGCTCTTCAGCAGCAGGGAATCCCTCAACCCTCAGCTATCTGTTCCCTTTGTTTGGGTGTCGTTCTTTTATATTGTGTGGGACAAGGACTTGGGAGCTGGCGCCTCTAGTTACTCTTCCATTCACCATCTCCGTAAGTAAATCAAGTGAACCTGAAAGCGGCTTGTAGCATCCTGACCAGTGGAGCCAGTCAGGTTGGCCTTGGCTGTAGTGTGTACTTGACACCCCAGCCAGTGTGTGTAGAATGAGATTATCCAAGAAACAAGAAGGAAGCCCTGGGGAACACCACCGTTTAAGGAGAGAGTGAAGGAGGAGGAGTCTGAGAAGGAAGTCAAGTAAGAGAGATGAGAAGGGGGAAGGAAAGCCAGCATGGAGTGTTATCTACAGCCCCTTTCCAGTTAGCCATATGTGGGTTATCTGCTTTGGGGATTATTCATGAAGCCTCTTCCACAACATTTTTCAATCTCCCGGTTGACTTGAGAGGAGGGCTGCCAGGCACAGGAGGAGTGTACTGATTGCTTTGGGCTCTGTGTTTCTGATGGATTGTAAAGTGTGCTGAAACAGTTTTAGATTATGCTCTGCTTGGTGTTTGCCTGTCTCTGCTCCCCACATTAGCATTGGATAATAGCACTGACTGTGGATCCAGGGAAAGCATGTGCTATGTTAATGAACTCATTAAAAGGATGAGTAGCTAATTGGGAAGCTATTGTCTTCACAAAGGCAGTGGAAGATAAAATCTATCCTCACATGGATCCTATGTGTCCCCTTTCATGTGCACCTCCTGTATATCCAACACATTCTCTGAACTCAAAATCTGTTTTGAATAGGCAAGGGGGGGCAGGGAGGCGCTGAGCTGACCAAGTTAGAAATACAGGACAGCAAACCAATGAAATAACCTTTAAATGAGGAAATTTTTGTGCTGGGTTCCAATCCTGGCTTCTTCCATCAGGGAGCAGTGACAGTGACCACCATGAGGTGTGGTGGGTATCAGGGCGTCTGACCCAGCACCCCTTCACACCTTGCAAGTCCTTTCCCTGTCCCTTCAACAATATGGCCATATCACAGAGGTCACATGCCCAAACTATGGAGCCAAATCTCTGGTTCAAATCCCAGGTGGGCCATTACTAGCTATGTGCATTTTGGCAAATTACCCAATCTCTCTGCCTCAGTGTCCTCACCATTAAATGGGATTAATGATGAAATCTTCCTCATAGAGACATTGTGAGTGCTGAATAAGTACACAGAGCACTTAGAGCAGTGTTTGGCACTTGTAAGTGCTACTACATAAGTACTACCATACACGTAAGTATTGGCTGTGATACTACTAAGTATTTGTTGGGGTTCTAACTTCTGTAGAGGGAAGGATAAAATCTGACCGGTTCCTTCCAGTAGTACTTGCGTTTAACACAGTACACAAGCAGCTGCTCAATAAATATTCGTGGACCCATTCCTCACCATAGAGTTTAAAAGTTGAATTCATAGAGCAATAGAAGCAGAAAAAGAGATGCACACCCAAACACCAGTGAGGCAATCCTTAATTCCTTACTGATGATAATAACAGAATTTGGTTCTGAATAATGTGTCTAATGAAGCTGGAATTAGAAATGCACACAGGCTCAAAACAGAGACATCAAGGACAGCAGATATACTTACCCCAACCAACTAGACAAAATTTAAGTATATAATTGGGGACATATATGTTGAAGACTCTGACAAGAGACAAATACATGTGGACCGCCTCCAGGCCCATCCAAGTCAAGGAAACGAGCAGGAAGTAATGAAGGGCCATGGCAGCTGTGACACACAGTCCAGCTTTCTGAAATGACGATGACCAGGAATTGACCAGAAAGGTCAGGTTTAACATCAGTAGTGCTGTGCACAGGTTGATCAGGATTTTGGAAGGATGATCTTTTCGAAGTTTGCTAAAAGAAAAGGCATAGCGTTGAGGTAGGCAGGGTCTCTGTTTTTTTTTTTTAAGATTTTATTTATTCATTCATAGACACAGAGAGAGAGAGAGGCAGAGACACAGGCAGAGGGAGAAGCAGGCTCCATGCAGGGAGCCCGACATGGGACTCCATCCCGGGTCCCCAGGATCACACCTCAGGCCGCAGGCGGCGCCAAACCGCTGTGTCACCAGGGCTGCCCAGGGTCTCTGGTTTTAATCAAACATTGCCACATCTTATCTGCCTAATAAGTGGAGGAAAAAAAGAAGTGCCTAGGGGCACCCGGATGGCTCAGTCAGTTAAGCAGCTGACTGTGGATTTTGGCTGAGGTCATGAGATTGAGCTCCAAGTAAGACTCTACACAGTAGGGAGTCTGATTGAGGATTCTCTCTCCCTCCCCACTCTGATCCTTCCCCCCCCCCCCGCTTAAAATAAATAAATAAATAAATAAATAAATAAATAAATAAATAAATCTTTTTTACAAAATCAAAGAAGTGCCTATTAAAATTAACTTACTCCTAAAAAAATAAAAATAAAAAAAATAAAATTAACTTACTCCTTCTATCTTACATGTACTGGATTTTTTGAGCTCCCTACCCTTTTTCCAGGTGGAGTCAGAGTATCCTAAATACAGTGACCTTCACTAACAGGAATAATAGTAGCCTCTCTGAGCTAAGCAGCATCCTTTTTTCTTTTTCCTTTTCTTTTTTAATTTTGGGGAAAAGAAAGGAAAGAGTTTTCTGGACACCACCATTATGTCATCACTCCTTCAGCAGACTCAGGGCTGGATCTACTTGTTTCTTGTGTTTTTGATTTTAGTCATTCTGACAGATGTGAGGTGATAGCTCATTGAAGTTTTGCTTTGCAGTTCCCCAATGATGAGTGATGTTGAGCATCTTTTTGTGTATCTGTTGGCCACCTATATATCTTCTTCAGAGAAATGTCCGCTCATGTCTTCTACCCATTTTTAATTGGATTATCTGATTTTGGGGGTGTTGAGTTTCATCACCTTTTTACATGCATTTTTAAACTATTGAATTGTACACTTTTAAAAAGTTTATTTATTAATTTTTTTTAGCAATCTCTACCTCCAACCTGGGGCTCAAACTCATGACCCTGAGATCAAGAGTCGTGTGTTCCATCGACTGAGCCAGGCCAGTGCCCCAGGTTTCTATATATCTTGGGTACTAACCCTTTATCAGATATGTCATTTGCCAATATCTTCTCTAGCGGGAATATTTTCGAATCTCAGAAGGCCCCTTCAATCTTTTCCCAATTCAATAACCTCCCCTCGCCAACACACACAGAAGTAACCAATATTCTAGCTTTTGTCCTCATAGATTTAGTTTGGCCTGTACCTAGAACTCTGTATAAGTGGAACGATGCAGTATGCTCTCCTCTTTTTCTGACTTTCTTTTTGTTCAATTCTACATCTATGTGATTTAGATGTTATGTTCTGCACTGTACAGGAGTAGTCCATTCTTTTTTACTGCTGCAAAGCATTCCATTTTATGAGTATACCACAATTTATTCATCCAGTCAACTGTTAATATACATTGGGGTTGTTCCCAAATTGGAGCCATTATGAATGAACCTGCTGTGAATATTCTTGTTATATATGTTTCAGTGGACACATGTACTCATTTCTCTCTAATAGTGAAATTCCTGGGTTAATAGCCAGATATGTATTGGTCTAATAGTGAAATTTCTGAATCAATAGCTAGATATGTACCTACCTTCGGTAGGTATTGCCAAAGAAATTTCTCAAGCATTTGTGCTATTTTACATTCCCACCACCAATGTATAAGTGTTCCAGTTGTTCCACACCCTTGTTGGCACTTGTTCTTGTCAATATTTTTTATTTTAGCCATTCTGATAGGTTCATAGACATTTAACTGTGGTTTTCATTAGCATTTCTCTGATAAGTAATGATGTTGCAAACATTATTGTATGGTTATTAGCCATTTGGGTAAGGATTAGGGTTAGGCATGAATATCCTCTTTTGTGAGATCCCTTTCAAATTCTTTGCCTAATTTTAATTTTATTGTCTATCTTTTTCATTTGTATGTGTATATGTATGTGTATGTATATGTATATATATATATATATGCATAAAAGTCCTTTGTCAGATACATGCATTGAAATTATCTTCTCCCAATTTATGGTTTGCCTTTTCACTACCTTAATTGTGTCTTTTGGAGAAAAAAGTTTTTTATTTCAATGAAGTTTAATTTATCAACTTTTTCATTTATGTTAGTGTTTTGTATCCCATTAGAGAAATCTTACCATACCACAACCCTCTCACTTTTAAAAAATCCAATTACAGTCTCTGTCTTTTTTTCTCTCTCTTTTTTAGAGGAGCCTTGGTTGTTTCTTTTTTAATCTGTCCACTTCATAATCTAATGGATTTGACCTCTTCCTATTGTGATGAATAAGAGCATTTTATTAAATTAACAGGTTACAATGACAACAGCATCCATCAAACCGAATTAAACCTACTCAGAGCAAGACTTTATCAACTTACTGAAAAGCTATGTATGTCACCATTGCAACTCCCAGGAAAATGGAGGAGATTCCACATCCAATGTATGTTATAAGCACTAATATCTGTTCATTCACTGCATCCACTGCAGACCTGGATAAATCCTAGGAAATGCAAATGTGGTATTTTATACATTTGCCAGACAAGTTCATGGTAAAACACTTCCAGGGCTCACAATAGGAGGTCCTCAGGATATATATAACATCTCTGCTATAGGTCTTTTAAAGCCAGACTATGCAGATGAATATACAGTAAGACTGTATATTGTTTGTTGAATATGCCTAGTGCAACTTACTGTGTACAGGTCATGGAGAGCCATCAACAGCACTAGAAGAACATTTAGTCCTTGGCTTTATTGTCATAAACATGTTCCACACTTAAAATATAACCAAACTAATAGATGTGAATTTGGGATGCAGAGTGAATTATTATTTGAACTAAGCGTCCTAAAACACTTCACAGAACATCAAAATTTTTTTCCTTTTCCTTAGGTCTTAAATAACTTTCATAAAATTAAGAGACAAAATGGACCTTAGAGATTACATAATCCCCAAATTTCTTAACCTGTGGACCATAAAAGACCTGAAATGGGATACAAAATCATTTGAATATTTGTGTGCATTGTTCTGGGGAGAAGGTCTATAGCTTCCCTCAGATAGTTATAGAGATTCATGAATTCTAAAAGGCTAAGAAGCACTGGTCTACCCTGGTAGTTCTCAACTGGAGGCAATGTCTCCCCCTGGGACATTGGTACTGTCTGGAGACATTTTTGGTTGTCACTACTGGGGAAGGTGCTACTGGCATCTAGTGGGTAGAGAGGCCGGGGATGCTGCTAAACATCCTGTAATGCACAGAACAGTCCCCTACAACAAAAAATTATTTGGTTCAGAATATCAACAATGCCAAGCTTACCATGAGTAGGAGAAACAACTTGTGCACAACACATTCAGATGACAGTATAGAGTATATATATTAAAGTAACTCAAGACAACTAAGAAAGTACTTGGAGAGAGGTAGAAAAGAAGTAACACATTTGAAAGCCGTTTTCTTTCTTTCTTTCTTTCTAAGTAAACCTTGTGCCCAACATGGAGCTTGAACTCCTGACCCCAAGATCAAGAGTCAGGTGTTCTTCTGACTGAAGTGTTCTTCAGCCAGGTGCCCCTTTGAGAGCAATTTTGAAGGAAAACTCAGCAACTCCTCGTGTTAGGGAAGGCTATAGACCACTAAAGAGATGGAAGAGTTAACTAACAATGACTGAAGCTCTAAGCCTGAATACGAGAATTGATGATCTGACTCTTGTTTGGTTAAGTACTGCAAGAATTTTAAAAATATATCTTTCTTACACTGCAATCTGACAATTAAAATATTTAGTGACCATACTCTTTGACCCAGAAACTCTGCTTCCATTAATTTATCCTACAGAAATAGTTACACCAGTGTTAGAAGAGTCATGAAAAAAAATGTGTATTACAGCATTGTTCATAATGGAGAAAAACAATAACAACTAAAATGCCTGCGTATAGGGGATTGGTTAAATTCATTGTGTTAAATCCACACAAGAGAATTCTATAAAGGTATTTTGAAAATTGAAGTAGATGGATATGTATTTGCCTGAAAGGTGTCCCATTACATTGTTAGTGCAAAGCAACTGGTAAACAGTGTGAATAATTTGATCTCGTTTTTATAAAACAAAAACATATTCATGTATTAATATACATATAGGAAAAGAATGTGAAAGAATTTACATAAAGGTGTTAAAGACAGCGATCTCTTGGGTGGGGGATTATAGGGACATTTTCTGTAATGTTTGAATTTTGGGGAGTAAGAATTACTTTTATAAGGAGAAAAATAAATATTTATTTCAATCTGCTCTACGTTGGATGAACAAAGAAGGAGCTGTTTCCTGCTCACATGCCACTTTTCCACAACAGTTCATGCATGTATTTCTGGTCTGTAATCTAATAAAATTTGCCCAAATTCTATCAAGGAATGGTTAAGGGACAACTTACCAATAAGACTCCAAAATGGGTGAGGTGGTCACACTGACAGATTGTGTGATTTTCATTTGTTTCCTTTACTTTACAGCCTGATGAATTCCATCCACCTTGCCCATCTGCAGGAGACAGAAGGGAATTTTAAAGCAATTTTGTTTTTCTCAGAAATGTTTAACTTTTCATTATATGCACCTTCCGAGCGTGTGTTATAATTAGTATGCTTTGTTAAGAGAGCAAGATAGAAGTATAGTTGAACATTGAAATAAAATTAAGCCTAATAGGTGAAATTGACTTTTTGGGGACTTTGTGCATGGCATACCTTCTGTAGCTCTCACTTCCTGTTCCTGCATGGGGAAATTCTACAGATTCCTTCTAAGATTAGGACAGACTCTAATCATCACTTCTCAGCCTTTTGGCTAAGATCAAGTGTACGACAGACTCTAATCATGAACAATAGTCCTGCCACCATGCTGAAGTGACAGGGTGAGGATTATTTTCTTAAGCAGCACAAATAAGAACAGGTGGATCTAGAACTTTCTGAAGGACATAAACTATGGAATATAGGCTGACATTTGGACCCACTTGGTGGCCCTGGAATAAACATCTGAAACAACTAGTTCAAGCCAGATCATGGTCTGTCTGTCATTCCTTAGGGCCAATTAAAGTCTCTTGTTTACTTGACACTTGCCTAGTTTCTCTCTCCTGCATTTGTTCAGGATTCTAAAACCAACTTTCATATCTCCCTGTAACCTGTAGACCTTAGATTTTAGACCACATCTAGAATAGAATCTCCAGGGTAGCACTAGACTAGAGAAGTTATCATAAAGCAGGTGGATGAATGTGGTCAAAATTGGTCCACCCAGGATAACTCCATAGATTCCAGAGGTTCTGGATCCATGGACAGATGGTGGGGGCAAAGGGTGACTTGGGAAATCTGGCCACTGACATTGATGAGCAGGTGAATCAATTTATTGAGGCTGTCAAGTGACAAGGCTCATCATTTTACAGTAATCTTATCCTGGGAGACTTGGAGAGGACCAGAAAAGGGCATGCTATCTCTCTGTTGTAGGGAAAGAGTAGTAGTCCTACATCCCAGGGAGTCAAAGAGAAGGATAAGTTCCTTTTCCTCCCAGAATTTCGAGGATACTGGAAAGGGAAAAGTTCCCAGGCAGAGGGGCACATAGCCACTCCTGGCATTCCAGGGATTCTAGGTGGGAATACTTTGAAATTTGGCAATATCCCTGGATATTCCAATGGAGAAGGCAAACCTAAGAGGAACCCAGTTAGCAATCCCTGTCCCTAACCTCTTCTCTTGCTGTCCCCAAAGACTCATACTTAACCAAGCAGGAAGGGCCCTTTGAGACCAACCAGGAAGTCTTATCCCCTCAAAAAATTTGGGTCCCCAAGAGAGTAAATGTAGTCGTTTACAAGATCACACAGTCAGTCTAGAAGAGATGAGGGAAAAAAGGAAAAAGATAGTAGATGTTGCAAATCTCCACGGGAAAACACAGATGAAATGCCTGGTGTTCATTTCTCAACTTGCTTCAAACAGCTCAAGGCTACTCTGCACTGGGTCTTCCAAATTACCTTATTCTTGATATGTACTAGGAAAATGGGGAGGGGCAAAGTATCATTGAAAACTGAACACAAAGCTTGCTAAAAGAAATACTTACTCTTACTCCCAAAATCCCAAAAGGCACAGTGTACTTGATCATAACTCTAGAAAAAAGAAAAATCAGAGGTAAATGCCTCTCCTCGTGACCATGACCACACAATGACAACTACACACAAGTGTTTTCTTCTCAATGTTTTTACAAACAGCAGACACACACACACACACACACACAGCACACACCATTTGCGAGCTGATTTTAAGATTAATCCAAGTGATTTGGGGTTTATAAGTGAGAAAACACCCTGTTACTGCATGGCAGTCCACTATGTGTTCTTTAAAATATTTGGTAACAGGGGCACCTGGGTGGCTCAGTTGGTTGTCTGCCTTTGGCCCAAGTCATACTCCCAGAGTCCTGGGATCCAGCCCCGCATCGGGCTTCCTGCTCAGCAGGGAGTCTGGTTCTCCCTCTGTCTTTCCTTCCCACCCTCCTTTATATTAAAAAAAGATTTTATTTATTTATTTATTTATTCACAAGAGACACAGAGAGAAAGAGAGGCAGAGGGAGAAGCAGGCCCCATGCAGGAAGCCTGATGTGGGACTCAATCCCAGGTCTCCAGGATCACGCCCTGGGCTGAAGGCGATGCCAAACCGCTAAGCCACCAGGGCTGCCCAACCACTAAGCCACCAGGGCTGCCCCCCTCCCACCGTCCTTCATGCTCATACTGTCTCTCTCTCTCAAATAAATAAATAAAATCTTAAAAATAAATAAAAAACAAATTAATTAATTAATTAAATATTTGGTAACATCAAAGTAATTGGAGCTTCTTCCAGAAGTACATCTTCCCTTCTGTGGATTTTCCTCACAGCATGGCCCCCAAATGTCCATCTTTACTCCTGACTCAAAGAAACAGAGTCTGCCTCCTGCCTCTAAGCCAGGGAGATGTTGACCTCTCAGCTCTTGCTGAAAGGAGGAAAAGAGCAGCAAGAAGTGATTGAACATATGGATGAAGCACAAAATGAAATAGACTTAATGAACAAGTCAGTGAGGAGATTTTGAAAGTAGAACAGAAATACAACACACTCCACCAACCTTTTTTTTTTTTTTCAGAAGAGGTCAGAACTGATGGCCCAAATCCCAGATTTTGGGGTAACAACACTCGTCAACCATCCACAAGTGTCTGCACTGCTTGGGGAGGAGGATGAAGAGACGCTGTGTTCTTTGGCAAGAGTTGAAGAAACAGAATTTGAAGGTATTAACTCAGGTTACAGAATAGATTTTTATTTTGATGAAAACCCGTACTTCAAAAATAAAGTTTTCTCCAAAGAATTTCATCCGAACGAGTGGTGATTCATCTTCCAAACCCAGTGAAATCAAATGGAAATCCAGAAAGGATTTGATGAAACATTCAAGGCAAATGCAGAATAGAGCCAGCAGGAAGAGACAGCAGGAGGAACCAGAGAGCTTCTTCACCTGGTTTCCTGACCATTCTGATGCAGGTGCAAATGAACCAGCAGAGGTCATCAAAGATGTTATTTGGCCAAATCCCTGACCCTACAACTTGGTTCCCCATATGGACGATGAAGGGGGGAAGGAGAAGATAATGAAAAAGGATTGAAAGATACTGAAGAGGAAGGAGAAGCTGAGTAATGGAACACCAATGAATTTCAAACTTCCTTTTTAAATGTTCTACAGTCCTTGGCAGCAAGTTGCAGTCTTTTTCTCCCCTCTTTTTGTGCTCATTCGCTCTGTTTTCTCAAGTCTCTTTTCTCTCCCTCTATACCAAGGTTCTCAACTTATTTTGGGGGGAAATGTCCAGAGCAGGATGCAGTGGGAAAAGAATCTCTACCCTTTCTGTTCCAAATTCATTTTTATTCCTTCCTGTCTCAACAAGAACTTTCTGGAATCAACACCACTGTACTCTGTGGGGGGAAAAAAGGAACTCTTCTGCTCCCTTAGCTCTGCTGAAAGCTGGAGGGTGCAAGGCTACTGTGCAGTAGTGCATAGAGTTTTAGTTTTTCTCCTTTCTCTGGATATCAGGCTCAGAGATTACACTGCATCTCTATGTGAATATGGACAGTTAGCACTAACCAACATGCATCTGTCTACTTTCTCTTGGTTAAGGAAAAGAAAAAAACTTAAAAATGGGGTTCTGGGGGGCTCTTGGGTGGCTCAGTGGTTGAGCATCTGCCTTTGGCTCAGGTCATGATCCCGGGGTCCTGGGATCGAGTCCTGCATCAGGGTCCTCATGTGGAGCCTGCTTCTCCCTCTGCCTATGTCTCTGCCTCTATCTCTGTGTCTCTCATGAATAAATAAATTAAATATTTTTTTAAATGGGGTTATAGAAGGTCAGCAAAGGGTGGATTTGAGATGTTTGGGTGGGTCAAGTGGGCATTTTGACAAGATGGCTTCTCTTTTGGCATGTTTAATTGTGATGTTTAATGGACATCTTTGCAGTTTAAGAAGACACTTTTAAAATAAAATTCTCTCCTAATGGTGACTTGAGCCCTGCCACTCGATGGGAGAATCAGCAGTACCTGTGCGATCATATTTGGAATTGACATTCTCTATTGTAACTTTGTTCCTATTTATTCCTAAATTTTATTTCACTGGAAAGGAAAGATGATGCTCAGGGTTTTTGTGTGTTTGTTTTTAAGATTTTATTTATTTATTTGAGAGAGAGAGCATGAACAGGGAGAGGGGCAGAGGCAGAGGGAGAAGCAGACTCCCCCCTTGAACAGGGACCCCAAGGTGGGGCTCGATCCCAGGACCCTGAGATCATGACCTGAGCCGAAGGCAGATGCTTAAACGACTTGAACCACCCAGGTCCACTTGATTCTGTTTTAAATGTTAAAAGTATACACGTTGGGGTGCCTAGGTGGCTCAAGTCATGATCCCAGGGTCCTGGAGTCCTGCATCAGGTCCCTGCTCAGTGAGGAACCTGCTTATCCTTTTCCCTCTGCCCCCCGCCCTGCCTGTGCTCTCTTGCTTTCTCTCTGTCAAATAAATGGAATCTTTTTAAAAAGGTGTATAAGTTGCTTTGTTACAATAAAACTAAATGTATACACACACACACACACACACACACATAAATATTTGGCAACATTGGAATTTGCCACACCCTCTTGGTGTAAAGCCCAGAAGGAGGCTGTGGATGGTCCATGCAGGTCCAATGTAGGCAGGTGTTCTTTGCAGAACTTTGGTATTTGGGGCTCACAGCTGAGATCCGGCCTTATGGATGTAAAGTTGAGTTGCTTGCTCACTAGGCCTAGTGAGCATTCCTGGGGCCTCACCAGCTCCTACAACCTCCAGGGAACTGGAAGCATGAGAAATTGGTTGTTGGGGGATATGCTTGGAAAGCCAAGGCCCTTGCTGGAACTGAGAGATCTTAGCCATCTAACATGTTTCATTCATTTTCTAACATGTTTTTTCTTACATCCCTCTCACACTCTTCCTTCTTCCCTCCTAGAATTAAGACCTGTGAAAAATATGCTGTACCATATGGTCTTTTATATTGGGAATGAAGGAAGCTATTAAGACTTCACACTGGACATACATTAACATCAAATAATGGAATAGTAGTTCATTCTTATATTACAGCTAAATTTGATCATTTAGTAATATATACCGTATGTTATGCCATATGACTATGGTTTTAATTCTTTGGTGATAATTAATACATATTTTAATGTTCTTTGTGGCAATTCAAAAGGATCAAAATGTTCAATTATTTTAAATTGTTTGCCTCACTCAAAAACAAATGGAATTTAAATATCACTTAGTGTGATGGGACAACCAAAAGACCCACCTGCCCTAGTCACTCCTGTGCCAATCTGTAACAGTGCTAGAAGCCCACCATTAGTTACCCCTTGAAGCAATGGCATTATTTCTAGAAGGCCTCAACTACAACACACCTCTACTGCCTAGAATGGGACAATCTTCTTCAAGTCTTGGAATCACATCTGTTAACTAGCCCCTTATTTTTAACAGGAAGTTCAAGGAGGAGTTCAGAGGCCTTCCTGTTCTGAGATGAAAATGGGTATGTTACCTGGTTTCCTTCAACATGCTGCAGAGTGATTACCACTGGCTCAGCCAAGTTTTGAATGGATGTATCTGAAATGCTGGCACTCACAACGAAGGTGCTTAATGCTTTTGTGACATTTCTGGTCTGTGGATGAAACATAAGGAAGAGGAGTTCAAATCCTAAATTTCCAATTCCTTGCATGTCAATAATCAGTTCAGAATTACTAATGTATGGCAGGAAGTACAGAAATATGGAAAATCAAATCACAAGCTGAGAAGAAATGTTATTTGTATTTATTTTTAAGATTTTATTTCTTTTTAAGTAAACTCCACACCCAGCGTAGGGCTCAAACTCATGACCCTGAGATCAGGGGTTGCGTGCTCTACTGACTGAGCCAGCCAGGAGCCTCTGAGAAGAAGTTTTTAGAGGCCATTTGGCTTACCTCCTGTCTTCACATAAGGTCTCAATTCTACCAAGCTAGAACAATGCACTAATCCCAGCCCTACAACCATATATGTACCCAGTTGTAGCCTTTGTTGCTACAACTTGGTCGTTACTTGCTACTCAGGAGCACACTACAACAAAGTAAAACTATCCCCTACTTTCGTAACCCTGAACCCTGACATTTCACAATTTACCTTAGTTCTAACCTCAAACTATCCTTACTTACTTGTAAGAGGCCCCTCCTCATAAGAAACATAAATTCATCGTGGGTTAGTTCTAAGCCACCCCATTTCATCCTCCCTGAAGGTGGAAGCAGGTTGATAAACATCCATCTTGAAATAGGTTCCTGAGGACCATCATCTCCTCCCTAGGGGACCATGAATTGTGAGGTCAGAGCAGAGGCATTTGTGGCCTCATGTCCCCTGCATGGCCTGACATACAGCACATACTTTGTCTTACACCCAAAATGAGCCAGTTACATTGTTAAATGATTTCCACATGCACTATCTTCAGTCCTCCCTGAAACAATATAGACATTTTCCGAATAAACCAAGGGTCGGGGAGGCTGTAAGGCTCGGACAAAGATCAAACAGCTAGTGCATGATGGGGCAGGGATGCCTAATAAATGTTGATTCAAAGGAGATCAAGTAGAATGTGGCTGTTGGAGAAGGACAAACAGTGTATGTTCTCATTCATTTGGGGAATATAAATAATAGTGAAAAAGAATAGAAGGGAAGGGAGAAGAAATGTGTGGGAAATATCAGAAAGGGAGACAGAACATAAAGACTCCTAACTCTGGGAAACGAACTAGGGGTGGTGGAAGGGGAGGAGGGCGGGGGGTGGGGGTGAATGGGTGACGGGCACTGAGGGGGACACTTGATGGGATAAGCACTGGGTGTTATTCTGTATGTTGGTAAATTGAACACCAATAAAAATTATTTTATTAAAAAAAAAGAAAAAAGAAAGAATGTGGCTGTTGGGATGTGGACCTTGCTAATTCACAGAGCCAAAGTGCTACAGGCCAAGGCCCCAGGGGGTGCGAGGCAGCTGGGAGACTGCCTCTGCTGGGGCACACATGAAGAGGCAATAGGTGAAGACAGGAGGGATGGGAAGAAAGTCCTCTGAGGACTTGCCAAGAAAGCCTAGATGAGGTAAGCCCAGATGATGTCCCTTGGAGAGCCTGCCGGGCCACTTTCAGGAGATGCCAAGTACCCATATTCCTGAGTCCTGAAGCCACTGAGAACTGGGTAATTGTGAACACAGCCTGGGGCTCCACTAGGAAGCTACTTACTTCCTGTTCTTGACCAGCTCTGTTTATCTAAAACCAGCCTGTTTGTTCAATACTGCCTTCCCAGAGCATTTTCCCTGTGGTAGCCTCATGCAGAGGTGGATCTACAACACAATATGGTGGCAAGGGCCCTGGCTGACCATCAAAAGACCAAGTGCTAGCCCAAGCCCTCTTGTTCCTTGAAAGTCTCTTCCTCTCTCTGGTACACTGACAACGGGAAGAAAAGTGGACCAGGTGATATCTAACAAACCTTTCAACTTAGTCTAAGAGATAACAGTTTTCTGGAGTGGAAATGCCAAAAGAGGGGAAACACACAGCCACCCAGGACTTAATCTGTCTTCTGGTTTTCTTACAAAATGGCGGCCATGCAGAAAAAGGAGCTATGTCATTTCTCACTCTTCTACTCTTTGGCTCAAGGCTTAAGTTTTACCTGTTTTGCTTCTGGACCTTTTAGAGAAGCTGTTCCCTTTGCCTGAAGCACTCCTCCATCCTTGCCCCTTTTCATCTCCTAGCTTCTACTCAACCTTGGGTTTCAGCAGACACCTCTCTAGGCCTTTCCTGACCTCCCAGACAAGAATGGGTGCCCTCGTCTATGCTCCCAGAGCCCCTATGCCATGTTGTACTTGCTTAATGCTTTGTCCTTCTCCTAGAGAACTGCCACTGGTGGAGGAGGAGGTATGCGTTTTCCAGTAATGGTGTCTTATCAACAACTTTTTCTTAAAGATTTTGTTTTTAAGCAATCTCTACACCCAAGGTGGCACTGGAACTCACAATCTTGAGATCAAGGGTTGCACACTCCACTGACCAAACCAGCCAGGTGCCCCTTATCAACACTTTTTAAAGTAGTATGTTGCGATAGCAGTTAAGATTTTGATCAAAAGATGTTGGAAGATGCAGCATGAAAGCAAGGCTATGAGACTTGGGACTTAGGGGAAAAGGTAGTTAGAGGATGGCATCACTTATAAGTATTCCCTCCCCAACAATCAGTGGCACAGGACCCAAGCTCAGGTCATGCCCTTCAAAGTTAGGATATGTGGGTTTCTGTTCTCCTCCACCAGACTGTAAGTTACATGAGGGGCCCACACTATGTCTGTCTTGTTCACTGTTATACCCCCATCACCCAGCACCACACAGGACACATAGCAGGATTTTGATAAGTATTTGCTGCCTGAGTAATAACTGTATGACTGAATAAATAAATTGTGTCACCTCTAGCAAGTCCCTTCCCCTTTCTGAGTCTCAATATCTTCACTGGTAACTATGAGCTACAAGGGCCCTTCCCGTTCTGAATGTGATGGCAGGCTACTTCTAATCCATTATCTGGCACTATGACGTCCGTAGGCTAATTTTGGCAAATATCTTTAATCCCCTTCAATGGAAAATGTTAGTGAATAAAAATTACTTATTAGGTGTGAAATCTATGCAAAACAAGTTTATCTTTTATTCTATGAGACAGCACAGCCTTCTAAAGAAAAGAGAGAAATTAAGACAAAAATAATGGCATGCCAGATGATACAGAGAAATTTCAAGTTTACCAAAAGGGTCAGAGTGCTATGAACCACATTCTTAATTTTTGTTAAAATTTTTGTTCACTGTCTTGTCCCAGTTATAACCAATTTATTTTCACTTAAGTACAAGGCTTAATAAATATGTATCTACTGAAAACACGTCAGGTACCTGTGCCATGAAAATAAAACATGCCTGACCCATGACATCCACCACAATCTACTTAGGGAAACCAGACTAGAAACTAGGTGGAAATGTAAGACAAGAATGCAAGCAGGGGGTGGGGATGAAAGCAGGGGCTCATGAACTCCAGGCAGGCTTTCTGGGTGGGATTTAAGCTAAACCCACAGGAACAAATATAATGTACATAGAAAGGGGAGCCACTAGGGAACTCCAGGAGAAAAAAAAAACATCCTGCAGATATAACTGGAAACAATGTATTATATTTGAGGTGGTATGTGGCATATTTAAGTTGGCCCTTTGCAATCTCCCTGCAATAACTGAATATTTGACCATTATAAATTCCTTCCTTTGGATAGCCTCTCTAGAAAATGAAAACACACATAGCTGTTAATGTATGGACCTCTTAGATACTTGAACTATGGAGTCAGACAGCTTTGATTTGATTACTGGTTATGCCACTTCCTAGCTGTATAGCCTTGAGCAAAATCACTTAGCTTCTTTGTCTTAGTTCACTCGAGCTGTTAGAACAAAAAATCATCTTGAGTGGCTTATAAGTAACAGAAATTTGTCACAGCTCTGAGGGTTGGAAGTCCAAGATCAGAGTGCCTACATGGTCAGGTTCTGGTGAAGGTTTGCTTTCTGATTCATAGATGGCATCTTCTTGCCATGTCCTCACATGGAGGAAAAGTCAAGCAAGCTGTCTGGGGCCTCTTGCATAAGGGCACTCATCCCATTATGATGGCTCCACTCGCATGACCTCATCTCCTCCCAAAGCCTCCACCTCCTAATACCATCATCTTGAGGGTTAGGGTGTCAGTGCATGAATTCTGAGGGACACAGACATTCAGACCACAGCACTCTCTGAGTCAAGGTTTCTCATAAGTAAATGAGATAATAAACTGTGAACCTTAACAATTAATAGTGATCATCGACCATTTCATGCTAGCTCTGACTGCTGTCTTCCCCACAGCTAGATGGGACAGAGTGGGCCGAATAAATGAATCTTTTATTAGGCAGAGCCCCCAAATAAGCAAATAATAATAGTAATGCAAACAGGTACCTGGTGCTTATTACATGCTAGGCAATGTTCTAAGCACTTTATATGTATTAACTCCTTTCATTCTTCAACAGCCCAGTGAGGTACTACTATTAACCTATTCTACATAGGAGGAAATGAAGGCCCATAGAGGCTGAGTAACCTGCCCAAGGTCACACAGGTAGACTATGGCATAGCCAGCTTTAAATTCAGCCAGTCTGGCCCCAGAATCCATGCTTATAGCCACCACATCATACTGCCTCTTTGTTTTAACAATGGGTGAGGACCAGAGGCCTTGGAGAAGGTTCTGTGGAAATGGTGGGAAAGAGCAACAAATGCTGGAGGGCAAGTGTCCTACTGGACACCACTCAGCTTCGAATGAATTGGCACAAAAGAGAGGGGATGAAGGCTTGGAGGAGCCAGGGAAGATTCAGGAGGAAAGCACCAAGAAGTTGAAACAACACTCATCAGGAGAACTTGCTGTCCTTTTCTGGTTTTAAAACATCTTAAGGCCTCTATTTGGTCACCACATGATCTTTAAGGTCCGTCGCAAAGCTGAGAAGCTGTGAAAATTAAAAACGGCAGAACATCATTAAAGAAGACGTTGAATCATGTTGAGGGCCAGAGGTTGTGCCAGGAGACTTGCAGAATAAATCAGAGAGCATATTCTAAAATAAACAGAACATCATGAAAATAGCAAGAGCTCATAATTACAATGAGTCACAACATGTCAGCTCATGGCAGTCACCAGAGGCAAGAACTTACCTTAAACAGTGAAGTTTGGCCAAAAAAATTAAACAAGATGGTCTGCAAGCTGCTAAGAGGAATTCTCTCCCTCAGTGATTGAGGCAGATAGATGGAAGCCAAAACCCTTCCCGGAGGGACTTCACCCAGGTAAATCTGCCAAGGCAAGCCGAGAAATAGTAACTGGAATAATCACCCATGAGCCTGGAGCCCTCCCTACCTCCCACCCCAGCCCCAGCTGCAACCTCAGAGCATCACGCTGGAAAGCTGAAGGCTGGGAAGTAGTTCCACAAGGTATGCCACACCTTTTATGCACACACACACAGGTACATGCTCACTCAGATCATAAGACAAGATGTGACCAGGGTGCACATGTACACACACACACACACACACACACACTCCTTTTTCTTCCTAAACTTATCCCTGACTTTCTCTCCTTCTGGTCTACTTGCATCTGGGCATGCATAGAGGTGGAAAGGGAAATGACAAGTCACATGATTTGCCATGATTTTCAGAAATAAAGGCCAGTCTTTGAAAGCAGTCCTCCTTCACCCATACACCTCTGAGAGGAAAGAAAAGGAACAAAAAACCAATACAATAGCATTAGGCATTGGCCCATATTTTATGGGGCAATGCTTTTGTTGAAAAATAAGGCAGGGTGGGATGCCTGGGTGGCTCAGCAGTTGAGTATCTGCCTTTGGCTCAGAGCATGATCCCAGAGTCCTGGGATTGAGTCCTATATCAGGCTCCCCACAGAGAAGCTGCTTTTCTCTCTGCCTATGTCTCTGCCTCTCTCTGTGTCTCTCATGAATAAATAAAATCGTTAAAAAAAAGAAAAGTAAGGCAGGAAACAAGGCAGTAAGGCCTTAGGAATTCTGTTAGAGGCTCACTAGTAGGAAAATTTGTTGATTTGATTGAGAATAGTATTTTATAAGCACTAGAACATTTTTGAAAGTGAATGGGGGCCTTTAAACTGGGACCTGAACTCTCTCAGGGTATATGGGCACCCTTACATGTATTCACTCATTTAATCCCTCTATTAGCTCTGAAATGTATGTTTCATTATGATATCAGGAAATGGTGGCTCAGAGAGGTTAAGTGACTTGTCTAGGGTCACACAGTTGGGATGTAGTTGAACAAAGATATATGTAAGTTGGGCCTCCATTTTCCCCATTATCCATGTGGCCTATCAAGGAACTATCTAGCTAGCTGTAGAGGTAGAGGAGATGAGAGTTTATAATATTTCTAAAAATTATTTGTGAATCCCAAAGCCATATGGCTCTTCTGCCTGCACAAATAAACTCTGCTAAGGCAATGAAGTACCATGGAGAAGTTATGATTTAGATTCAACGTGCAAGCAGTTCGGTACTGAGAATGTGATTGGGGTTGGTTGACTTGCTTCTCCCCCTAAGTCTATAATAGAAAACCCCACATGTAACCAAACTACAATGGGAACCCAACATCTGCCTCCAGCATGACTGAGTAACTCTGAATGGACTTGACCCTCCTACCTATAACAACTACAGAAAATAACCACAACTCAAAAGCATTAGAAAATGAACAAAAGCAGGCCAATTCTGGACAAGACTAGACACTTGGGAAAAGATAACATTACAAGGTGAGTTACCTGTTTTTACAACTCTTAACCTGATAGCAAGGTGAAACTAATGTTTTGAAGAACACTGAAAACTCTGATAGAAAACCTGTAGTCTTAGTGGCATGAATAACCATAAAACAAAGGTCAGGTAACCACAGCATGTCACTAGAAAGCCAGGGCAGTGATGGTGGGGGTGGGGGGAGGTGGACAGGAAATTGTGGAAAAGAGAAAGCTATAGAGGAGGAGCCAAAATTCTTTCTTTTTTTAAAAAATTAATTTATTTGAGAGAGAATGTGCTCCATCCCAAGATCTGGAAATCATGACCTGAGCTAAAGTCGATGCTTAACCGACTGAGCCACCCAGATGTCCCATCAGGAGGAACCAAAATTCTTAGTAGAAAATCTGCCTGGCAGCCTGGGTGGCTCAGCAGTTTAGCACCGCCTTCAGCCCAGGGCGTGATTCTGGAGACCTGGGATCGAGTCCCACATCGGGCTCCCTGCATGGGGCCTGCTTCTCCCTTGGCCTATGTCTCTGCCTCTTTCTGTCACTCATGAATAAATAAATAAAAAAGAAAAGAAAGAAAAGAAAAGAAAAAAGAAAAGAAAAGAAAAGAAAAGAAAAGAAAAGAAAAGAAAAGAAAAGAAAATCTGCCTGGCCTCTGAACCACCAATGTACAGGACAGACTCCAACTAAGGATAAAGGAACTTAACTGAGCTTTAAGCTACCATCCCAGAGATGGAATCCATAGTCCAATTCCAACAGAGTCATTTGCCTGGTGTAACAAAAGCCAACAGTTTTCTGAAGAAAATAGTAGAATCCAGAATCCCCACAACATAACCTTCACAATATCCAGATCCATGACCCAGATGTTGAAATCTGCATACAAGGATTTTTAAGCAGCTAGTGGAACCATGCTCAGGTATTTAAAAGAAAATATGCTTGCAATTAATGTCAAAAGAGGAAATAACAGCAGAGAAGCAAGCAAAAAAAGGACAAAATGGAAATTCTAGAACCAAAAATACAGTATCAAAAATTTTTAGTTCCACTGAATGGGTCCAAGTGTAACATGAAGATGACAGATGTCAGTGGACTTGAAGAGAAATCAATAGATGTTATACTATCAGCAAAAGAATTAGTAAAATGATTAAAAGCATGAACATAGCCCCAGGAACCTGTGGGGTAACGTCCAAAAATCTTATATGCATGTAATTAGGGTCCCAAAAAGAGAGGAGAGAAGGAATGGTAAAGAAGCAATATTTAAAGAAATAATGATGGAAATTTCCCCAAATTTGATAAAGGATGTAAATTTACAGATTCAAGAATCTCACAAACCTCAAGCAGGATAAATGCAAAGAAAAACACACCTACACGCATAATACTGAACTGCAAAGAAACAAAGAAAAGATTGAAAGCAATCAGAGAGGAGCGCCTGGATGACTCAGTCAGTTAAGCATCTGACTCTTGATTTTGGCTCAGGTCATGATCTCAGGGTGGTGGGACTGAGCTCTGCATCAGGCTCCATGCTCTGTGGGGAATCTGCATCTCCCTCTCCCTTTGCCCTTCCCCCTGCTTGTGCTCTCTCTCTCTCTCTTTCTCTCTTTCTAAAATAAGTAAATAAACCGTTTAAAAAAGGAAAAGAAAGATATTCTCAGATACATGAAAACTAAGAAAATTCATCACCATCAGACCTGTACTATGAGAAATGCTAAGTAAATCTCTTCAGGTTGAAGGGAAATATTACCAGATGGAACTCTGACCTTTAGATAAGAAAGAAGATCATTAAAAGTTATAAATATCTACATAAATATAAAAGATAAGCTTTTTATTTCAATTTCATAAGGCTCTTTAAAATAATAATGATAACATCATCTTATGGGGTTTCTAATCTTAGATATAATATATATGACAACTATAACATAAAATATAGAGGGTGTGAATGGATATGTATGGCCAAAGTTTTTGTGTTTTACATGAATTGATGCAATGTTGCCTCTAAGTAGACTGCAAAAATATTAGGACACAAATCGTAATCTCTAGAGCAACCATCAAGAAAATAATGCAAATAGATAAAATCAAAGAGTCAATAAAAATCAAAATTCAATTGTAACAAATATTAAAATAAACCAAAAGTCATCAGGGAAAGAGGAACAAAAACCAAAAGGACAAGTAGAAAATAAAATAAAATGGTAGTCCTAAATCCAACCAGATCAAAAAATAAATTAAATGTTAAAGAACTTAAATACTCCAATCCAAAGGCAGAGATTTTCAGGATGGATTAAAAAGTGAAACACAAACTCTATGCTATCTATAAGAAGTGCACTTTAAATATGAAGAAATCGGGCAGCCTGGGTGGCTCAGTGGTTTAGTGCCACCTTCAGCCCAGAGCGTGATCCTGGAGACCTGGGATTGAGTCCCCGCATGGAGCCTGCTTCTCCCTCTGCCTGTGTCTTTGCCTCTGTTTATGTGTGGTGTGTGTCTCTAGTGAATAAATAAATAGAATCTTTTTAAAAAGATGTTCACCAGACAGAGACCACCTGTGACATACAAAGCCTGAATTATTTACGACCTTTTACAGAAACCCTTTGCTGACCACCCCTATAAATCCTATAGACGTTAAGAAATAATTAGGAAATATTATGAACAACTATTGTCAACGAGCTTGGCAAGTTAGATCAAATAAAGCATTAGAAAAATATAATTAACCAAAACAGACACAAGATGAATCAGAACACCTGAATGGCTCTACATCCATTAAATTAATTGGGTTTGCTATCAAAATACTTCCCACAAAGAAATTCCAGACCCAGAGAGTTTCCTAGTGAACCCTATCAAGCTTCTGATAAAGGAATAAAACCAGTGTCACACAGATGCTTTCCAAAAGTAGAACAGTGACCATTTCTTAACTCACTTTTAAATTTGGCACAACCCTCATCTAAAGCCTGATAAAATTAGAAAAAATCCAGGCCAACAACCTTCATGAGCATAAGTGTAAAAATACTTAAAATATAAGCAGGTTGAAAATAGCATTATACAAACACGATAATTCAGATAATTCATCATGACCTGTAGGTTTTCTCCCAGAAATGCAAGATTGGCTTAACATCCTAAAATCAATGTAATTCACCATATTAGAAGGATAAAGGAGAGAAGCCAAATGATTGCTTCAAGAGATACAGAAAAAATTTGACAAAATTTGACAACCATTCACAATAAAACCTTTCAGCAAACTAGGAACAGAAGGTAACTTCCTCAATCAAATAAAGGGCATCTAAAAACAAAACAAAACAAAAATCATGCCTAACATCACAGTAATGGTAAAATAGTGAATACTTTTTCTGTGATATCAAGAACAAGACAAGGATGTCAATTTAACTACTTCAATTCAGCATTTTTTGGGAAACACTAATATCAAAAAGGCCAAAAGAAAGAAATGAAAGGAATAAAAATAAGAAAGACATTAAACTGTCTCTATTGCCAGATAATATTACATAGAATGTCCTAAGAAATCTCTAAAACAACTGCTACAACTACCAAATTCATAGGATCCAAAATTAGGTGATAGAGACATAGAATATCAACTTTATTTTCATATTTAACAAAATACATGTGATACTACTCCACTTAAACTATAAAACATTTTGATACTATTCTGCTTAAAACTACAAAACATAGGGACACCTGAGTGGCTCAGTTAACTGTCCAACTCTTGATCTCAGCTCAGGTCTCAATCTCATGGTGATGGGTCCAAGCTCCACATTGGGCTCCATGTTAGATATAAATACATAAATTTATTCCTAAATATTTTATGTTTTCTGATGTTGCTGCAAATGGAATTTTTGTTAATTTAATTTTACAATTGTTTGCAGCAAGAATATAAAAATAAAATTGATATTCTATATCTATGTCTATCTCTATCATCTAGGAGTAAGTACACTTGTGATGAGCACCAGGTGATGTATGGAAGTGCTAGATCACATTATTGTCCACCTGAAACTAATATAACACTGTATGCTAATGAGCTAGAATGAAAATTAAAACTTAAAATAATAAATAAATAAATAAATAAATAAATAAATAAAGTACAAAATATTGCTAAGGGAAATTAAAATCAACCTAAATAAATGTTCCTGGATGAGAAGACTTAATATTCCTAAGAAATCAATTCTCCCCAAATTGATCAATAGTTTCAACTCAACCCCAATCACTCTTCACATGTTTCTTTTTTGCACACATTGATAAGCACATTTGAAAATTATTACGGACACAGGAAAGGCCTACAATAACCAAAGCTATATTGAAAAAGAACAAAGTTGAAGGGCTCACACTACCTGATTTCAAAACTACAGTAATCAGGACAGTATGATAATGGCATAAGCAACTACAAAAAAATTAATGGAACAGAGTAGAAAGTTCAGAAACAGACCTACATCTGCATGGGTATTTGATTTTTTGTCACCAAAGCAAGCCAATTGGGAAACAAAGGTCTTGAATAAATGGTGCTGGAATAAGTGGGTATCTATATGGAACAAAATGAACTTGAAACCATATGCTACACTATATCTCCTCACATCATACATAAAATTTAATTCAATTAAGTTTATAGCCCTAACCATTAAAGCTGAAACCATAGATTTTTAAAGGAAAGCATAGAATATTTTCATGACCTGCTAGTAGGCAAAGATTTCTTAGACAAGTCACAGATTGTTTATAAAAGAAAGAACTGATAAATTATACCCCATCAATGGTAAAACTTATGCTCATCGAAAGACACCACTGAAGGCGTGCCTGGGTGGCTCAGTCTGTTAAGCATCCAATTCATGACATCACCTCAGATCATGATCTCAGGGTCAGGAAGTGGAGCTCTATGTTGGGCTCTGCACTCAGCATGGAGTCTGCTTGAGATTCTCACCTTCTCTCTCTGCCCCAACCCATCCCCCTGTCTCCCAAAACAAAAAAGATAACACTGAGAAATGAATAGGCAAGTCACAGAGAAAATACTTTCAAAACATATATCTGATAAATGTCTTGTATCCAGAATATAAAAAAAATACCTACAACTCAATAAGAAGACAAACAATCCAATTTAAAAGTGGGCAAAAGATTTTAACAGATATATCACTGAAGAAAATACCCAAATGGTTAATACAAAAATGAAAAATCAAACTAAAAAAAAAAGAAAAAAATCAAACTAATGCAGCACTGTGTGTCAACTGTACTTTGATTTTATTTTTTTAATTTTTATTTTTTAATTTATTTTTTTTTCTAAATTTTTTTAACTTTTTTAATTTATTTATGATAGTCACAGAGAGAGAGAGAGAGAGAGAGAGATGCAGAGACACAGACAGAGGGAGAAGCAGGCTCCATGCACCGGGAGCCTGATGTGGGATTCGATCCCAGGTCTCCAGGATCGCGCCCTGGTCCAAAGGCAGGCGCCAAACCGCTGCGCCACCCAGGGATCCCTTTTTTTAATTTTTAAAAGATATTTATTTATTTATTTATTTATTTATTTATTTATTTGACAGAGAGATAGAGCATAAGCAGGCAGAGTGGCAGGCAGAGGGAGAAGGAGAAGCAGGTTCCCCACTGAGCAGAGAGCCCAACGTGAGACTTGATGCTAGACCCTGGGACCATGACCCAAGCCAAAGGCAGATACTTAACCAACTGAGCCACCCAGGCATCCTATACTTTGATTTTTTTAAAAAGAAAAATCACTCCACAATCCACTTTAGAAAACAACCTGAAAGGTTCTTACAAATTTAAACTTATATCTTATGAGACAGCAATCCCATTCCTAGGTATTTACTCAAGATATATGAAAATATATATCCACATAGAGACGTTTATATGAATGTTCAATGCAGTATTTATTGTTCATGATAGCCAAAAACTGGAAACAACCCCATGGCCATCAACAGGAAACTAGACAAATAATCTTTGGTAAATCCATACAATGGAATATTATTCAGCAATAAAAAAGAATAAACTATAGAAACAAAAGAATGCTGCATGAAAGCAATCTTATATGAGACAGTACATATTATATAATTCCATTTATACAAAGTTCTAGAACAGGCAAAACTATGGTGGAAAATATCAGAACAGTGGTTGCCAGTGGAGGTAGTAGCTGTGGGGATTGTGGTGTGATGGAAAGGGCCCAGACTTTAAAGCCAGGCATAGGTTGAATCTTGGCTCAGCCATTAGGCTATGTGTCCTTGAGCATGTTACTTGACTGTTCTATCTCCTTATCTGTACAGACCGTAGCTCAGTGCTCCAACATATAATAAGTACTCCAGAAATGGTAGCTAATAATAAAGTAACGTGAGATGATTTTGGGTCATAGAGCCAAAGGTGGTGTCATTGCACACCTTGTGGACACCATTCAAACCAAAGTGTTAGCCTACTAAAGGTTCTATCTGAATCTACTCTGGGATATTTGTATTTTCATAGGGGTCCCTTGAAGACTAAAATCTTTAAAAAGTATCTCCTCTCTCTCCCAAAGAAGTTTTGCAATAGTGCTTGCCTGATTTGTTCTCAGTTCCCTGGGCTGGACTCACCTCAGGGTCTGTGCCTTCTTCATAAGAGTGAATGCTGAAGGCCATGCCTTCAAATGTGTGGTCCACCCGCAGGACGGCCAGTGCCAGCCTGGCTACCATCAGATTAGCTGTCCTCCCAGAAAACTCCATCTTGTGACCAGCACGCTCAATTATCCTCAGAATTCTGCAAGGAACCGCAGGGAGAAAAGAGCACTCCTACTGCTTTAATATAAAACCCATTCTCCTTATGAGATTTCCTCAATGTAAGACTTTTCCTTTAGGTTTATTCACTGTCTTTATATTGTTTATGAATTATTAAATAAGAGCACTGGCTTTGGAGTCAGACAACCTGAGGTCTAAATCTTAGCTCCTCTAATTTCTAACTGCATGGGCCAATAAAATAACGTGGTTGAGCTTCAGTTTCTTCACCTGCAAGCTGGAGGTACTACTAGCACTCCTCTCACAAGGTGGTTCTCAAGATTAAATGACATTGTTATATATAAAGCCAGATCCTGCATGGCCCCATAGGCCAAGAAATTTGGATTTTATTCTATGTGTAACAGAAAGCCACTGAGGGGCTTTAAAAGCAAAGGAATGACATGATCTGATATGTGCATTAAAAGATCCTTCTGGCTGCCATATAGAAGAAAGACCATAGAGAAGCAACCATAGAGGGGAAGGAGCCCAATTATGAGGTTACTGTAGGTCAGCTGAGAGGTATGAGGCTGGGGACTAGGGTAGTGGTGATGGTGGGGATGGACACAAGTAGATGGGTTCCAGGAATATTCCAGGGATTAAAAATATCACATCCAATGTCTCCTACAAGACTTGGTTTTTGGTTGGCTATGAGGTGACTTACTATTCCCAAGCTTTTTGCTTGAGCACGGGGTGGATGCATTTTATAGAAATTGGGGGACCAGGGATCCCTGGGTGGCTCAGCGGTTTAGCACCTGCCTTTGGCCCAGGGCGTGATCCTGGAGTCCCGGGATCGAGTCCCACATCGGGCTCCCGGCATGGAGCCTGCTTCTCCCTCTGCCTGTGTCTCTGCCTCTCTCTCTGTGTGTGTCTCTCATGAATAAATAAATAAAATCTTAAAAAAAAGAATTTTGTGATGCATTCTTCACAATTGAGATTTGAGTGGATGACCTCATTGCATTGTAATAACTCAGCTTTCTATGCATAGCCACCTGACCTTGAAAATTTGGTGGACTGTATGCAAAGGAATGAATAACAAATATTATACATGTTATGAAATAACTTATTTTATCAAAGTATTAGTACTTACTCATTTCTTACTTCATGCAGATCAGATGCTGAATTGTTTTGCTTTCCCAAAATAGCATTGATTATTTGTAATATAACCTGGGTTAGATTCATACTTATCTCATTACATTGTGAAACATCAGATACTTTAGAAACAATAATCTTTGTTTCTTCTTCATCCAGAAGAGGGGATTCATTTATTAAATTTAAAATGTGCTCTGCAACATCATCTGCATTCTCTGGGGAAAGAAAATTGTAATAGAAAACCTGCATTATACTTAGTTTGAGGCCATGCTGGTCTACTTCCTTCCCTTTAAAAAGTAAAGACAGTCAAATGCAAATATCTACCCAGGCAGCAGAATTTACAGTAAAAAAATGCTGGACTTCAATTTCTACAATAGGCAAGTCCCAGAAAATAGCACATAAGTCAAGTTTTTATTCATTAAATCCTTTTTAAAATACACCAGGGAAACCTTTTTGTCACTGAAGATCATCTTGCAATTAGATTCTAATTAAGTTAAGACTTTTGAGTATTGGATTGAGTTAAGTAGATCCCACCTGTACTAAAATATCAGCAAACACTCAGTCTGTGTTTTCATAATCAAGGGTGGTGATGATATTTGTCTGTCAAGAACCAGCAACCACGGGGAAAAAAAGCAAATATGGACCACATATAAAGAGCATCTTAATTTAGATTTTTTTAGAGAGAGTAAGAACAATAGATATTAACTCGCCCACTTTTTTCTTCACTTTTTATTATGGAAATTTTCAAACATGCACAAAAGTAGAAAGAATAGTATAATGAGTCCCCATGTACCTATGAATCACCTAGCTTCAACAAGTGTCAATGAAGAGCTAATCTTATTTTATCTACACTCTCACCCACCTTCCCCCAACCCCAGAATATTTTAAAGCAAATCCCAGACATATAATTTCATCCATAAATACTTTAGTATGCATCTCTAAAACAAAAGAACTGTTTGTCATAACCATAGTGCTAGTATTTGTTAAATTAATACAACACAAGTTAGATTCTAGTTCAATATAAGCGATATAAAGCTAAGCTCCTTGTGGTGCCCTCTTAGCTTAAAGCATTCACACTTAAGTCCAGTAATCAAAATACAATGGAAAATAATCGAGAAATAACAATGCATTGAGAAAAAGTCCAGAGAGAGATTATACTCATAACACACTTAACCCAGATTACATTACAAATAACCAAGTCTGGGGACACCTGGGTGGCTCAGTGGTTGAGCATCTGCCTTTGGCTCAGGGCATGATCCCGAATCCAGGATCGAGTCCCACATCAGGCCTCCAGCATGGAGCCTGCTTTTCCCTCTGCTTATGTCTCTGCCTTTCTCTCTCTCTGTGTCTCTCATGAATACATAAATAAAATCTTTAAAAAAAAAACCCCAAAAACAAATAACAAATAACCAAGTCTATTTGAGAAAACAAAATAAATTACCAAAATAAAAAAAATTACCATAAACATCTTCCTTTTTCTCTCTCCCTTCTCCCCCCCCAAACAACTCTCTGTCCTTGTCAATGTAAATTAAGCAATCTTAACTGAAATTCTATGAATTTCCCCCCCTTAACAATTTACTTCAATCTGCCCAACAACGGCCTCCCCTAGGAACTGAGATGGAAGAAAGAGGGAGGTTGAACAAGGTTGTAATTACGTCTAAATTAATATTTTGTCCTTGTTACATCTATCTTCTGGTCAGTTAAAGAAACAGAAAACAATAAGACAGGGAATGGAAGAAAAATGTAGCATTCTCATTCACAGATCTTTCTATCACTCTCATTAAATTTTCAGGCTTTCCTGTAAATCGGAGAGCCAGAGCTGCCCACCTGGAGTATTCTTTGGGCCTCAGTGGTGTGACTTTACTTCATGCAGTCCTTGCTGTCTCAGGAGGAAAGTAAACAACAGGCCAATGGGAGACTAACTATTGTGAAAAGTAATTGTAGAGTTATATGTTTTTTAAGTCAAATTCAGGACAAATTACTCATTGTGTAAAAATTTTAAGTCCTCAAGCAAAAGCAGTAAAAACAATCCTCCCTTATTTGCTGTAAAATAAATAGACCCCCCCATTGCTTCAAGTAGTTTCAATTAATCTGCCAATAATTGCAGCAATCAAAACAATAACACTATCTGTTATTTATTAATTTCTATGAGTCAGTATTGCAGTTGTCTACAGCTGTGTAACAAACCACCCCAAAACATCACAACTTCAAACAAGAATTCATTATTATCCCTCATGGTTCTGTGTGTTGACCAGTTTCAGCTGAGTGGTTCTGATTTACAGTCTCTCATCTGGTTGCAATCAGATGGTAGCTGGAATAAAAGTCATCTGAAGACTAGACTGGGCTGGAAGTCTGAGACAGCTCATTCATATGGCTGGCAGTTGATGCCCATGGACCAGTCAGTTGAGGCTGTTGTCCTTTGAGGGTCAATTGAGGCTGTTCCTGACACATGGCCTCTCCCAGTGGCTTAGGCTCAGTGGTATGCTGGATCCAGCCTGTGGTATACTGGAACCAGCTGCTATCAACTTGTCAGAACAAATTGTAAATTTTCAGGAATTTTGTGAGCTGGTTGTTAAACACAACCATTATTGAAAATTAAATTATATCAACTTTTAATTAAATAAATTTTATGGTAAACAATGGTGATACTCAAGAATAATCACTTCCTAATAATTCCACTATATTTTAATAATCTATGCTTTGGTAATTATTTATATCTATGGTACCTGTGTATCTCTTACCAACTTCATGCTCAGTAATTGCATGTTGTAGTTTATATTCAGCCATCAGGGGGATATTACACCAAGGAAATCAACAAATGGAGCAAAATTACCTTTTTTGGCAGAGATGGTTGTTAACTATTTTCTAGCACACCACTGTTGAGGCTTCTTATAGCATGGTGTCTGGCTTCTGAGAGGAAGAATCCCAAATGAGAGCATACAAGAGAAAGGAAGCAGAAATTTCCAGTCCCCTTAAAAGTTAGTCCCAAAATTGGCACAGTGTCACCACTGCCAAATTCTACTGGGCTAAGTAGTCACAAGGCAGCCCTGATTCAACTTCTAATTGTCAGGGAGGGAATGAATTGATGGTGGGCATTTTGGAGACAAGATACCCCAAGACATTATACATACATTCTCCAATTTAATCATCACGATAGCCTTGTGTGATGGGTACTAATATTATTCCCTTTATACAGATAAGAAATTATGACACAGAGGTTCTAACTCAGGGCTCTTTGATTCCAAAGCTGGCGTTTTTAAATATCACTTTCTACTACAGCATCTGTGCCTTTGTCCCTTTTCTCCACAGGGTTGGAACAGCTGTGCTTCCCAGTTCTCCCTGTCTTCCTTGGAATTAACATCGTTCTCTCTCCACCATGCAGTCTTACCCCAGCGGCGGGATGGACACACACAAGAGACAGCTTTGTGGAAAGCTCCAGACAGCTTCATCAGAGTGTGATGCATCTTAAATATTTTGAAGGTCACAAAAACTGGGCAAAGAATCCACAGACCTTTGAAATAAGATACCTTTTTGAACTCTGTGATATTAAGGAGCTACATGAAATGGGCATTAACTGGGAAACTGACAAGTTTTTCTCCAACCAAGATATCTAATGCTTGTCAGCAAGATTGAAAGCTAAAGAAAACTTGTTACAACGTGAATGCATTTTCTTTCTCTGACATTGTACTCATTTTTCATTAACTTCCTAACTTACAAGGAGAAGCATTCCTCCAAAGTGAATAAATCTGATCACTTATTTTTTAGTTATGTACATTACAGCCACCACACGACTGTTCTCATCCTCTGCAGATTTTTTTAAATTAAGTGACTTTTGACAGTTAATTTTCTAAAAATCCTAACCCAGTGCCATGCTCCTCCTATTGTTATGGTTGTTTAACTTTTTCTCCTATGGAGAAAATTCTATTATCGTGTCTAGGAAAAATGTGTCGCTCAGAGGAGGGAGGTCAGCACAAAACACAGACCTCTCTAATTTGTTGTGCACTCACTTCACGTTGCAACCCTCCCTAGTGTCCTGACTCATGATTTCAGACCTAGAAACCATCAGACCTGTGCTTACTTTTCTAATTCTTCTACATATTCCTTGGCAAGGATCTCAAATTTCCATCTTCTGCAAGGAAGACAAGTCCGAGGAGTTCACTGCCTCAAGGCAATTCCCTGTCCTGCAAGGCACTGGAATGCCTGCGCCTCACTTTTCAACTAGTCGTATGGGGGGGGGAGGGGGGGAGGGGGGGTTGCTTCACACGATAGAGCTATGCCTGACAAGATATGTTCAGACTGAAATCCGATGAGGGAAACTTACGTACGCTTTCAAAACACTGATAAGGAAGGGCAGTACTTTAAGAATAGGACTGCAAGGGGAGGTTGGGGGAAAGTTCACGAAGCGCTATATCTATTACACTGGTCAAAATTAGCAAAGACAATCATTCAAAGTCTCTGGAGGTGGGCAGCCCAGGTGGCTCAGTGGTTTAGCGCCGCCTTCAGCCCAGGGCATGGTCCTGGAGACCCGGGATCAAGTCCCCCGTCGGGCTCCCTGCATGGAGCCTGCTTCTCCCTCTGCCTGTGTCTCTTCCTCTCTCTCTCTCTCTCTCTCTCTCTCTCTCTCTCTCATGAATAAATAAATAAATAATCTAAAAAAGCCCCACAAAGTCTCTGGAGGTTGATTAGAGATCTTACAACCAATTGAGATGTATTTAATCAATAAAATCTCTGGAAACTTGGTCAGTACAGTGGGAGACCATAGCATTTGAGCTAGGAACTGTGGCCGTCTCCCAGAGCTCTGCCTGGTGGAAAAAATCGCTCCATTGGGCTAGGCAGCTGAGTGGTAGTTACCATCTCCCCCAGGTCCCTGGGGTAGAAGAACTATTCTCAGTGGATTATGAGGGCCAGTGAGCATTGGAAGTTCCCATATTTCTGACTCCAGTCTATGGAAGATCCATACTGGGCAGTGGCAGCAGCTGACTGCCAGCAATTAGTCCCCATCCCCCTCACACTCACACACAGCCCCTGTTCCACAGGGAAAACCCAGGTGGAGCATCTTTTGAAGGAAACATTCATTACCCCACTATCTCCCAAGGTCTTGCCCCTTAGGACAGATATTTTTTTCACAGCAAAGGGTGAGAGAAAGCCTCAAAGACTGGCAATATTCTGTCCCTGCCAAAGGGATGGGCTATAATGGGATCAGATTCTGGAGCAACTTATGCCCCAGGGTTTTGTCAAAAACAACAGAGCCATCAAGACACCTGGGTGGATCCCAGGATCCTAGGATCAAGTTCTGCATCAGGCTTCCCACAGGGAGCCTGCTTCTCCTTCTGCCTATGTCTCTGCCTCTCTCTGTGTGTCTCTCATGAATAAATAAAGTCTCTAAAAAAAAACCCAGAGCCATAAACTAGCAATTAGGAGGCTAACAGCTGGGTGTGATACTGAGACAGGTGCACCATCCAGAAGCTTAGCAGAGAGATCCAAAAACAGAGAGAACCTAGCTAGAACCACAGTCATCCCTGGCATCCAGGGAGAATGCTCACAAGCCCAAAGCTGCATCTTCTAAGGAGAAGCATCAGAAGATATACACTTCAGGGACAACAGGCTTCACTGAACTAGTCCAGACAATGGTATCTTTTGTAGAAATAGAAAAGGCAATTCTGAAATTCATATGGAACCACAAACATACACACACACAAACCAAATAGTCAAATCAATCTTGAGAAATTCAAACAAAGACATCAAACTCCTCGATATCAAGATAAATACAAAGCTACAGTAATCAAAACAGCATAGTACTGGTATAAAGACAGACCAGGCAGCCTGGGTGGCTCAACGGTTTAGCACTGCCTTCAGCCCAGGGCATGATCCTGGGAGACCTGGGATCGAGTCCCATGTCAGTTCCCTGTATGGAGCCTGCTTCTCCTTCTGCCTGTGTCTCTGCCTCTCTCTCTCTCATGAATAAATAAAATCTTTTTTTTTAAAGACAGACCTATAAAACAATGGAACAGAATAGAGAAGCCAGAAACAAATCCATAATATACCATCAACTGATCTTCAATAAGAGAGCAGACGAATGCCTGGGTGGCTCAGTGGGTTAAGCATCTGCCTTCAGCTCAGGTCATGATCCTGGGGTTCTGAGATTGGGCCCCATGTTGGGCTCCCTGCTTAGTGAGGAGCTTGTTTCTTCCTCTCCTTCTGCCCCCTGCTTGTGCTCTCTCTCACTCTCTCTCTATCTCAAATAAATAAATAAAATTTTGGGGTGCCTGGGTGGCTCAGTCGGTGAAGTGTCTGCTTTCAGCTCAGATCATGATCCCAGCATCCTGGAATTGAGCCCTGTATCAGGCTCCCTGCTCAGTGGGGAGTCTGCTTCTCCCTCTCCTTTAGCCCTCTCCCTCTCCCTCCTCGTGTTCTCTCTTTCTCTCACTCTCTCTCAAATAAATAAATAAAATCTTTAAGATTTTAACCGCTGAGCCATCCAGGGATCCCCCAATAAGTAAAATCTTTATTAAAAAACACAATGAGGGCGGCCCGGGTGGCTCAGCGGTTTAGTGCCGCCTTCAGCCCAGGACGTGATCCTGGAGACCTGGGATCGAGTCCCATGTCGGGCTCCCTGCATGGAGCCTGCTTCTTTCTGCCTGTATCTCTGCCTCTCCCTCTCTCTCTCTCTGTCTCTCATGAATAAATAAATAAACTCTTTTAAAAATAAAATAAAAATTAAAAACACAATGAGATATCACTTCACAACTGTCAGGATGACTATTATTAGAAAGCAAGAGATAACACATTATTGTCAAGAGTGTGGAGAAAAGGGTATCCTGGTACACTGTGTGTGAGAATGTAAATTGGTGCAGCCATTATGGAAGACAGTATGGAAGTGCCTCACAAATTATAAATGGAACTACCACATGATCCAGTAATCTCACTTGTGTATGTATATTCAGAGGAACTAAAATCACTGTCTCAAAGAGATATCTGCACTCACGTGTTCATTACAACATTATACACAATAGTCAAGATATGGAAATAATGTAAGTTTCCATCTAGAGATAAAGAAAATGTCACACACATACACACACATTGGAATATCATTCACCTTCAGAAAGGAGGAAATCCTGCCACTTGGGACAACATGGATGTACCTGGAGACACTATGCTAAGTGAAATAAGCCAGACACAGAAAGACAAATATTGCATGATCTCATTTATATGGGGAATCTAACACAGTCAAACTCCCAGAAGCATAGAGTTGAACCATGGTTGCCGGGAGCTGGCAGAGGAGAAATGGGGAGTTGCTAATCAACAGGCATAAAGTTTCAGTTAAACAAGATGAATAAGTTCTGGAGGTCAGCCTTACAACATTGTACTTTAAGAATTTGTCAAGAGGATAGATCTCATGGTAAGTGTTCTCACTACAATAAAATAAAATTAAAAGAAGAAAGAAAGTGGATTAGAGGTTTCCAGGGACTGCAGGGAGGGGGTAATGAGAGTGCCTGCTAATGTGTATGGGGTTTCTTTTTGGAGTGATCAAAATGTTCTGGAATTAGCAGTGACTGTTGCTAACAGTCTAGAGAATATGCTAAAAACCATGGAATTATACCCGTTAAGTGGGTAAAATTTTGATATGTGAATATCTTCATAAAAATTTTTAAAATGCAATGAGATATCAATTTCTACTTATCAAATCAGCAAAGATCCAAAAATCTGATAGCATACTGTGTTGATGAAGGTATCCGGAGACAGGTGCTTTCATACCTTGCAAGTGGGAGTATGAACTAGTGCAAGCATTACAGAGAGCATTTTGACGCCATCAAAGTATGACTGACCCAGCAATTCTACTTTTAGGAATTTATGTTTCAAGTATAACCCACTTTTGCAAAATGACATATGTACAATATCCATTACAGTAGTTTTGTAAGAATAAAATGTTATTAATAGCTTAAACGCCCACCCACAGGAAATAGGTTAAAGAAATAAATTGTGGCATATCCATGCAGTATAATATAGTGCAGTGATAGAAAGCATGAGGAAGCTCTTTATATACTAAAATGATAATTTCTGCAATATATTGTTAACAAAAAGCAAGGTGCAGAGTACAATGGATGCCAAGCTCCACTTTGTGTACTAAGAGGGAGGAAGAATATACATGTATATGTATATGCATACATATGGTGTGCGTATGTGTAAATTTCCTCATAGATACATGAAATATTTCTTTGGATATTTATTAAATGCCTGGTGTCAGCAATAGGAAGATGTTTCACTGTATAGCCTTTTTGGTTTTGCAACATTGAACTATGTGAAGAATTACCTATTAAAATAGTTTTGAAGGATGCCTGGGTGGCTCAGCGGTTTGAGCATCCACCTTTGGCTCAGGGAGTGATCCCAGTCGGGGGATCAAGTCCCACATCGGGCTCCCTGTGAGGAACCTGCTTCTCTCTCTGTCTCTGTCTCTGCTTCTCTCTTTGTCTCTCAGGAATAAATAAATAAAAATCTTCTAAAAAATAAAAATAGTTTTGGTTTTTAAAATAGATTATTTATTTATTTATTTATTTATTTATTTATTTATTTATTTAAGAGACAGAAGGAGGGAGGGGCAGGAGGAGAGGGAGAGAACCTTCAGCAGACTCCACACGAAGCTCAGAGCCCCACTTGGGGCTCAATCTCACAACCCTGAGATCGTGACCTGAGCCAAAACCAAGAGACAGACGCTTAACGTACTGAGCCACCCAGGCACCCCAAAACTGTTTTTGTAAAGATTTATTTATTATTTAAGAGAGAGAGTGTGTGTGCAAGTGAGCAGGTAGAGGAGCTAAGGGAGAGGGAGAAAGAGAAAGAGAATCTTAAGCAGACTCTCTGCTGGGCATGGAGCCCGAGATGGGTTCTCTCTCACCACCCTGAGATCATGACCTGAGCTGAAACCAAGCATCAGATGCACTCAGGGAACCCCTATTAAAACTGTTTTAGGGCCACCTGGGTGGCCCAGTGGTTGAGCACCTGCCCTCGGCTCAGGTCATGATCTTGGGGTCCTGGGATAGAGTCTTACATGGATAAATAAATAAAATATTTTAAAAAACGGTTTTTAAATGAAAAATAATTAGCCAAAAATTATATAACAAAAAACACTAGAAAGCAAAAAACACTGATGGTCCCAGCTTAGCATGCCCCACTCCCACCAACATTAAGTACCTAGTTTCTGAAATCGGATCATTGTAAGGTAGATTTTCCTACCATGAGGCTTGCCTGTACCCTCTCGTCTCAGGTCAAGCAGACGAACTAACCAAGGTTCCATTATTTCATTAGCATGTACAGAACAGTCTTACCATCACTGATAGTAATGTTAGCAAGATCCATGATCTTATCAGGAAGTCCTTGAAGCAGTTTGCATTGTTTCAACTTTGGTTTTTCCCACTGAGATTTGCCAGTATTCATATTGATTGAGCTGAAAAAGAGAGGAGAGAGGCACAAAAAGCCTTCTCATTGGAGAATGAGGCCAGAATAGTCTTAATGTAAACAAAGAAGGGACACCATGTAGCTTTGGCATGCCTCCCCTCTGCCCACTCCCAGCCTCTGGGCTGAGATAGGGTAGGGTCTGGTCTCTGAAGTAGCTTCTCGAAACTTTGTTGTTCCAGTCTGTAAATGTAACTACATTTATTAGGCAAGGTAGAAGATGAAACCCTGTATCAACAGAACTGAATCTATTAAACCACCAAGCAAAGAGAACTTATTTGCAACTTTTGAGCCAAGCTGGATGCTAAAAGAACAGAGACAGAGGGATCCCTGGGTGGCTCAGCAGTTTGGCGCCTGCCTTCAACCCAGGGTATGATCCTGCATTCCCAGGATCGAATCCTGTGTCGGGCTCCTTGCATGGAGCCTGCTTCTCCCTCTGCCTGTGTCTCTGCTTCTCTCCCTCTCTCTGTGTCTCTCATAAATAAATAAAATCTTAAAGAAAAAGAACAGAGATGAAGAAAGGCTCCCCTGCCCTGAAGCAGAGCAAATAGCACAAGCAGAGAAAGAGACACAAGGAGGCACCCATTAGAGTCCAGAATAGCAAATGGCCCTTTTTGGCCGGTATGCATGGTAAAAAGGGAGCTTGCAGGTCTTGAGCACTGTATTTTAGAATTTGGACTTAATACTTGGGGCAACATGGAACCAGAGCAGGGGGAAGGCGAGGAGACTGCTCTAATAGTAGACAAGGGATAAGAGTAAGAGTCTGCACTGGGGTCGTGGCAGTGGGGATGGAAAGGAAAAGCTACATGTGAGCTCTGATTGTGATCACAAAACCAGCATGATTTGCTGACTGATTAGATGTATGAAAAGAGTAGGACCCAGTCCAAGATATTGCCTTCCAACAGAGAGCTTTTAAGCCTCTGTCAAAACCTGCTGCCCTTCTGGTCTGCCTACTTAAGTTAATGGTATAAACCATTAACAGCAGAGAGTCAGAGAAGAGAGACTGATGATTTAAAGAAGGAAAATGATAAGGCAACAATAGAAGGGTGATTTAGTAAATTATTATGGCCCATCAATGAGGTAGATTCTGCGGCAATTTTTCGAAATGGTCATTAAGAAGAAGAACATAAAACATAGAAAATGTTTGATCAACTATTGAGTGAAAAGGTAAATCACATTATTGAGATGAGGATGGTGATTACTGCTACATAAAATTCCATAAAACTTAAAGGCGCACAGGGAACAGAGAGATGAAAAAATTCTGCCAACCTAAAGCCAGCTTTATTCAGGTGGCGGGATTGTAGATTACTTTTTCTCTTTTGTCTTCTGCTAAATATTTTTCTAGAATGCTCTTATGTTACCTGCGTATACTTAAGTCAGTCCAAAGGGTGAAAGAAGGCAGGATGGAGTAGAGGGGAAGGCGGGAGCCCACTCAGACAAATGACAGAAGCATGGCCCCAATTAAGTAGATCTTTGAGGGATCCCTGGGTGGCGCAGCGGTTTGGCGCCTGCCTTTGGCTCGGGGCACGATCCTGGAGGCCTGGGATCGAATCCCACGTCGGGCTCCCTGCATGGAGCCTGCTTCTCCCTCTGCCTGTGTATCTGCCTCTCTGTCTCTCTCTGTGTAACTATCATGAATAAATAAATAAAATCTTTAAAAAAAAAATAAGTAGATCTTTGAGTCTCTGAACCAGCAATTAGAACTTGGCCAATACGTACCAGATTCTAGTAGCATTTCCATTCCTGTTTTTTATGCATCTAGTTTGGGCTGTCTCAGTAGGGTTGGTTAAGAGCCATTTATAGGTTCCTTTGTATTTAGAGACTGTCTCCTGGGCTTCACACTTTCCCGGCTCTACAGAGAAACACAAGTAAACATCAGCAAATAAAAGAGGAAACTTTTTCTACCAGGCCATTTAAACCAGGCTTCACTGAAAATACATGAAATATTGCCTTAAAATAAAAGAAGAAAGCCTCCCAGGGGGCGCCTGGGTGGTTCAGTAGGTTGAGCATTGGCCTTCCATTCAGGTCATGATTCCAGGGTCCTAGGATCCAGCCCCTCATTGGGCTCCCTGCTCAGTGGAGAGTCTGCTCCCTCTCCCTCTGCCCCTCCCCACTGCTTGTGCTTGCTCTCTCAAGTAAATAAATAAAATGTTTTAAAATATAATAAAATAAAATAAGCCTCCTGGGAAAAACTCACACTTAGCCCTTTTCATTAAAATCACAAGTTGACAGGACAGTTTTTTTGTCTTGGTTTTTTAAAATGCTACATTTGGGACACCTGGTGACTCAGTGGTTGAGCTTCTGCCTTCGACTCAGGGTGTGATCCTGGAGTCCTGGAATTGAGTCCCACATCAGGCTCCCTGCGTGGAGCCTGCTTCTCTCTCTGCCTGTGTCTCTGCCTCTCTCTCTCTCTGTCTCTCATGAATGAATAAATAAAATCTTTTAAATAAATAAAATTAAATTAAAATGTTACATTTGCATGAAAAAAATTCAGGCCACACACAAAAAATCTAGTCCTCAACCTGCCAACTGCCCTCCTTCTGAGGTATCCACTGTTAGTGACAGGAAACCAAGGGCTGACTTCTCCTTCTGGGTAGTTCCTCCCTTCCTAATGGACTCTGGGGTGGATTTGGTTTTAGTAAACCCAATATATCTGCCATTGCCAATATTAGACACAAGAGCTCTGCTCTGCTGGTGGTGTGCCAAGGGCAAGGTTTTGCTGCCAAGTGTCACTAAGGGAGAAGTGACCTGGGCTAAGTGTGTGTTGTAAGTTTCCAGGTTCTACTGACCACCCACTGGGTTTGTTTTTTTTAAAGTTTTTTTTTTTAATTTTATTTATTTATGATAGTCACAGAGAGAGAGAGAGAGGCAGAGACATAGGCAGAGGGAGAAGCAGGCTCCATGCACCGGGAGCCTGACGTGGGATTCGATCCCGGGTCTCCAGGATCGCGCCCTGGGCCAAAGGCAGGCGCCAAACCGCTGCGCCACCCAGGGATCCCCACCCACTGGGTTTGTGACCCTGATTCCGGAAATCTTTCCTTCAGGTATTGACAGAGTGGCCAGGAGAAGTGGCCCAGCCAGCCTAGTCTGGCCATGTCAGCTTCCTCTGAGGACAGCCATCAAAGCCATTTGCAAGGTGGGCTCTGCCTGTGGCTTCTATGTTTCTCTGCCTCCCATCTCACTGTCACTTGCGATCACAGCCTGCCCTCTGCTACCTAATCAGTTTGTTGCCAAGGATTGTGTGTTCTAATGCCTCTGTGTGTTATCTGGGTTAGCCTGATGTTTTTCCTGCAGTCCACTGGGGAAAAGTAAGAGAGCTGGCAGCCATGGGCAAGGAGATTGGAGTGGTCTAATAGCCTTCCTCTTTACCATTAAAGGAAAGAAATGCCCGTGAGACAAATTCTGGACTGTTCCCAGATCACTTTACTGGATGAATAGCCTGGCTATATCAATCAATAAATTAACAAGCATCTATTGGACAACTATCGTGTGGAATGAGGAAGCTCCCCAGGCCTCTGAGTATTTATGCGAGAGAGACAATCCTCCCACTCTGTTGATAGACTGGCCACTGCTGATAGCCAGAGCTGACCAATTGTCTCTGGTAACCCCTCCATAGTTTTCATCAGCTCTTACGGGTAGGAAGGTTGTCAGGGCAACAGAGCACTGACAGTGTGGAAAGAAACATGAAGACAATTCCTACCCCCCCCCCGCATCCCCCCCCCCCCCCCCGTCAGAACTCAGAATGTATTACTATGCATGCATTATGACCTTTATAATGATGGGAGTGAATGTGTATGGAATACTACCTCCCCCAAAATTACCTAGTTTTTCCACAACGTGTTCAGATTTCACTAATAACGTTAGTTGACCTTGGGTGAAGTTTCCATGTGTGAGGTTGTCATGTATTTTACTTTTGATCCTGCTCATCAATTCGATGGCTGCTAAAGAAGAGCTGGCCTTTAGGATAGCCCGACAAACATAGCTAAAGAGCAGAGCAGAAAAGAACCATGTTGCAGTGAGTCAACAGAGTGCCACTTGGCCTGTGGTGCTGAAATTCTACACAGATGACTAAATTGAGAGTCCATAAATAGCAAACATTTTACATCTATTAAGTGGCAAATCTTAAGAAATGATGGAAGACAACATATTGAAATCTTCTGATAAATTTTCAAATGCAAAAAAACAACTCAAAACGCATTTTCAAAAGGTCAGCAACATTTGCATTATAATAAAATCAACTTGGGGCACCTACGTGGCTCAGTCAGTTAAGCCAGGCTCTTAGTTTTGGCTCAGGTCAGGATCTCAGGGTCCTGGGATCAATCCCGACTTTCAGGCTCTGCACTCAGTGGGGAGTCTGCACAATCCCTCTGCTCCTCCCCCACTCAAATAAATAAATAAATAAATCTTTAAAAAAGCAAACTAAAATGAAATAAAATGAACTAGCCATTCGTTCTCTAGGAGCTTGTGCTAATTAATAGAGGAGATGGAGTACTCAGGATTTATTACTTCGGAGAAAACCTTTTATCCTTCTGGTCTCCAATTTATCCATCATTACTGCAAGAAGGCAAATGGCACATGCTCAATTAGTCTCTAAAGATGTGTTCTGCAGAAGGCCTATTTCTATAATAGAATAATAATGGAGATAATGGTAGTGATAGTAGCTAACATTTGTAGCACTCTCGCTCCCTGTGTTTTGACTCATGTTACCTACACAACAGCCTTATGAGTAGTGCTATTAAGGTCCCCATTCCTTAGCGAAGGTCACAAATACCTAGTATATCCCTAGAGTATTCTGTCCACTAAAGGATACATTGAGAAAAAATAGGGCTGTGCTTGACCTTAACTGCTGGAGCAAGGTCCTCAGACATTCTAATTTTCTCTGCTTTTCCATTATGGAGCATTTTTAAGATTCAAATCTTAGGGACACCTGGGCGGTTCAGTTGGTTAAGTAGCTGACTGGCTCAGGTCAGGATCCTGGGATCAAGCCCTGCTTCGGGCTCCCCACTAAGCAGGGAGCCTGCTTCTCCCTCTCCCTTTGCCACTCCCCCTGCTCACGCTTTCTTTCTCTCTCAAATAAATAAAATCTTAAAAAAAAGAGTCACAAGCTTACCTAGACCTTTTCCCCATTTGTTTTTGCCAATACATCTTTTGGAAGCACACATTTCCTACGTTTCCTACAGCTGTGTTAACTGAAAATTTCTCTTTGTCCAATCTAAGTCATGCCTCCCTCTCCACTGATTCAGGGTCAGTAGAGTCCCTGTCGCCCCACCCTTCCATATGGAGCCCATCTCTTCCCAGCTCTCATTTTGCCAATCTAAAGAGGACTCCTCACTTTTAAACCTCTCCCTTTCCTGCAACAGACTCTTTACTCTTAGAACCCTGAACATATCAGTGACCTTCCCGTGAGCCCCTCTGAGTTGCACCAAGCAGGGCAACAATAGCCAGCATTCTAGGAGGAGCCAGACCATGGGTCTGAACAGGACCAAGGTTCCTTGCCGTGTTGTTTTTCCACTTCCCTGCTCAGTATTTCGTGGACTTTTTGGATGACAACACTTTATTCCCCGTCCCCAAATTATGGCCACTTTGAACCCCATCTTCTCTTCACTACAAAGAAGCAGGAGGCAGGCTGCTAGGCTGCACCATGACCAACTGAAACAACTTATTTCTTGAAGGCAAAAGCCCAATTACAGCATCTGTAAAATAGCCACCAGGTACTTTGATCTCCTTCTGACAACTCTGACCAACAGGCTGAAAATACAGAATTAAATGGAAGGAAAATCAGAACTAAATGTACCAGCTATGAATAAACTCAGCTCCTACCTGGATAGTACATGGGAAATTGTAGCCATTCCTTGCCCTTCTCTCTGTTCCAAAATAATGCAAAACAAAAGTACATGGTCACTGAAATCTTTAAACAAACATCACATTTGAGTACAGGGCTTATTGTTAACAATAGCAATCATAATTATGCTTTACATTTATGTAACTCATTGCCATTTGCAAATCACCCTAAAAAATCAATGCACCTAGTCCTTATATTACCCCTGTAGTGTGGGCAATGCAGGGTTTATCACCCCATTTCCTAGATGATGAAGCTAAGTCTCAGAGAAGTTAAATGATCTGCCTAGTATCACACAACTGGCAAGTCACAGAACTGGGAGCAGAATCTGAGCTTTCTGGATCTGGACCCTAACATGATGATGATAATAGTAAACACTATCAAGCATTTACTATGTTCCTGTGTTAAGTACTTGACATAAATCATCCCATCCCATCTTTCCAACAGCCCTATGAGGAATGGTAATATTGTCATCCTCATTCTACAGGTGAGAAAACTGAGGCACAGAGTGTTTAATTAGGTTGCCCAAGGTTTCCCAGTCAGGAAGTGGAGGAACAGGGATTATAATCCGGGCATCCTGATTCTGGGGACCACGTTGTCACCAAAAGGCATTTTACACCTATTTATTTGAGAGGACTTAGGTCAAGTTATCTATAATGTGTTAAATTAAGAAATTAAGACTCAGTTCTTTATAGAAAGCATTTTAAATGCTGGCAGATTATTTGGAAGGCACTGTAGGCTTGATTATACTTTGTAAAATCAAAATATTTATCTCATATTTAAATACCTTACTAAGTCTGTGCTTATTGATCCTTTCAGAGTCTATCACAGTAAAGCTTTGAGGCACTGGAATAAGTACTGAGTATTGGGGCAAGAATGATGGGAGATAGTTTTATCACACTCTGATTTCAAATCTATACAGATAAATGGTAGATTTATTATGTGAATGTCAGTCTTGCAAACAGTTGTGTCATTCTTGGGAGAACCAGGCTTTTGTCCAAGATGTCTACAACCAAGAAATTCCATTTGCAATTTATAATCTCCAAGTCACTCCACACTCCCATAGCCCACAAAATGTACCTCAAAAAACTGCCCTGCAGGGAGTTCAGAAAAGCAGAAGATGGTTTTCTTACTGGGTTCTTGTGCAGATGTCAAAGAAAGTAATGTAATTTGACCCTCAATGACCACAATTGAGCTTTGCTCGATGTACACTTGGGAGAAGCACTATTTTACTTACATCTACTCAGGTATTGAAGGAGTCACAGGTAGATTCATTTTGAAAATTACTTACTACAGTTTGGTCCATGGTTATTTTTCCCTCAGAAGTGCCTCTGTATCAAAAGCATAAAAAAATGGTGCCAAATACATTAGTACAAAAGCTCAGGAGAAAGACAACTGTGAGGAAGAACAAGAATTCCCCCAGCTTGGAATTCAAATACTAAGGCTTTAAGGAGACACTTCAAAAGAGCCTCGTCATTATCTGCATACCAAAATGGTAGTAAGTATTTGACTAAGCAACCCCACTTCCAGGAATCTATCCCATAACAGTACAGTAAGGGTACATACAAATATATGTGCAAGAGTGGAAATAACTGAAATGTCCCTCTCTAGGTAATTGGATATATACATTGTGGCACACCCATGCAAAAGAATCCCATGCAGTCATTAAAACGAATAAGCTAAATCTGTACATATTGGCCTGAAAAGATGTACATGATGTACTTTAAAGCAAGAAAAGAAGGCTTTAAAACAATATGTGGAGTAGAATCCTACCCTCTTAGTAAATATGTGGCAACAAATCTAGAGGTATAAACCAGAGTTCTTGGACAGGGTAGGGAAAGGCAGTTCTCTTTGTCATGACTCCTGGATACTACTCAATTCCTGCCAGTTGCACTGCAATCACCTCTCCAAATTTGTGCCCCAGGCAAGTCTTAGACTAGTCAGCATTCCTCACTTTAAACATTTCAAGTTCCCTTTGGAATTTCTAACTCCTAATGAAAGTGCACTATCGGAAAATAAAGGGTCTTATAAATCTTCACCATTGGCCATTCCTAACCTTCATCCTTTAAGGCATGCTTTTTCCCCTAAAGTCACAGAATCATAGCATTTTAAAGCTAAGAGGGGCATTAAAGGTAACTAAATCCAATTCCACCGTTTCGTCCATTTATTTTCTTCTGTTTTGTTCTCCCACTGGCTTTACACCCTACAGAGATAACAGAAATTTCTTCCTTATTCTAAAGAGAATCTATACTCAGAAGGGAAGATGCAACTCAAAATGCAGTCCCTAAATCTCAGACAGAAAAAAAAAAACCAGAATGCCCTCAAACTGCCTTCCACTCACAATAGATGACACTCACATACCTGCTTTTAATTTTAATAACCAGATTAGCAACAGCAAATTCACTGTCCTGAAATATAGAATTCAACTGTAAAAGACAAAACATATCAGTTTTAGTATTTTCTCTCCTCTGTTCTAACCCAGGAAAGTTACCTGAGACAATGTCATCATTAAGTTGAATTTATTATTTTGGTTAGTTCAACATTTCCATCTGCTCCAGTCAGTTTTTCAATTTTGGGGCTGGATTGTGTCCCCCGCCAAATTCACATGTTGAGGCCCAAACCCCCTAATGTGATTATATTTGGAATTACGGCCTTTAAAAGAGACAATCAGGCTAAATATGGTCATAGGGTGGAGCTCTAATCAGATAGGACCGGTGTTCCTATAAGAAGAGGAAGAGACCCCAAGATCTCTCCCCCCCCTCAATCTGTGTGTGTGTGTGTGTGTGTGTGTGTGTGTGTGTGTGTATGGTATGTGAGGACACAATGAGAAAGTGACCATCTGCAAGCAAAGGAGAGAGATCTCAGGAGAAATCAACCCTGCCGACATCTTGATCTTGGACTTCCAACCTTCAGAACTGTGAGAAAAGAAACGTCTGTTATTTAAGCTCCTCAGTGCATTGTATTTTGTTATGGCAGCCCTAGTGGACAAATATACCTGCCTATTTTCAAGCACTTATAATCATGTCATATATACTTGCAAAGAAATGCTGGTGGGGAAAGAGAGGAAACAGACATGATCATTTACTGTTGGTGGGATGCAAATTGACATCACCTGTCTGGGAGGCCACTTAGCTCTAGCTTTTAAAATGTGAAATGCGGGGATCCCTGGGTGGCGCAGCGGTTTGGCGCCTGCCTTTGGCTCAGGGCGTGATCCTGGAGACCTGGGATCAAATCCCACGTCAGGCTCCCGGTGCATGGAGCCTGCTTCTCCCTCTGCCCGTGTCTCTGCCTCTCTCTCTCTCTCTCTCTCTCTCTGTGACTGTCATAAATAATAAAATGTGAAATGCTCTTGTCAAAAAAAAAAGAAATGCTCTTGTCTTTTGATCTAGCAATTCCAGTTCTGGGTATTTATTCTATAGAAAAACTCAAGTGCCTCCAATATTTATTGCAAGGGTATTATTGTCAGCATTGTTTCCAAATAGAGAAAAAAAAATAAAAGCAATCCAGATGTCCACCAATGAATGGCTGGATCTAAAAAAAAAAAACAAATACTTCTGTATGTTGGCAAATTGAACACCAATAAAAAATAAATTTATTATTAAAAAAATAAAAAATAAAAAAACAAATACTACATTACAATCATCTAGTGAAATCCTCTGTATCTGTTAAAGGATATGAGGTAGGTCAGTATTTGCAGCATGAATATGCTCAAAGATATACGATTAGGGCAGCCCCGGTGGCCCAGCGGTTTAGCGCCACCTTCAGCCCAGGGTGTGATCCTGGAGACCTGGGATCGAGTCCCACATCAGGCTCCCTGCATGGATTCTGCTTCTCCCTCTGCCTGTGTCTCTGCCTCTCTCTCTGTGTGTCTCTCATGAATAAATAAATAAAATCTAAAAAAAAAGATATACAGTTAAGTGAGAAAAAGCAAGTTGCAGAATGGTATAATTATATGATTCCAGTTATTTTTGTAAAATAACATACATGAATCAGTATTATTGCAGGCATAGGAAAAAATCTGAATGAATATAACTCAGACTGTGAAGAGGAGTCAATACAAGGAATAGTATTAGAGAAAACATTTACTTTCTGGGTCTCAGATTTCAGTGTCTAAATTTTTACAGAAAGTATGTATTACTCTTATTATCAAAAAGAAGTAAAGATAAATAAAACATTTCTTGTGTAGGAGAGAAATAATTTAAAATGCAGGAAACAAACATTTGTAAATACAATAGTATAGACTTTGTTATCACTGTTCTCCTACTTTCTCCAAATAGGAAAATTTGGCAAAGGCCCAGCATTTGTGTCAGTGGAGGGAAATGTACAGTTCTAAACAAATTAAAATAATAACATCCCATAAAAGCTTTCAGCATTGGCACTGTGAAAGAGAGACCACATACATCCTTATGGTGTTACAGAGTAGATAAATTTGTGGCAAAAAAGTCAAAACCAATTAGCTGTGGAATGTGTAATGGGTAGAAGAAAGTAAAGCCTAGTTTTAACCTACTCAGTTCATATTAAATATATATATACATATCATATATATATATATCTTCACATATTTTATATGTACCATAAATATTTAAAAGATTATTTTACCCAATTTTCTGCAAATTCATTTACAACACTGATAATAGGGATCCTTGGCTCTTCATCAAGCACAGAGAAGCTCATTTCAATATTGTAGAAGGAAACTGAAATTAAAAATGAGATTAATTTCATTCACTTAGTCCAAGAAACTTAACTTCCATAATTTTGGTCAAAATTGCTTGTCATTTTAAAGAGACTAACAATGAAGTCTCATTCTTAAATTTTGCTTAATTTAACTCCAAGGTCAAGAACCAGCACTTTTGGCTCCATATCCAAAAGCAAAACAGATGTACCATTACATTTTTGCTTTAATTATTTGGGCAGTTTCCTGATTGCTACACAGTTGATGGACATTCTGCAAATCCCCCAAATCCTCAATTTTCATTAGCCAACACATTTCCAGTCCATTTAACAGTCAAGCTGAACAATATCTCACAAGATCACCCTCAGAAAATATTTACTTCTTCCTGTGCCTTTTTTTTCCTGTGCCTTTTTTTCTGCTTCAAGTTTTTCTCTCTTTTCCTCTTTCTCTTGTCTATCCTATCAGATTTCAACTTGGGAACATTAAAAGTTGAAGGGATATCCAGTATTTGAGTTAAATGGAAGCCAAATACTCCCTGGCTATGGATCAGCATTCTAAGCTGGCAAGAAGTGGTGACTGGAGAAGCTGAGGCCTGTATAAGAGGAATTCAAAAAAGGCAGGCTAGAGTATCTCCTGGTGTTTGCTGCTATGCCATATCATTCTCTACTGGGAGAGGGTGAAGTTCCTGGTCCATGTTCACATTGCCAGAGACAGAGCATCAGGAACAAAGTGGATGGAAAGGGTGTTAAGAAATGTCATGTTGAATGAAAAGATATATTTGCATTATATTTCAATAAAGCAAAGCCAAGCAAGATGGTTAGAGAATTCTGTTTGGACAAGGTATCCACTGGACCCCACTGTCTGAAGGAGATAAGAAACATCTGTATCCTTTATCCTTTTCTGCCTTCAGAGAACTGGCCGCCTTAGAGAACACATGACCTGTTGTGCATGCATTCTGTTAGTGATTAACTGCACATGTTGTGGAACATACCTGTAGACTTAGTGGCAATAAGTGAAGTTGATGTTTCCATAGATAGAAAAGAAGATGTGGAGTCCAGCCAGGTTGTCTCAGAAGAGGAAGAAAGTAGTGAAGACACAGTTGCTGTAGAAGGATGTGTTACTCCAGTGGATGTGAGTGGAAATGAGGCTGTGGTAGCAGTAAGTGTACTGGCGGTTATATTTGGAAGGGAGTCCAGCATGGGCTTAGGAAGAACTAAAGTAGGGGATGCTGATGCAGGTGAGATTTTACTCCATGCAGATGTTACTGTGGGGCTAGGCAGAAATGTGGAACTAATAGATAGGGTGTGGTCAGTTGCAGGAGGCAGCCTACTCATTCTGCTAAAGGGTAGAGGTTGAGACACAGTCCTGGAGTTGGCAGTCACAATGGTTCTGGAAGATGCCTCAGTGAATTTGGAAATGTATGTACTGGCATCTGTGATTTTTATAGACATAGGGAGAGAAATTGGGAAGCCAGCAGTGATACTGCCCACTGTAGGTGCAGGAGTGGTTTTGGTGAGTGCTGTGCTTATGGCAGCAAAGGGTAGTGTTGTAAAGTTAGTGAATGAGTGCATTGGTGTAGTGTCAGAAGTCAGAAATGTGGACTTTGACACTTCTACCATAGAAGTTATGTGAGGACTATTGGATACAGTCACCAGTGGAGGACCCAAAGGGAGCGTAGATAAAATCCAAGCCAGTATGGGTGAACTGGTAGCCTCTGAAAGCATAGATCCTGAAGTGGTACCAGAAGGATTCAGTGTGAGTCTGGTCCCAGGAGTTACAGATGTAGCTGTCTTCTCAAAAGTGGGCTTAATGTCAGCCAACGTGATAGGAATAGATCTTGAAGATATTGATGATGAAGGGCTGTCAGACATCCCCAAGGTAGGAAGACTTCCTGGCATGGAAATTGATGATTTTGCCATAACATCTTCAGATACAAGACCAGTCTGAGAGGCTGTGAATGTCAACAAAGACCCAGGAACAAGGTATGGAGTCTCTGTTTCCATCTTGTGGGGTGTAGGTATACGAGTAGTGGCAGAAATTGGAAATTGAGAACCTTTAGCTGTGGGTGTATCCCAGGAAGTCATAAGCAGAGATTTGGTGTTACTAGATGTGATTCTTGTGCCCAGAACTGGAAATTCAGCCATTTGGGATGTAAAAAGAAGAAAAGTCTCCGGAGTAGAGAACTTGGCTTCAGTACTATGAGGTGAAAAAAGAAACGATGTCAAAGAGGGTGGAGTTGCAATGGATGGAGTCCATAGAGGATATGAAACAGGGGTATCCACAGATGTAGCACCTTTTGTTAGTTCAGCTGCTGAAGAATTTTCTGACAAGGAAGTCATCTTTTCTGTATTTAAAGAAAGGTAAGTGGTGGCTTTGACACTTTTTGTGGGTCCAGGAATGTTCTTAGAGCTAGTCAAAGATGGAGAAACTTCAATATTCAATGAAGTATGGAGATTATCTGATGGAGTAGATGAAAGCACACTTTCAAGGGCAGCAGTTCTGGAATAAGTATTTGTGAGAGCGGTTTCTATACTACTGCTCACAGGAGATAAGGAGCCATTAGTAGTCCCAGATAACATGCCCAGAGTTGTAGTCTCATCTCTTTGTGACAACTGTTGAGTTGTTGATTGAAATGGTGAAAATGTGGTCTTTGAAATGGAAGAAATAGCTCCAGTGTTCTTAGAACTGAGTAGAGAGGAGGCAGTGGTGCCTATGGATGGAGTCACTGTCCCCACTGTAACAGTGGTTGGAATGGTTTTCACAGAGGGAAAAGTTGACTGTGTCAGAGAGGAAAAGGATGTAGGTGTGATCCTGGAGGACACCTCTGTCATTTCTGAAGTAATGGAAGTAGAGGAAAACAATGTCCTTTTTGAAGTAGGCCCAGGTGCAACATCCAATGTAGATGTCTGTAGGGCCATAGTAGTCCTAGGGGTAGTTGAAGACAATAACGAAGAGAATGAGCCAACTGTTGTGGAAGTGTCAATAGAAACAGCAGGAGGTGAGAAAGCAGAGCCATTAACTGACATTGAAGGCATCTCAGACACAGGCCCAGAAGTGGCTATGGAGGGACTTTTCAAACAGTCTGGGTGTGCTGTTTTAGAATATTTAGTTATTAGTATTGTGGGAGTGGCAGAAACTCTTTTGGAGCTGACAGCAGGGACGCTAACTGGCAGTGAGGACACCTGGTCAATAAGAGTGGGTGTTGCCACAGGGGTTTTCTCAAGAAGTGCTGTAGGTGCATTTGGAGTAGAAAGGACTATAGTGATCCCATCAGTAAAGACAATTGTAAAATCGGCATGAGACTGTCCAGTTGTGGAAAGAGACAAGGACTCAGGGGAGGTCTGCGTACTTTCAGAAATGGAAGAGGCAACTGAAATCTTAGTTTGAGTTTTTGGGGAAAGCAAGTATGAAAGAGTTGTGTTGACATTTACAGGATTGGATATTCTGGTTGTCCTGGAAGTTACAGTGTCTACAAATGAGGTATCCTGGTGGTATGAGAAAAGGTGAGTCACAGAGGTGGCACTTACTATCATTTTCTCAGTTCTGGGAGTATATACTGAAAGTGTACCGATGCTTTCTTTTTCAGGAGACAAAAGTGTGGTGATTGTCAGAGCTTGTGAAGGGAGGGCTGTTTTCCCAAGACTGGTAGACATTTCTGGATTGTGAGCATTTACTGAGTGACTTAAGATAGAGGTAGGTATAGTCTGTGTGGTTCCAGAAATGGGAGATGAAGCTGAAATCCTGTCAGGTGAAGTGGCAAGTGGAAACTCTGAAGGTGAATGTGTTTGGCGACTGGAAATTGTTGTGGTCTCAGCAAATCCTGAATGTGTCATTTCCAAGGATGAAATACTCTGGGAGTCTGAAATAAAAGGATTCTCTGATGGGGACATTTCTGTCACCTCCACAGTTCTAGAGGTGTTTCCCAAGGATATGGTCATCTGCTCTTTGTCAGAAGATAAGGTAGAAACATCAGTCACTAATAGAGTGGGGACCAGTATGTTTCCAAGACGTGTTGAAGATTGAGAAATGTGACCATCTACTGTAAGCTTATTGGTAGAGGTATGTGAGGGCATGGTTTCATCAACAACAGAAGTTTCTATGGTGCTAGTAGCCAAGCTAACAATATCTCCACTGCTGTTGAGAGTGTATGGAAGGCTAAAAGCATGGGTAGAAGTCTCCTCCCTTTGAGACATGGGTTGGGTTGCTACTGGTGTAAACATAGTTGAGGTCACATGGGTGGAGGACACAACAGGAATGTTGTCGGGGAGAGATTTAGAGCAGACAAGAGTGGGTGTAAATGGGGTTACTGTGTCAGCCGAAGGGAAGAGAAAGGTGGTCTCAGCCATAGTTGCCACAGGAGTGGGAGGTCTCCACGAGAGGACCGGAGTATCTGTCACAGAAGGAACTGTTGTGGGTGTCATCCTGACAGAGAACACTGTGGCTTCTGAAGTGGTGTGAATCGAGTGTCTGTGGGTAGGCACGGTATTCCTGGTTGTGGAAGCAGTCTGATCCAACGGTGACACCGATGTTGTGGTCACTGTAGCTGATGGTGCAGGGGTTGCTGAGGAATGGGTAGCTGTAGGCTGTGGAGGTGAGACACCAGCAGACAAGGACATGGCTATCATGTCTGTAAGGACAGTGGCAAAACTGGTCCCCAATATCCTTGTGGTAGAAGTTCCCAGGAGTTCAGGGAATGTCTGTGTGCTCCCAAAAATGGGAGATGGAGTTGGATCCCCCACAGGTGGAGCCTCTGAAGTCCAATGTGCTGTGTGGGTGTAAGTGGAATTAAAGATTTCTGTGGTTCCATCGTAGGAGTTCTTAGATGTGGTTGTCATCAATTTTGTAGAAAGCCAACTTCCTCTCACCTCAGTAGTTGTAGTTTTATTATCCAACAGGGTGGTCAACTTTTCAATGTCAGGAAAAGGGGAAGCGGTGACAGAAGCTGTTACCATTTGCGCAGATTCATCTGTTGCTTCCAGCATTGTTGCAAATGGGGAAAGCTCAGTTGTCACCGCTATAGTTGATTTTCCCTCAAGGTAATGGGAAGTTGTTTCTATCCTTATCACAGGATGACTGCACCTTTGTGTTGTTGCGGACTCTGGGACAGGGGCTATTGTCTCTCCAAATGCAACTGTGCCATTTGTCTCTATTACTGTGGTCTCAGAAGCACTCTCTTCAGTAGAAACATTTGGTTCAATGTTAGCAAGGGTAGATATTACACCTACTGGTGGAACAAATGTCTCCCTTAGCGTTGAAGGAAGTTCACTTTCAGCTGCTATGGACAGAGGGGTAGGTTTTAGTTGTAAAGTGGTAAGTTTAAACTCAGGCTGTTGGGTTATAGATGTGGTTCCCAAAATTGTGGAGAAATTAGCATACCACAAAGTAGTCAATTTGGATGCAGGTTTTGCATATCTGTCTGTAGTAGTGCCAGCAGTAATACTAGCACCAGTGATAGTGGTAGCCTTGCTTTCTGAGGGGGCTTCTGGTGGGATAATAGGAGTGCTAGTAGTGGATGAATGTCCTGTATTAGAAGCATGGAATGCTGATGTCAACAGGGTCTGATCTGGCCTGGAAGTCTGTGTAGTTTCAATGGTGGAGAACAGATGAGTACCATCATCAGTTATTGATGTGGGACCAGACTCAGAGGCCTTGAATGTGGAAGCTGATCTAGTGGAATTCAAAGGAAGCATGTTTCCACCACCTGTGGGTGTATTCTGGGTATATATGGGCCTAGGTATTATGGGGGGAAGCAGAGTGTCAGTTGCCATGGGGGCAAGTGTGACCCCAAGAGTCAAGGCTGTATGTGTAGTCTCAGCATCAATAACTGGCTGTAAACTCAGAGTTCCAGTGAATGGGGTTGATGTCCTGAAAGAAAGGGCCACATAAGAGGCCTTTTTTGGTATGGAGGTAGATACTGTATCCTCCATCCTGGGTGAAGAGACTTCTTGGAAATTTGTAGATGTCAATTTTGTTTCAGTTGTTCTTAGCACAGGCATCATCTCAATAGGCCTGGTTGGGAGCGTTTTTGAATGAACTGGAGATGCTATTTCCATGTTGGTTGTTGCCAACGTGGATGCTGTCTGATTTCTAGGAAATACTGAACCTTCTGGAGCAACTGTGGAGATGTGCACAGACTCAGGTATGAATGCTAATGCAGTCCCAACATGAGTGGTTGTAGCTGAAGTATGTTCCACTGTGGACCAAGGTAATGTTCCAGCAGCTGTAGAGGCAAGAAACTCCTGTCTAGCTGTGGAGATAGAAAGTGCCTCAATACCTGTGGATTTGTGTTTGAGCCAAGATGTTGGAGATATGGATGTCAACTCAGCAGATGAGAATAAAGATGTCTTCATAATGGTCGACTGAGACTCAGTCACTGAAGTTTTGGATATAATTGAATTCTTGCTAAGTCCAGATGTGTATAGAAAATTAGCAGCTGTAGTCGGATGCAAGGTCTCAGTAGCAATGGCTTCAGCCATTTTTGTCGTTCTTGTGCTGTCTGAAGATGGAGGTTTAGTTACTTTCATGGAATTGGTAGTAGTGCCTATGGAGGTACTTTTGGTAGGCAGAGTGATGGCTGCTGAAGTAGACAAAATGTCTGCTGTGAATCTGGTTGTCTCAGTTACAGGTGTTTTTAAAAATTTCGGTGCAGTTATTGCTTCCAGAGGTGGAGATGTTGTGTTGGAATATGATATGGCTGTATAATCAGCTGCAAATACAGGCATGCTTTTAAACACTGTAGAAGAGTTTATAGTTTCTTGTGGTTTTAGTCCAGTAACTTGGGATGGAGTTGTCAAATCTATTTGTTGTGAAAGAGTTGTACTCATTTCTTGAATTGTTATATTTTCAGAAACAACTGGAAAATTAGAAAGTATGTGTTACTTTGGATTTGGCTTTAGAAATCAGAGACAATTCTGTTAGAAAGAGCTCTATAATTTTTTCTCATGTTTTTAAGAGGTGATAAGTATCAGATATAATCAAGCCACTTGATTACTTGGTTTTTCTTAAGATGATTTTCTACTTTCTAAAATCTCAATATGGTTCTCAAAATGCCCTCATTATGTAACAAATAGAAGGACATCCATTTCAGGGGTGCCTGCGTGGCTCAGTTGGTTAAGTGTCCAACTCCTGATTTTGGCTCCACTCATGCTCTGAATCATGAGATTAAGCCCCACATTGGGCTCTACACTGGGCATGAAGCTTGCTTAGGATTATCTCTCTCTCTCTCTCCCTCACTCTCTCCTATGCCCTTTCCAACCCCACTCGCATGCTTTCTCTCTCTCTCTCGGAAAAAAAATGAATTTTGTGTACAGGATGGGTAGGAATGGGAAGACACTCAGATCAAGAAGATTTTTTGGGAGGCCGGTAGACTCCTCCTCCTCACCTCCCTCCCACCAACTCTGTGCCAACCCAACTTTCCATCACCTCCACACCTGCACTTGAGCAGTCAAGCACTGCTGGACACAGTCACACATATGTCTATAAATTCGTGATCCCCAACCCCAAATAAGCCTTTCATACTGCCCAGCCATCACACTACTTTTCTCTGGTCAATTTTTGCTACTACTCTCTGCAGTAACTATTTAAAACCTTCTCATTATCGAACTCTGCCCCCACATGTTTATTAAGGAATTGTGCCCCTTACTTCACAGGAAAAAACAATTGAAGTTATCAGAAACTTAGCTGTGCTACCACCTCAGTTATCCCTCACCAATAATTATCTCTCTTTTCCCTAAGGGCCTTTCCTTCCTGATTTAAACATCTTCCAGTCTCTTACAATAAAAAATAAGAGTCCCACATCTCTTCAGGCACGCCCTATCTCCCTCCTTCCCATCACATCCACTGTCTCCACCTTCCTCACCCCCATTCTTAAATCCACACTAGTCTGGGTTTTGTCATCATTCCACTGCACAGCACCCACTAATGTCACCAATGGCCTCCATGAGGATATATACTATGGATACTTTTTCAGTCTTTGTCTTACTTGACCTCTCAACAGGCTTTGACAATGTTGACCACTCCATCCTTCTTAAAATAACTCTTTCCATTGATTTCCACGACATAGCCCACTCTTGGGCTTTCTCCTACTCCTACTCCTCTGGCCACTCTTTTTTTTTCCTCTTTGCAGACCCATCCTGTTTAACCCAGTCATTAAATATTAGAGTTCCTCAATGCTTGGTCCCAGAACCTCTTCTCTTCTTACCCTATGGTTCCTGCACACCCCTCCATATTTGAGTTACACCTGTATGCAGATGAATGTCAGAGTTACATCTCTAGATCAGATCTCTTATTCTGAGTTCCACAATTGCTTACTTGACATCTCTTGGATATCTCATTAACTCCTCAAACTCAATATGCCCCAATTTGAACTCATTGTCTTCTCTCCAAACTGGGTCCTCTTTCAGTGCTCTCACTCAGTGAATGGCATCATCACACATTCAATTATGCAAGCCAAAACCCTCTCCCTCAACCTCCTTCCTTTTCTGTCTCACCCGCCATAGCCAACCCATAATTTTGTCCTATGACTCTTATCTCCCAAACAGCTCTTGACTGCATCTGTTTCTCTCCATCTTGATCATTTACCGCCCTCACCAAATCATCATCAGTTTCTTACCTGGACTCTGTGTTAGCCTCCCAACTGAACTCTCTGCCTCTGCTCTTGGCTCCTCTTCCAATCTGTTCCACAATTCAATCAGGATGATCTTTTCAAAATGCAAATTTGATCATGTCACACACACGCGCGCGCACACACACACACACACACACACACACAAACTTAGCTCCCTTTAGTGGCCTTCCATTACTCCAGGATAAAAAAGTATGTGTTTCTTAGTAGAGCTTATAAAGCTATGAACTGTTTGGTCCCTACCCATCTGTCAGGCCTCACTTTGTGTGAGGTTTCTGCCTTGTTTTTTGGGCTTCAGCCCTCCATCCTCATTTCAGTCCTCTAGTACTTGGCATTCACTTTCTTACCACAAGACCACTACCTACACTGTTACCTGTACTTGGAATGTTTTTCCTGTCCCTTTTCATCTGATTAACTTCTCCTCATCCTTTAGATCTCAGCTCATGGATTGCTTCCTCAGAGAAGCCTGCTACCTTCCTTAGCTTCCATGATTGGGCAAAACCAATGTATTCTAGGCTCTTTGGACACCCCATACCTCTTCTTCATAGTAGTTGTCGCAGCTGCAGGTTTACATTGGTGTATGTTTATTACTGTCTGTCTTCCCCACTACGCCGGATGCACAGGGATCCCACCTTTCTTTGATAACCAGTGTATCCTTAGTGCCTAGCATAGGGCCTGGCACACAGTATATGTCCAGTAAATATGTGCAGGCTGACTGAATAAGCGGATGATGAGAGCTTAGAATGAAATAAGAGTAGTGTGGGGATTCCTAAAGGAAGAATTGACAGGTTATGATAACAAAGAAGCTTACAAGATGAAGAAGACAGAGAAATCTCAGAAGACTCAAATTTTGCTCTTGGACGACTGGAAGAATAGCAGTGATACTCATAGGAAATAGGAAAATTAGGAAGGTGGCCTCTCTCAGGAGAAAAACATGCACTTCTGACTTGGATAAGTGGAATTTGGGGTGATAGAACATCCAAGTGAAAATTGTGCAGAGTAAAATTCAAGACTGAGTCATAGTTTTTCTCCAGGGCAGATCACCCAGAATGAAATCATGCATATTTACCACTGGGAAATTAACATTTTGAATTTATCCACCCGAGAAGCCTATTACTTAAGATGTAAAAATAATTATGGTGGTAGACAATCTACTAACTTGTTTCACTGTCGTGAGCATTAGAATTACTTTTAATTTGCATATATAGAAATTCTGAGATGTATGTAGGATGTTCTTTAGGATTTTGCAGCCATTAGCAAGTGGGATTAATGACACCCAGAAGCCTGCAACTGACTGTACAGATAGAGTTAATGAAAGTCACACATGCATAAAGTCACAACACATGTGTGTAAGGGGAAAAGTCAAAGTTATATAAGAAGTACTCCTCCACTGAATTTTACAATATAGTGTCAACAGAGGTTCACATTCTGTTAGGCCTTATCAAGAAACTGCTATATTTCTGCAGCACAAAATTTGTTTCAAGCTTTCTACCTTCAAAACTACAAGTAGAGGGAGAATTGTCAGGATTTTAGTTTCCATTTTTACAGATGGCTTTACACAGCCAACTGGCTTAGCAAACCTGTTAAAGGGTCACTTATGCCACATTTGAGGAGTATGGCATCCCAGAGCCTAAATCACTCTCCAAGAATACAATAATTCCCACTCCTTTACAAAAGATTCATGATGGAACTGCACTTAATTTTTGGAAAACAATAAAATACCAAGTGCCATAAAAGTCCAAGTTATTTTATTTAATACAATATTCAAAGAGCACTATTACAGGAGTCCTAATGAGTAACTGGAAATTCAGAACACAGAGGTTGGGAGTTAGGTATGGTATTTGTATCTAAAGATGGCTGAGTTGTGGATGTTAATTGTTATTAACATTTCCAGTAACCATCTCAAAAAGAAGCATAAAACTTAGGAAAGGAGGGACACATGGCTGTCTTAGGGAAGTGCGGGACTCTTGATTTCAGGGTTCTGAGTTCAAGCCCCACATTAGGTGTAGAGATTACTTAAAAATAAAATCTTGGGATCTCTGGGTGGCTCAGCAGTTTGGCAACTGCCTTCGGCCCAGGGCATGATCCTGGAGTCCCAGGATTGAGTCCCACATAGGGCTCCCTGCATGGAGCCTGCTTCTCCCTCTGCCTGTGTCTCTGCCTCTGTCTCTCTCTGTGTCTCTCATGAGTAAATAAAAAAAATATTAAAAAATGAAATAAAATCTTAAGGGGTGCCTGGGTGGCTCAGTTGGTTAAACATTTGACTCTTGGTTTCAGCTCAAGTCATGATTTCAGGGTCATGAGATCCAGCCTCTCATCAGGCTCCACACTCAAGACAGTTTGCTTGAGATTCTCTCCTTCTCCCCCCTCTGTCTCTCCTCCCATTCTCTCTCTCTCTCTCTGTAAAATAAATAAATAAATAAATAAATAAATAAATAAATAAATAATAAATAAATAAATAAATAAAATCTTTTTTAAAAGCTTAGAAAAGGAAAAATAAATGAGTTGAACAAAATTGCCAAGCAGGTAGTATTTTAAGTACCAAGTATTTCTTAGAAAATAATGCAACTTACATTGCCTCACTTTAACCCAAAGCTTGGATTTCTCTACTTCAGCAAACCTCCCTTTGAATCTTTCAGATGAGAGGTTTTTTCCAGAGGGATTACTGTACCAAGTTTTTCCTCTAACATCTTTATTAATAAAGACTCAAGTTTTTTTAGTCAAAATCACAGAATCATAGAACTAAGTTTTGGAGATTGTATTCAATCCTTTCATTTAGAGACTAGGCCCAGAGAGGTACAGTGTTGACAGGATGAGATTTCCAAAGATAAAACATGTAGAGACATAAGACAGTGTGTGCCAGTGTTTTATTTTTGATTTTTTAATTTTGTTTTTATTTTTATTCATTTTTAAATTAGAGTTCAATTTGCCAACATATAGCATAACGCCCAGTGCTCATCCCATCAAGTGCCCCCCTCAGTGCCCGTCACCCAGTCACCCCCACCCCCCACCCACCTCCCTTTCCACCACCCCTTGTTTGTTTCCCAGAGTAAAGAGTCTCTCATGTTCTGTCTGTGCCAGTGTTTTAATTATCTAGTACCCATAAGTGCATGCCCTCAATTTACACAGAACCACCACAAACCTAGGAGAAAGAAGAGACTCTACCTAAAAAAACAAGGAAAGACAAACTTAGATAATAAAAGCCAAGTTCTGCAAGTGCTGAACAGCTCAAGAATAAGTAATCATCCAACATAATGAGACATAAACCCTAGAGGAGAGTATCACGGTGATAAACCAAAATGTGAAGGTGCTCTTGCAAGCCTAGGCATCGAAACCCAATGAGGATCCCAAATTACAGCCATACACTAAAACAATATCTGCCTTGAAGAATCATTCATATCTCAAATGAAGCCAACCCAATTAAGTGTCTGTATCTTTTTAACCAAGATTTATAGGAATTGAAGATTTTTTTCAAACCCCAAGCCTGGCAATTAATTACATGGGTTAGGAAACACGTTCAACTGACACAGAAAAAGCACTTGACAAAAATCCCAAGTACAGGGATGCCTGGGTGGCTCAGCCATCGAGCATCTGCCTTCAGCTCAGGGCATGATTCTGGGATCCAGGATGGAGTCCCACATCAGGCTCCCTGTGAGGGGCCTGCTTCTCCCTCTGTCTATGTTGCCTCTCTTTCTCTGTCTCTCATGAATAAATAAATAAAATCTTTTTTTAAAAAAATCCCATGTACATCCATGATAAAATCCCTTAGCAAGTTAGGAACATGGGATATTTATGTCAATTTATAAAGATCATCACCAAGAAACCTACGTTTAAAATCAACCAGGGATGCCTGTGTGGCTCAGTCGGTTAAATGACTCGATTTCAGCTCAGGTCATGATCTCAGGGTTGTGAGTTCAAGCCGTGAGTTAGGCTCTGCACTCAGTGGGAAGTCTACTTAAGATTCTCTCTCTCCCTCTCTCTCTGCCCCTCCCCCTTTTGCTCTCCCTCTCTCTCTCAAATAAATAACTAAATCTTTTAAAAAGAGCAAAAAAATCAACCATAATGGTAAAGACTGAATGTCTTCCCTCCAAGACCGGGAACAAGGCAAGAATGCCCACTCTCACCACTTTTAGTCAACATAGTACTGGAAGTTAGAGGCATTCCAGCAGGAAAGGAAAAGAAATAAAAGTCATTGGAAGGGCGCCAGGCTGGCTCAGTCAATAGAGAGTGGAACTCTTGATTTCAGGGTTGTGAATTCAAGTCCCACATTGGGGGTAGAGTTTACTTAATAAAAAAAATTCTTCAAATCATTGCAGATTACATGGTTGTCCATGTAGAAAATCCCAAGTAATCTAAAAAAAACCAACCTCTTGAAACTTAAAAGTGAGTTCAATATCTTAGAATATTGAGGGTTAGAGGGTACAAAATTAGCACTAAACAAAGAGTTCTTCGACTTGACACCAAAAGCATGATCCACAAAAAGAAAAACTGATAAATTGGACTTTACCAAAACTAAAAGATTTTGTTCCATGAAAGCCCATGTGAAAAGGATTTTATTTTTTTTATTTTTATTTTTTTTTAATTTTTATTTATTTATGATAGTCTCACAGAGAGAGAGAGAGAGGAGAGACACATGCAGAGGGAGAAGCAGGCTCCATGCACCGGGAGCCCGACGTGGGACTCGATCCGGGTCTCCAGGATCGCGCACTGGGCCAAAGGCAAGCGCCAAACCGCTGCGCCACCCAGGGATCCCTGAAAAGGATTTTAAAAAGCAATCTAGAGACTAGGAGAAAATATTTGCAAAACATATATCCAACTAAGGACTAGAATATATAAAGAGCTCTCAAGACTCAACAGTAAAACAAATGCAATTAAAAAAAAAAGAGAGCAAAAACATGAATAGACAGTTTACTGAAGACGATGTACAGATGGCAAAATAATCATAGGAAAAGATATTCAGGGGCACCTGGGTGGCTCAATCCATTAAACATCTGCTTTCAGCTTAGGTCATGATCACAGGGTCCTGGGATCGAGCCCTACATTGGGCTCCCTTCTCCATGGGGAGTCTGCTTCTCCCTCTCCCTCAGCCTGCCACTCTGCCTACTTGTGTTCCATCTCTCTCTCTGTCAAATAAATAAAATCTTAAAAAAAAGAACGAAAAAGATGTTCAATGTCATTAGGCACCAAGGAAATGCAAATGAAAACCATAATGAAACAGCACTACATACTTACCAGAAAGACTAAAATAAAAAGTAGTGGCAACATAAAATGCTGGCAAGGATGGAGAGAAACTGGATCACTCATCTGTTGCTAATGGGAATATAAGAAGGTACAACCACAGCCTGACAGTTTCATATAAAACTAAATGCAACTACCATACAGCTCAGCAATTGCATTCCTGGGTCTTTATCCCAGAGAAATGAAGATTTCTGTCTATACCAAAACCTATACACAAAGATTCATAACATAATGTGGGTTTCTTTTAGGGAGAGGGAGTGGATATAGGCCCAAATTGGAATCAATCCAAATGTCCTTTGACAAGTGAATGTCTAAACAAACTGTGGTTCATCCATACCATGGAACCCTACTCAGCAATGGAAAAGGACAAACTATGGATACATACAACTTGGATGAATCTTAAGGGAATGATGCTGAGTGAAAAGAAAAAAAAGTCAATGCCAAAAGATTACATACCATCTAATTCCATTTACTAACATTTTTGAAATAACAGACTTTTAGAAATGGCAGACAGATTAGTGGTCGTCAAGAGTTAGAGATGTGGGGAGCAAAGGGAAGTGGAGAGAAAGAGCAGGGGGAGGTGCTTGTGTTTATAAAGGGCAACAGGAGGGAAAAGTATTTTTTTTTAATTTTATTTATTTATGATAGGCACACAGTGAGAGAGAGAGAGAGAGGCAGAGACACAGGCAGATGGAGAAGCAGGCTCCATGCACCGGGAGCCCGACATGGGATTCGATCCTGGGTCTCCAGGATCGCGCCCTGGGCCACAGGCAGGCGCTAAACCGCTGCGCCACCCAGGGATCCCCAGGAGGGAAAAGTATTGAAAGTGTTCACTTCCTTGACTGTGGAGGTAGATGCACAAATCGATACAGGTGATAGAATTATATATAGGTGATAGAATTATATATACAGGTATATAGAATTATATACAGGTGATAGAATTATATAGAATTTAATACACACATACAAATAAGTACAAGTAAATCTGAATAAGATTGGTGAGTTGTATCAATATCAATATTCTGATAGCTATACTATAGTTTTGTGAAATGTTAGTCTTGGAGGAAACTGGACAAATTGTACAGGGATCTCTAGCCACATGTGAATCTACAATGATCTCAATTAAAAAATAGGCAAGTGCAAAAGCCCACATCATGAAAGTAGTTGAGTGATAACTGAATGTCCATCCCTACTGGAGGGACCACAGAAACTATAGAGTCTGGCCTCCATCTTTGAAGGACTTGCAAACATGTTTTGCCACATTCATTCTGTTCCCATTTGTGAACACGTGATCATTTGCACAAATGATTTGCATGAGCTTTGCTATCTCTGTATTTTAAAGTGGGGATAATCCATGCTAATTCACAGGGGCCTGTGGGCTTAATTGCCATTTGCTCCTTCACTCTAGACAAAATTGTATTATTGTAATCATTGGGAGCTGGAGAACAGAGGTATAGAGTAGCTGAATATTTATGAGGCATTTTGTTTCAGATGTACCTGCCAACAGAATATTAAGTAAAACATTTGCTAAGGTACCAAATTCTGCCTGTGATTTGGGTATATCACCTCATATTAAATCTTTGTGTTTTCCTAGCCTACATATTGCATCTGTTTTTTTCTCTCAATCACGACCTTTGGAAATATAACAGAGTGTGTTTATTAGATTTGTTAGAGATAATAGTGACCAGAAACTGCTACAGACAGATTTGCCTGTGGGGCAGAAAAAATATGAAATGAGTATCTTTAAGATGATGAGAAAAAATATATATATTTTTCAAAATGGTGTCTGTATTCTGTTTCCAGGCAAGGACATGAAAAATGAATTCTGAGATAGGAAGAGAGACAGGCTAGAGCTTCCATCTCTGAATCTATAGGAGAATGTCACCCCATGCAGAGGAATACAAATAAGGAGGTTCGAGCAAACTACAAACTGCTCCTGCTTATCTTTTGTGATAAAAAACGAGGATAGCACAGAGAATTACATACAAGGGCCAAACCAAATTACCTTTTACCTAGTAGAGCTCATCGCTATGGAACCTTTCCTATCAGAGCTGATAATTGCTTGGAGGGCTTCCTAGTGGGCCAAACAAAGGCCTTAGAAAGTGCATAAACTATATAATCAATCTCTCCATATTTGAAGAATGGTTAGTTCATAAAGTAATCCAAAGCAGCTGGAGCATGAGATCAATTAATAAATCTTAGCAAATCAATAGCTCCACAGATACAGGGACCTGGGTTTTGATACAGTGCAGATTTCCCAGGATGGACTCAGTTCATGTCATTTCATTCTTTCCAAAGGGGATTTCTCAAATGCATAACTAGGAGTCATTTCACCTGCATATCTTTAGGAAGACTTCGTCTTCATATATCCATAAGTCAGAACAAATCCTTTGTTGGATCATGTGTCTGAGCTAAGATTAGGCAATTATGCTCAACATACCTAGAGAGGAATTTTAGCTTGTGATTGATCAGTCCCTAATGGTCACTTCAAGAAATTCTTGTCACCATTCATTTATTTTCAAAATACTGTAGACTTTTGATGCAGCTAAAACCTGGAAACAACTTAAATATCCTTCAAAGGGAGCTCACTGAATAAATTATATAATCTTATAATAATAAATAATAAATAATAATCAGGAAGTTCTATTTTCTGTACTTTCTGATATGAGAATGCCTCGAAAATATATTATTAGATGAATAAAAAAAAGACTTTGTGTGTAATGATGATCCCAACTTTGAAAAAGAAAAACAAAGACTATTTTCACGTAAACCCAAGTTTTAAATTGTTCCTGCAACGATACATAAGAAATTGTTAACAATCATCACTTTTATGGAGAGGTGCTTAGGGTAAGAGATTGGATGAGAAAGGAGGCTTTTACTTTTAATTTATATCTTTAAGCCTTGCTTGAATTTTTACCAGCATATCTATTATTTTTACTTTAAAAAATCCATTTTAATGAATAGAGTAACAAAATAACAAAAATGATAAATCAATTTATTTTTTTAAGATTTTATTTAGTCATGAGAGACACAGAGAGAGAGAGGCAGAGAGGCAGAGGCACAGGCAGAGGGAGAAGCAGGCTCCATGCAGGGAGCCCGACAGGGGACTCGATTCCAGGTCTCCAGGATCACCCTGGGCTGAAGGTGGCGCTAAACCGCCGAGCCACCCGGGGTGCCCTTGATTTTATATTCTAGTAAACTCTGTATAATAAACAACCATGATGTATTGCACTTGGAATTTTTTAAAGATTTTTTTAAGATTGATTGATTGATTGATTGATTGATTGATTCATGAGAGAGAGACAGAGACAGAGACACAGGAGGAGGGAGAAGCAGGCTCCATGCCGGGAGCCCAACGTGGGACTCAATCCCGGGACTCCAGGATCGTGCCCTGGGCCAAAGGCAGGCGCTAAACCGCTGAGCCACCCAGGGATCCCCAAGATTTTATTTTTTGAAGGGGCACCTGGGTGGCTCAGTCGGTTAAGCATCTGTGTTTGGCCCAGGTCATGATCTCAGGATCCTGGGATAGAGCCCTATATAGGTCTCCCCATTCAGCAGGGAGTTTGCTTGTCCTTCTCAAGCTCCCTGTGCCCCTCCCCAAAGTGGTGAGCACTCTCTATCTCAAATAAGTAAATAAAATATATTTTAAAAGATTTTTTTTTCTTTTAGGTAGGCTCTACACCCAACTTAAGGATTGAATACATGACCCTGAAATCAAGAGTCACATGCTCCACTGACTGAGCTAGCCAGGAGGCCCTAAAGATTTTGTCTTCAAGTAATCTCCACACCCAATGCGTACACCAAATTTACAACCCTGAGATCAAGAGTCACATGCTCCACTGACTGAGCCAGCCAGGCACCCCCTGCATTTGTAAGTTGTAAAAATAAAGAAAAGATGCTTAAAAACAACTCCAAAACTAAATTACTAATGACTGGTAACTTTGCTGTTGTTATTATTTATCACTGTGTTGCTTAAATATTCCTGAGACATCTCCAACTATAGTGAATACTTGTTTATTAAATCCAGGTAGGGTTCATGGTTTTCAGCAAATGTTCCCCAAAAGCCTTGTTCTCATGAATATATAAATATATACATATATAATTTACGTGTAAATAGTTTTATTGAGATTTGTAACCTAGCAATGTGCTCATTAAAATTTATTTTTAAAGGTCATAATCCTTCTATGGACCATAAATACCAATTTATTAGGCAAAAGCTGAAGCTAGACATGTTGTAATCACTCCTATTTATTTATGTAATTGCCCCCTTTTCCCCAGATGTCACAAGGCTAGGCTAGGACTGTGATAGAAGAAATTCTGTGGTGTTACAGCTCCTTCAGTTGTGAGCAAGCAGTGACTGCAGCTGGTAGCCTAATTTCCCCAGGTGGGTTATTAGCACCAGCAAATCCCTTCAAAGGAAGCTTCTAAAACAGTGGTAATAATCTTTTGGGGGCCACAGATCCCTAGAGGTAGTCCTGCATGGTGTGGGGGTTCAAAGAACATGAGCTTTGCAACTGGACAAATCTTTGCTCAAATCCTAGCTCCACTGCTTATTTAATAGGTGACATTAAGCAATTTACTTAACCTTGTGGAGCCTTTCTTTCCTCATCTATAAAATGCCTGGCATGCAGCGAGAACTTCATAAAAGGTAGCAATTACCATATTATTTTTGAATATGATGGAAACTGTAGACGCTGTCCTCAGAGAAAAGAATCCATCTTGCATTTTTAGTATGTTGCATGCAATTTCAAGGGCTTTGAACACCGATCAAGGCCATTCTGGACCAAAGGTTAGAAACCCCTGGTCTACGGTTTAGAACGAACATATGAAGAAACCTGAACAGTAAAAATAATATTTTCTACTCCTTTTGCTGGTTTTCATTTTAGGTTGTGTTTTCTTTTCCTTTTTGCCATGTTGGATTATTTGTGTGTTATGCCTACCGGGTCCCAATCAGACCAAGAGGATACATTGTACATTTAAAGAGTGTACAAAAGAGCAAAGTAAATGAGGGTTGTCTAGCACTTTAACACATCAGTTAGTTACCAGCAAAGTAGTAGGAAAGGCCAAGGCAATTCACTGGCCAGATTAGGTTTTCAAAGACCACTGCTAAGCATGTGGATTTAATAGAGCCATGCTTCCGGTTCTTTAGATCAAAGATAAAGTTACTTTAAACTGCTTTGGGTGAGCTTTTCAGGCTTAGCCTACTAGTCCCTAGCTCCGTTTTGTAATCGGAGCCAGCTAGGACTATTCTCTTTTATTTTCAAGGCTTCAGAAAAGAGAAAAACCAAATGCCTTTAGGTAGTTGCTCAAAGGAATAGCTTTCTTGTTCCTTTGCATTAGTCTGATCTCAAAGAAACACAGAAACCCCCTGGAATCTACCTTTGCCATTAATTCAAACATCACCCAGACTGCTGGTGAAAATGTATCTCCATAGTCTGTGGGAGCCTATTAGGCATGGATCTAGCCCTCATTTTTTCGATAACCACCCCCCAAATCCATAAAACCTAAGAATGAGTGAACATTTCAGGAAATGAGAAAAAAAATCCCATCTTGATGATATTATCACTGACTTTACCCATGCTCAGGACTGCTGATGCTGAGGGTGGAAAAGATTGGATTTGAGGACAGAACAGGGTTGTACAGAGAAAACCAATCCTATATTTTCCTGTTGAAATTGGAAAGAAGGAGAAAAATACATGTGTCATTCCAAAGAGCCAGTTTTCTTATAAGAACTCCATCCCAAACAGTTCCTAACATCATCATTGCTCATGAAAGAAAAATGAATTGGTTTATAAATCCCATTCCTTGCTAAAAGGAACCAGAACTCTCTGGTAAAATAGTTGATTCTTGTGCCAAGAAGAAAAAGTACAAGATGAACCTATAACATCTTATGCTAAAAGTAAGGGGGTACTCAAAAAATGATGTGAATGTGTCAAAAGGACACTAGAACCAGTTGGAAGGACTCCCACTGGCCCAAACTGGGCCAATTTGAACATCAGAATAAATGATAGCAACATATTGTAACCCATGGAATAAGGTAGGACTCCATGAGTTCATGCTGGTATAAACACATAAACAACTGAAGGAATATAGAAGTAAATGTGGAAGAAGAAAACACTCTTCCTTGCAATAGAATACTAACTAATAAATGCTGAAAACTGATGGAGTTTTTTTTTTTTAAATCAACATTTTGTGACCATTGTGTAAGCCATTGAGGCAAGTATCATCAATAGATGAAAAACTTCTGGGTGAAAGTTTGATAACAACAGGGTATTTACATAGCTTCCAAATACCTCCCCAGAAATTAGTTCTTTTCTAAATATTGATTCATTTATCTAGGAAAAAGAGAAAGAAAGTGAATGGGGAGGGGCAGAGGGAGAGAATCCTCATGCAAACTCCTGGATGAGCACAGAGCTCAACACAGAGCACAGTCCCATGACTCATGAGATCATGACCTGATCTGAAACCAAGAGTAGGACGCTTAATCGACTGAGCTCCCCCATGCACTCCTTCCCAGAAATTCGTTATTTTTTAAGATTTTATTTATTTATTTTAGATAAAGAGTGAGAGATAGAGAGCATGATGGGGGGGGTGTAAAGGAAGAGGGAGAAGCAGACTCCCTGCTGAACAGGGAGCCCGATGCGGGACTTGATCCCAGGACCCCGGGATTATACTACAGTAAGAGAATGTCCTTATTCTAAGGAAATACTCACTGAGATATGTAGGGGTAACGAGACATTATGCCCACAACTTACTCTATATATATATATATGTGTGTGTGTGTGTGTGTGTGTGTGTGTGTGTGTGTCTGTGTGTGTAGGGAGGAGGAAAGAGAGAGAGAGGAAGACTACTAAAATGCAGGGAAAATGTAACAGTCGGTGAACTCAGGTAAAAACATGTAGAAGTTCCTTGTCCTGTTGTAATTTTTCTGCAAATTTTACATCATATCAAAATAAAAGAAAGAAAAGAAAAAGAAAATGGTATTTGCTCTACATTAAAAAGCAGATGACAAAACTGGCAACCTTGGGCCCCTCTGAGGAAGACAGAGCCTTGGACCACAATGAGTTATCCAGAGTAGAGAGCAGAAGACCACATCAGGGACAACCCTTGCCAAGGAGGACAATTCAGAAGTTACTCACAGCAGCGCAGTCTCATGTCAACAGTTGGAATGATCTTGTTGATGAGCCAAACATCTTCTTCCCAACTAACAACATTTCCACCCAAACACTTCATAAACTCCTCATTTTCCACGATGTGGTCCCAAAGTTGAAAGTAGTACAAGCTGCCAGTGAAGCCAGGCAGTGCACTTTCAACCTGGCTGTCCCAGTTCATAAAAGAATGTCCTAGAATCAGAGTCCCATTAGGTGTCAGGTTTTGTGGTTGATCCATCATTACAAGTATCCTTTCTGTATTCAGGAAGAGCTCTAATCTGCCCTTCACACCATCCCACATCAAACAGACTGTATACCATTGAAACGGAGTCAGGTGGTAACGGATATAAAAGGTCTTGCCCAAGTTGTGCAGTATTAGCTGCTGATGGTCTCCTCCAAGTCCAAGGTTTATGTCTTCTCTGCCCAGGAAGGCATTATTGGTAATATAGGAGAAGGCCATCCAATTACTTGATTTGTCATCCACGAATACCAGGTCAATGCATGCTGTGAATCGAGTGAGTTCGGGAATCGTGTTGGTCAGGCTCACGTACATGTCAGCTCTTCCATAAAAATCCAGTCTTTTTCCTTTTAGCGAAAGTGCATCTGTCCAAATTTGGAGAAGGGGAAAGAGAAAGCAAATGAAATTTCAGTAACAAAAATTCAATTTTATATCATCTTCTTTAGCCACATAGTCAATTCCGGATTACACAATGCTATCATGAGTCAATACTGGTGCAAAACAAAAAAAAGCCCAAATACTGGATATACACAAATCATCTCTATTTGACATTGGCATGTGACATTTTCTGGCAGAAGAGTTTCTTCCTAATTATATTTTGCCTGGGCTAATATTAAAAGTCAGATTAGTGTTCCCAGAGCACACACCAGCTGGACAGTTTGGGGAGGCAGTTAGAAGTGTGTAGCTAGTTGGCAGGGAGGAGGCCAAGGAAAAGGCAGCTTGGACTTAAAATCTGCTGCACATAATCTTCACTTGTGTAATCAAAAGATAGCTATTTCCATCCACCTAACTGCCTTATTATATTCATGGTGCAACAGCAATTTATTTCTCCAATGCCTTTTCCTGAGCCAAATTACTTGATTTATTCTGTCTCTGGAGACTGCTTCTCACTGAAGGCACCAACAGGGACCTGGGGGATGACCAGTTGGACAATAGTGAAGCTGCAAGGCTTCTGTTTGCACTCAGGAACGGGAGGAATGGAAAAAAAAAAAAAGGAACAGGAGGAATGGCACTGCCCTGAGTGTACCCGATTCCTTCCTTCCAACGCCTTACTAAGGGAGCTGTATGTCTTTAAGAGTTTCTAGGTGGCAGGTTTCTGGGTGGCTCAGCTGATTGAACATCTGACTCTTGACTTTGGTTCAGGTCGCGTGATCTCAGGGTCCTGAGATTGAGCCCCACATCGGCTTCCCACCCAGCGGGGAATCGGTTTGTTTCCCCTCCATTTGCCCCTCCCCCTGCTCATGCTCTCTCTCTCTCTCTCTCTCTCTCTCTCTCTCTGAAATAAAAAAAAAAAAAGATTCCGGTGGCCATGGACCCAGTGGTAACCAGCTCTGAAGTCAAAGAGCCTGCGTTGAAACCTCAGCTCTGACATTCGTCAGCTGTGTAACTTTGATCAAGTAGCTTAATCTCCCCATGCCTCAACGTCTGCTTCAGTATGCACACACAACTCAGAGGATCACTATTTATATTATAATTTATACCAGATAATAGCCCTATCTACTGATCATACAAGACTGTTTGAAAAATAAGTGAGATGATGCATGCAAAACCCTCTCAAACGTTGCTGAAGAACATGCCCATCAGTACAGTCATTTGGTGGGCAATTTGGCAATATCTATGAAAATTTAAATTGGGGCAGCCCGGGTGGCTCAGCGGTTTAGCGCCACCTTCGGCCCAGGACGTGATCCTGGAGACCTGGGATCGAGTCCCACATCCGGCTACCCGTGTGGGGCCTGCTTCTCCCTCTGCCTGTGTCTCTGCCTCTGTGTGTGTGTGTGTGTGTGTCTCTCTCATGAATAAATAAAATCTTAAACAAAAAGAAAATTTAAATTGAGTACACCCTTTGTTTAAATAGGAAGCTATTGGTGAATCGTGATACAATCATCATGACAAACCTCACACAAGGCCCCCAGGCAAATATCTGAGAACTGCTGAACATCAGCCTAATTCCAGCGCCAGTTCAACCCAAGACAAACCAAAAAGAGCTTTATGACGGAACGGAATTCCAACCTCCCTCTAAATTAGGGGTGTGACATTGGGACCACCACTATAAAACTGATAGCCAGACAGCACGCTACAAAGGCCGGCAGGAAGTGACCACTTCCCTGCTTCTGAGAGATATCCCCAGGTGCAAGCTTCTAGATATTCTCTAGCCCTACAATATTCTCTCCCTCATTCCTCCACTGAATATCTTTCAAAGGCAAGCAAGTACATGCCTGCCAACACACACGCATGCGTGTGCATGCACAACCCCCCCCCCCCCATGTGCTGGAGCCCTTACCATCCACCTGCCAGGGAGCTATTTCTGAACTGTCCATGGTAGATGAGCAAATGTTTATTTCTGTCCCTGGCTTATGTGATTATATTATCTTATCATCTTTCATGTGGCTAATAAATCAAAAGGTAACCCCACAAGGTGATAATCACTAAGAAACCCAATATCGATCATGGTTGGCTAACTGCTTTTCTGTTCAGCCCTCCAAAATGACGTCAAATACAATGTTTAAGAGCAAGATTCATGGTGAGCATAAAATACAACGTTTAAGAACAAGTTTTATGGTGAGCATCAATCTCCAGGGCTTATTTGTCCCTTAAAAGAGAATGTATCATAATCCTATGTTGTCTACTGGGTTTCTCCTCTCTGTAATACACTAATATAAAGCCAGTTGCCAAAGGACACAAACAAGCAGCTTACTAAATGAGAAATACAAAAAGATGGCCTCTTACTATTTTTAAAACACAAGTTACAATGAGATACTATTTTTACGTTTTGAAATTATAGCATTTTAGACGGAGAATACCCAGCATGGACAAGCTTGTGAGGAAACAAGTCATTTTAATACACTGTGGGAAGACCAATTAGTACAGTCTCTTTTAAAACCTTATTTATTTACTTTTTAGTCTTCTCCACACCCAATGTGGGGCTCAGACCCCTGAGATCAAGAGTCACGTGCTTCACCGACTGCACCAGCCAGGCACCCCAGTAGTCTTTTTTCTGAAGGGCAATCTGTCAGTGTCTATGAAACATTTTCATTGTGTATGGCTGTGTATATGCTTTTTTTAAAAAAATATTTTATTTATTTATTCATGAGAGACACACAGAGAGAAGCAGAGACACAGGCAGAGGGAGAAGCAGGTTCCATGCAGGGAGCCCGACGTGGGACTTGATCCCGGGTCTCCAGGTTCTCGCCCTGGGCTGAAGGCGGCACTAAACCATTGAGCCACCTGGGCTGCCCTGTGTATATGCTTTTGACTTAGCAATTCTATTCCTTATCAATTTATTCTAGACAAATCTACATGTATACAAAGATGCAAGTACAAGGATATTCATTGCAGTATTGTTTGTAATTGAGCAAAAGGAAGATCTGTATGTCCATCCATAAGTGACTAGTTAAGCAATCCTTACCTCTATATAATGGACAATTAAAACATATAAGGTAGATCTATATAGTCATGAAGAGATTTCCAAGGCTTGATGCTACATGAAATGGGAGTTACATAAGTGTAGATATAGTATTATCCTGCTTTTTATCAATAGAGAAAAATATGTGCATTAGCATGCATAGAAAAAATCTAGAAGAACACATATCAGGCAGTTAAGAATGAGTATCCTTAGATGTGAGATTTAGGGGGACTTTTGCTTTCTATATTATTTCAGTAATATTTGCACTTTTTGTACAATCCTGTGTTAAATTTATAATCAGAAAAATAAGGATGGATGGATGGATAGAACCACTTGTGGCCATATATGAGATTCTGTGGGCAGAGCTAATTTCTACATAGATGTGAGCAGAAGTGTGAGGTAGTGGAATCCAAAAAGCTGCCTTTGAGTCCTGGTTCTGCAGCTTACTAGCTGCATCAACATGGGCAATTAGTGCACGAGAAAGCTTCTAGGACAGTGGCATTTAGTGAGCACTGTATGAAAAATAAACCCACGTCACTTCTCTGTGTCTCGTTCCTCCATGCTAAGATAGGAATACTAATTACCTTCCAGGCGGGGCCATCATGAAAGATGAGGCTGTAATACAACTGCCATTTATGTTATGTATGTGAAACATTTATAAACTGTGAAGCCCCAGGTAAATGTCAGCTGGCATGTTCACTATCACGATTAGAAGTCTCTTTCTTCTCCCACAACCTCTTTTGTACCCTTACACAGCCAAGCACATCTGCATTGAGCTCTGCTGCAGCCCTCGGGGGGGCCCCCAGCAGGGCTCAGAGGGGGCCAGGCTGTGACAAGGCAGGACAAGGGCTTTGCCCTTCTGTTTGGCCAGGCAAGCAGCGTTCTCTGCTGGGCCTCTCAAGGGCCTGCTTCAAAGGCCACTTGTGTCTTTGCATATGATTTAACTATCCATTGCAGATGTCTGCTTGGACGTTGCCATCTGTTTCCTGGCAATTTTCAAGTCCAAATTGCATGATTGCTCCCCTGAAGCGTGTTCTCTCTTGATTTGGCTCCTCTGTGTCTCCTTGCCTCTATCCTGCTTCCTTTTATTTTAAATTACATTTATTGTTGTCCTCGCTTTAAAAAAAAGTGTTTCTTCCATTATAAAAGTGATACTGTACATGATTTTTTTTAAAAAGGAAAATATTGGAAAAGTAAAAAGATGAGAACAAAGTCAGCCAGAGTCCTACCACCCATAGACAAAATTTTGGTAAATTTCCTTTGGCGTTTCTTTTCTTCCGGGCATGGGTTTTGTTTGTTTCTATGTGGCTGAGACCATATTGTATGGAAAATTTGGTACCTTGCTTTAATCACTTAACGTGATGACATAAGTGTTTTCTATGTTAGGAAAAACTTATAAGCCTCATTCAAATGGCTATGCTACAGCCCTCAGAGTGCCAGGCACCATTTGATTTGCACTGAGAAAGTTCACATAACACAAAATTCACCATTTTAATCATTTTAAGGTATACAATTCAGTGGAATTTAGTAGATTCATGATGGTGTATGACCATCACCATTATCTAGTTCCAAAACATTTTCATCATCCCAAAAGGAAGCACCATATTCATTAAGCAGCAGCGGCCCTTCCCCCCACCCTCCCACCGGCAACCACTAATCTACTTTCTGTCTGTATGGATTTGAGTATTCTAGACATTTCATATAAATGGAAACTTACAAGTAACCTTTTGTTTCTAGTTTCATTCACTTCACATAATGTTTCCAAATTCATCCATGTTTTAGCACGCATCAGTACATTATTTTTTTAAGATCTTATTTTTAAGTAACCTCTATAACCAACATGGGACTCAAACTAACAACCTTGAGATCAAGAGTTGCATGCTTTACCAACTGAGCCATCCAGCCACCCCAGTACATCATTATTTTTAATGGCTGGATGATATTCCATTGTGTGGATAGACTATATTTTGTTTACTGACTGATCTGTTAATGGACATTTAGTTTTTCTCTACCTTTTGGCTATTACAAACAGTGCTGCTGTGGACATTTGTGCTATTTGTTTTGTTTGAACATACTTTCACTTCTTTGGGGTATATATCTAGGACAGGTCATTTAGTAATTCTGTATTTCACTTACTGAGTAACAGCCACTGTTTTCCATAGGAGCCATTCAATATTCCCACCAACAGTTTATAAGGATTCTAATTTCTCTATCTCTTCACCAACAGTTGTATTCCATTTGTTAACTTTTTATTATAACCATCATAGAGGGTGTCGAGTGGTATGGCATCATGGTTTTGATTTGAATTTCCCTAATGACTAATGACATTGAACATCTTTTCATGTGCGTGTTGGCCATCTGCATATCTCCTTTGAAGAAATGTCTATTCAAGCAAGTCCTTTGCCTATTTCTAAATTGTGTTGTTCAGGATGCCTGAGCGTCTGCCTTTGGCTCAGGGTGTCATCCTGGGTCTGGGAATCAAGTCCCACATTGGGCTCCCTGTGAGGAGCCTGCTTCTCCCTCTGTCTCTGTCTCTGACTCTCTCTGTGTGTCTCTCATGAATAAATAAATAAAATCTTTTAAAAAATAAATAAATAAATAAATAAATAAATAAATAAATAAATAAATAAATAGTGTTGTTCATGTTTTTGTTGTTGAGTTGTAAACACTCTTTATATATTCTAGATACTAGGACCTTATAAGACACGTGAACTGAAAATACTTTCTCCCATTCTCTAGGCTGCTTTTTCACTGTCTTGATGGTGTCTTTTGATGCACACATCTTTAATTTTGATAAAACCCAATTGATCTATTTGTTCTTTTGCTGCTTATTCTTTTATTTTTATTTTTATTTTTTATTTTTTATTTTTTTTAATTTTTTTATTGGTGTTCAATTTACCAACATACAGAATAACCCCCAGTGCCCGTCACCCAATCACTCCCACCCCCCGCCCTCCTCCCCTACCACCCCTAGTTCGTTTCCCAGAGTTAGCATGTGTCTGTGCTTTCTTCTCATTTCTATAGATGTAGTTCTTATATTTAGTTCTTTATATTTCATTGATTTTTACTTAATTTTTGTACGTGGTATAAAGAGGGAGTCCAACTTCATTCTTTTTATGTGTTTACATGTATATGCATGTATACATGTGTACATGGATATGTATTTACACGTCCAGTTGGGCCAGCACCATTTGTTGAAGAGACTATTTCTTCCCATGGAACGTTCTTGGCACCCTTGTGGAAAATTAATTGGCCATACATATATGCATGAGTTTCTTTCTGGACTCTCAATTCTGTCCCATTAATCTACATCTATCCCTATGCCAATAACACAGTTTTGATTATTATAGCTTTGTAGTAAGCTTTGAAATCTAGACATGTGATTTCTCCAACTTTGTTCTTTTTCAAGATTATTTTGGCTATTCAGGGACCCTTGCAATTCCATATGAATTGCACATCACCCTTTCCATATCTGTAAAGAAAGCCATTGGATTTTGATATGGTTTGCATTTGAATCTGTAGATCTCTTTGGAGGAATATTGACATTTTAATATTAAAATTGTTATCTTTTATTAAACCCGTGAACACAGGATCTTTTCCATTTACTTAGGTCTTCTTTAATTTCTGTCAGCAATGTTGGTAATTTGAGTGTAGACGTCTTTCAACTACTTGGTTAAATTTATTCCTAGGTATTTTATTCTTTTAAAGGTTATTGTAAATGAAATTGTTTTCTTAACTTTATTTCAGATTGTTTGTTGCCAGTGCATAGAAATGCCACTAATTGTTGTATTGATCTTGTATCTTACAACTTTGCCAAATGTATTTATTAACTTAAATATCTTTATCAAGGGGATTCTTTAGGATGTTCTATATGTAAGATCATATCATCTACAAATAGAGATAGTATACTTTTTCTTTCTAGTTTGGATGCCTTTTATATCTTCTTTTTGCCCAAGCACTCTGGCTAGAACTTCCAATATAATGTTGAATGCAAGTGGTGAATATGGGTGTTCTGGTCTCATGCCTGATCTTAGGGGAAAGCTTTCAGTTTTTCACCATTAAGAATGATGTTTACTGTGGGTTTTTCATAGATGCTCTTACCAGACTGAAGAAGGTCCCTTCCATTTCTTTTTAAAAATTTTTTTAAAATTTATTCATTCATGAGAGACACACACAAAGAGGCAGAGACACAGGCAGAGGGAGAAGCAGGCTCCATGCAGGAAGCCTGACGTGGGACTCGATCTCAGGTCTCCAGGATCAGGCCCTGGGCTGAAGGCAGCGCTAAACTGCTGAGCCATCCGGGCCCTCCCTTCCATTTCTACTGTGTCAAGAGTTTTTATCATGAAAGGATGTTGAAGTTTGTCATACTCTTCTCCCTCACCAATTGAGATGATCATGTGGTTTTTCCCCCTTCGGTCTATAAATGTGATGTAGTACATTAATTGATCAATTTTTACATGTTGAACCACCTTTGCATTCATTTGTGGAATAAATTCTACTTGTTCAAAGTATATAATCCTCTAAATATATTTCTGGATTCAGTCTGCCAGTATTTTGTTAAGAATTTTTGCATCTAGGGGCACCTGGGTGGCTCAGTGGTTGAGCATCTGCCTTTGGCTCAGGTCGTGATCCTGGGGTCCTGGGATCAAGTCCCACATCAGAGTCCCCGCAAGGAGCCTGCTTCTCCCTCTGCCTATGTCTATGCTTTTCTCTGTGTCTCTCATGAATAAATAAATAAAATCTTTAAATTTTTAAAAAATAAATAAAACTAACAATCAAAAAAATAATTTTTGCATCTAGTGGCTCAGTCGGTCGAGCATGAAACTCTTAATCTCAGGGTTGTGAGTTCAAGCCCCATGTTGGTCATATTAGCTTACTTAAAAAAAGAAATTTGGGGGGGCACCTGGCAGGCTTAGTTGGGGGAGCATATGACTCTAGATCTCAGGGTTGTGGGTTCAAGTCCCATGTTGAGTGCAGAGATTACTTAAAAATTTTAAAAATCAAAAAAAAATTTTTAAATCCTCAAGGAAAAAGAATTTTGCATCTATATTCATAAGGGATATTGGTGTGCAGATTTCTTTTCTTGTGATGTCTATGTCTGCCAGTTAACATTTTTTAACTCTCTAGCAGATTGCTATAGCAAAACATTGTGCTCCAGGTCTATCTCTGGCAGAGCCTGGGGAATAGGAAAATAAAACTCTTGCCACAGTGGTTACTCAATATGTAATTTTATTTTGCCTTTTGCCAAGTTCCCAAGCTGCTTTGCCTGGTGATGCCATGTTTACACAATTTTAAGCAGAACTGAATTCATTGAGCATTCAACAGTGCCAGTTTTTCCCAGAATGCTTCAACTTTTATATTCTCTGATTTTTCAGGGCAGTGGTTTAACCAGAGTCTTGGTCCCCCTACTGCCAGTTTCCAGTTCCTAGCATAATGGTTGGCACATAATGGGTCCTTTATAACTATTTTCTGAAGTGAGTGAAGCATTGGGCATAGAATGGGGGAAAGTTTCCTCTTCCTTTCAGACCCCAAAAGTAATAAATACATTCATTTTATTTTTAAAAAAATTTTTTCTTTATTTGACACAGAAAGAGAGAGAGAGTGAACACAAGCAGGGGGAGTGGGAGAAGGCAAAGCAGGCTGCCTGCTGGGCAGGGAGCCAGATGTGTGGCTTGATCTCAGAACCCCAGGATCATGATCTGAGCAAAAGGCAGATGCTTAAGCACTGAGCCTCCTAGGTGTCCTAATACATTCATTTTAAAAGTCAGTGAGGAAAAGGTTTGGAACCCTAAGAGATAGGCAATCCAAATGATGTCGGTTTTTTTTTTTTTTCAGCAAAGTCTCTAATTTTCTGAAGACAGCATTGAGTAATCATCAGATATATTCTGCATTTGTTTCTCTGTCCTCTCTGTCAAGTTTCTCCTTGCAATGTTAAAGTGTTTCAAAGGTTAGGGGACCAAGATTCTGCATTTGCTGCCCTGAACAATCTCAGGAAGAGCAGACAAATGAAGTTCATAATGGTTGGACAATGTAGGCGTGACCTGGTCACTGTTTCTCCCCCCAGAGGTCACCTGCTTTCCTCTATTTTACTCAAGATTTCTGATTCAGAAAGCCTGACCGAGCAGGGGTGTCTGCATATATTCATTGCTTAGGTACTGTCATGAAGTACCCCAGACTGGTTGGGTTAAACAACAGACAAATATTGTCCCACAGTTCTGGAATATACGAACTGAGATTAAAGTGTCGGCAGGGTCTTTTCCTTCGAAGGGCTCTAAAGGAAAGATGTGTTCCATGCCTCTCTCCTAGTTTCTGGTTCACTGGCAATATTTGGTGTTCTGAGGCTTCTGTTGAATCTCCCCATTCTCAGCCTTTATCTCTACAAGGCTTTCTCCTTGTATGCTATGTCCACATTTTCACCTTTTATAAGGACACCAGTCATGTCAGGTTACAGGTCACACTATTCCACCTTGACCTCATCTTTCCTTAACTACTTACACTTGTAATGACCCCATTTCCAAATGTGATTACCTTCTGAGGTGCTGAGGGAGAGGACTTCCACAGATGAATCTGGGGGGACACAATTCAACTCATAATGCTGCATAAGGCTCAAGGCCCAGCTAAACACCTGGAAATACCTCCTATTAGAAGAGGGAGATAAGGGACGCCTGGGTGGCTCAGTGGTTAAGCATCTGCCTTCAGTCCAGGGTGTGATCCTGGGGACCCTGGATCAAGTCCGGCATTGGGCTCACTGCATGGAGCCTGCTTGTCCTTCTGCCTGTGTCTCTGCCTCTCTCTGTGTGTCTCTCATGAATAAATAAATAAGGGGATCCCTGGGTGGCGCAGCGGTTTGGCGCCTGCCTTTGGCCTGGGGCATGATCCTGGAGACCCGGGATCGAATTCCACGTCGGGCTCCCTGCATGGAGCCTGCTTCTCCCTCTGCCTGTGTCTTTGCCTCTCTCTCTCTCTCTCTCTCTCTGTGCGACTATCATGAATAAATAAAATCTTAAAAATAAATAAATAAAATCTAAAAAAAAAAGAGGGAGATAAGACAGAGCAAGTTTTAGGGAAGGGACCCACCAGAGGCATTGGCTACATTTATACTGTCAAGAATCTGGTCATTCTGAGGATGGGCATTCTGTCAAGGGTACACTTCAACATGCCTGCCTCAACTGGGAAATGTCACCACTCACTCATAAAAGGGGAATGGGCAGGGGCACCTGGGTGGCTCAGTCAGTTAAATGTCCAAATCTTGATTTTGGCTTGGTCATGATCTCAGCGTCCTGGGATCGAGCCCCACTTTGGGCTCCCTGCTGAGTGGAGACTCTGCTTCTTCCTCTTCCCCTGCCCCCCACTCATGCTTGCTCTCTCTCTCATAAATAAAATATTTTTTAAAAAGGGGGGCAGTGGGCAGACACTCATTTCCATAGTACACAAAACCCATACCTGCACAAGGGGTCTTCTGGCTCTTAATATCACAAATCCTTGCAAATGAATGATCAGGAGCTTTGAAAAATTTTGTAGACCCAGTCCTGGTCTAGCAGATCCATGGCCATCTGAGGTCATATAATGGATAGGTGATTGATACTGGGAAACTCCATTACCCACAACACCGTGGTCATCATGTGAATAGCCACAGAGAACTGGAGTTACTGTCTGCCACCTACTGCCTACAGTTCCCACTGGTCTTGTGAGTAACCAACTAATCTGATTTTAGATAAACCAGATCTGGCATCTATAAAAGCATCCATCTTTGAGCTTCATTTCTGTCTCACTGGTCACTGAGTTATCCACTACATCCCCTCCTTCAAGACCCAGGCAATTGACCACATATGTAGCTTGCCAGGCATTCTTCTCAGAATAGGAAGCAGAAGAATTATCTCCACATAGGTAACGTGATTGTTCCTTCAAATTTTGGGTCCAAGGCCCATGTCCATTCAAAAAAAATGGATGTCTTTACTCATAAAAGCAGAAGCACCCTGGAAAATTTATTTACTCCACAATGATGGTCATTGAGCACCAACTATGTGTCAGTGCTAGAGTCCAGCAATAGAGTAAACTCATGTTCATACCAGGTCCTTGGCCTTAGTCAGCTTTACATTCCAGAGAGAAAGGTAGTCAATAAACAAGTAAATATAAAAATTACAAATTGTGGGGCACCTGGCTGGCTCAGTTAGTAGAGCATGGGACTCTTGATCTTGGAGTTGTGAGTTTGAGCTCCACATTGAGTGTAGAGATGACTTAAAAATAAAACCTGGGCAGCCCGGGTGGCTCAGTGGTTTAGGGCGTGATCCTGGAGACCTAGGATCAAGTCCCACATCGGGCTCCCTGCATGGAGCCTGCTTCTCCCTCTGCCTGTGTCTCTGCCTCTCTCTCTCTTTCTGTGTGTCTTTCATGAATAAATAAATAAAATCTTTAAAATAAAATAAAATAAAACAAGACAAAACAAAACAAAACCTGGGCAGCCCAGGTGTCTCAGTGGTTTAGCGCCGTTTCAGCCCAGGGTGTGATCCTGGAGACCCAGGATAGAGTCCCACGTCTGGCTTCCTGCATGGAACCTGCTTCTCCCTCTGCCTGTGTCTCTGCCTCTCTCTCTCTCTCTCTCTCTCTCTCTCTGTCTGTCTCTCATGAATAAATAAATAAAATCTTTAAAAATAATAAAATAAAAAAATAAAAAAATAAAAATAAAACCTTAAAAAATAAAGTAACTGGGACTCCTGGGTGGCTCAGTCGGTTAAGCCCCTGCCTTCAGCTCAGGTCATGATCTCAGGGGCCTGGGATTGAGCCCCACATCAGGCTCCCTGCTGAGCTTCTCCCTCTCTGCCATTCCTCAGGCCCTCCTCACTTGTACTCTCTGGCTCTATCTCTCTGTCAAATAAATAAATAAATAAAATATTTTTTAATGAATGAATTAAAATAATTTAAAATTATGAAAAGCCCTCTGAAGGAAATTAATATGCTGATGAGTTACCTAATGGGATGGAAGGGATGAGGTAAATGGGAATATCTATATTAGATAGGATAGTTAAGGAAGACCTCTCTGAGAGAGGGTCCTTTGCACTTAGTTCTAGGAGACAGAAACAACTAGAGTTACAAAGATAAGGAGTAAGAGTGACCCAGACATGAGTAGTAGCATATGAAAGCATACGTAAAGGCCTTAAAGTAAGACTGTGCTTGGCATATACAAGGAATAAGAAGGAAGCCAGTGTGTCTGGAGTGGAGTGAGAATAGGATGAAAGGAAATGAGTCTCAAGAAGTAGTGGAAGACCAGATCATGCAGTACTTTTTAGGTCTTTTTTTAAAGATTTTATTTATTTATTCATAAAAGCCACAGAGAGAGGCAGAGACCTAGGCAGAGGGAGAAGTAGGCTCCCTACTGAGAGTCCAATGCAGGACTCGATCCTAGGACTCTGGACAATGACCAGAGCCAAAGGCAGATGCTCAACCATGGAGCCACTCAGGTGCCCCTGCTTTTTAGGTCTTATTAAAGAGTTTGGATTGTATTCTAATTGTCATGGAAATTTATCAGCAGGTTTTGAGTAGAAGAGTGACATGATCTGACTTGACACATGAAAGGATTGCTCTGGCCGCTATGTTGAGAATGGGCTATAGCAGAGCAAGAGTGGAGGCAGGGAGGCCAGTGAGAAGGCTATTTGAGCTTCAATCCTTATCTCCTGGGATGCCTGGGTGGCTTAGTGGTTTAGTGCCTGCCTTAGGCGGAGGACGTAATCCTGGGCTCCCGGGATGAGTCCCATATCAGATTCCTTGCATGGAACCTGTTTCTCCCTCTATGTATATGCCTCTCTCTCTCTGTGGCTCTCATGAATAAATAAAGTCCTAAAAAAATCCTTACCTCCTGCTCCCTTCTGCACCTATTCACTTCCTGACCTGTCCTCATCCCTTCTTGCTGGCTCTGTTCTCAATTCTTAGACCTTACGACAGAGTTGGGTTTCTTCTTGACCCTTGATATTCTTCCAAGCACATGGTTTTGCTCCACATTCTGGCTCCATCCAGTTAGAGCATCTGAGTCACCCTCTGCCTGATCTAGTGTTGACCCTAGCCCTCTATCCCACAACGACTCTCACAGTTGGGAAGCTGGTGACTTATCTGAAGCCTGAAGGAGACTAAACCTTAGTTATACCGTTGTTTCAAGGACAGAATCTTCCCCACCCCTTTAGAAGAAAATGATGAGTGAAGAACAATTAGAATTATTTGTCTGATAACCTAGAAAAATCATTGTTTTGACCCATGGCTTTGAGACTTAGTCTGTAAAACCTTGTGACTGTTTTAAAGTGAACTCTTCAGGATTCAAATCTGCACATCTATCATAATTTCCATTGACCAATGACATTCCTCACAAACTCATTCTAATTTTCAGTATAACACACTTTTCCACTTTTTCTTTCATGACTACACTACACTTCTAGATCCTTCTGTTCTTAGATCCCTCTATTTCATGCCCCATGAGCTCTCAAAAAAACCCACTTAGAGTCTGTGTCACATATACTGATACCATACAGGTGTTCAAAGTTTTTATTTATAATTTTAAATTGCATCAATTTATTTTTATTTGTAATTTTAAATTGCATCAATTTATTAAATAAAACAAATCTATTAAATCAGCAAATGTGTACTGAATGCCTAATCTGTGTGTCAAGACTTGTGCTGGATGTTTGGATAAAGAAATGAAGAAAACAGTTTCTTGCATTTGAGGAAGCAAACAGGGGAAAGATAAATCAACATCTTAGCAGGTAGTCAAGGCCAGGTGACAGAGTTGCCACTGTGCCCCATAGGTCCCATTTCAAGCTTTATTGTGAGAAACATGGTTTCCCATCAGGCCCTGCACACAACAAGAAGCCAGTCAGTGTTTGTTGTTGATGGTGATGATGATTTGGTATTTTTCTAGAAGATTAGCTCTCAATCTGAGGGCTATTCAAATTAAATCCCAGGTCTATTTCATCAGGGATTGTCATTCACTGGCATGTATGACCTTTTAGCTAAAGACTGATGTGCTAAATGAACAATGTTATCAACTGAATTTACTTGATATGGATGAGATTGCAGTTTTCCAAGGCAACCTTTTCCTTAAGTCTCCAAATTATCAGCTACTTCAGTTGAACTATCTTAATCATCTATTCACTGCAGAATCGAAACAAAGACAGAATCTATCTTCATTCTTGTCTCAGAGCCTAGACAAGGTCTGGGCCATTGAAGAACAGATGCCTGTTTGCCCCTGTGAATCAGTGATCAGCTTTTGGCATACCTCAGTTTCCCCATCTCTATTTTATGACTGTTGCTATATACATATATAGCAATATGATACCATAATAAAATAAAGTCAAACACAAGAAAATAATAATGACCACGTAACACAATAAAATAATTATTAGATTTAAAAAATATATTTTAGGGGTGCCCAGATGGCACAGTTGATGGAGCATCTGAGTCTTGGTTTTGGCTCAGGTTGTGATCTCAGGGTCGTGGGATTGAGCACTGCAACTGGCTCCCTGCTCAGCACAGAGTTTGCTTGAGATTCTTTCTCTCTCCTTCTCCCTCTGCCCCTCCCTGCCACTGTGCTCACTCTCTCAAAATAAATAAATCAATCCTTTTTTAAAAAATAAAATATGGGGATGCCTGGATGCCTCACCAGTCGAGCGTCTACCCGCAGCTCAAGACATGATCCCAAGATCAAGGATCAAGTCCCACATCAGGCTCCCCTTGAGGAGCCTGCTTCTCCCTCTGCCTATGTCTCTGCCTCTCTCTGTGTCTCCTATGAATAAATAAATCTTTAAAAAATGAAATTAAATATGTATCTTGAAAGAAAAGAAAGATGATATTATCATGTTCTGGTAAGCGTTATTTTTTAAAAGATTTATTTAGTTATTTGAGGGAGAGATAGTGCACACTCTTGTAAGCACGGAAAGGGGTAGAGGGAAAGGGGGAGGGAGAATCTCAAGTGACTCCCTGCTGAGTATAGAGCCCAATGTGGGGTTGGGTCTCAGGACCCTGAGATCATGACCTGAGCTGAAATCAAGAGTCTGAAGCTTACCAATTGAGCCATGCAGGTGCCCCTCCAGGGAGGTTTAAATAAAGAATTTTCATGACAAGTACCTGGGTGGCTCAGTCAGTTAAGTGCTTTCAGCTCAGGTCATGATCCCAGGATCCTGGAATCAAGTCCTATGTCAGGAGGCTCCCTCCTCAGCAGGGAGTCTGCTTGTCCCTCTCCCTCTGCGCCCCCCAACTTGTGCTTGCACTCCCTCACTCTCAAATAAATAAATACAATTTTTCATAAAGAAATAAATAAAGCATTTGCATGAGAGAAACTAGCCCAAAAGAAAACTCAAAACTTTTATTAAGTGTGCATTGTCTACCAAATAACATTTCAGAGTTGCATTAAGAAATGTCAAGGACGGGACGCCTGAGTGGCTTAGCAGTTGAGTGTCTGCCTTTGGCTCAGGGCGTGATCCCGGAATCCTGGGATCGAGTGCCATATTGGGATCCCTGGGAGGAGCCTGCCTCTCCCTCTCCCTTTGCCTATGTCTCTGCTCTCTGTGTCTCTCATAAATAAATAAAATCTTTAAAAAGAAAAAGAAAGAAAGAAAGAAAGAAAAAGAAAGAAAGAAAGAAAGAAAGAAAGAAAGAAAGAAAGAAAGAAAGAAAGAAGAAAGAAATGTCAAGGACAAGGGCACCTGGGTGGCTCAGTGGTTGAGCATCTGCCTTCAGCTCAGGTTGTGATCCCAGTGTCTTGGGATCGAGTTCCACATTGGGCTTCCCACGGTGAGCCTGTTTCTCCCTCTGCCTGTGTCTCTGCCTCTGTGTGTGTGTGCCTCTCATGAATAAATAAAATCATAAATAAATAAATAAATAAATAAATAAATAAATAAATAAAATCTTAAAAAAGAAAAAGAAATGTTAAGAACAGAGCTTGGCTAGGTCAGTTAGTGGAGCATGCAACTCTTGATCTCACAGTTCTGAGTTCAAGCCCCATGTTGGATGTGGAGTCTACTTAGTTTTAAAAAGAAGAAAGAAGAAAGAAAGAAAGAGAAAGAAGAAAGAAAGAAAGAAAGAAAGAAAGAAAGAAAGAAAGAAAGAAAGAAAGAAAGAGAAAGAAAGAAAGAAGAAAGAAAGAAAGAAAGAAAGAAAGAAAGAAAGAAAGAAAGAGGGACACCTGGGTGTTTCAGCAGTTGAGCGTCTGCCTTTGGCTCAGTGCGTGATCCCAGGATTCGGGATCAAGTCCTGCATCAGGCTCCCAGTGAGGAGCCTGCTTCTCCCTCTACCTATGTCTCTGCCTCTCTCTGTGTGTCTCTTATGAATAAATAAATCTTTTTTAAAAAAGAAACAAACAAATGTCAAAGACAATAGTCCAAACTACTGTTTACTTGAGGCCAATTTTCTATCAAACTTCAACAATCCTGGGGATCCCTGGGTGGCTCAGCGGTTTGGCGCCTGCCTTCGGCCCAGGGCGTGATCCTGAAGTCCCAGGATGGAGTCCCGCATCAGACTCCCTGCATGGAGCCTGCTTCTCCCTCTGCCTGTGTCTCTGCCTCTCTCTCTCTCTCTCTCTGTGTGTCCCTCATGAATAAATAAATAAATAAATGATAAATAAATAAATAAATAAATAAATAAATAAAAGACTTAACACAATCCTGAGTGAATGGATTCACTGACTAAAGTTTCAACCTGTCCTACAGTCATATTGATGATCAAAAGGAAGCTGTAGAGAGACAGCCTCACAACCTTTCAAATGGTTTATTTCTAACTATGGCATATGAGACATTGAAAAAAAGCGTAAGAATCCATTTTCTTACCTGAGAGAAAGATAAAGCTCAACATGAGAATCAATCCATAAAGCCTCTGACATCTGATGTATTCTTTCATTGTGTAAACCTGTGTTCAAAAGTCAGAAATACGCCCAGCTGAGAATCAGAACAATTTTTAAGTGTATGTGACCACACTTCTTCCCATCCAACGCAAGGCTTTTTCCAATTGCTTAAAGCCATGTCCGCCGGCCACAATATTGAAGCTTGCCTAAGTTATGCAGCCTTGCTGAAACCTCACTAATTGATTTATTTGCATATCCTTCCAACCAAACTTTGCTGAGTGCCTACATGTGCCAGACCCTGTGTTACACACTGGGAGTACAGTGCTGGGGAGACAAGTTAGCCCAGAGGGGAAGACAGACATTGAATGCAGGCATAATTACAAAGTGGGATGAATTCAACCTTAATGCACACAACTTCTACTCAACAACTTGCAAATTTAACAATCCTAAACATTTTTTTCCTTTTTTTTAAAACTTCTTTCCTTGATTGATTGATTTTCATATATTTTTTATTGGAGTTCAATTTGCCAACATATAGCATAACACCCAGTGCTCATCCCATCAAATGCCCCACTCAGTGCCTGTCACCCAGTCACCCCAACTCCCTGCCCACTTCCCTTTCCACCATCCCTTGTTCATTTCCCAGAGCTAGGTGTCTCTCTTGTTGTCACCCTCACTGATATTTCCCACTCATTTTCTCTCCTTTCCCCTTTATTCTCTTTCACTATTTTTTATATTCCCCAACAATCCTAAACATTTTGAAGAAAGCACCATGCAAGAAGACTTTACTGGTAAAAGTAATCCATCAAATCATTTCTATTTTTAAAGCAGATCTGTTTAGAGAAACCTGATCATCGCTTTACATTTACCCAGCTCCTCTCCTTTAAAAAGTGTAATTAGGGGAGTGCCTAGGTGGCTCAGTCGGTTAAGTGTCTGCCTTCTGCTCAGGTCATGATTTCAGGGTCTTGGAATCAAGCCCTGCATCCGGCTCCCTGCTCAGCACGAAGTCTGCTTCTCCCTCTCCCCCTCTTCCCTGCTCGTGCTCTCTCTCAAATAAATGAATAAAATATTTATAAATAAAATAAAAAGTATAATTAGGGGCACCTGGGTGGCTCAGTCGGTTAAGCATCCAACTCTTGGTTTCACCTCAGGGTTGTGAGATCAAGCCCCACGTCAGGCTGCATACTCAGCAGAGAGTCTGTCTGAGATTCTTTCCCACTGCCCCTCCCTCCACTCTCTCTAAAAAAAAAAAAGTGAGTTTTTTGGAAGTGTAATTAAAGCTGCTTATTTGGGAAATACACTGGAAATCCCCTTTTCTCCAGGCAAAACAGTGTTAAAACTACAAATCTTACAGAACTGTATTACAGAAGCTTGGCAGTAGGGTGCTGATGAGCCTTTTCTGATTTTAAATAAAATATACTTCTGAATGATTTACTACTGATTTAAACATTTCTTTTCCTATAGGATAATGCAACATATTGTATTTCTTACCACTTCTAAGTGCGACTTGGAGTGAATAGACTCACTTTACATTTAAAGTAACAGAACCAATTAGGAAATCAAATGAATCTTGGGCTTGCTATGAGTGCCAGCCATTAATACAGCTCTTCATATTTACCAAGTGGTCTACTGCCATTCTCATTAGAATAATAACAGAATTTGTATGACTTGGATGGATTTTCTAAACTATAAGCTTAGAAGTCGGGGATGTCTAAATCTTTTATGACTTGCAAGATGAAATTCAGCTTAAATTTACAGTGCTGTAGGAGGACCAGACTGAGAATCCATAACTAGCTGTGAGACCGTATTTCTGTTCCTTCATTTCCCTGGGCCTCAGTTTCCTTATCTGTAAAAATGGAGATAATAATCTGCTTATTTCCCAGAGCTGCTATGGAAGAGGATCAAATGAGGTGATATTTCAAAGGCAATTTTCAAAGTCTAAAGTGTTATAGAAATGGATATGATTGCTATCTATAAAATGGAATTTTCAGTAGCAAACAATCCAATTTATATCTGTCTTGCATTTCCCCTAAACTTTTATAATAATTCCAATGTATGTTTCAGAAACTTACCTGGTGCCCAATAAATAACTCATAGGACACACTACAGAATACTATGCAGCCATTAAAAGGAATTAGGTAAGTCTATATGCCTGTCAGGTATGAAAAAAGTGAGTGGGGAAGGGGGATGGGCACTGAGGACTTTCCTTTATATACCATACAGTTCTGTACTGCTTGGTTCTTTTATGATTATCATCCATTACCTATGTAATTTTTAAAACTGAAGTAAAGGAGACAGGAAGGGAGGGAGGAAGAGAGGAAGAGGACAAGATAAGAAGGAAGAATGCATACTAAATAGGTTTTCTCTATGGCTAATACCATTCTGTACTGTTTGAGTATTTTATACTGAAAGTGCATTACTTTTAAAATTTTTACAAAATAGGGATACCTGGATGGCTCAGCAGTTGAGCATCTATCTGCCTTCAGCTCAGGGTGTGATCCTGGGGTCCTGGGATAGAGTCTCACATCAGGCTCCCGGCATGGAGCCTGCTTCTTCCTCTGCCTGTGTCTCTGCCTCTCTCTCTGTGTCTCTCATGAATAAATAAATTAAATCTTTAAAAAATATAAAAATAAATAATTGTTTTTTTGCAAAATAGAAGAAAGAAGAGGAGGAAAAAAGAGAAAGAGAAAGAAAGGGTAGAGATTAAGGACCTTTGTTTTATACCTCCTACAATCATATGCAATTTGGTTCTTTTGTGATGAATATTTTTTTTCATCATTTAAAAAAAGTTAAAGGCAGGAAGAAAGGAAGGAGAGAAGGAAGGAAATAGAGACGTAGGGTAGAAAGGAGTGTGGAAGGGAGGAAGAAAGACACTTACCTAGGAGCTGGATTCCTTTAACTTTCCACCCAGTGTCACCATGGGGTCTAGAAGAATTTGCTTTATGAATGACCAGATCTGGTCTCCAAATCCCTATGTTTGATGTGAAATGGAACGAGCAAAATGCAGGAAGGCTCATTATCTGCTGGCCATGCCTCAGTCACTTTTTTTTCTGGATCAACCCAGCCTCTCTGCTCTTAGCTTTATGGGGCTTATTGACTAGGGCAGATCCTCTTTCTGTGGCTTGCCATACGTCATGGAGCTGGCTCTCCCGAGCATGAAATCAGCCTGAGCAAAGTTCTCCGGTTATTACATATCTGCAATAACCCACTAATTTGAGGGCTCTTTCCCGGTGTTCACTAAGGATTATCTGCAGTTGCTAGTTGATTATCACTTTAATTAAATTGGATATATTAAACTGGCACTTGCTCACTTAACTAAGGCTCATTTCACTTTACTGAGAAAATGGGGATGGGGGATAGTATTCAGAGCTTTAAGCAGAAATCAGAGGCCAAGGAAGTATTAACATGTTCACGTCTCACACCATTAGTGACCTCACTGCTGGTCCATTCCTCAAATTGCTTTGAAAATAGATTTATAGAACTGGTTTTGGGTCATTCTCAAGGGAAGGATGTATTTTTTGCCATGGAAGGCACCATTATAGCCCTTTGGAATTATGGGAATATCACCAAATCCCAACAAGCATCCAGGGATGATCCCTACCAGCCTCCGAATTTCCAAGGTCAGGACCCTGAGTTCAGAGGGTACAGTGACTTGCTCAAGGTCACAGAGATTATGAGAGGCAGACCAGAAGTTAGGATTGAGAGCTCCTGGTTCCCTGGCCAATGCTTTTTCCTCTCCATCTCATACCTTAAATGGAAAAATTCAGTCTAATAACGGAGTATCGCTTCTTGGCCTCTTGGCTAAGATCAAGTGTAATAATGAATGGAGTTAACCTCTTATAGGTAGGCCAGTGGTTCTCCATGGGGGAAAGGGGAAGAAGATGCTTCAGAATTATCCATTACTCAGCTCCAAGCCTAGAAACTGTTATTGGTGTGGTGAATGAGAGCCCAGGCTTTCCAGAAAGGTGGACTACACTTTGGTTCTCAGTTGTATGACATAGGGCCAGTTCCTTAACATCTCCAGAACCCCCCAGTGTCCTCATTTGTAAAATGTGGCTAGTGGCACTCACCTCATGTCCCTGTGAAGATTACAGGAGACAGCAGGTGTAAAGGGCTTAGCCCAGAGCCTGGCTCAGACTCCCAATGCCACTGCTCCTGCTAGAACACCACTACTTTGTCTTCCCACTGTGTGCAAGGACCTTTTGTGACCTCCCCACATGGTCCACACACCTTACAAGAGGGTATGAGGCAATTGCCAAGGATCATCTTAGCATTTCCTTGACATTGGCTTCTGTTTCACATCAAGTCTACTCACTGGTCTGCCTCCCCCATCCCCATAATACTTGAGCTCCAGAGGGACAGGAACTCCATGTTATTCAGTGGCTCACACAATGCCTGGCACATAGAGAGTGCTCATTGAATATCTGATAAATAAATGAATACATGACTATGCATTTTCCCCCCTACCAAAGTGTGCACTTACTGAGGACAGGGAAACACATCTTTGTTCTCCTCATGCCCTGCCCCAGGAGTTGGCACAGTGCCTGGCACATAGTAGCTGCTTTATGCATATTTGTTGAATTGAAAAAGAATTTCAAAGAGAATATATTTATATGTACTTGGATATGTTAGGAAAATTCTGTGGGAAGAGACCCTGATGAGAAAAGCTGATTCTAGAAAAGGAGACTGAGAAGGGTTTGGATGGGAGGGAAATTTACCTTTCTCTTCATATGCTTTTGTTATGTTAGAATCTTCGTTATTTGCATATGTTACTTTTAAAAACAAAAACAAAAAAACCCACTATGTTTATTTTTTTAAAAAATCCAATGTAGTGCAGAGCACCTGGCTGGCTCAGTTGGTGGAGCCTGTGACTCTTGATCTCGAGGTCATGAGTTCAAGCCCTACATTGGGAGTAGAGCTCACTTAAAAAAAATCCAATGCAGTGCAAATGAAATAACTGACTGAAAAATGAAATGTGCAAAAAAAATGAAGAAGCTGAAAGTTTGGGGCCAGGAAAAAAATGTCACCTGAGAAGGGAGGGCTTCAATGGGTATTTTCCATTCTCTGGAAGGTAAGAAGGAGAAAGTTGACCATCTGTTCTCTGTATCTACAGAGTAATAGGAAATGGGATGAAATTGTAGTGGGAGATGTGAGTTAAACATGAATAAGTCATTACTGCTGATAGGAGTTGATAAACACCAGAAAAAAAATTGTCACAGGATGTGATGACCCATCCTAGAAACTTGAAGGTATAGAGAACTCCTATGGCTCTGCTTGTTTACTTGTCCTCCCACAGAGAGATGGCTAAGTATATTGAGACTTTGTCTCTGTTTCTGACACTACAAGAGACCTTTAATCTGGTGAAGGTCCATGCTGTCATCATTCCATTTTCCCTTCCCGGTGTGAGCATCCCACCAGCCCAATTGAAACTCTGACAATTTCCATACACATGGCCCCCAACCACAAATCAGCTATTGAGTTTGGGTCTCAACCATAGAAATAATGAAAGGGTCCAATGCTGGGGGAAAAATCATCTGTGTTGAGGACTTGCTAAGAAATTTTCAAGGGCAATTTTGATTAGGTCTGCCTACCACCTTAAACACTACCATCCAACTGAGTCCCTGCTGGTTGTCATTCCCATCATAACTTCATACAGTTGCTACATATGTGGGCATGCTTTATCAACATTGTTTTAGACATCACATAAATGTACATGCTTTTTTTTTTTTTTTTTTTTTTTTTTTTTTTTTTTGTACATGCTTTTAAACATGCCATAAAAGACACTATACTACAAGAGAGGCAGCTCAACAGAGTACTTAGTAAAAAAAGACTCCGAAACCAGACTCTCTTCTATCTCACTGCCTTAGCTTCTTCAACTACAGAATGAGGATGATGAGGATAATGATAGTATCCACGTCTAGTGTTATTTTATGGTATAAATGAGATAATATATGTAAAGCACTTAGAACACTGCATGGTACCTAATAAATTTATTTTTCAAGGTCAACAGTAGTCATTTAGTCAGGAACACTTGATGATTCTATGCTGCTGGGGAGTCAGCAGTAAACAAAACATATAACTCTCTCTCCTCATAAAATTTATGTTTGGATGTTCTAGAAAGAGTGCTGAGGCCAGTCTGCCAGGAGCAGAGCATGCTAAGGGGACAATAGGGAGAGAAATAAGAGACATACTGGAAAGCCAAGTCACACAGGCTCTGGTGGGCCGTTTTCAGAACTTTGGCTGTACTCTGGAGAATTACAGAATTTTTCAAAACTTGTGACTTCGAAATGACATCAAACTTGCAGAAGAGTTGTAAGAAAAATGCAATTGTTAGCATTTTGCCACATTTGCCTGATCATCTCTCTTTATATTTATTTTTGAAACACTTAAGAGCAGGGACACCTGGCTGGCTCATTCGGTAGAGCGTGGGACGCTTGATCTTGGGGTCATGAATTTGAGCCCCACGCTGGGGGGTGGAGATGACTTGAAAATAAAATCTTTAAAAAAAAAGAAACACTTCAGAGTAATTTAGAGTTATGGTGCCCCTTTACCCTGAACACCTCAGTTGGCATTTTCCTGAGAACAAAAAGAGCTTCTTACATAACCAGAGTATAATTACCAAAATTGAGCAATTTACCTTGATGTAATCCTATCTCTTCTATGGTCCATATTAACATTTAGCTGACTGTCTCACTAATCCCATCTATTACAGTCTTCCCTTCTGATGCAAGAGCAATCAAGGATGATAAATTCTTTTAGCAGTCATTATTTTTTGGTCTCCTTTAATCTGGAAGTATTTCTCGAACTTACCTTGACTTTCATGATGTCAACATTTTTGAAGTGTACAGGCTAGCCATTTTACAGAACATGCCTCAATTTGGGTTTGTCTAATCTTTCCTCATAGTTCCAGTTATGCATTTCAGGCAGGAAGAGCATAGAAGTGATGTTGTGTCCTCAGGTCATCACATTAGGACACACATGATGTCACTCTATCCCATGATTGAAGATGTTAACTTTGATCAGTTAGTTAAGCTGATATTCACTAGATTTCTCCACTGAAAAGTTATAATTTTTCCACTTATAATTCAGAAGTGATCTGCAGGAAAAAACTTGGAGTCTGCATAAATATCCTATTCCTCCTTGTCTTAGTGTTTTTGGGCTGCTGTAACAAAATACCATAGACAGAGTGACTTATAAACAATAGACATTTATTTCTCAGAGTTCTAGAGATTGAGAAGTCCAAGATCAAGACACTGGCCAATTCAATGTCTGCTGAGGGCCCACCTTATGGTTCATAGATGGCCATCTTCTTGCTGTGTCCATACAAGGCCAAAGGAATGAGGGAGCTCTTGGGGGGGTCTAATCCCATTCAGGAGAGCTTCACTCTAATGACCTCCCAAAGGCCTCCAAATACCATCACACTGGAGATTAGGATTTTGACATATACACTTTGGCTCCTTTGAGTTCTATTAACAATAATGGAATTAAATTTTTTAAAGAAAGCATGGCATTGCAAAGAAAGCCCTTCCACAGCCTGGTCCCTGTGGACTTCTCCTTCTCCATCCCCTACTACTCCCCTTCCTTAAATCCTATACTTTGCCTATACTGAACCATTCAGAATTCCCCAAATGTCCCATTCTATTTCATTCTTCTGTGCTTTTGCAAATATTGTTCCCTTTGCCTAAAATATTCTTTTCACAGTTTGCCCCCCACCACCCTTAACTACCTGAAGATTCTCCACTCATCCTTCAAGACTCAACACAGTAATTTTTTTCTTCTGTGAACCCTTCCCTGAGCCATTCCTTCCCCTTGCATCCCATCCCAGGTAGAGATCATCATTCAAGCCATTGTGGGATGAAGAGTTTCTCTCCTTTGGCCACCTTTGTGGACTCCTAGGAGAGATAAAAGTCACCTTTTCAGGTTCTTTTTGTCCTGGTGTATCAAGGGTAATGGTTGGCTCCATTGATACAAGTGAAGCCTCAGTGATGGAGTGCTGGCATCCTTGAGGCTTAACAGCGATAGTAGGATTCCCAGGAGAGCAGAGGCCTGCTCAGATTACCCTGGGGATATGGATAGGCCAGAGCTCAAAGGAGCCTGGGACATAGGGAAGAGAAAGACAGGCTTAGTTAAGTTAACTAGGAGACACAACTCAGTTGAGTTTTGAGGCTTCTATAAGAATACAGCAGCAGAGTGACTCAGCAGTTTGGCACTGCCTTTGGCCCAGGCCCTGATCCTAGAGACCCAGGATAGAGTCCCACGATGGGCTCCCTGCATGGAGCCTGCTTCTCCCTCTGCTTGTGTCTCTGCCTCTCTCTCTCTCTCTCTCTCTCTGTCTCTCTCTCTCTCTATCTCGAATAAATAAATAAATAAATCTTTTTTTTTTTAAAAAGAATACCCTTTTCCTTAGTGGCCTCCAAATCTCTTATATTTTTTTTAATGTATCCTATACACCCAACATGGAGCTTGAACACACAACCCCAGGGTCATGAGCTGCATGGTCTACGGACTCAGCCAGCCAGCTGCCCCTGTGCCCTCCAGATCTTCCTCTTTCTTCTTTTTCTTGTTATCTGGTGGTGAGCTGATATCATCCAAGTAGGTCACACCCTTTAAATCAGCTGGAAAACTGTATAACTTAAGGTCATCCTCCTGAAAAGTTCTAGCTTTCTGAAACATTTCCTTCAGGGTTTTTGGAGATGAGTCTCATTAGCAGCTCTTGAGTCCCATCAATGTACTCCAGTGTTCAGAGCTCTCCAGTCAAAAGACACTAGGAAGGAACACATCTGTATTTGGACAACTTGAGTTTATTACTTGTTGCAACAAGGCAAAAGACACACTGTGGGAAACTGTGAGGCAACTCAGTAAGAGAGAGGAAAGACTTCTGACAGGATTTGGGCTTTGGTTGGGTAATTTGGGAGTGGTTTAAGGAGGTAAGGGTTTGCTTTAGATTGGGTGCTGTCAGAAAGCAGGGACAATTCTGATTGGGTATCTCAGTAAGTCTAATCTACAGTGAGAACCCACTACAGTGAGGATAAAGCTATAGGTGTCCTCTCTGACACCTCCAGTGGATGACTAAAACCATGGATAGTACTGAACTCTACATAGACTATGTTCCTATACATATATATCTATGATAATGTTTAATTTATATATTGGGCATGGGAAGAGATGAACAACAATAATAATAAAATAGAACAATGATGACAATATACTGTAATAAAAGTTATGTGAATGTGGTCTCTCTCTCTCTCTCTTTGAAAATATCTTATTGTCCTGTACTTACCCTTCTTGTGATGATCTGAGATTACTAAATGCCTACAGACGAGACACAGTGAGGTAAATGATGTAGGCATTGTGATGCAGCATCAGGCTACTATCGGCCTTCTCATGATTCATCAGGAGGATCACCTGCTTCTAGACTGTGGTTGACCATGGGTAACAAACAGTGGAGAGCAGAATGGACATTAAGGAGGGACTCCTTCACTGCATTTCGTAGAGAGGCAGCAGTCACTCACATTAGCCAGGAGAGGGAGATGTTTGGCATTTTGTGGACTACATGGTGATCCCATTTTTGTCTGCACGTAGACAAAATTGTGAAGCAGCCTTTTTGAGTTTACTCTATCATGGTCTTATAGTAACTTTGGCTTACACTGATGTTCCATATGATTGTTTATGTCTAACAGGAGAAAACGTAGTCCAGCTGTGAGTACCAAGCCAGCTTGTACCAACACTCAAGCCTAGCTGGGAGCATCAGACCACTTCCTGGATGACAGGGACTGCTTCTTTACTTTCTCTCTTGGCCAAGAGATGATGAAGTCCAGCTATAAGACACTACTTCATGATACCCAGATTTCTCTACTGCTGATCAGGATGGCTATCTAGAAAACAAAGTCTGTAGTTGAGTTGGACTTAGTCTCTCCTGCTTGCTACAGGATGAACTGTTGCATTTTCTGATATGAAAGTGACTGCACAGTCAGAAGTCAGTGTAAAAAGACTGGGAGATCTGTATCAGTCAATGTAACACAAGCAATTATCCAAAGAAAGTATCAGTAACAGGTCTTGAAGTTAGGGGCCTAGGTTATGAAACCCAGCTAATGAAAATTTGTCCCAGAATCCAATCAAGTCTGTGTTAGACTAGAAGGTGGCTTTTTCCTTTAGCTTAGTCACAAACTCTTCTGCTTGCCCTGTATTATTTACATAAAAGTAACAAGTAATATTTGCTGTAATACAAACTCTCCCTTGGCTGGCTAGGAGGAAATTGAGGGGTAGGTGATTGTCTGTGACAATACTAGCTAATGAATTTAGACAAGTCTGTTGGGTTCCAGAGAAGAAGTATGTCATTTATGACTTCTATTAGTGGTAGAGACAAGTTTGGGGCCACCCATCTAGTTGTAGTCCTCCACTTTATGGGATTGCAGTTCATAGTATAGGTGTAAAGAGGGAATCAATTATCCCTCTTGCAAGTTCTCCTGGATAACCTGTGTTTGCCTCATGTGAGAGGTTTCTGGGCGTCCTTCTCAAGGTATAAGTCTGATATCCTCATAAAAGTAGTACTTTAGTGAAGCACAGATTATATTAGAAATGTAACTATTATTTACTACAAGAGTAAGCCGATTTGTGTCTCTCGAGATGGACAAATCCCTTTAGTGGAGTTAAACAGTTTTCACAAAGCAGTTGGAAAAGAAACAGGCCAGGACAACTGGAAAATCCCCAATATCAGTGCCTACTCCTGGTTGACTCTAACTTGCTGATAAGATTATAAGGACTTCAGCAGAAGCATTTTGTTGATGTGAGGTCAAGGTCCAATTTTTTTTAAGATTTTATTTATTTATTCATGGGAGACACAGAGAGAGGCAGAGACATAGGCAGAGGGAGAAGCAGGCTCCATGCAGGAAGCCCAATGTGGGACTCGATCCCAGGACTCCAAGATCACGCCCTGAGCCAAAGGCAAACAGACGCTCAAATGCTGAGCCACCCAGGTGTACCAAGGTCCAATTTTTATAAGACCAAAAGTTGGGGCTAACACTGTGAAGGAGACAAGTACCAAAAGGAACCTATAAAAGGGAACCTACCTCCTGTGGTGTTTAAAGGAATAGCTATTGAATTTTTGTCAGCAGGGATAGGTAGGGGGTAACAGATCCAGCAGTCAGCTAAATTCACGGCAGTGGTTACAGAAAAAAGAAATATATAAGGGAATTTGAATTGTCTTTCCAAAGGCAGAAGGAGACATAAGGAGGCAGAAATAATCAGATGGGAACAAAGGATGTCACATTAGTGTTCTAAAGGGCATCAAAGTAGAATAATAAGCAAAATTAGTGGGAGAATAAAAGAACAAAGAGTGTGTTGGAGAATCAGAAAATTAATCTTGTTCTGTCATCTTGGGCAGAAACTGTCCCCTCTGAAGTCAACAACTTCTGGAGGATTCCTGAGAATCTAAAGCTTAAGGTGTCCAAGTGAAGAATGTCTGGTGATCAGGTTCAAGTGACATACATCTTTTAAGTTGGAAAACAAGGATGAGTTGGAAAACCTTGGATGTTTACTGCTATGATAGCTGTTAATGGGACCTAATAAGGTCCTTTTTGTGAAAACTCAAGAGCAGTTTTTCTTCAGTCTTTTCCAGAAGACAAAATATCCAACTTGCAGAGAGCATATAGAGTCTGTTTAGGTAGATATTTGGAAATGCGGCTTGCACCTATTGGTGATAAAGCCTGAGGTACAGTATGAAGTATGACTGTCTCATATGAACTAATCATATCTGATTGTAATAGGGTAGAATCCAAGGCTGGGGAGGAGGTAAAATTTCCAAACACATAGGACTTATTATTTCATTAATCCTTATTAACTCATGAGATAACTTGTGGGTCCCAGAGGGTAGTTGATCCTATAGACATTAAAGCTAATGGTAATACTTTAAGCCATAAGTGTTAAGGTATTTTTTGAGAGCTTTGCTAGTTTTACTATTGGAGTTCCATTAATTCTCTTTACTTTTCATGAGGACTCTGGATGATAAGGACAGTGGAGTTTCTAAGTAAAAGGGAGACATTTACAGAGCTCCTTAATAACAGTGCTAGTAAATTAGTTTCCCTGTCACTGGAGAGATAAGTTGGAATGCCCCAGATTGGAAAAAAAAATGAAATCAACATTTTATTTTGCCACATTTAGGGCCTGTTATGTGTTGAATTGTGCCCCCAAAATTCATATGTTGAAGTCCTAACCCCCAGGACCTCAGAATGTGATCTTATTTGGTGATAGGGTCTTTGCAGATATAATTAGCTAGGTTGAAATGAGGTCATCAGGGTGGGCCCTAATCCAATATGACTAGTGTCTTTACAAAAAGGAGAGACTTGGACACAGAAACAGGCACACATGAGATGCCTGGGTGGCTCAGTGGTTGAGTGTCTGCCTTCGGCTCAAGGCATGATCCTGGAGTCCTGGGATCAAGTCCCATATCGGGCTCCCTGGGGAGCCTGCTTTTCCCTCTGCTTATGTCTCTGCCTCTGTCTCTGAGTCTTTCATGAAAAAGAAAGAAAGAAAGAAAGAAAGAAAGAAAGAAAGAAAGAAAGAAAGAAAGAAAGAGGGATCCCTGGGTGGCGCAGCGGTTTGGCGCCTGCCTTTGGACCAGGGCGCGATTCTGGACCCGGAATCGAATCCCACATCGGGCTCCCGGTGCATGGAGCCTGCTTCTCCCTCTGCCTGTGTCTCTGCCTCTCTCTCTCTCTCTCTCTCTGTGACTATCATAAATAAATAAAAAAATTTAAAAAAATGTTAAAAAAAAAAGAAAGAAAGAAAGAGAGAAAGAAAGACACAGAAAGGGAAATTGATGTGAGAAAACATAGGGAAAGGCAGCCATTTATAAGTCAGGGAGAGAGGCCTGAAACAGACCCTTCCCTCAGGAAAAACCCACCTGGGGTACCTGGCCAGCCCAGTCAGTAGAGCACGTAACTCTTGATCTCAAGGTTGTGAGTTCAAGCCCCATGTCGGGCATACAGCTTACTAAAATTAATCAATCAATAAATAAAAAAGAAGAAGAAACCAACTCTTCCTTCATCTTGATTTCAGACTTCTTGCCTGCAGAGCTGTAAGACAAGCAATTTCTGTTATGTAAGCCACCCAGTAAGTGGTATTTTAGTACAGCGGCCCTAGAACACTAATACAGGGCTATTCTTTCTGACAGGACAAGCTTTAACCCGCCCTGAAAATGAACAATAACCAGACATATTTATAGCCTATTGAGGAGACATTTGTATAAAATCTATTTGGAGGTGTTCAAAGGGCCCTCCAGGCTTTGGTTTCCATCCATGACCCACTTTATAGTTTACCCAGGATGGTGTTGTTAGCTGATAGACCATGTTTTGGAAACATTTTGACAATAACTCTAAAATTACTCCCACCAACAGTAATGTAATATCATGGCCAATCTATCTCCGCTGGATAATATCATGAAGAATTCTTGCTAAAATCCATTTTATTTTATTTTTTAAATTTTTTTAAAATTTTTATTTATTTATGATAGTCACAGAGAGAGAGAGAGAGAGGCAGAGACATAGGCAGAGGGAGAAGCAGGCTCCATGCACCGGGAGCCCTATGTGGGATTCAATCCCGGGTCTCCAGGATCGCGCCCTGGGCCAAAGGCAGGCGCCAAACCGCTGCGCCACCCAGGGATCCCTAAAATCCATTTTAAAGGATTTGGCACTACCAAGTAGCCTCACTGACAGTGCCAAATAGTCTCTTCATGCAATGAGCCTTCAAGTATTTCCCAGGTATCTTTTTCTCCAAATTAAAGGCTTATCTCTGACAGTTAACAACAGTTAATGACAATCTGTTTCTGACAGTTAACAACAATCTCAGAAGAATCTATTTATTCCTCCAAAGTCCTCTCCTTTCTGAGTGATCACAGGAGCAATTATCTGGGCCAAAGCTACTTGTTTTCTTAGGAGACTCTGGGTCCTTACACTTTGAATTGTGCTCCCCTTTTGTATTATAGCTATTTCCTTAAGATAACAGCATCTAAAAAGTTGTTGACTTGGTCCGTTTTTACAGGTGTTTCTGTCCAGGTCAGCAAGCTTCTTTGTTTCAAAGCTTTTTGAAGTCAGATTAACCAAAACCATTCATTGTCAATATAAATATCCCTTATCTCTTGGCCTTTGGTCAGTCTAGGCAAAGACAACCAATTAAGCCATTGAACTGATTTAGGAGGAGCCGGATGAGGGACTCCATCCCTGGATCCCGGGATCATGCTCTGAGACAGACAGATGCTCAACTGCTGAGCCACCCAGGCGTCCCTGTCTTTCTCTCTTAAAAACAAAAACCCAAAACCAATGCTCACTACTTTTTAGCTTGTTACCTACATCCCATAAGGTGTTGCTTTCTCCTTCGGACACCACTGCCCATTGCTGCAACACTATAAACCCAGCTTCCTTCCTTTGCTTGAGAAAAGATACCCCAAAACGACTTGTCTCTGTTAAAACAACAACTATCCATACACTGCACAGACCTTCTAGAGTCTCCCTTGAGTAATGCTGATTTAACTGTGCTTGTTAATTGTTCATACATGAACAGCAAAAACCTGAAATGGACAAATTGGATGTGCTATCACAGACTTAAATTTACTCGTAAAATATAAACTTATCACAAAAATTAAATCAGCACTTGATCTCAAGATCCTGAGATCATGATCCGAGCCAAAATCAAGAATCATGATCTGAGCCAAAATCAAGAGTCAGTCGCTTAACCAACTGAGCCACCCAGGCACCCCCAAGTGAGCACTGTTGTTGTTTAGTTCAAGAGGGTTTTAAAAAATATTTTATTTAAATTCAATTTGCCAACATATAGTATAACACCCAGTGCTCATCCCATCAAGTGTCCTCCTTAGTGACCATCACCCAAAGGGTATTTTATTTTTATTTTTTTAATATTTTATTTATTCATGAGAGACACAGAGACAGAGGCAGCGAAAGAGGCAGAGGGAGAAGCAGGCTTTCCGCAGTGGGGGGCCGATGTGGAACTTGATCCCAAGATTCTGGGATCTTGAGCCAAGCCAAAGGCAGATGCTCAACTGCTGAGCCACCCAGGCGCCCCACCCAGAGGATTTTTTATTTTTTATTTTTATTTTTTTTAAATTGTTTTATTTTATTTATTTATGATAGTCACAGAGAGAGAGAGAGAGAGAGAGAGAGGCAGAGACACAGGCAGAGAGAGAAGCAGGCTCCAAGCACCGGGAGCCTGACGTGGGATTCGATCCCGGGTCTTCAGGATCGCGCCCTGGGCCAAAGGCAGGCGCTAAACCGCTGCGCCACCCAGGGATCCCCAGAGGATTTTTTAATACAAAAGCATGAAGAACCATTAGGTTTAATTAGAACTGACCTAGCTGAAGTTTTACATGTTTAGCCACTGCTCTTACAGCTCTGAAACAAGGAGAATGTGGCTGGGCTACTGGATGTGACAAAAGACTCAAGTAAGCAATAGGCCTCTGACGAGTGTCATGGAGCTGGTAAGGCAGCAGCCCTCGCACCTGTTCATGCTCTTTATGAACAAAAGGAGAAGCAGGATTGTGAATCCAGAATTCTGAACAGTTTTGTGGGAAGGTTATTTTATCAGTCTTTGTGCTTATACATGATTATGTTTCTTCTACCTTGAAAAGTATTCAGTCATTGAAATATATTCGGACATAACCTAGTCCTGGTTCACCTATGTCATAGTGCAGGCCAGGTCATAGTGGGTTGGTTAGCACATAATAGTGCCACCTGGGCGTGACCTGGGTATAAATACAGGCTCAGTCCCTGGGACAGCCCAGACACTGGAGAAGAGCCTAGATGAAGACATCAGAAACCCACCTTCGTGGTGACAAGGCTCATATCCAGAGAGCTACCAACATCCATCCACCCTCCAGGTTAGCGGTCACATCAGAAGAGCAAGGCAAAGGGAGGTGTGGGGGGTGAGGTACATAGAACAAGTAGCACAGTGGTCACCAAGCTAGGGCTTAGAGGGGGAAGTCTCTGAAAGAGACTATTTCTTTACTATTCATTTATTCATTTATTCTTGGAAGGTAAGTAGCACTAGTATGGGTGGAGATGAAATCACAAACATTTCAGGCCAAAGGTAAGCACTGATACCTACACACCCAGAGCACAGATGGTGGGAAGGAGCCTGGGTGGGGGGCTGGAGGGGACTGAGCAAGCCACATGGGGTCCTGAAAGCCTGCTAAGGAGCAGTTTCCAAAGGCTCTGAAGTATGAAAAGCTGACATATGCCTTAGAAATCACGTTGGATCCATAAGGTAAGTGATGTGCCTCAATGACTGCATGTAAAACCCTAGGTATGAGAACAGGCAGGGGCAAGGGTCTTTCACAAGGGATATCTGGTTACTGTGATATAAGGAGTCTATGACACCACAGAATAGCAGCAGGGAGACTAGGTGGGGATACCAACGCAGGAAAGATTTCAGGGACCTCTTAGTTGATAGTGGCCCTATTAATTTGTACTTCTACCCCAAGAGAAGCCATTAAGAGGGAGAGATGAAGTCCCTGACATTACTATTCATGTGTCAGCACAAGGTGCTCTCCTGCGCGGCTGAGGGACTCATGGCAGAAAGGAGCCATTATGCGTCCATTGTGAGGTGTTGATGACCTAACAAATGAAGGACTCCCATAGGTGGAAGCTGGCCAATGGCTGCCTCCTACTAATCACATACTCTGTATTAGCAGCCAGTGTGCTTGACTCTCACCTCAGCACCCATATCACAAGGTAGGACTGGCAAGAGGGATAGGGATGGCCCTAGAAAGTAGTGTTCCCCTGATAACATTTCTACCTCACACTCTGAATTCTGCTGTAGGAGAAGCAACTCAGGGTGGCAGAAGTCATCCCTGATGTCACTACTAACAAGTCAGCACCAGGTGCTCTCTGAGTGGCTGAGGGACCCACAGAGGAGGAGGGGAGGAGTCATGACGCCTCCATTGTGAGGCGCTGATGACCTAACAAACAAACGAAGGACTCCTATTGGTGGAAGCGGCCAGTGGCTGCCTCCTACTTAAGGCTTCTGTATCAGCAGCAGATAGGTTTGATTCCAATCACAACATCTCACATGATAATTAGGCCTTCAAGAGGAATGGGAGTGGCCTTGGAAGGCAGTAGTCCCCCATGACACATCCCCTTCCACTCACTAGGCTCATTTAGGAAAGTTCTTGGGATGATAGTATTGGATGATAGTATTAGTCGTCTCTGATATCACTATTCACATGTCAGCACAAAGTGCTCTCTGAGTGGCTGAGGGACCCACAGGGGAGGGGGAGAGGAGCCATGACACCTCATTATGAGGCGTTGATGACCTAACAAATTATGAGGCGTTGATGACCTAACAAATGAACGACTCCCATAGGTGGAAGCTGGCCAATGGCTGCCTCCTACTTAATCACATACTCTGTATTAGCAACCAGTGTGCTTGACTCCCACCTCAGCACCCATATCACAGGGTAGGACTGGCAAGAGGGATAGGGATGGCCCTAGAAGATAGTGCTCCCCCATTAACATTTCTACCTCACACACTGAATCCTGCTCTAGGGGAAAAAATGAAGGGTAGCATTAGCCACTTGGGAGGGGCAGTGGTGGGAAAACCATGATGCCTCCATTGTGAGATATTGATGGCCTTGAAAACAAAGGTTTCTCATTGGTGAAAGCTGGCTCAATAGCTGCATCCTACTTAAGACCTCCATATCAGCAGACAATGGGCTCGATTTTAATTGTAGCACTCCTTAACAATAGGTTATTAGGAGTACTAGGGGTGGCCTTCAAAGGTAGTAGTTCCCCGTGACACATCCACTTCTATGCACCAGATCTCATCCTAGGAAAAGGACTTGAGAGGGTAGCAGAAGTCATCCTTGATGTGACTATTCACATGTCAATACAAGGTGTTCTCTGATTGGCTAAAGGACTCATGTAGGGGAGAAAGATGCCTGTATTATGAGGAGTTGTCAGCCTCTCAAACTAAGATCTCCCATTGGTGGAAGCTGGCCCAATGGCTACCTCCTACTTAATCATGTCCTCAGTACTGATTGATCCCTGCCTCAGTACCCATATCACAAGGTAGGGCCATTTGGGTAAATAGGGATGGCCCTAGAAGTTAATGCCCCCCCACCCCATAACACGTCCATCTTCACACTAAATCTAGTTCTATGGGAATGAGTAGAAGATATCTTAAGTCATTCTTGATATCACTACTCATATGTCAGAACAAGGTGCTCTCTGAGTGGCTGAGAGGACCCCCTGGTTGGGAGGAGGAGTCACAATGCCTCCATTGTGAGGTGTTGATGGCCCCTCAAACTAAGGTCACCCATAGGTGGAAGCCAGCCCAATGGCTACCCTTCTACTTAATCACTAACACTGTATCAGTAGCCAATGTGCTCATTTACCGCCCAAGCATTCCAAATCATAGGGTCAAGCCATTAGGAGGAATAGGGGTAGCCTTGGAAGATAGTAGGCCCCATGACATATTCACTTCCACCCACTAGACCTCATCTTAGGAGAAAGACCTGAGAAGGTAGCATTAGTCATCCCTGATATCACTATTCATATGTCAGCAAGAAGGTACTCTCTGAGTGGTTAAGGGACCCACTGTGGGGTGAAGCCATGATGCCTCCATTGTGAGGTGTTGATGGTCCTACAAATGAGGCTTCCCATTGGTGGATGCTGCCAAATCGTGGTTGCCTTCTGAATCAGATGCTCCTGTATCAGCAGCCAATGTGTTTGTTTACCACCCCAGCACCTCAAATCATAAGATCTGGCCATTTAGACAAGTAGGGGTGACCTTGGAAGGTAGTGCTTCTCCCATAACACCTCCACCTCTACCCAGCACAATCCACCCTGGGGAAGGAATTCAGAGGGTTCCAGAAGTCATCCTGACATTACTATTCATATGTTTGACCAAGGTTCTCTCTAATTGGTTGAAGGTGGAGAAGAGCCATGATGCCTCCATTGTGAGATGTTGACTGGCCTCTGAAGCTATGCATTCCCATTGGTGGAAGCTGGGCCAATAGCTATCCTCCTTCGTAATAATGTTCTCTCTCTGCCAACCACAGTTTGTGTTAGATCTAAAGGTGAAAAGGTCTCTCCCCCATTACCACTCTCCTGAGTATACAAAAAGCATAAGTGGGTTTTAAAGAAGGGATTATTATGTCTTGAGACATTAAGTGATAAATGTCATTGAGAGTTTGTGGAATAGGAAAGACAGTATCACAAAATGGGAAAGTAATTTTTAAACCTTTCTGCGTAATTATATGTAAATGTATATAATATATGATCTATATAATTTATATATTATATAAACATATAATGTAAAAACATTGCCAGTCAGGAAAGGTATGGGCCTTTTCCTGACCCCATTTAAATTTGTTGAAAGGGATTTTAATTTCCTTTTGGGATATATATATATGAACTGGGTCGTGGTTGCTATGGAGACCTCAAAGCTCATCCTAACTTCTCCGTGGTTATGTCTGAAATTATGTCTTTGGGGAGATTCAAATTATGAGAATGAGGACTGTGGGTGTCTGCCTCTCAAGATGCCACTTGTTATCAGCTCCCCTCATCTACTAAACTAGAAAGACTCCTAGATTCCCAATCTTAATAGATGATTACATTTCATAGTAGATCTTTTATCCTGTCAACCATCCTGAATAACATACCAAATTAATTTGGGGGCATAAATGGATGTGCTTTTTAGGAGAGTTTGGCTCTATTTTCAGCTGTGAATTATGCATTAGTAAGAATTATTTGGACAGCATTCATCATCATTTCCGAAGTTAATGAAATTCCATTACACTTCAGTACATTTTCATTTCACCCAGTGGTAAATTAATTCTCTCTCCCTCTTTCTGTCTCTGTCTCTTGCTCCTCTTTTGCATCATTTACAGTAGTTACAGAGTGGGAACATGGAGAGGCTTCCTAAGTAGAATAAGTTAAATAAAGGCCAGGAAAGACAGATGTTACTGACTCCCTCCATAATGATGATGTGCTCTATAACTCAATGCCAAGATGAGCAAGCCTGCTTGTTTTCACAGCTGTCACTGCCGTTCCACTGCTGGAGAATTCAGAGCAGGGTCTGGGTTCAGGGACACAGCTAGGCTACAACTTAGAAGTCTGACATACAGCTCATCTCCTTAACACACAGCTCCTACATGTGAGCTGCCCACAGCAGTGCATGCCACCCTGTCACATCCCTGAGTAGATTGCTTGACCTGGGGGAGCTCTTTGGGCCAAGGAGAGGACCAATAGTATTGCCAGGTCTAGCTTTGCCCCATGCAGGAGAAGCAAGCCTGGAGCTCTCCTAGGTGCTGGATATTTCCCTTTAATTGCTATTGGTCTCATTCTTTCTGGTCCCACCCAGCTTCCAGCCTAGTCATGGCTCAGGCCAAATCCTCTTCTTACAGGTCCCCTGCCCAGTCGGCAATAAATCTGTTCCATCTGGCTCTCTAGCAACTGATCAAACTGTACCCTGGAAGCTACTTTGACCCCCCACTCACTGAAGGCTCTGCAAGTTTCTACACTTGCACTCTTCTTCTGGCTAATAGTGCAGTGGTTAAAAGGGAGTTCTGGCTCTGAACTCAGAAAGACCAGGGTTAGAGTGCCTTGGACCTCCATGGGAATACTGCCAAACTCTGTATCAACATGAGTCTTAGTTTCCACAGCACGAAATGGAGATACCTCTCTCACAGACTCATTATGAGTAAGATATGAGATAATGTATGGGAAAGTATGGAGCATGGGGCCTGGAACTTGGTAAATGGTAGTTATTATGATTATTACTAGCTCATTCTAATGATGCTCAATGACTGCTTTCTGATTTCCTGCACCTTTTCCCTTGTATTTGCTGTTGTGCACAGCCTCCTGCCCATCCCCCATGAGGCTTCGAAGGGTAACAGTAGGAGCTAAAGCAGGCCCAGCCCCACTCTAACCAGCAACCTCCAGCTTCCCGGTCTTGGCCAGCTTCCTTCCCTATTCTTCCCCTCTCATAAGTATACCCAGCCAGCTTTGTTTACATCGACTATTTGGAGGTTGGCATTCTGACTACAGAAGGTGAGGGAATGGTAGGGCCTCTCCTAACTGTTCCATTCAGCCCAGCACTGAGCCCCATCAGGCACTGTGCTAGGCAAAGAAATATTTATTGAGTGCCTGTTCTATCCCAATGATCGGCAAAGTTAAACATGGTCCCCGATCTCACAGGACAGAGTCTACTAGGGGAGGAAGATATTAATAATATAGACATGTTAATTATTTAACAACTCAAAACTAAGATAGGTGCTCTGCAGAAGGAATTTTACCATAAATTTAAAACAGCTAATGAAGCTTCAGGTCAGCTTTAGGGCTTCTCATTTGAAAGGGGCCCTATAAGTGTTGGGAGATGCCAGGAGTCAGAGTGTTCTAGATGGAAAGAGATAATAGATATGAAAGTCACCCCCAAGATGCTGCAGGACTTGGGGCAAAAAGGTAAGTCATTTCCAGAGTGTTTGGTGATTTGATTATGCAAGTAATTGGCATCATATTATCATCTTTGAGCCTTCAGGCAGATGTGTGTTTTGTCTAAAAAAGGAATGGAACCTTTGAATCATTTATAGAGGGAAAGGGCTCCAAATTCCTAAATATTAAAACCATACAAAAACAAGTCTGTTTCCATGGGTGAAAAAATCCTCAATCAATCAATTCTGTCAGAACAATTAGAAATGATCACAGTCAGATGGATTGTTTTCTGGTCAATGGTATTTGGCCAAACTAACCGGAATGAAATCAACCAGCTGGCAACCCTATTGATTGTACAATCATTGGTCATTTTCTAGTCTAAAAAAATGACCTCCACATGAGCAATTCAGGCACGTAATGACAATGCACTCTTGCTTCTCTACAGTAGTCATCACTTTAGACTGACTCTTCAGCTTGATTTAGTTGCCCTGTGTAACACAATGTATATTTATTCAGATTATTTGGCATTCTTTATTTCAATTAACTGCAGACAGGTCCCCTCCAGAGGTAAAAGGCAGAGAGCATAAGTGTATTTACCTACATTAACCAAATTGGCAGGTAGTCCAGCAAACAGAACCATGGCAACATCTGTCTAGAAAGCTTCCCGGAGCTCTCAAGCCAGGAGGGTGATTTGAGTCCGGTGGAGGTAAGAGCATAACCTTGACTATAATTCATCGTTGTCAGGGAAATGGCAGAACTGAGGAGGTGCCCTAGTCTCGCTGAAAGCAGAAGCCATTAATGCAGGGAAGTAATTAGTATTGATTGAGAAAGGTACAGTAAATCCTGGGGCCACATGCATCCCCTTATCAGGAAATGGTTTCCAAGGGTCACCAATCCTAGGAAGCTTAGGTTGCTGGGACTCATTTGCAACACAGTAAATCTGTAGGTAAACCTGAGGGCTAAAAAGCTGCAGGAGGCAGTCAGAGGTAGCACTGAATTCAATCAGGCACCCAGAAGCTCTGCAAAGGGAGCAGAGCACCCTCCCTCCCTTTGTCCCTCCCTCCCACCCACCCCCAATTCCACAAACTTCTCCCTAGTAAAAGCAATCTATAGAAGTGATCAGTTTCTTTTTAATTTATTCTTATTTTTAAAAAATATTTTATCTATTCATGAGAGACACACAGAGGGAGGCAGAGGGAGAAAGAAGCAGGCTTCCTGTGAGGAGCCCAATGCTGGACTTGATCCCAGGACCCTGGGATCAGGCCCTGAGCAGAAGGCAGACTCAACCACTGAGCCACCTGGGCATCCCAATTTCTCTCTTTTTTTTTTAATTTTTATTTATTTATGATAGTCACAGAGAGAGAGAGAGAGAGGCAGAGACACAGGCAGAGGGAGAAGCAGGCTCCATGCACCAGGAGCCCGACATGGGATTCGATCCCGGGTCTCCAGGATCGCGCCCTGGGCCAAAGGCAGGCGCCAAACTGCTGCGCCACCCAGGGATCCCCCAATTTCTCTTTTTAAAAAGATTTTATTTACTTAACAGAGAGAGAGAGAGAGAGAGCACCAGAGAGCATAAGAAGGGAACAGCAGAGGGAGAGGGAGAAGCAGGCTCCCCGCTGAGTAGAGAGCCCCATGCAGGGCTCGATCCCAGGACCCTGGGATCATGACCCAAGAGGAAGGCAGATGTTCAACCCACTGAGACACCCAGGCACTACCCCAAGAAGAGATCAATTCCTGGGGCTCCTGGGTAGCTCAGTCAGTTGAATGTTTGCCTTCTGGGGTCATGATCTCAAGGTCCTGGGATCAGCCCCATGTCAGGCTCCCTGCTGAGCAGGGTTCTCCCTCTCCCTCTCCCCCCTTCCCCCGCTCATGCTCTGTCTCTGTCTCTCTCACAAATGAATAAATAAAATATTTTTTAAAAACTAAAAATAAGTGACGAATTTCTTAAAATTGAAAGGAGACATGTATTGTCTCAATGGTGGAAATTAGGTTTCCAGAGGAGTGCTTGACTGGCTCAGTTGGTAGAGCATGCAACTCTTGATCACAGGGTGGTGAATTCAAGCCCCACGTTGGGCATAGAGCTTACTTTAAAAAAATAAAGTAAATTTTTAAAAATCTTTTTAAAAAAAAAAAAAGCTTTCCAGGGGCATCTGGCTGGCTCAGTCAGTGGAGCACGCAAGTCTTGATCTCAGGGTTGTGGCCCCTTGTTGGATGTAGAGATTACTTAAAAATAAAATCTTTAAAAAATTAGTTTTCCAGAAGTATGTAATTTTAATAGAGAGAATGTCAAATAAACTTCCCGTCTTTGGGCTGAGACCAGGAACTTAAGTGTTTCTCCAGAGTTCTTCATTTTACTCTGGAATGATCTAGTCACTACATAACACGTGGCCACTACTCTTTTTAGCTACTGCCCCAGTCAGGACCTGCTTATAATACTTTATTTTAGCCCTCAACAGGAAAAGGTCCATTCTAGACAAGAGACGAAATTAGTACCATTTTCTTCCTGTTCTCCTTGAAGATTTCTCCTCTCACCAGCAATATTCCAGGGGTCCAAATAATCTGCATCCTTGTGAGCATTTTGATAGTATCAGTTTTGTTTTTGCTTTGTTTCTATTTTAACCAACCTGATCCGGTATGCAGTGGTATCTCACTGTGGCTTTAATTTGCATTTCCTACATGACTAATGAGGTCGAGCATCTTTTCATATGCATGTTTGCCAGCATTATGCTTGGCACATAATAATTGCTCCCTGCCAAGATTTCAGGTGGTTTCTACCCTCTTCTTCCCAAATGCATGATTTTAACAGAGGCCACTAGAGATCAGATTTTAGCTCCCCACTGGGGGTTTTAAGTAGCTGTCACAGGTGGTAGGAGGAAGACTTGTGGGGGAGCTAGAGAGATAAAGGGGTGTCTTTGGGAACTTCTCACACACCACGTAAGTAAGCACAGCCTCCTGGTAGTAAGAATTGTCCTAATTCTAAAAATTCTTTTCCATACTAAAAATTCTTTTCAATTCTAGCTTCTCTGCATTAAACACACACACACACACACACACACACACACACACACACACACGCAGTCTTCTCTTTTTAATTAAACAGTTGTTTCCGTGAATTGTACCCTACAGGTAGACGGCTGGATTGGAAGGTGGCTGAAACCAGCCACTGAAGAGCTGCCCATGCTGTGGCTGGCTGCATTATTACAGCTATGATTCATATAAAATGAGATGAGAACATTTACTCTCTTTACAGCCTCCCCTTTACACTCTGAAAGTTCCTCATTTCTTTTGCTGTTTAACAAGAAGAAAGCCACTTGATTCTTGAAGCCTAGAACCTGATTACATTTTGACTCAATATTTGTTGAGCATCTAAAACATGCTAAAACTAGGCTAGAAAACCAGGGGTGGGGTGATTTAATGAAATGTGTGATAATCTCAACCCCAGGAAAACAATTTGTGGTCAATATACCTTGGGCTTATTTCAGGAAACAGCTGAAAATTCTGCTTATAGTCCAGACTTGGTGCATGGGGCCTAGGCATGAGAGGCATGGCCTCTTTAAAAAAAAAAAAAAGGTCTTTTTTTGATGACCCTCCCAACACAAAGTTTCCTTTAGTCTCCGACTCACTTCCTCTTTTTAACAGCATTCTCAGCTTGTGTTCAACTGTTTCCTGTTCACATTTTCCAAATGCCCTTATTATTCCCCGCCTTAAAAAAACTATACAGAGACAGCGTAAAATGTTCTATAAGCCTTAGCACGTATTCTTAGCCTAAGGAACCAAAAAGAGTCAAAAGTGTGGGGAGAGGTGGGACGAGGGTAGTATTACTATTGTGCTTATTCTGTTCATATTACAGAGATATATACGTATTAGAGAGATGGGTGATAGATAGATGTTCTTGTTTAAGGAAGCTCTTCGCCTAATTGATAATTTAATGGGAGGAGGACGGGGTTGTATCTGCCAACAAACACTGGAAGGAAGTCCATCCCTTTCAGCGAATAATTCTGTGCATGCTTGTTTATTACCAAAGAGAATTTTATGTGAGCGAGGAGGGTTTGAATCACTTAACTACACGGTCAATTCTTAATTATCCATGTTAAGAGAGAGAAGCAATTGCTCTGATAATCTGAAACAACAGATAATCAAAAATTCTTTCCCTTAATTAGTCACCTGTTCTCCTAGTCTGTCTCCCCCTTCACCGGCGCCCAGCAAACATTTGTTGTAAATTAGGGAAAATGTTTTCCCGAGGTAATCTCTCCCCCTACAGGCAACTAGCCAGCAAACCGGTGGATCAGTTCCCTGAGGAGAGGCTGGATCACCAGAATGCCCCTGCCCTGGTCTCTGGTGGGGTTTGCAGGGGGTTGGGATGGGCTGGTGAGGACAGACTCCTTTCTACGAGTTGGAAATGTGCGTGTCCACTAGCCAGAGTGCACACGCGCACCTCCTGCTTCCACTCCCTAGAGCTGGCAGGGAGGAGGGTGATACAGGGTAGTAATCAGGGGCTGAGAAAGTCAGGGGGAGCTGTGGGGCTCTGGGTACACTGCTCTCTGAGCCTCAGCTTACTCAGTTGTATAATCACTGTTACCTCATTGGACTGTTGTCAGATGGAAATGAGACAATGCAAAGCCCCTGACTCAGTGGATGCCCTTGCTGATGTCAGCCATTTTAGCCTTAATGTTTAAGATTGTTGATTGTACAAGGAAGTATTACAAGAGTAAGTGGATCCCCTCAACTAGATGCAAGTGATTTATTGTCGTCGTTCTAAAAACTTTTGATTGTTTAAAATACATTCTAGCAGATGCATGTTACCCTGTAATAGCCAATGCTTTCATTCTCACTTCTAAGAATTCTTTTCCGCAGGCATAGGGGAAAGCTAAGATTACACCTGGTGCCTTGGGAGCCCTGGGGTGGGAATGTCTCTCCGGAAATGGAGATTCCAGGCTGGGAGCCTCAGGGAGTCCCAGGGAGCACTTCCTTTAACATCGAACATCCTGTGGTGCTTAAAGCTGCTATAAGGGAGGGTTCCTGGGGTTTCTGGCCTGACCACCCTCTCTTCCCCACCAGAACTACTCAGGCTTTCTTTAAATATGTAAATATCATTGATTACATCTCCAAACCTTGCTCCAGGCCTGGGAGCTATTCTCTTGGGAAAGTGATTTTGCAAATCATTTAATCTCATCTCTTCTGGGCGGATTTTATCAAACCACCTTTCCGAATTCTGGGAATACGCTATTGTTACCGCTGCCTACGTTAACTGCCTCTGTGACCTCAGTCAAAACCCTTGTCCTCTGTACTATGACATAGGTTGCCATAGAAATTCTCTGAGGATGGGTCCTTCCTGCTCAGACCTAGGGTTCTAGGATTATAGTGGGAGTGTGGGTGTGGGAAAGGACATAGGATAGGTACACTTGAAGGAGGCCAGAGATGGGTCAGAGTACCCAAGAGTACTTAATAATATGGCCCAGAGAAGTTCTTCTACCTAATTTTGTTTTTAAAGCTAATTTTTTGGGATCCCTGGGTGGCGCAGTGGTTTAGCGCCTGCCTTTGGCCCAGGGCGTGATCCTGGAGACCCAGGATCGAATCCCATGTCGGGCTCCCGGTGCATGGAGCCTGCTTCTCCCTCTGCCTATGTCTCTGCCTCTCTCTCTCTCTCTCTCTCTCTCTGTGTGTGTGTGTGACTATCATAAATAAATAAAAATTTTTTAAAAAGCTAAATTTTTTTTGAGAGAGAGAGAAGGAGCAGAGGGAGAAGGAGGAGAAAATCTTAAGCAGGATCCAAGCCTGTGAATGGGGCTCAATCTCAGGACCCCAAGATCAATGACCTAAGCCCAAATCAAGACTCAGTGGCTTAACGGACTGAGCCACCCAGGAGCCCCTCTCCTAACCTCGTTTTATTTATTTTTAAATTTTTTTTTTTAAAGATCAGGACGCTTGGGTGGCTCAGCGGTTGAGCGTCTGCCTTTGGCTCAGGACGTGATCTCGGGATCCAGGACCGAGTCCCACATCGGGCTCCTTGCATGGAGCCTGCTTCTCCCTCTGCCTAGGTCTCTGCCTCTCTCTCGCTCTCTTTCTGTGTCTCTCATGAATAAATAGAGGCAGAGACCTAGGCAGAGGGAGAAGCAGGCTTCCCGCTGGGAGCCTGACACAGGGACTCTATGCTGGATCTCGTGAGCCAAAGGCAGATGCTCAACCGCTGAGCTACCCAGTCATCCTCCCAACCTCATTTTATTTTATTTTTTAAAAAGATTTTATTTGTTTATTCATGAGACACACACACACACACACACACACACAGAGAGAGAGAGAGAGAGAGGAACAGACAGAGGCAAAGGGAGAAGCAGGCTCCATGCAGGTAGCCTGAGGTGGGACTCCATTCGGCGTCTCCAGGATCACACCCTGGGCTGAAGGCGGCGCTAAACCGCTGAGCCACCTGGGCTGCCCTAACCTCATTTTAGATAAAGGGAGAGATTGGCTTCCAGAAACATAGTAAGGTTTAACATATCTGTGAAATCCCATAAATTAGCCAGTCAGTTGAATGATTTCTGCCAGTTTTTCCCTAGGCCAATACAGGACCAGACCTGGCCCAGAGGCCATGCTCCTTTTCTTCACTAGGTGGCAGCAACACTTAGCTTTGCCAAATAGGAAAAGGGTCTATCGTCCCTTGCATGAAGATCTCTATCATTTAATGTTTGATTTGGGAACATCGCCATACTTTCTGTTTCTATTTCTATTTTTATTTTAGCACAGGTTTCGGAGGGAGGAAAGCCATAAAAGAACCAAAGCTAGGGGATCCCTGGGTGGTGCAGCGGTTTGGCGCCTGCCTTTGTCCCAGGGAGCGATCCTGGAGACCTGGGATCAAATCCCACATCGGGCTCCCGGTGCATGGAGCCTGCTTATGTCTCTCTGCCTCTCTCTCTCTCTCTCTGTCTCTCTCTCTCTCTCATAAGTAAAAAAAAAACAAACAAGCAAAAAAAAACAAAAAAAACAAAAAACCAAAGCAATAACTGGACAGGACCCTTTAACTTGTAGAGGTAGAAAGGGCTCTGGCCAAGGTCATACCAGTAAGGTGAAGTGGCAGAGTGGGAACTAGAACTCCAGCCTCTTAACTCCATTACAATCTCTTCCAGTTTCCTTCTTTGGGGAGATAAATATGCCCAGTGGTTTCATTTAGCAATGGTGAACCCTGAGGCAGATTAGTTAACCTCTCTGAGCCTGGAATTCCTCAGCTGTAATAAGGCCTTTAAGAATAGTATCGACTTCCTAGGATTGTACAAGAATTAAACACCAGGGGCGCCTGGCCAGCTCAGTCAGTGAAGCATGTGACTCTTGATCTCGGGGTCTTGAGTTGAAGCCACGTGTTAGGTGTAGTGATGACGTAAGGAAATTAAAAAAAAAAGAATTCGAGACCATGCATGTAAGGGACAGAGGCACATCACACTCAGGGAGACATGTCACAAGCAGATGTATCATACCCAGGTATCCCTGAAGACATTCTGTTCCCAAATTTCCCCCATGACAGAGTCTGCTACACAGGACAGTGCATACATTGCTAACAAAAGCAGTAAAGCCATCCTCAGGAAATTAGGAATGGGAGAGGATGTTCAAGGCCTCTTCCAAAGTCTCCTAACAGTCTCTGATTCAGTATGAAGATGAACTGTGTCTAACTCTCGATTTCTCCTCTTAGGAAAAGAAGTGGGACTGTGACTTCTTCCATTCTCACCCCCTAACTTTGTCATTTGCCCACTACAATAAGACCTACAAGAGCCCAGCTTGCTCGGAAGATGAGTCTCTGAGTACCACCTCTTGTTTAGCTCATCTACCTCCTTTTGAAACATGCAAAACACCATAAGGAACAAGAACTTCAATTCAGGTGAGTTTCATCTTGAAATGTACAGGTCCCTCACAGAGAAGCACTGCCTTTGCAGATAGCATAGTGTAAATATGATCGGGGATCCACTCCACAGAAACTGCTCTCAGGATCGAAACCACCACCAAGTCTCTCCAGAAAGCCTAGGGCGGGGCTAGGTGATCCTGTTAGAGTCCTATAGAGTCACCTCAGCTAAAATCAATCCAAGTGACAATGCCTGACGTTGATAAAGTGCCTACCCAACTTTATACAATGTTTTGTCTACTCGTTACAAAGCACTTGGGGATTTTGGTCTCATTTGCTCCTTGAAACAACATTGGAGTCAGTGTGGCAGATGAGTCACCGGATCATAAACGAGAGCGAGAGCTTGAGAGGCAGGACAAGGTCAAGCACAAAGGCCTTTGAGTGGAGCAGATCTTGAGTTCATATCACAATTCAGGCAGTTCCTAGCTGTGTGACTCTGGGCAAGTTAAATATCTTTCTAAGCTCCCGTTTCCTCATCCATAGAATGGGGATGTTAACAGTGTTCACATCAAGGGTAGTTTTGAGTATTTAAAGAAATGCTGCATGGAGGGCAAAGGGCCTTGACACTCGAAAATGTAACTTATTGGGCAGCCCGGGTGGCTCAGTGGTTTAGTGCCGCCTTCAGCCCAGGGCGTGATCCTGGAGACCTGGGATCGAGTCCCATGTCAGGCTCCCTGCATGGAGCCTGCTTCTCCCTCTGCCTGTGTCTCTGCCTCTCTCTCTCTCTGTGTGTGTCTCTCATGAATAAATAAACAAAATCTTTACAAAAAAAAAAGAAAATGTAACTTATTAAATCAGTGACAATTTGTAAGTGACAGAAGTCAGAATAGGCATCCCAAGCCCAGTGGGCCAAATGTTCAAATTTAAGCCCACAGATACATAGATCCACAGTTGGGTTTTTTTCTTTCTGAAATGGCAGACTTTTCTTTAAAACCCAAATCCCCTTGGGATCCCTGGGTGGCGCAGTGGTTTAGTGCCTGCCTTTGGCCCAGGGTCCAATCCTGGACACCCGGGATCAAGTCCCATGTCAGGCTCCCTGCATGGAGCCTGCTTCTCCCTCTGCCTGTGTCTCTGCCTCTCTCTCTGTGTGTGTGACTATCATAAATAAATAAAAAAAACCCAAATCCTCTTTTTGTTTGTGATGCAAATTCACAAGTGAATCTCCAGCATTTGATTGGGTGAAGCTCTTGGGATAGCCGTGCTCCGTGTGAGGCTTTTGTTAGATTTTAATATAAAAAACTGCTCATCCCGTTCTGTATTAGCATGGTCACTTTTGTTCCAAGACACTGAGCAGGCGGAGGAAGTCAGAAAAAGGCTAAGAGGGCACTATCACTGCCAAGGGTACAGGGGTGGGGTGAGCGGGGCGGGGGTGGGGGCCGGGAAAGGAAATTTCCGGCAAGAATACCCAAGTTCCTTTTCTATGCCTAGACAGAACAGTTAAACCACTTTTTTTTTTTTTGCAATAATATATCTTCCCATCGCTGGTGACACACAAACACAGTCAACTGGTGGTATTTCTCTAAAGAGCAATCTGGTTTGAGAGCTTTTTCTAGGTCTCATTCCATTTTTGAGAACATATTCTAAGGAAACAACCCCAAAAGGGGCACGGGGGTGGGAGGGTGGGAAGCTATGTAAGATTGCTCTAAGCCCCACTATTTATAAGGATGAAAAACTGAAAACAACCCAAATGTTCAATAATGGTAAAGTGTCTAAAAAAAGTAGAGTCTACCGACCAGATGGAATGTTTTTAGGCATTAAAATGGTAAGTATGCAGGCTATGTTAAATGAAAAAAGATCACAATGTGGTATAGACATAAACATTACAACTATGTAAACCTAAAATATATGTGGATGTGAATATAAAAGAAAGAAAATGTGTGACGGCTAGAACATATTCATTCAGTTTTGTGTAGCTATGGTGCACTGCACTTTACAGACATTATCTCATTTAATCTTCACAGCAACTAATCATCTTATTAATTTCCACACACAACAAGCCCCCCCTGCCAGGATTGGATTGTGTATAACAGAATTTTGAAAATGGGACATTTAAACACATGACTCTGCCATTTTACTAGCCCTGTGACCTTGGACAAGTCACACCCTCTAAATTGTTTCCTTTGTAAAATAAAGAGGAAGCTGACTAAGCTCTCAAAATGGGGAGTGCCTTTGAGCTATCAAATAAGTCATCATTTGAGTTTTTCTGTCTCTGGTGCTTCTGAGAATCCCAGCTCAGAAAAGCTCATCCTCAGGTGTGTTCCTTAACTTGTTTCAAAAATGCCACCAGAAAAAAATGTAACTGCCTTTCCTACTTTACAACAACATACAATTCCAAATGTCATATTCCTGCCGTTAATATTTCCACGAATTTTGGAGACCTGACTGAAAGGGCTTCATTTATCCCACGCCTGGAGAATTGGCAGAGATGGCGGGGAATGGGGAATGTGCTCAGAATGAATTTGGAGCTGTGCACAGATAGTGTAAGTGAACAATGTTGAAATTCTGTGCTTGTGACAACCCCAAGGTCGAAGGGAAACTTGAACCTTCTTTGGTTTCATTTTGCATTAAAACAATCTTGTCGTGGAGGAGACACTATGTCCCCCATGTACAAGCTGTCCTTCCAGGATGGATTGAGGGCTGTGTGACCTGGGTTAACCCTAAGAGACCCAAGGTTCTTCAAGGCACATGTCCTTCCCTCTTTGTCTTTCTCCTAAAAGAACTGTTCTCTTCTTGCAAGATCTACTAAGGGCATGTCCATTGGTAAGAAATGAGGGGACTGCCAGTATCCTAGGGGTGCAATCTATGTGTTTGGGCTCTATCTGCTCTGTCCTTGTGCCTTCTCCCACGAGGAGATGTGCCTGTGGGTGGGTGGACAGGGTTTCTGACTGCAAGCCACTTCAAGGGAATAGACCTTACCCTGTCCCCTACAGCAGAGGAAAGCAGAGAAGAAAGGAGGGTGAGGAGCAGTGATGCAAAGGGTAGTGACACTGTGAAGCTTTAGTGTTCTGGTTTATTGTAAGATTTCAAGTATATGAATGATACCCATGTTTGTTTCCCCCAAACAAACCTCTCTGTTAGAGAGTTATACACAATCATTATTATTTGCATGAAAACTCCATCTCTGGTCTCTGACTGCAAACCCATCTTCAGGCATTTGAGCTCCAAAAATGCTTGTTCTCTTGGTCTCCTGTCTTTATTATCCTATCACATTGTGACACATGTCCAGCCCTCAGTCTAGAGCAGCAGACAGGGGCCAACTCATTGGGCCCAAATGAAAACTCGGTAGGGAAAGGTGTGGGAGGTGAATAGGCAGGATTAGAAAGTGTAGAATTGTCTTTTCCTTTTTTTTAGATTTTATTTATTCATGAGAGATACAGAGAGATACAGGCAGAGGGAGAAGCAGGCCCCATGCAGGAAGCCCGAGCCAGGACTCCAGGATCATGCCCTGGACTGAAGGCAGGCACTAAACCATTGAGCCACCCAGGGATCCTGAATTGTGTTTTCCAATCTGAGCTGTGTGCTGTATTTATCATTATCAATAGTATTAGGCATTTGAGGGGGTAATTCCACTGGCCTTGTAGCCTAATTGTCAAGAATAAGTGAGACAACGTGAAAAACGCACATAACTCAGTGCCTGGCATGTGATACGTGCCTCCAAAATGTTAGCTGTTATTACTATTAATTATTTTATATTGAGCTCATACTGAGAACTGTACCTGATCCACTTTATCAACAGAATACTTATAGGCAACTGTTCTTATCCTCATTTTACAGATGCAGAAACTTAGAGTCAGGTCAAATAGTCTTTTGGTGGCCGAACCAGGGACCCAGGCCACCGCACCGTAATGGGTAAAGGGCATGTTTGGGTACTTGACAGGTTAGCCCATCTGTCACTCGCCTTAGCCAGTCACTAAATTTCAAAAGCTTATATAATGACAGCATTTCTCCCAGAACCAATTTTCTTCAAATGTCATTTCCTCCTTCTATAAACAGACTGAACACATCCCTGACTCACATTTGAACAAATTCATTTCACATTTCAAATTTTCTTTCCCCTGCAGTCAGCCCTATAGCAATTCCACAGGCCCAGGGCCAAATTCCAGCTCGTAGTGGGGGATGTGTGAATACCATAGGCTAGGAAAATAGCATGAGACCAAGTGACAGTGGTCCCCAAAGTGCCATCTTACCCAGCTATTCCCCAAGGCCATGGATTAAGATATAAATGAAACATATGGAGATGGGAAAAAGCATATGTCAAGCCTGCTGTGGCTCATGTTCCTGTCAAGCACATGTACTGGGTCATTTTTAATCATGAAAACACCACCAAGCAGGCTTCCCAAATATTTCTACAGAACTAAAATTGAAATCAGTGCTTTATATCTCACACCTTCCTTCTGAAGTGAGGCTCAGCTACAGTATCCCAGTGTACACACATCCAGAAGGAACCAGAATTTGGCATACACCCTCCTCCTCCCATAAAAAAACTAGTTACCTGGGTATGTTTCAGGCATAATAAATATCATCAATGACAACACAAATCCTCACAGAACAATGTGTCAAGTTCTGAGGGTGAGATATGTAAGAGTTTACCATCCGATAAATGGCAACCATTTATACAGCCCAGTTCTAAGAGTTACTTCTTCTCAGGCTATGCTGATGTTTGCCCATCTCCCGTTCCCACGCCCACTGCAGATTCAAATAGCAATTCGATTTTGCTACTCTTTTTGCCCTTGGCAGAGACTGGCAGGCACTGTTTTTAGCAGCCCTCTCTCTCACTCTGGCTCCTCCTACCTCTGGAAAGCTCCAGAACTCTGGAATCAGATTAGCCTGAATCTGAATTGTGCCTCTGTGAGGTGTAGGGGAAGAGTAAAGAGGTGCCATGAGCCAAGGTGTGTGGTTTTGCTGTGGCAGAAAAGAGTTCCCAGGAGGAAGTAATGAGAATTGAGTCCAGAGCAGCAGACAGGGGCCAACTCATTGGACCCTTCACAAAAATCATGCTTGTTCAACATCCTTTACATGCGCCTTTGCCAACACTGCTGTATCTCAATGTGTTTCCCTCCCGTGTCCTTTTCCCGTTTCATTGGGAGGATATGGAGCAAATTCCAGCTGGATTACATAATGGTTCCCAGCACTGGATCAGCAATTCTCACTTTTTTTTTCTTCCAATAGATTATCTGGACAGCCTTTTACGTGTGTGCAGGGGAAAAGAGCAGTAGCTAGGATTCCAGCTATGGGAGCTAGAGTTGAAGTGAAGGTCTAAACTTTGTGGCCTTGCTGGTCGTCCCTAGCTCTCATGTTTCATGGCTGTCTCGACAATAGTATCTAGAAACTACAGAAAAGCAAAGGCAAGGGTATGTGTCTTTCATGAAAGCAGAGAACTGTGGTCTATTTAGCCTCTGGCCTCAGGGATAACCTGCACATTTTCTCTTCACCCCATCCACCCTCCAAAAACACTCCTCAGAGGCCTGGAGAGGCTGACTATTGAGTGAATCTGACCCTGAGAAGTTTTGCTCTGTGTTTCTGAGTCCTTCACCCCAGCAGCACACATGGATGAGAACCCATTGGTGAAACTTGCCTGGGATCTTGGCTGCCCAAGTGTGCATTCCGCTAGACCCATGTGGCCTAAGGAGTGTGCACACAAGATTCCCTTGTACTCTGGGGCCCTTTTTTCTCCCCCTAAAAGTACACATTCTCTAAATAGATCTGCGAGCTGGCCCTGAAGGAACAATGGGGTTTACAGTGCAGGCTTTCCACTATAACTGTATTGGCCTGTTGACAAACAGTTGAGTTTGGCAAAGAGAAATTTTTTAAGATTTTTTTTAATGTTTAAGTAATTTCTATACCCAATGCAGAGCTCAACCCCATGAAGAGTTTGTATGCTCTACCGACTGAGCCAGCCAGCACACACACCCCCACCCCCTGCCAAGGGAAATTCTCAAGAAGAGCCAGAATAAAGATGGCATTTTTTTTAGAGAGGTAGAGAGAGAGAGAGAGAGAGGGCAGAGGCAGAGGGGGAGGGAGAAGGAGAAGGAGAAGGAGAGGGAGAGAGAGGATCTTAAGCAGGATCCACATGCAGTACAGAGCCCAACAGGAGGCTTGATCTCACAACCCTGAGTCTCAAAGTCTTAAAGACCTAAGAGATTTTAGAACAGTATTGTAGTCCTAGATACAGCTTGATGATTAATGAAGTGCAGTATATAAATATGGGTGAAATTCCTTCCATCTGCATAACTTTCAAACATCTAGATCAAACCCAAAGCAACAAGCCATTCCCTCTGCTGCAGAGGTATGAGTTTAGCACACAATGAATTAGGGGCTGAGTATAGTGGGTAAAAGGACAGGATCCACCCTAAATCTAACCAAAGTTCCCTGGGAAACATCTCTCTCTCTCTGTCTGTCTCTCTTCAGGAGAGGAGTGGTTTTTTTTTTGCATTTCACTTCCTGTGTGTGATCTGGATGTGTCTCCCCTTGGTCTTCCAACTAGCTCCTTTTAAAATGTAGGTGCATATGTGTGTACACTGTGCTGTGTGGTGGAGGGAAAGAGAAGGGAAACCAAGTATGTTGTGTGTTGTATCAGACTGTGGCACAGGAAACTGTGGTACAAAAATGCCCTCTGGCATCCCTGCCATATCTCCTAGTGTGTGATGCCTCTCCCTCCACTGTGATGCCATTCCCTGTGTGATGCTTCCAGGCGTTGCCATGACAATACCTTGGCTTTCAGTGCACCGTAGGGCAAAGCTATCTGCCTGCCCTTATTAAAAAAATATTAAGTATCACAAACTAGGAGATACTAGGTCTGTATTAGAATTTTTCATACTTATCATCATCAAAGTGAAAGAACATTAAGTACTCAGGTGTACTTGACATCACACTAAACGTTATTTGGTATATTTCCCTAGAGGTACATGTTATACAACTAATAACACTTATAGTATCAGAAATTCTGGGAATGTGGCCCAGCAATCTGTGTTTTAACAAACTATACTGACTCCTCTTTTCTTCTCATTTTCTCCCATCTGGATTTCACCATTTTTTAGCTCTATTAGAAATTCCAAAGTGTCTGTAAAGGGCATTCCTTGATATTTTATGCTTTTGGCATCCTCTGAAACTTCCTTTATATTACAGGCCTGTATTTAGAATGAGAAGGCCCAGCCCATGTTTGCTCTACTTTATTTGAAGTTAAGGGAGGAGAAAAGGACATTATATTGCCCTTTAATACTTTCTTTTTAAAATTTTTTAAAACCAGAACGTTTATTTTGACTAATCGTTGAAATCCTTAAGATGAACTGGATGCTGCAACACTGCCCTCTTGGTCTTAGGTGTCGTTCCTTCACAGAATCCATGCCTGAATCTGCGGTATACAATTTTGGTGCCTCATTCGACCAGTCCCAGTGGTATTTCATCTTTTAGCCTTGGCACTCCAGTTATACTTTCTCTTCCATTTGGCAGGGTAGCCACACTTGCCGCAGGTGGACTTCTGAAGGTGGTAGGCCTTAGAGCCACAGTGGCAGCACAACGTGTGAGTCTTATTGCGATGCATTCTGAAGGATGACATCCCCTTTGTCATCTTGTTTCCGTAGCAGATCCCCCCCAAAAGCGCCCTTTAATACTTTTTAAAAAAGATTTTATTTATTTATTAGAGACAGAGAGAGGCAGAGACACAGGCAGAGGGAGAAGCAGGCTCCATGCAGGGAGCCCGACTTGGGACTCGATCCCAGGATCCCAGGAACTCAGGATCACGCCCCGGACTGAAGGCGGCACCAAACCACTGAGCCACCAGGGCTGCCTGCCCTTTAATACTTTTAAGTCTAGACCTTTTCAACCCACCAGTGGCCATCCAAAATATTTTCATTTCTTCCTCCTTCAGTACTGTAGAGGCTTTTAGTACTCTCTCTCATTCATTCAACAAACATTCATTGCAAGATAGACTACAATAGATTGGGCACATTTCCTTTTACACATGCATTTTGAATCCAGTCCTGAGTACTCAGCATATGTTGACTCTGCTGAGCCTATCTAGAAGAAAGCTGCTTAAGAGGAGTCCTGTTGATCTCCACTGCAAGACCTATATTAGACACCCATTTTCAATGGTTTCTTTTTTTTCTTTTTAAAATATTTATTTATTCATGAGAGACACTCAGAGAGAGAGAGAGGCAGAGACATAGGCAGAGGGAGAAGCAGGCACCCTACAGGGACTCGTAGGACTCGATCCCAGGACCCCGAGATCAGGCCCTGAGCCAAAGGCAGATGCTCAACCGCTGGGCAATGCAGGTGTCCCTCCAATGATTTCTTATTTAAGAGTCTGAGTCAAAATTTTTTAACAATTTATTTATTTTAGAGAGAAAGCACATGGCAGGGAGGGGCAGAGGGAGAGAGAGAGAGAAACTTAAGCAGGCTCTGTGCAACAGAGCCCAGTAGCCGACACAGGTGGGGCTTGATCTCATAACCCAGAGATCACAACCTGGGCTGAAACCAAGAGTCAGCCATTTAAGTGACTGTGTCACCCAGGTGCCCTGGGAAAATTCTATTAAAGGCTTATGACAGCTACAGACACCTGGGTTGGGATATGTAGTTGTAGGAAGACTGCCAACTATAGAAAGTGCAGCTTTGAAAAGGCTCAGTAGCCTGAGTATGGGGACTGGATCAATGAAAAACTGGAAGACAAAGGCTAGGAATTAAGAGTGGACTGGAGATCATCATCTTCTAAACTGTGAGACACAGAGGAATGATTACTAGATGTACATGGACTTGAGTGCTGGCTCCACCACGTGCTAGTTGTGCTAACCATGGGCAGATTAGTCAACCCCTCACTCTTCTTCATCTTATTTTTTTTAAAGACCTTATCATTCATTCATGAGAGACACACACAGAGAGAGGCAGAGACATAGGCAGAGGGAGAAGCAGGCTCCACACAGGGAGCCCGACGCGGGACTCCATCCTGGGTCTCTAGGATCACGCCCTGGGCTGAAGGCGGCGCCAAACCGCTGAGCCACCCAGGCTGCCCTCTTCTTCATCTTAAAATGAGGATGAGAATAGAGGCTATCTCATAAAATTATGGTGAGAATTATGTGAAGTGATCCATGCAAAGCATTTAGCACAGTACCTGCCATTGGGTAGACACTGGACAAATGACAGCTCTCACTATCCACTCTAAGTATCCAAGACTCACCTACTATTCTGAGTAGCAGGCCACCACTGCCACTACAGCTTTCCCCTCTGAGGTTTGTCTGAATTTCCAGTTTGGAGGGGAAATACCCTCCAAACCAGAGTGGTGGCCTCTTCTTCCTTTCCTCAGAAGCTCACTGCCCCCACCCTGGTGAACTCAGGCCATGACAATCAGCCCCCCAGACCACCCCAGGAAGGGCCAGGGATTCCCTTAAAAGGAGAAGGTACAAAGAGCAAGATCATCCTGGTTCTCTAGGCAAAGAGAAAGGGGGAAGAGGGGTGGGGGGGTCTGTGAATGGTCAGAGCACAGGTGGGGGAGAGTGCTGCTAGGGTGGGAATTCTAGAGCTTGGAAAGCTTTGAGAAATGACCACTCTGAGGTATGCCTGTTACTAAGGAGGGGGGAAAAAGTGAAGATTTGGGAAAAGAAAAGAAAATGTGAGTAGATTTGGCAAGAGAGGAGTCCAGAATGAAACCTCACTACCCCCCACCCCCCAACTGCATCACAGCCAAGCTGCAACAACAGATGGGGAGGTAAGAGTCAGAAATGAGAGGTGAAGGAACTAGATCCCTGCCTCCTCTGTGTGCCTGATAGGTCAATCTGACAGGTAATTCATGGATGGAGAGGAAGAGCCATCTCATGGCTGTGAAGCTTAAAATGCACAGTTCAGTGCTGTGATGGTGACAGTTTCAAGGCAAATTTGTTAGACTTGGTAAGTCCACCGAGTGTTTATTACATGTGAATTCAACTTTTAAAAGCTTCATCATTTTGTAGGAAAAAATAGGACAGACCCTACACCTATTGAGACTGTTGTTTCTGAATGTTCTTCCTGCTTGTGTCAGTTTTAAGGGTGGAAAATAACCAAGTAGGGAAAAAAGTGAGCAGCATTGCAGTTCTTTTTTGCTCACTGGGGAACATAGACTTTCCAAACACAGGAGGAGAGGAGCCACCTGCGTTCTTTCCCAGCTGAGTCTGGGTTGGCTCCAGAAGAATAGACTATCTAGTTCCAATATTTTTCTGAGAAATAATACAGTTTTGTGGGGCTCCTTAGAGAGCTGCTCTAGTCCCAAGGAAACCTCTAAGGGAGGCCCTGACCTCTAATAGTCACCAAGGAATCAATGGAGGGCGGGGCTCCTTCTCTGTCTCTCTCCATCCTGCCAGACGCAGAGTGGGTGGTCTGGAAGTTAGAGTGACTCCACCTATGGAATGAATGAGAAAGAAGGATTATCTGAAGATTAAAAGAGACTTATGTTATGTGTGGACCTTGCCTGGATTTTTATTCAAACATAGAAAAGGAGAGAATTGGGAAAGTGGACCACTGATGAGATAGCTGATCATTTTATTTGCCTTGCACTGTGTTTTCCAAAGCTTTTAATGTTGCCATCATTTTTACAATAAGAGGTTTTACATTAAAATCAAGATTTCCAGGGGCACCTGGGTGGCTCAATCAGTTATGCGCTCTCTCACTCAAATAATAAATGAATCTAAAAAAATTAAAATAATATGAAATCCAGATTTCCAGCCTACTTTGAAAAATGGGAAGATGTGGCCCCCCACAGGCTGGGATGAAGGTGTGATTGCTCTCTTTTGGTCCTCAAGTTCAGAAATAAGTGCCAATTCTTCATGAAGGCTTCTTTGAATACCCTAACCAGAAGTGATTTTTCATCTCTCTGAGCTCTTGGAACACATTTGATTACTCACCCAGCTCCCAGAAAATACTGCCTATATTAGTTTTTTTTATCTGTAGACCTCTTACTTCCCCTCCTCCCTGCCCCCTCCCACCACACCTGGGTGGGATTGAGGCATTTAAAGGCTCTAAATGCTGAAAAGATCAAGGAGGGTGCTTCCCCATATGTATTTTCTTTTTTTTTTTTTTTAAATTTTTTATTTATTTATAATAGGCACACAGTGAGAGAGAGAGAGGCAGAGACACAGGCAGAGGGAGAAGCAGGCTCCATGCACCAGGAGCCTGACGTGGGATTCGATCCCGGGTCTCCAGGATCGCGCCCTGGGCCAAAGGCAGGCGCTAAACCACTGCGCCACCCAGGGATCCCCCCATATGTATTTTCAAATCAAATTTTGTTTTATTCAAAGTGATGGTATTTACAAGTCAGCTGAGACCACACTTTCTAAATTGAAAAAAATAATTCTCCAACATCTTATTGTGAAAAATTTCAAACCCACAGAAGAGCTGAAAGAATAGTAAAACAAACATCTATATAACCATCTAGAGCCATGATTTTTAACATTTTGTGATATTTGCTCTGGTTTTTCTTCTGAACTGCTTGATAGTAAGTTTCAGACACTAAAATGCCTTGCCCCTAAACTCTCCAGCATTTATTTCTTTAAGACAAAGGACATTTTCCACAGTATCATTCTCATGCCCAAGAAGTTTGACCTTGATACAGTATTATCTAATACATGGTTCATATTCTAATTTTCCCAGTTGCTCCAACAATGAATGCTCTTTAAAGCTATTTTTAAAGATCTAGTATCTTTTTTTAATATATATTTTAAAGGTTTTATTTATTCACGAGAGATGCACAGAGAGAGAGGCAGAGAGGCACAGGCAGAGGGAGAAGCAGGCTCCCTGCAGGGAGACCTATGTGGGACTTGATCCCTGGGTCTCTAGGATCACCACCTGAGCGGAAGGCAGATGCTCAACCACTGAGCCACTCAGGTGCCCTAAAGATCTAGTTTCTAATCAAGGACTGTGCTTCACATTAGTCTCTTTAGCTTCCTCTGATCCAGAACACTTCTCTGATGTTTTTTTTTTTAAATTTTTAAAGATTTTATTTATTTATTCGTGAAAGACAGAGAGAGAGAAAGGCAGAGATGTAGGCAGAGGGAGAAGCAGGCTCCAGGTAGGGAGCCTGATGTGGGACTCAATCCTGAGACCCTGGATCACACCCTGAGCCAGGGGCAGGTGCTCAACTGCTGAGCCACCCAGGTGTCCCTATTTTTTATTTTTAAGATATTTATTATTTATTCATTAGAGACAGAGAGAGAGAGAGAGAGAGAGAGAGAGGGATGGAGAGAGGCAGAGACACAGGCAGAGGGAGAAGCAGGCTCCATGCAGGGAGCCAGACGTGGGACTCAATCCTGAGATCCTGAGATCCTGATCCCGGGTCTCCAGGACCACGCCCTGGGCTGAAGGCGGCGCTAAACCGCTGAGCCACCCGGACTGCCCTGATGTTTACTTTTAATCTTTCATGATGTTAACATTTTGAAACATCTAGGCCAATTGTTGCATAGAGTATGCCACAATCTGGATTTGTCTGAATTTTCCACGTTAGTAGATGGGTTCAACATGTCACAGTGGATTCAACATTTTGAACATTTTTGCTGGAGATATAAAAGTGATACTGCATTTTTCTACATTGTCTGTGAAGTTCCAGGTAAATTCATCAAAGCTGAGTTTATGTGTATGTGCTTTGCTGGTGCCTAAATCACACATGTGTCATATTAACAATCATGGCTACCATCTTGTGCATCATGCACAACATTGGTCTGTGTATATGCAGGAGCAGGGCTTTGGGTACTTTATAATGCCGAACTTTTCCCAACCCACTCCTACCCCACCCCCACCCCCAGTATTTTTTCCCCTCCATCCCCAGTATTAATCTATGACTTTACCAACACTTATTGCCCATTTTTAAAAATTGACTAAATCTGTATGTGTAACATGATATCTTGTGGGTTTTATTTGCATTTTCTCGACTGCTAAAGAGTTTGAGGATTTCTTCATATGTTTATTGATCATTTGTGATTTTTCTACTGTGGGAGACCTGTTTATGCCTTTGGTTCATTTCTTGGAGATTGTCTTTTCATTATGTATTTTTAGATCTTTATGAATTCTGGATGCTAATCATTTGTGAACTGTATCTACATAAATCTCCACTTTCATGAAACAATATCGCTTAAGGCTAAGCACAAAGAGACTACTGGTCAGACATTTTGGGTTCAAATTCCAGTTCTGATAGTAACTACGTGACTGAATAATTTAACTTCTCTCTGCTTTAGTTTCCTTATCTATGAGATGGGAGTGATAATGGTACCTACTTTGTCGGGTAGCAAGGGGGATTAAATGAATGAATATAGATATGGTAATGCAGAACAGTGCCTGGCACATAGAGTCAATAAATGTTTGCTGTTACTAGCTTCTTCCATTTTACAGCTCCCATGTAATTTTGAAATGCGGTGGGTTCATCAAAGTGCACGTCCCACAAGTGGCCTCCTGTCCCATACCTATGGCCTCATCATAAACTGCTTTGGTACAACCATGTGCTACATCACACTAATAACAGGGGTGACTCGAGCTTGTATAGGCAAGCACCCAGGAAGTGATGCATCAGGTGAATTGTTTTCCCTTGTGAATGGGAAAAACATTTTGCAATCTTGAAGGACCTCTCCTCCAAAACCTAAGAGATTAATATGCCAGTAAGCCCTCCTTCGTTGTAAAGACCCATAAACACCCTAGAGATAATTCATGCAACTTTGAGACCTAAGAGTGTCATGATTTATTTTGCAGCAATTTTTTAAAAAGGCTGTACTCTTAGATTGGGCCCCTAGCAAGAGCCTCTCACTCCCTCAACCTGTCTCTGGGCCTCTTCCCTGTAACTTGGACCCTTCCGTAGTGTTTGAAAGAGTAGTAAACTCCCGATACAAGCGCACCCAGGAGGCGCTCAGTATAATGCTTGCTAAAGCAAGGAAGGAAGGAATCTTAACTGAATTGCTAGGTAGATTGGGATAAAAGGAATAAAGGAATGTTGGATGGCTCCCCGCACAGAATGTGGGAAAGCAAGGAATGCAGGGGAGGGTTTCTTTAGCCCCAGGAGGTCCCTGCCCTCCAGGTCCGGACGTGGTGCCTAGGGAGCATCGCTGCAGAGTTTGCGGGACCAGGAGGGCGCGGCTGCTCTTCGGGCCCCGCCCCACCCCGCCTCCTCCCGCCCCCCCGGCGCCGCCACCAAGGCTGGCGAGACGGTCACGCCGGAGCCTGCGCACTGGGTCCCCAGCGCCTCCAGAGGTTCTCTACTCGGCGGCTCGAAGATGGCGGAGCGCGCCGGCGGCAGCACATCCCTCAGGGGGCTGCGCGAACGGATGGGTGAGCGGCCCGGAGGCTCCCGGGGGAGCCCGGGCCCGTGCGGGATGCGGGCTTCTCGCGGACCCGGGGCTGTTGTGGCGGTGCAGAGGGTGCCAGAAAACTTTACTCCGGGGTGGCCTCGCGCCGTCCGGTCCACCCCTCACGCGACACGGAGTTCCCCTAGACGGGACAGGGAACCGTTGTGGGACAGGCTTGGGGGGGACGGCCGGCCAGCATCACCAACGGCAGAAGTCCTGTGGCCAACGGCCCAACGGTCGCCGCTAGCGGCCGGACCTCGGGGGCGGGGCGCGAGGGAACTAACGGGCGCGGGGGGTGGAGGGGCCTGGGACCCGGGACCCCGCAGACGGTCCTGAGCTCCGCCGGCGGTTAGGGGGGCGGTAGACGCCCGCGCGGCCACAGAAAGGACGCGCCCGGGTCTGGGATGTGCGGGCGCCCGCCCAGACCCCGCGCGCCGGGGCAGCCCTTCCAGGCGCAGAGCCGGGAGTTTTCCCTCTGCGCGCGGCGCTAGCGGTCACATCCTCTCCCACAGTCGCACTCGTTCCCTCTCCCAAGGGCTTAATATCCCGCACCCTCCCAGTCAAGGTCCGGTGAGGACGGAGCCTTGGGGGGATGTTGCTTTGAAAGTTGGGAAGAAACTTGCTTCTCAGCTCCTTCTGATTTGCCTGCTGTGGCACATGACTTCGCCAAGATGTCACCTCCCGTGGGACAACTAGCAGACCCTAGGCTGCAATGAACGGAAAGCAGCACTTGAAAGTGCTTTTTCCTAAACTGCTCCCACCGCCAAAATGCCGCCCGCCCCCGCCCCCCATCGTTAATTTTATAGAATTTGGCAGCGCATTGCTTGGCCCAGGAGACTGCTCCGCTAGCTTAGTGAAAAGGTGTTTCTCGCTCGGTGAGAGGTTACGTGCTGTTCTCAGACTAGCTCCCTATTAAGAACTTGAATAAAACGATTTTAATTGATTATATTGAAATCCTTAGAAATTTGCAGTTGGAAAGTTGACTGCGTTTGGGAGGCTTTCTGTTACTTAGGATACTGCAACTCCCCAGTGTATCAGAAGCAAGTACACCTTGATCTTTACTTGGGAAGCGAACCCCTTCTGTTTCTAGCTTATTTTGCTTCACCTAGGAAGAATTTACAGTAAATTCGGATTGTTTTACTGCTTGTAAGTAAGGCTCCCTGCCACTGGTTTATTTCAGTCATTTAAATTAACCAGCATTCTGGACAATACCCCCCCCAAAAGAAAGCATTTTTGGGTATTGAATGTTGTGTTTTATGATCTTGTATGAGACAGTCGCTTGAATTCACAATATTTCAAGCCAAAACCTTAGTCATGCAAAAAGGGCTTAACCTAGAACCCTAACTGACCTCCTTGCTGCCCATTTCATATTAGGAATTGAAAACCTCACATATTATATGTTAGACTTTTCACACAGTACCAGCTTAACTAGATTTGCCCTCATGGTCCCAGCATTTTCCTGAAGGGGGACAAGGAGTCATTGAAATGTTTTGCCAATTTGTGGCAAATTAAATGCCACTGTGACAGTTGCTTTTTTTTATTCTATTAATCTGGTCCATTTCATTTCCTGCTGGGAACCAGGCACCAAGAGTTAAAACATTGTCCTGAATAAATAACTTCTTTGGGTACATGAATTATGTACATTCATTGAATTGTTTTCTGTGCCTAGGACTGTGCTAAGATTGTAGCGCACTGAAGAAATACACTTTTAACAAAACATGTGTTTTATATTTTAATTGTTTTAAAATAATATGCGAATATTTCAACCAGATGAGCATAAGAAACTTTGCCACTGGCTTATCACCTTTCTTGTTTTCCAGATTCACAAGTGATTTCTAGGTTTATGATAAATTACTTAGAATACTTTCAACAAACACAGAAAAAGCTACTAAGATTGAGTCAGATCATGGAATTTTAGAGCTGGAGAAAACTTAAAGGTTCTCAAGTCTGGCACCCAGAGTCCCAAGTATAAAATCCTGGGCAGCTTCTACAACTTGAATGTGTATTCCAATAGCTTAAGATTTTTCCAAGTAGCCATTCCACCACAGACATCTCTGAATGATAGGAAACTGTAATTTAAGACATGCTATCTTTTAAGTTTATTTTTTGATGATCTCCGTACACACGGTGGGGCTCAAACACACCACCTGGACATTAAGAGTCCTGTGACTCTTTCCTTTTTTGAGATGGTGGTCCCTATGGCAGTAATTATGATGTCACTTTCAAGGTTACTCTGTAAAATGACTCCCAGATATCTTTCCTCAGTAGCAAGGAACATCTCAAAGTCAATGGATGACAAGGACAATGACAGTCACTCTGTTCCTTTGATTATTTTAATTGCCCATCTTCAGCTGTTATATTATTTCCTGATATATAGAAAACAATTGTATGTGGTATCCCAGGGGCATATTTCCTGTGCTTTCACAAGGGTAGAGAATTTTCACTGTTAATCTCCAGATCCTTCCTGAAGATGCCCAGCATTGTGGGGCATTTTAGATACAACCATACATGGAATTCAAGGGCTCAGGAATATATGATAATTGGTGTATGTATCATCCTGGCATTTTTTTTTCTTACTCTCCCTCTAATTGTGCTCCCCTAATCTTGTATTTTATTTTATCCTTATTGAAGTTTATTTGCCACTTTTGGACCTGTTTTACAAGGCATGTGTAAATTTATCTTTGTTTGCCTGATATTTTTCTACCTGGAATAATACTATGTCAATGGAAATTCCTTGGGTGCTTCTCCACCTTCACTGCATTAGAATAGAGCTTTTAGCAACTGGAAATGCCTGGGCCTCCACCCCAGAGACTGGGGGTGGGGAAAGGCAGGCAACTTAGGGTAACCCTAGTATGCAGCCAGGATAGAAAAGCCCATGTCTACGTAATTTATAAATGTACTTAAATTGTTTTTAAAGACTTTATTGAGAGAAAGTGTGAGCAGGAGAGAGCTCCAGCGGGGGTAGGGGGAAGGGAGAGGGAGAAGCAGACTCCTTGCTGAGCAGGGAGCTCACCATGGCACTGGACCCCAGGCCCCTGAGATCATGACCTGACCTGAAGGCAGATGCTTAACCGACTGAGCCACTCAGGCGCGCCATAAATGTACTTTTTTTTTAAAAAAAAGATTTTATTTATTTATACATGAGAGACACAGAGAGAGGGCCAGAGACCTAGGTAGAGGGAGAAGCAGGCTCCCTGTGGGAAGCCTGATACAGGACTTGATCCAAGGACCCCAGGATCACGCCCTGGGCTGAAGGCAGATGCTTAACTGCTGAGCCATCCAGGCATCCCTAAATGTACGTTTTAATATCGGGGCTAATCTCTGAAGATCTCACTGTTGACCTGTCGATACTTCTGCTTCCAAATTCAGATCCATAAGCACCAAGTCTTTTCTAAATTCTCAGTTTATGGCGAAACAGTTTTTCCAGTTCTGTGCCAGCTCAGTTTTTCTAGTACTTGCTGTAATGTCTTGTCCGAGGCAATTTTTTTAAAGGATTTTATGTATTCGTGAGAGACATAGAGAAAGAGGCAGGCTTCTCGAGTGGAATGCCATGTGGGACTCGATCCTGGGACCCCAGGATCATGCCCCAAGCCAAAGGCAGAAGCTCAACCGCTGAGCCACCCAGGCGTCCCTGTCCGAGGCATTTTTGAAAGCTATTAATCATTAGCTCCTACTCATCCACAAGCTCGTGCTACCACTCCCACTAACAACTCTCTCTCTGTCCACAGATAGGTTGGCACATCCACAGTAAACAGCTTTAATTCCTTCTTAAAGAGTTGAACATCATAAATACTCAGTATGTCTTTTTATTGTTGACCTGGATTATGTCATGATTTTTGCCTTATAGATGCAAGATACTATCCTTTATCTTCAAGGAAAATTGCTTGTGCTTTACTTCCTCTGTGTTACCTGTTTGTAGTATCTGATCCCTTCCCTTTACTTCCCTGTATTCTAGTTGCTGCAGCTCATGCCCTTGCCGAAGAAAGACGGAATCAGAGTGGTCTCTGCTCTCTTCCATCACAGTCCTCAAATATAAGATCAACATTTAGACCAGGTGTAATTTCTAGAACACTTTTTGACATATGTCAAAGTGCCACATCATGAAAATCTGATCTATTAATGTCTTATTATATTCTTTTTTGTTTTTAGTCATCGATGGATCCGTACTTAAAAATGATGTGAAGCAGAGATTGGCGAAGGAGCGCAGAGAAGAAAAGAAGAGACAACAAGAAGGTATATTTTACCTTCTTGTTGATTTTAAAAAAATCAGGATGAATGAATTTTCTGTCAAGGTTATGTATTTCCAAAGTGGTTTTACTTACTTTTCCTGATCTGTTTATATCATAGTTTACATTTTTTTCTAGGATGAATTATATTGGATTCAGTAACTTTTTAAAAAGATTTTATTTATTTATTTATTTATTTATTTATTCATTCATTCATTCATTCATTCATTCATTCATTCGAGACAGAGAGAGGCAGAGGCACAGGCAGAGGGAGAAGCAGGCTCCAGGCAGGGAGCCTGACATGGGACTGGATCCCTGGTCCCCAGGATTATATCCTGAGCCGAAGGCGGTGCTAAACTGCTGAGCCAACGGGACTGCCCCTGGATTCAGTAATTATACTAAGACAGATAAAGAAGGCTTGTGAAAAATATTTGATTAAAATGCTTAATTTTTGAAGTGGTAGTTTCTCTGTTAGTTCTAATTTTCTGAAAACTGAGGTATGAAAACTTCAACATTTGTAGAAACAAGCAGAATGAGGGTTTCAATAAAAATGACTCTAAAAAGGAAAATGAAGTTGCTAATAATCGTAACCGGCTTCTCCAGTGCAAGTTAGGATCTAAAAGAGAGAATGATTTTTTCAACTACTGCATTTTTCTTTGGTCTTTGAAATTCCCTGACAAAACTTGTGATCAGCTTTATTCAAATAGAGATCATTTGTCTTTGTTTCAGTGAGGAGCTGTTTCTTCTTGGAACTCTTCAGGAGAGTATTTTAGAACTGCATAGATGTTTTCCAGGCTTTAGTGAGGGGAAATTTGAAATAGGAAAACATCATGCTGTACCATAATGTGGTAAAACTGGCATGTTTAATGTGGTCTGTATAGATGAGACCTTAGAAAGAAGAAGGAAGAAAAGCATTCTGGCTGTGTGTTTTCTATTTTTTTAAGGATTTTATTTATTTGTTCATGAGAGAGACAGAGAGAGAGAGATACGCAGAGGGAGAAGCAGGCTCCATGCAGGGAGCCCGATGTGGGACTTGATACGGGACTCCAGGATCAAGCCCTGAGCCAAAGGCAAGCCCTAAGCCAAAGGCAGACACTCAACCACTGAGCCACTCAGGCATCCCTGGGCATGTGTTTTCTATTAAATTTTTATTTTAATGTATGTAGTGTGTTAATCTTGATGGGGTTTAACTTCAGCTCAAATCAGTGGAAATAGCACATGAAAGAAAATATTTTATTTTATTTTATTTATTTTATTTTTTATTTTATATTTTATTTTATTTTATTATTTTATTTTATTTTATTTTATTTTATTTTATTTTATTTTATTATTTTATTTTATTTTATTTATTTTATTTTATTTTATTTATTTATTTATTTATTTTTTTTTTTTTTATTTGACACAGAGAGAAAGCCCAAGCAGGGGGAGTGACAAGCAGAGCTGAGGGAGAAGCAGGCTCCCCATTGAGCAGAGAGCCCAGCTCTGGGCTCTATCTCTATCTCAGGACCCTGGGATCATGACCAGAGCCAAAGGCAGATGCTTAGCCTACTGAGCCACCCAGGCACCCTGAAAATAATTTTTTGTTTTGTTTTGTTTTTAAATGATAGTAAAGGTTTTCTTTTATTTATTTATTTATTTATTTATTTATTTATTTATTTATTTATGATAGACAGAGAGAGAGAGAGAGAGAGAGAATGAGGCAGAGACACAGGCAGAGGGAGAAGCAGGCTCCATGCCGGAAGCCTGACACGGGACTCGATCCCAGGACTCCAGGATCATGCCCTGGACCAAAGGCAGGTGCCAAACTGCTGAGCCACCCAGGGATCCCCAAAATATTTGTTTTTAATATGGAATTTTAGTTTGGACAGGATTATGAGGGTCATCTAGGCCATCTCCATTATCTGGGTTAAATGAACACCCAGTGCAAATGATTCTTTAGTGGCTTAGTGGCCATTCTCGTTCACTTATATAATTTTTTATAGGTTGGGACGCCTGGGTGGCTCAGCGGTTGAGCATCAGCCTTTTCAGCTCAGGGCGTGATCCCGGGGTCCTGGAATCGAGTCTCATATCGGGCTCCTTGCATGGAGCCTGCTTCTCCCTCTGCCTGTGTCTCTGCCTCTCTCTCTCTCTCTCTCTCCCTCTGTGTGTGTGTCTTTCATGAATAAATAAAATTTTTTTAAAAAAAGAAGTTGGGGGACCACCAGGACTGGGAAAATAGAGTGGAAGTTTGACTTGGGCCAACTATCTATTTGAAAAGCTGCTGTGATTAAGGTTCAGTTAGATTTTTGTGATGTGGGATGCCTGGGTTGCTCAGCAGTTGAGCATCTGCCTTCAGCCCAGGGTGTGATCCTGGAGACCCAGGATCAAGTCCCACATCGGGCTTTTCCCTCTGCCTGTGTCTCTACCTCTCTCTCTCTCTCTCTCTCTCTCTCTCTCTGTGTCTCTCTCATGAATAAATAAATAAAATCTTTAAAAAATACTTTTTTATAGGTTGTGTTATTTTTAAGAAAGAGGAGATATATTAACTTTCTCCTTTGTGAGTACTGTGGAAAACTTAAATATTTTCTTGGCTCTTATACCTTGAAAATGTATTTGAAATATTTCAGCCAACAAAGAAACCCAGATCCTTGAGAAGGAAAGAAAGACAAGGATCCAATATGAGAGGCAAATGGAGGAGAAACAACGAAAGCTGAAAGAACAAAAAGAAAAGGATGAGCAACGGAGAATATCTGCTGAAGAAAAAAGGAAGCAAAAACTACAGGAGGAAAGGGTACGGTACATGTTTCCTAGCCTGTTAATCAGATGCCACGCTGTGTTGCCTGGCACTGGAATACTTCTTTCTTAGTCCTTCACCGCCTTTCCTGCCCACCCTCCTCCCCCACTGCTGCTACCACCAAAGGACCCAGTCCTAGTTCTCTCTCCTTCCTTCAGCGGTAGAGCCTCTTTGGCCCTGTCCTCTCAGATCTCTGAGTTTTGAACTGCTAGCTGAGATCAAAAGGAGCCTTGCAGGCCCAGGAAGAGAGCCCTTCTGCTGTCTGGGATGTGGCCCACAGGTGCCTGCAGCCCAGGGTTTGCTCTGAGCTCCATCCCAGCGGCCTTAGTATTCACAAAGCCACCAATAGGCCCCCATCTTACTTCTCACAGCAGCTCCTCTGACTGCTTGAGTGCATGCTGGTCAGATGACAGCACTTGCTCTCCCATCTGGCTTCCTCTGCCTTTCTCCTGTGTGTGTTCTTCCACCCTGCTGTGCTGTGGCCCTGTGTCTCTCTTTACCTTCCTGGACTCTTGCTGTCTGATGCTGTCGGTATGAGTCACTGCCTTCTGTCCTCCTTCAATCAATTAATTGGTCTTTCGAGTGTCCATACTTGGGCATTTGGCTATCTGTCCAGTTCTGTCTGACTCCAACACCAGATTTTACTCCTGTAGGTCATTCCACTACTTCACATTGAGGATCCTTGACTCCTTGTGAATCTGCCATGCTCTCTGGGACACCATCCTCTTTCTTTTATTAAAAAAAGATTTTATTTATTTATTCATAGAGACAGAGAGAGAGGCAGAGACACAGGCAGAGGGAGAAGCAGGCATCATATCGAGAGCCTGACGTGGGACTCGATCCAGGGTCTCCAGGATCACTCCCTGGGCTGCAGGTGGCGCTAAACTGCTGTGCCACCGGGGCTGCCCCACCATCCTCTTTCTTGCTGGCATTCTTTCTTTTTCTTTATTCCACTGATTCTCAAGTGTCCCTAACTCAGTATTTGTCTCAGGTTCTCCATCTGACTGTGACCTTTTTTCTGCCAGAGGCGCCTCACTTTTCATTCCTCATTGTCTTAGCTTTTCTCTCCATCTTTGGGCTTTCTGCCTATTCTCTCCGTATGCGTGTTTTTATCTCTCCTGCTTTTCTACTGTTGTTCTTATTTTTTTAATTTATTTTTTATTTTTAAAGATTTTATTTATTTGATACAGAGAGAGCACAAGTAGGCAGAACAGCAGGGAGAGGGAGAAGCAGACTCCTCACTGAGCTGGGAGCCCAACGCAGGACTTGATCTCAAGACCCTGAGATCATGATCTGAGTTGAGGCAGACCTTTAACCAATCAAGCCACCCAGGCACCTCTATTGCTCTTATTTTTTTAAAGATTCACTTATTTATTTTGAGAGAGAAAGCACACGCAAGACAGTGAGTAGCACGAGTTGGGGGAAGGGCAGAGGGAGAGAATCTCCAAGCAGGCTCCCTGCCAAGTGCAGAGCCCATGACAGGGCTCAATCTCAGGATCCATGAGATTGGGACCTGAGCCAAAACCAAGAATCAGATACTTAACTTACTGAGCCACCCAGGCACCCTTAAATATTCTTTTTGATTCCATTTATCCCCATGAGGCTTCTCTGGTGCTCTCTCTTCCTCCTTGTGCACACGATTGCTCTCACATGCCTCACCCCCAGCTCCTGCCCTGTGTGTGTATCTTCCTTATTCTAGGACTGTTTGCATGCCATTTCTTCCCCACCCATGGTCCACTACATTTTTTTTCTCTCTCTCTCTACCTTTTTCTGTGGCTGTTTATGCTGTTTTTTTCATATTCCAGTATTTGATGAGCTCCTATCCAGGATTTCTATCACCATCTTCCTTTGTGAAAGCTCTTTAATTGACTTCTGTGGTGAAGAGAATAAAGGCCAGACATAGAGTGATCTGAACTAATAGACTGAAAGAAAGTAATGCAGAACACTGCAGAGTGGGGGAGGGTCCCTGGAGAGGAGAGACTCCCAAGGACTGAGAGAGAAAAAGACCATCTTAGAGAAAGAAGAACCTCAGAGAGAACCCAGAGAAAACATAACAAAATGGCACTGCAGAGAGGCAGGGAGCCAGGGGTGCAGTGGGAGAAAAGAAGCAGGAGGACAAAGAGAAAAGGGGCAAAAGAGAACCAACCTCACAAAACTAGTGTGATGGGGTAGGGGTGGACCCTGACAGACTAGGAAGGGTCCATGGGACACTGTGAGCAGCCTGCACATAGAAAAAGAGAATAATTTATTAGAGCAGGAGGTGGTACTGAAGAGGGCTGAGTACTGAGGAGACCTGTAGGAGCCACAGGTGCAAGGGGAGCCTGAGAGGACAGAGGGCCAGTGCATTTGGAAGCAGGGGGATAGAATGCTTAGGAATCACAAATGTTTCAGTAACACAAGATGAATTACTGTTTTCAGTCTTGATTATACTTTCTGGGTTTTTAGTAATTTGAGCACCTTATTTTCTGTTGGAAAATATAATTTTAAAATATTGCCATTAGATACATTTTAAGAATTGCAGTTGCTTTTCTCCTGAGAGGATACGGAGGACTCTCCATTTTCCTTGTATGTTTATCTTTTCTCTCAGAGAAATGGTGGGGGCATTGTAAGGATGATGTTGCTATGAAACAGTTGTTGTCAGGGAAGAGTAGAAAGCTTCCTGGCCCTGCAGTTGATTTGCTTACCTGAGTATAGTCCATGGTCTGTTATATCACGAGGACTTGAAATATCAGAAAGGAAAACTATGCATGCCCCTCATTTCTGGCAGTGGGATTGTTTTGCCACAGTGTGGTGTTTACAATTGAATAGCTATTATCCTGAGCCCTTGCGATTAAAGTTGAGGTCCGATTAAAGTTGAGGTCCGGGGCTGTTTGGCTGGCTTAGTCAGAAGAGCATGCACTCTTGATCTTTTGAGTTGGAACCCCACATTGGGTGCAGAAATGACTTAAAAAAAGAAAACTTAAAGTTGAGGTCAAGACAAACACATCAATTATCTTTTTTTAACTTTATTACTAGAATTAAAGATGTTATAAATGGTTATTATAGATTATTCTGGCATAGATTTCACTTATATGTAAGTTGATTTTTTTTGCCTCATTCTACAAACAATTTAAGGTGTATTTAATTTTATTTTTTAAAGGTTTTATTTACTTATTGGGGGGAGGGGCAGAGAGAGAGGGAAAGAGAATCCCACACAGACTCTATGTAGAGTGCAGAGACCAGTTTTGGGTTCAGTCCCATGATCCTGAGATCATGACCTGAGCCAAAATCAAGAGTTGGACGCTTAACTGGCTGCACCACTCAGGCACCCCTTAAGGTGTATTAAAAAAAAAAAAAAAAAACAAACCACAAGCAGCCTAGGTGGCTCAGCGGTTTAGCGTTGCCTTCAGCCCAGGTCGTGATCCTAGAGACCCGGGATCGAGTCCCACATCAGGCTCCGTGCATGGAACCTGCTTCTCCCTCTGCCTGTGTCTCTGCCTCTCTCTCTCTCTCTCTCTCTCTCTCTCTCTGTCTCTGTCTCTGTCTCTGTCTCTCATGAATGAATAAATAAAAATTAAAAATAAATAAAAATAAAAAATAAAAAACTGAACCACAGGGGCTCCTGGGTGGCTTGGTCCATTAAGCATCTGCCTTCAGGTCAGGTCATGATCTCAGGGTCCTAGGATTGAGCCCCACTTTGGGCTCACTGCTCATGGGGAGTCTGCTTCTCCCTCTCAAATGAATAAATAAAAAAAAATTTAAACCCCACATATCGCATCCAGGAAATAAAATAAATGATTGAGGGGATAAATCGCAAGGGAAAATTGATGGCAGAAAATGCTAAAACATAAGTATGCTTAGCATACATTAAAAAAAAAAGCACTACCTGGTTTTTGTTTAGTTGCTAGAAATGAGCTACAAATTTGGTTCTAAATTTCCTAATGATATAAGCAAAGAGGGAAGCACAGTCCATTCCTCATTTCATATTCATAAGATTAAAGCCTGTTATTGAAGAGAAGCATAGACATTGATTGATACTAGAGACATGGTCTTCAATTATTTGTTTGTTTGGTCTTCAGTTATTTTTAACTATTACCTGATGCCTCCTCAACATTTTGCATGATACAAAAATTTGATAATGGGGTGGTTTTCTAACCCACAGATTTAAATTATACTGACAAAATTAATATGTAAAAATTTGTTGGCATTTATTTTAAATAGGAGAGGTTCAAAGCTGTTCTCTATCGAACATTGGAACGGAGCAGCCGTGTCGATTGTCATCAAAAAAGATGGTCTTGGGAGGGCTCTACAGCCGTGAACTCTGAGACTAAAACTGGTAATTAATACAATTGTTAACCTTTAGGTTCATTTATGTTCCTATTTTGTAATCTCTGTAAAAATGATTAATAATTAAGCTTTATACAGCTTTATCTAATGAATATTTCAAAAATAAATTAAGTCTGCCCCGTTTACTGTGGAGGGTACCATAAATTTTCCTGTAGATGAATATAATTCTACAGTTTCATAAAACTTAAATTTATATCATTTGTGAGGAATGACAGGGAACATTGAGCATCTAATTAATGCGTGTACTCTGTCAAACTGCATCATGAACTCACTTTATTTCAGTTAATGATGCTTTAGGAATACAGTAAATTCTGTATCTTTTCTCAGTTAATAAAGATTCTGTATCAACTGAAAAACTTGAGCAGAGGGCTTCTGGTTTACACAAACAAATGTCTTTGTCATCTGCAGGTCTTCAGAACTCTATCGCCAAGAGTAAGTAGTTATTTCATGTATTCTACTGAATTTTAAACCAATGACATAAGTTCTTTTTATATCTTTTCTTAGTACCACTTACCCTTTAGATGGTGGAACATTTAGATTTATTTTCAGAAGAGAACCACCTTGTTTTACAGCAGAGATGGTCATTACTATTTTGTATTTTCATCAGTATTAATCCTTTTTTCATGATTTGCATATGAATCAGATGGATTTGCTGAGTTCAGGTGGCCCAAACTGAAACATATTTTAACCAAAAGACATTGCCATTAAGTGGCTCAGTAATTTGTTACAAAAGTAATTCATATTTCTACCTAACCGGTAAGTGAAATCCTTCCTCTAGAGAGTAGCTAGATTGGTCATTTGGATTTTATTAAGTTTCATGAATATCACCTCATTTAAGGAAAATGTTAGCATATATACAGCAGTGGACAGGTTGATCTGCTTCACATATGTCCTATTTGTTACTTATGACAGCCTTGTAAAGGTGACAGGCAAATGTAATTACCTACCTGGCTTTATAGTTAAGACCCTAAGAAATTCAGTGCTTTTCACTCTATCATGCTTATTGATGGCTTATATTTTGGTCATTTGATAAGCAGGTCATGATGTTGAAATTGTACTTTTCAGTAATAAGCCTATGTTTTCCTTCAAAGAAAGTGGTCCCGTGTTCAATGAGCAAAGAAAGCATTGCTAACCTCCACTTTAGAACTCTTCATAGTGCTAATGTGGTGTTCTTTAAAAGCAAATGACTACTATGACTACTTTAAATATGTCTTGCTTCTGGTGTTTGCCCTTTTAATTAGTGTTCCTTTTTAAAAAAATCCTTCACCTACCTGTCAGTGATCATTTCTGACTTGTTGCACATGGTGCTTCTTTCTCACTGATGATTGAAATGGATTAGGCAACCATACCCATCAATCCAAAAAAAAAAAATAAATAAATCCTTTCCAGAGGCAAAAATGGAAGTGATTTTGGCGAGAAGACATGGCAAACATATTCCACATCATTCCCACTTTTGTGCCTTATGAATTGAAAAAATAAGGGCATAATTATGGTTTGAATTTAAAGATCTTTTTGTATTAGTAGGTACCTTGACCTATTTTTGAGTAATGCTATAAAATTGCAGTGCAGCAGAAGTTCTGGATCTCATTTAAAGTGTAATTAATTGTAGCAGTAGTTAACTTAGTGGGAAAGATTTTCATTTTTATCTAAATATTACAGTTTTAAAATGTTGAAAGGGATTTTTGTTTTGTTCATACTTATGTTAGTTGTACTTTTAGGAAGGACTCTGAGTTTCCATTGATGAGCTTGAGAGACTTTTTGTCAGTCTTGGGTCAGTCTTTTTTTTTGTCAGTCTTTTTTTCTTTTAATGCTAACAAAAGTCGATGCACTTACCACCCTAACCCTTGATAGGCTTTCCCAGAACATTTATGTGTAGCCTGGGTTTATTTGTAGATTAATGTGGGAAGGTTTTCTCTAGTGCTTTACTTATCATATAATAAAATTAATTTATTCACTGATACAATCTTTTAGAAAAATTAAATAGCATTCATTACAATGTTATATTTATATACTTTGCTTTTATATATATAATTTTTCATTTTGATATATCTTAATTGTTTCACAAGCATTCACTCTGTTTCACTGTCTAATTGCTTTGAGGAGTTAGCAAATATTGCTTCTGCAGACATGTATGACATTTTTAGTATAATGAGAAAATACTAGTATGCTTTCCTTAATAGGCCTCTTGCTGTATTATTAATGAGACTTGTAAAGAGGAGGAACAGGTAATGAATTTCAGGATAATAATTGCACTGAAAGAGCAATTCCAAGTAATTTTTTAAATGATTTTTTACTAGTTTTTAATACAAGAAAGTATGTATAGAAGATACTTTGTGAAATAACGTACTTAAAGGTATAGTATATTGCACACTCTGAAACACTGAATGTTTTAATTAATGATGTCAGGGAAAATAAAATCTGTATTGGCAGTGGCTTACCTTTGTAAAATCTCTTCAAATTGAAATGAAACCTGTTTGATCCAGAGAGATGAACATTTCATGCTTAAATGAAGTACATAATCTAATACCCTGTAATATTTTAAGTAGCTCTGTTTTAAAGCTTGGCTGATTCAAATTGCCTATTTTTCTTCTGCTCATTGCTGACTCAAAATAACTGTTCACAATATCCTGTCATTTCTTGCAGTATGAAAATAAAGGATATGTGATTTAATCACATGATTGAATTGATTATACCTCTGTGTCATGCTGTTCAATTACATTATCAATTCAGGCATTTTCAGATGATGCTATGTTGTCAATATGTACAGGTCCCCAGTTTAATTTATAGGTTCCCAAAAGAGAAGTTATTCTTTAAACAGACACTCCTCAGTATCCTGAGCCAGAGTATTTCAAGTGAAATGGGAAAGTGTCTACACAAACCATGTTTTTCATTAGGTTGCTAAAATTGTGACGTCTGTGCCAAATGTTAATGATCATTTTTGTTTAAAAAAGTAACGATTATAACTAAAGTATACATTAGTTTAGTAATAGATGTCATGGATTGTGTCCAAAATTAAAGGTTATATATTCCCAGTTTGGGAATATTGATTTGTCAGGTAGTATTCGACATTTTCCTCCTAAGTGTTAGAGAGTAGCTAGATTGGTCATTATTAGTGTCTCCTAAGTGTCCTAAGTTAAAACTTAGGAGGAAAAAGTTAAAACTTTTTTTTCTTAATTTATTTTCCAAATAACTTAGAATAAACTAGTTTTAAGTTTGGGGATGTAGAATCTCTATGTGAGATTTATAAGCAAGAGTAGAGAAGGTAAAAAATATTTGGAAAGAGAAGTGACTGACTCCTGAAATAATATATTTAAATAATTTCTAAAAAATGATATTCTTTTGCTGTCGATCTCCAGAAAAAACAGAAAAGAAGAGAAGCTCGTCTTTGACTAGAAGATCTGGCAAACTGCAGGCATCTGCGGAAACTGACCACGTAGAAGAAAAACCAGGTGGTTAGTTCTTTCTAAGTGCCAATCTTAAGTGGTAGTTTAAGAGCTCTCTTGGAGCACCTGAGGGTTGGCAGAGGCTCAGTTGGTTGAACTTCTGACTTCTGATTTTGGCTCAGGTCATGATCTCAGGGTCGGGAGATCGAGCCCTACATAGGACTCTGCAAGGAGTCTGCTTGAGATTCTCTTTCCCTGCACTGCCTCCCCTCCCCTGTACCGTGCTGCATTCTCTGTCTCTTTCTCTCAAAAAAAATCTGTATTAACATTTGGTCACTTGAGAAGTTGTTCCTAAAATTGGGAGCCAGAATATCCCTTCTTTAACTAAAAATGTACTTTGATGCCATACTTACTTGACTGAAGCTAAGAGTGTGTCTTCAAATGAAATACGTAATTCTGCTGTCATCTGAGCAAGACATTTATAATGAAGCTGAGGGACTAGATCACAGAGTGTTGGTGTAGAGATTTTGTGCTGGAGGACTTGATTCTCTTCAAAGATTTCATCAGTTAGTGTTTAGAAGTTCTAAGTTACTGGTCATAATTTGAACTTCAGAGCTTTGCTATGTTGCTTCAGGGATTACCCACATCTAACCTTTGTGCATGTATTCGCTGATTATTATACACAGAATTTGATACTTAATACTGGGTAGTACCTCTTTATTTAAAGTAGTTTCTATCTGGGGCACCTGAGTGATGTTCTGTTGGTTAAGCGCCTGCCTCCAGCTCAAGTAATGATCCCAAGGTGATCCATTGGGCTCCCTGATCCTTAGGGAGTCTGCTTTTCCTTCTCCCTCTCCCCTTGCTTGTGCTGTCTCTCGCTATCTCACTCTCTCAAATAAGTAAATAAAATCTTAAAAAAAATAGTTTCTAACACCTTCTCCCTCACCCCAACTCATGTTTGTCTCAGTCAAACATGATTGTTGCTTTTTGTTTTATACCAAACCATTCACTTACAGAATACTCTCCAGTTCTTTGATTCAGGCTGAATCCTATTATTAACAAATGCCATTGTCATAGAGATCTTTGTGAATATAAAAATGTTTGGAGCAAGTTATTTACAAGATGCACTTTTTAACAAAAGAAATCAGTCAAGTTCCTTGGAGCTTTTGGTAATGAACTTGACCAGTATGACTGTCAGTAGCATATATCTGTAGAAATCCATGTCAAAGTTGCTTTGTCACATACAACTTCTTTCTCCATATGTGAGTTCCTCCATAGAGACTATACATTGGATAGGGTTCTGTTAAATAGGTTATCTAGATTTCTTTATTGGGGTTATTGTGTATGCTGGGGCCTTTGACCCTTAATTCAGGTGATCTCTTCCATAGCAAGGCAATCTGATCCCGTGGCAGTGTTCACTCCCATTATATATATGTTGTTCTCGTTGCTTCTACTTTCAGGCTGGGAAAATTCTCATTTGCAGCAGTTCACATTGCTCTTTCTTGCTTCACATTTATTTGTGAGACCTCAACTTGAATCCTTTTTGTTTGTTCTTATTTAGCTCGTCCCCCGTATACCAGTCTTCGGGAGAGTAATTTAATCACTCGCCTCCTCGTTCCTACAAAAGCATCAATAGCCAGGAGCAAAAGTGCTGCTTCTTTATCAGTCCCTGGGAAAGATACTCCAGGTAACAGGCATAGGGCAGAAAGCCCGAAAGTGTTAGTATTTGCACTTAAAAAGCAGGTTAGGGGTGCCTGGGTGGCTCCATCGGTTGAGCATCTGCTCTCTGTCTTCGGCTCTGGTCATAATCCTCCAGGAATCCTGGGATCAGGCCCGTGTCAGGCTCTGCACTCAGGGAGCCTGCTTCGCTCTTCCTTTGCCCCTCTCCACTCATGTTTCTCACTGTCAAATAAGTAAATACATAAAATCTTTAAAAATATAAAAATAAATAAAAATTTAAAAAACAGATTATATCATTTAATTTGTTGCAGTAGGCATAAAAATAATTTGCATCAGTATTCCAAATGACTGATTTTACCCAACCTTTTATGTTGTATATTTATTTTATGCCTTCTGTTGTGCTAGATTAGTTATTTGGGTAATAGTTAATTTTGTTAAATTTTTAAATCCTTTTTTTAAAGGATTGTATTTATTTATTGAGAGAGAGAGAAAGCATGAGCAGGGGGAGGGGCAGAGGGAGAAGCAGGCTCCCCACTGAGCAGGGAGCCTGATGCCAGGACCCTGGAAGGACTATGACATAGACCCATGACTATGACCTAAGCTGAAGGCAGACACTTAACCAGTTGAGCCACCCAGGGGCCCCTTAAATGATTTTTAAAAAAGATTTTTAAAAATAATATCTATACCCAACATATAGGGCTCAAACTTCCGACCCAGAGATCAAGAGTTGCATGCTCTACTGACTGAGCCAACCAGGCATCCCTAACTTTTTAAAAGTTGTTTATTTATTTATTCATTCATTATGAATGAATGAGAGGAAGAGAGAGCATGCAAGTTGGGGGTTGGGAGAGAGGGATAAGCAGACTCCTCTCTGATCTTGAAGAGCCTGGTACTACGCGGCTCAATCTCATGACTCTGAGATCATGACTTGGGCTGAAATCAAGAGTTGGAGGCTCAACCAACTGAGCCACCCAGGTACCCTGCCTCTAAATTTTTAAAGAGCTATGGGTTTTTTGACCTGTGCTTCTGTACTGTAAAAAGTACTGGATGTTAAAAGTATCTGAAAATTTTTATAATATCAAAGGAGAAAGTTTCCTACTCCACCCTCCTTTTTTCCCTAAAATATGGAAGAATAACATTGAGCTGCTCTTCAACTTTTTATTGTTAGTAAAATAAAACTAATATTCAGGCTTATGTGGATTTTCTCACTTATAGGTCACACAGAGTATTAGACAAACCTGTGGGTAGTAAGAAGTCCTCAGTAGTGGAGTGTGCCTCAAATGCACAATTCTCTTCATTCTTCTTTTTTCTTCTACTTTTTTCTTTCCAGAATTTATCCCACCATCTTTATTTTTTCTTCTGTTAATGTTCATATGATTAGTAAAAGAAATTAGTGCTATCAGAGCCTTTTTTGGTAGTGCAGCCTTCTTTTAGTTTAGATTCCTGACTTTGCTTTTCCCCCATTATATATGTATGTCAGATTATTTTATGCCAGTCCCTCCCCAGTCTACTGTGAGATATTTCTTGTATTAACTTTCATTCCTGTTTAATAATCTATTACTTCCATCAAAAATATAACATTTTATCTTAAATTTCTATAGCTATACTTAATATATTTTTTATAGTGCAAACTGTCAGTGTTAAGTAATATGACTGTTTAGATACATACAGATGTGTAAATAAAATACTTTTTCCACCAAAAATGGGGGAACTAAAAAATATTCAAATTGTTTATTCATGAGTAGTCAGTCTTTGGTAATTTGTTCTGTTTTGATCATTTGATGAGATCATGTAAAAATTTACTACCCAGATTTAAAGAGGAGATGACAAATTTACCAAGTTTTATGAAAGTTAACCACCAAATACTTTTTTAAAAATAATTTTTTGACCTGCTTTTGTTTAAACTCAATATATACCATTTTCTGGGGCATCTGGGTGGCTCAGTTGGATAAGCATCTGACTTCGACTCAGGTCATGATCTTGGGGTCCAGGGAACAAGTCCTGCATTGGGCTCCCCACTCAGCAGGGAGTCTCCTTGTCCCTTTCCCTCTGCCCCACCCCTTGCGTGACTTGTAATGGTACCAATCTCTGGCCCTGGTGAAGTTGTTTTAGATTACTTTTAAAAAGTGTTGAATATCTTGTAATGTTTTATGAAAATCATTCAGAACTATAGTATGATTAAAAGAGAAATGGTTTATTATAAATATCAACTTTGGAGAAGCATCCTCTCTTCATCTGTAGTGGACTATTGCTTTCACAACACCTCTTTGATGGTGGCGCTTCTGAAGTACCAACTTTGCGATGTTTTTGTCCTGTATCTGTGATCCATTTCACTAAACACTTCAGTGTTGTGTGTAATCCCTGCAGTTTACTAATGAACGTAGTCTCTTTTCTCTTCCTGTTCTTATACTGTCACATGGTGTGATACTGTCTTGTCAGGTTTCTAAGTGTGTGCAGTTTCATTCTGTTCTCATTCACTCACAGGCACCCGCAGTACTTTAGTCCAGAATATAAACGTGCCATTGTGTAGCCAGAGCAGTGACGAATTGAAGAGTAACGTAGTGCTTCACAAGTCATCAGTAGTAGTGCCTTCCGAGGTAGTGCCTCCCCAGGAAAAAGAAGCAGCACTCTGTGAGGTGAGTGCAGAATCATCACCCAAGCCAAAAGTGGAAGCTGCCCCCGAGGCAAAGGCAGAAGTTGCCCCCCAGGCAAAGGCAGAAGTGGCCCCCAATGTGAACGTGGAAGGGGCCGCCACAGTGAGTGTGGAAGCAGCCCCTGAGGTGAATGTGAAAGCAGCTCCCGCTCCCAAGGTGAATATAGAAGCAACCTCCAAGGTGAACATGGAAGGGTCCCCTAAAGGGAGCATGGAAGCATCATGTGAAACAGAAGTGGAAGCACTCCTTGAGAGCATGGAAACATCACCTGAAGTGAGTGTGGACATGTCCCCCGAGGTGAGCGTGGACCCATCCCCCACGGTGAGTGTAGACCCGTCCCCTTCGGTGAGCGTGGACGTGTCCCCTGAGGTGAGCGTGGACCCGTCCCCCGAGGTGAGCGTGGATTCATCTCCCGAGGTGAGCATGGATGCATCCCCTGATGTAAGCATGGAAGCATCATCTGAGGCAAGTGTGGAGGCATCTCCCAAGACTAGTGTGGGAGTGTCCCCCGAGGCCAGTGTGGAAGCGTCACCTGAGGCCAGTGTGGAAGCGTCACCTGAGGCCAGTGTGGAAGCGTCACCTGAGGCTAGTGTGAAAGTATTCCCCAAAGAGAGTGCGGAAGCATCCCCCAAGGCATCCCCTGAGGTGAGCCCAGAAACATCTTCAAAGGTGAAAGTGAGAGACTCTGCAAAGGTTTGTCAGATGCCTTTTATTGAAAAATTTTCTGTTAAAATCTGCATGTTTACTTGTGTAGGTTACGATAGGTCAGGTTTCACAGCATAAGCAACGTGTTCATATTTATAGCATTCTGTAATAAAATTAGTAAAATAGGATAACTTCAACGATTTAAAATTCTGATATTCATTGTACCAGTTTCCCCTCGAAGGTAGATTAATTTTTTAGTAGAAGGGAGTAACTTTTACATGAACTGTTTCTAAAATGTGAAGAAAAGCTTTTTGAGAAATAATGCAAAACTTTTAATCAGGATTTAGAAGTAGAATTTGAAGTGAAAGATTTTTTAAGATAATTATTTCTGTGATCTTGAATTTTGTAATCTGAATTGGTAGTCTAGGAGAACATATCTGTGTACCTAATTCTTATGCTTAAAAGGAAAATTGGGAGTTTAAGGAGCTATAATTGTATTATATTCAGGGTATTTTTGTCTTAAAAAAGTCAGCTGCAGTAAAGTAAATGCTAATTTCTTAATCTGATCAAATTACTCTGTTCAGAAATCAGAAATGGACAAACAGGCCTCAAATCCTACTGCCAAAAAGCGCCCATCATCACACATACCATGTTATAAATGGCCATCTTCTCCTGCAAGTACATGGCGTCCACCTTCTCCTATCAGTGCAAAGTAAGTACCTTATTTGCAGCTGTTCCTGATAAGTATTTTACCATGATAAATTCCACGAGTGTTTCATAAATGAAATAACATCAAACATAAATATAGAAAATGCATCATAACATAAAGAAAAAAGCCTTTAAAGATGGAATAACATATCATAAAATATCATAATATCAAGACAATATATTTTATGAAATGGCATGTTATAAACTAATTAGCACATATATATTACAACATCATATCAGATTTCCTCCATTAATGGTTACTTTTTCCCAGCAGGCAATTGCAAAAGAATCGCCCCCCATCACCTTCACCCGTCATGTCAAAACTGTCACATTCTTCTCTTTCCTGTAAAATAATTCCTGTTCAGCGTAGCCTATTTGCGCAAAATGCATTAGGTACTCTTGGAAAGAAAAGAGAAGGAATGCCTAAACCTTCTAACAACTCTGAGGCTGTGAGCCACAAGCAGATGGTCTATGAAGGTAAGTTCTTTCACTAAGTTTATTTAGGCAACCCAGAAAATCTTAAGGTACTTTGGGAATAGTTGCCTTTATTTTATTCCCCAATTCTGAGAACTTTAGGGGAGTGAGCCTTCTTTTGATAAAGAATTAAGCCAATCATTGGCACACTATTTACTTTTTCTTGCCAGAGCTTCTTAGCCTTACCCCCTTGTTTTGGAACATCCATTTTTGGAACTGATGTTAAAAGTAACTGGTTGGGGGCAGCCCCGGTGGCGCAACGGTTTAGCACTGCCTGCAGCCCAGGGCGTGATCCTGGAGACCCAGGATCGAGTCCCGCATTGGGCTCTCTGCATGGAGCCTGCTTCTCCCTCTGCCTGTATCTCTGCCTCTCTCTCTCTCTCTCTCTCTGTGTCTCTATGAATAAATAAATAAAATCTTTGAAAAAAAAAGTAACTGGTTGGGGGATGCCTGGGTGTTTGTCTTCCTCTATATTCAGTGTGTCTTAATCTTTTTTCCCATAAGGAAAAATATCACATCTCTCAAAATGGCTAAACCAAAGGAGGAGTACATTATTTTATTTTGGAGCAAGTAGTTGTTAAAAAGAGACAAACTGTTTCTTCTGTTGCTGGGAGTGGGGTTCGGGGTTTGAACCAAATCTGTTCTGTAATCACTTATAGATTGTTTGTTGTTTATAAATTTTAGACCATGTGCATATTGTTTGGGTTTTTAATGTCATTGGTTGTCTTGTACCTCTTTATTGGACTTAAGGGTGTTAAGTTCCCTAAGCTAACTGTTTTACATGTTAATTTCAACTAGAGTCTGGTAATAAAAGCACACCAGGGACTATGAATGCTGAGGAGGCAACAAAAATTTTGGCAGAAAAACGACGCCTTGCTCGTGAACAAAGAGAGAAGGAAGAAAGGCAACAAAAGGAAATGGAGCAAAGGTTGGCACCAACCCACTCTTTCTATACTCTATCTTGGCTAGGGCCCAGATTTTGAAAGTCAAAAATGTACCTTCAGGTTAGATGTATTTCAAATACTCAAAGAGTAACTGACTTTTCCTTTAGTGTGAATCCGAAATGACTCATTGCCTTCGAAACAAATGTGGCAAGCATCTCCAGCAGAGAGGACACTGGTCTTCTAGATAGCTGGTATAGCCGTCTTTAGTATCCATGCATCATGTGTTGTTAAGTTGTACCATTAAGATGCGTAAGGAGACCCCCCCATAAGGGTCCCATATCTCAGCAGGAACACTTGAGTGATCATGGCAGACCATTTCTGTTGGAATTCACTAGGGTTAGCCCCTTTCTTTTGTAACTTTGGAATTTGTAAACCTGGAAAGCGTACTTCCTCCTGTTTTGCTAGGGGTGCTTCCAGTGACCTTTGTGACATGTCATTCTCATCAGTCCTTGCTGGAAGGCTTGCCTGTGGGCAGCAAACCTCATGTACACTCATGTTCATTCTAATTCCATCTCAAGGTTTCTTGAAGCTAACCTGATTCAGGGTTCTGGAATATAAACCTCTGTCCACTGCCTGCACAGAATAACTAGTCCTGAGTTTGTTTTTAAGTAGTAAGTGTTTGAAATGTAATCATATGCTTTCAGTACACCTTATGGGTTTGGAAGAGAGGAGAAAGGGGATGTTGTGAATAGCAAAAATAACATGTTAATTTAAACATCAATGATTCATGTAAACAGCTAATTTAATATTTTATTTTCTTAAATATTTTATCTACTTGAGAGAGAGACCACATCCCAGGATCATGCCCTGAGCCGAAGGCAGATTTAACATTTAACCAATGGAGCCACCCAGACACCCCTAATTTAACATTTAAAAAGCCCTGCATACTGGTCGTTGTTGACATGGCTTTCCTCTGGGCACCACCAGGCCTTCTTTTAAATGATTACATGTGAGATTGGGTGTGAATGTATGTAAAAATAAGGCCTTTTGGAGGGTCCCATGTGTTTAATACAGTTAAGGAGTGCTCTTCTTTTCTGTCTCCTTTTAAGATACAGAGTAGCCCACTAACTGATAGAAATCTTTTTTACTCCCAAGAGCTAGTTTCCCCCATTTAAAAAGGGTAAAATTGGGGTACCTCGGTGGCTCGGTTGAGCATCTGACTGCTGGTTTCGGCTCGGGTCATGATCTCGGGCCATGATCTTGGGCTTATGGGATCAGGCCCTGCATCAAGCCCTGCGTTGAGCCCTGCTTCAGGCTCTGTGCTCAGCAGGAAATTTGCTTCTTTCCCTTTCCCTCTGCCTCCAACTTGCACACATGTGCACACTCAGAATTTCTAAAATAAATAAAAAGTGTGAAATTATGTAAATTCTGTGCAATAACATAGAAAATGCAGTGAATCTGATGTAAGTATAAGTTGTGTTCTGTACAGAAGCAGTTTCACTATTAAAAAACATGTACAAGGGTGCTTGGGTGGCGCAGTCTTGGTTTCGGCTCAGGTCAGATCTCGGGTCCTGGGATTAAGCCTCGTGTTTTGCTTGGGATTTCCTCTTTCCTTCTGCTCCTCCCCCACCTGGCATATTCTTTCTCTCTCTCTCCCCCTCTCCCTCCCTCTCTCTCTCTCAAATAAGTACATCTTTTTAATTTTTATTTATTTTTTAAAAAAGATTCATTCATTCATTTGAGATGCAGAGAGAGGCAGAGACAGGCAGAGGGAGGAGCAGGTTCCATGTAGGGAGACCGATGTGGGACTCAATCCCAGGACTCTGGGATCATGCCCTGAGCCAAAGGCAGACGCTCAACTGCTGAGCCACCCAGGTGTCCCATAAGTAAATCTTTTTTTTTTTTAAATGCATGTACAGGGAGTATGTGGCTGGCTCAATCAGAGGAGCATGCAACTCTTGATCTTGGGGTCAGGAGTTCGAGCCCCATGTTGGGTGTAGAGATGACTTAAAAAAATGCATGTACTATATAGCAAGCTGTATATAGTAGAGACTGAGACAAATACTAAATTGTTTAAATGTGTTGTGTCATTAGCAAATTGAAGGACATGGCAGAGAAAGCAATTGAAGGCCAACAAGAAGAGTTCTTAAAACTGGAAGATGGGCAACAGCAGAAGGAAATAAAGAAAAAAGAATATCCAGATCCAGAAGACCGGAAAGTGCTGCTACAGGTTTGTTGGCTCTCTATCAGGGGTTGAGAAGCAGATTCTAAAATTCATTGGAAACCCAAGGCAAAAATCTGTCTCTCCAAGAAAGATGGTGAACAGATATGTAGCCTTCACTGGCTGTATTTTCCCATTATAGTCTAGCTGCTACCCAAAGCTACTACAAGTCATTCCCAGCCACCCTTGGCAAAATCGTAGAATATTTTCCAAGTGAAACAGAAGCAGAAAGCTGAGAATTATAGATTAGTAGTTTTTTATTTTGTCTACATAAACAACATTGCAGCTTGGTTTCAGGAAATCCCATTGCTCACACAGATTAAATGTCCTATGTGAGTTTTCCCAATCTTGCACTCTGTGGCAACGCTCACAGCTGCACTCCTTAAACTCCAACAGAGACGATAAAAATTATGAATGCCTCGAAAAGTTTAAAGTCCTCCAGTTCCCCAGTAAGAATGTCTTACCCATGCAAATTCAAATCACCTGGTAAATAAATCTATAAACTGAGCTCAGACTACACTCAGTTTGAATTATTAACACTACCTAGCCTACTTAATATTCATTCCAGTTTTAGTATATCACTTAATCACTTATATGTTGTGTAAGTGGTTGTGTGCGTTTGCATTCCTCAGGAAGCTACCTTTAAGGAACCTCTCCGTGCTTTTGAAAGGTGTAAGACTTTTGGCTCCTGTTTCTGTGTTGATGGATAGCTAAATAATCACTTACTTTGAAACTGTAGTGGCCTGATAACCAGTATAATGATAACCCTGAGGTCCTGGAGGGGACTGACGTTGCTTCTAAATCCTCAAGAGGATAGCCTAGTTTTGTGCATTTTTAGTTAATGCTTTGAAAACTGGTAATTCATGAGTGTGGTGTGTATAGGTGCTGTCATTCAGGTTACATTCTTTTATGCTGGATAACATTTAACTATTTAACTTTTTCAGCTATTGTTTTCAGTTATCACTCATATATTGAGAATAAATGGTATCTTTATGCAAATTTTTTAGAAAGGGGACGCCAAGATAAAAGCTCAGGAGGAGGCTGACAAACGCAAGAAGGAGCAGGAGAGAATTATGTTACAGAATTTGCAAGAGCGATTAGAAAGGAAGAAGGTACTCTTTCATTCTGTTTTGGAGGTTTGGTTCTTTTCAAAAATAACACTGGGCACATGATATCAAAACATGTTCTTGAAAATCACAAGTAAGTGGCATGCTAGCCTCTGGTAGTTTTCCCACTGCAACTCTCTTCTTTATCTAAGGATCTCCCCCCTACTATGGAAGGGTCTCCCCTTATTGACCTTATCTATCATGGACCACTGGTGACCACTATAGTGACACCTCAATATCACAAACCTCTGGGAACAAAGCTCCTTTGAAAGAATCCCTCCAGTCACAGGGAGGGGTTGGCAGAAGTTAGTTTCTTCCAAACTGGGCTGGAAACTGCAGCAGCTTAGTGGGAGGGAGCAGGAGGTTCAGGCTTCTCTCGAAGTCCGTGGTGTGGGCTGTTCATCAGATGGGACCTCACTTTGTGCAACTCATCGGGATCCTCTGGCATCAGAGGAGGCCCCCATTCAGGCTACAAGGCCTGTCTCTCACCAGGGAAGGAGGTGTGCACAGGGAAGAAAAATTATTTCCCTCTCATGTGTGTATTCTTTCCAGTAACAGACTTCTGTCAATGTCACATCATTGGGGTGCATTCTTTTCATTAATATTTGCTTCAGTCATGGTCTGTTCAGACTAAAACATTAGCTACTACCACTCAAGATGTTGTCCAGATGACTGATACTGGGGTTGGGAGGATGTGTGGCTGCTGACCCAAGGTCTCAAGGTGGTTAAATCTGTGACTTGGGAGCAGTACTGATGCTGTCTGCTTGTGGAAAACAAGTAATCAACTTCTTCAGGATTGTGGGTTTGTTTTTAATCCGTTTTTGTGTTTGATTTTTTATTTTCCTTGAAATAGAGAATTGAGGAAATAATGAAGCGGACGAGGAAGACAGATTCAAATACATCAAAGGTACTCTGTGTGTCCCTGCCGGCAGTACATAAGAATTTCTGTAGCTTCACCTTCTTGCCGACTTTTCCATTTTTGCTGATTTGGTGGTAACTTAAGCATCAGTCTCCCTTGTCCCTGATTATGAAAAAAGTGGAGCTCGTTCTCTTATCTTTAATTAGCTATCCTGTTTTTTCTTGTGTGAGATGCTTGTTCGAGTCTGTGCCCAAAGCCTTTGGGTTGATACTTCTCTTTTCTCACTGACTTGTGGTTCTTCACTGTTCTGGATGATATTACTTTTCTGCTCGTTTGTGCTGCATAGATCTTCTCCCAGTTCATAGCCTATCCTAACTTGGTCTGCTGCTGGATAGAAGTTCTTAATATGCACACTACTGAACTGTTTAGTAGTTTCTGATGATAAATGAACTCGAGTGCCTTTTCATCTACTTTTTGGCCATTTGAGATCTACTTTGGTGAAGTGCCTTGTCGAGTCCTTTGTCCATGTTTCTGTTTGGTGGTTGGCCTCCTTAGTGATGTGTAGGAGTTTTTTTTACCTGCTCTGCTTATGAGCCCTACAGATATGTAGGTATTGCTGTAGTTTGCCTCATATTCTCATAAGGCCTTTTGTTGAACAGAAGTTCATTTTCATGAACTTCAAATTGAGCAATTTTTTCTCCTTTATTGTAACTGCTTTTGGGGGTCTATTTCACAAGTATTTTCTACCCCAGCAATCCTGTCTTTTGATATGTCACATGCCTCTAGAAGGCCTTTTCCCTCCAGATTCTGGACTTTTAACCCTTTGTGTTACCAAACTGGTATTTTGGCTCTTTCCAGTTCCCACGTGTGGTCATTCATATCATGAAAATTTAAAATAGAACTGTCATTTCTGGAAAGTGTGGAGAGACAAAGATCAGTTAGCCCACTGGCCTGAGAAGTGGCCTCCTCTCGAGACAGCCGTGAATTTTTTTTAGCTGTTCATCAATTGGCCCTACTATGGCTTAGTTTGGACTCTGAGCAACAAAGGCCACATGCCAACCCAAAACCATTGCCATCTGCTCACTCAGAGAAGTCTTTCATTCTTGAGTATCTCCCTAACTGAAAGACAACTAGAGCCACCTGTTAGAGGTTAGATTTTTTTTTTAACCTTTAATTGAAGTGATGAAAAATAGCCATCAATTAGTCCAGCATGAACCTGTTTTCTTTGAAATGACCAAATCAGGCTGATGGAATATTAGATGCAATCATGACTCCTTTTCTCATCCTAGGCTGCAGAAACATTTGTTGACAACACATACGAGGAGGACGAGGCGGATGATGAGGATGAGTCGGAAAGTGACGATGGTTCTTCTGATGACCCGCATCCATCAGGTTTGCTTGCCTTTTGAGTTCTGTTAGTCACCGTATAGGATCTGGACTGAGTTCATCTAGGGGCTCCTTTGCTTCTGAGCTGTGTGGCTTTGGGCAACTTACTGAACCTCTCTGTACTCAGTTTTCCTACCTGAAAAAGGGGAAGCTAATGTGGTCCTCTTAAGGTAGCACGAGATTGCCATGGGCTGATCCATGTCATGCTAAGAATAGTACCTGATGCATAGACAGCTCTCAGTAAAGCCCACTACAGTGGCAAATATTATTCTTGTACAGGTTGTGATGTAGGCTGTAGGTAGTAGCTCTTACCGGAATGTGAGGCTTACTAGCATTTCCTAGCTCCTGGCCTTATGCGGCTTTCATGAATGAGCACACACAGGTAGAATACCGCTTCCCACCTCACTGGGAGAAACACAACACCTCTTGTGATCTGAGAGCCCTCTGAAATGGAAGGCTGAGTCCCTCATGAGGAGGAACCACTTTCTGGCAGCAGTACCAGGCACTTGAGAAAACACTGTTGTCCACTCTTTATCCCACAAATGGATATGAATACACAAGTCAGGCTCTCTGTAGGGGTAGCAGAGATACAGAAAGGAGGAAGCATACCCTCAAGGGAGGCCTTGGGGAAACAGAGGAGCAAACAGTGATACTGCCACAAGCTGGTTGGCCCAAATGCAGTGAGAACAGAGCAGTAGGAGCAGGGCTAGGTGTAGGGTCTGCTTCAGGCCCTGAGGAAAGGTGAAGGTAGGAGATAGCACTGGGATTGAGGCTAAAAGAAGAGGTGGGATTGGACAGGTGGGTAGTCAGGAGGAGGGGTAAGAAGCTTGCTGCCTGTTGCCCGCTGCCTTCTGGCCTACCACTTTTGCCTGGCAGAGGAAAGAGGTCAGGTTCCTTAGAGATGGCCCCTTTGTGCTTTGAGACCAGAGGAGGCATGTGCACCGGGCAGCACCTTGCACCCCATAATCCCACTGCATGGCCCTCCCTGCCTTGAGGCAGCTGGCTGTGCCCTGGCCTACCACAATCACAGCCTTCACCTTCTGTTGTCTCCGTTGTCAAAACTCCAGTTTTAATCTTCTTCCTTTTGTTTTCCAAGCCTTTATAAATGGCATGGATTCATCCACAAAACTCAAAACACATTTTAAAAACATGAAGAAGAACACTCCCAAGCTGGTGTTTTTAGATGCCACTTCTGGCCAAGTCCATAGAGAGACAAAAACATTTTTTAATGACGACATGAAAACCTTCAGACAAAAAAGTGCGAAAGACCCTTTGGCTCAGGCGAAGGGTACCAGGTGAGTTGCTCAGCGAGCTTATCAGAATAAATTTGGTGGGAGTCATACACGATTATTGACTGAGCTCTTAGTTTGTACCAAGCACTGGGTCAAGTACTTCCAGAAATAAACCAATCCCCACAGCAGCCTTGCTAGGTAAGGGCTATCAACTTCACTTTTACAGACGAGGAAACTGAGGCACGGAGAGATTAAGGGCCTTATTTGCCCAACATCCCATTGTGAAAGGGCAGAGCCCACATTCAAACCAGGTACATCTGGCTCTAAGCTGTGCTTTTGTGCACAGTGGTTAGCATCTGCTCATAAAATCCAGAAAGGGGGGACATTGAGTGACTGCTGCATACCAAGTGTTTTATGTTGCCTATTTATTTTAATTCTAATTGCAAGTCTGACTTCAGTACAGATGTCATTTTATATATAGTGAAACTGAGAATCAGAAGTTAGGTTTGAAGAGTGGGTAGATTCTTAGGAATTCTCCCTGGGGATTGCCTAAAAAGACACAAACCTACAAAGCCCACTGGAACACAATGGGCTGAGAAGCACAGTGATGGGCTGAGCTGAGCACCGGAGCTAGGAAAGCCACATTCATCCTCAGTTGACTGTTCTGGTGGCATCCCATGTCAGCATGAAGTGGGCAACAGGGCTTCTGGAGCCCTGCGTGCTTAGCTGCTCCTAGCCCTGCTTAGTGTTCGCTGAACCCTGGGACTTTGTAGGACACAATTTGGAAACCAGTGTGTTCTGTGATCTCCAGGGTCCCTTCCAGCCTTTCCATACTAGGATTCTGAAGGATAAGTTACTTCCAAGATCTCTCTTAGAAGTTAATTAAAGGAGAAAGCTTTATTTGGGACAAAACTTTGGTCTGTGGTTAGTCAGGATTCTAACACAAGCCTTTCTTTCCAGATCGTCCACCAAAAGAATGACCAGCCGTGCAGCAAAAACCAGAAAGGCAAGTGAAAACTGTAACACCGTGGGACCTTCCAAGAGTTTATATCCAGAGGCACAGGAGTGGATCTGTGACAAGATTATTGACATCAGAAATGAGGCAGAGCCCCTTATGTCCAGTATCCCTCCTGATAGCCGAAAATACCATCTGAAAGGTTCCATGACATTCCACCAGAGTCCCCAGTTGCCTTTAGACGACAAGAAAAACAAATCTGTTCCTGCTCCACCGGGTAAGGCCTCCTCCTATTTTCACCTTGCTTGAAAGGCAGTTGGCCACGAACCCTCCTGCTTCTGGCTCTTGCAGGGCCTTCTTGGCATCCTGTAACTTTGAGGCAAGTAGGGAGATGGTGGTGGGTCTAAAGGCTACCTTCATATCAAAGAGTCTTCCATTTAAGTTGGTTTTGAGAACAAATGACTTGATTCTAGTTTTGACACCCTGCATTTCCTACTAGATACACAAAGTCAGTTCTTGTCAGCCCCTCTGATCCATCAGCTGCTTTACGGCAGGCAGATAATTGTTTAGGGCACATGATTCATGATACTTTTAGATTTAGTCTCTCCATCTGACTTTCTGAAGTCAGAAGACCTTTGCTTTTCTTTCCTTTAGGAAGCTTTCTTCAAAATTGAGAGACAGCTTGGGCCTGTTTGGCAGCTGGGGTTCTGAGGGCACCAGTGTGTCAGCTGCGTTGGGTTGGGGAGGGGGTTTCCAAAGGTCCCGCACCTACCATGAAGAGAGGCTGGCGCCCAGTGGCAGTGAGACCAGCATCTTCACTGTTCTTTTTCTTTTTCCCTCTGGTCAGATATGTAAACTTCGCACAGCCCAGAAGAGAATTGATCATCTGCTGTGGATCTCCACTTCTAGTCCCATCTCCCCTAGTCTTTCTGCCTCTAATTTGAACCTGGCCAAGAAAATGATCATCAAAAAAAGGGAAAACATCAGACAGACACCTTAACATGTATCTCAGAAGATGCACATACCATCTTGACTCTTGCCCACAGCAAGGATTCTGAGTAAAAAGTCATTTTTGTTTTCCTGTAAATACTTCCACTGTCTCGTTCTTGTTTTCCAGCCAGGGTGTGTGAGTGCACATCAAGGGTGCCTTTATGAAGTGGTAACTCTTGAGCTTGTAAACCAAGGAGTAATTTCCTCTCTTAAAATAATGCTTATTCTGTTTAACAGCTATGTCACTTTAGCAATTCAAAGCTGACATTCAATCTCATAGAGGACACATAGGGTGTGTGAGGGACTCAGGATTGCTCACAAGAGCTTTGCTGGATTGTCTCTAATAAACAAAGGCGAGGCTGCAAAATACTGTTAAGTTACATGTTAACCATTAGGTATACATGTGTTCAACTGTGCCATCACCTGAGCGCACAGGCCCTGACACCCCCACAGGCTAGGAGTGTTGGAAAGTGTGATCTTGGGACAGTTGTAGCACCCTTTGTGCTCATCACCATCACCTTTTGAAGTGCACTTTGGGGTTTATTTTCAAACATGCATAGTGTTTTGATTGTACCTAAAGCAGTACCTGGCTGTTGTCTGGTGGGGCACGTGCCATTTCCCCAGTTCACAGTGTGCCATCTATTTGTCCTTGTGCTTGCCAGCCCTGCCCTGCAGTGCACACTCGGCCTTGGCATGTGGAGCCGATTTGCTTGCCTTTCTCTAGCTGCTGGCTGCAAGTGAACACAGGAATAGTGCCATTCTTTGGGCCCCACGATAGAGAGGTGTGCACACATGGACGCACACGTACACACGTGCACACGCATTTGCATACACACGTTTGTACGCACATACACACACGGGATAGGTTTCCTGACATCCGTCAAATTCTGCTTAATACACGCCCTTGACTAAAACTTGAATGCACAGCAGTTGTCCTACTGCTAATAGTTTTCTGGTGAATCATAAAGGAGTTTGAAGCAAGTCCATGTTCCTTTCTAGCCACCAGCCTTGGATTAGCAAAAGAAAGGCCTTCTTTCTGATTCCTTAGCTCTTTGCCATTCAGAGTACTGTACCATTGTTATAGATTAGAGCTTGGTGCCTTAGATTCGAAAACTATTTTTATACAGGAGCTCTTTCATATAGAAGGCAGAGACAATCATCGTAACAAATGAATTTCTGGTATTTTTCTGCACCAATGTCACATGTTGGAACACTGTTACACCTGCATTTATATGTGTGCTCTGTGAAATAAACTTTGCAGATAAAGCAAGTTTTCTTTTTTTATTACAATAACAAAAAACAAATAACAAGAAACAGATTGCTGGTGGTATAAAGGAGACCCTAATGGTTAACCAACCTTTGAACAATAAGCAAGTGACAGGTTCAATAGAAGGTAAGCAAATCCTCTGATGCCCCCTTTCAGCTACTTGGTGATGCGGGACATTAAGGTGTGAATTTTCAAATCCTGTGCCCGGTTTAGTGTATCTTACTCTTGCCACTGGTGGCTCTCGACTTTTCCTTGAGGCCAGTGGTTATAAGGTGTCTTTTCTGTTTACTGTGGTGAAATTCACCTAACATATTCCAGTTTGTTGGCATTCGGTCCATTCAGTGTTGTGCAACCACTACCTGTATCTGGCTCCAGAACCTTTTCATCACCCTCAAAACACCTGTACCTTTTTTTAACACCTGTACCTTTATGCAGTCACTCCCCAAACCTCTCCGCAGCTCTTTGAGGGGCCTCCCTTGTGCCTTCGACAAACACTTGGCTTTCTCGAGCCTGAGTGTGCACACCACACAGGCTGTGATTGTGCTGTTACATGCACACTATCTTTGTGACCTCACCATTCCTGTGCCTGGCTAAAACAGATGTTCTGATCTGCCTGTAAATATATAGTCTCCAACCTTGAGGCCTGTTCTGCTAGGTTTTGTTTTGGGTCAGGTGAGGTCCCTGTTGATTCTGTCTTTGGGGTCTGGTGCTTCTGAGAATAGTGACAGCCGTCCCCACTTGGCATTCCATATCATTGGTCTGGCTGTTGCAGCTGTTGACCTGGGATGTTCTGTGGTGTGCACACAACCTACAGCACACTCACAACTCCCTGCCCATAGCTCCGAGGTGGTGGATGCTGGCAGAGCCTCGTCTCACTCCGGAGCCAGTGCCCTTGAACCTGTTAAGGGTATGTGACGCATGGGTTGCCTTAAGTTTTCCTTCCTGTCTGGGTAGTCCCTTGGTGTCCCTGACCCTAAGGGACAGTTCTCTAGCTTCTGCTGGTGGGTTCTGCATAGGAGTACATTTCCTACACCTGTGTCCTCTTGTGCAGGCACAGAGCCTGTGAACAGCTCCAAACCTTGGCAATCACACCAGTGCAGTGTGGGATACCATAAAGGATGCCAGACAGGGACTTACAGTCCCAAGCCTTAGCTGAGGTGGCTGTGAGCTTGCTGTATGACTTCATGTGCGTTTTAAAAAAATGTTTTATTTATTCATGAGAGATACAGGCAGAGGGAGAAGCAGGCTCCAGGCAGGAAGCCCCATGTGGGACTCAATCCGAGGACTGAGCCAAAGGCAGATGCCCAACTGCTGAGCCACCTAGGCATTCCTCGTGTGCATTTTTGTGTGACTTTGTGCTACAATTGGAGCCCCTTTTAGTCCTGAGGAATCATTCCTTGTGGTGAGAGCCAGAGGATCAGGAAACAAGACAGAGCAGCAGGAGCTGGTGCCAAGAAGCCAAAGTCCAGAGGCAGGCTAGCTGCCACATTTTGTCAGGGGTCAATTCCCTGTGGCCTGTTGGATGCCCCCGGGCCATGCAGATGTGGTTTGTTGAAGCAGGCCAGGAGAGGCTACCTTGCTGTTGGTCTCCCTTCCCACCAATACAGTTCCAGGGTTTCTGGAGGCATGTGTGCAAGGGTTCCCCAAGTCTCCTAGTAAGTGTAGTTACATTTACACGTGCCATATGCCAGGGACTTTATTAGGCATTGTTTTAAACCCTGTGAGGGTAGGTATTTGTTTTTACCTAGGAGAACACAGATTTGTGGAGATTGGCAGTTGTTCAACATCATACAATTAGGAAGAGGCAGAGCTGATGCTCAAATTCAAGTCTGATTGTAAAGCCAACACTCCATCCTGCTTTGGGAGTGGTAAGTGTCTTGCAGCTTCCATACTAGGTTAACTAACAGACCATCTTGGTGTTGGAAGTACAAATGAATCTATGGTGTTTTTACTGGGTGTCAGTAGTCCTGCTAAGCACTCATGTAATCTGCATGTGATTCTGGGAAGTAGGAATTCTCATTTTATAGGCAAAGAAACAAGCTCAGGTCAGGTAAACTTGCCCGTGGTCTTAGTGGCATAGTGAGTGGCAGAGCAGCTGGGATTTGAACCCTGGCAGTCACTCCAGAACGCACGCTGTTAACTACCAGTATGTTTTGGACAGTCCCATCCCCAATTACAAGAGAGAAAGGGGTTATCTGATGAAAAGTTGCTAACTAGGAATCTCCCCTACTTCCTTACTTCAAACTACTAAGCAGAGACCTGATAGGTTCCTCATTGTGATGCATCAGACACTGGCCCTACCCTGCAGAGGCCCACTGTTTCTGTGGCAATGTCTGGTCCTAAGGGACAGGCTGGAGGTCAGTCACTCCTTGGTGTGACCTCCGGCAGACCTCTCAACCTCTCTGAACTTGCGTTTTCTAACCTGGAAAACTGGGGCTATAGTGCAAGCCGTAGAGCCAGACCTGTTTTCCTGTGAGGTACAGGGAGGAGGCAGCGGCCTGGCCTGTGTGGCGCTGGCAGGGGCAGCAGCAGTGCAGCCTTTTCAAGGCAGACTTTGCCCTGATGTGCCCTGGAGTTTTGCGGGCCAAGTAGGATAAGGCAGGCCCAAGGGTCACACAGGATTAAGGACAGGCATGGCATGTAGGGCAGATGAGGGATGTTAGGGAGGGAAGTTGCTGGGAGCCAAGCACCAGCTCAGTGGGAATGAGTGGGGCACCCCCGGCAGAAGGAGCTGCTTGGGGACACCCAAAGGCTGCACCCAAGTCTGCTGGGGTGGAGACCAAGTGGTGTGTCGTGAGGAAGCATCCTGAATGTAGTCCCCTCTCGGTCTCAGGCTGGTCTCCTCTGGGCTCTGGCCCTTGCTGCCGCAATGTCTGAAACTTGGTGGCTCACTTGGGAAGCAGAGCAGTGCCATCCCAATTCCCCACCCCACCCCTGCAACCTTGGGGCCCCAGATGATCAGACAGACCCTTTTTGTGGTTTTAACTGCTAATCTCTAGGAAACAGACAAGGGGAGGTCACCTGTTCATAAAACTGCCCATGGTTTGGGCACACCTGGGTGGCTCAGTGATTGGGTGTCTGTCTTCGGCTCAGATTATGATCCCAGGGTCCTGGGATGGAGTCCCACAGGGGCTCCCTGCTCAGTGGGGAGTCTTCTCTGCCTCTCGCCTCCCCTGCTTATGCTAATAAATAAAGACCTTAAAAAATGCCCATGGTTTCTTGCTGACAGGCTTTGACTCCCTGCTAATGTGCTCAGGTCAGTGTTAGCACCAAGGGGATCCTGCTCTTTGTTTTTATTACTGTGGACCTGATGCTCATAGGACTGTCGCCCTCTCCTCCAGGCTGGCCAGAAGCGTGGAGGGAGCAGCACCTGACAGCAGTGGTCCCACAGACCCACACTCCACAGGGCACCAGGAAAGCGAGGCCAACAAAAAGGGGACTGTGATGCTCTGACACCCTTCAGCTGCTACTCCGTTCCCACCCCTGCTCTCTGGCCAAAGAAAACCAGTGCCCTTAAGTGATGCAAATGTCTGTGAAATGCTTATTTGGAGTCAGTGGGTTTCTGTTGTTTGTAACTAGATCCAAGTGCCATTGCAGATTTTATCTTGCTTAGAATTCCTATGTGCCATCTGCACCATGGCACCAGACAGAGTCCATGCTCGAAGGAAGGAAAAACAGCCACTGCGGTTCTGGCATCAGTAGGGTCCCCTTATTGCAACCCCATGGGCAGAAGTAAAGAGACCAGGCCAGTTATTTATATGCTGCTTTATTTCTGTAAGGATACACTGAAACGTTAGAGGATAATAGCTAATGACAAAACGTAGAAAGGAGGCATTGGCTTCGCTAACCACTCCTACGAGAATGTTAATATGCACTGTCATTACATGTTTACTTTTGATACTGTCTCATTATACTATGTCCTATAACAATGTCGATGGAGTACAGCCATTGGTGAGCCTGCATCTCAGGTGAGCACTATTTGGAAGTCTGGTTCTGCCTATGACGGTGGTGGCCGCTCCCCCAGAGATCGAGAGGCTCTGAGGGAATGTTCCTAAGAATCACAAGAGAAGGGACTCGACTGGCCTCCACCACATGGACCAAGAGCAGGCAACTACTACATTACAAGGTATTCCACTCGCCACTGCTTGGAAATGTCCTATCTGTGTCAGGGACCATCCTGGCGCCTGCTCAGCTACCCTTCTAGAGTGTTACGGCTACTTCTGTAGGATGAATTTCAAAACGGCAGACACGTTTGAAGGGGGCGAAAATATTGACATGCAAGTCTCCAAACCCATAAACTATGTTACTATTCATTAAAATGAAAGATTCAAAAAAAAAAAAAAAACCCAGCAACAACAACAACAACAACAACAAAAAAAAAGCAAAAGGGCAGCTGGGTTAGTTTTGTTAAGCTTCCAGAAATATTCGCTGTGGCGATGTTCCTGTGAAACAGGCTCGTTTTCTTGGGTCTGCCTACACTTTGCAAATCACCTGCATGTTCCATGCTTGAAAGTAGGAACGTTCAGAAAACACGCCACGTGGGGAAAATTGAAGGTTAGTATGGGGGTGGGGGGAAGGTCAGTTTAGAATTACAGCTAAGTTCAAATGTTGACTTTCTGGAAATTCGTATTAGTCATTTGAAAGCACAAAAGAACAGAAGGAGATTTCGATGAGGAAGTTCAACCATGCATTTCGGTAAGTTCGATTTCTGCTCACGGAACAGGTGAGCAGCCGAGTTGGAGCAGCCGCTGCAACTCTTGTGTGTCCTGAGGACACGGTGGGTCCCAGCTGAGCCACGAGACGCATCTCAGTGGGGGCTTCGTGTGTTACACTTCTTGCTTACGTCACTAAGCAACTAAATGGTTATTAGCACTTTTCTGCCCTATTGTAAAACATGCAGAAGAGTCAATCTATCTAAGTGTTTGTTTTATCACTGCAGCTATGGAGAGAAGTGAACTTCACTGCTAAATCCTAGTAATGATCACTGTGTGCCCTTATGTGAGTAATACTGTAAAATGGGAGCAAAGCCAGAAGAACTTCAGAGGTGAGAGGCCGCTCTGGCCCTAGGGGTGGTGCAGGGCAGAGGGCGAGGACACAGAGAACAAGACTCAATTCCATTTTACAGGACAGGAGCCCCTGTCACTTTACAGCTTTTTGGCACAGTCGGGGCAATACACTTGCTCCTCATGGAAAACAAAGCGCTTGTTGGCCAGATTCATGGAGCATTTTTTGCAGTGGAAGCAGTAGTCGTGCCAGGATTGTCCTTCATAGGCCACCACACTGGAGCCTTTACCAAACCCTGGGGAGACAACAAAAGCAAACAGAGGAGCAAGCTGAGTGGCGCCGCAGGAGAGGCAGGCCGCCGCCTCGCCCGTTCACGTAGCTGACCAGAGCACAGGGGCAGCATCTGCCCGGCCCCTGGCCGCCCTCCACCACGCGCTGGCCCCCGCGCCGCCGCCACCCTGCCACGGCTTCTCCAGGACCTGAGAAGATGCCAGAGCTTGGCCACGGACCCACATTCCCATGCCACTGCTATCGCCCTGTGACGCGCACCGACCTCCCAGCATAACCAGTGTCTTTGATTTAGGTCAGGGCCATGGCATCAAAGTGGCCACCAGGAGGCAAACTTGGGCTGTTCGCGGGGTATGCACTTACCGGGCCTCGAGGAGCTGCTAAGCTTCGATTTTTTCTATAAAGAACCACCACCCACGAGGGACAAGTCCTCTCTCCACCCGGATGCCTGCCCCGGAGGTTGGCGCTGGGAAACAGGGTGAGAGGCAAGCGTTTCCCGTGGCACACTGGGGGCTTCCTAGCTTTAGAGACTGGGTGGCTCACTCTTGACACAGTCCTTTTCCCTGAGGATGGCAAAAGTCTTCTCAAATGTACATTTCAAGGCTCCCCGGGGAAAGGGCCCAGGGCACGTGGATCGCGGCCGCGAGATGAGGAATGAAGTGATCAGCTCTGCTTCTGATCGCAAAAAATGCTGCCCGCAGCTACCTCTGAGCTAGCCTGCCACTAGGGGACTTCTAATCCCAGCTTGCCACTCGCCAGCCCTCCTCCCCTCCTCCTCCTCCCCCGCCCCCCCAGTCCTCTCCCTTCCCCCGCCGGACCCCTTGCTCCCCCGCCCTCCCCCGCTGTTCCCCTCCGCGCACGCGCAGTGCCTGCCTGCCCGTGGCCGTGGCCGTGGGTCTCAGGCTCGTGAAACTCCGGCAGCTTCGTTAGTTAGTCAGCAGTAGTCAGGAGGTGTTCTGTATTGCAAAGGCTAAGCTGGCCTGGGGGAGGATCCAAACTATTGGGAGGGGGCCTTCGGGACCACAATGGCAGGGGGAGAGGACATTCTTTGGGGCTTTTGTGGATGACACCGACGACTTAGGAAAATGAGAGATGGTTACCATGCGCAAGACCTAGCCTGGCAGACTTAGCAAGGACTCTTTAGCCTACCAGTGATGGGGTTCTTGCATCCAGCACACTTCTTGGCCACAAAGTTCTTGTAGCAATCCACGCAGTAATACTGGTCCTCCACAGCGGTGAAACGCTGCCCAGCCAGCTTCTTAGAGCAGGTAACACACACAAAGCACTCGGCATGCCAGGGCTGATCCTGGTAAGTGATTCCTCCAGATGTGATGGCCTAGACCAGGGAGTGTAGCACCGGATTCAGATTCAACAACCATTTTGTTGAATGCCTACTACGTGCCAGGCACAGTGCTGGGCGCTTTGGTATACAGTATCTCATTTAATCGCCACAACGGCCATGGGAGGCTGGTGCGATGATTATCCCCGAGTTACAGACGAAGACACCGAGGCTCAGAGAAGGCGAGCCCCTGCAGGAGGGTGCACAGCAACCAGGTGAAGGAGGCAGGCCTCCAGGGCCAGGGCCGAGCGTGCCCCTGGACAGCCAGACTCGGCCCAGGCACTGCCTGCTCCTACCCCACTCTCCTCATCTGCAACCCGAGAATAAGAATTCCTACATCGCAGGGCTGTCGTGAGGATGGAATGGGATAGTGTGTGTGCAAGTGCTCTGCCAAACTGTCAAACGTTTCTAGAAACAACGGTCAACGCACGACTCCCTTGGCAACGTACCTTGTTGCACTTCACGCAGTGCTTGGCAAATTTGGTCTCATGGCAAGTCACACAGTAGAAGTCCTCCCCTTTAGGGAAGAAGCTTCCAGTCCCGATGACTTGCTTGCAGTTGCTGCAGGTGAAGCAATCTTTGTGCCACACGGTCTTCTTGTACTCCACATTTTGATCTCCTGCGGGGGCGGGGGGAAGCCATCCGATAGCCCCACTGGCAGTCCCCTGCAGGGGACTGCATCCACTCACCCCCGCCCAGGCCCCTCCAGAGGGGAGGGAATGCAGGCCCTGCAGTCATTGGCCTCACGCTTCCCATGTGGGGGCCCCCTCTACCATCCTAGCTGGGGTTGTGCTGATCCAGACTGTGCCAGGGTAGGGGACCCCAGAGGTAGTATTTCAGGACCAGATGCCTGAAGCCCTGCCCCGCCCCCATGGCCCTGACCTGGAGACTCACTGGGAGTGGGTGGGTGGGGGGACTGCCTGGCCCAGAATTCCACCCTGAGGAGGACGCATGCTTTGATCACTCACTCTACCCAAATGAGAAAGCGCTACATACTTTTCACTTCTTTCTCTTGCCACAGACTGCTCTGTCCAGCGTTCTTTAGTTGCCGAGTGTGTGCGTGTGTGCGAGCATATATGTGTACGCAGATATACGTGTATATATTTGCGTGCATATATACGCTAAAACCTGAGCACGGCTCGCAGCAGCACGACCCCACCACCGCGAGCCCCCAGCATCATCTCTGCCCTGGGGGGCCTCCTCCCTGGCTGCCCCGGGGGGGAGAGGGGACACTACCTGCCACGATTGGCTTGAAGCACCCCTTGCACTTGGGTGAGTCCTCCCGGGTGGTGCACTTGTTGCACAGGATCTTGTTGTCCTTGGCCACAAAGGTCTCGTTGGCCAAGGGGTGAAGGCACTTGGCGCAGCGGAAGCACGTGTCATGCCAGTAGCGGTTCTTATAGTGCACCTCCTGGAGACCAAGCACAAGGGGATGGGCTGCTGTGAGTGGCGCTGGGGGCATGGGGTGGGAGGCAGTGACCCTCTCATCCAGACGGAGGTGTCTAGGGGCGGACTACACCTGCAGTGAGCGTTTCTGTGAGTCACACAAGGAGACGCCGAGGTGAGGAAGTTACATGAGCAAGAAAGGCCCATCCTGTGCAACTCTTGCATCAGATACCTGGGGAGCCTCACACTGGTGTGGAGGTGCTGGGCACTGACCCAGGAAGCCAGGGCTTCTTCTCCCTTAATGCCACAGCCCTGTCCCCCCTGCCTTGCGTGGGTGTCCCCCGCCTGTACGCCCATCCCCCTGCCACCACTCCCCACCCCGGGGCCAGCTGCCCTACCTTGGAGTCTGCCCCGATGGGCTTCCGGCACTCCACGCAGGTGTTGGCGCAGAACTTGTCAAAGCATTTCAGGCAGCAGTGGTGGCCGTCCTTCTGCACATACTTCTTCCCCTGGAGGGAGTCCCTGCAGTAGTGGCAGTCGAACTTTTCAGTCATGGTGCCCACCTTGTAGCTGGAGGGACCTGTGGGGGGCAAGCAGGCAGAGCCAATGAGCCCTGGGAGGCTAGGAGTGTGCTGCCACTGAGGCCCTGGGGGTCGGCGGCGTGGTGCGACCAAGGCCCAGAAGCCAGGTGCCAGCTGCTGCCCAGCCTGGCTGGCCTCAGGCGCCACGACCGACCATAGGCACTTCACTAGGACCCTGGGAAGAAACAGCCTCCCAACCTCCGCCTTCAGGGGGGTACCAGGGTCTAGTGGGGGGTACAAGCGGGTCAGGGCTTGCGTTGGTCTCACAGGGCTTCTGGCAAGGTAGGGTGGCTTCGAGCAGTGAGGTGAACGGGTGCAGGCAAGAGAAGGGGGGTTTCACGCAAAGGGGCACACAGGTTGGGCTCAGTGCCAGCGACAGCTCCTGATGGCAAACTGCTTGGCAGCCTGAGGAGGAGGAGGAGGAGGAATGCCCGGAGCCACTGCTAGGCTCCCCATCCGCCTTCTAGGCAGTGATCGGGCCCTCCCTGCCAGGTTCTGGCTCTTCCTCCCAAGCTCCACTCCCTCCTGTCTGCAGAAGTCAGCGCCTCTGACCCGGCTCCCTGCTGCCCACGTGAGCCATCCTTATGGATATGTGCAAAACGCCTGCATCTAATCCTTCAAATCTGGCAGAACACTTTTAAATCCTGAACAGATCCCAGAGAGTTCCGTCCAACATAGTTCACAGACTGAGGCCTGAGCCATCACCCCGGAGAGGACTTTTTTAAAAAGATTTTATTTATTCATGAGAGACAGAGAGACAGAGAGAGAGAGAGAGAGAGACAGAGAGAGAGGCAGAGACATGGGCAGAGAGAGAAGCAGGCTCCATTCAGGGAGCCTGATGTGGGACTCATCCTGGGATCACGCCCAGGGCCAAAGGCAGACACTCAACCACTGAGCCACCCAGGTGTCCTGCCAGAGAGGACTTCTAACAATGGCATTCTCCGTTGGTACTGGCAAGGTCTACAACTATGCCCACTGGTCACAGTGATGTGCTGTTCTGTGACATGCCAAAATCAAGTTGCCCCGCTGTTTGAGCAAGCAAGGATCCACAGTCAATGACGTATTACTACTTAGGACATTTGCGGTTTTAAAAACTGCAACTTGAATGATGGGTTGGGGGTGGGAGGAGAAAGGCTTTTAAAACGTGTTAAGCTGATCATTCCAAGAACCCCTTCCACTGCCTTCACAGGAAATAACGCCCCTTGTCCCCATGGCCCCCCGAGCCCAGGCCCCAGACTGCATGTCTGCAATCGCCAGCACTAAGGCACTCTGTTCATCCTGCCACCAAAAAGGTACCCAAAGTGAGTTTCTATTAGCTCCCAACTTTTTAAAACATACGCTCATTTTCCCTGTTCCCCCTGAAAGAGAAACATACGTGGGTAAATAGATAGCAATTGTTTAATTTGCACAGGAAACACAAGAATGGAGAGAATTTTCTCCAACTGCTCACAAACACGGTTATTGTGCTAACAAACATCCCAGGGTAATCTAGAGACAGAACGAGAGTAGCTGCCCAGTACTCACCGCGGCTCTTCCACTAGCTGAGCAGCCCCAGACTCCCACTTTGGGTCCCATTCCCAGTTTTTTTTATACAAACACATGTCCAAGTTGTTTGGATCCTGTTGCCACAGGCAACCAAATAGCAGAGAGTGAGCTAAGGAAACCACACCCTGCGTCTCCGAGCCCGCCTCGGCTGAGGCTGGTGAACCCTCACTCAGAACTGGGAGCATTTCGGAAGCCAGCCTCCAGACAAAGTGCATCGCGCCACAGATGGGCAGAATGTTCTGGGCCAGCTGCAGCCCTGCCTAGGCGGGGCCCTCTGACAGACCCCCTCATCTCCAGAGAGTGAACAACTGAAGTGAGTGGGTGCCATTTTCAGTTGCCCGAGACAGTTGTGTCACAGTTTGGAGGTGCCTCGAGACCAGAGAATGGTTCTTAGTGGCACTTTCTCCCCAAAAAGAAAATCAGAATGTTCCCTTACATAATTGGGTTAGAGAGGAGAAGGAGAGACAGACTGAAACTGAGGTCTAGCTCCTTGAACTGCACAGTTTACATAAGGCAGCTTTTAAAGTGCCACCAGCATTGGCGCAGACAGAAAAAGAGTGCCCGCCACAGTGACAGCACGCTGAAAATCACTCCCCTCATTCATTCTTGCTGTTCGTTCACATGTCACATAAAATTCTTGTCTTATTAGCTTTTCCATCCCAAAATTGTGCCCCCAACAAAAATTTACTTTCTTGTGAAGAGCGGAATAGAGAAACCAAATCAATCTTCAGCAACAGTAAATGCCAGGAAATTCAATTATTAGTGGCTCCTAAAGGCCATTTGGCAGGAAATCAGAATTTGTAAGATTAGACAGCCTGGCTTCCTGCGTGGCCAGGAATAATGGCTGCCTGAGGCCTTCAGAGCCTATCTTCCTGGACCAGGGTGGAACATCCCCCTCCTCCCTCACCAAAGTATCTGTTTAGAACAGAACTCGGAGCCACAGTCCTTTTCCTATTGCTTTTTTTGATGTCTTTCAAAGAAAAAAATGGCTTCCAAATATTTCTGTGCGCAAGTACCATATGGAGTTTCACCTCAGGCTCTTTCCAAGTCTTGGCTTTGTGGTAAAAACACAGGCATTGGGGGGTGCCTGGCTGGCTTGGTGGTTGAGCGGGTCTGCCTTTGGCTCAGGCTGTGATCTCGGGGTCCAAGGGTTGAGTCCCACATCGGGCTCCCTGCATGGAGCCCGCTTCTCCCTCTGCCTATGTCTCTGCCTCTCTATGCATCTCATGGATAAATAAATAAGATAATAAAAAACAAAACCAAAAAACATAGGTGTTGGTGTCACACAGACAGCCACCACCAGAAAGCACAGTGAGGTCTGTGTAGGTATTCGGAGCTCTGGGGAGCAGGCAGAGAGATCTCACCTGCCAAGCCTTTCTCACTTTAAAACCACATACTTTCAAAGCGTCACTTTACCAATGCCAAGGTGGGCACTGGTTGCTTTTAGAGTTCTAGAACCCGACAAGCTCAGGGTGCCTATGCACCCAGCCGATGAAAGAACCCAGGGCTCACAAGCAGATCATGCAAGTCCCAGGGTGTGTTTGAAAGTGGAGTCCCATCAATGCAGCTGCTCCCCATGCTGTGGTCTCTTCTAGCATAGGGTCTTGAACCAAGCCAAGGGAAACTAAGCAGGTCACCCTGATACCACTGTTGGAGCGTGCCACATACTTAGGGTTTTCGAGTCCTAGCTTTTAGGCATTATAGGTTTTTCTTTCTGTAGTATGAAGACCTCAGGGTCATCTTCTATTCCTCCACACTGTACACTGAAACCCTAAGAGTCTGCACCCAGATGGACAGATTTCAAAGGGCGTATCATGTCCTCCTAAGGCTGATTGCCACAGCTGACTCAAGCCTTTTTGCACGTGTGTGGAAACACTTAGTTGTCAAGATAAAATAGGCCCTTCTAGGAATGCTAGCTTTATTGCCTAATAAGTAAATGGGCTGGAAACACTTAAAGCATGTTAACAACGCTGAGGTCAAATTCGTGAACTTTAGTACTTTTGTGTGTGTGTGTGTGTGTGTGTGTGTGCGCGCGCGCACACGCGCGCAATAATTCCACTGAAGTCGAACTCTGGGCAACCTGAAATGAGCTTACCTCATGTTTTTTCTAAACTTAGGACTATTTCGTCCCAAACTATATGAAACCTTCACAGCCATATGCTTGAGCAGGAAGCCAGAGTGGTACCCACTCCTGCTGATGGGATAGTTCCCATGTCAGAATTCTGCACCAAGTATGAAGGCATGTGAGGGCAAGATCATTCTGTTACTCTTCACCTTCAGAGCAGTTATGCTACTCAGGACAGTGCTGAGAGGCATGGAGGTTCCTAAAAAGATAGCCTGTGCTCTGATTCGTGGGCTCCAGCACCATGAGCCACAGTGAAAATCTGACTTTACGGGAAGAGAAAAATGTGGCACCTCTCTTTGTTTCCCCTTTGTTAGAAATAAGAGAATCAAGAAAAATGAAGATCACATTTTACCCCTTCTTTGGGGGCTCTCCTTAATCTTACTGAATTACATATACTTAAGGCATTTATCGTTTAGGGGATACTTTTTCTTTTTCTTACCCCTTACCCATTTCTAAGGACGCAAAATGCAAAGCCTTCTAACCTTCCACAACTTCCAAATCTGGTTCCCCTGACCGGCTGCTGTTATCTGGGAAAGGGCGCCCCATCCATCATCGCACAAAGCACTGGATACAAAGGTATTTCCTTTCCTGTCGGTCTCTGCCCTCAGGTGGCAGCTCTTTGACTAATCTTAGCCTCCGAGGTGTGAACTCGTAGACAGAAATGAGGCTTCTCTAGCACAGAAGTTTGCAAATACACCAAGAGTCCTGGGGACCTGAGCCGGGGCCTCTGTCTCCACTAGTCACACAGTATGTGCCTGTTGATTGGCAGATGGAGGAGATAGGGCACTGCCACGAAGCTCCTAAAACCTCTTTCATTAAAAGCATTTTATGACAAATACTTGTTTTTAAAAGCCAGGGCACAGCTCCTGCCACTCTAACATGCTGATGTCTGACCCTTGGTCCTTTACAGATGGAGCGGGTTCAAATGCAGCTGGAAATGTGACTGGTTGATCACATTTAAGATATTTATTCCAAGATGGTAGTCTGATTCTCTTGCTGTGCCTGCTTCAAAAGACACATCATTCTTCACTTAATAAACAAGTTTCCTCTTTCAGAAAATTCCTGAATGACATCCAACATGCTAAAGGGGGTGCTCTACATCACCCTTAGTATCTCAAAAAAAAGTCTTGGCTTTTGATGCCAGCCTGTTGGAGAAACGTGATATTGCAACATTTCTTTTTGAACTGTAAATCTTTCATTAGAGAAGATTCAATTTGTATTCAATAACCCTGCTTGTTTTTTTAAGCATCAACTTATCTTTTTAAAAGAATTTTATGTATTTATTCATGAGAGACACACACAGAGAGGCAGAGACACAGGCAGAGGGAGAAGCAGGCTCCATGCAGGGAGCCCCATGTGGGACTCGATCCCAGGTCTCCAGGATCATGCCCTGAGCCAAAGGTAGATGTTCAACCACTGAGCCACTCAGACGTCCTCTGCTTGTGTTTTTATATGGATTTTCTCCATTATTTCTTGCTAATGTCCATTTCCACCCCCTCATGTCTGAGTGGCTCAAAATAGGAAGATTTAAGGAATCAGTGAATCTTAGAGCAAAGAATCATTCTTCGATGTGCTTCCTCTGAGTGGCAGAACGTACAGTATAAACAATGAACATCAACCCAGATGGAAAAAGAAATCCAGGTTATTTCTGGTCTGTTAATTGCTAAGTCCAACATACCAGTTCGTTAGTCACTCCATGAATAAATATTGGCTTCCAAAGAAAGGGCAGATTGCTTTCCTGAGAACATTCAATAAATGGGGCGAAGCCTTAGCCGATGAATAGGACGCTTGTATGGCAGACTTGCTAACGCACCTGGAGGTGTCGTCAGACATTTGAGAATAAATACCTAACTTGCTGCAATGAGACGGAGCTCATGAGTCATGGCTGAAAAGTAGTCTTTCATAGAATCTCATAGAAAACCCGAGAGTGTTTTTTTCCCTTAAAAACAGAACATATATGAAGTGATTCAGTGCGATTTGCAACTTTGCCTGTACACTCCATTTAAAAAAGCTCATAGATCTCTTTTGGGTCAGTGGTGTACAGGTTTAGATTATGTCTGGTAATGAAAGGGTTGGATAGATGTAATTGAACAAAAACTGATGTGCCACTGAACTTCCACCAGGCCAGATTCCATCCCAGGACTATTCTGTCAGTATACAAAGCTCTTCTTAACATTGCACACAGTAGGTGAGCACCCTCCATCTTTTGCATGGGAAAACAAGTGCTTCCAACCTGGCAGCAACAGACCACATGTTCTTTAGTTTTTCTAGTTGTGGTCAAGTAGTTGGCGGTTTGGTGGTCATTAGAAGTATAAAACACTCAAGTTTACCCTTGACCAAGTCTCCTGACTGGTCAGTTATTTTAAGAACCCAACCCAGTTTGATGACTCGCTCACCTCACCATTCAATTTTCTGTCCCTGCACCCCAAAAAGACTGCTGGGTGTGTGAGATCCACTGGGCAGTGGCTGGCAAAGGGAATTAATGGCTACATAACATGACAAATGGTCTTACTTCCCTCCCCATCCACACCCCCAGCCTCCCATCCACACCCCCACCTGGGCCCTCAACTTGCAAGACTAAGGTTAAAGGAACCCAATCTACATAATCATCTTGCAGACTGAAAGTGTTCAATAACAAAAGTATAAAATCTTGTCCTTGGAATGTCCTCTGGGTATAGGGATGGTCACTAAAAATAGATCCTGATCCAATGATCTGAACCCTCTAATTTGTCCATAAAAAACTCATTTCAGGGCAACATACATTTTTTTTTGTGAGGCCTCCTCTCCCGTCTACTTTCACAGAGCTATAAACCTCTAATGCAATATAAAAAGCTAGCCCCTTGTTTTAAGAATCATAGAAGAGCTTTCAATAACCTAATTTGGTCACAGTTCTTGTTTCCAGATTTATAGAAGCAAGAATCATGTCCAGATTTGGTGCAAAGTAAAGCCAGAGGTTGGGTATATTGTAAATAGGTGACTTTTTAAATGTATTTCCCTATTCTGTCATTTAATCAAAATAAAATGGGGAGTTACTCTACCAGTTCACATGCTTGATCAAGGTCCATTGGAACAACTGGTGCAGGTGAATAGTTTGCCTGCACCCAGAGAATGTGTATGTTGGCTGATTACCACAATCTCAGGTATGCGGTACCATGTTTGTAAAATGGTTCCTGGGGGTATGGGAAAAACAGAGACAGCTCTTCAACATTTGGGAACAAGACAGACATTGCATATTAATTCATTAAAGCAGGGAATGCCATTGCAGTGCATTTGTTTTAAAACACCTGAGGATGGGGCACCTGGGTGGCTGGTTGAGCATCTGCCTTCGGCTCAGGACGTGATCCTAGGATGCTGGGATCGAGTCCCACATCGGGTTCCTCGCAGGGAGCCTGCTTCTCCCTCTGCCTATGTTTCTGCCTCTCTCTCTCTCTCATGAATAAATATAATCTTTAAAAAAATAAAATAAAACACCTGAGAGAAATTTCCAAAAGTACTTTCATTATTTAAATTTTGATGGGCAAAACGCCTGTGTGGCTCAGTGGTTGAACATCTGCCTTCAGCTCAGGTCATGATCTTGGGGGTCCTGGGATCAAGCTCCACATTGGGCTCTTTGCTCAGCAAGGAATCAATTTTTCCCTCTCCTGTGCTCTCTCCCTCCCCCTCTCTCAAGTAAATAAATAAAATCTTTTAAAAATATATTTTGATGAGCTGTTACAAAAATTTGAGAACTATTTTTCCAAAAGACTGCCACCCCAAATTACTTTGTCTGAAAGCTGGGAGACAGGCCAAAAGTGCCTGTTTCTGAGAGAGGGGACCGTTACTTAGGCAGAGGGCAAAAGAGCCACAATGACATTCCTGGCTCTGGAGGAGAGACAGGCAGCAGGGTGACTTCAGAGAGCCAGGCCTTCTGGGGAAGGTGGTCTGTTGTTCAGCCCTTCAGCCCCTGTCCTGGGGGTGTCTGGCTACAGCCCAAGGGCTTCCTTCATGCCAGCTTACAAAACAAAGAGACGACTCTCATGGAAATGATGGTCTAGTTTGCCCCCTTTTCGGATAAGATTCTGAAAATTTGCCCCTTTTTCGGATAAGAACAATTCCTAGCCGATGTGCCACATTGAGAGGATCATAGTTGCTTCTCTTTGGATGGACTTAACCTATCAGTCAGGGGAGGGAAGACGTGGTGAGTCATTATGGACTTTCTCCCTCAGGCTCCATATTTAGTTGACGTTTCCTAACATACCTTAAATTCAATTTAAAGCAGTCAAGGTGAACATCCATATCCTATAAATAACAAAGAACTGCTAACACATCCCCCTGCCCCAATAAAAATCTTCCCTCACACAATCTCTTGTCACTTCACAGGATGCCCTGAAAAATGTGAACTATAGTAGTAAGTTTAGATTTTTACAAAACAAGCCACCCAAACGGCCTCTTGTCTTTGCCACAGCAGCAGAAGGCAGGATGCAACACAGACGAGCTAGGAGTGACTTACTATTTCGACGAGCCCGAAATCATTTCGTCAAAAAGTTATCTTTGAGTAGGCTGGCGGATTCACTGCCCCAACAAAATCGTGCTCGATGCAAGATAAAGAACGTGAAGCTTTACCTGAGTGTCTATGGGAAGCCATGGCTCACAGACCAAGTTCAGGAGCAGCACCTAGATCCGTCTTCCTTTGACCCCAGCTGATACGGCTGTGGCTCATTTGTGAACATACATTTAAGGGGAAGTGGCTAACACAAAAATAACCAGGAGCAGATGGCCCACCCCTCCCCAGAGATCACAACCTTAATCCCACTAGAAAATTCTTAACCATTTTAGGTGATCCAAGGGAGAAGAATAGGACCCAGTAAAAATACCAAACACTACATATAAATACCTGTGGGGCTACTCACCATCCAAATTAGCTCCAGAGCCAGAGAGGCCACATAGAAAGTCATCCCTGTACCGGAATAAAATTTGGACTCGGCTCTGGCATAGCTTAACGCTGAGCCATCCTTATTAATCCACTTTATATGCCGAAATGGCTTGCACCGGGCCCTATGAAGACGTTTTTGTGCTGCTAATGATAGAAGTCACTGTAAGGGACAGAGTAGTGTCACCCAGTATAAGGAAAAGGCATTAGACGTGAGGAATACAGAGATATAGGGCTTCATCTACATCCTCCTTGCTATGGACCAGACCCCAACAGGACCCTGAAAGAGTGATTCTAGCCATACATCTCCTTAGTGTCAGATGACAGATGTACGTGTACATACCCGCTATTTACACAGGGAACATACTTTGCCCCACAAGTGAAATCTCCTGCTTTTTGGAGTTGGGCACAACAAAAGTCAAAATATGGATGAAAATGAAGAGGGCAACATAACATGTTGTAACAGCTGGAGGAGGGCCTGTAAGTCCCTCCATGACCCCGCGCCCGCTCCTTCTCTGGCTGCATCCTCATGCCCTTCACTCCAGCCTCACGCTGACCTCTTCACTGGCTTCTACATCCTGTAGACATGCCCCACTTCAGGCCCCAGCACGTGCTCCCCCAGCACAGTGCCTCTTGCGGGTACTCCTCTACTTCTTTCTGGGTTTTGCTCCCTGGACCACCCTATTGAAAACTGCAACCATGCTCCCTGTCCCCACTCTGTACTCGCTCCCCCAATTTATTTCCCACCATAACTATCTATTGAAAAATGACTGAAAAGAGTCAAAAAAGTGTTCACTGGGTCCCATATAAAACCAAAACAGAGTCCCACCTGGAACCCAGAAAGTGTCTTTGGCCACTGAATGTCAAGGAAGGCATCCGAGCTTCACTCAGGGGCAGGCCCCAGGATCAATACCTTATAGATACTGCCTTGTCTTGTGTATGTCACCGGTTTCAGCCCAATTCTGTACCTCCCCTAGTAGGCTGGGGACCGGGCCAGAAATGCTTCATGGATACATGGATGAATGACTTTTATAATTCTTATGCTCTTCAACTGTCTAATGAAAAAGTTATTCTTGGGGCACCTGAGTGGTGCAGTCGGTTAAGCATCTGACTTGGTTTTGGCTCAGGTCTTGATCTCATGGTTGTGAGACCGAACCCTGTGGCAGGCTCTCTGCTCAGCAAGGAGTCGTCTTCTCTCTTTCCCTCTGCCTCTGCCCCTTCCCCTCACTCACCTTCTCTCTCAAATAGATAAATACATCTTAACAAAAGAGAATGTACACAACAAGGGGGGAAGGGGTGGGGGAGAGGGAGAGACAGTCTCGAGTATCCTTCCGGCTGAGCACAGAGCCTGATGAGGGGCTAGATCTCATGACTCTGAGATCACAACCTGAGCCCAAACTAAAAGTTGAACGCTTAACGGACTATGCCACCCAGGTGCCCCTGAAAAAGTCATTCTAAAAGATGGCTGAGGGGTGCCTGGGTGGCTCAGTCGGTGAAGCATCTGACTTTGGCTCAGGTCATGATCCTGGGGTCCTGGGATTGAGCCCCAGATCGGGCTCCCTGCTCAGTGGGGAGCCTGTTTGTGTGCAGGCTGTCAAATAAATAAAATCTTTAAAAATAAATAAGAAAAATTTGAAAATTTTAAAAGAATCTAAAAAGTAAAAGATGACTGAAATTGTAACCTTTGGTTAGCTGGAAATGACAGAGCAACAAAAGCTAGGATGTCACAGGCAAATTTGTCCCATGTTGCGTCCAGGGCTCAGTCTGGGAAAAGGGGGGGGGGGTGACACTGTGCCTTCCAACCTGCCGCAGCCTCTTTCTCAGCGGCCCGACTAAATGCTAGAGGGGCTGGCCGGTTGGGATGCCACAGCACCCCTGAAATAAAGCTCCGTGTCTTGCACGGCAGAAATGTGGGGACTGTATGAGATGATTCACCTTGACCAACAGGAAACCAGATTTTAGCGAGGTGCCTTCTGAGGTGGAGCTTTCCCGAGATAAGTCAGTTCTGGCTTCAAGCCCTGCATCAGGGGGTATATTTTTTCAGCAAGTGCAGGGGCCCTGTTAGTGTTCCGAGCAGTCCCTACAGAATACAGACAGACAGCTGGACAGCCTCAGCAAGTTAGCAAACACACAAAAATCTATTTTGTCAAAACACAGGAGAAAACGCATAACTCAGAGAGCTGCTTTGCGACCCCAAATTAGTCAGTGGCCGAGGACAAGGTGCTGTGAGTGGGAGCCTGGCCCTGCAGCAGTGTGGTCATTCCACCTATTCCCCACTCCTGCCTCACTGCCCCTCCACCCCGTACATCACTCCCTCTTCCTGCCACACCCCACCTTCCTTCTCCAACCTCAGGAATTATGAACCCTGCCTGCTCGGTGTGTGTGTGTGTGGGGGGTCCCCCAGCGCCTGTGGCCTCGAGTTAGAATTGCAACTTTCACAAAACCAAGAGAAAGGCCCTCTGGTAAGGTGACAGACAATTCCTCCTAAGGAGGGCTGGTCACTGCCCTGCTGGGGGATCAGCAGTTCTAGACCCTGGCAGTTATTTAGCTCCAGGCTCCAGAATAGCCGCTGCTTTCGCTAGCATGCAAGCCAACTTCATTACACATGAACAGCATGATGTTTAATAATCTCCTTAATAACCACTGTAGTGTTTACAAAGCACCTTCCTTCATTTACTGTTGATGGGGCTGGCTACCGTGTGATGCACAAACCTCTCTGCAGTCTGAAGGCCTTTCCAGGCAGGTCTTTATTCTCTCGCACTCCATTGTGTGTCAGGATGATTTCTCAGTGGGTGTGAGGCATCAAAAGCCCTAAGCTTCCACTCGGATGTGGTACTCTGAGAACCACTCACTTCGGAGCTCATCTCTCTGGATGCTCTTGCCTTCCAACGACTCTGCAGTTAAGTTGTGACCTACTTTGAGGCTCCACCTGCAGATAATCCCATCCCCTCCCTTCATTTACTTTACAACGTAAACACTGAACAGATGTCCTACTATGTGACACAAGATATTATTCTGGTCACCGAGTGTACAATGCGGTCCTTTCTTCCAAGCTCATGGACATCAATGTGCGAATGAGCATCGGCAGGAGGTACACAGCTACCCCCGTAGATGTGAGGGGCATTGGGTCTTATCACAGGCACACATCTGCGTGTGGGCTCAGATAAGACTTGATGGATGTCAGGACATGTGACCTGGTCCCTGAAAGAATGGAAATGAGGGTCGTTGCAAGGAAAGGTGCAGTGAGAGCGAAGGCGGGGTACAGCCTCTTGGGGGCAGGGGTGCGGTGTCGGGAAGTGGTGGCACAGAAGCCTGGCGGGCAGGAGGCAGCAGGCCCTCAGAGGTCAGGGTTTGGAGCCATCGGGGCAACCAGGGGGAACCTAGGAGGCAGAGCTGGTGGAAGATGTCACTGGCTCACCCTCTTTAATGGGATGATCCGAGCCACCTGCTGAGATATGTGGGCCTGACTGTGTGGTTCCCGAGAGTCACATTTGTGGGCATTCCTGCACAGGCTCAACCCTGCACTCTTGACCTCACGAACGCCCAACATCCCAGGGTGGAGGGAGGGGATCGGACTTCCAAAGTTCAAAGTGGTATAACTTACAAGTCCAGCACGGCCAATTTGGGACCTGGGTGGCCCACACTGGCAGGAGGTTCCTCAGAATCTCATCTTGTAACCGGCTTGTAGGCACCCTCCTCCCTTACCTATTTTAGTGAGATAAAGCTATAGTTTTCCTTTTACCAAAGAAATTTCAAAATGGTTGAAAACTTCTTCAATCGGTGCCACTCGTCACAGCCAGAGGCAAGAGCCTGGCAACCAAGTGGAATGGACTCTGTGTCTACACCAGTGCTTTCATCCTCACCACTTCTCTCATCCCCATCGTTCTCCCCATGCCCATCGCTAATTAACACACTCTAAGGGGGTTTTCTTCCATATAACTCTGTCCGGTCACTAGGCCCTTGGCCAGCAATTTCACTGAGTGACTCTAACGGTGAGATTCAGGCACCTAGTCATGCACTATGATATGATGTGATTCCATGTTGGGCTCCCTGGAGTATCTCTTGTCCTGTGTGCTCTTGCCAGAAAAGGCCCAGTATGGCTTAAGCCATCTCATGTTCCTGTCAATCTTTAGGGTGGGAAGAGTACTTTTTCTGACAAGTCAAATTTTGCAAAGTCACTGTGCTGAAGTGTCACAATTCAGGGCATATGCATCAAGGAGTAAAATGAAGGTGCCACCCCCCCAGAACCACATGGGGGGTGACTTCATCCTGCAATATCCAAATGAAAGCAAACTCCCAGAACTGTGCCTCCCCAAAGGCTCCCTGAATTGCAGGGCCAAGGAAAAGGAGGCCTGGGAAAGGGGAAGGACTGCCACCAATGAGGTAAGCTACGGGCCCTGGAAGACCCTGTACTGAGCCAAGAACCTTGAAAAGGCTCATCACACAAGAGAAGACCTGTCCACCTCATGATTAACCAGGGCTTACACAGTTTCCTTGTAATACTCACTTGGAAATGAATTTATTCACTTTTAATTTTTTAAGATTTTATTTATTTGAGAGAGAGTGTGAGAGAACATAAGCAGTGAGGAGGGACAGAGGAAGAAGCAGACTCCCTGCTGAGTGGGGATCCTGACATGTGGCTGTATCCCAGGACTCTGGGATCATGCCCTGAGCCGAAGGCAGATGCCCAACTGACTGAGCCACCCAGGCGCCCCCGAGATGAAGAATTTAAACACGTGCTATGGCCTGCGCCATTTGATTTTTGCAAAGGTCATTCTATGATTAGGGAGTTTTTTTTAAAGATTTTATTTATTTATTCATAGAGACAGAGAGAGAGAGGCAGAGACACAGGCAGAGGGAGAAGCAGGCTCCATGCAGAGAGCCTGACATGGGACTCGATCCAGGGTCTCCAGGATCACGCCCTGGGCTGCAGGCGGCGCTAAACTGCTGCGCCACCGGGGCTACCCTGATTAGGGAGTTTTAAATGTCTCCTGCCCCCAGCATCTGCCACCTCCTAGACTCTTACCAAGATGTAGGAACAGTCCCAACTACAGCCTATAGATATTTTTATGGGTCTCTAACCAGAAAGCACCATCAGGACAACGCTATACAAATTATTTTCAAAGTAAGACACTATGATGACCTCAGATTAAAAAAAAATGAAGCAGTACTTAAAAGAGAAAATAAAGAGAAAAACATAGAAGCAAAGGAACAGAAATCAGAGTTTTAGAAGGAAATATGTAATGTGAATGTAGAATCTCAGATCAGATGAAAATAAATGTTTCATGAAACTGAGAAGCTAGTAGGGATAAATCTTTGTCATATTTTAGGTGTTAAAATTCTCTTCCAGTCTATTTCTACCACCCACTTGTGATATATCTGTTTTATTTCCATGTTGCCATGTGCCGTGACTCAAAACACCCTTTCAATCATGCTAAGTCCTGGCATTCACCAAGCCCACCTGTTATGGACATTTCAAGCCTCTGATAGATGCTCAAGGGCTAAACATTCTGTGACCCTAGTCTATAATTTACCCAGCTGATTAATATCTGTAACAGGAAAGGACAGGACCTTGAATAAGCTGCTAACTGGGATCGACTACCTTGACCAGAGGCGTCATGACAGTACCTCATGAACCCTGCCTCCTTATATGGCAGTTCACACTCTAACATGTAATCTGTTTTCATTTACCAAAAGACTGCAATTACCATACTACCTTATTATGCATTGGTGTGGCCCTGGAATTCAGGGCAAAGGTCAGACACCCTTGTGAGTGGCTCTGGGGGGTTTGGTCATGGGGCACAGAGTGGCAGTGGGAGCATAGGAGGAAGGAGATAACACGGGGTTCCAGGGGGTCACTCGGGAAGTCTACATTTCGGTAGTTAACAGGGTTGACAGAGAGGGCAACTCAGGTTTCTGGAGGGGTGAAAGGACATGAAAGGTGAAAGCCTCGCTTGGTCCCCACCTGTCGAGTTTCCCGAGGGCCATGATCCTTCTGCCTGAGTGGTGTCGTAATCTGGATTCGAAGCATACATTACAGGCAGACTCGGGAGGGTGGCGGGCCCCAGTGATCCATGTCTGAGAGAGCAAACATGAATGGCTTTCTGTGGAAAGAGCTATTCTGTTTGGAAGGTCAGGCCTTATGCCTTGAAAACACCACAGCAGGACCAGAGTAAAGGCCAGTGTGATCTTGCCGGTGCCCTGGCGTGACCTTACTGCCCCAAAGGGCAGCTTATTTTCTCTGTCAGTCTGTCCATGGTGAGGACAGAGGCTACAGGCGGGGTCTGTGCGAGATGCCACCTTCACAAAATGCCATAAAGACAGTGTTGGAAACCACCTTACATACCACCTGGCCCAGCCAACCCCCTTTGACAGACAGCAAAACTAAAGCCTTGAGATGGGACATGACCTGCCTCACTGCCTTATCAGCAGCTCCACATCTAGAACCCAAGCACCCAGAACCATGACGCCTCGACCCTTGCATATCAGACTGCTTCCAGCAAGGGTTCCTTACTCATGACACTGTAAAACTTGGGACAACAGTTTATGGCCCCTTGACTTCAGAGAGTCATCGGCAGAGGCTGGGTGTCTGGGTGATCGACCTCAAGACTCAGGGACAGATGTGTGATTTGCAGGTGAAACACCCTAGGGATCCTCTCATGCTGCAGCAAGAGTCTGGGCACAGACCAGACACTTTGGCTGAGGCGACTGGGAAGGAGCCTCTGATGACGGGCCAGGAGAGGGAAGGTCCAGGTCAATGGAGGGGCCAAGGGTCCACCTACAACAGCTGACGCTCAAGGAGCACAAGTGACCGCTTCCAAAGCTCTTGAAGGCAAGTGATGCGCTCCCATGCCAGGCAGCGGCTATGTGAACAGAATGACGGGAACACAGAGTTCGGCAAGCAGAACACGAGAAGGACTCTGCAGCTAGAATGGCAGAAGCCACCGAAGGTCACACACTTGGAAAGATCACATCCCCCTTGCCTCAAATCCCAACCTTTCTTGTTCCTTTTCAAGCAGTGTGATCATCAAGGCGAACAAACATGTGAATATGTACCAAGTAGATAAGCCCAGCCAGTCTCAGGTGTGGAGGAGGAAACCGGGAGCCAGGGCGAGGACTCTACCGCATTTGATGGAATGCAGATCAAATGGGTGTAGACAGGCCTATAACAATTTCTGAGGGCTTCTGCGCAAGATACTCAAATCTTAATTTTTGTGTGAGACTGCCTGAACAACCAACATCGTTCAAAGATAGACGGCATGGGATTGGCCCTGAGTTTAAGACAGGTGTATCTATTTTCTCAAGTTTCAAGGGAACAGTGTAATGGTTAAGGGGCACAGACTCCTGAGCCAGAACGTCTAGAATGAAATCCTGTCTGGACCACATACTGGTTGTGCACCAGAAAATTCTCCTTAACTTCTCTGTGATTCAGTTTGCTCCTCTGCAGAATGGGGATAACAGGGGCACCTGTGTTAATAGGGTTGTTGTAAGCACGATATATTGCTATTTATCCAATTATACTCTACAGGTGAGCATTCCTAGGTAGCAGATTCCCGCAAAAGAAAAATTTCTTTCTGAGTTTACCAGTTCACAGAGGACATGTGGAAAAGAGGTAGAGCCCAACTATAAGAGTTACGGGCATGAGTTGTCTCCACTAGGACAATTCTACATATCCTAGGGATTCAGAGGACTCAGCCTCTAGCAGCATGACAGCCCAGAAGACAGAGCTGCATGTCCTGCATGGACACAGACAGTTTAGGAACAGATGATGGACTCCTAGGGGGAAGAAGTTTGCTCTCTTGATCCTCTAGTGAAAATAAAAGACCTCCTAGGGTCTAGGTCACCTGCTCAGTCTTGGAACAGGGATGGATTTTCCCTATATCCCTCCAACCAAGTGAGGGCCCAGTGAACCCAATGGATGATTAGACGTTCCAACACAACAAATAAAGGCTGGCTTTGATGGGACTATTTAATGAGGCAGGCCACCATGGATCGCATCTCTGATTTTAAGTTGGCCTGTGGAGATCAACAATGAGAAGAGGCTACCTATACCATCAGAAACAGTAGCTCTGGCCATAACATAGGTTAGTTCTGTATATATTATGTGAGTTGATTCTGAATGAATGCCAAGGGCATGGATCTCAAAGACATATCTTTGGGGTGCCTGGGTGGCTTAGTTGGTTAAGCATTTAACTCTGGGTTTTGGGTGAAGTTGTGATCTCAGGGTCATAGGATTGAGCCCTGCATCAGGCTCCACACTCAGCAGGGAGTCTTTGGATTGTCTCCTTCCCACTCCACTCTCTCTCTCTCAAATAAATAAATAAAATATTTTAAAAGCCTTATCTTACTAGGCCACTCAGAGGAAGGGCTCAGCAGCTGACCCAAGGAAAGATGGTGTGTGGGGAAACTTGGCTTGAGTGAGCACAGGAGAAAAAGTGCAGACTGGTCCAAATGATTCTCTGAGGCTCCTTTCAAAGCTGTCACAACATCTCAATCCCACATACCGAAAGTCCTTTATATCCATCAGGGCTTCCCTCATCTGGGTTACCAACATTCCCCGATGAAATGAGATCACCAGCGAGTGTCAGTGAAAGTAGCTAAAGAGCAGGAAGTCCTCTGGTGTCATTAGTGACACTATGTGAAATATTTAACAATGCAAATATTTCTTAGGGGGGACATGTTAAGGAAGTCATTTATTGTTTTATTTTTTTAAGATTTTATTTATTCATGAGAGACACAGAGAGACAGAGGCACAGACAAGGCAGAGGGAGAAGCAGGCTCCATGCAGGAAGCCCGACGTGGGACTTGATCCTGGGCCTCCAGGATCACACCCTGGGCTGAAGGGGGTGCTAAACCACTGAGCCACCTGGGCTGCCCTCATCCATTGTTTTATATGTTCACATGGCTTCTTGAAGTTTCCATGTTCATGACTCTGCCAAGTTGCTTTCCATTTTATGTATTAAGATACGATTTATACACCATAAAACTGACTCTTGCAGAGTATACACTTTGGTGGTTTGTGGCATCTTCATAAAGTTGTGAAACCATCACCCTCATCTGATTCCAGAACATGTTTATCACCAAGAAAGACACCTTGAGGCCATCAGCAGTCACTCCCTATCCCTCCTTTCCTCCAGGCCCCTGGCATCCACTCTGCTACTTTCTGCTTATTCTAGACACTTCATACAAATGGGACCATACAATGTGTGTGACCTTTTGTGCCTGCCTTCTTTTAGATAAGCCTGCTCTTTTAAAGTTCCAGCCATGTTGTAACAGGTATAGTCATTCATTGTATTTTACTGCCGGATCGTATTCCATTGTGTGGATACACCACACCCTGTTTATTCACCCATTCATTGGCCCACAGGAGCTGTTTCTATTTTTTTGCTATTATGAATAATGCTGCCACTGAACATCCTTTTCTTTCTGTATGGATTTATTTTATTTTTTAAATATTATAATGCTTTTCTGAAAGGTACAAAAGAGTATATAGTGAAAAGTCTTCCTCTCCTGCCCATCCCCAGGCCCCTACTTCCCTCCCTCCATTAGTAAACAATGGTACCAGTGTCTTCTTTAGTTCCAGAGACACTGGGCCCAGGAAAAGAGGTAACTGTGTATGTTTTTCTTTGTCCCTTTTTAAAAACATAATGGTGATGTACTATACACACCCTTCTATACCTTGCCTTTTGGATTTAATACATTTTTGAGAATTTTGCGTGGTAGTGCATAAAGAGCTTCCTACTTTTATATAATGTACACTGGGTTCAAGTGTGTAGATACCCCCAATTCTCAGTCAGTTCCTCACTGGCAGACACTTTGATTCCAGGCTGTTATTACAAACAATGAACCAACTAATAAAACTCGTAAATTACTTCCATCAGATTGACTTCCTCTCATACCCAGCAGAGGTCGGATGCATGGAAGACTTGTGATTTTACAAGGGACTAGAGGGAGCAAGAGGGAAAACCATGAAAGGATCTCAAGTGGATTGGGTGGCACCCATCAAAGCTTACTGAAATGGCAGATTATTTTGGTCCGGGCAGAGAAGATGCTGTCTGGAAATCCCAAGCCAACTATGCTAAGGTTACCCTGAGTTAGTAAGCCACCCAGACAGGAAGTGGCTTGTGATTCCAAGTCTACTGCTCTTTGCACCAAACCATGATGCCTCGCCAGTGAATTACAAAACAAGAAACTGAGTCAAGCATTTATCCGGACAACATACATATATGCTCACACAGTGCCGCGCTGTGCTAGTTGAGTGGCTACTGAGGGTCTGCATCCCAGCACAGAGGAGGTGTTTAGTGTCCATTGAGTCTTTAGGCTGAAAAGCCATAAAGTACACATGGCATTTGGTTTTCAAATGTTCATGTTCTCCTCTTTATCTCTTTTTAAAAAGGAAAAGTGGTTGCTCAGCTGGGGGTTATAATGGAGTGACCTGAGCCAGGCACAAGCCCTTGGCGGATGATTAGACTGGGAACATGTCACTGGTGCATACCACTCCCACGGTGCCCAGCTCTGAGTCACAGGTCTGACCTTCACACTGCATGCTGGGAAAACAAAACACCATCCTCGTTCGTTACAGAAATCTGTCAGAGATTTTTCAACTCTGCAGCAGGGTTTTAAATGAACCCTCTGAGTACTTCTTTGAAGGAGAAGAGCAGCTCAATGTCTGGAGTCTCAAAAAAAGTCAGTCTTTTTAAATAAAAAAAAATTCAGTCTTTTCTGAAATGGGTGCTTGTTTTTCCAAAGTCACATAACTCACCCAGGCCAAGTGATGTGTATTCTACTTGTCACTGACTTACCAACCTAAGACCACACCTCCCCGCTGCTATGGCCAAATGGGAAAAAGAAATGTCACAGTACCACACTCCAATCTCACAGCACACACTTCCAAAGTGAACTTTTTGGGATTTCAGGAAAAAGGGCTGACATTTATAAATCAGCATAATATATGCAAATAGATGTAAGAAGTACACCTGCCAGCTATTTTTGTTAGATGTTAAAACAGGGATCCTCAGTCACACCACTGTGGCAACTCAGTGTGGCAAACCAGGAACATTATAAAAATTATAAAACCAAACTGATTTTCATTTGCTTCAAACTATCTACTCAATGGCAGAAAGCAATGCTGAGGCCCATATAAATGATCATAAATGATCGTATTGGTAAGGAAATGGGTGGAGAAGAGATTAATTCAGGAACTCAGCCAGTGCAAAGCCAATTACAAGTTAACTTTGTAAAAACAGAACAACAGTATAAAAGTGAAATGAATTTTAAGCTTCCATTTAATGAAAAGACCAGGGAGTGTTTTGTGACTTTACTGTTTTGTAACTCAAGGAACGAACAACAGACGTGGGATCAGAAATCCCAGAGAGAATCCTCGGCATCTTCTTTCCTCATCGATACGATGGGGACATTAATCCTAACCCATTAACCCTGTCTGGCTATTCCGATTGGATTGTGGTAGGAACCAAACTAAATTATCTGTGCCCTGGTACTGTACGAACCAAAAAGTAACATCGAAATGACAGATTTGTCAAAAGAAAAGAAAAATACGAACTTATATCAGGCTTTGGACCCAAGCAGGTAGTGTCTCCTCCTTTTTCAAGTGGATCTAAGTTCTCACAAGACTCACACCTTACGAGTGTCACAAAAAAACATACACCCATTGACCACGCATCATAAAATCTAGGAGCCAATTATCGAGGAAAGACTGCCGGCCTCTGTGACAGGGCTTCTCTTGCTTGTTAGCCAATGTTTCCCAGTATAGAGAATTTAGAAACTAGTCATATGGGTATTTCACTTTTTACTTAGGGTCTAGCTCTTTAATCCTCTTGTATTTTGTTACGATTTCATTCTCTGCAAAGACACAGGGAGCTGGGAACAAATGTATGATAGGCAAGCTCCACATAATCTTGGCCCTTTGCTTTGATCTACAAATGAAAGGCATACCCCTCTGCACATGTGTAGAGGGACAATTTTGGTTGCTTTAAGTCAGTGACATGGTTTACCCTCCCATCTCCACAAAGAGAGTAATTTGGAAAACACTCAACAAAAGAAAAAATTACCCCAAGGTTAGTTTGAAGACTTCTATCCTGGACAAAGTAAAGAAAACAAGGAGAACTTTTTATTTCTGTTGTGGAATGGGATGGAGGTTTAGAAACAACTTGAAGAAGTGAGTTAATCTCTTTGTGCCACAGCCAAGACAGGGTTTATTTCCTACTGTTATGATGGTAACTTAGAACACACAGGACAACAATATCAAATATCAATTCCCTCCAGAGCTGTAACTTTCTAAATGTAGTAAGTAGTAATTTGTCAAGATCATCATTCAACATACAAATAATTTCTACATAGTCATTTGAACCTCAATGCCACATTCTGTATCACATCCTCAAATGCCATCGGCTATAAACCAGGTACTGTTTTCGTGAAAGAAGGCTACAGGTGTTATACAGGGATAAACCGAGACATTAAAAAGATTAAGTGTCTTGCCTTAAGTGAGAGGGGCGAGGTCAAACCAAGAATAGAAACTCAAGTCCTATCACCTGTCCTAATCATAAATCTAGACAACTGTCCACCTTCCTGCTAGCAATAAGTACATAGTCTAATCAATTTTGATGTGTTTTTAAAAAAGATTTTATTTGAGAGAGAGGGAGAAAAAAACCCAAGCAACAGGGAGGGGCAGACGGGGAGGAAGAATCAGACTCCCTGCTGAGCAGGGAGCCCAATGTGGGGCTTGATCCCAGGACTCTGAGATCATGACCTGAGCCGAAGGCAGACGCTTAACTGACTGAGCCACCCAGGCACCCTCAATTTCGATGTGTTTTAAACATATATTTTGCAGGAAGAAAAATGTATCTTCTCAATGGATCTGTGGAAATATTTAATTAAGATGGTACTACACACGTGAGCCACAGGACATAATGTACTTGTACACAGAGCAACCCTTTTCAAAAATTAAACTTGACTCATGATAGTAGCTAAATGTTAATGAAGTGTTCAAAGGCTAGGGCTGTAACAAAAACTAGATAGGGTTGTAACCTGTTCTGTTACACCACAGACAGTTCATTAGCTACATGATGGGTGTTTATGCCACCAGCAGCAAACAGGCCCGTCACATTCTGAGGTCAAATAGCAAAGTCAGTGGTAGAGAGGAATATGAACCTCTGTGACTTAATGGTCTCTTCTGAGACCAAAGTACACATGTTGTTCTATGGTGCCAATGAGTTGTCATGGGTTTCGAAGGGTAGTATGCCCTACCCATAACTCTTCGAGGAGCTTGGTCAAATTCTCACAACTCCCTATGCATCATTTGGTCCTATTTGTGGTCTACTGACACATTTTCAAAGCATTTAACCACTCAGTTCTCCGCCCACATCTCACACCTACTCCCTGCCCCATCGATCTTCTATCCTAACTTTTCTTTGTTCTTCTACACTAACTTTTCTTGGAAGGTCAGAGATGAGGAACACAGCAGTTGGAACTGAAGTGGAAGCTACAGGATTAGCCCCTGTGGGGAGTGGGAAAAGCTGCTTGGAAATGCTTTTAAGGATCTGCCAGCTAACGCAAGAGTGCAAGTGAAGACTTCCAGAAGAAAATATACCCAGCCAACCCCCTGGACCAAGGGAGAGTGTTTGGACATGATTCTGGGGATTGAGAATAAAGGGAACGACAACCCAGCTTTGCAAGAATGTAGAGTGCTTTCCGTACAAATAGGGGCAAAAGCCATACAATCAAATCTTTCATCTCCATCCTGGTCTCACTGCTCCAATTGTAACAAGAATGTTTTTTTAATAATTTGCACTTAACACCTTGACACCAGGGCTTGGGATCAGATCCAGCGTAGACCAATTTGGTCTTTGGTTAACTGCCTCTCTCTGCTTTCCAAATAAAATATATTTTGTTGGAGGGACCAACACTTGCTGTTTATAACATTTTTAAAGATGATCCTGCCTCTCTATAAGAAGTGGAAGTTATCTGGCTCCTGTCTCAACAATGAAAACAAAATTTACAGGGATAACCCCCCCTCCTCTTTATTAGGGGTCAGTGATGTCTGAGTCACGAGAAAGTTCAGATTTAAAAATACACCAGTATTCTTTTCCAACACCATGCCAGAATTCCAGAAAATCTGTTACTTTTAAAATAAGTCTTCTAAAATTTTCCCCAGTAAAACTGAGCATTTATTTTACATCTTTCATAGGACTCTATGCCAATTTAATGCACATTTGTGTAGTGTTCAAAAAGCCAGACTCCAAGTGTGTAAATTATATAAAGCTACTTAACTGGTGAAATATACTGCATTGACTTTGAAATGCATCCAGAAAGAATATGAATTTACGGATAGACAGAGGGATGGGTAGATATGGTGATCAAACAAACACAGTAAAATGTCAATGGTAGATTCTAGATGATGGGTATGTAGGTGTGCACCACAACAATCACTTCAACTTTGGAAATCTTCATCAAAAGATGTTAGGGGAGAATAAAATATAGAGAAGCAAACATTTTAAAACACAGCTGCAACCACACACAGGCAGGTGCTGGCTTCCAAAAGGTACTTTAGACTACAAGCACAGAATGTGCTACAATCCAGAATGAGTGGACTAAAGTTACTACCGTAGCCTCCATCTGAAGGAAATCTGCCAAAGTCATTGTAAAGCTTTTTGGGCATAATTCAAGAAGCCCTGAACATCTCCTAATGAATGGAAATATTCCACATGTACATCTCCAGACTTGGGTTTAAGCTAGAAGGTTCCCCAATCCACTCGCATGGCCCCAACCAAGGGATGACACAGGAGCCAGCCTTCAGTCACTTAACTACCTTTCCCCTTTTATGGCCATTGCAAGTTGAAAGCATATACTCATCTGTTTCCAGATTCCTAAAGGTACTGGAAAAAAAAATCTAAATATAACAGATGGCTAAGCACTCATGGTAATTGGAAACCAAACTGTAACTTCAGCTTTCTCGGGCCAATGCCTTAACACCATGGCTTTAGTGGAATGGTCTTGCTGAAGACCTTTTGTCTTTATTCCCGTAACAGAAATATTACCTTGGCTTTGATGGATGACAGATAGGTGTTATCCAAAATTTTATTTTAGGTTGACATGAATAACCTTTACTTATTTTTAAGTCAATCCTTAAGTGTTCTCCAGTATGTTAAAATCTACTACAAAGTACCACTGAATATGTCTGTTGCTTTTTGTTTGTTTTTTTTTTAATAGTTCAATACACCTTGAAAAGTATAATTCCAACATTGGTGAAACCTCTCAACATCTTTATGAATTCTAGGGTTCCATGGAATATAATATGAAAACCATTGGAATAGACAAACACCCATCAGGCACTTGGCTGACTCAATTGCCAAAGCATACGACTCTTGACCTCAAGGTTGTGAGTGACCTCCACATTGGGCATAGAGACTACTTAAAAATAAAATCTTGGAAAAACATAGAACAGAAAGACCTTGTACTTGTATCATTAGGGTTTATGAAATCCATGGCCTCCTGAGTCATATACATGGCCACTGAGCCTTCCTTAGACTGTGTAAGTGGTAGCACACTGCTCACTTCCTGGTAATGAACCTCTTTCTCCTTCCCTTGTCAGACCTAGCTCTAACCTTTTGCCCCACTCTCCTCAACCCCAATTCTCCAGTTTTCCCTCATATAAAGGAGACCCACAACTCTATGTCCTCGGCTAGCATTCCACATCTCATAAATACAAATAATGTGACTGTGTAATGTGGGGGAGAGGGGGCAGTGATATGTACATGTTTGTATGCTCACTATAGTGAGAAAACAAACAGAGACACCTAAGTCTGAAAAGGGAGCTTATTTCACATTCAGCTTACCATCTCTTCTTAGGCTTCGCCAACACAAATGCCAGAACCTTAAAAATCTGAAAGCAGGGCAGCCCAGGTGGCTCAGCAGTTTAAGCGACGCCTTCAGCCCAGGGCCTGATCCTGGAGACCCAGGATCGAGTCCCACATCAGGCTCCCTGCATGGAGCCTGCTTCTCCCTCTGCCTGCGTCTCTGCCTCTCTCCCTGTCTCTCATGAATAAATAAATACATAAATCTTAAAAAAATCTGAAAGCAGCTCTAAGAAGGTCAAAACTGAAACCACATAATGACATGCACACTGAAGTGTTCAGGGGTGAAGTATATGGATGCTGGTGGTTTACTCTGAAATGCATACAAAAATGAAGATAGCCTAATGCATGGAAGAATATGTCAAACAGCACACAAAGTGAAATGTTAAATTGTAGAATCTGGGTAGTGGGCATAAAAACATCTCCTTCAACTTTGGCTTCCACTTTTCTGCCTATTTGAAGCACTGCATACCAAAATTTCGGAAACAATGGTGCCATGCTATAATGAGGTAGGAGGGACTGTTCTATTTGAGAATCTGCTCCAGTGACATCAGGAATACTGGTATCAGAGGAACAGGAAGTCAAACAACGATCCTGGGGCAATCCCCAGTGATAACATGGTCATGCTCTCTATGGCTTCTAATTCGTGAAGAGCCTTCATTCAATTAACTGTTTCTCTAGTGACTGCTTGCAAAGCCTCTAAGCACTGAATCACAGACGACACAGAGGACGTCAGAGAAAACATCAGTATTGCCACTGCAAAGGAGCTTCCAGTCTCCTGGGGAAAGCAGAGGACAGCTTTGCCCCCTCACTCCCAGGGGGATCCATTCCAAGGATCCCCTGTGGATGCCTGAAGTCACTGACAATACCGATCACAATGCAGTGTTCTTTCCTGGATGGACACAGCTTTGATAAAGTTTCATTTGTAAATTAGGCAAAGTAAGAGATGAACAAGAACCAATAGTAAACTACTAATAAAATAGACCGATTATAACAATATACTGTCATAAAGGTTACGTGAATGTGGTCTGTAGTGCACTCTTCCTCTGTGTGCTGCTGATGTGAGGTCAAATGCCTCTGCGTTGAGATGAAGCAAGGCGAAGGGCAGAGACAACACCATGATGGGGCATCAGGCTACTTCTGGCCTTCTGATGCTATGTCAGGAGGAGGACCACCTGCTTTTAGGCCATGGCTGATTGTAGATAACAGAAACCCCAGAAAGCGAAACCACAGGTAATGGGGAACTACCGTACTAGATGGCAGCCCCAGTCAAATCCTTGACCCTCTTTGTGCCTTCAATAGTCCCAGTAACAAAAAGGGAAAACACCCAGGAGGGGATCAAGGGAGTTGGACAAGGTCCCACGTAAAGTCAAATGCCTCTATGGGTACATAAAGAAAGGGCTAAAATGATGAAACACACTGTACTGTCTCTGGGTTCAAACCTCTCATGTGACCCCAATGCCAAGAGTGGAACTCACCATCTTCAATTCGTGAGCATTTGAACAACCTCAGTGAGGAGAAGACACTATCAATTATGAATCCCCTACCACATGTCCACTGACAACTGTGTACACAAACCCATCACCAGAATCCACAGAAAAAGCTCCACTGGTTCCGGAAAAGAAACACTGGGTATATCTTAAGTAAATTACTATTTCATAGCCCTGAAGAATGTATAAAAGTGATCCTACCATATACACATATCACATGGTTTAAGAGATGGCCACGGACTCCCTAAGGAGCACTACTTTACTCCTTAGGGGAAGAAGTGTTACAGGAACTAACTCTTTACCTGCTACCTGGATATCCCTCACCAAGATATGCTATATGAACCATGAAGCTCATCTGGCTCACCAAGTAGGAGAGTGAGGCAGCTATTCTAAATACATTTTTGGAGTTCATCCTTTTTAGCTAAATTGATTTGATGCCTAGCGTGGTTTAAACAAAAGTGGAAAATTAACAATGAAAGAAATAATAAAATAAATTATGACTAGTATTAGCATGGTTCTCCATGCTGGGCTTTCATCATGTAAGGTTTATAGGATAAGAATGATGGTGACAGTGATAATGAGGAGGATAAAAGTGCTACTCTTTCTCAATAGCATTATCAAGGGTTTCAGCCTTCAGGGTTTGAGGTCTGCGAAGCTTTAACCTCAGCTGTGCTTATTGTACTAACCATGATAAAATGTACATGATTGAGCTGTGACCTTAATTTAAGAAGTTCCAAACCTAGGATTTAGTGACTATCCAACTTCATCTCCCAAGTATGGATCTCTTTACAGGCGAGCATCTGTTGTTGGCTTCTCAAGTCTTTGTCCTATTAATAGATGAGTTGATGATAGAGAAAGTCTTAAAACAACTTCCACATCCATGGCGTTTTAGAACGTTAAAAAATCTTAATAAAAACATAAGTATTCACAAGTTTCTATGTGGCTTGAACCGAATTTGATGACAGATCTGAACCCTAATATTTCATTTAGGAATAAGGATGCAACACACGTCTGATGCCTCCCACCTCAGCCTATATGCAATGCTTGTTAGTCACTGATGGGCTGCTTTGCTTTGGTCTTAAAGAGAATTCACGTACATGAGTTTGTTCCTAGAGAAGATGAAGACTTGCAAACAGGTGAATTCTCCATGAGAAGCCTGTGTAAGGCAGTATACACAAGCCTTAAATAAAGTTAAGCACTCTGACAGGATTACAGATAAATCATTAGGCTTCCTAAAACTAGAGTGTCCTTCTAAATCTCAAAGCATCCTATGGGAAAGGATCAAAAGTTTTAATGGGTCACCTTAACCAACTTTAGTCCAATATTGTTTGACACCAGCTACCGTGGTGGTCAGATACCTCATGCCTTCATTTCACATCAAATGGATACAAATGGAATGCTAGACTTGAATTTCAGTGTCCAAATCTGGCTTCTTTCATGGGAATCCTTGTCAAACCCAACCTTTCTTATGGACTTCTGTTAAATATGCTTAAACTCTGAAATATGGTTTAAACATGCATACACGTACTTTTTAAAACATAAAAAATGTGTCACATCCAACCCATATTCCTTCCCGTTGGTTTACTATTCTTACACATGGTTCTCTTATAAAACGTTCTTACAGACCACTCATTCCCATTAACTACATAATACTTTATTTCAATGAAAAGAAAATGATTTCCTGGGGCCATCAGTAATGTTGTGTGTATGTGCGGGTTTCTCCAGAAGACTCCTCAGCTTTCTTTCCGAGTGCTAGATGAACTCTAATTAAAGACGGCCAAAGAATTCAAGGCTCTGGAGGATTCCACTTTTCAAGAGTCCCGAGAGGACCCTTCCTCTAAGTGAGGCAGTTTCTCTCCCCCAGCGAAAATGAATTCCTTCTATGTCGGAGGCTGGGAAAGCTAGGCCATGTACAAGAGGTCAAAATTAAGTCCATTAAATCCCAGTGCCGGACTTAGTCACCATAGAGACAGGGGAGATAAATAAACCAGTAACCTTAACAAATGGGTTGCACCTTTGCCAGACAGATCTCTGACTTACCATTATTTTTACTTAAGTATCTCTCCGTCCAAACATAACTAACAAGGAAGACTACAAAACCAAACAGAACTGGGCCTGAAAGAAACAGGAATGCTCATACAGGCAAAGGGCAGGCAGAGAGTCAAGAGCTAACCACCTCCCCCCCCCTCAGTAATGTGCTCTCTGTTCCCCTTGAACGATGATTGCAACATGAAGCTCCAGAGGCAATGACATATGGGGAAAATATGTGGCGCTCAGGCCAGAGGAAACCATGTCAGAAAAGAAAAACAGACATGAAGTAACTGACCTAATTAAAGGCGAAAAGTATACTTACAGCAGGGAAACAAGTATATCTGACACATGAAAAAGAGCTGGAGGGGAGGAGATGCTGTACAAAGGCTCAGGACAAGAGAAGAGATTTTGGTTACCTGGTTAAATGCCACCAGAAGATGAAATTGGCATTGCCCTGGCATTATGGCTCCACAAGGCACTACCTGAGTGTGCATAGTGCCTTCAGACAGAGAGGTTCATCCCTGGCCACTACTACATGTTATGGAAAACCTTGGGGACAAAGATTGTTTGTCATGTGGGATGCCACAATGCCTTTCTATCAACCACAGAACACAGATGAAAAATGGGAAAAGAGGGATCCCTGGGTGGCGCAGCGGTTTAGCGCCTGCCTTTGGCCCAGGGCGCGGTCCTGGAGACCCAGGATCAAATCCCACGTCGGGCTCCCGGTGCATGGAGCCTGCTTCTCCCTCTGCCTGTGTCTCTGCCTCTCTCTCTCTCTCTGTGACTATCATAAACAAATAAAAAAAATTTAAAAAAAATGGGAAAAGAGAAGAAAAAAGGGAGCTCAGGATAATGGAACCAAGGAGCAAGCAGGAACTAGAACCAAGGAATAAGTAGAAACTCTAACATCTGGTCTAAGCTCCAGGCTGGAGTCCTTGTCACGTCTCATCGTCTCATAGTCATTTACTCAACACCAACCACTGGTGACATGAAGGTGAGGCGGTAAAAGCCGAAGGTCTCAATCCCTGAGTGAGCCACAGACTTCTGGTACAATGTACAATCCACAGGACCATAATATAGTTTAAAACCTCCAAGGAAGTGTTACATCTAGCTCTTGTCCACATGCACACCGCACTTGACAAGGCTGTCATCACAGCACATAAACAATTTTGCATTGTGCATTTTTTGGCAAGGCCATATTATACAATTCTTTCATCTGGTCTGCAAGCATCAAGATGATAATTGTGAGCAGATTCATGGAATTCCACCACATAGATATATCATAATTACATAACCAAGAATCTTTCTAGAGTACACAAAGCACTTTTCTAATGTTGGACACACTTAAATTCTTTCTAACTTATTGTCCATGCAAATTCCACCATGATAAATACCTGTAACATATACCTTTTATTTTCTTCTCTTAGAACAATTTGTTTCTTAGAAAACATTTCCCAAAATAGGATTACTGGGTCAAGTGGTACCAATCTTTGTGACTTTGGCCATAAATTGCCAAATACTGTTCCAAAAGGCTCATTTCCAATTTACAGTGCTACCAGCAGTGAAGAAGGATTTCTCAATTTCAAGGTAACCAGCCATATTAGTACTAGGCTTCCTTTCCTGTCAACTTAATTAGATGAAAAATATACCTACCTTCTTTATGTCTGAATATGCTTTATCTTTGCATACCAATGGGGCTGAACATTTTTCCATGCGTTTATTCACTTTGTGATATAACGTGCACATCTTTTACCCTTCTTTTTTTTTTTTTTTTTTTTTTTTTATTTACGATAGTCACACTCAGAGAGAGAGAGAGAGAGGCAGAGACACAGGCAGAGAGAGAAGCAGGCTCCATGCACTGGGAGCCCGACGTGGGATTCGATCCCGGGTCTCCAGGATCGCGCCCTGGGCCAAAGGCAGGCGCCAAACCGCTGCGCCACCCAGGGATCCCTCTTTTACCCTTCTACCTACTGGAGAATACATTCAGCCAACAGCTAGGCTGCATCTACCATACTCCAGGCAAGCACCAGGCTTTACAACTATATGAGCTCTGTGCATAATATGGAAATTAATTATCTTATCAAATGCATCACAAACTTTTCCTGGTATGTTTTCATTATTTTTGCCCTGATGCTACTGAGGTTTAATTAACAAAAATTGTACACACTGAAGGTAAGCAACATAATGATTTGACATGCATATACACTGTGAGCTGATTACCACAATCAACTTAGTTAACATATCTACCATCTCAGAGTTCTCGCTTTTTGTGAGTGGAAAGAACACTGAAGATCAACTCTCTCAGAAAATTTTTATATATTGGGAGTCTGTTGATACTCTACCTTTCTATTTCTATCATTTTATAGCTTACAAGGCTATCATTTATCCAGGGACTTGAGAATTGTCCTATTTTCTGTGGTCTTATTTATAAGTTTTCTCAGCGTCTCATAAATATATTCTTCTATAATTACAAAACTAATAGCCCTCATTCCTACTTTACAATTCTCGAGCTTTAACATATGTAGCTGTTGGGCAGCCCCGGTGGCGTAGCGGTTTAGCACTGCCTGCAGCCTAGGGTGTGATCCTGGGGACCCAGGATTGAGTCCCACGTCAGGCTTCCTGCATGGAGCCTGCTTCTCCCTCTGTCTGTGTCTCTGCCCCTCTGTCTGTGTGTCTCTATGAATAAATAAAAAAATCTTTTAAAAAAAAACATGTGTAGCTGTTTTACTCTAAGTACTTCATTTAAAGCAAGTTTTATTTTTTATTTTTTTAACATTTTATTTATTTATTCATGAGAGACAGAGAGGATAGAGAGAGGCAGAGACACAGACAGAGGGAGAAGCAGGCTCCATGCAGGGAGCCCGACGCGGGACTCAATCCCAGGTCTCCAGGATCACACACTGGACCGAAGGTGGCGCCAAACCGCTGAACCACCCGGGCTGCCCTAAAGCAAGTTTTAAAATTAAAATTAAATTTATCTTTTCAATGGCTATGTTGCATTAAAAACAATTGGCTTTTGCAATGCCGGGGTTGCTCAGTCAGTTAAGCATCCAGCTCAATTTCAGCTAGGGTAGTGATCGCAGCACTGGAAGATCAAGCCCCACATCAAGCCCTGTGTCAGGCTCCACACTCAGCAGGGAGTCTACTTGGGATTCTGTCCCTCTCTTCTGCCCCTCCTCATCTCAAATAAATAAATAAATAAATAAATAAATAAATAAATAAATAAATAAAAATAAATCAACCAACCAACCAACCAACCAACTTTCTAAACTTACCCTACTGGTAGACGTGAACTAGATAGAAGTGAACTCAGGTTTACCTATTGACCACAAATAGCCTGCCTAAGATCTGCTTCTCTTTCTTGGGCCAAAGAAAAAGATATGTAGAAACATCAGTGCATGACTGCTTTTTCTTAGAACTGCTTTAGGGTTGAGTCCCCTTGCTACTCAAAGGGACATGGGTCCTCAGACTAGCAGTGATATAATTCAGCCCTTATTGCACTTGTGCAATCTCAGGCCCAACACCAGACCTCCTGTGTTAGAAGCCACACATGAAAGTTTGAGAAAAGCTGGGGTAAAGACCACAGGAATCCTCCAAACTCTGTTGATGCTCCTTCTCTTAATCAGAAACCATCAGAAGGTAGCTCTTTCCTCAAATGTTTAGCCTCAACCCTTTTTCTGGAAACGATCTCTACACCCAACATGGGGCTCAGACTCATCCAAGATCAAGAGTCCCATGCTCTACTGACTGAACCAGCCAGGCACTCCAAACTTCAACCCTCTTAATGCACATACTTAAGTTAAAATGAGTATCATCCAACATCATATACCTGAAAATGAAAAGCCAGTACTTTGAGAGAAAGGATAGCTCTAAGACTGTAGCCTCAATTTCTATATACCTGAGGGTGAAAACTCACATGCCTTTAAGAGGCAAGCAGGTCTTAAAAATGAGCAAAACATTCAGATAATGGCCACCAACCCCTGTCCTTAGAGAGTGGTGAGGTCTCTGACAAAATTCAGAGTTCGTGCTCCATCTGAAGACACAGCAGCTACTTGGCTCTTCAGCTGAGTGTTGCCCAACAGGAATGCAGGCTCAATGTTGCCAGATCTTCTGATATTTCAAGAGAAGCTGCAAGTCTGGGTTTTTAAAACATGTGAAATCTCTCAATTTTTAAATGCTGGCAATTCACTTAAAATTTTAAAAGAACACCTCTGTGTGCCAGATTCAGCCCACCAGTTTGAGACCTTGGCTCTAGACTGATGATTTCCAAATTCTTTAAGCTTGTGTAACCCATCTGTGCTGATTTTCATGCTTACTTGTTAGTGTACCAAGAAGAGAGGTCACATCAATATAAATGGTACAAACCAAATCACTATGACTACTATATTTTAAATTTTTGTTTTGTGAATATTACAAACTGCCAAATCAATAATGAGAGTGACCATATGTCAGTGATACAAATATTTCCTAGATGTGAAATACATGTTTAATTCATTAACAATGTTGTCACTACTACAGAAACAAACACAGAATACCCAGCAGATGGGTGTGTTAAGAATTATGTTGGGTTTGGGGCACCTGGCTGGCTCAGTCAGAGGAGTGTGTGACTCTTGATCTCTAGGTTGTGAGTTCAAGCCCCACGCTGGGTGTAGAGATGACTCGAATAAATGAGTGAATGAATAAATAAATAAAAACTTTAAAAAAAGAATTATGTTGGGTTTAAGTTTTTGTTCCAAGTTAATTACATAATTAAAAGGTGGCCAAGTGAAATAATTTCAAGTTCTTGAATGATAAAGTTTACCTGTGATAAATGCTGTAATAAACCTAAGTTAGTATTCATTATCATTTAGAAAATAAAATATCCTCCTGTGAAAGCCACTAAGTACATTTTCTAAACTGTTCAACTGTTCCAAGCAAACTTAAAAAAATAGAGTACGAAATACATAATTTACATTTGCTTTCATTTTGTAGGCATGTGGGTTCCAGGCTCAGCTGTATCCCCAGGACTATGCTCGCATACTTCATTATTTTCACATGCCTAGCCAGAGGTTGGCATAAATCACAGGCTCAAAGAGCAGACTGGCGACAGGGACTTTGAACTGCGCCCCTGAACCCATCTGAGCCTACTCAATGCTGGGTAATCTAATTAAAAAAGGAAAATCAATTTTTGGCTTCCCCATCTGCAAATAGGAAAAGCAACTAGGGATGCCCTTCCTACACTTAAAGGGTATCAGACCAAAATGTATTATTCTTTTTCTTTGGCCCACGCCTACATTTCTGGCCTAATACATAGTAGGGCTGGATAAATGAAGGACGGTCACAAGATACAGCTGCATCGTGACCGCGGCATGGCTTCATGTCAAGCCTATAGACTCCCACTACAGAGAAACTGCATTCAACACATTCCATTGAGTCACCTGAAAAACTCACTGCTCTCAAAGGAAACCTACGGGTGCTAAGTTGAGGTTAAATTAAAGATGTCACTGGGGTGGTTTAATATCACAAAACCACTTGAAGTATGTACTCAAACACCTCCAATGCAAATGGATCATTCTGAGAATATACATCGCTTCTACAGAAGCTTCCTCCTGATGAAGTGTGTAAGAGTTGTAGACTGGCCACCAAGTCGATGGGATAGGCCCCTCTGTGGACCTCCTTAAATAATCTAGTCTCTGTTGGTGTGGGAAAATACAGGCAAGGACTGTGAAGGGGCTACAGGGCTGTTATCTCTGCTCTTTAGACAGAGCACCCTGCTTCCAGCTGCCCTCGGGTTCCTCAGAGGATGGTGAGGGTCACGGCTCTGCTCTGGTGTTCCCTACTGGGGGGAAGGCCTAAGATTTTATTTGAAGACAGGTTCCTTTTTTTTTAAACTTTTTTTTTTAAAGAATTTATTTATTCATGAGAGACACAGAGAGGCAGAGACAAAGGCAGAAGGAGAAGCAGGCTCCCTATGGGGAGCCCAATGTGGGACTTGATCCTGGGACCCAGGGATCACAACCTGAGCCAAAGGCAGACACTCAACCGCTGAGCCACCCAGGTGTCCCTGAAGACAGGTTTCTATCATTCCAAAAAAAAAGAGAAAAGTTTGAAAACCACCATTTTGGGTAAAGGCTAGAGGTGACAGGCACAGCAGGGCTGAGACCCTCAGATGGCAGAGTCTAAGCCCTCGGATGGCAGAGTGAAGCACTCCCGGCTGAGACACTGCTGAAGCTTTTGTCTTTGGGTCAGTTGGAAGCTCCAGGCCCTGGGAAGAGCTTCCAGCTTCTATGTAATTGAGGAAACTGACAAAATTCAGATTAAACACTCCGAAAAATCCGTCCTACTTTTTTTATCCTTTAAGGTATGAATTCATATATTTCAAAACGTGAAGCATTCTGCATCAAGTAGGTGTGAGAGGAACAACTACAGCCAGCTAGTGAGCCTTGACCCTCATAGAAATCAAGGGCCCACATCGAATGTGAGATGAGTAGGGAGAGGAGTGTAGTAGAGAGGAGGGGAGGGCGGAAAAGTCCAGGGACCCTGATGCTAGGCCTGGCTGGGCCTGGATGAACCATCTTTGAGACTCACAACATTGAATGTCCCGCCTCTCTGGGAGAGTGCCGAGGAATCCTAAATCATCACAGTCCTATGCAAGCCCTGTGGCTAAATGAAGAAGACCCGGGATACCCGTCAGACATTTGCTACGTGAAGGGGTTACTCAATCTGGCTGTTCACATGGAAGCCCTCTCTGGCGCTCCTATCCCAGATCTACCCCAGATCTTGCGGGGGCAGTGCACACCTTGGCTCTTTGCACCCCGGGGCACGAAGATCCTGGATGGCTGACTGGGGACGGCTGACTGGGTCAGCCTGCCCCTCTCACGTGGTTGCCTGGGCAGCGATCTCTTTCCTCAATGCCACTTCGGCTCCATGGAGCTTCCCTGCTCCCTACTGTCCACGCTGGGGCATGAGCACTTCTTTATCCTCAGGCAGACCTTTGAACAGTTCTGCTGTGCTTGGCACATTCACTTTTCGTGCCACCAAATTAAAAGCAATTGAGAATTCCACCCCCTCCCCCGAAAAGACATTCCCCAGTGAGCTAATATTTAGGATAAGCAGGGATACCGGTTGGGTCAGTTAAAATGAATCCTCTTCAATCTACTATACAAATATAGTTTTTAAAAAAATACAGCATCGACCCCAACATTGACAATCGGAAGGCTGAAGATCAGTGTTCAAATTTGTGGCAATCAGTAAAGCTTACCTCACACTGGATGTGTGGAGACTGGGATGTAGTCAGCAAGGGCTCGACACAGTGGACAAGTTCCAATGTGCCTAAGTTAGGAAAAAATGAGAAGCAAGACACAAAGTTACCATTTCAGAAGAAAAGTTAAGAAATTCTAAAAACAAAACAAAACACCCCCCCAAAAAAAAAACCTAGCAAAAAACAAAACAAAATCAACCTCAAAGTCTAATTCCTTTGAAATGGCTCACAGTAACACATTCTACTTTGTATTTACAACCCTTAAACTGTCAAGATGTTCCGCATATTTCCCCAATGTCTGTTTATCATATAACATTTGTACCAGTGGTGGATCTGGCCCCCTCATCATCAGGCTGTATTAGCTCAAACACTCAGCATTGTTAGCACAGTGAGCTCATGGCCTATTTCAGTTTTAAATTAACATTTGGCAATCATCCGGGTAATCAAAACAAATGATTCAGTCGTTTAGAATAGATTTATTAGTTGAGCCCTTTTCCCCCCTCTTTTAACATCTTTAGAATATTTTGCCACAGGAGGGCTCAGATCCAGGCAGAATGTAGAGCACAAGTCACCAGAGGAATATTTAGAGGTGTTGCCATGGAGACAAGGTGCCATGTGACCACTTAAGTTAACTCCAATCAACAACCACATTAGGATGAGGGCTGGCAGCAGGCTTATGCCCTGCCCAGCGCGGAGGGCCCCCCCACCACATCACTAGGAAACAGGTGTGCCCAGTGCTTTTCCCATCACCTAAGCAAAGGCAGTCCTCTGACATGCTGCCCTGGTTGTACCCTTGAGGCCTCCCGAGAGGCAACTCAATGCCTTATCCCTGCCCCCAATTCAGAAGGGTGGGCTAGGGCTAAGGAGAAAGGAGGTGTGTGAAATCCTGAAACTCAGACCAAGAGCCCTTGTACATCAACTGTGACATGTACATGAGCAAATGAGATGTGAGCAAACAATGGCTCCCTGAGAGGAGGGCCCCCATCTGGTCTGTTCACTCCTCTAGCTCCATGCCTGGAACAGTGCCTGGTCAACACCCAGGAGGCTCTCAAGAACTATCTATGGAGTGATGTCTGGGTGGCACAGTTGGCTAAGCCTCCAACTCTTGGTTTGGGCTTGGGTCAGGATCTCAGGGTCATGAGATCAAGATTGCGGGGGGTGGGTCTGACACAGGGCTCTCTCTCCCTCTCCTTCTGCTTCTCCCCCTGAATTCTCTAAAACAAACAAACAAACAAACAAACAAACAAGGGTTTTCTTTTTTTTAAAGAAGTATCTATGAAACAAGGCATGGCAAACATAAACCATGGATTATAACCAGGCTCATGAATGTCCACCTCCCGCCCCCAACCAATCATTTCTGGGCTGATTACCAAACAGGAAGGGGTGAGAGATTTTGGAAAGAGCGTGCTGGAAAAGAAGTAGCTAGTCCAGTTAGTTCAATAGGCTAATGGGCTCATCTGTGTAGAGATCTTAATGATAACTGTCATGTTGAAGACAACATTTCGAAACTCAAGCTGGACAACAATGCTGACTTTGGGACAGGTTCCTGTCTGCCAGATCAAAAGCCCAGAGCTAGCTTTCAAGAAAGCACATATCTGAAAGTGATGAACTTCCAAAAGACACCTTCTAGTCCTCTTCCCACCTCTATTTACCTGGAGCCAGTATTTTCACATTCTGTCCTATGAATATATATGACATATTTCGTGTTGTATCTCACTTGTCCTGCAGAACCTGAAGTGTCTTTGTCTCCTTGGCAGGGACAGAAACCCCACCTTTCTTTCCTGATGGTACTCAGCAGGGCATGTACACATACACACAAAAGGCATAGCCCAGTCTCCTTTCCCACTCCCCATAACCCAGTCTCACGGAACTCACTGTTTCTAGAAGGTGCCACACCCTCTCATGCAACCGTAGTGAGAACGCAGCATGGCACAGCTGTTCACACGAGGGGGCCAGAGTCAGACTGCCTGGGCTTCAACACCTGCCCCGCCTCATAATAGCTGTAAAACCTCTCTGAGCCTCGCAATGGTGAGCAAGAGGGCAGCGCGTGGAAAAGCACTCACCAGGGCCTCACACACATGAGGTACTCACTGAACAGGAGACAGACCATTATCACTACTAGCAGGGCAGGTGCAGAGTTAAAATGTTATCATACTTGGAGAACGATTTTATGCACTGTCACAAATGCTTGGGCACCCCAGTTCCGTGTCAACCCAACTTAAACTTCCAACCCGAACCCATCCCCCACACACTAGCCTTGATAGACTATTTCATTTTACTCACCCTTCTGGGATTGATCTTTCCTGGAGGTGGGATTTAATGCATCCTGGGCTCTAAGAAAATAGGTTCTGTGCTTGAGGAACTGGAAGAGCCTCCTCCCTCACACCTGACCCTGCTAGTACCTTCCTGCCTTCTTGGTCTGCTCCCCACCTCTACAAGTTCAGGCTTTGGGAGGCTGGGGGCAGGGGTTAAAGACTTGTCTTCTAGTAACCACAGCGAGACCTTGGCTCTCCTTTTCACAGGGAATCCTTGCATGTCATGTTCCCACATGGCCTCCAGAGGGCAGAAGAGAGAAAGGCCCAAAGGCTGGGCAGGTAGCCCTTGAGCTCTGGGGGCCACCTCGTGCCTCCCACCCCCTCCCTACCCCGAGTCTGCAGTGCCACGGTTCACGCTTTCATCATCAAGGACTAGAACGCCATGCCTCCAAACAGACCTAATAATACAAACCGTGTTGACGATTGTGCACAAGTCAAAGAATAAACACCGAACAGCAGCCAAACACCCTGGATAAAATGTGATGACAGCAAAGTAAAATCCAAACACTTTAGGGTTAGTCATGCTTTAAAATAAATCATGTTAATCTCGTCCCACCCTGACAGCATTAATAAGTGAAATTAGACAAACCATTTATATGGTTCCAGAAGAAGCTAGTAGCTATGTTCTAGTGACATTTAACATACATGATCATTTTCCCACAGGTTTAATGATAGTATCACAGTCAAAGATAGTCGTGACCCTGTCACTAGTGACAGCCAAGCCTAAATGATGCCCAAATCACCAATCCACTGGGTGAATTATGCAGAAAAATAAAATCCAGAGCCAGCAGCTATTTGAATGGTGGCTGTTGAATCAATCAAAAACGGATGAGCTCCACGGATTCATTGTCTCTCCTAAATTCTCTGAAATGTGATTGTCATGGTAACCATTCCTTATAATCATGCTCTTCAGACTATCCTCTCTTACCTAAGAAACCAAAGAGCAGTGAACCCCAAACAAGGTACACTTAGCATGGCAATGGGCAGCTCAGACATCTCATTTTTCCTACTTTTATCCAAGTGCTCACACTATTATGGTAGTCAGAAACACTGGCATCTGCACATTCAAAACACATTTTAAATGTTACCATAAATGCAATAAATACAAATGACCTGGCTATGGGCTCATTTCCTTTAGCAGAAGAACTGATAAACTGGCTCTCATTCAGCAAAATAATTTATTGGTAAAAAAAAAAAAATCAACACAGAAGAAAGGTGCCTCGTTTGTAGTAATTTCAACATAACCAACATCTGTAACATCATCAAGTCTTTAACAATATATTAATTTAATAAATACCGAAGGAAGTTACATGACTGAAATGCAATAAAATCTAATTTTGTGTCCTTATATTACGATTTAGTATAAAGTACATCACAAAACATACTCTGGAAGATCATTTATTTATTCCACGTTTCTTTTTTTAATTTTAATTATTTATTCATGAGAGACACACACAGAGAGAGAGGAAGAGAGAGAGAGAGAGACAGAGGGAGAAGCAGGCTCCTTGCAGGCAGCCTGACGTGGGACTCGATCCCGGGTCTCCAGGATCAGGACCTGGGCTGAAGGTGGTGCTAAACCGCTGAGCCACCCAGGCTGCCCACCACACAAGTTTCTAATCTTCATTTTATATGATACAATCATAATATTCTTCACAATTTTTTTTTGAAAAAATCTGATTCTGAAGATCATTCCATATTGGCATATACAGAGCTCCCTCATTTTTAAATGGCTGCTTGATAGTCCATTTTATGGGAGTACTATTGTAACTTTATTTTAAAGATTTAAAAAATTTTTTTAACTAGGTCTGGCTTTTTTAGGGGGGGGGAGAGAGAGAGAGAGAGAATGCATGAGTGAGTGGGGGGGTGCAGAGGGAGATGGAGAGAATCCCAAGCAGGCTCCATGCTATGGGGCTCAATCTCACAACACCGAGATCATGACCTGAGCCCAAATCAAGAGTCAGACACTTGGTCAACTGAGACACCCAGGTGCCCTACTTTATTTCGATTTTTATTACTTTTATTTTTTGAGTATGGTTGACACACAATGTTACATTACCTTCAGGCATACAACATAGTGATTCAACAAGTCTATATGTTAGGCTGGGCTCACCATTATTCTCCACAATTTGGAAACAGAAAGCTTTGATCCTTATTCACTTCCAGAAAAGAAAGGCTATATTTTTAAAAGATATCTACTAGATATAATACACATTTAAAGTTGTGATCACTCTAGATTTTTCCTAGATTTTTATAGTTCCTTCAGAAAAGTAAACAGTATACAGCTTTACCAAAGGTAGAACGAAAAGCCATTTTTAAACCTTGCACGTAATATATGTAACACTTGAAATATTGAATTCGCTTTTATAGGTTCCCAAACTAAGTAAGAAAATGTGCCTTTCCTTCCAGATACTGTATAACCTATAAACTAACAAAAGATGGAAAGGTGTGCAGAGCCCCCACCATGCCCCAAATAAACATGAAGAAGCTCTTTCCATGGGCCATTGCTGGATGCAAATTTAAAGAAGTTTTTGGTCATAAAGGAGGGGATATTAAATAAAAATATATTGTCTTATTTTTTAAAAAGATTTTAAAATTTTATTTGAGAGAGAGAGAGACAGAACACAAGCTGGAGAGGCACAGGCAGAGGGAGAAGCAGACTCCTCACCAAGCAGGGAGCCCAACACGGGGCTCAATCCCAGGACCTCGGGATCATGACCTGAGCCAAAGGCAGATGCGATGCTTAATTGACTCAGCCACCCAGGTGCCCCTTATTTTTTGACTGGGATAGCAAAACATTAAGAAAACTTCTACAACAAAAACAAAAATAAACAAGGGGACTACATCATACTAAAATCCTTGAGTGCAGCAAAGGAGACCATCAACGAAATGAAAAGGCAGGCTACTGAATGGGAGAAAATATGTACAAATCATATATCTGATGAGATCCAATACAGAAAGTACACTTATGGCTCCAGGGCCAAAACCAAACAATCCAGTAAAAAGACGGGCAGAGGATCTCAAGAGACATTTTTCCAAAGAAGACATCCAAATCCTGGCCAAGAGGTACACAGAAAGATGTTCAACACCATTCATCATCAGGGAAATGTGACTCCAAACCACAGTGAGCTTTCACCCACAGCAGGCAGAATGGCCATTAGGAACAAGACATGCAAAAACAAGTGCTGGTGGGGGTGCGGAGAAAAGGGGGCCCTTGTGTGTTATGGGTAGGAATGTAAACTGGTACAGCCACTGTGGGATATGTTTGAGGTGCCTCAATACATTAAAAATGGAACTATCATCTAATCCAGCTATTCCATTTCTGGGTATTTATCCAAAGAAAATGAAAACACTAACTTGAAAAGATACCTGCGCCCCCACATTTATTGCAGCATTATCCACAACAGCCAAGACATGGAAACAACATAGGTATCCATCAATGGATGAACAGATAAAGACGATGTGGTGTAGGTGCATCATAGAATATTATTACACAGCCATTAAAAAGAATAGAATCCTGCCACTTGCAATGACAGGGACGGAGCATTATGCTGAGTGCACTAAGTCAGAGAAAGACAGTACCAAACGATCCCACATATAATGTGTGGAATCTTAAAAAAAAAAGTTCAGGGGGCCTGGGGGGTGGCTCAGCCGGCTCAGGTCATGATCTCAGAGTCCTTGGATCCAGCCCCGCATCAGGATCCCTGCTTAGTGGGGAGCCTGCTTCTCCCTCTCCCTCTGCTGCTCCCTGTGCTTGCGATCTCTTTCTCTCTCAAATTAATAAAAATATTTTAAAAAAAGAATACTAAAGAATAAACAAGCCATCAATAACAGAGTAGGGGGGCTCTAAACCTATCAGGCATCGGGAAGAAATGGGAACAATGCAAAACAAAACAAGTCAAATGGTGAAATCCAGCAAGAAAAATGGAGTGGCAAATATTTGCTAAAGTCAAAAGGTAAAACCAAATTCTTGTCCTTTGCCCTAATGTTCAATGGTATTTTTGTTTTGTTTTAAAAATATGAAGATTGATGTCCTTTCAGTGACTAGTACAACAGCACCCAAATAAAACAAATGATAAAATAAAAACTCACTTAATTGACTGATAGGCTCGAGTTAGTCACTGCCAAGTTTACAACTTTCCCACAACTCCAAGCATTCTTTCGCTAAGAAACAGGATTGTTTCCTCCGCCATGATGACTGTGGGTAGCTTTCTGGGTAACTACAGTTCTGTATTCTTACATAACTCACTGGGGAATACCAGCTCTCTAAATCAAAGCAATGATGGACTAAGGATGAGCCCAGATCCACAGAATGTGGCAATTCTGACAGAAGCAACTAGAGAGTGCTGGCTGTTTCAGAAGTTTGAGAGGAAGTACTGAGCTAAAGGCATACTAATACCACCCTCACTCCTACAAACCATCACCCAATCATGTTTATTTGTCTTGCAAAAGAGTCTCCAGACCTTTTCCTTATAAGCTCATTTCTGCAACCCCAATTTGGCCCATTTTCACTTCACATCTAGACTACTTCATCAGACATGCTCCCTTCTTCATAGAGCTGCCAGAATTATTTTTCAAATGTACCACCTTGAATGCATCACTCCCTTTACCCTACACCTTCCTCCAATTTAATCTAAAGGCCAAATTTCTAGCCTGAAATTCAAGGCCTTCCCATCAGACCCACTTTTCACCTTCCCCCATTCTCAACTCTGGCTTTGGCAGACTCCTAGCCTCTGACATTTGTCTCCACGGGAGAAGAACAGGTCCTTTGGCTCATGCCATCCTCCTCTTAAACCAGAGATTCTAATTCTGGCTGCACCTGCAGAGCCACTAGTGACGTCTGGGTGCTCCCCCCCACAACTGAATTCCCTCTGATGAATCTAATATGTGCAAGCAAATTTGAATACCCACTACTCCAAATTTCCATAGCCCATAACTGTGCAATAAGTTTAGGGTGCAACCAAGAGTCTCGGGGAGGGGTGGTGAGAGCTGTTAAAACGCAAAGTGTTGGGCCCCAACCCCTGTGTTTCTGAGGTCTGGGGTGAGCCCATGAATCTGTATTTCTAACAAGCTCCCAAGTGATGCTGATGCGGCCAGTCCAAAAACCTCACCTGGAGGAATAGTGGTCAGTAGTTAAAATTAGTATGATGATATAGTACAGATATGTACTGTCTACATGTCGCATGCACACTACATTTGGCAAAGGAGAATGTACTACCTTCTGGAATCTCTTCCATGAATGGCACACTTAGGCTAGGAGTCAAGACTCCTGACTGTCCTCCTCCCTCCCTCACTGGGTTCAATGCTCTCCACCACAGCCTTCCTGTGTCTCCAACAGCTTTTCCGATTAGAAGTTCTGTGCTTGAGAGATCACTTCTGTTTTTAATAACTCCCAACAGCAACTAGCAGGCTTAGCAAAGTGCCCTGCACACAGAGAAGCCCTCAGCAAGCATTTGCTGATCTCATTTTATGAAGTTCTCTGGCTCCTACTTTCTTTCTTTCTTTCTTTCTTTCTTTCTTTCTTTCTTTCTTTCTTTCTTTCTTATTTATTTATTTATTTAATTTATTTATTTATGAGAGACACACAGATAAAGGCAGAGACACAGGCAGAGGGAGAAGGAGGCTCTGTGCAGGGAGTCCAATGAGGGACTTGATCCCATGATCCCGGAATCATGACCTGAGCCGAAGGCAGATGCTCAACCAATGAGCCACCCAGGCACCCTGGCTCCTACTTTCTAAGCTGGGTTTGGCTGTCCGGGCACGGTTCCCTCACATGTGGGCAACCGGGCAGCCCTGCTCCAAGCAGCAGGCCAGAGTCACTCCTTCCCAGCAGCATGCCCTCTGCTGGAACCCACTACAAGCACAAGCGTGAATGCATCAAAGAAAATTACGGGGGCTGTGAAAAGTGGAAGGAATGGTCACTTTATAAGGGAACCCAATTCAACTTTCAAAGTGGAGGTAAAAAAATGTTTATATGGTACCCCTGGGCTCCACTGCCCACCTCACAACCCAGGGCGGCAGTGAAGACCCAGCAGTGTCAGGGAAGTCTCAAGTCCATTGCTCTGCCAGTGTGAACACCTGCGCCAACAGTCCCCCAAGGTTTTTGTGCTGAGGTCCTCCTTTTTCCATAACAGAAAATCCACAAGTAATTGAATGACAGGGAGAGAGGAGACAGGGGGAAAGAGAAGATGAGGGGCTAAAGGGCCTTCCAGCTCTTTCTCCACAGCTCAAGTGGGAGGAACAAGGCTATCGGAGGCCTCGGGACTCACCAAGCCTGTCTCTACCTATGACGCAAATACACTGCAACGTGGTTGGATGTTTTTTTTTTTTTACCATGTCTACGATGGACAGGAATTTCTGTACGGTCAGGTCAGCGGCAGAACATGGTATCAATGGTGATGGTGACCACAAGGCATGCGTGGGCTGTGCGTTCATTTGGTCCACCACTGGCAGAGACTAACCTGTGATCGTGCACTGGAATCCCCAAGGCTTGCCGTGGACTGGACTCAGGGGAGAGCTTATTTCTGTGCCCTCCCTCACCTTGTCTAAAATCTGCCACTCCTCAGAGAGGCAGGAGCACAGGTATGGTCAATCAGTGAAACCATGTAGTGACATCAAGAAAATAAATATATATAAGTTTATCTAATAACAGATGTAATGATGAGTATATATAACAGATCCATACATAAAAAATTACTTTATTTTTCATTTTTTTATTGGAGTTCAATTTGCCAACATATACCATAACACCCAGTGCTCATCCCGCCAAGTGCCCCCCTCAGTGCCCATCACCCAGACACTCCAACCCCCCACCCACCTTCCTTTCCACTAATCCTTGTTCGTTTCCCAGAGTTAGGGGTCTCTCATGTTTTGTCACCCTCACTGATATTTTCACTCATTTTCTTTCCTTTCCCTTTATTCCCTTTCATTAATTAATTAATTTATTTTTTATTGGAGTTCAATTTGCCAACATATAGCATAACACCCAGTGCTCATCCCATCAAGTGCCCCCCTCAGTACCCATCACCCAGTCACCCCCGCCCCCCGCCCACCTCCTTTTCTACCTCCCCTTGTTCGTTTCCCAGAGTTAGGAGTCTCTCATGTTCTGTCTCCCTTTCTGATATTTCCCACTCATTTCTTCTCCTTTCCCCTTTACTCCATTTCACTATTTTTTATATTCCCCAAATGAATGAGACCATATAATGTTTGTCCTTCTCCGATTGACTTATTTCACTCAGCATAATACCCTCCAGTTCCATCCACATTGAAGCAAATGGTGGGTATTTGTCGTTTCTAATGGCTGAGTAGTATTACATTGCATACGTATACCACATCTTTTTTTATATAATAAATTTATTTTTTTATTGGTGTTCAATTCGCCAACATACAGAATAACACCCAGTGCTCATCCCGTCAAGTGCCCCCCTCAGTGCCTGTCACCCAGTCACCCCCACCCCCCACCCTCCTCCCCTTCCACCACCCCTAGTTCGTTTCCCAGAGTTAGGAGTCTTCATGTTCTGTCTCCCTTTCTGATATTTCCTACCCATTTCTTCTCCCTTCCCTTCTATTCCCTTTCACTACTATTTATATGCCCCAAATAAATGAGAACACATAATGTTTGTCCTTCTCCGATTGAATCATTTCACTCAGCATAATACCTTCCAGTTCCATCCACGTTGAAGCAAATGGTGGGTATTTGTCGTTTCTAATGGCTGAGTAATATTCCATTGTATACATAAACCACATCTTCGTTTATCCATTCATCTTTCGATGGACACTGAGGCTCCTTCCACAGTTCGGCTATTGTGGACATTGCTACTAGAAACATCGGGGTGCAGGTGTCTCGGCGTTTCATTGCATCTCCATCTTTGGGGTAAATCCCCAGCAGTGCAATTGCTGGGTCATAGGGCAGGTCTATTTTTAACTCTTTGAGGAACCTCCACACAGTTTTCCAGAGTGGCTGCACCAGTTCACATTCCCACCAACAGTGTAAGAAGGTTCCCTTTTCTCCGCATCCTCTCCAACATTTGTGGTTTCCTGTCTTGTTAATTTGCCCCATTCTCACTGGTGTGAGGTGGTATCTCATTGTGGTTTTGATTTGTATTTCCCTGATGGCAAGTGATGCAGAGCATTTTCTCATGTGCATGTTGCCCATGTCTATGTCTTCCTCTGTGAGATTTCTGTTCATGTGTTTTGCCCATTTCATGATTGGATTGTTTGTTTCTTTGCTGTTGAGTTTAATAAGTTCTTTATAGATCTTGGAAACTAGCCCTTTATCTGATACGTCATTTGCAAATATCTTCTCCCATTCTGTAGGTTGTCTTTTAGTTTTGTTGACTGTTTCTTTTGCTGTGCAGAAGCTTGTTATCTTGATGAAGTCCCAATAATTCATTTTTGCTTTTGTTTCTCTTGCCTTCATGGATGTATCTTGCAAGACGTTGCTGTGGCCAAGTTCAAAAAGGGTGTTGCCTTTGTTCTCCTCTAGGATTTTGATGGACTCTTGTCTCACATTTAGATCTTTCATCCATTTTGAGTTTATCTTTGTGTATGGTGTAAGAGAATGGTCTAGTTTCATTCTTCTGCATGTGGCTGTCCAATTTTCCCAGCACCATTTATTGAAGAGACTGTCTTTCTTCCAATGGATAGTCTTTCCTGCTTTGTCAAATATTAGTTGACCATAAAGTTGAGGGTCCACTTCTGGATTCTCTATTCTGTTCCATGGATCTATGTGTCTGTTTTTGTGCCAGTACCACACTGTCTTGATGACCACAGCTTTGTAGTACAACCTGAAATCTGGCATTGTGATGCCCCCAGCTATAGTTTTCTTAAAAAAATTACTTCTGATATATAAAATAAATAGGCTTTAAATAGGTGCGCTCTATAACCAACCATCTCTATTCGTATTTTTTTCAAGTAACTCTGGAGCTCTGGAGCTTTTCACTCTGAGTCTAACCATAGACCCAATGGGACACATTCTATGAGCAACCATATCCCAAATGGGATACATTCTATCGATAATAGATGTGGTTGATAACCACATCCCTAAGGTATCCATTCCTTGGGTGGTCACCTTCATTTGTGTTCTAATCCTTGATGTCTTATCAGTTGTTTCTCTTCTAATCTACCTCAGTCTCAATGCTCCTTTCATAACCCGTCCCCTGACCACTGCTTACTACCACCTGTCATAATATGTTCTGTGGGTTTTTGTTTTTCAGTAAACTCTATCCCCAACACAGGGCTCGAACTCATGACCCTGAGAGCAAGAGTCACATGCTCCACCAACTGAGCAGGCCTAGGTGTCCTTAGAATGTTCTGTTTTTATAGCCAACTCAAGAATGCAACACATACTTGCAGTTGCTCATAATAAGCACCCGGTTTCAATATACAGAAACCAATTACAAGACTTTAAAAACCGTAACCTTTTCACCCGGGTTTCCTAGAGAGCTGGCCAAAATGAATAACTGCATGGAGGTTCTGGTGTTAGGTCTATGCTATTACAAGCCATGTGATAGCCTTTGGCCCAAAGCAATCAAACTCTGACCTGGATATTGGCTCTGAGTTGGCATGAGCTCACCAATTGTCACTGTTGATAGTGACACCATAAATACAATGGTTAAAGAAGGGATCATTGGGTTGTAGGGCAGGGAATTTAAGTCTGGGGCCCCACTCCACTGCAAAGATGGCATGATGTCCCAATGGTGGCAAATAAAGCAAGCTCCAACCCAAAAACCAGCCAGTGATTAGTAGAACCTTCCACTTTTTGGGGGCGGGGGCAGGATACTAATTACATCATTCCAGGAGAAGCACTTCCCTTATGTTACTAGCGCTGAAAAACAAACACTGTACCTCTACCTGCAAGTTAACAGTAAAAAGTGGCTGATATATTCTTTTTATATATATTCTTTATATTTCTGAATTCTAAAGGATTTTTAAATAGATTTTTGGGGCAGTTTTAGGTTTGCAGAGAAATTGAGCAGAAAGTACAGTTTCCATATACCTCCTTAACACCTCCCTCCCGATTTCCTCTGTTAATATTTTGTATTACCATAGTAAGTTCGTTACAACTGATAAGCCAATATTCACACCCTACTGTTCCTTAAAGTCCATAGTTTCCATTAGTGTGGTGCATTTGACAAGATGTTGACAAATGTTGAACATTTTCAACCCTTCACAGTACATGCTGAGAAGTCAGGAAGTACCTACCTACCTTAGCTCAAGACGACTGTAATTGCGTTAGCTTTGTAAAAGGAAGTTTCTTAGGATCATAATACCAATCATTCATTTCTTTTTAGTGATTTCATGGTTTCAGAGCCCATCTCTACCATAGCTCATAAACACATCCAAGTCTGGTTGTCCGAAAACCCACTGCTAACGACTCTCTAACCTCCAGCCTGGCCCCAAACTTGAAAGGCGGCTGAAGAAATTATTGGACCACAAAGAGAAAAGTAAGAAAAACAGCCTCTGAAATGGTATCTGACATGTTGGAATTAATCAGTCTGTTGACAAGTCAGTCTGGAGATGTTTATAAAAACAGCTTTGTTATGAGCAGTGTAAGAGCAGTAGCATCAGGAGACGGGAAAGATGAGGAAGAAGAAAATGGGGAAAGAAGATGGGGCAGGGCAGACACAGTGGCAGTCATGAGTGGCAGATGGACAGAGCGATAGCAATGAAGCAGACTGCCAGCTACATGGAAGAACAGTGACGTGGACTCTTTTCGAGGGGGTAAATGATGAAGGGACACAGTGCATCTCAGTACTCTTGTCCTTATATTGTCTAATTATTCTTTCATCTCAATATGTCAATGGGAAAGTAACATTTAGCATATGAAAAGCTTATTTTGCACATGAGCATGGAAAGATGGTGCGCTATCCACTCAGAAAGTGCCCTCTGAAACCCCATTTCTCAAGGCATTTCTTCCTGTATATTGATTATGTACATACTCAAGTTAGAGGTGTAAGTATATAGAGATGCAAAATACTCTCGTTTGTTCATTTTTACTTTAAGTGTGAAGCAAAATTCAAACCATTTTTATTTGTCCTGTTCTTGGGGGATGTGACAGCTTACTGTAACTATTTCAGAAGAAACAGAGACCACTTTTCTGTTTTTATCAGAATTGTTTCTTTCTTGGCAGGGATCTAAGTTTACAAAGTGGCTCTCACACAAGAACAGATCAGTGGTTGCCCGAGGATGGAGGCAGAGGGAAGAATGTGCAGTCAAAGGAGCACAAGGAAAGTTTTGAGGGAGTAATAAAAAATATCCTACATCCTGATGGTGGCAGTGGTTCCATGGGCACATACATCTGCCCAAACTCATCAAACTGTATGCCTTAAGTGGATGCAGTTTATCATACATAAATGATAATCAATAAAGTTGACTTTAAATTATTTGGATCATTCCACAATGCACACGTACATCACGTCACCACGTGGTTTCCTTTAAACATACCAAAATTTGATTATTCCTTAATAAAATAGGGGAAAAAATTCGATACTAAAAAAGGCTCTAGCTGAACAAAGGGAGGGCTCTAACAAAGGCAGACAGCTTGATCTGTCAATGCAAGTATAAACGTTTGTCTCCTATTAGTTTGGCTGCTTGGTTTCTTTCCTCAGAATGGTTAGGTGTGTTTACTATATTGCAAAACTCCTTCCCAGTTCCTTCCTTAAAAGAGGCAGAGCTTCTTTTGTAGTCTAGAAGAGCAGGGCCTAGGATTCGAAAATTTGAACTGACCCTGGCATCTGGAGATGCAGAACTGTTGACAAGGAACTTAGTGTCCTGTTGGCTTCCAAAAGCTATCTCACTGAGGAATTTATCATTGTAGTTATTTGAAACTACAGTTATTTACAGTCTATTTCTTAGAAGTTGTTGAAAAACATTAAATTGTGTTAATTCAAATGTCTTGAGTCCACCACTCTGGCTTAGTGATACAGGAAGTTTGGACTTTATGATTCGTATGTGTGTGCCTGTGGGTACTCTTTGGTCTCTAAGAAACGTAGGGGGGACACCTGTTACTTCCCTTCACCTGGCCACATAAAAGTGCAGATGATTGATTATACCTAGGCAGACACTGGCAATCAGCTTCACAAACACGAATGATGTGTAAAACCAGATCTGGCAGCAATTTACTGAAAAACCAAACCTCGATGTCTTCCTAATAAATCACACCTTTCAAATTTGACAGGAGTCAAGCAGCCTTAGCTACACTCTCAAACTGAAAGTGAACAAGTCTTAATTAATCAAATATAGAAATTTAGTTTTGTACCATCCTCATCAAAATCATCTCAGTAATAAAACTTGTGTATTCCCAGTTATCATTTTCTTAGTACTGAAAATTCAATTTAAACTCTTGTGGGTATCACAAATTCTTGTGATTACAGTGTGTATGGAACGTTTTCTGTCTTGGAATATATACATAAGACTCAGAGAGTTTTTATGTGGGTAAATAAATTATGAATTCGACAAGCACCAAAGTGCTGACAACAAAGACTTATTCTGATTGTTCTTTTTGCTAGGTTTCGCCGCATTGAGAAACCAGTACACATGTATCTTTCTGTGCATTTTATATCTACAGCAATTCGAAGATGAAGTGCAAGCAAATCTCAGTGCCTTAAATACAGAGGAAAACCCATTTTCAGAAGAGAAATATGGTGTCCTCCAGGAAGCTGGGAAGAGCTGCTTGCTCAGTGACAATGCACACACTCATTAGCAGGCAATAATGAGGAACAGCCACAAAAAAAAACTACTTAACACACCCCTAGGCAAGGGTACAATTTTCTCATTTGTTCAAATGGTAAGCCCTTGGCAGTGAGTATCCAATCCATATTCATTATCTCACGTAGCTCTAAGCTTTGCTGGGGCCCTGGCTGTGAAGAAGGGAGGATGTCCTGCTTGCTGGTTTGTGTGTATATGCAGCCCTTGGAACCTCTGCGCATCGCAGGTGAAATTCTAGTTGACCAGTGACTCTGCTCTATCAAGTGACACCAGCTCTCCTTACCTGACACTTGCTTTGGGGAGCAGCTTCCCAGCCTGGCCCGTGGCAGGCAGAAAAGACCTGGCCCAGCCCGGGGTGGGGCAACTTTAATACTGGCAAGTGGGGTCAGGGGAAGACCCAGCAGTGGATGAATGGGACGAGGTGGCTATACAGAAGGCCCAGCAAAGGGCAAGGGGGCAGTCAGCTGGACAGCAAAGAGAGTAACCCCAAGAGTGAAACAGACATGCAGACAAAGGAGACACAGAAAGAGAGAAAGAGAGAGACTGAAAGCGAGCGAGCTAACAGGAAGAAACGAAGAAGGGCAGGGGAAGAAAGAGAGGAAAGACAGGGAAGCTTGGGGAGATATTAGCACCGGATTACAAGAGGACTCTGTGTACCTGTTTTAAGGATCCCATACTGCCAGCATTTGCTATAATTTGCTAACTTCCTACTTAAATCTGGAAGCACATGGAATCTTTAAAATGTTTTTCCCATGATTTTAACAGAGACATTCCATTTTAGAAAGGAAAAAATACTTGCATGCAACAATTGCTGTGGTCTTCCAAACTACCACGTGGAAAAACTCTTATAAAGTAATTTTTCATTTCTGCAACTATAGGCAGATCTGATGTACCTTAGTACTTGCTACTTGCCCCACAAGCCAGGGGAAATTAAACTGAGGGCTAGATGCACAGGAGCTGTTCCCGCCACTAACACTCAATTTCAATCAAGCAAACAAGAGGACAAATTCCTGTAATGCTCCCAGCTGTTTTTTTTTTTTTTTTTGGTAAAGACTTTGCTGTTGTATTTTTTTCAGTTCTCTCTATGCCCAGTGTGGGGCTTGAACTCACAACCCTGAGATCAAGAGCCGCAGGCTCTACTGACTAAGCCAGCTAGGCACCCTTGCTCCCGACTGTTTTGACCATTTTCTGGAATTGGGAAATACCTGGCCTTTTTGGTATCCTTTAGTATAGTCAATATACTTCCACCATAAAAGTCTGTTTTTTTGAGGGACAGGCCAACAAAAAGTTCGTGACTGTGAAGAGTTTTTACAGAGAACTTAAAACATCAAACTGGAACTCCAACGTTAACACGTTATATCACCTAGGAACAGATGCTCCACCTCTTTGAGTCTCAGTTTTCTTGTCGATAAAATGAGGGGGAGTGGGTCCTGCCAGCCCTTTCTGGCATGGGAATTCTATTACTCAATTTGGAGGGGGAGAAATTTTTTTTATCTTTTATTGGTGTTCAATTTGCCAACATATAGAATAACACCCAGTGCTCATCCCATCAAGTGCCCCCCTCAGTGCCCGTCACCCAGTCACCCCCACCCCCTGCCCACCTCCCTTTCTACCACCCCTTGTTCGTTTCCCAGAGTTAGGAGTTTCTCATGTTCTGTCTCTCTTTCTGATATTTCTCACTCATTTTTTTCTCCTTTCCCCTTTATTCTCTTTCACTATTTTTTATATTCTGGAGGGGGAGAAATTTTAAGGAGCTTATGTGATAGTTCTCCAACTCCCTGGCACTCTTTCCATTTCACTCCTTAGGACCATGACTTCTCTTTACAGAAGCAATAGTAACTCAGAAAATTTTTCTGTTAAGTTTTTAAAATAATAGCTTAGGCTACATTTATAAGTTGGAGATCTTGCAGCAGACTCGAACTCACCATTAAAAAAAAAGAAAACCACTGTATTTAAAAAAGAAATATAAAACACTGTCACTAATTTCTGGGTGGTGGGTTATAACTGACTTTTCTATTCTTCTTGAGGCTTTTCTGTATTTTCTGAATTTCCCTACATTGAAAAAGTACCACTACTGCCATTAAAAAGTTGGATTTTTGAAAGGATTAGCGCATTCTTGCAAGTTTTATCAGATCTCTCAAGTCTACTCTAAAATGATGGGGGGGGGGGTTTTACAAAATCCATATCACAATGCGTGCCCATACCCAGTGGCTGATCATCCCAGTAGTTGCTGGCTATAGTCCAGTCACGACATTATTATTATGATCAGAATCTATGGCTCTCAGACCTATGTGGAAATCAAAACATACATTTTATCTAAATAACATTTCTTTTTTCCCCCCAGCATCCTGGCCCTTGAGAATCATGGTTAAAATTCCTTTCCAATTTAAAGTAAATGAAATGAAACATGAAGTCCTCCTCTTACCCACAGGAAAAAAAAAACTGCTTGCCAGACAGAATATGATTGCTATCAGGCTGTTTTTTATTTTTCCCCTTGTTATGCTTGAAATCACAACACATCAAAAGTTAAAATAAATATTTAGCTGTCAAAACAAAACACACCCCCCAATATGGAAAACACAAGTATGAGTTTGATGACGTTAATTATAAAAACAACTTCCACAGCAAAAACAAATATTTAAATTGTTTAAAAAGATGACAAAACCAAATGCTGTCATTACTAAGTTCTATACAACAGTCCTAGGAAAGGTAGAAGGTGAGCTGCAGAAAGAATATAAACAGGGACGCCTGGGTGGCTCAGCTGTTGAGTGGCTGTCTTTGGCTCAGGGCATGATCCCAGTCCTGGGATCAAGTCCCACATCGGGCTCCCTGCGAGGAGCCTGCTTCTCCCTCTGCCTATGTCTCTGCCTCTCTGTGTCTGTCATAAATAAATAAATAAAATCTTAAAAAAAGAAAGAATATAAATACAATTAGGTTACTTCCAGTTTCATGGTTATCAAAACAGCATTTGAAAAATTCAAGTAAGGGACACCTGAGTGGCTCAGGGGTTGAGCGTCTGCCTTCGGCTCAGGTTGTGATCCTGGAGTCCCGGGATTGAGTCCCACATCGGGCTCCCCACAGGGAGCCTGCTTCCCCCTCTGCCTGTGTCTCTGCCTCTCTCTTTCTGTGTCTCTCATGAATAAATAAATAAAATATTTTTTAAAAGGAAAAAAAGAAAAAGAAAAATTCAAGTAAGATAGCAAATGAAGTTCTCCACAAGGACAATTATAGGCTTAGTTCGGGTAGATCCTGAGAACAAATTCCCTGCTGAACTTAAATCTCATCAGTGGAGGAAAGTACAGTGATTCACCTCCCTACTCTCTACCTGAATATAATCAAGCATCTGCGACACACTACCTCTGAAATCTCTTTTTATCCAGGACCAGTTACTACTCATCTTTCCACAGCATGTACAACTCACCCCCTTCACGAATCCCAAGATAGAGAAAGCTGCAAGGCACAGTGGCTTAGTCATGGGACTTATGTTCAAATCCCAACTCTGCCACTTAACTTGTGCAATCTTAGACAAGTTACTTTGCTAACCTCATCTGTGAAATGTGCATCATTATACTGCAGAGCTGCTGGAGGATTGTATTACACAGTGGGTGTAAATTCAACTAGTGTATTTTCTAGAACTATAGCAGGCCTTCAAGTTATGTCAGTTCCCTTTCTCCCTCTACTCCTGGCCACTTACTTCCAAGTTATGATAAAATTTAACATTCATGGTTTTAATTACTCTCAAGAAAACTCAATGGTTATATAGGACATGTAGTAATTTTAACTTTGTCAAGTGACCTTTTGAATGGCGCATGCCACAAGGGAGATGGGACGATGACATTGTGCTCAAAAAACCATGAACTTCTGAGAGGTAAGATGATCTTAATTTTGATGTCTGCTTGCAACCCTGACCAGCTGTAAGACCTAGAACAAGTTGCTTTGCCTCTCTGAGCCTGGTTCCTCATTTATAAAGTGAAAAGAATATAGAATGTATAGAGAGAAGTGCCAGGCACAGAGCAAGTCCCGTAGATAGCAGCTCTTACTGGTCTTTTAATTATTCAGGTCGATGTACTGGGACCAGTCACTTTTAAGACTCATCGGGTGAGCTCAGCAAACATTCAGTGTCACGTCAAGACACTGTTACTGCTTTCTACTCTTCCTGAAATGACGTTTTACTGCACCGAGTGGAGGGAATTCCATCAACCTCAACACTACTGACATTTTGGGTCAGGTAATTCTATGTTGTGGGGGCTGCCCCGGGTGACCTAGACTGTTGAAACAAAATCCTTGGCCTCTACCTGCTAGACAGCATGCCGCATCACAATTCATCCCAGCCAAAAATGTCTCCAAACATTGTTCAATGCCCCGGGGGGTGGGGGGGTGGGGTGGGAAACTGCCCCAATTGAAAACACTGATCTAGCACTATCCACAAACAGGGCAATGCACAAAAATCTCAGAAGGTAACTCAGCAGGAGGGTGAAGGTTTACTAGAGCCACTATTCAGTATCCTTTACTCTTCTGGGTTCCACCATCCATTATCCGTAATCCAAAGCTGACCACAGAAGAGTAATTTAGCTTGGCCTCATTTGCTGTCATAAGATGCTTTTAAGTCACAGGCAGGGACGCTGGCCTGGCTGCTGTCTCACTACCGCACGATGTGATATAAAATGCTGAACTTAAGTATCAGGAAGTCTCTTATGTCCTATGTACTTCACACGAAACCTATTCTTTTTTAAAAAGGCCATTAACCTTAAGACCCTTAAGATGACTTATAAATCATGTTTTGACCCAAAACAAAAAAGTATGTCTTAGTTGGGAAGGTGAGGCACTATTTATACAATGAATATTTCTCTGGCAAGAATTGACTACACTGTGTGCATGGTTGAAGCATGTTTGATGCATATAAAGTGCTATGCTGATACCCAAAAGACTCTGGACACCTCTTGACTATCCACAACACATTCACTGTCTGCATTTTGTTTTACTAACTGTCTCAGAAGGCGGGAACCATTTTTTATCCACTGTGTATCCCTGCACCTAGCACAGAGCCTCCAACACAGCCCGCAACTCAGTAAATGTTTGTTGAATAAGTGAATGGTCATATATTCTGCTTAATTAAGTACTCCATTGACAAAAAAAAGAAAAAAAAAGAAAAAAAGAACCTGCCTTTGCTCTCGTCCAACAGGAGCTGAAAGAAAAGATCTTTTTAAGAGAAAATAATTATAGTCTACTCCCTTTTACCCCAAATCCAAACAACTGGAAAGTTCAATTAACCAAAAAAATTTTGTAGCCAAAAGTTGGGGAAAGCAGCCAAATAGATAAGGCCTAAAGTTCAAGCAAGCACAAACATTTGTTCAACTCCCAATGTTGCTGGCACCAGAGGGGGAGAAGGGGAGGGGTGTGGGGCAGAAGGGAACCAGGAGGTGGAGAGCAGGAAAACAGGGATCAGCCTCTGAAGGTTGGCTTCCATTCTTTCAACAAACTGTTATTTTTTTTTAAATGTCAAAGCTTTAGCGGTGAGGGTCAATTTCTTATGCAAAGGATCTATTTGCAAATTATTCTTCAAATGGCTATAAGCAAGATCTTTAAGAATACCTAGAAAGATATTTGATAATATTTTTGTGAATTTCTGAGGTTTCTTCATCTTTTCTCCCCCTCTCCAGTCCTTCAGGGCAAACAACGGTTCTCAAAAAGCTGAGTAAAGACATCCATTTACTCCTTTTGTCTGGAGAAACTGAAGTCTCCACCACCCATCAATAGGTTTCCTTCTGTAAAAGATTTTACCCTTCTCAGCGTTCTACTCATAAGAGAAAAAACAATCAGACTTAAATTGTATTTTTAAAATGCACTAGTTTTAGACTGTTGCCTGTATATAGAATGTGTTTCGCAGTAGTGTTAGAGGTGGTGCACATATAGTGCTTATTTAAACACATTTTTATCAATCTGAGACCAGAATCTCTATTTCCACTTAAAACATTTCCAGTTTTGTATTTCCAGTAAACAAATAATTATTTAACTGGTTCATTCATTTGGTAGATACTAAATTAGCTCCAATGAGCTGGCCATACAAGAGAAATTTTACCAATTTAAATCTTACACAAATTTTTTTTGAAATTTTCACTCAAAAATCTAGACTTGGTTAAAAAAAAAAACACAATGCTTTCCTTCTCCAAAAATCCTATGGGGAATGGAAGCATAGAATTTCAAAACCCATATATGGTTACAGATCCTATATAGTAGCCTTACACTATATACTTATTCCGAGGCAGTTTGCACAAATCATGGGCTATCTGACCAATTTCCTGTTGCATAAAGATTATATTTGCTCTTAAAAATGTTAAATAACCATTTTTAAAGACTGAAGGTAAAGGCTAGATTGGAACCTTATGTAACCAAAATGGCAAAGCACATATAGCCTCACCACATTAAAAGCGTATGCCTTTTTAGTATGTATTCTTTTTAAGCAAATATGAGCATGAGTTTCCAAAGGCAAAGCTACCATCCCAGAAGCCCTTGCTTCTTCAGTGTAAAGAATGGGGAGGGTTCTGTTCCTGGAGAAGATAAGCTAGGGAGGGAAAGGCTTTGCAAAATTCCAAGAGACTCCAAGGGACTATTCTGCAAACGTTCACATTTCCAAGGAATAACATCAAATCTACATTAGAACTGTCTTAATCAAGATAACGAAAAAAATTATTCCTACTGCTCTATAAGCTTGCCATTGATTTGATAACCCAGGAAGAATTACAGGCAATTACAAAATGATGGCTCCAATTAGGAAAACTGGATCTATTCCAAATTCAAATCAAAGGGGCCTCAGATAATCCCGATGGAATAATTTAAACAAATATAGAGGACTTCCAGCAAAGACATACGTTTATTCTATTTCTACCTCTTCTAGAAGCCAAGCAAAATGCTACCACGACTTATCTCATGCTCTTCAGGAAATTAAAAAAACAAACCTGGGGTCTCCCTTATAAACCTTGTTCTCTCTTCTTTTCCCAAGGGGTCTCCCTGGCACAGGGTCTTTATTGTAAAGGGCAAACCAAATAAACCTGAGAAACTCGCACGGTCCCCAGTGCAGAAAATAATATAGCACTGAACACGAACCACACAGTCTTTCCTTGCTCATTTGCAAACCTCTACCTAGTCCTAGACGGCTGAGAAGAGGCCACCAGGAATGGAAGAGAACGAGAAACTTCGAAAGCACAAACCTCCTTCCCAGAACCTAGAATGGACAGCACCTTGTAGGGATCTCACGCTTTTCGAGACGCAAAGGTCACACCCTGCAGTCTTGAAAATCCACCTTCTAAAGCTCAACCCACGTGACAGAACCTTCCTCTTGCTTCTCTAGCTTCCACGCTGGAGCTGAAATCCCCCACTCTCCCCACCCCCATTCGCCAACCCCACCCCCCGAGTCATCCCCTCAGTAGAAGCGCTGCGGACCCTCCCCGCCCCCCATACTCTCTACACCCCACCCTCAACTCCTCCAGCCGCCCCCCAGCATCTCCGTCGAGAAAACCCTAGCAAGCCGCTCACCTCCACAGCCCGTTCGTCCTCACCCCCGTCCTCTGCGTTGTGCCAAGCCCTGAAGGTCCCCCCTCGCTCCCTCCCCAACCCCGCCACCCGGGGGAGCACGCCCAGGCCCCCCCCCCCCCGCCTCGCCTTCCTCCGAGCCCCCCACCCCCGGCATCCAGGCTGAGAACATGCCCCCACCTTGTCCCGCCCCCACGGCCCGCCTACCTCCGTAGGAAAACCAGGGGCCGCTTCCCCAACCCACCCCGGGCCCCCGCTCCTCATCGTTCAGTGGAGAAAGCACCGGGAGCCCCCCTGGCACGCCCGCTCCCCCGCCCCCACGCCACTCCCTCCCCAGTCGCTCTCCATCCTCACGCCCGCCACTCCGGTGGCGCCGGCCCAGGGCTGCCGAGGCATGCACCCGAGGGGACCCCGCGGTCCCCCACCCCCGCCGGGAGGCCGAGGCCCCAGGCCGCAGGTACCCGCCGCGGCAGGCGAGGCGGCCGAGGCGGCGGCGGCGGCAGGGCAAGAGGGCGGCCGCTCTCCCGTGCAGCCGGCCGGCGGGCAGGAGGCACACACGCACGCACGCACACGCGGAGAGAAAGCGGGCTTACTGCCTGGCGATGCTCGCCCGCGCAGCTGTTTCGGCTCGGCCGCTGCCTGCACCGAGGCCGAGGCGCTGCAGCGGCGTCGGCAGCGGTGGCGGCGGCGGCGGCTGCGGACTGAGCCCCCTGGGCCGGGCGCTGGATGTAGGGCGCGGGAGGGGCGCGAGGGGAGGGGCGCACGGGGGAGGCGGGGAGGGGGCGGGCGCGCGCGCGGGGGCGGGGCGCGGCGCGCGCCAGCCCGGGCTCTGCCCGCGGGAGTTGCGGGGCGCGGCGCGCGCGGGAGTCGGCCCGGCGCGGGGCGGGGGTGCCACGCACCCCGCGCGGCCACGTGTCCCGCTTCCGGAGCGGCTGGGGTGCAGGCGCTGCGCGAGCGCGCGGGGGAAGGTGGCTGTGGGGAGGCGGAGGCGAGCGCTCCCCTCAACCCCGTGAAGGGCGGCTCAGGCCTGGAGCCCGAAGGGAGGGCGAGCCGGGGGCGCCCGGGGCCCTCCTACCCCCGCCCTCGCGCTGCAGCCCTCAAGGCCCGCGGGGAGTCACGAGTCACTGCAGGCAGCCGGGGCCAGGGCCGGGGAGGTGGGAGCAACAAAGAGTCTAGCCCTCATCAAGGGCCTCGGCTAACCCGCGCACTCCCTGCAGAGCGGTCGGGGTCCACGGTGCGCCCGGTTTGGGCCCCGGACTGCGGAACACCCTGACCGCTGTCGGAGCACCCACCGGCGACCCTTCCGCTTAGTGACTAGCTGGTGGGAGCGAAAGGAGCTCCATCTGTAAGCCTGATGCCACCATCCAGAGGGCTTTACGTGACTCAGAAAAGCACTGATGGCAAAGCGGCACGTGGCTACTCATTTCATTCACCCAACATTTGGTTTACTGAGCCCTCACCACGTGCCAAGCACTGTGCCAGATGCTGAGGCTACAGCGCAGAGTCATGAGGAACACCATCCACCCTGCTCTGGGAGCTGGCAATCTAGTGGGGGAGACATGATAGAGAAGTGAGAAAATAATCAAATTTGGGATAAGGCCTGTGCAGGAAAAGAAGAGTTTGCAGATTGTGTGGTTAGGAAAAGAGGAGGTGACGTTTAAGGCGAACCGTGACAGTTAGGACAGAAGCAACGATAGAAAGATCCAAGGAAAAGCCTTCCTGAAAGAGGGAGCAGGTGTATGAAGGCCAGAAGGAAGATGCAAATCTTGATGCCTTGGGATTAAGAGATGTTGATTGTGGTTGGCACTAGCAGAGCCCGGGAGAGAAGCATAATATAAAGCTGGAAAGGACAGATTGGCAAGGACCAGATCTCGTACTGTGTCCTAGGCGATGGGCAGACAGTTTTATTCCAAAAACAATGGGAGACCTTTAAATGAACAAATAGATGAATGAATGGCTTTATCCCAGGGCATGACATAATTTCATTTATATTTCTTTTACATTTCTTTTTCTTTGGAATAATTATAAATTCACATATATTTCTAAGAACTAATACAGAGAAATGCTATGTACAGCTTACCCCACTGCAGAACTACAGTACGAGATCACAACCACAACATTGACATTAGTACAATCTACTAATCTTACTCAGATTTCCCTGGTTGTACTCTGACTCGTGGGTGTGTGCTTTAATTCTATACAATTTTATCACAGGTGTAAGCTCATGTATTCACCACCACAATCAAAATACAAAATAGTTCCATCATTACAAGGATGGGTCCTGTTGCTCCTTTATAGCCATACCCACTGCCCTAGTCCTCCCCCCACCCAGGTCCTTCCCTACTGGCAACCATTACTCTGCCCTCCATTTCTATAATTTTGTTATTTCTTGAATGTTATGTAAATGAATCATACAGTACGTAACCTTTGGGGATTGGCTTTTTTCCCCCCTCAGCTTAATTCTCTTGAGCTTCATCCACATTGTTGCATGTATCCATCACTCTTTCTTTTTTACTGCTGAGTAATATTCTGGATCTGATTTATGTATATATATTTTATTTATTTATTCTTATATAAATTTATTTTTTATTGGTGTTCAATTTGACAACATATAGAATAACACCCAGTGCTCATCCCATCAAGTGCCCCCCTCAGTGCCCGTCACCCAGTCACCCCCGCTCCCCGCCCACCTCCCTTTCTACCACCCCTTGTTCGTTTCCCAGAGTTAGGAGTCTCTCATGTTCTGTCTCCCTTTCTGATATTTCCCACTCATTTTTTCTCCTTTCCCCTTTACTCCCTTTCACTATTTTGTATATTCCCCAAATGAATGAGACCATATAATGTTTGTCCTTCTCCGATTGACTTATTTCACTCAGCATAATACCCTCCAGTTCCATCCACGTCGAAGCAAATGGTGGGTATTTGTCATTTCTAATGGCTGAGTAATATTCCATTGTGATTTATATTTTTAAAAGATCGCCTTGATTTTGGACTCGATGGAACAGATTTGTAGAGGAAATTGGAATTCAAGTAGAGACAGCATGGTGGGGACAATTGTTTTGAGACCTTTCACCATAAAGGGGAACAGAAGAAGTAGAGTAAAACAGGAAGGACAAGTTGGGAGGAGAGAATGTCTCTCTTTTGAATTTGAAGAGGTGAGTGCATGTTTGGGAATAAGCAGGAGGGAGGCACTGCTGATAAGAGAAGTGCTCCCCAAAGTCCCTGCCAGGACAACATGAAATGAGAGCTGGACACCAGGCAGAGGATGGGCCCTCGACCTGCTCAATTGCGGTCTCCACTGTAAGACCATGGAGGTACGTGCTGATGGGGGGCCGAGTAGGAGCAGCTGCCTGTACCTATAGATCAAGCAAATCCAGTCTAACGACTTCTGTTTTCTCCCATGGTGCACGAACTGGGTGCTGGCCTCCCTTAGGAGAGACCATAAGCCCTTGCAAAGTTTCCTTCTGTCTTCCTGTCACCAGTGGCTTGGGCCTTCACTTTTCCCATTCCAAGCCCTCTGAAGCACTAAAGTTTGGTCTTTCTGGATGGCAGAAGAGGCTCCAGCTTCACACTTGCTGGGAAAAGAAGAAGCTGATCTGCCCCACTCTGATCCCCAGAAGGCTCTGAATAATCAGGCAGTTCCCAGAATGGAATACTGGCTGGGCATCCAGCCCAAAAGTAGCCAAGAGACACCCAAAGATGGAGGGCTCTGAATGGAGAGCCCTCTCCCGAGAACATCCTGGCCAGCCTTTGGCACTCAATTGGTGTTATTTATGGTTCATTTTTCACCATATCTCTTTGTTCATCCCTTCCCTTTCTCTATCTTTCCTTCTTTCCTTCCCCTTACTTCCTGCCCCCAACCTTCTTTCCCACCTCTCCCCATGTCCTTCCCCTCTTCCTTCCTTCCACAGATACTCATGATGTGCTCCTTGTAGGCACAAGGCACATATTTCCCACATTGCTCCGGCTGGGTCCTGTCTGCCTCTTAACACTTCATCTCCTTGGATTTGAACTCAGCTTTCATGGGTCATAGAAACACATTGTTCCACTTAAAATATGTAGGAGACTGTTGCAGAATAAGCAAAATGAATAAAAGGAGAAAGGTTGCCCAAACTGAACTTGTGTGCTACATTCTGGTAATGTTTTGCAGCATTAAGAAGCAAAAATAAATTATACAGACTAAAATCAGATGGTATGATCTCAGATCTGATCTTTTAAATTTTTGTTTTAGTAAAGAAACAGGCCAGAGGAGAAGGGTCTTAGATTTCAACAGAATTTAAAACACCTTTGGAAGGAAATATGAAGCATTTATAAGCATACGAAATAATCAAGTCCTTTGCCTTCTCTTCAGAAAAGTGCCACTATGACTCATGATTCTAAGTCCTCAAATGGGTATTACTATACCAGTGTATTATTCTACCAGACAGTTTATTTTTTAAAGATTTTATATATTTATTCATAAGAGACAGAGAGAGAGGGGGGCAGAGACACAGGCAGAGGAAGAAGCAGGTTTCCCCCAAGGAGCCCGATGTGGGACTTGATCCTGGGACTCCGGGATCACGCCCTGAGCCAAAGGCAGACATGCTCAACTGCTGCGCCACCAACAGGTCCCTCTACCAGACAGTTTATATGCGTCCTTTTATTTGGTCCTCATTTTATTTGCTCTTCACATTAGATACTCATCCCCACTCTATACAGATGAGAAGACTGACGCTCAAAGAGGTTCAGCAACTTTGGGGTGAGGATTTTAAACCAAGCAGCATGGCTCCAGACCCCAGAGTTGAAAGCAGTATACTATATTTCCAAAACCATGAAGCAGGAGAGAGTTCATCGCTTTTACTATGGTCATCCAAAGTGGCTGATTCTTTCCGGTCAGTGATTCTTTTTTCCAAAGTAATGGCGAGTCCTGCATCTCAATGACTTTTCCCTATCAATGAAATCCATGAGATTGAAGTGTCTTGTTCCACCAGGGCCTCAAGCCTACAGATGATCGCTCCATTTCATGATCATCACACATGGTGGCCATGATGGAACCTGGCTCACCTCCCAGTGAGCACATCTGCCTCTCTGGTCAGCCTTACCTCCTACTTCTTCCCCCTCAGACTCAGTGGGCCAGCAGCCTGGGGTCTAGGAGGAGCTTGAAATACATCCTGGGCCCTCCTCTCTAGAAAATTTTGTTTCTGCAGTTCCTTTGCTGACACCATTTCAGCAACTTCTAGACATCTCCCCCTACCTGCCCACACTCTGGCCTGTTTCTCACATTCCTTGTCTTCATTGATGGTGTGCCACCCACCCAGGTATCCCCACACTGGACTATTTTAAAGCAAATGCAACGCATCATATTCCATCCAGAGATAATTGTCTCTGCCTCTCTCTCTCTGTGTGTCTTTAATGGATAAAAAATCTTTTATTTTTAAAAGATTTTATTTATTTATTCATAAGAGACACAGACAGATAGGCAGAGGGAGAAGCAGGCTCCATGCAGGGAGCCCGACGTGGGACTTGATCCCGGGTCTCCAGGATCATGCCCTGGGCTGAAGGCAGTGCTAAACCACTAAGCCACCGGGGCTGCCCTAAAGAGTTTATTTTAAGCATTCTCTGCACCCAAAGTGAGGCTGGAACTTACAACCCTGAGATCAAGAATTGCATTCTCCGCTGACTGAGCCAGCCAGTCATCCCCAACTTTCTTCTTTTTTTTTTTAACAGAAGTGCAATATCATTATCACACCCCAGAGCAATTAACTAAAATTCCTTAATATCAGCAAATACCCAGTCAAGATTCAGAATTCCCCAAATGTCTCCCAAATGTTTTTTACAGTTTATTTATTCCAACCAGGACATTCTTAAAGCCTCATTTATTATATTTGGTTGATGTCTCTAGTCAATGCCTCTTAGATGAATGGATGTATGGACAAATAAATGAATGAATGAATGATCCCTACTTTCTCTCACTAACACATCTTCACTTGGTCCAAATTCTACCCTTTTTACAAAGACCCATCTAACTGATGCCAGAATCTGCTCGAGCTCCCCTCTGATACCTCAGCTAAACACAATCTCTCCCTTGTCTCATAACATTTTTCAAAATAGCTATTACTGTTATTACATTTAGTCTTATATTAAAGATTTTTTGAAGACAGCTTATTTCTCCTGTAATGTTTTTAGCTCCATGAAGTCAGTAATATACCTTCATCATCATTGTTGTATATCTAGTGGCACCAAGCACAGCGCCTTGCTCATATTAAACAACCAAATAAATTATTTCTAAACTGAATGAAGTTTAATTAAGACCAACATTCACAGAATCCTTTGTCTCCCTCAGGTACAGTGAAAGGACCAAATGCTTTGGAATCTTGCAGACATGCATTCGAGCTTGGCCATCTGATGGTTGTGTGGCCCAGGGCAAATTACATACTCAGGTGTCTTCAAAGTATTTTGCTGGTAGCTATACCAAGAAGGAAAAAAAAAAACTTAAAAAAAAACCCGAAACAAAAAACAAAAACCGCTTTTGCTCTCACGCTCCCTAAGATATCTAAAATTTTTCATCCTTGTAGTTACAAAGGAGGTTATTTTTAGTATATAGTAAATATTGATATTCTAAAATAAAATGGTTACATCACTTTTTTTGAGTCTGTCCAATTGAATCTGAATACAATGTCCACTTCATACACACCATTAGCTATTTTAAAAATACATGATTAAGATCTTTAACAGTTGGAAATTGTACCTCATTCCCTTTTTCCCCTTTCCACTTCTCACACAATGTTGTCCTAATGTAATATATTTTATGCTTATAAGTCTATTTTTGATCACTCTGTACTTCTCTGTGACAAAAATATGAACATAAATTAAAATCTCTACCACTACCATCACTCCACCCCCTTCTCCTGCCTCTGGCAACCACCAATCAATTCTCTGTATATATGGGTTTGGGGTGTTTTTTGTTTGTTTAGATTTGGCATATAAGAGAGATCATACAGTGTCTTTCTCTTATTTCACTTAGCATAATGCCCATGGGGTCCATGTATGTTGTCTCAAATGGCAAGATTTCATCCTTTTTTATGACTGAGTAATATTTCATTTTATTCCATATATTCCGTTTGATACCAGAATTTCTTTATCCATTCCTCTGTTGATGGACACTTAGGTTGTTTCCAAACATTGACTATTGTAAATAATGTCACAATTAACATGAGGGTGCAGATATCTTTTCAAGTTAGCGTTTTCAATTTAACACCCAGAAGCGGAATTACTGAATCATATGGTAGTTCTATTTTTAATTTTTTTATTTATTCACTTGAGAGGGAGACTCCCCGCTGAGTAGAGAGCCTGACTTGGGGCTCAGAGTAATGACCTGAGATCATGACCCAAGCCAAAGGCAGACTTTTAACCTACTGAGCCACCCAGGCGCCCCTATTTTTAATTTTTTTTTTGAGGAATCTCCATACTATTTTTATAATGGCTGCACAAATTTTCATTCCACCAATAGAGCCAGGACAGTTCAAATTAACTTTTAAAATTTCTTATCACCATAAAGCTCTATGTGTTAAAAAAAAAAAAAAGTTTTCTGGGTAGAGTTAGTCTTAGTACACAATTGACAAAAGAACAAATATTTTATAAAGTTTGAAAAATAATCTAAATATACAATGCAAAGAATGTTTTAAAAATGTATCTCTAGGGATCCCTGGGTGGCGCAGCGGTTTGGCACCTGCCTTTGGCCCAGGGCGCGATCCTGGAGACCCAGGATCGAATCCCACATCAGGCTCCCGGTGCATGGAGCCTGCTTCTCCCTCTGCCTGTGTCTTTGCCTCTCTCTCTCTCTCTGTGACTATCATAAATAAATAAAAATTAAAAAAAATAAAAATGTATCTCTAGAGATAGATGAGATGTTTTTCAATTAGTTTGTGCGTCTGTGGATAAATATGACCTATTACTAAAACGAGACAGAATTCAGTATTGATTTTATTTTGATCCATTTTTTTCACTCTTTAAAAACAGAAATGCTAAGAAGTTTTGTTCACAGAAATAGGTAGAATGTAATGAAATGTTTTTCTCATGGCATAGTCACACAGTTATTTGTATTTCTTCTGAGTTATGTACCAAAAATCCCATTGCGATCTATCATCAAAAATTAATTTTAATGATTTATTAGCTGACAATTCCATTAGCACCTTCAGCAGTTTTGTTGAAAGCAAAGAATTAGAAACCACCTGTGGGGATCCCTGGGTGGCGCAGTGGTTTGGCTCCTGCCTTTGGCCCAGGGCATGATCCTGGAGACCCGGGATCGAATCCCACGTCGGCCTCCCGGTGCATGGAATCTGCTTCTCCCTCTGCCTATGTCTCTGCCTCTCTCTCTCTCTGTGACTATCATAAATAAATAAATAAAAATTAAAAAAAAACCACCTATGTTGCAAAAGGGCTTGTTAGGCAGTGATTAGGGTCATTAATTCTTCCACAGCAACACCCTGATTTTGGCTGTACCCTTTGGTTGGTACTGGGAGGTTTCTGCCCCCCAACCACCCATCCCATAGGCTATGCACCAAAGTCAGATTAGCAACAGGGATGGGGGGGGGGCGGGATTGTTTTTCTTTTGTAAAATGGGAGAAAGGCTTTGAGCCAGAAGAGGTGAGAAAGAGAATCCACCTGGCAGAGACTCCATGTTCTCAGGAGATCAATTTTAGTCCAGAAATTGATTTCTTTACAATGGAATGTGCCCAGGGACTCCTGGGCAATTCTTCACGTATACCCATTGATATTCGTGACCTAGTTTAACTTAATTTACCTCATCCCAGTTTCCACAGCTGTAATTTGGGACTGGCGTTACCTGACTCACAGGATTAATATGAGGAAGATATTAAATTACACATTGCGTGTAAAGCACCTAGCACAAGGTCAGACGTGGAGTAGATAGATCCTCAGCAAATATTAGTTTCCTCCCCCACCTTTCCACCTCGACATGCCCGTTTTTACACAAGCACCCTTGATAATCATTTTTTTTACAGTCTAAAAAGTGTATTTTAAAAATGTCATGTGGCCAAGATGACACATGAAATCAATAAAAGTGGGCTGAAAATCCAATTCAGGACATTACCTTGTGAATTATTTTTAACTTTCAGACATTTTTATTTATTTATTTTTAAGTTTTTTTTAAGATTTTATTTATTTATTCATGAGCAACACACACACAGAGAGAGAGAGAGAGAGAGAGAGAGAGAGGCAGAGACACAGGCAGAGGGAGAAGCAGGCTCCATGCAGGGAGCCCGACGTGGGAAAAAAACAAAGAATAAGAACATTCATGCTTCCATTACTCAGAATTAACAGCAGATAACAGTTTATATTTACTTTAAGTCTCTCTTTTGAGAAACAAAGGAATTAAATATTATAGATAAATATTTAATATTGGCCATTGACGTCAGTCCTAGCCCCTTCTCTCTCCTGCGTCAACCACTATTATGAGTTACTTTTGTTTTATGATTTTATGTTTAATGTACATTAGTGGTACCATTAGTATATATCTTACTGCGACTTGTATTTGTTTATCTATTTGACTCAATATCATGGCTTTATATAGTCCTCTCCTTCCCGCCACCATCATGTTTAGAAGTCATACATACTATTTATATCACTTAGTCCCATGTAAGGGGTCTCTCTGTCCTTCTCCCAATGTCTCCCATGCCCACCCCCAACTTGGATGTTTTTGTGGTTTGTGACTTTAGTTCCAGTTTTTTGTTCTGTTTTTGTACCACATGTTGATTTGATACATTTACATATTGCAACATGATTGCCATGGGAGCCTGGCTAACACCTGTTTGTTTTTAAATTGAGATGTACTTCACTCACCATAAAATTCATCCTTGAGTGTTTAACTCATTTTCAGCATATTTACGGAGTTGTGCAACCGTCACCACTGTCTAATTTCAGGACATTTATCATCCAAAAAGAAACCCCACTGGTGGTCAGTCTCTCCATTTCCCGCCTCCTTCCCAGCTCCAGCAACCACTAACCTACTTCCTTTCCCCATGCATTTGCCTATTCCAGATGTTTCATAGAAATTAGATTATATAATATTTTCAAGGTTCATCCTTTATATTGCAGAACAACAGGCCATCCTATGGATATTTTGTTTGTCCATTCCATTTTGTTTATCCATTCATCAATTGAAGGGCATTTGAGTTGTTTCTACTTTTTGGCCATTATGCATAATGCTGCTATAAATATTTGTATACAAGCTGTTGTATGGACATGTCTCAGCTCTCTTGGATATGTGGAAATTAATAAGGGAAACCTTCTTTAGAACGGAGTCATTTGTCATTGTCAGGTGTAGGTCCAACAGAAAGAGAGGAACCTTGCATAAGGGTACTAAGTTACTACCCTAGCAGGAGAAAAGGAGGCTTCCTTCTCACCCCGGAAACAGCCCAGCCAATGAGAAGTCACAATACTAGGAATTCCAAGTTTCCTCCAATGGACTTTTTGTTTACAACAGCCCCCCTCTCTTCTATAAAAGAGCCTCCTTCTACTTTGTTCTCTGGGCTTGCCTGTGGTTTCGTCATAACTTGCTCCTCTGGGATTGCAACTCTGTGCTATTCCTGAAGAAACCCATGTTTGCTGGTAAAATAACTGGCAGTTTTATTTTTAAGGTTAACAAATACATATCTAGGAGGGGAGTTGCTGGGTCAAATGGTAACTATATCTTTAAGCTTTGGGGAATCTGCCAAACTGTTTCCCAAAGCAGCTGCCCTAAAATTTTACATTCCTGACAGAAATGTATAAGGGTTCGAATTTCTCCATATCCTCATCAACACGTGTCTGTCTTTTTTAGTAGAGCCATGCTGGTGTGTGTGAAGTGGTATTTCATTGTAGATTTTGCATTTTCCCCCTGGTGACTAATGATGTTTGTCAATTTCTGCAAAAAAGCAAGCTGGAATTTTGACATGGATTGCACTGAGCTTGTAGATCAATTTGGGGAATATTGTCATCTTCACAAATTAAGTCTTCTAACGCATGAACATAGGATGTCTTTCAATTTCTTTAGGCCTTCTTTAAACAATGTTTTATAGTTTTCAGAGTATAGGTTTTATGCTTTTTTTGGTTAAATTTATTCCTGAGTGTTTTTTTGATGCTGTTATAAATGGAATTGTTTTCTTAATTTCACCAGTGGATTGTTCACTGTTAGTGTGTAGAATTACATTTGATTTTTACATATTGATCATGTACCCCCAGCTTTGTTGGCCTCATTTATTAGTTCTGGTAAGCTAATTTGTGGGTTCTGTAGGATCTTTCATACACAAAATCATCTGCAAGTAGAGTTAGTTTTCTTTCTTTCTTTCCAGTCTGGATGCCTTTGATTTCTTTTTCTTGCCTGATACACTGGCTAGAACCTCCAGAACAATGGAGAGTCAGAGTGGTAAGAATAGACATCCTTGTCCTATATCTAAGCTTAGAGGGAAAGATTCCAGGTTTTCACCATTCAGTGTAATGTTAGCTGTAGATTTGTGTTGAGGACGGTCCTCTCTGTTACTAGTTTGTTGAGTGTTTTTACATTTTTTTTTAAATTTTTATTTGTTTATGATAGTCAGAGAGAGAGAGAGAGAGAGAGAGAGGCAGAGACATAGGCAGAAGGAGAAGCAGGCTCCATTCACCAGGATCCCGACGTGGGACTCGATCCCGGGTCTCCAGGATCGCGCCCTGGGCCAAAGGCAGGCGCTAAACCGCTGCACCACCCAGGGATCCCAGTTTGTTGAGTGTTTTTATCATGCAGAGATGTTGAATTTTGTCAAATACTTTTTTGAGTGTATTAAGGTGATCATGTGTCCTTTATTCTTTTGATACAGATACTCTACATCAGTCCTACTGATATATTGTAGTATATTGTTTTTCTGATGTTAAATTATCCTTGCATTCCTGGAATAAATCCCACTCGGTCAGATGTCTAATATTTCTTATATGTTTATATGTTGCCAGATTCAGTTTGCTAGTATTATGTTGAGGATTTTTGCTTCTACATTCCTAAGAGCTATTGATTATAGGTTTCTTGCAGTGTCTTTGTTTGGCTTTGATACCAGTTATCAGGGTACTGGCTTGATTGAGTTAGGGAGAATTTCCTCATCTTCTGTTTTTTGGAAGAGTTTGTGAAGAATTGATATTAATTCCTTAAATGTTGAAATCCACCATTGAAGTCATCTGGTCCTGGAGTTTTCTTTGTGTGGAATTTAAAAATTACTAATCTCTTATTATAGCTCTATTCAGATATTCTATTTTTTCTTGAGTCAGTTTCAGTAGTTTGTGTCTTTATAGGAATTCACTTATAATCCTTGTAATTTCTACAAAATTAGTAGTGATGTGCCTTCATTCATTTATGATTTTAGTAATCTGAGTCTTCTCTGTTTTTCCCGTGGATAGTCTCACAAAAGGCTTGTGAATTGTATGGATATTTTCATTTCAAAGAAACAACTTTTCGCTTGGTTGTATTGTTTTTCTGATCTTTATCCAATTGGATTCTTCTTTTTTTCAATTGATTTCTTATTATATGTTCCTGTCTCATAATCTATTAAAATTTTATGTGCTAATTTTCATTTTTTTATCTTTTGAAATTATATCTTTTGTCCTTATTTTTGTTTCCCTCAACTTTTTATTTTGAAATATTTCAAACCTCTAGAAAAATTGCAAGAACACTATCATGAAAACTCATGTACCCTTCACCTAAATTCATCTATTGTTATTATTTTTCCACATTTGCTTTACCTGTGTATGGATGTCTATATCTATACCTTCCTATGTAGCTATCTGAACTTTTTGATAGTTATAGTTGCAGATGACATGGCACTTCACCCCTAAATTCCTCAAACATGCATTTCCTAAACTCTAGGGCATATGCTCACATAACCATTGTATAAAGATCATGCTTGGGAAATTTAATATTGATATAATAATATCATTTAATTTGCATCCATAATCAAATTTCCCTAGTTGTCCCAATAATGTCCTTTAGAGCTGTTTGTATTTATTTATTTTGTTAAAGACTTTTTATTTTTATTTATTTTTATTTTTTTAAAGATTTTATTTATTAATGAAAGACACACAGAGAGAGGCAGAGACAGAGGCAGAGGGAGAAGTAGGCTCCATGCAGGGAGCCTGATGTGGGACTTGATCCTGGGACTCCAGGATCACAACCTGAGCTTAAGGTAGATGCTTAACTGCTGAGCCACCTGGGTGTCCCTGTTAAAGACTTTTTAAAAAAGTATTTTTGTTTAATGATTTGAGAGAGAGTGAGCAAGAGAGAGAGCAGAGGGAGAGGGAGAAGCAGACTCCTCGCTGAGCAGGGAGCCTGATATAGGGCTCGATCCCAGGACCCTGAGATCATGACCTGAGCTGAAGGCAGATGCTTAACTGACTGAGCCATCCAAGTGCCTGTGTTAAAGACTTTTTTCAAGATTTTATTCTTAAGTAATTGCTACACCCAACGTAGGGCTCGAACTTACAACCCCGAAATCATGAGTTACATGCTCTACTGAGCAGCGGGGCACCCCTAGAGCTGTTTTTAAATAAGAATCCCATCGAGAATTAATCCTTGCCTGCCGTGTCTCTTTAGTCTGCTGTGATCTAGAATAATTTCACCGCCTTTTCTTTTTTTTTGCTTTCATGATATTGACATTTTGAAGAGTCCAGATCAGTTATCCTTCTTAGAAAGTCCCTCAATTTGGATTTGTCTGACCGTTTACATATTGGCAAGTATGCAACAGATGTGTCCTTAGGGCATTATATCAGAAGGCACTTGATGTCAGATTGTCCAGTTATTGTAATGTGAGGTTTGATCACTTGGCTCAGGTGGTTTTCATCAGACTTCTCCATTGTAGGGGTACCCTTCCCCCCTTGTAATTAGTAAGGCATCTGTGAAGCTATATTTTGAGACTGTGTGAACACCTTATTTATCCCTCAACCTGCTTTCACTCGACAGTTTTCACATCCACTGATGAATTTCACCCAAGTCAGTTATTACTGTGGTGGTTATAAAATGATGATTTTTCTATTTCTGTCATCTCTTCCACATTTGTTTTTATTTTTTAAAGATTTTATTTATTTATTCATGAGAGACACAGAGAGAAAGAGAGTGGCAGAGACACAAGCAGAGGGAGAAGCAGGCTCCATGCAGGGAGCCTGACGTGGGACTCGATCCCCAGTCTTCAGGATCAGGCCCAGGCTGAAGGTGGCGCTAAACCGCTGAGCCACCCGGGGTGCCCCATCTTCCACGTTTCTTAGCTGGAATTCTATAGATAAGAGCTTTCCCTTCTTCTCCCAACTTTTTTTTGAGCTTTTTTTCAGTATCTGTATGGACTCATGGGTTCTTTCTTTATTATTATCCAGTGTGTACAATTCATTCCTGTCCTTATTCATTTTGATGCTCAAATTATCCCAAATGCGTCTAGTGGAGGCCCCTTCCCTCTGGCTCCTATGTCTTCATTACATAGTCTATTTCTGAGCATTTCCTTGCCTTCTGACATAAGAAGATATTCCAGGCTCCATTCATTCTTTCCTTGCCCTGGACAGAGAATGAGTCAGTTGTTTAAGGAGATCTAGCCCCTTTTAGGGGGAAGAGCATGGTAGACATAGACATGTACAGATCACCCTTCAGGAAAGGACTCATTGGGACACCTAGGGGGCTCAGTTGGTTGAGCATCCAACTCTTGATCTCCGCTCAGGTCTTGATCTCATAGTTGTGATTTTGAGCCCCACGTTGGGCTCTGCGCTGAGCTTGGAGCTTACTTTTAAAACAAAAGGAAAGGAAAGGACTTGCTGCCCAGGAGGAATTGCTGCCCAGCTGTAGGGAGTGTGGTCACTGGGGTGCCTCCAGCTGTCAGCTCCTCCAGGGTTCGTCTCAGATGCAGAACCATTTCACTTAACTGCATTCCCTTCCTGGGGCAACCCAGGTCCATTGATCATTGAGACTGTGGTATGAAGACCCGGCTCTTCAACTTAATGTAGGACCTTCTGTGAGGGCAAAATGCAGCTCCAGAGCTCCCTGCTGGGTTGATGGAAGCTTTCTTTCTCAGGCCTGAATTTTGTTTCTCTTCTCAATCCTGATTCCTTCTCCATCTTCATTCATTTGTTAATCCCTAGTAAATATCTTTCTTTTAAAAAATATTTTATTTATTTATTCATGAGAGACACAGAGAGAGGCAGAGACATAGACAGAGGGAGAAGCAGGCTCCCTGTGGGGAGCCTGATGTGGGACTCGATCCCAGGACCCCAGGATCATGACCTGTGCCAAAGAAAGATGCTCAACCACAGAGCCACCCAGGTGTCCAGCCTTGTAAATGTCCTGTACTTCAAACTCCATGCCAGCATTGTGTCCAGAGAACCCAACTTGAGGCATGTGGTATTTAGTATACAAGATCTAGGTTCTCTGGGCTCATTGCAACTGGGCTGCCATTGTTTCCAGGCCCTTTTAATAGACAGATAACTATTTTTAAATCATGAGTTAATGCTAATAGCTGTGTTTGATCTAACAGCACATGGTTCTTCCTCTCCTTTCCCCATAATATAGTTTGTATTTTCCTTTACCCATGGTGACAACCCTGACACCCAATGTATGTACTTGTTTCCAAATTACTGAATTATTTGCTCCATCTAATTATACACACAAAACAGCTTCAGAATTGTTACAGCAATATATTACCAGTCATAAACCTACTAAAATTTTTCAAGATTGCTTTACAGCTATTTTTAAAAATCTATATAATATATCCCACTGAAGGCATACAGTGAGAGTACCGTGTCAAAAGTTATTGGACTAATTTTTTTCTTCTGCTGAGTAGTTATATCTTCAATGTGCTGTGCAGTTGGGTTAGTTTATTTGTTTACATTGAATTTTAGGGCTTTTTTCCTCATTCATTTAAATCCATTTTTGAATATATAAAATATAAATGTAATCAACAGATAAGACATACAAAAATATACTCAGAAGAGTCCCATTGCCTTTTCTTGCATTCTTTTTGCATCTACTCCCTTTAGGTGATCAATTTTCTTAATTTCTGGTTTATATTTCCTGCAAAATATATTTTGCAGACATTAGCAGATACATATGTATCCCCTCCTCCCCTTTTTTTACACAAAAGGTAGCATACTGCAGATGGTATTTTGCATCTCACAAACAAGATATAGTCTGTGAAGATATAATACAAGGTTACTTGAAAGTCGTTTTTCAACTGTTCTGCTGTCTCTATTTTTCAGATATTGGGTCTGTTGACCACTTGTCATGGTGCCCAACTTCCCATAAATGTCACAGATTTGGTTTGGGAGCTGATTGTCTATGGGGGTTTTCTTCTTGCACACCCACCCCTGTGAGAGGGGTTTCTCAGTTGCCTCAGGCCTGGCCTCTCAAGTTAGTCCCCAGCTCAGCTCAAGGATTCTTTCTATAAGATTTAACAGCTCTAAGACTCATATCCACATGGTACAAACTTATACATGGGTGTCATGTAACATAGAGTTTCCTGATTCAGCTGTTGCCGGAAGCAGGCGGGAGATCCTGGCCCCATCCTGGTGGGTAGGCGGAGATCTTTCAGCCATTGATCTCAGGGAGAAAGTGTGGCCTTGGCCTCACACTGGGATCCTGGTTCCAATCCTATATCACATATTGAGCAAGTCTGGCTCCATTGCCCCATGGACTTGAAGTCCTGGTCCCAACCCCTCATGGCTTAACCACTGTAGTTTGCTTTTCTGTTTGGGTCCACGCATTTGATTGTTATGTACTTTTATTTTTTTAACGATTTTATTTATTTATTCATGAGAGACACACAGATAGAGACAGAGACATAGGCAGAGGGAGAAGCAGGCTCCCTGTGGGGAGCTAATGCGGGACTCAATCCCAGGATCCTGGGATCACACTCTGAGCCAAAGGCAGATGCTCAACCGCTGAGCCACCCAGGCGTCCCGATTGTTAGGTACTTTTAAATAAATCTTTAAAGACCTTATGGATCATTCCTGTGTGTTTGGAATAGCGTGGAGGAGAATTTTGTGTGTGTGTTTGCTTCACAATCTTGACATGAACCATACCTTCATTTGTTCAATGAATATTTATTGAGAACTACCATGTGCCAAGCCCTGGTCCAGGGTCTCCGGACATCCAAATAAATAAGAAATTGTCATAGTCAAAGCTCACATTCCTCTTACTTTATGTTTTATAATTAAAAATGTGTATTGTGTCCAGCAAAACCTTTCAAATACATTAGGATTGCTAGGATCTTTTGAAGGAGGGCTCACCTCACCGACTTCCTCCTCCCTCACCTCTACCTAAATATACACTCTCAAAATAAAAGAAGCTTTCCTATCGAAAACAAAAACTCACCTTGAGAAGAAAAGCTTTTCCTTTATTCCCTGAATCCTTCCACTGGATGCCAAGGGCAAAAACAAAAACAAAAATCAACCCTGCCACCCAGTCCGTACTCTGTATTACTCCCTAAGACCTCTTATGTAGCCAGGAGTCTTGGATTTTTTTTTCATGGTGCATTATCTGTAGGAATTCACTTGTGATGGTCACTCCTGGCTTCCGGGCAGACTGCTTACTTATGTGGTCACCCTCCCCACATTTGTCCCCTGATGGATGTGTCCTTAGGCCGCGCATGACATTTTTCCTGATTACAGTGTTTGCCGTCTTCTTATCCTCATCTGGAAATGCTAAAATTGGATGCATTTTCAGCCTCTGGTTCAACGCTGAGACAAAAGGCCTCCTCTGCTCTTTGATATTTTGCAGGCTGATGTGCTGACTAATTCCACAGCAGCTTTCCGTATGAGTTCAGTCACTAAATATAGCCGTGGACACTGTGTCTGATAAAGGCAAGTTAATTAAACATGACTCTTCAGCCATTAATATTGCAGTTGTTCCCGGCTGAAGCACCAACAATGTCACTGTAGAGAGAGCAGTTCCCAACAACAACACAGGCATGTTCAGAATATTAAGATGGCGCAGTCAACCATGTTTCGGCTCCTTCAGACCTGAATGCCCCTGAGAGCTGCAAAACATTTTTTTCTCCTCCCAAATGCGGCCTCCCACACTCAGGAGGGAGGCTGAGGCTGCAGGCTTATTTATTTATTTTTAAATATTTTATTTATTTATTTATTTACTTATTTATTTATTTATTTATGAAAGACACAGAGAGAGACAGAGACAGGCAGAGGTAGAAGCAGGCTCCCTGTAGGGAGTCCAATGCGGGACTCGATCCCAGGACCCCGGGATCACGACCTGAGCCAAAAGCACATGCTCAACCACTGAGCCACCCAGGCACCCCGTTTTTTTGTTTTGTTTTGTTTTTGTTTTTGTTTTTGTTTTTGTTTTAAGCAAGACCGGAATAAGGAGTAAAGAAGAATAGTTCATGTATGTTGACTACCCTGTGCCTGGCGTTGTTTTAAGAACTTTACATGGATCGTCTCATTGAAACTTTGCAGTAACCCTATGAAGGAGGTAGTATATGATCCTGTCTCATAGATGATGAAACTGAAGTTTCACAGAAGTTAAGCCACTTCCTAAGGGTCATACAGTGACGACTCAATGCCACCCCGCTCAACGCCAAGGCCATGAATGCACCTGCCGAGGTGATCAAGACCCTCGTCAAGTCCAAGGAGATTAAGCCCAAGATTCCAAAGGGTGGCAGCTGCAAGCTCAATTGACTTGCCTACATTGCTCACCCCAAGCTAGGGAAATGTGCTGGTGCCCGCATTGTTAAGTGTCTCAGGCTCTGCCGGCCAAAGTCCAAGGCCAAGGCTCAAACTAAGGCTCAGGCCACAGCTGTGACTCCTGCTCTGGTTCCTACTCCAGCTGCAGCGTCGGCTCCCAACGGTGCCCAGGCCCCCCGCAAAGGCTCCAGTGTAGACACTTCTGTCTGCCAGTGTAAGGATGGAAGGACTGCTGTGACCCCTGGGCTTCTTCTGCATGGGTCTGCTGTCCTCCTGTGCTATTTGTACAAATAAACTTGTAGAAGGTTCTGGGGGAAAAAAAGTGGAGGTGGTGAGTATTTAAGCCCAGGCACTCAGACTCCACTGTGCTGGCATAGATAGATCTTTTTTTGTTTCCGTGTTCCTCATTGTTGCATACAATATTCTTTCTTAAGATTTTATTTCTTTAAAAAAAAGACTTTATTTATTTATGAGAGAGAGAAAGTAAAAGCAGGGGGAGTGAGAAGGACAAGCAGATTGCACACTGAGCACACAGCCTGACTGGAGCAGGGGGTTTGATCTCACCCGCTTGAGGTCATGACCTGAGCCCAAATGAAGAGTCGGATGCTCCACTAACTGATAACCCTCATATGATGTGCCCCTCATACAATGTTTTTAGAGGTGTTGGATCATGATTCACCATTGACTTATGTCATCGTTTGAGGGGGATGTTTGATCATAGATCAGCAGGATTTTCTTGAACCTGTCACTTTTAATAAATCAGTGAAGGGGAAGTTTAGAACTCTGAGAGGGCAGCCCGCAGATCTCAGTGGAATCACTTCAGTTTTTTGCTGTTGTTGGTTATTTTTCATTTCAAAATTTACATAATTATTTTCTTTATTATTGAAGTATAGTTGATGTTTCAGATGTACAACATAGTGCTGCAACAATTCTACCCATTACTCAATGCTCACCATGATAAGTGTAGTCACCATACAATGCTATTATAATATTATTATAACTAATTAGTCGATGAATCAGTATTTATTCACTTGCTACTACTATATGCTTAGCACTGTGCAATCTTCTGCAAAAGACTTAAAATTTTAAGGCATGACCGATGTAATAGAAAGTCCTCCAATGGCTTCTAAAGCAGGTTAAAATCTGAACCTTTTGCCATGACCTACAAGGCGTGGCATGTCTGGCCCTTGCCTCCCTTCCCCATCACAGCTCCTACCAGCTTCCCCCTCTCCCTGTGGTCCAGCTATACTGGCCTTTCTTTCACCAAACACAATAAACTTAGCTTACCTCAGGGACTTTGCACTTGCTTTTCTCTCTGCCCAGGACAATCTTCCTCTACAACCTCATATAGCTGGTCCCTTCCCATCAAGTCTTCTCTAAGCACCCGATCTCAATAGTACCCAGCCTCAGGTCATTGTCACAGATCTTCCTTTTATATTTTCACAGTGACTGTAACTATTAAAACTAATTTTGTTCATTTGCTTATTGTCTCTTTCTCCCCCGAGAATGTGAGCTGCACAAGGAGTTTTTGTTTCCTTCGTTCTCTGTGCTTTCCCAAATGCCTAGAACAGCCTCTGGCATCTACCAACTGCTCAAAAAAATATTGATTGAATGAATAAATGATTAAGTGTTAACTTACTTGTTACCCTGACATGTAAGTAAATCACAGGGGTTCCAAAGAAAAGGAGAGAAATGAAAGAAAATTTTATTTTATTTTAATATTTTATTTCTTTATTTGACAAAGAGAGAAAGGGCACAAGCTGGGGGAGCAGGAGAGGCAGAGGGAGAAGTAGGGTCCCCACTGAGCAGGGAGCCTGATGCAGGGCTTGATCCAAGACCCCAGGATCATGATCTGAGCCAAAGGCAGAGGCTTAACTGATTGAGCCACCCAGGTGCCCCTGAAAGAAAATTTTAAAGAGGAAGTCAGAGTTCAACTGGGAGATTGTTTTTTTTTGAGGCTTATTTATTTATTTGAGTGAGAGAGAAAGAGAGAGCGAGCACATGTGTGCAAGCTGAGGGAGGGTTATAGGGAGAGGAAGAGAGAATCCTTAAGGAGAATCCTCGCTGAGCATGAAGTCTGATGCAGGGCTGGAGCCCAGATGCCCATGAATCATCATTTTTTAAAGCCTATCTCTCAGTTGAGGGGCACCTGGGTGGCTCAGTTGGTCAAGCAACCGACTCTTGGTTTCAACTCAGGTCATGATCTCAGGGTCGTGAGATAGAGCCCTCCCCACATTGGCCTTGGTGCTAGGTGTGGAGCCTGCTTGAGGTTCTCTCTTGCCCTCTCCTTCTGCCCTTCCCTGCTTGTTCTCTCTCTGTCTCTCTCTCCCTAAAAATAAAAAATAAATCTTTAAAAAATAAAAAATAAGAATGATGATTCAGAGCTCATTTTCTTGTTTTTAGATATGATTGGTCTTTAACTGTGGTTCCTCTAGCTCCTCTCTCAGTTAATCATATTTAAAAAGCCTAAGTACATCATGAGAAGGCCATCAAACCAGAAAAGCTTCTGAAATTTTAAAGTAATTAGCTCTGTTTGATAAATAATATTTTTGGCATTTGAGTCAAAACAATTGAGAAATTGATAACTAGTCAGTTGTTGAAGTTTGAGCAGTAATGATTTCTGTAGAAAAATCTCACAAGGACTGAATGTGTTCAGGAATCGTAGACTCAAAGGCCTGGTGATGGTGGGAGCTGGGGGGGGTCAGGGGCTCCTGTAGGGAGGGCTTTGACAAACTGGGGTGTGCTTGCCCCCCCATGTGCCATGCTGCTGTGCAGGCCTAACATGGCCAGGTTTACCCCTTTATTTTTTATTTTTCCAAGAAAAGCCAGAAATCCAGATTTTTATGTGAGACTGCTTGATTTTTCAATGTTGGCAACTAATCTAAATAGTTTTAAAATACCACAGGGGCCAAATAAAACATGTCTACAGGCTGAACTTGGCTTACAGTCTCCTGCCCTGGCTTTCTAAAGTTCCTTCCAACTTCTCAAATGCCTTCAGTCCATGAAATTTCTTTTTTAAAGCTGACACATAATCTGGGTAAACATTTTAAAACTCTGATTAGCAGAGAAACCTTTTTTAAAAAATCGAAATAAGACATTGTTTCAAGTCAAATAAATTAATATTCACCGTGTACTTGAGTTCTGACCAATATACTAGATGTTTTGATAAAGTTGTTCACTGTTTAATTAAGCGTAGAGCGGGGGAGCCAACAATCTAAAGAGAGAAAGCCTATGCTAGTCGGGATGTCTTAAAGCCAAGATGAGGAAGAAACGGAGAGACCAGCCTCTCTAAGTGAAGGATTGGTGTGAATTTATGTTTGGTGCAAGAACCAAAACTCATCCGCAACTTTAACAGTAAAGCTCTCATCTTGGTATTTGAGAAAATTTTAGTTCCATTGGAACAGACTCTTGGTTCATTTTTTATTTATTTTTATTTATTTATTCATGAGAGACACAGAGACAGAGAGAGAGGCAGAGACACAGGAGAGGGAGAAGCAGGCTCCATGCAGGGAGCCCGATGTGGGACTCTATCCTGGGACCCCGGGATCACACCCTGGGCTGAAGGCAGGCGCTAAACCGCTGAGCCACCCGGGCTGCCCTTGGTTTATTTTTTAAAAAGATTTTATTTATTTGACAGAGAGAGAGTGCAAGCTGGAGGAGGGGCAGAGGGAGAGGGAGAAGCAGACTCCCTGCTGAGCAAGGAGCCTGAAGTATGGCTCTATCCCAGGACCCTGAGATCATGACCTGACCCAAAGGCAGATGCTCAACCATTGAGCCACCCAGGCTCCCAGACTCTCAGTTCATTAAAGAAAGGAGACTTATACCAGCACCCAGGAATTTCCCATGCCCTCCAAAAGAATATTGAAATACCCACTCATCCAGGAAGCATACTGAATACTTCAACTATTACAATTACCACACAACTTTCTAGAATCAAAGTAAGCAGTTTCACATTAGCTTTTCTTAGATAGGATGGGATTGGCTTGGAATTTTGATGATAATATTAATTCCATTAGTGAAGTCAATTGTTTCCATATTACCAAACCATGCTAATAGGATTCCTTTTTCAGTTTTATTACTGAGCACAGACCATTGCAAAACATTGGGACCCCTGAAAACTGCAACCTAAAAATGTAATCAACCTTTGATTTTAAACTTAAAGGTTGACTGTGGTGATTTTTTTTACCTCTTATTCAAAATGTTAGAGTAACAGAAACAAATGTTGAGGAGGATGTAGAGAAAAAGGAACCCTCTTGCACTGTTGGTGGGAATGTATAATGGTACAGTCACTGTGGAAGATAATATGGAGGTTTCTCAAGAAGTGAAAAATAGAACTATTCCAGGATCCAGTAATCACACTAATGGGTATTCAGCTCAAAAATACAAAAACTAAAAAAAAAAAAATACAAAAACTAATTCAAAGGGATACATGTACCTCTAAGTTTATAGCAGCATTATTTACAATAGCCAAGTATAGAAGCAGCTCAAGTGTCCATCGATCACCGAATAGATAAAGAGGTGGTGTGTATGTGTATCTATTTATCTATCTGATAGAATATTATTCAGCCATGAAAAAGAATTAGATCTTATCATTTGCAATGACATGGGTGAAGCTAGAGAGTGTTATGCTAAGCAAAATAAGTCAGAGAAAGATGAATACCATATGATTTCATTCATATGTGGGACTTACGAAACAAAAGAAATAAGCAAAGAAAAATGAGAGAAAGAAAGACAAAACAAAAAACAGACTCTTAACTGTAGAGAACATACTGCTGGTTATCAGAGGGGAGGTGGATGGGTTGATGGGGGAATAGGTAATAGGGAGGGCACTTGCGGTGATGATGTACGAAAGTGTTGAATCACTATATTGTACACTTGAAACTAATACAACACTGTATGTGAACTAGATTGAAATTAAAATTAAAAAGAAACTTTAAAAAAGTTACACTAACAATTTGCAAATAAAATTAAGAAAAATTCCATTTACAATAGCATCAAAAATAATAAAATACTAAGGAATAAATTTAACAAGAGAGGTATAAAACTTGTATTCTGAAAAGTACAAAGCACTGTACAAATTAAAGAAGACCTAAATAAGTGAAAGACATTCTCCTCATTCATGGAAGCAGAAGATTTCATATTGTTAAGATGACAATACTCCCCCAACTGATCAACACATTCAACGCAATCCTTATCAAAATTCCAACAGTCTTTTTTTTCTTTTGCAGAAATGGCAAAGCCCATTCTCAAATGCATATGTAATTGTGAGGGGTCATGCATAGTCAAAACAATACTGAGAAAGAATATAGTTGGAATACTAATACATCCCAAGAATTTACTACAAAGCTATAGCAATGGAAACAGTGTGGTACTGACATAAGGGAAGACATATGGAACAATGGAATGAAATCAAGAGTTAAGGAATTAACCAATACATCTATGATCAATTGATTTTTAAAAAAATTCATATATATATATATTTTAAAGATCTTATTTATTTATTCATGAGAGGCAGAGAGAGAGAGAGAGAGAGAGAGAGAGAGAGAAAGAAAGACATAGATAGGCAGAGGGAGAAGCAGGCTCTCCTGCAAGGAGCCTGATATGGACTTGATCCCGGACCCTGGGATCACACCCTGAGCCAAAGGCAGATGCTCAACAGCTGAGCCATCCAGACATCCCTATTTTTATGTTTTTAGAGAGGGAGAGTGTGAGAGCAAGGTGAGGAGGGGCAGAGGGAGAGGGATAGAGAAACTATAGCAGATTCTGTGCTCAGGGGCTCAACCCCACCCACACACATATTTATGGTTCCATTCATATGAAAGGTCCAGAATAGGTTGATATATAGGGACAAAGAGTAGATAAATGTTTGCCGGGGGGGTTGCGGGGGGAATAGGAAGCATCTATCTACTAATGGCTACAGGGTTCCCTTTTGGGGGTGATGAAAATGTTCTAAGACCGATCATGGTGATGACTGCACAATTCTCTGGATATGCTACAAACCACTGAACTGTACACCATAAGTGGGTGAATTGCTTGGTAAGTGAATTATATCTCAAGGAAGCCATTAAAATGTGATAACATTCTTCCACATTTACAGAAATCACAGATGTATTTATTTCACAAACATCGATGGAGTACCTACTATATGCCACGCATTGTGCTAGGTGCCTTGGAGAGACAAAAGATAAAATTTTACAGCAGTACTGTTTCAAAGAGCTTTCAGGGAAGGGTTTGTGCATCAGTGGCTCTAATGTGTGGAAGAAATTGGAGACTGAACCCAAAGGCATACCAGAAATTAGGATGAGGGTAAGATAGGTTCTTCACGAAGCAGGTACCACCTGGGGCATGGAAGGTTAGTGGGGTTCTAACAGGTATGGTTCAGTGAGAAAGGCATTCTAGCTGTGGGGAGGGGCCTGAGGGAGGATGGGGGTAGCAATGTGCAGTAGAAACAGTGGATGTGAGAAGCACCAACTGTGTTTAGGAAATGTCAAGTACCCTGGTTGACCTGGAGGTAAGAACTGGGACGTAGTTGACCCCCCCCCCAAGCAGAACAAGGCGGGTCCTGGAGAGCCCTGAATGCTATACTAAAGGTTTGTACTTTTCTCACTGGGCAAGAGTGAGACATGAAGGCTTCTGAAGCGAGGTGTGTGTGCGTGTGTGACATGATCAGAACCATGCTTTAGATACCCTGCTCCCCCCGAACCTCGCCCTCACCCTGAATCACGCAGTGCCAAATACACATCTTGTCCTCCAGTGAGAGATCTGAGCAAATGAATTAGCAGGCATGGCACAGACGAGCCTGGACTGTCAGAACAGTAGGCATATTCTGCCTCTCATGCATCTGGCTCTGAAGCTACCAGAGAATATGCAAGAGGAGGACTTGAGGGGCTATCTAATATTATGGAGAAGTTACAAAGAATTGAAGGCATGTGGATCATATATAAGGCAGAAGAAAAAAAAGTCAGAAGAAAATAAAGCAAAAGGTAAGTAGAAATCCCAGGAAAAAAAATATATTACATGAAAGAAAAACTCATAGTTTATTACTTGACTCCACAGTAAATGATATTAACACAGTTGTAATGGTGTAAACATTTGTTTTATTTACAAAAAAACTAATTAATTTGAGAGGGAGAGATAATGAGAATGAGCAGGGAGAGAGGCAGAGGGAGAAGCAGACTCCCCACCGAGCAGGGAGCCCAACGTGGGGCTTGATCCCAGGACCCAGGGATTATGACCTGAGCCACTCAGGCACCCAACATTTGATTTATTTTAAAATATAATTCCTTATAACTATATAGTGTAAGACGGTTAGATTTAATCTATTTTGTGCTTTTCTAGCATAATGAGAAGTCAGTAGATGATGTCTGAAACTAATGATCCAGAAATACCAATAAAATCATACTGTAAAGAAATGTGATCGCAATTACTAGCAGAAAGAGCAAAAAGTATTAAGTGGTTGCTTCTGTGGAGTACAACTAGGGTGTGATAATGAGTAGGGGGACTGTGGCTTTCATTATATGATATTTGAGTCTGAATTATTTGTTTTTTATAATATTCATATTTTATATTACCATGTATTTTAAGTTATGAGATTATAAAAAGTCTAACTCTGCAATGTTCTGGAAGGTGGATCTGGAGAGATTTGAAACCTAACTAGAAGAATTGTGTGACAGTCCTGACAACAGATAGTAAGGGTCTGAACTAGGCTGGCTAGGCAAACAAATGTTCAGCCAGATTTGTTCAATCCATATTCCAAAAGACTTTTTTCTCTTAGGAGTCTCCTTACAATGTTATCTCATTCAGAGTAGGGACCTTGTCTATTTTGTTCACTGCTGTATCCCAAGTAACTAGCACAGTGCCTGGCACCTGTAGAATCTTGACACATACTTGTTGAGTGAAGGGATCAGTAAATCTTGACACACTTTTGCAAGGCCAAATTGTATTCTTCCTGATTCCTCAGGTGATGCTTATTTTAAAAAATAAATGCTTCCTTAGACAGCAACAGAACAATAGTGCATCACTCTTGTCTCTCCCAAGAAAAGAAGGAATAGAGTGGAGCCACTTAATCTGATGGAAAGCAGGACCACAGCTGGCTTCCAAAGCATGGAGGAGGATCTGTAGCGCTGATGTGTGTATTCTCAGGTAGAGGGTGAGAGGGGAGGCAGCATAGGGCTTGTTCTATTTGCCCCTACTAGCCTAAGGCTTTTCCAAGATCCTATTCCCTTTATCTTTAGCAAATAGACCCCGATCAAATGCAGAGTTGAAAAACCGAGATCTGGATATTTTCAAACTAGGTGTTTTAATAGAATTGTGTAGAGAGGGAATCCCTCGGTGGCTCAGTGGTTTAGCGCCTGCCTTCGGCCCAGCGCGTGATTCTGGAGTCCCGGGATCGAGTCCCACATCGGGCTCCCTGCATGGAGCCTGCTTCTTCCTCTGCCTGTGTCTCTGCCTCTCTCTCTCTCTATGTCTCTCATGAATGAATAAATAATATCTTTAAAAAAGAATTGTGTAGAGAATCCCCACAGGCTTAACTGGAACTTGAGAAAGTGGTAGTTCAAGAGGCCAAGTACTTGAGAAGTATGATATCAAGTTATACAACTGTCTATGAGCAGTGCGAAAGGAGTTCTGCATCAAAGTATTATAAAATAAAAAAGAGATGTCGGTTACCCCATGGTTGAAAACAACTGAGCGTACATTGGTCTGCAAGCCCACTTCCTGAATCTCCTTGGAACTCTGAAGGTATAACTTTTTAAGATTTTGTTTATTTATTTTAGAGAGAGAGTGCAGGGGGGAGGGACAGAGTGAGAGGGAGAAAGTCTCAAGCTGACTCTGTGCTGAGCACGGAGCCCCATCTCATCACCCTGAGATCAAGACCTGAGCTGAACTCAAGAGTTGGTCGCTTTACAGACTGCACCACCCAGGCCCACCTGAAGGTTTAACTTTTCAGCAGAAGTTTCAGGGGTAAAGGACACAAGCATGGTTAGATTGTATATAAACCGTACCATCTGAGCAACTGCCAGGCAGGTTATAGGCTAAATGAATTCTTCCATGTGTAGTGGCTGCAAATCCCTAGACAGTTAAGTTTAGGGTCTGATTATTTGAGTGTGACTTGATATTGTATCTACAAACTACAAAATATCTGTTAACTGTGGGAAGGCAAGTTACCAAGGCAAGCAGCCAGCTGCAGGGGAGGAAGACAAGAATCATGGCCATGGCCGTGGCCGTGGGGTGTGGGGTGTGACTGGGCTTGGTTTCCATCTCTCCCTCCCCGCTTACCACAACTCTGAACAGCTGCCCCACCCTGAAGAATAGCTTCCGTGAAACTTGGGATCCTCCCAGCTTGCTCCAACATGTAGCAGTTAACCCTGCTGATTCCTGTTAACCTCTGGAATTTCGAAGCTAATCAATGTAGCTTATATTATATGGTTTGGTTTCATTGCTACTTTTATAATATAAAAAATATTTTTTAAATTAGAGTTTGGGAGAATGCTCAAGAATGAGAGACTGTATTTTCACAGTGTTCACAAGGCATAAAATATGTTTCTCAACATTGCAGCTGCTTAAGTAACACAGTTTCCCAGTCTCCTAAACATTTGCTTATGCATTTCTGCATTCCTTCGATACCGTTCAAAAGCTGTGCTGAAGTCCTCCATGATTTAGGTGCACGATAAGAATAGGGGAAAATCATTTCTTGTTTATTCTTATTATTTTTGCTATAGACTGAATATTTGTGTCCCCTCCCCCACCACCTCCATTCCTATGTTTAAGCTCCAATGTGATGTATTATGAGGTAGGCCTTTGGGAGGTGATAGGTCATGAGGTGGAGCCCCCACGATGGGTTTTGTGTCCCTATAAAAGAGATCCCAGAGAGCTCCCTTGCCCCTTCCATCATGGGAGGACCCAGCGAGAAGATGGCTGCCTGTGAACCAGGAAGAGGACTCTCATCAGACATCGAATCTGTCGTTGCCTTGGTCTTGGACTGCCAGCCTGCAGAACTGTGAGGAATATGTTTCTGCTGTTCATAGAGCCACCCAGTCTGTGGTCTTTTGTTCTAGCAGCCCAAATGATCAAAACATCTTGGGAATCAGGAGCCAGCACCACTGTGATTCTAGACTAGACAGTTCAAAGCAGGAAGTGTTTACTCAGGAAGGGGTGAGAGTGGTATTTTGTCACAAATGCTAAGGCTCTGTCATTTGTCCAGTGTTGGGGCCTGCCCTGGGTGTTGGGGGTATGGAAGCCAACAAGATAGACCTGCTCTCTGTCCTCATGATGCTCACAGTCTAGTAAGGAGAGCCAGACCATAAACAAGAAAATGAAGGAAGAGCATTTCAGGTTGTGAGCAGAGCTACAGCAGACATAAGCAGGGAGGTATGATAAGAGTCAGCAGGAGGCATCTACTATGGAGTTCAACATTTTTCATTTGAATATGACAGCCTTGCCCTGAGAACTTTTCAGTATAGTGAGGGAGACAGACTAAAGTAGACAAAAAAAAAGATCCTAATTGTGGGTTATGATAAAAGAAACAAACAAAGCGACAAAGCATGGTCAGAAGTCTTTCCCAGGGGGTGCTAATTCACCAGAGGTCTCATGGGGAGCAAGGAGCCAAGAGCTGGGGAAAGAACATTCCAAGCAGCGGGAACAGAAAATCCAAAGTTTCCAAGATGGGGAAAAGTTGATCATTTCCAGAAAGGAGAGCAGTGCGGTCTAGTGAACAAAAGGCAGATTGGAAGGAAACAGGTTGAATGGGTAGACAAGGACCAGCTCCAGCCACAGTGAGGAGTGACATTCTTGTTCTATCTTAGTGCACCAAGAAAATGTTAATGTTGCTTATAGTCTACTGTTCCCTAGCCTTCAGTTCCAGACTGGCTCTTCCTCTGTAAAGAGAAAAGGGGGCACATGGGTACAGATTGTCAGTGAGAAAATAAGTTAGCCTTGGCCTTCAACTTTTCATAGATATACAACCGATTATTTGAAGACTGGTGATATGCAGACCTATCCTTGTAGATCATTATGGCCAATCAACCTGGTAAGCCAAGTGAAGCTTGAGTCTGTTCCCCCTTTGCTTTCTTTGAAATGACTAACAAGGATGGCATTTTCAACACAGAGTAATATTTGTTATATTCGTATTATTTTCCTCCATTAATAGATGACTAAGGTAGTAGTTTGGCCAGTAACATAAGAGAATGTGAAGTGGGTCAGATAAATCCATGTAATACAACAGGATAAAAAATAATAGATGAAATTCATGACCAAGGGAAACTGTGGGTAGGAAAACATGAAACTGGAAAGCTAAAACAGTATGCTGAAATTCTACAAGTGGTTCACAAACCTAGGTAACAGGCTGTCTGGTAGACAAAGAAAGGAAGGAATCAAGACCAAATTCATAATGTCTATAAGATAAAGCAAGTTTTGCTCAAGACAGCTTGCAGCTTTTTCTGGTTTGGAAGTCTAAGAGAAATTTCTTTCTTGGGTCCTAGACTGGGGACACTGTGCTCAGGTGGACCTATTTTTTTTAAAGCAGCTTTATCAAAGCATCATTTACATACCATAAAGTCACCTGATTTTTTTTAAAGATTTTATTTTGGGGGGGCACCTGGGTGGCTCAGTGATTGTGCACCTTCCCTGGTTTAGGTCGTTGATCCCAGGGTCCTGGGATCAAGTCCTGCATCAGGCTTCCCACAGGGAGTTTGCTTCTCCCTCTGCCTATGTCTCTGTCTCTCTCTCTGTGTCTCTCACGAATATATAGATAAAATCTTTAGGAAAAAAAGATTATATTTTTCTAAAATAACCTCTACACCCAACAAGGGGCTTGAACTCACAACCCCAAGATCAAGAGTCTCATGCTCTACCAATCAAGCCATCCAGGCACCCTGAAATTCACCTCATTTTTAAAAGGTTTGTTTATTTATTTATTTGTTTATTTATTTGTTTATTTATTTATGTGATAGAGAGAGAGAAGTACAGAAAGGGAGGGAGAAGGAAGGGGAAAGAATCTCAAGCTGACTCCTTGTGGAGCTTGGAGCCCCGTGCGGGGATAGATCTCACGACCCTGAGATCATGACCTGAGCAGAAACCAAGAGTTGAACACTTAACTGACTGTGCCACCCGGACCCCTCCCCCCAAATTCACCTGTTTTTAATGTACAATTCCCTATGTCTCTATGTCTTCTGCAAGGCCTCTACATATGATCTTAAGGAGGTTTTATAATCAGGGCAAGGATTATCTTTCCTTCAGATAAAGTGATTCATGGGAGTAATCATACTTTCTCTTAGCCAACAGCTCTATAATTGTTAGCATATGCCTTCTAATTACTAATCTTAAGAATTACAGTATTCATTCCATTTTATAAGATGGAGAGCCTAAGGAGCAAGGAAATTGAACAATTTAGCTGAAGTCAGACATTTAGTTGGGGCTAGATTTCAAAGCTGGACTGTTACACAAGCCATATTCTGATTCTAATTGCTTAATATGGGTTGATTTTCCCTGTTTACAGATGGATACCCTTGTAATGTGTACATCTCACTCGATTGAAGTCCGGAAATGTGAAAGAGCTCCAGGAATTCAAACCCCCTAATGGCCCCATTTCAGATTGCTAAACACAGATGAACTGTGAATAATACACTCCAATGCTATAAGTGAAAAAAGAAGATGTTTGCCTCTTTAATTTTGGAGAAACATGAACATTTTATTTCAAACTTGAAAAACGTAGGTAGAAAATTCCATCACATTGGTCCAGAAATTTGTTTCTCAGAACTTCGCCCTTGTTTGCTTAATGACATGTAGCCCAACAGGAATGTATAGATAATCGCTCACAAGCACGATGTGAAATATGAACATATTATTGTGAAATATATTGCTATATTCCAGAATATATTAACAGAAGTATAATATGCAGTCCCAAACATTTGTGAATTTGTCCTCTTTGTTTATCTAGCATTTTTGAACTCCTTGTAAAGTATTTTACAGAGCCAAGCAAGGATTTGGCCATTCTGGAGTCTACAGTTCTCAACCAGTACATGACTCCAGCCAGCACAGACTAAGAGCTGGAGAAGGACAGAGAGACCAAAAGGTTGTTGCTGGATCATCTAAGAACCTAGCACAGTGCAGAGAACAGAGTAGGTGCTCAGGAATTGGATTTTATCCCAAAGACACTAAGGTGGTGAAAGAGGTTTTTTTATTTTCTGATTTTTTTGTGTGTGTGCATTAAAAACCAACTTTTGTGTGTGTATAAGTGTAGAGCTTGGTGAACTTTCACTTTTTATACCTGCATAACCAGTTACACATTTCCAATGGAGGATTTTTAACAAGAAATGAGCAAAAAATGGGTAAGACCAGCCCTCTGCACTGGAAGGCATAGTCTGGTACAGGAGACAGATGACAAGCAAAGTGGTGCCATTTTCATGCATGTGCTGAGTGCTCCAATAGAAATGTGCATACGGTTCCTGGAGACACAGTGGAAAAGGGGCTCACTTTACCTTGATTTACTGAAGTCCTCAGAGAGGAGGGGATGTTTGAGATGGATCTTAAAGCATAAGGGCTTCTTGGGTGGAGAAGGGTGGAGACAGAATCTGGCATGTGAAAAAAACAGTGTGGACAGAGCCAAGTTTGGGAGAACTATGGGAAGGACAGTGTGACAGGAACACAGCAGACAGGAAAATTTCTCCATTAACTCCACAGCCCTCTCTATCTGATACTCTTCTTCCTTGCTTCCCTCACAGTGCCAGTTCTCCAAAGAATCACGTCCTTACCCAGCCTCTTCCTCCTCAGCCCCCATCCACTCCTCAACCCACTCTAATCTGTCTTCCTCTCCCTACTTGACTGAAACCAATCTTGCCAAGGCAGTCAGCTTCCATTCTGACAAAGCAAAGGACATTCTTCTATACTATTATTTAGCCTCTCAGCAAGAACCAGAAGTCGATTCTTTCATAGGGCAATCTCTTTTCTTGGTTTTGGTGCCACCCCATATCTTGGCTTTCTTCAAGCTTCTCCTTTGTGACTTTTGCTAGGTCCCTTCTATTTCTCTACCCTTGAAAAAGTGAATAAAATAATGCATGAAAAGTGCTTAGAATAGTTCATGGTAAATAGTAAGCACTCAACAAATGGCACATATTATTATTTCTAGTGTTTCTGTGGCATCTTTTTCATTTTTCCAGTTCTGCTATCGATCTATTCTTATTTTAAACTATTACCTCTGAGTTTTGTTATTTCTCAGGACTCAGCTTCAAATACCATCCAATTGTGAATCACCAATTTCGGGGCACTTGAATGGCTAAATGGTTGAGAGTCTGCCTTTGGCTCAGGTTGTGATCCCGGGGTCCTGGGATCAAGTCCCCCATCAGGCTTCCTGCGGGCAGCCGGCTTCTGCTCTGCCTATGTCTCTGCCTCTCTATGTTTCTTATGAATAAATAAATAAAATCTTAAAAAAAGAATCACAAATATCCAACTTTAGCCGCTCTTATGCACTGAGCCCTTTTTTTTCACACAACAGCCAGAGTATTCTTTTCAAGACTTATATATCATCATATTTACTGGTGATACATTGAGTACTAAGATCAATAACAAGGAGGGGATATCTACTTTTTAAAAGTAAACTCTATGCCCAATGTAGGGCTTGAACTCATGACCCAAGATCAAGAGTTACATACTTTATTGACTGAGCCAGCCAGGTGCGCCAAGGATATCTACGTTTATTACTTTTATTCAATATCATCTTGGAGGCTCTAGCCAGTGCAATAAGCCAAGAAAAAGAAACAAAAGGCATGTAAATTGGGAGGGGGGAAAGTTAAACTTTTTATTCAGATACCATAATTGTGTAGAGAAAAAAATTAAGGAATCTACAAAAAAAAAACTAATACAGGCAATAAGCATATTAAGCAAGATCACAGGTACAAGATCAATATACAAATTCATTGTATTTGTATATACTAGTAATGAGAAATTTGTAAATAAAAAATTAAAACATGTTATTATTTACGTTAGCATCAAAAAACCCTTTACACACCTAGAAAAAAATCTGATAAAAGACATTCCAGATCTCTAGAGTGAAAAATAAAACACATTGCCAAAAGAAATTAAAGAAGATCTAAATAAATGGAGAGATACATAATGTTGATGGATTGGGAGAATCAACATTGTTGGGATGTCAGTTTTCCCCAGATGGATCTATAAATTTAATGCAGACCCATTTGTAATCCCAGAAAATTTCTCTTATGAAAATTAACAACCTTGGAATGCCTGGGTGGCTCAGAGGTTGAGCGTCTGCCTTTGGCTCGGGGCATGATCCCAGAGCCCCAGGATCGAGTCCTACCTCGGGCTCCCTGCATGGAGCCTGCTTCTCCCTCTGCCTATGTCTCTGCCTCTCTCTCTCTCTCTATGTATGTCTTTCATGAATAAATGAATAAAAATCTTTAAAAAAGGAAATTAACCTGGTTATAAAATTTATTTTTATTTTTTAAAGATTTATTTATTTCAGAGAGAGAACGTACTTGCATGCATGAGAATGAGTGGAGGGAGGGGAAGAAGGAGAGGGAGAGGAGAAGCAGACTCCTTGTTTAGCATGGAGTCCTACTTCGGGTTTGATCTCCCAACCTGGAGATTACTACATGATTTGAAACCAAGAGTTGGACGCTTAACCAACCGAGACACACAGGCACCCTTACTGATTATAAAATTTATATGAAAATGCAAAAGATCTGGCCAAAACAATCCTAAAAAAGAAAATTTTGGATGTTGCACAGTATTTGAATTAATACTTCTTTCTTTTTTTTTTTTAAGATTTATCCATTCATGAGAGACACACACACAGAGGCATAGACACTGGCAGAGGGAGAAGCAGGCTCCCCACAGGGAGCCCGATGAGGCACCTGATCCCAGATCCCGGATCCCAGGATCACGAGCTGAGCTGAAAGCAGGTGCCCAACGGCTGAGCCACCCAGGCTCCTCAAATTAATATTTATTTCTAAAGCTAATACATGGTACTGGCATAAAAATAGACAAATAGAACAGTAGAAAAAGGTAGAGAGTCTAGATATAAACATTTCAATTGATTTTCAACAAGGTGCAAAGGCAGTTAAATGGGGAAAGGATAGTCTTCAACAAATGGTACTGAGAACAGCTAGATATTCTTATAGGGAAAAAAATGAACATTGCCCACGCCTCACTGCTTACTTAAAAATTTATCTGAGGGGTGCCTGGGTAGCTCAGTCGGTTAAGTGTCTGACTCTTGATTTCAGCCCAGGTCATGATGTCAGGGTTGTGGGATTGAGCCCTGTGTTGAGCTCCACACTCAGCAGGGAGTCTGCCTGAGTTTATCTCACTTTCCCTCTGCCCCTCTCCCCTCTCATGTGCTCTCTCTTTCTCTAAAATGAATGAATTAATTAAAAAATAAATCTGAGATACATCATGTACCTAAATGTAGTTAGGTATAGTCAAAAACTATAAAGCTTCTAGAAGAATATGTTGGGGAATATTTTCATGAGCTGGAGAAAAGGAGTAGTTTCTTAGACAAGATACAGAAGGCACTGAAATGGGGTGCCTGGCTGGCTCAGCCAGTGGAGCATGCAACTCTTGAATTCGGGGTTGTGAGTTTGAGCCTCATGTTGGATGGAAAGATTATTACTTTATTTTTTAAAAAAGATTTGATTTATTTATTTAAGAGAGAGCACACACGAGTGGGGGAGGGGGAGAGGGAGAAGCAGGCTCCCTGCTGAGCAGGGAGCCTTATGCACAGCTCCATCATAGGATCCCAGAATCATGACCTGAGCCGAAGGCAGACGCTTCACCAACTGAGCCACCCAGGCACCCTGGGAGATTACATTAAAAAGAAGAAAAGAAACAAACAGAAAAAAGTCACCAAAAATGTTTTTAAAAAAGAAAGCACCTGGGATGCCTGGGTGGCTCAGCAGTTGGTCAGCTGCCTTCAGCTCAGATTGTGATCCCAGGATCCCAGATGGAGTCCCTCATCGGGCTCCTGTGAAGAGCCTGCTTCTCCCTCTGCCTATGTCTCTGCCTCTCACTCTGTCTCTCATGAATAAATAAATAAATCTTTTTTTTAAAAAGAAAGCTGACGTAAAAGCTTTTACTGACGTAAAAGAAAAAAAGATAAATAAAACTTCATCAAAACTAAAAATTTCTCATCAAAAGGCACCAGTAAGAAAATGAACGATCAAGTCACAGAGTGGGAAAAAATATTCACAATATATATCACTGACGAAGGACAAAAGACAAGAAACCCATCAGAAAAATGGGCAAAAGACCTGAATAGATACTGCAAGAGAAGATAGATGAAGAAAACACATGAGAATAAACACAACAAACACGTGAAAGGGTTCTCAATGCTTAGTCCTCAGAGTGATGCACGCCACAACTGCAGTGTGATACCACTTCACGTTCTTTAGAATGGCTAAAATAAAAAAGACTGACAGCGTAAAATGTTAGCAAAGATGTGGGATACTAGGAAACCTCACATGTTGCTGCTGGGAATATAAAATGGTAAATTATTTTGGAAAACTGTTTTGCAGATCCTAATAAAGTTAAACATAGATCTTGCTTATGACCTAACACTTCCACTCCTATGACATAGGCAAGCCTATGTCCACAAAAGGACTCTTATATTGGGGCACCTGGGTGACTCAGTTGGTTGAGCATCTGCCTTTGGCTCAGGTCATGATCCCAGCATCCTGGGATTGAGCCCTGAGTGGGGCTCCCTGCTCAGCAGGGAGTCTGCTTCTCCTTCTCCCTCTGCCTGCTGTTCCTGCCTGCTTGTGCTCTCTTTCTGTCAAATAAATACATAAAATCATAAAAAAAGGAAAGGACTCCTATAAGGATACTCATAGCAGCCTTAATTCATATAGCTAAAAACCAGGGGTAGAGGACCAAAACATACAGACATCAACAGAAGAAAGGGCAAACTGTGAAATATATTGGAATATTAGTCATCAGTAAAAGAAACAAATTACTAATACATACAACAGTATGGATGAATCTCAAAAATATAATGTTGGACAAAACAAGCTGGACATATGAGTATATACCATATGAGTTCATTTATATGAAGTTTAAGAACAGACAAAACTAATCTATAAGTGAGGGGAAGGAGCATGAAAGAGCTTTCTGGAGTGATGGAGATGCTTTATTTTATGTATTTCTTTATTAAGTTTTAAATTTTAATTCCTATATAGGTAACATACAGTTTTATATTAATTTCGAGTGTACAACATTGCGATTTGACAATTCTATACATTACTCAGTGCTTGTGATGGAGATGGTTTATGGCTTGATTGGGTATATAATTGTCTAAACTCATTGAACTTAAGATTAATGAATTTTTACAAATTTATAATTAAAATTTAAAGTATACATTAAAATTCAGGGTGCCTGGGTGGCTCAGTTGGTTAAGTGTCACCTTCTGCTCAGGTCATGATCCTGGGGTCCTGGAATCGAGCACAAAGGGGAGTCTGCTTCTCCCTCTCCCTCTACCCCTTGCTCATGCTTTCTCTCTTTCTCTCTCTCAAATAAATAAATAAAATCTTTTTTAAAAAGTATAAATTAAAATTCAATTAAAATTAAAAATAAAGCCCTGAAAGCTGAAACAGCCAGAAAGGACCTCCTATATCCAACTACTTATTTGACATCACTACTTGGATGATTATGTAGGTATCTTAAATGGAACTCAGATATGGAATGAGTCTCAAAATCCTTTGACACTATGAAGAAAATAAAATAAGGTCATGTGACAGAGAGTGACTGGTCAAGGGACTATTTTAGTTGGGGTAGTTAGAAAGCCATGCAATGAGCTGATGGAAGAATGTTTCAGACAGAGGGAAAGCAAATGCAAAGACTAAGCTAGGAATGAGCTTGGCACATGCCTGGAACTTCATGAGCAAGGGAAAAGTGGTGGGAGGGGAGGTCAAAGAGGTAGGGTTAGAACATGTAGAGCCATATAGGCCATGGTGGGGAGCTTGGATTTTCTTTTATGTGGGATGAGAAGTCATCAGCGGAGTTTAAACAGGTGCATGGTGTGGTGTGACTTGCATAGTAAAGGATCACTTTGGCTGCTCTTTTGGGAATAGACTTGGTATATTGGGAAGAGTGGAAGCAAAATGATCCATCAGATTCCATGTTGGTTATTCTCCTTTCCCTCTTTCCCTCTTACCCTATTACATTCTCTGCCCCCTCTCACCCTGAAGGCTGAACCCTATAGAAAGAATCTTTAGGGCTTCTTTGCTGGCTGGATTTTTGTTGAGTTTAGCCAATGGCAGGTGCTGGAAGGAGATCAGAAGGTGGGAGAAGAGAGATCAGGGCTCTTGCTACCACTCTCTCTCTGCCCCATTTCCTTTCTTTCTCAACCAGCTCCTAGCTGTGGCTGGGTTCCTGATGCCTCCAGTGCTTGCTCCTGGTGCTTCACCACTTTTTGGTCTATTTGTTCTTTCTTTCTTTCTTTTTAAAATTATTTATTTATTTATTTTAGAGAGAGATAGCAAGAGAGTGCAAATGGGGAGAGGGTCAGAGGGAGAGAAAGAATCCCAAACAGACTCTGAGCTGAGTGTGGAGCCTGACGCAGGGTTCCATCCCAGAACCCTGAGATCATGACTTGAGCTGAAATCAAGAGTCAGATCCTAAAATGACTGAGCCACCCAGGCACCCCACGACCTTTTGGTTGTTTTCTTAAGCCTGCACACACCTTGGCTAATGGTCAGTAGTTAATGGTTTATAAATATTGGTTAAGTAAGAATATATAATATATATATATAGTAATAATAATATATATTGGTAATATATAATGATTTATAGTGAATAGTTAGTTACAGACTCTCTTTGGTAATGTCTTTTGAATGTGCCATCTCTTTCCTGTCAGTGCTCTGAATGGCACAAGTGGCTGCTGCAGGCAGAAAGACGCTGGCTTGGACAACAATATTAGTGTTGGAGGTAGTGACAAGAGGGCCAATTTGAGATATATTTGGAGGTAGAAACCATAGAGAGTCCTTATGTATTGGGTGTGGAGGATGAGAAAGACACATGGAGGGAAGTCCTTAAGATTTGGGCTTGAGTGATTGGTGATGTTCTTCCCTGGGGCAGGGAAGTCTAAAGGATATGTAAGCTTGTAGGGAGAGGCAAGAATTTCTTGTTTGCTTTGATTAAGTTGAATTGTTGATTATACTTTAGAATGGAAATGTCACATACAAATCTGGAGTTCGGTACAGATGTTGGCTTGAAATAGAAATTTTGGGGAAAAAAAGAAAGAAAGAAATTTGGGGCCATTGCTGTGTTTTGGCATTTAAAGCCAAGGGGCAGGATGAGATCATTTAGGGAGGAAGGGAGTTGGGGAATCCCCATTGCATGAGCTGTGATGGGAGGCAGAGCCTGGCTTGCCCTGGGGAGATTGAAAATGCCAGACACTCACTTTCCTTAACCCCTAGCAACCAGGGCACAAACATGGGACCTAGCTCCTCTCTAGGACTTTGAATCTGGAGCCAGTGTTACAAAGAAGCAAGGGATGGTTTTGCATTTGCTCTGATGGCAGCAGCTGTGGCCTCTAAGTGGTCACCGGCAGTGGTTGGTGGTGACGGTGTCAGCATTCAGTGTCCAGTGGGGATGGCAGAGGCACCTAACCACTCTGCTTTTGTGGTGTACACTTGGCTGGGACTCCCACCCCTGAACTTCCCTCAGTCTCAGATTGCTTCCAAGCCTGGTTCACTGGTTTTCCTGTCAATTCTGTGTGCTACCTGATTTCCTGCCAGTGAATTCCTTTTCTCCTTTGGTTAACCAGAGTTGATTTCTGTTGATTGCATCTGAAACCCTTTTAGCACAATGCCTTGGACTTGGATGGCATTCAACAAGTATTTGCTGATTAAGTGTCTGAATAAGTTCCCCCAACTCAAAATGACTCAGTGAGGAGTCCTCCGCTTTTCCACCATGGCTTCCATGGTTGAATGGTGAGCACACTTTTTTGGTTCATTGACATCTTTCTTTGGAGATTTTGAAGAACTGAGAAACAAGAGGTCAACAGCTGAAGTAACTGTCATCCTAATCTACTAGGAATAAACATATTGACTCATGGGTGAAGTCAGTCTCCTTCTAAAAATAACACGTGGGAATTATCATTCATGGGGAAGGACCTTCTCTGGATCTTCTCTTACTTCGTGAGGAACCCACTCACCATTCCCCATATTTCAGGTGGCGGCTCTAGAAACCTGTGACCTTCCGATTTTGAGACATGTATCCACAGTGCAAGCCAGGATGCCTTTTGTGCTCTACAACTAGAATCAAGAGATCACATTTTCCTTTTCCAAACTTCTTGAGGTAATTCAATTCCTCCTTCCCCTCCAGGGCTTTTAAATGAAAGTCAACTGTTGTCTTTGAGGAGATTTAAAGACATTATTGAAACAGCTGGAGTCTAAATCTCCTTTGGCAAAAACAAAAAAAAAGTGGAATTATCCTTCACTGTTCTATCTTACATGTTATTGATTTTGAGCTGTTTAAGAGACCATCTGCTGGGACTCCTGAAAAGAAACCAACTTTCTGTCCACAGAGGACTCTAGCCCCGAGATGAAGGCCAGCTCCTCAGCTGTGGTGGGAACCCAGTCCAGGAGGGTGTGCAGTCAGTTGGAGCCCTGGCTGATAGAAACGGAGAAGTGTCAGCAGATGGAGAAAAGAAATTCATTTAAAAAGGATCTCTATCTCTTCTGCTAAATTCTGCATGTTCCACCTTAATAGCTGTCCCATATCTATACCCTCCTGTCCATCTTTGTTTAGTCTTGGTCAGTACTTTACCAGTTTTAATACAGACCCTAGTCACCGGGGAGAACTGGTTGTGATGCAGATCAGATTCGGCAGGTGTGTGGTGGGGCCCGAAATCCCAAATGTGTGACAAGGTCCCCAGTGATGTACATACCACTGATCTTGGACCACACTTTGAGTAGCCAGGGTCTAGGCTGCCGAATCACACCTTACCTGGATGTTTACGGCACCTTTCTGGCTGGTCTCCTGCCTCCATTCATTTTTCAATTCATTCTTCACAGAGAAGATAGGAATAATGGATTTCTTTTTTTAAAGATTTTATTTATTTATTCATGATAGATACAGAGAGAGGCAGAGACACAGGCAGAGGGAGAAGCAGGCTCCTGCAGGAAGCCTGATGCGGCACTTGATACCCCAGAATCACGCCCTGAGCCGAAGGCAGATGCTCAACCACTGAGCCACCCAGGCGCCCGGAAATAATGTATTTCAAAGCTAATCCTGGATCTGTAACATTATCTTTGCCTTTCTCCCCTTAAATTTCCCCAATAGCACCCAATGTTCTTAGAATACAATCTAGACCCCTTACAGCCACACCAAGGCTCTTTGTGCCTATGAGCTTCCAAACACCATTCTTTTCTACCCGCACCCTGCACCCCAGGCAGCCCACAGTGCTGTCTCTTGCAGCTCTATGTCTTTGCAAGTCTGGTTTGTACTTCTTCGATTGAGCCTCCTCCCCTCTGCCTGGTGAGTGATGGTTTGCTAAGTCTTTTCCTTTTCTCCACAGCTCCTGCTTCCTTCACGGAAGGAGGACCTCTTCCTACGTGCTCCCGTGGTATCCTAAAAATATCTCTGCCACCAATTTTATCAAACTGCATTTTAATTGTTTATATGATGATTCCCTAGTACTTAATTATGAGCTCCTTGAAAGCATAGACTTCCTTCTCTACCTCCTTTCTTCCTTCCCCCTTCCTTCCTTCTACTCTCCCTCCCCATTCTCTCTCCTCCCCTCCCTCCCTCCTTCCGTCCTTTCTTATCTTCCTCATCTGTTTTTTTAAAAAAGATTTATTTATTTCAGACACAGAGAGAGAGAGTGGGGGGAGGGGCAGAGAGAGAGAGGGAGAATTCTTAAGTAGAGAATTCCCACTGAACATGGACCCCAATGTGGGACTCCATCCCATGACCTTGGGACCATGACCCTAGCCAAAATCAAGAGTCAGACTTTCAACCGACAGAGCCACCCAGGGGCCCATTTGTTTAAAAAAAAAAGATTGTTTTTATTTATTGAAAGAGAGAGAGAGAGAATGCATGAGCAGAGTAAAAGCAGAGGGAAAGAGAGAACCTCAGACTCTGCACTGAGTGTGGAGCCTAATGTGGGGCTTGATCTCATAACCCTAAGATCATGACCCAAGCTGAAATCAAGAGTTGGATACCCAACTGACTAAGCCACCCAGGGGCCCCTCTCCCTCATTTCTTTTTTTCTGTTACACTGAACTATCTGAAATTTCTGAAACCTCTGGTCTATGGGATTTTGCAACACTATTTTATCTTCCTGGAATATCCTTTCCCTACCTTCTAGACCTGGAAACTCCTATTCATTGTGCAGGATTCAATTGAGATGGTTCATACTCCCAGGAGCTTCCATCAATAATCCTTACCCCTACTCCATCCCCCATGCTGACAAGGGGCCCCCAAAACACTCCATGCAAACATATCATAGCATGGGTTATGCTGTACTGTAACTGAATGTTTACTTCTCTGCTGACCTAGACTATGTGCTCATTTATTCATTTATTCACGTATTCGTTTATTCAAATATTTATTGAGTACCTACTGCTTCTAGGCACCGAGGACAGAGCAGTTTACAAAAAAGACAAACTCTCTGCTTCTGCTTCTTTGGAACTTACATTCTAGTGGAGGGAGACATATAATAGACAAATACATATGTCAGGTTATGATAAAAACTAAATAAAAATAAGTCAGGTCAAGGCGATAGAGAGGGGTGAGAAGGTGTGTTACTTAGAACAATGAGGAAAGACCTCTTGGGTAAGATGGCATGTTTGGGCAGAGAACTTGAAAGAAGGAAGCAAGCCATGCAGATATCTGGGAGTGTTCTAGACAGAGGGAATTGCAAACACAGAGGCCATGAGAATGGAATGTACTGGAAGCACAGAAGCCAGAGTGCCTGGAATAGTATGAGTAAGGAGAGTGGTGGGAGACATGGCTGAGCCTTTGAGTAGGACAACCTTCAAAAATAAAGAAGACTGTTCACAGGGAAAGACAAGAAGCTTCACTTAGGTCCAGCACCCAAAACAGAATCACGTTTCTTGAGAGTCAAGAGCTGTCAAGAGCCCCTGGCATGGGCTCATTATCTTTAATACTCACAATAACACTGCCAGGGAGGGGGTGCTAGCCTAATTGTACACATGAAGCAACTAGGGCAGAGGGAGCGGCACTTGGGTCCATCTAACTGCCTGATGTATCCTTATAGGTAACAAGCAGTATTGAATAATGCCAAAGCCTGATTTGGGGAGTGAAATGAAATATTCTCATAGCTTGATGGTTAAAAATAAAAATGGGTTTGGCATATAGCTTAAAACTTAGAAGCACAAGAGATACCAGGAACATAATGCCATGGCGGACATGGACATTCCGAGTGAGAAGGGTTACTTGGTGTGTTAGGTGTGTTAGTCTGCTGTGGCTGTTTTAACAAATGACCACAAACTGGGTGGGTTGAGAGGACTGAAAAGTGTTCTGTTCTGGAGACCAGAAGTCCAATACCAAAGTGTCAGGCAGGGCCGAAGTCTCTGGGTGAGAGTCCTTCTTTGCTTCCTCCAGCTTTTGGTGGCTTCTCAAATTCCTTGGCTTGTGGCTGATGTCCCTCCAGTGTCTGCCTGTCTTCACATGGCCTTCTCCTCTTCTTGCATCTGTGTCTTCTCATCTGTCTTCTATACTTGTTATCAGATTTAGGGCCCACTTGGATAATCCAGGATGATCTCATTTTGGGACCCTTAACTTAATGACATCTGCAAAGACCCTTTTTCCAAATAAGGTTGCACTCACAGCTTCTAAAGGTTAGAAGATAGATATATCTTTTGTGGGGGAGCACCATTCAACCCACTACAGTTGGTGACATGACATTAAGAGATACTTTATTTTCTATTTATTCAATTTCATTTTTTCAAATATTTTTTTTATTTATCTATGATAGAGAGAGAGGCAGAGACACAGGCAGAGGGAGAAGCAGGCTCCATGCCGGGAGCCCGACGCGGGGCTTGATCCCGGGTCTCCAGGATCATGCCCTGGGTCGAAGGCAAGGCGCTAAACTGCTGAGCCACCCAGGGATGCCTACTTTCATTTTTTAGTAAAAAGACTTTGAAGTCAAAAAATAAAACTCTTGAGGGGCACCTGGGTGGCTCAGTGTCTGCCTTCGGCTCAGGTCCTGATCCCAAAGTTCTGGGATAGAGCCCTGTGTGGGGCTCCCCACTCAGTGGGGAGTCCGCTTGTCCCTCTATCCCTCCCCCTGCTCATGCTCTCTCTCTCTCAAATAAATTAATAAAATATTAAAAAATTAATGAAGCTCTTGATATAATTTTCTGAACCCTTGAGTCAGCTCAGGGAATATATAATCAGTAATTTAGCTGTGTAAGATTAAAGAGCTGTTACTTTACTTAAAATAAAATATATTTTAGTTCTTAAAATGTATCCCATAAAGTACATATTTCCTTATAAACTCCCTACATAACAGGTTAAAAAGTAAGTTAAAAAAAAACAACATTAAGATTCATAGTCCTACCATGACCATCCTGACCACATTTGGATTCCTGTACTCCTCCTGAATACTAGTTCTTTCAGAAGACTTGGACCCTACAAAGGAGAAAAAGAAACAAAGTAAAATTAAGTGTGTGTAAATTCTTGCATTGAAGTATCATAAAGTTAATCTAATAAGTTTGTTTTAGACAAATGTGTGCTTGTCTGTCATTCCAGACAACCACTAAAGTGATACTCAAAGTATTTAACAACAGGGATGCCTGGGTGGCTCAGTGGTTGCACGTCTGCCTTTGGCTCAGGTTGTGATCCCAGGGTCCTGGGATCAAGTCCTGCATCAGGCTCCATGCAGGGAGCCTGCCTCTCCTTCAGCCTATCTCTCTGCCTCTCTTTCTGTGTCTTTTATGAATAAATAAAATCTTTTTAAAAAAGTATTTAATAACTGATCTGATGCAGGTGCCAATCCATCAGAATGGGCACTGCAGCCCATCAGGATGGTACTCACTATAATCAATGGGCACTTCTATCCTGGTGTCTATTGGTGGACAAGCAGTAGTAAGTAGTTACTAATCCCTCACATTCAGGAAGTCTCTTCGTTTTCAGTTTTTTTGATATTATTTATACTATTTGGTTTCTACAATGACTCTGGGAATATAGTGGAGCATGTTATCCTACAAGTGAGCAAACAAAATCAGAGAAGTTAGCTGACTTACCTTTTTAAAATTTTTAAATAAATTTATTTTTTATTGGTGTTCAATTTGACAACATATAGAATAACACCCAGTGCTCATCCCATCAAGTGCCCCCCTCAGTGCCCATCACCCAGTACCCAGTCACCCCCGCCTCCCGCCCACCTCCCTTTCTACCACCCCGTGTTCGTTTCCCAGAGTTAGGAGTCTCTCATGTTCTGTCTCCCTTTTTGATATTTCCCACTCATTTTTCTCCTTTCCCCTTTATTCCCTTTCACTATTTTTTATATTCCCCAAATGAATGAGACCATATAATGTTTGTCCTTCTCTGATTGACTTATTTCACTCAGCATAATACCCTCCAGGTCCATCCACGTCGAAGCAAATGGTGGGTATTTGTCGTTTCCAATGACTTACCTTTTTTTCTTAAAAAAAAAGTATTATTTATTTGAGAGAGAGAGAGCGAGAAAACAAGGAGGGGGAGGGGCAGAGGGAGAGGGAGAAGTAGACTTTCTGTTGAGTAGGGAGCCCAACACGGGACTCCATCCTAGGACCCCAGGATCATGGCCTGAGCTGAAGGCAGATGCCTAACCAAGTGAGCCACTCAGGTGCCCCTAGCTGACTTTTCTGAGATCACTTAGTCGTCTGTGTCAGATGTAGGCTTTGAACCCTTCTAATTCCTAGTTCCACATTATGAGGCTTGGTCTGCTAGGGTAGACTTACTCTATTTTGTAATAAACATAATGAACACCCATAGGAGATTAGGGCTGAACATCTCTTCAAGAAGTTAAATGGAGGAGCTAGGCCAGTGGTCAAAACCCAAAATGCCAGGACGCCTGGGTGGCTCAGTAGCTGAGCATCTATCTGCCTTCGGCTCAGAGCGTGATCCTGGAGTCCTGGGATTGAGTCTCACATCAGGCTCCCTGCGAGGAGCCTGCTTCTCCCTCTGCCAATGTCTCTATCTCTCTCTGTGTGTCTCTCATGAATAAATTAATAAAATCTTTACAAACAAAACAAAACAAACCCCAAAATTCCTCCCATAGCTGGCAAGTGAACTAAAAGGGCACTGCTGTGGGTGGGGGGTAGGAACAGAGAGCATGATGGAGACTGCATTGATCTGGAAAGCACATATCTTGCCTAACGGTGTTTAAAATAAAAAAAAGTTTTTATAACACCAAGCTATCCCAACACAACACATCTGCTGATTTTATTCAGTCCCAGGACACCTGTGTGTCTGTGCCCTGTGATACTCTAACCATCTTAATGACAGATGATGAACTGGAGAGTCCAAGCAGTTCTCTCAAAGTCAAACATTTTGTTACTGACAGCTGAGATGAAAACTGGGCTCTGCTTACCCTCTGCTCAGTCCTCTTCCCATCCTTATTCTCAGACTGCACTTGCCCCTACAGTGCCCTGAGAAGCCTACCACCCCTGGACTGTGGCTCATAATACAGGCTGTGACTATCCCTGTGGCACCAAACTCCCTTGGTCCTCACAATCCATTCCCCAAACCTTCTCCCTGTTCCCCATGGCCAATGGCCCATTTTTGGCTTAACCCGAAAAAATAATTCATGCTGCAGTAGCAATGCAAGGCAATGCCTTAGTGTGAATCAGCACAGCCAGTTAGGTCAGCTGGTTATACCAAGTCAAGGATAAATCCCTTTATAGCAAAGTCATTGGGAAAGGCAATATAACATGATGGCTCACAGATGGGGAGCTCAGGTTATAGAGACCTGGGTTTGAATTCTGATTCATGTTACTTTGGAAAAGTTGCCTATTTTCTTGATGCCTTAGTTTTATTCTCTGCCAAAATTGTTTCAGATACTAGTTTCTACATCATAGCACTACATTGAGGATTAGAGAGAATACACGTGAAGTTCTTAGCACAGTGTCTGGCATATGGTAATTCATCACAAGTGACAGATTTTGGGGAAAAAATCAACAGAAAAATTGCATCCCATTATGAGTATTCCTTGGCAGTCTGGACTGCTCCTGTTCCATGTCTGACTGGAATTCGGAGAAGAAAGGGGTGAGAAGGGGAAAAAATTCTTCTAGGTCAAATGTGCTTCCATATGTGAATGTGTATAGCCAGATTATGGGCTCTTTCATATACTTTACCTGTAAATAGGGGTTACTTGACAGGGCTTGGTGCACCAGGAATAAATTTAGAAATGGAATAATCATGGAATAGACAAATTGGAGCCAATATGCAGAATTGGGAGTGTCAGCCAAGAAACTGGAAGAGGCGAGAGATGACTGGGAATAAACCACAGTGAAAGAAAACAGGGGACAGACTCCTTACCTTCTTTTTCTGTTCAACATTTCTTATTGGAACTAGAATCAAGACTAGAGGAAAAAAATAATTGAATTTGGAAGTGGCATACAGCTTGGAAGGGGATGGTTAAACACCTTGCAAGACAGAATGAGGTTTAAAAGCCCTGAGGGGTGCTCGGCTGGCTCTGTCGGTAGAGCATGTGACTCTTGATCTCAGGGTTGTGAGTTCGAACTCCATGTTGAGGGGTGGAGATGACTTAAAAATACAATCTTTTTTTTTTTAAAGACCTGTAAAGAAATCTGACTTCCTGATCCAATAATATAGTTATTACAATTAAAAAACCCTGGACACAACAGAACAAACAAACATATGAAGACTCTAAAGGTGTAAAGAAGAAGGCAGACTTAGCTAGGGACCTTGAGACTTTGAGGAACAACATGGTAGTGAGTTCTCTGGGTTTCCCTTTGTCTGGAGAAGCCTGCAACCTGGAACAACCAACAGGCAGAGATGAAAAAATCTTCAAGAAGGGTCTGTGTTTTTACCCAAAGCACTGGAAAAAGGGTGACCTAAAGAAAAGAAAACGTTTTTGACAAAACCTGCCCTACACCAGCTAAACACCAGTCTGTGTGTCTATCTCTCCATCAATACCACACTGTCTTGATTACCATACCTATGTAGTAGAATGATCTTACATTAGGTAGAATGATCCCTCCAACTTCACACTCCTTGTTCAAAATTGTTTTAAGCTATTCTAAGTTCTTGCCTTTCCATTTCAATTTGAGTGGGCACTTTTATTGTTGCCTTGACACATTTCCTCTTTTCTAACGTGTGAATTTAGTGCTATAAAGTTACCTTCAGCCCTTCTGTAGTTGTGTCCCACAAATTTTAACGTGTTGTACTTTCATTGTCATTTTGGGGAATGTATTATTTAGTTCCCTTGAGCCTCGTTTTTTGAACCCGTGGATTAGTTGGAAGTGTGTTACTCAGTTTCCAAGCATTGGAGATTTTTCTGTTACCTTTGTGTTCTTAGTTTCTGCTTGGCTTCTGGTTTGATTCCATTGTGGCTAGAGTGCACACTCTGTATGATTTGAATTCTTTTAAATTTGTGGAGCAGCCCGGATGGCTCCGCGGTTTAGCGCCACCTTCAGCCCAGGGCCTGATCCTGGAGACCCAGGATCGAGTCCCACGTCAGGCTCTCTGCATAGAGCCTGCTTCTCCCTCTGCTTCTACCTCTGCCTGTGTCTCGGCCTCTCTCTCTCTCTCTCTCTCTCTCTCTCTGTGTGTCTCTCATTAATTAATAAAATATTTTTAAGAAAGAGAAAAAAGACACAATTATAAAAAATTGTGAATGTTCTTAGTGAATGTTCCATGGGCACTTGAAAATAATGTGTGTTCTGCTTTTATTGAGTGGAGTGTTCGATAAATGTTGATTAGATACTGTTGGCTAATGGTGTTGTTGAGTTCTCCTATATCATTGCTGATTTTCTGTCTAATTGCTCTATGCATTGCTGAGAGTAAGGTGTTGAAGTCTCCAACTATAATTGTGGATTTTCGTTTTTAAAAAGATTTTATTTATTCATGAGAGACATACAGAGAGAGCCAGAGACATAGGCAGAGGGAGGAGAAGTAGGCTCCATGCAAGGAGCCCAATGTGAGACTCAATCCCAGGAATCCTGGATCACACCCTGAACCAAAGGCAGATGCTCAACTGCTGAGCCACCCAGGCATCCCTCCCTCTTTCAGTTTTATCAATTTATGCTTTATGTATTTTGAAGCTCTGTTGTATGATGAATGTATTTAGGATCACTGTGTCTTTTAATTGATATATTAGGACCACTTATATTTAATATAGTTGTTGATATGTTAAGATTTAAGTCCACAATTTTATTATTTTTTCTCTTTGTTCTGTTTCCTTTTTCCTGTCTTCCTGTGGATCACTTGAACATTTTTTAGAATTTCATTTTGATTTATCTATATTTGAAAAATGAAGAAGGTAAAGAATTCTACCAACATTCTTTTTATGACGACATGAATTCTTTAAGGTGATATAAGCTTTCTTTACCATGCTCCCAACTTCCTCATGAGCCCTCCCCAGCAGAATCTTTAACACCTATATTTCTATCAACAGTCTGTCCAAACCAATGCAGGATGTTTCTATCATGCTTTTCGAAATTCTTTCAGCTTCTACCCATTGCCCAGTTCCTGAGTCATTTCTACGGGTTTAGGAATTTGTTGTAGCAGCACTCTCCTGCTACAAAATCTGTATCAGTCAAGGTTCTACCAGAGAAATATAACCAGTAGGAAGGATGCCTGGCTGGCTCAGTCAGAAGAGCATGCAACTCGTGACCTTGGGGTCATGAGTTTGAGCCCCACGTTGGATATACAGACTACTTAAATAAATAAAACTTAAAACTAGTATGAAACATATATTGAGATTTATGGGAAGAAATTAGCTTATGCAATTGTGGATGCTGGCTAGGCAAGTCTGAAATCCACAGAATAGACCAATAGGAAAGGCAGTCTGGAATTCTGGGTCATGAGCTGAAGATGCTGCCACAGGCAGAATTTCTTCTTCAGGGAAGCTTCAGCTCTGCTCTGAAGGTCTTTTACCCAATTAAATCAGGCCCATCAAATTATCTGGGATAATATCCCTTACTTAAAGTCAACTGCTTACGGATTTTCCTCACATCTACAATGTACTTTCAGAGCAACACGTTTGATTGAGTAACTGGGGACTGTAGGGCACATAAAACTGGCCATCACAGACTTTAAATTGCCACAATCACCTTTTAAAACTGTTAGACAGTGTATACGAAAGCTAAGCATATATGTATATGTATCCTTTAACCCAGCAAGTATCCGTCCAGGTTTATACCTAACATAAATCCATGTATCCATCAACAGTTATGTACAAGAATGTTCATAACATTATATTATTAGCCTGAAATTGGAAACAACCCAAATTTCCATCAACAGGAGAATGGACAAATACATTGTGGCATATCCACATTTAGCAATGGAAAAGAACAATCTACTGCTATATGCAAGAGTACAAGTGAATCTCACAGACATCATGGTGGAGCAAAACAAGCCATTCACAAACGAGCATATTCTGTATGATTCCATTTACATGAAGTTCTAAAACAGGCAAAACTAATCTACAGTTAGAAGTCATGATAGTACTTACCTTGGGATGGGAGTTATTGACTGGGACCCTCCTGAGTACTACTGGCAATGTTTGGTTTCTTGATCTGAGTAGTGATTAAAAGTGTGTGTGTGTGTGTGTGTGTGTGTGTGTGTGTGTAAAGGTCAGTCAAGCTGTGCACTTAAGACTCATATACTTCTGGGCAGCCCTGGTGGCTCAGCGGTTTGGCACCGCCTTCAGCCCAGGGAGTGTGATCCTGGAGACCCGGTATCGAGTCCCACGTCGGGCTCCCTGCATGGAGTCTGCTTCTCCCTCTGCCTGTGTCTCTGCCTCTCTCTATCTCTCTGTGTCTCTCATGAGTGAATAAATAAAATATTTTTTTAAAAAAGACTCATACACTTCACTTTACCTAAGTTATACCTCAATAAAATTGTTTTAAATCATAAGAAGATCCAGACAGGCTAGAATAATGAGCTGAAACCAACAAGATGATCTTTAATGTCTAACAATTGTAAAGCAGAGGATGAGGAAGACCTGATTGGTGTGGAGTGTGGAGAAAAACATGGGGGCTTCAGCTGACCACAAATTCTATAGGAGGCAGCTATGTGACATGGCAATTTTAAAAGTGCATGTAATTTAAGCTGCTTTAGCAAATGCAAAGCCTCTGTTATATTTCATCTTTTTGGTTCTAGCCCATCATTTTCAAATCTCTTTGCATCTTCGTTTTGTCATGTGGGACAGAATGGGGTTGTAAAAAGAACTCCTAGCCAGGAAAAGAAAGCCTTGAAAATCTTCTTAAGACAACCATTTTTAATGTTGAGCAAGAGTCCAATGCATTGTTTTCTTTATATCTGGACTTAGGTTTAGAGACCAAATGTATGTTGTTTAAAAGTTCTTGACAGGGGCCCCTGGGTGACTCAGCAGGTTAAGTGTCTGCCTTCAGCTCTGGTGATGATCCCCCAGGGTCCAAGGATTGATCCCTGTGTCAGGCTCTCTGCTCAGCAGGGACCCTGCTTCTCCCTCTCCCTCCACTGCTCCCCCTGCTTGCGCTCTCTCTCTCTCTCTCCATCAAATAATTAAATTAAACATCTTTTTAAAAGTTATGGACACATTTAAGAGGATTCAGAGGCCAATAATTGGGATGGTAATGAGAAGCAACTCTGCCATATATGGAGGAGCTTGAGACAAGAAAACTAAGGAGGGACGTGGAAGGTTCTTTTCATTTTGAATATTGGAAGGGCTGACATACGAAGAGGGCATATCTGCTCATTCCTGAGGGCAGAGCTAAACCTACAGATAGGTGTGATGGTGAAGTTTGCCTGCGTTCTCTATTGAGAAGGAACCGCCTAAAGTCTGGGACCCTGAGAAAGAGAGAGCTGGCTGTGATGCTGTGATGGAAGAGTTTAGGCAGTCACTCAAAGACCACAGGTGCTGGCTAGTGTTCAGAGGACAACTGCAGCATAATGCCTCTTTCCAGATGTGAAGAAGCAAAGAATGGGAAGGGAGGTGAAATCTCAAAGATCATGAGAAAGGACACATGCTAATACCCATGCTTCATCACTACTTTCCATTTGCCATCTCTTATAAGTGGTCAGTGGGAGTTCCCCGTAAAGGTAAAGGATCAAACGTTTTAGCTAGAGATGGACCAGTAGAAGGTAAGGTTGTTGCAGCTGCTGCAAGGTACCTCTGTAAAATGGAGCTAAGATCAGCCACCACCATTATGTTTTCAGAAGACAGACCAGTTCCAAGTGCTGTCCAGACTCTCCAGTCCATTTATGGGGCCACCCATTTCAAAATCTTGCCTCTGTCAAGCAGCATAGAAAACACCTTATTTATGACCCTTTTAAAAACATCCTTATCAACCATACTCCCACTGCCCCTCCAAAACCAAAGTCCAGCCAAGTGGAAAACCCACCAGATCTTCATGCTTAAATAAAGTGATTTTGCTTTAACTGTATTTTGTTTAGCAGTTGGCATCAAATACAAAGGATCATGCCAGCAAGTGTTGGTCAATCTGACCCTGTCCAGAATGCAATGCTTATTTTATTATATGGCTGCAAAAACATTGTCACAAGTATCTATGGCTATCTATAAAGTACATAAAGTTATTAAAACACACTCTCTTACCAAAGCAGTACAAAAAATGCATAAACAAAGCTAGGAGCAAGCATATTTCATTTGTTTAAAAAACACTAAGGAAGCCACTGAAGCAAAGCTTCTGATGGGCTGGCAGGCAGCAGGGAGGTAATTTCAGTGATGATATGACATGATAAATTGCCTCTGCTGTACACAATTTTCACTCTAGAAAATAATTCATCTTCTACTCCCATCACATTGTTCTTTCTCACTGATGCGTGTGTCAGCTCTGTCATCTCTGGTGTCTGAGCAGGACCGAGTTTGTCCTTTGTGGCTGTAGCTCCAAAGATGCAAAAACCGTGAAAGGAAAATAAACCCACAAAGCACAGCCTGCTTTTGGACAACTTCTAAAATGTAAATGTCATTATTTGGGTTCCATTTACATTTTTGCATTGAGAGTCTCATGGATACCCACAGAAAAATACTCTTTTGAGACTAGGTACTTTGAGAGGAGGCAAGAACAGCCACACTGTGACCCTCTGGAAGCTTGATTTGGAGTTCTAGCACTTACAAGACGTGTGAGTTTCAGTAATTCACTTAGCTCTCCAGTTTCCTCTTCTGCAAAATATGGATATAAAACATCTTCATAGATTCCTTACGAAAATTAGGTGATGTCATAAATGTCAGATGTCTAGTCGCAGTTTGTGTCTGTTAATAGGCATTACCTATTATACCTATATACCTATTATAACTATGTGTCTGTTAATAGGCATTACCTATTATACCTATTATACCTATTATACCTATACCTAGGTATAATAATTCAGTCATTTAATGAATATTTAGTTTTCAATTTATTGTATTTTTAAAAAGATTTTATTTATTTATTCATGAGAGACACACAGAGAGAGGCAGAGACATAGGCGGGGGGAGGAGCCTGTTGCAGAACTCGATCCCAGGACCCCAGGATCACGACCTGAGCTGAAGGCAGATGCTCAGCCACTGAGCCATCCAGATGCCCCTAATGAATATTTATTGGATACGTATTTTCCAAGCACTGTTCTAGGTGCTGAGAATACAGCAGAGAATAAAGAAACCAAAATCCCGGGGTGCACCTGGCTGGCTCATTTGGTGGAGCATGTGACTCTTGAACTTGGGGTCATAAGTTTGAGCTTCATGCTGGGTGTAGAGATTACTTAAGTAAATAAATATTTTTTTAAAAAAAGAAACCCAAATCCATTCACTAATAGATCTTAAATCTATGGAAGGGAAGCAAAAAATAAACAAAATAGACAAGTAAAACCTGTAGTTTTTCTGAAGGCAATAATTGCCGTGGAGGAAAACATAGCAGGGAAAGGAGACTGGAGAGTGCTGGGATTGAGTAGGGGGTTGCAAGTTTTAATAGGATGGTCACATAAGATGATGGCATGTGAGCAAAAAGGAAGTAAATGAGTGAGCCATGAGCCGTGAACCATGAACGGATGTCTGGGGGAAGTATGTTTCCAACAGAGGGGATAGCAACTCAAAAGCCCTGAAATGGGAGCATGAATGGGGTGTTCAGCACAGCAGACTGGCCATGGTAGAGTGGTATGAATGATGGGAAGAGTAGTAGGAAATGAGATCAGATAAGTCATGGGGTCAGATCATGTAAGGCCTTGCAGTGCCTGGCATGTAATAGGTCTTCTGATACAATGCCATCATTATCACCAAATTTAAGTATTTAAATAATCATCCTCTTCTGGGTTAAAAGCTATAGAAGGCACAAGGGTGGCAGCAGGGAGATTCTTGACATAATAAGATGAGAAATGATGGCAGCTTGGACAAGAGTAACAGCAGTGGAGGTTGGGAGCCAAGGTCAGATTCTGGATATAGTTTGAAATTAGAGCCTCAGAATTTCCTGTTTTAGTAAATGTCAGGTGTGAGTGGAAGAGGGGAGTCAAAGATGACTTCAAGGTTTTGGTGCCTGAGCAACTGGAAATATGGGATTGTCATAATCTAAGATGCTGACTATATAGGTGGAGCAGATTCTAGACTCTCAGCACCTTGTTTTGTGAAGTCTATTAGACATATGTGTGGGCAAGTTAAGTAGGTAGGGGGGATATATCCAAGTGAAGAATTCAGGGTAGAGGCCCATGATGGTGGTATCAGTTTATGGATTGCATTTAAATCCATAAGCCCAGGATGAGATCACCAACGAATAAGGATAGATAAAAGGGAAGAGGAACTGAACTCTAGAACAAGAAGAAAGTTAGAAAAAAGAATAGGTCAATCCAAGGAGATGGAAAGTAGATTTATGGTTGGCTGGGGGTGGGGATGGAGAGTAACTATTCATACATAAGGGTTACTTTTTACAGTGATGAGAATGTTCTGGAATTAGATCATTGTGATGATCACCAACTCTGTGAGTACATTAAAACCCACTTAATTGTACACTATAAAAGGGTAAATTTTATGGTGTGTGAATTATATCTCAATTTTTAAAAAAATGGAAGTCAAAGGGGGGGGCCTGGCTGGCTCAGCTGGTAGTGCATGTGACTCTTGGTCTCGGGGTCATGAGCTCAAGCTTCATGTTGTATGTAGAGCTTACTTAAAAGAGAATTTAAAAAAAGAAGTCAGAAGAGGAGGAATCACCAAAGGAAACTGAGGAGCAGTCAGTAAGGTGGGAAGAAAACTAGAGTGGATTGTTCTGGAAGAAAAGAGAAAAAGAATGTTTCAATAAGAGTATGTCAAATGCTGTTGAGATTTATCCTAGGTTGAGGCTATATCATTGGATTTAGCATCATGAAGATTATTGATGACCTTGACCAGAACCAGTTAGGTGAGATGATAGGGGTGAAAGCTTGACTGGCCTAAGATGGGGAAGAACTCCATGATCACTTTTGGAGGGTACTAAGGATCCGACTCATTATTTTAAGAACTGGTAAATAGAGAGAAAGAATCAAGCATCTCTCCTGCCTTTCTATAGAAATGGTACCACTATAAAACCATATGGTAGATGAGGAGACATTTCTATTTTTTGAAGTATTTCCAGCTAATAAGTGAAGATGGGATGGTAGAATTCTAATATCACCACATGGCAATCCCCAATGGAAATCTATGCATGAGATTAGCTGTATTAGCAATAGCTGCCTAACAAAGAGGCATTATCACATTTTCGTACTTCCCAATGGAAGTACACACCACTACCACTGAAGTGGTCTGGCTAAAACAAACAAACAAACAAACAAACAAACAAACAAACACAATCAACCCAAATCTGGTTAAGCCTCTAAATTCAACCACCAATACACAAAAAATACAGGAGACATATCTCATTAAGTATTTCGTGACTCTTGTCTCCATCCACCACCCTGACTTAAGCCAACATCTTCTCTCACCTGGATAACTGAACTCACCTCCTAGCTGATCTTCCTGCCTCCACTCTCACTCCCCTATAGCCCAGTTTCCCCACAGCAGCCAGAACAATGGTCTTTTCAAAGCATAGATTGGATTATGTCTCTCCTCCTCTTAACACGGTTTAATCGTTCCTCTACTGTCATCAAAGTATGAATCCCAAATCCATAACATCACGGTGTCTGCTTCTCCAGTCTCCCCTCCCAGGACTCTCACCCCTTCTCAAGCTCTGGGCAGTTTCCTTGCTCCCTCAGACAAGCCTACACACTATGAGCACTGGCCCTTCAAGTATGTCATCCCTTGTCTTCACCTCACCTTCACCCTGTTGACCTGGCTGACTTCTCATCCTTCATGCCACCGCTTACATGCCACTTGCTCCAGAAAGCCTACTTTGGCCCTTACACTCAGCCTTTGGGGCCCTTGCTCTTGTTTCCAGAGCTCTCTACATATTCCTGTCATAGCATTGATTTCACTGAATTATAATTGTCTCTTCTCTGTTTCTCCATCTACATTAGAGGCTCTGGAAGGCAGAGACCTCTTCTCTCTTGTTCCCCTCTGTGTGCCATGTGTCTAGCTCATAGTTGGCTCTTTGCTCCAGCTCAGCCTTATACCCTCATCTTTGAGAGTCTGGCTACTACTACTCATCCTTTGCATCTCAGGCTTGTGGTCATCTCCTCATGGATGCTGTTCCTGGCCACCTAGTCACTCTACCACATTACCCTACTTTTAACTTTTTTAAAAGATTTATCCATTTATGAGAGAGAGAGCGAGAGAGCGAGAGAGAGCGAGAGAGAGCGAGCACATGAGCAGGAGAGGGAGAGGGAAAGGGAGAGAAAATCTCAAGCAGACTCCATACTGAGTGCAGAACCTAATGAGGAGCTTGATCCCAGGACCCTGAGATCACAACCCTAAGCAGAAATCAAGAGTTGGATGCTTAACTGACTGAGCCCCCACATTACCCTACTTTCATTTGCTGCGTGGAACTTGCCACTCTTGAATCTTTTTCTTGATGTTTCTTTTTTGTCTGTTTATCATCTATCTTTTCCAGTAATAGTGTACACTCCATGGGAACAAGGACTTTGTCTTGTTTTGCCCCACACTGTAACATGGCACCTGGGTTAAAGCTTGGTACACGACAGGATGAATATTGAATGAATATATGATGGGTGAATTGGATGAATGAACTGATGAGTGAATGAATCCTATGTAACCCTCAGAGGAGAAGAGCAGTACCCAGGTGGAAGCAAAACAGTAAACTAAGTGGGGAGCCCACAAAGTCTGAGCTGGGGCCAAAGATGGGTCACCAATAATTCCCTAAGGGCCAGGCCTACCTTCTTCTAGCATGAACTACCTCTGGCACTCATGAAAGGACACTGGGACAGGTGCTTTTAAAACATTTCCAGATGGGACAGACCCTTGATATGGCAAGAAGAAAAAATAGCACCCCATGGCTGGATGAAAAAAAAAAGGGGGGATGGCAGAGAGTGGCTTCTCAAAACTTCCAGTGGCTGCTGGAGACTGGTTAATTGGTGAAAGGTAGGGCCTGGGGCACAGATGTCCCATGAACACTCACAGACACCTGCATGTCACTGGCTAGTGATAAGACTCAGGATAGGACCAAGGGGCCCTGATGTCTAGTGGCCCTTTTGAACAGTCCCAGGCCCTTTTGAACAGTCCTAGCTTTTCTGGAGAGCAGTGGAGAGGAATTTTGGCCAACAGTCCCCGCATTCCATCTCTGCCACCTCTTCCCCCTGCCCACCACCTGTGATCTTCAGCGGTCCCACCTACCTGGCCCCACCATACACGGTCCCCCATACCCCACCCCCACCAGCAGGAAGAGTCATCATTCCACCTCCAGAAGTTCTGCCCACAGGAACCCATCCGACCTACTAAACAGAGCTCTTCACTCCTGTGAATACTAAGAAGGGAACCCAAACGGAGCCCTTGCCAACATAACTTTTCCCTTGCTCAGCATCGAAATTGAGGTTCTGAGCTTTCCAACAAACATTTCTAAAGCCACCCCCTTTCTTTTGTCGAAAATGCAAAGTAAAGAGCTCTCTCGCAAAAAGTCTCTCTTCCACCTCTCCCTTTGGTGGGGAGCCATGCCAGTTTGGACTTCTCCCAAGGACCAGACTTTCTATGCCAGACTTTTTATGAACAAAGCACAAGTTCCCTCAAATGCTGCCTGATGGATGGAGGTCCTGTGGGATTCAACCCTCAGAGGATTCACACCCAAAGGCCTCTTGATTATTAAGTACTAGCAGAATGGACACTAAACTCAAAGTCTAAAAACCTAATGCCCAAAGTCCCATTTGCTTGCTATTTCCCATACCACTGCGGACAATTCAGCCCTTTATGTGCCCCAGGTTCAAAAGACCCTGTGTGGTGCTGCCTGAAAAATAGAAGACATAATTCCTACCCCCGAAAGAGTCAAGGGGGCCCAGATCCACGTATGTGAGGAGGACGTACATGTTAATGCAGAATCGTGCAGTGGGGTCGCGGCTGGACAGGGCAGCCAGCATTCTCCCTCTGCACCGCCTCTGGCCTGTGGTTACAGGCTCTTGGAGGCCTTGGGGCTCCAGAACCTGGGGACCAGGCCCTGCCCCCCACCCAGGGACTAAAGCTAATAGCTCAAGTTTCAATTCTGGTTTCTGGAGCAAAAGAAGCTCAGAAGAGCACCAAAGCCTCCCATCCGAAATCTATCTTCTTTAGATTTCCATTCTGCGTGAACTAAGTCACTGGGAGTGCGCCAGCCTCGCCCACTCTCAGCCGGGGTGGGGCGCAAGTCCAGGACACCGGGGAGGAATGCACCCTCGTGGCTCCAGTCCTAATCCTCCCTGTTTCTCAGCCACTCGATCGTCCACGCAAGCTCGTGGCAAGTATAAGCTCAAACACAGAGCGGAGTAACCCCTCTGCGGGGGGCCTGCATCTGAGACTTAGCCGAGCAGAAATGAGCAGAAATTAGCCGAGTGACAGTGAGCTCAGGAAATGCAGACATTTTGTGTGGGAGGCACTGGCTCTTGGGGGGTGGGGGGGAGAGAAAGCAAGCAAGCAAACAAACACCAAAAAGCAACTTGCTGAACTAGTTATCGTTTTTGCATCAGAGCTGGTCTTGCAATATCTCCATCGCAGAATGAGCTTCAGGGAAGGGAGAAAGCAGAAATGGGGAGCAGAAAACAGGCATCTCATGGTTTTCAGAAACCATCAAACTCTAGAGCCCCACCCCCCACCTCTGCAGTCCAGAGCACAAGGCAGTTGGGTCTGTGAGACAGGTGTGACCGCCAGAGGTTGACATGCCCACTGCACATCCCCTCCACCCCACCTCCCACTACCCGCCCCTTGGCCAGTGACCCTGGCCCATTCACTGCAGTCCCTGAATAGGGAATAGAAAGCCCCGGTGAGAAACCACATGGCCCAAATGCTGAAAACATACACCCAAATCCCAAAAGGTGTTTCTGAAATAGAACCTTGACTCCCCATCCCTTGGGTAAGGCTGCCCTCTTTTTTTCTGAAGAAATCTTACGTAGAGTGCTTTTTAGGGAACTTCCTTCATTCAGAACTGCAGCCAATTCCTTGGGACAGCCTGAGTGCCAAATTGATTTTTTTTAAATTGGCCAATGTTTGCTCCATGGCCATTAGGCCGATGTTCCAACAAGGCCATGCTACTTTGGGTCCGAAAAGGTGAAGGAGATTTTCTCAGATGTCCCATAACTGGGGTCCGAGGAGCGCCCCACCACCACCCCGAGATGTCCAGCACACTGGCAACAGCATTGGAATAAATGTGCAATCTCCCAAGGGAACTTCTTGGAAGGACAACGCTCATTTACTAAATGTAAAAGTCCTGATGTCACGCAATAAATATGAAAGCTTTGATATGCTTGTTAAAAATCAATCTCTCTTTTTTGTGTGCCACATGTTTTGGGAGGAGAGGAAGGGAATGGGGGAGGCTACCAAATTCACATGCTCACTTCTGGGGGTGGGGGGCTTGGCAAAATTTCTATAAGGGCCACATAGTAGATGGGCCATGTGGGTTCTGTCACATGGGCTCAACTCTACCTTTGTTTTGCCAGAGCAGCCATGGACAATGTGCAAACCAATGAGCATGGATGTGTGCCAATAAAACTTTATTTGCAAAAACACCCAGACCAGATTTGCTCTGTGGGCTGAATTTGGCCCACAGGCTGTAGTTTGCAACCTTTGCTCTCTGCAAAGTGAACACTCACTTGCAGACTTCTTGTTTAACATCTCCAAACAACTTGCTGAAAGGTAAGGGACAAGCTTGGTCCCTAGGCTCCCATAATCACTTCTCTTTAGCCATTCTCAGTTTAATCTCATGATGTCATTCTGCAATGCACTGGGTCATTGACAGGGTCACATTACTCAGAGAAAAACAGGATGTTTGACACCTAAAATATTCAGAACAAGCCCAGAGCTCATCTCTGCAAAAATGCTCTTACATAATGGGAAGCCAGGACAAAGGGAAGGCAGCAAGGGGTGACTTGCGTGGGGACAGTCACTCACACGGAGGAGAAGGAGGTGCACCAGGCCAGGCTCAGATGGCAGGCCCGCTGCCCCCAGAGAGCACCTCTCTGCTTGCAGCTGTCACTCTAGAGGACAGATGACTTCATTTCAGCTCCCCCCCCCCCCACAAAGAAAGAGGTAATCATCTCTCACTTGGGAGAAATACCATATGGCAGATGCTTTGAAAAGTTGTAAGAAAAGTATAAAGTACTTAGGGGGAAAAAAACTATATCCCAAAGCATGAAATTTGTCTAGAAAAGGATCAGGCAGTTTCTTTGAAATGCCATAGCTTCCTAGAAAACCGAGTCTAAAGCAGTGGGATTAGGTAACAAGAGGGGTATTATCAAGGCAGATCACCAGGGAGATCTGTTTCTTGTGTTTACATACCTTTAGCACAGCTCAAATCCGGAACATTTATCCGCAAAGCCTCCCCGTGACCTGCCCCTGCTGAAATATCAGTGCCCACAGCCCTTTGCCTTGTACTCCAGGCTCCAACCTACATCACGTACCGGCTTCTCGTGCCCTGGAGGCCAAGATATGTGACCTTATGCTTGTTGGGATTCCTTGTTCTGGAAGGCCCTTCTCCTCCTTCCAAATTCAGCCTCCTTTGGCTGTTCCCTGACTCTCCCAAATAGCTGTGCTTAGCACCCCTTCTTCCGGGCGACCCTGGGCTCTTACCCATGTTTGTCATGTTGCACTTACCTCACTCTGCAGTCATTTATTGGCTTATATGACTGACTTCTTCCAGTGGAGCATGAGCTCCTTGCTGTCTGATTTGTCTCTGAATTCCCAGGGCATAGACAGCAAGGGCTCGCAGGAGGAGCTCCATAAACCTCTGTGGAAGTGGGTGCCTGATCCTGGAGACACCTTCCTTGCCCAGCTGTTCTGTGGTGAATCAAAGCTGTCATTTCCAGAGCCAGCCCGAGCAAGGGCTCCAGGTTAAGGTCTCTAGAATACAACCCTGGATTCCTCGGCATGAAGCTCTTGTCAACTTAGTCACTGGTATAGCACCTCCATTAACTTTCTTAACCCAACTCCTATCCACCAAGACTTCCAGTCCTACTACTGGGGGTTCCCCAGCCAGTCCCTTCTTATCTTCCAGAGGCTCATCCTCAGGGTCTCCTCTTCTGACTAACTATTCCTGACTCCCACTCACAGATAGGTCTCCCCATGAGTCTGTCATGGCCCACAGTTCTTTTGCTTTGCCCCACTCATCACAATCTGTAATGATTGGTAATATTTCTTTATTTGTTTATGGTCTGCTTCTCCTACTAGTGGGTTAGATCTGTGAGGGTAGGGGCCATCCATCTTATTCATTGTTGTGGCTTTGGTCTAGCACAGCGCTTGGCACGCAGCTGGCATTCAGTAGCTACCTGTGAGATGCATGAACGAATGCAGTGAGGTCTGGGTATCATGACCCACCTGGAATGCCTCACCCAGGACCTGCTACCTGTAGGCATACCGTGAATGTTCTCTTTATCAACATCTCTTCAAACACGTGAATCCCAGGAAACAACTAGAATAATGAAGCCACACTTCCCCTGCTCCAGTCCTCCTAAAAATGCTCCCCTTCTCCCACAGACAAACGTAAAAGGAGATGATTGCCAAACAGAGGATCAATTGTCATCTTTCGTGTCCAAATGAGATGGGTGCAGAGCTGACAAGCATGTTTCCTTCAAGTGTGGCAGAATCTAACTCCCCCACAGCCCAAGCAAATGGAAAGACCAGAAATGGTCACACATAACCTTAAAAGTGGATCTGACCATGCTGCAGAGCGAGACAAGCCCTGGTTAAGAGATTATGTCCATATAAGGCCCTGCAGGCAGCTCCCAGTGGAGCCTGAGATAATTTGGCACCTCTCGGCAAAGACCAACAGGATTGCATTCGGGGCTTTGTTCACAATCCTCGATCTGCTGTCTATGTTTTCATATAAACATTTGAGGAAAAACCTTAATACCACCCTGAACATTTCAGGCCTCAAAGATTCTTGAAAGAAGTGATGAAAATAACCCAAAGGCAGCCAGCCATCATGGAGATGCTCGCTGGAAGCTCCCTGGAGCAATCCCTGGGTTGCTGAGGAAGAAGATGGGATAGGAGGTCTGGGCTCTGGAAACCACCTCAGTTCAGACATGGGCTGAGATCTGCTTTTTTTTCTCTTGCTAGTGACCTGCAGGGTGATGGGGTGGGGGTGGGGTGTTGGTAAACTCTTCCTGTGAAGAACTAGAAATCATTTTCGACTTTGTGGGCCATAAGGCCTCTGTCATGACTCGACTTCATTGTTGCTGAGGAAAAGCCTTGGACTATGTGTAACTGACTGGATGTGGCTGTGTCTCAATAAAACTTTATTGATTGACATTGAAATTTGAATCTCGTGTAATTTTTACTTCAGAAAATATTCTTCTGGGATGCCTGGGTGGCTCAGTGGTTGAGCGCATGCCTTCAGCTCAGGTCATGATCCCAGGGGCCTGGGATTGAGTTCTGTATCAGGCTCCCCGCAGGGAGCCTGCTTCTTCCTCTGCCTATGTCTCTTTCTCTTTCTCTCTCTGTGTCTCTCCTGAATGAATAAATAAAATCTTAAAAAAGAAAATATTCTACTTTTGATTTTTTTTAACCATTTAAAAGCATAAAAGCTCTCAGCATGCTTAGCTCTCAGCAGTATAAAGATAGGCAGTGGGCCAGATATGGGCTATGGGCTAGACTTGGCCCTTACAGTAGACAGTAATGTACAAAAAAACAGCCTCAGGCCTTTGGACTCACTTGGATTTCTCAAGCTTATTTCTGCCACTTTTTGGTGGGGTGGCCTCCAACAAATCAGTAAAATCTCTCATCCTTAGTTTCCCCACCTTGCCAGCTCTGGAATGAGGGTTCAAAAAGACAAGGCATGAACAGCACTCAGCATAGATTTTGGCACACATAACAAGTGTTCAATAAATGTTAGCTACTGTTTTCTGAAATTCCCTTAGATTTGAGCTGGGATTCTCCCTTATGATAAGCCAGGCACCTAGCACAGTGCCTGGCACATAGGAGACCCTCATGTTTGTTGAATGAATGAAAGATACCCCACTGAAGTGCAGCACCCAGTGCCTTCACTCACTATGCCCAGGCTGCCAAGTTGCTGTCAGCCTCCCTTCCAAAATCTTAGTTTGGGCCCAGTGGCCTGGTTGGGTCATCACCAGGGACTGGTGGCTGAGGCTAGACTTTGTGCAATATCAAGATGTGCATGTAGGGGGCACCTGAGTGGCTCAGTGGTTGAGCACTTGACTTCGGCCCAGGTCGTGATCCCGGGGTCCTGGGATTGAGTTCCGTATCGGGTTCCCTGCAGTGAACCTGCTTCTCCCTCTATGTCTCTCTCTCTCTCTCTCTCTCTCTTCTCTCTCTCTGTGTCTCTCATGAATAACTAAATAACAATCTTTAAAAAAAAGATGTGCATGTAGTAGGTGCTCAATAATACCTTGATGAATGGATGATGAATGAATGAATGAATGAATGAATAGCTATTGCCCAAGCCAAGTCTTTTGGTGTTTGTAGCCCAAGAAAAGAGACCCATTCTCCCTCATCTCTAGAGCTCATGATGTTGGAGGGCATTAGATGAGGGGGCCCCTCTGGAAGTCTGCTTGGTGAGGAAGAAAGTCATCATCCAGCGCTACCTGTCCACCTTCGTGTCCTGCCTTCTTTGACTAGTCACACGGGGGCTGCTGGCCCACCCACCACCTGCCTCCCTAGAAGACACAGCTTACACAAACAAAACTGGGGCTTTTTCGAGCCAAAATTGTTCTCTGCAGACGCATCCTCATCCAGAGGCCCATTGCTCCAGCTGCTAAGGTAAAAGAGGGGTTAGCCAGTGATTTGGGCCCGTGTGCTTCATGCGGGGAAGCCATTTACTTTTATAAACAGCATATGGTGCTCATCTACCCCTGAGCTGGAGGCTGTGGGGGTTCCTGGCATGAGGGCAATTTGAAGTTTCAAAGTTTCTCCCAGGTCCTGGGGAAAAAAACGGTGCAGAAAATATGGGATGGGAAATCATCTTGAGCCGTCCGCAGTGGTCCCCAAACAGCAAATGGCATCATGAGCAGATCATGAGGCTCCATCATGAGGCTCCAGCAAAGGGCTCGCTGGAGAGAGGCCCCAACAAGGCCACGCCAGCAGACCCAGTGCCAATTTCCCCACCCGGAGACCTGGTGTGGGGGTGTGGGGGTCAGTGGGCACACTTTCGCCACAGTTGCCTGCCTGGAAGGCCTCAGCCCCAGGGGCCACCAGGAAAGGGCCTGTGGGCTCTGTGAGCACTGTCCAGACCCTTAGACACTTCCACCTTTCCTCCAGAGGAAGGCTTGACTTGGCTCCGATGACAAATGTTGTCCACCACATTATAGCTGTTTCACAAAAGCGCTTGGATAAGGGAAAATGTTTGGGGGTATTTGTGGAGGCAAACACAAGCGTGGCATCATTTTTTTCCCACCACCCAAGGAGCTGCCTTCTCAGGTCTTGAAGAGTCAGAAAGGGGGACAGGGGGGTCTCGTGGCCCACTGATCAGGCTTCTGTGAGCCCATGGCATCAGCCACTGCTTGTGCTGAATAGTAGTGGTAAGATCCATAACAGCTACCATCGACAGAGTGTTCCTGGTAGCACTGTGCTGAGTGCTGACATTTACTGAACCAATCTGAGCCTCAACTGGCAGCTTATTCTGCAAAGGAGGGATAATAGCAGCACTTCACTCAAAGGGCTGTCATAAGGACTCATCAGGGCAGTGTGTGCAAAGGGCTTAACTATGTCCCTGGCTGCGTGTAAGTACTCTGTAAGTGACCACTAGCCCATGTGAAAAATAATGCAATGGTGAGGATCAAAGGGGGAAACAAGAAGAGTCCTAACTCTGACTTCTGCCCTCCCTTGTCCTCCCTCTTCTCACTTTACCTGGGCTCTTAGACCCATACCCTTTCAATTATCTCCCGACACCCCCAGGAGGGCAGGCCGGGCAAGAACTGACCGGCCACCGGGGAGAAGCGTGAACACATCCTCCGAGGTTCTGTGCGCCCATAAGCAGCAACTCTGAGTGGCCCACCTCTTTCCTTACTCCCTGCCAGGCCCACCTTCTGCATCTCACATCTCCTTGACAATGTGACCTTGGCCTGCCTCCCTGGGGCCAGGCATGGGATGAGCCCCAGTGGCGTGAAAACTTGTCAGTTGGCTATCGTGCTGGACCGAGTAGCTGAGAATCAGAAATGCCAAGGCATCCGAAAGGAAAATCCACTCTTTCTGTGATGGCCCACCAAAATAAGGCCCCCAGCGGGATCTCTGAGGGTAAAGCAGAAGAGGGAACAAAAATGAGTGGCGTCAACTCCAGTTGAGGTCCAGTGAAGGGGGGGTTTCATCTTGGTGTGTTGTCCTGCTTATTCATTTCATTCTTAGTATCTACTATTCACTGAGTAATATGCCACAGGCGTGGGGGGGAAATGGGGCAAACAGGATGAGGTCACTGTGCCTGAGGGGCATAGCATCTAGTGAGGGAGCTGGATGGAAGACACAAATACTTTTTTTTAGATGTATTTATTTATTTGAGAGAGAGAGAGAGAACATAAGTGCTGGGAGGGGCAGAGGGAGAGGAAGAAGCAGATTCCCCCCTGAGCAGGGGCCCCAATATAGGGTTCAATCCCAGGACTCCAGGATCATGGCCTGAGCCGAAGGCAGAAGCCCAACCGACTGAGCCACCCAGGAGCCCCAAAACGAACACTTCTAATGTGCCCTGCAAAGTCCTCTGCAGGAGAGGAGCACAGGGGTGTGGTGGGTCCCAGAGGAATGGGCCCCCTAGCTCAGCTTGGGAGAGTGTCTGTTTTAGTCTGAGAAAAAGCCGGCAGCAGCAACAAAAAAATAGACTTTGATGAAAACAAGTGGAACTCAGCAGCCCAGGAAACCAAATGCAGCCAGTGAGGCGCAGAACCTGCCAGAGGCAACTCTGGAGCTTTGCTCCTCTGGGTGAGGGCGATTCCGGTTTTCTCCCCTGTCCACCAGCCCCGAGCCTGCGATTAGGCTCTCGCTTCCAACTCTCCTGCAAGAGATCATCCTTCAGAAAATGCTCACAATGTGAAGTTACAAAATACAAAACAAAAAGACAAAATCTTGTAGACAATGGGATTCCAATTTTCTATAACACTGTTTCTGTATGCGGGAGTGCAAGTGAATATATAGCAAAAGGACTGGAGGGAAACCCATCAAAATGTTAATGAGTGCTGTCTTTGGGAAGCATTTTTATATCTTCCTGTTTCTTAGCTAAACATTTAAGTTTTTCCCGCACTGAACATGTATTAATCTTTATTATCTGAAGAATAGTGTTAATTTCAAAACCAAAGACCCAGGGATGCCTGGGTGGCTCAGCTGTTGAGCGTCTGCCTTCAGCTCAGGGCGTGATCCCAGGGTCCTGAGATCGAGCTCCACATCGGGCTCCCTGCACAGACCTGATTCTCCTTCTGCCCATGTCTCTGCCTCTCTCTCTGTCTCTCATAAATAAGTAACTAAAATCTAAAAAAAAAAAAAAATGCGATAGCCAGCAAAAGGTTCATGTCATATGACTCTGTTTATGTGACATTCTGGAGAAGGCAAAACTATAGGAACAGACAACAGATCAGTGGTTGCCAGGAGCCTGGGGTGGGGACCCCCGGAATTTTGCAGGAGTGATTAAAAATATTCTGTATTCTTCTTGTAGTGATTACGTGACTGTGTTTTTCAAGACTCATAGAACTATACACTAAAAAGGAGAAATTTCACTGTATATAAACCATTCCTATTAGTAAGTCATTTTTTAAAAGTTACAATGTGGATCATTTCTCCAGTTCTATTATCGTGAGGGAATCTGATAAACCTAGGAAGATCATGAAAATTTTGGAGTACACAATTTTGAAAGGAAGATCACAGAAATGAAGACAATTTTCCTATGCCTGTCAGTCTCCCCAACTTCAGCTTTAGAAGGCTGGGGCTTGAGTCTTGCTTTTCGTTCTTTACTCCTTTTCTTTTCTTTTCTTTTTTTTTAAGTCACTTGAGACTAGGATTTATGTGAAAGGCATAGTTTTTCTTGGTATTTAATAAGGTGGCTTTAATATGAATTCAAGTGTATGATTTACAACTGGAATGATATCTTTATGAAGCATTTACATCTGTGACAACACCTAATAAAACTTTTTATTGGAAACACTGCTTGTATAGTTGGAGCCGACTGTCAAAGGAATCCCCCTTGGACCAGATGCATTACAAATTGATCATTTATACCGTTGCTCTTGCCAGTGTCATACCTAAATTCAATTGGTTGGGGAATCACGGGAAGGGCAAGTCCATGATGTCATTTTCTTTATGAAGCTTGGAGTTTCCATTTATTGCAAAGGACACAATGTAAAGACTATCTTAGAGCAGGAAACTATATGAGCCTGAAGCTGGCAAGAAATGATTATCTGTAGAAGGTGAGAGAGAGATGCTTAGACACAGACCCTACCCCTCTCACATAAGGACCTGAGGGCTTACTCTATCTGTGGCATAGGGACAGGCCCTATGATTCCTGTCCTGAATGACCAGGGTAGGCCCTGTGGGATTCAGTCACGTCATTTAAATATTCGAGACTGCCAGGGCAGTTGGGTAGCTCAATGTTTGAGCGTTTGATTTTGGCTTGGTTAGTGGTCCCAGGGTCCTGGGATCGAGTCCCACATTGGGCTCCCTGCAGAGAGCCTGTTTTTCCCTCTGCTTATGTCTCTACCTCTCTCTGTGTCTCTCATGAATAAGTAATCTTAAAAAAATATTTGTGACTGCTTTGCACTTTCTTCATAGAGAATCAGATCATTGTCCATTGTTACTGACATTAGCTGCTGTATAAATGAGATCAAATCTGAAGCTACCCATTGGTTTCTTCTTTAGGTTAACAACATGAGAATGGTCTATCATAATACGTCAATGCTTTGGAAAAGAGGTGGGTAACAGGCTCAATACAGAGAAAAGAGCTGTTCCAGTTCCTGTAATTTCTTCTGTTTTTCCTTACATGGCTCCAAATGCGTGGTACAGAAACTATATGTACAGATGCTTTGGGTTCAAATAAAATCAGTTGAGAACTCACAGAGAAATACCGAGAATCAGAAAATGTCTAAGCAATTGATCCTAAGGGCATAATGAAAAGGTAGCATGGAGTTTCCTAAAGAAAAAACTGGCCATGTCAGTTTACTTGATTTATAAACTCGGATTTTGAGGCTCTTGACCCATCTAGCTAATGGCCTACTGGCCATCCTTGTGTTGATACCCACAGGTACCTCACTCAATGTGTCCAAACCTGAACTCCTTCCCTCTCTCTCTCTCCCCCTATCTGCTCTTCCGGAGTTCCATATTGTGGCAAATGGGACCACCACTCACCACTCGCTCGGATCAAAAACCTGGTAGTTATCTGGAACGTTCTACTCTTCTGTCACTTCCTACCTCCAAGCAGTTGATACGTATTTCCTAAACCTGCTTTTGCCATTCCCTTACCATCACTGTTGGTCAGTGATGTCTCCATATTCCTGGACTCCGTGGATGCTCCTCAGTCTATTACTCGGTCTCTTGACTGATTTTGACATTACTGACCATCTCTTCCTTATGAAAACTTTTTCTCCCTGGGTGTCTGTGGCGCTACTCTCTTCTTGTTTCCCACCAACCTCTCATGTTCTTTTCCACCAGTCCCCTTTTATTCTACTTTCCCTTTAAATGTCACTGGTTTTGTTTGCTCTGGTTTGGTTTTGGTTTATTTCATATTTTATTTCTAGAACTCTTTCTATTGTACATTGCCTCTTGGTGATCTCATCCACACCCAAAGCCGAGATCTCTCTCCTGTGCTTTGGGCTCAGGGATCTAACATGTCCTTTAAAGATCCACTCAATGCCCCCTTACCACAGGTCTGTCTCTACCACTATTCTGTGAGCTCCTCAAGGGCACAAGCCTTGCCTTATTCACCTTTAAAAAAAAGGTTTTATTTATTTATTTGAGAGAGAGAGAGAGGGAGAAGGAGAGGGACAGAGAATCTCAAGCAGACTCTGCACTGAACGCAGAGCCCAATGTGGGGCTCAATCCCACCACCATGACATCATGACCTGAGAAGATACCAAGAGTCAGATGCTTAACCGACTGAGCCACCCAGGTCTCCCCCTTTCTTATTCACCTTTGAATTCCCAGTGGCCAGGGTAGTCACTCAGACAAAGTATGTTGAGTAAATAAATGATTAGTAGAATCAAGTAATCAGTCACCTATGAAAGGTAGAAGTTTGACTCCGACTACTGATATCACTACCAACGGGTCAGAAAAAGTAGAGCTCAGCTGGATACAGTACAGAGTAATGAAAGCAAAGTTGCTGGCTCTATCATTCCACAGACCAGCCAGCTTATCCTGGATAGCAGCCATCAGCCAACTTTGAACTCTGACCAGTCATCTTGCGAATGTAATGTTGGTCACCAAGAGGCATGGATGAGAACAGAGAATTATAAGCCCCAGGGGTGGTAGGGTCTGGCCCCAGCACATTATCTTCCCCTCTCCTTGGTGTCTCCACCTGAGCTCCCTTTGTGGGTTGGGGTTGGTGCTGGTTCAAGAAAATGTTGGAGAGAGGGAGAGACTTTCTTCCTCCTGCAGCGTTTCCAGGGACTCTGTGTCTCGCCTCAGCCTCTACTGGGAAAGACTTATGGGAGCCAAGAAAGTCTTCTTTGTAGTGTGAAAGATATACTTTGTGAAGTTCTGAGCTTAATGCACTTTTAGGTCAGCACAGTAGTCTTACAATATCTGGGTGGAGGACTAAAATCCTGCTGAGGAAGGACTATAATCAGGAGTTGAACATAAAAGCAATTTTAGGAAATACCTATCAGGACTAATATTATATTGAAAAAAAAAAACCCAAAACGAAATGACACCTCTCTGCAGATCATCTTTCTCTCAAGGTGGTTCTGAAGTGACTTTCCCCAATGATTCTGAAGGCAATGAAGCCTCCATTTTGAAAACATTGGCTGGGCCAGCTGGTGACTCACACCTCAGATGAATTAATAAAAGTTAAGAAAACAAAAACCAGATGTTTCCTTCACTTTACTATAGGCCCCTATGCTTTTTGGTCACTGACACTGTCTGTTGCTGATTTCCTTCTATTGAGGCAAAGATCAATTTTTTTTTAAAGTTTTGGTCCCTGCATATGTGATGTACTTGGTCTCAACACAGTTGCTAGTTGGCTCAAACTTCCACGAAGACTGTGGCTCAGGAACCAACCCTTCAGCAAGCCAATGGCAGAGTGTTGGAGAATAGTCCACCAGAGAGCTCGGGATTTGCTAGAGAAGCTTGTGACGGCCTTTGGGGAAAAGCAGAGAGTGCAGCAGTCTCTGCGCTTGCACATTTAATCTCCACGGAACCAGCCAGAGTCTGGCCAACCAGCCGCGGCTTCCTCTCCAGATCCAGTATTCATTTCTTGGCCCTTGACCCTCCTGGAAAATGCTAAGAACTGCATTTTCGAGAACCCACAACATATATATGTTTCATTCCTCTGACCAGACCAGTGGGGGATACACGGAAATCCAGAGTGACGCACTTTTTTAATTTCCTAATAACACCACCCATCGTTCCCTGAGGACTTCGGAAGCTTTCTGCTTTTTTTTTTTTTTTTTTTGCTTTCTGCTTTTTGTAAGGAGGGAAAATAATTTATTTTTTCCTCCATCTATTGTACTTTGGTTCAAGCAATTCTTTTCCCTAGACACCACCCATACCAGAAAGCTCCAGATGTTCTTGGGTTATAATGGGAGAGTGGATTACAAGTCCTGGTGTTTCTCAAACTTGGCATTCTCCCTCAGCTTTCTTGTTGGGGGCCCCTAGTCCCCTCCTCCCACTCCCTTCCCAGTAGGGCTCTGTCTTTTCTTCCCTCAGTGATCCAGGGCAAACTTAGATTTGTACCTTGATGGCTACCTCTCTTAATTTTTTAAAAAGATTCTATTTATTTATTCATGAGAGACACAGAGAGGCAGAGACATAGGCAGAGGAAGAAGCAGGCTCTGTGCGGGGAGCCCGATGAGGGACTTGATCCCAGGACTCTGGGATCATGACTTGAGCCAAAGGCAGATGCTTAACCACTGAGCCACCCAGGTGCCCCTACATCTCTTAACTTCTTTGTCAGGAAGGTATTTTCTAGAACTGCAGTTACTGCCATTCTGCCCCCTCATGTGCCCAACCCACATTGCGAGGTGTCACTGTAACTGCCCCCCCTACTCTGGTCATTCCCTATAGTTAGTTGCTGAGTCCTGCCAAACCTGTCCAGTAAATGACTTTTCTCTAGCCTGGGCCAGCTCTCTCATCTGGCCAAGGGTTCTAAACCATTCTTCTGTGTCCACTTCTACCCCCATCTGGATAATTCATCCATCCCACTGCGGCCCCCAAGGAGAGCAACCTTTCTAGAACCCAAATGGGATCATGTTTTCCATATACTGCCACCCCCTGCAAATACAGTGGGCATGGTGGCCTGGGTAAATTCCTTACCCCAATGAGTGATGTGGAAGTGTTCAAGTCATGGAAATGGCAGGGCCCTCCAACCTCCCGCTCCTTCCCCTGGCTGTGCACTTGTCATCTGGACTTTCCTCCATCATGGTGCCGTGTTGTCCGTATACTTGCTAGCCTTCCCCACTAGGCTGTGGACTGTGGATCTTTTTCAGTGGTCTGTCTGCAGCACCGAGAACAGGGCCTAGTACAGAGCAGACATTCAGAACTAACTGGCAACCAAGATGACACTCTCCTCCTCGAAGGCAGCATGTTAGTGACCTATTGCTGCCATAACAAATTATCACAGACTTGGTGGCTTAAAACGATGGCCGTCTGTCATCTTATGGTTCTGTAGGTCAGAAGCCTGACCTGGTTTCACTGGGCTAAAGTCAAGGTATCAGCAGGCCACATTCCCTCTGGAGGTTGTATGGGAGAATCTATTTCCTTGCCTTTTCCTGCTTCCAGAGACTGACTTCCTTTTGCTTCAAATCCAGCAATGTCACATCTCTTAGAGTCTGTTTCTGTTGTCACATCTCTTTCTCTGAACACAGCCCACAAAGGGTCTCTGGTTTTGTGAGCCTGTGTGATTAGATTGGGCCCAGGATAATCTCCCCTTCTCAAGATCAGCTGACTCACAACCCTGGTTTCACCTACAACCTTAATTCTCTTTGCCGTGTAACATCATATATTCACAGGTTCCCAGGATGTCCCACAGACATCTTTTAGGGACCACTAGTCTGCCCACAAGAAGCAGTAATGGGTGAGGTAATTCCATCTGAAGCCCCTTGCTAATGCTTTTCACACAATTGCAATGCTTTTGCCTAATTGGCCACAGTCACCTGGAGATCAAAACCATGACTGAGTCACCTTTGTGTCCCCAGGGCCTGGCCCTGGGCTCAGTCCATATGACATGTTCAGTGTTTGCTGACTGGAAGTTAGGGAGTGAAGTGTCGGTTGGCTGGAATGTTCAAATATCAATCTCTTGGCTCCTCTTAGAAAATGGAACTTTGTTGAGGTTTCAAGAAAGTGTTAAAAAAAAACAATTTTACAACACAATCAGGTGTCCAACTGCCATTCTCTTGCTTTCTCACACTAAACCAGCTCCACAGTTAAAAACAAAACAAAACAGGCATCTTCCATTATTTGAGAGAAGTCTTCCAGATTTTCCAGACGAAAAAAAACAGCTCACGTGCTTTTTGCCTAGTCTACACGGGAACACAGCTGTATAGGAAATTCAAATGAACAAAAGAAAAAAAAAGCATGCAATAAAGCCTTGTGACTCCCAGAGCAACCAAGAATTGAATACTTCTCAAGCAATTTTTAAAAGATTAGTATTTATACACACAACGAGCCACTTCAGTTACAACAAATCTGGAGAAATTAAACCTTGTTTCCAAGAAGTGCTCACTGAGCCTTCGATGCATTTTTTTCATCATTGCAAAAGAAATAACTCATACGACTAAGCTGTGTCTCTTTAGATGGACCCAGCTCCCATCAGACAGCACCAAGTGGAAAATGAGTCAACCTGGTGTCCAGGCGGATGCCAAGGGCAGGACTCCTAGGCTACTATTGCAGTATGGTGCATGGAAAAGGAAAGAAGCTCTTTCACTAGGGCAGACAGAATTGTCCAGAAACTGTCGGGTCTCATGGAGTTCAGGCTCCAGCTATGACAGCCCCAGCTAAGCCAGTTTTCAGAGTTCAGTCTTCACCGTGGCAACTGCTTGGGACACCTCCAACTTGCTGAACTGGAGATTTCAAAGGAAAGCAGCCTGGAGTCGAATCATGGTCTGTAAAGTGTTTTCCATATTTTACTCATATAGCACCTCATCAGCAAAACTTTACAGAGTACTCAACTTTAGTTTCAAGAGCCTTCTGAATCCTGGTCAAAATGTTTTGATGTATGTCACTTCATCTGATTTCCCGAACAGGGCTGGCAGCTCCATGGGGCTGGGATCAGAATCCAGTACCTACCACAGTGCTGGCACCTGACAGCAGCTCAGTAAATGTTTACTGAATCAGTGAACTGGCGTCATTCTATAAAAGCAAAAAACAGGCTCAGAGATGTTTAAGTGGTTTCCCAAGAGCGCCCAATGGTAGGTAGGGTGGGGCCTCTAGCCTATCGCTTCTCTTATTCCACCAGGAATTCCAACTGAGTAAAGGTCAGGAGGACATTTTGCTCCTCTTCAACACACATTTGTTGAGCATCTACCCTAAACCAGACCTTGGTACCACTCTTCTGTTTGTGGTCTGCCTGGCTGGTTCCCTCAGGCCTTGGTTTTAATGCTACCTCCTGAGCCCTCCCACATTCCCCCCACTGCCTCCTCATGCCCATCATCCTCTCTTATCACAATCTCTATTTTATGTGCACACTTATTTATGGTTGGCCTGCTCTGACTGGAATATAAGCTCTGTGGGGGCAGGGGGCTCGCTGCCCAGACTTCCTGGGGACAGTCAGCCCAGTGTAAGATGAGGGAGATGTGGTCACTGAAACAAAAAGCCAACATGGTCTCGAGCTCATTCATAAATAAGTCTAGAATAACAGACTCCTGGTGCGTGTTCAGAAGATAGGAAGAGAATGGGGTTGTCAGCTGGGGACGGAAAGACCCAGAAGACATACCAGCTCTTTTCAAATGTCTAAAGGCAATATGCAAACAGAGGGCATGGACTTGCCTTGCAGGTAAAGCAGAAAGGTCTGAAGGGGAGGAAGTCGCAGGGACAGGTTTGGCTATGAGGTGCCCCTTGTTACAACCGTTGGGTGCTGTCATCCACCGTGAAACACAAGTGGTATGACGGTAGCCTGTGTCTATTTTATTCCTCACTCTATGTATATAGTGTAGTGCATGGTATGTTTGTCACTCAGTAGCTATTTGATTGGAAGGAAGGTTGTGTGGAAAATCAATAATAGGTGACAAGTTGTCACTGTTCACCCTGCCCAGAATGCTCCTTGTCCTCACCCCCCTTCATCTGGTTGATCCCTTGCTTAGCTTCAAGGTCTCAGTTAACTACCACTTCATCAGGAAGATCTGCCCTGCTCCCCTAACACCAGACAACAATAGTCCCCTCTCCCAGCCTCCAGTACTCTGCCATCATACAGTTATCCTTTGTGGTGACTGTATCTTGTGTTATCTTCTGATGATTTAAGACAGATAGATATTCCCCTATCAGAAGGCACTCCATCTTTCTTGCATGTTGTGATTCCTAACAACCCCATGAAACAGTTATTGGCATCTCCTGTAGAATATGCTCTGTGAGAGCAGGGATTGTTGTGGAGTTGTTTGCTACTACAGCCACTGCATGTGGCACAAAGTAAGCACTCAAATATTTCTCGAATGAATTAACTTTATAGCTAAGGAAGTGGAAAGGCTTGGCAAAGTCAAGTAACTAGCTGGCATTACATGATAAGCAAATAGTGGAGCCTGGATTTGAAACCAGATCTGTGTAACCCCAAAGCCTGGGATTTTTCTACTATGCCAAATGACATGGGCACAGAACCACTATTCAGGACCACACGCTCTGCCACAGAAGATGGTGAAAATGGTGGAAGGCAGAGTGGGAAGGTATGGTGCTAGCTAGGTTGCCTTGCTAATGGGCTCAAAGAGACACAGTAGGTCACTTTACCAAGAATTCAAGAAACTTCCCAACCAGGCAAACTCATGTCTGGCAGCCAAGAGTGCAGCAAATGCACTTTGAGGGACAGTGCTAAGACTTCATGCCCGACCCTACCCTGGCCTGATGTCAAGCAAGTGGTGGGCAGGAGATGGAAATCCCGAACCATCCTTCTAGTTCTCAAGATGGATTAGCCCATAGCCTATCACTGGAGCCACTAGAGCAGTAGTTAATGATCTAGACTTTGATCAGGACTGGATTTCAGTCCTGGCTCTGTCACTTACTAGCAGTGTGACCTCTCAGCACCTCATCTTTCGCATCTGTGAAATGAGAAAAATAGAATGTACTCGGGGCACCTGGGTGGCTCAGTCAGTTAAGCATCTGTCTTCGGCTCAGGTTTTGATCCCAAGGGCCTGGGATCGAGCCCATGTTGGGTTCCCTGCTCAGTGGAGAACCTGCTTCTCTCTCTCCCTCTCCCCCAGCTTGTACTGTCAAATAAATAAAAATAAAATCTCAAAAAAAAGTGCTCTCACAGCATGATTAAAATGAAATGTAGATTTAAAAAAAGCACATGTTTACACATAGCCTGTATCTAAGAGGGGCTCAAAAAATGAGAATTAGTAGTATTATCATTTCCAATTTATTCCAAGCCTCACATCTTATACTGCATCATCTGTGAGAGGTGCTACCTATCAAGCGTTGCCTGATGAAGTTAAAACATCAATACTTTCATCTCTTTTTGTTAAGTAAACTTAAGTTTAAGTAACTAAAGTAACTTAAATAAATTTAAGGAAAGAAACCCCCTGCCAACATGGGGCTTGAACCCACAACCCTGAGATCGAGTCCCATGCTCCACCAACCATGCCAGCCAGGCATCCCTACACTTCATCTCTTTACACTCCTGTGCTGAGTCAGGTTAACGAATGTACTTACTCAAATTGAACGTTGGGTTTTATTTGTGAATTAGAAAACATGGTTTGTTCCAGAAAGGAGATGTGTGTCCACCCACTACCTATGTCTCTCACTGGATCATAAACAAGCAAGCTGGCAACAAAACACAGTACTAATTTGGCTGGTGCCTTTGCTAGACAAAGCTGCTGTCAGCAAACCCTAACCTATGAAACTGCTCTTGTACGGAGAGACCTATCTTTAACTCAGAAAAAGGGCTATTTGCATGAGCCTGCTTTCAATCAAACTTGGGGATGGTCTTTCTACCTAACTGGACACAGAATCTACTCTCACCATATCATGGAACTAACATTTTCAAGACATTATCCACTACCAAGCTAACAGGCTACAAATCAGTGTGACAGAATTTGACTGCTTTGAGTGTCATTTCTTAAATGGTCCAATTGTGACCACAAGCAAATACGTCCAGTCTTACACAAAAGTCCCCCAGATTAGCAACCCCATACCTTATGTTCTGGTAGTTTTGTTTGTTCTTTTTTAAAATATCAGTCTTCCCTGCTTTCCCAGTAGGTGTATAGGTAGAAAAACAAATGAAGTCAGCACTCTTTACTACTCACTAGAATAAACTGTGACTCAAATACGGTGAGTGGTTATTTGCAAGGCTATAATTTTTTTAATGACAGATTTTTCCTAAAAGAAACCACTATAACATCTGTCCAAGTACTCCAGGGGAAAACAAAAAATACATATAGATTAAGTCTATTTCTTTAACAGCACATTGCCAAACACGGACAACGAGGATAAAATGCCAAGGAACCTTACAAAATAACTTTAAAAGATGCAGTGTTTGTCATTCAAACGTGTACGGTTCACAGAGAAAAGAACAGCAAGTCCAAGAGCAGCTCTACTTGTGCGTGATGGTAACTCAGACTGTCCTTCATTCAAGTTGACTCAGGTGTTGAAAACCAATGGGTATATGAGCACAGTTTGTTGTTTCTTCTTTGCTTAGAGATGTGCACACAGATTAGAGTAGAGGAGAATCTTCCAGATGCTGACATAAGCACAGCAGCCTTGGTTCTCCTTTGATAGAGTACGAAGGCAGATTTAGTTGACTCAAGCTGTATCGGTTTCCCTAAGAAAAAGTCTTATGCATGCTGAAAGAGACAAGTTACTGAATTTGTCATGCTAAGTATTTACAGCCATTTTCATAAAGTGAGCTCAGTAACCTGACAGAATAAAAAGGTAGTTGTTAATTTCTTGTATGACCTTTTACAACTTGAATAACTTCGTGGGTGAATGACGCTGAAGCTCAAAGCCCCTCAAACACACATTAACAAGAAATTAGAGACAGCAAGAAGAGGCACACGTCATATAAAATGCACACTTCACAGGGTTCCTGCATAGCAGGAAAGTCGCTACCACTACATAACAAATGGCTATGCCAACAGTTAGAGCTGCCACTCAAGGGTACAATAGTAGAATTCCCTTAAAATCTCAAGGAGTGTTTGCAACAGTACAAGTACCTTGGGGGAGAATAAGTACATACTTTGTTTGGAAAAACAGCTTTTGCTGGGAAACTTGAACATCATGTGAACAAATCAGTTTTTGAATTGGGTAAGATTTAAGGCATTGCTACTCGGACCTGAGTGGGGAAAGACCCACAAAAGTTCAAATCTGTTTTCCAAAACATTAACAGGTTGGGATCAGCATCAGAAAGTAGCCCCCTTCTAAGCATTCAATGCACCTGGAGGCATTTTCAGTGTTACAAAATAGAATCTACTGTCATTCTCTGACTAGGAAATGGGAAGTTGCTACGTATTCTTCCTTGAAAACTGTAAAAGAAAAAAAAAACCACACGCACACTCACCCACCCACCCGCCCAGACACACACATACACACACCCCTACACGGCAGCTTAAGTATTTCATATTAAAAAGTAACATGGAAATGAAGACAACTCCAGCCAGTACACATAAAAGAATGACTGCCCTTATGATAAGCTCTCTGTAGTGGTGCACTTCTCTACGGACTGACTTCGATGTAGTGTGGAACAATCATGGAGTCATAAATTAACTTTAAACATCAGCTACAGACTAACGAATGACAATTAGACACAGTAAATTCAAAAATTTTACATTTTGCTCCTGTTCAGCTGCTAAAGAGCAGCGATTTAAATTGATATAAAAACATCTGACCACAAAGCTTGCTATACAGATAAAGTATATAATCAAAAAGTAAGCAGCAACTGAGTTTCTTATTTAAACTTATCTGGTATTGACTATTTATACGTTTGGGAAGAGAGATCTCCGAAGCACTTCCCCCCTTTCTCTTTACTCAGCTCCTGTGCTCTGCCCCAGTCCCTGCTAGTGGAAACCATGTGCCCTGCACTATGTATACCTGTATTCTGGCTAACCTGGCTGGATGATGTGACTCCTTCTTCCTATGGTCTTGGTCTGGGAGAAAAGAACAAAGTCTTGGATGTCATTTGTACCCCTTCTTTTCTAAACACCAGTGTGCTATAGTCAATGAATCTGTTCCTTCACAGTGAGGGATGGGAAAAGAGCACCCCCCCCAACCACTTCACTCCCAACTCCAACGGGATATGATTTGATTGCCATCAACCTCTAATGCCACAACAGGCCACCAGAGGAAAAGGAAAGGCAAAGGTCATGACCAAGGCAGCAGCAATAAACACAAGTTTCCCAACAAAGGATATTCTTTCTCCCTGGGCTTCCCCAGAGATAGCACTCCCTCTTTCCTCTCCCTCCCCTCCCACAAAACAAAATTAATTCACGGCACAAGAACTTGGTACTCTAGTTAAGTATCAGGTAAGTGTAAAGAGTAAATCTGTCACTTCTTATACTTTAACTGAGACATAAAGCTAACAGAACACACAACATCACTGTGAAAATAACTTTTTTCTAAAACAGATCCAATCTACATAGTGCAGCCAATGAAATGTAAAAGAATAGTTTGTTCACAATCTGCCTTGTACAGATATTTATATTCTCTCAATGCCATATAAAGAGCATTTATATAGCTTAAACATTCAGAGACATGCACTGGGACTTTTTAGGTAGTACAAATTTCTTCACAATCACATGTGCAAATTTTACAAATCACTAAGGGAGTATTAGTAAGCTTAGGCTGGACTGTGTCTCGTATTATCTAACAAATTTAATGGGGGTTCGGAATCATCCATAGGAAGAACCAGGCGTGTTCCCCGAATGACCAGTTCATGGTCCCCAAATGCAAGCTCCCGATCCAAGGCATCTTCGGAACTGTTTCCCATAAACCTTCTAGGGGCACCAGATGCTCCTGATTCGGTGTTCACAGTAGAATCCCCATATGTCAAACTAATATCACCATCATTGAGAATAAGATCGGAGTCATCGTCTTTCAATTGCTCCTGGTTCTAAATGCAAATAAAATAAGTCTTAAGAATTGCTATGCGACTCAACAAACATTTTCAATAGAAGAATTTGCAAGGATTCCCTATTAAAAACCCTTTAGGGCTAGCCTGCTGCCCTCAGGATAAAGCCTATAGCCCTCACCTTAGCTTAAAGATATTGCGTGAGTCTGGCCCTCCCCTCCCCACCCCCAGCCCCCTGCACCTGCCTCACCCACTCCAGCCTCCACATTGTATGCCTGCCGTCTGAACTGCTGAAAGGTGCCCAAATCACTCATGCTTCCTCTTACCTCCTGTCTCCCCTGCCCTCCTTCCTGGGAGTAGAGCCTGTTTATCACTGAGGTCTTGGTTAAAGGAAGTCCCTTCCTGCTGGACGTCTTCTATGATCTAGCAAAGCTGGCTTCAGTGTGCCTCCTGTGTTCTCTCCCGGCATCCTGTGCTGACTCCTGGCCCTACAGTGCCCTTTATCCCTGTACCACAACTGCAGGTGCACTGGTCTGCTCTCACATCTCACACTACTAGCCTCTGAGCCCCTTTGCTGTAGTCCAAACACCTAACAGGTAGGGGCACACAGAAAGTATCCTCCAAATGTAAGTCTGATGGATTATTGAGTGGATTTATGTAAGTGAAGCTATTACTTCTATATGAACAATGCCTAGAGATATAATATCCCCCAAATATGCTGAACCCTCACCATATACTTGTGTTCCAGCTCAATAAGCTTTTGGTTCTAATGGAGACTTTGTGGCCAAAAGAGTAGAATTAAGTAAAGTTCTACAAAAGGGGGAAAAATCAAGCATATGTAATGCCAATTTGGTAAATAAAAGAATGTTATGCGTGCAGAGAAAAGTTTGGAAAGGTAATCAACAAAACGATGATCATTAATTCTGCATAATAAAATTGCTAGTGATTTATCTTATGTTTCCACACTGTTTGAAATTTTATTATAATAAGTACATATGACTTTTAAAAATCCAAAAGTCATTGTTTTCTAATATAAAGTGAAACAATCATTCTAAACACTCCTATGGATCTGGCAAAAAAAGCTTCTGTGACTAATACTCCTTCAGAGAAGTAGAGTTGATACAAACTTTGACATCCAGCTCTTCTAAGCTATGTTTGGAAATCTTAAATTTGTCTAAGATAGACTAAGGAGACTGATACAAATTTAAAACAGTTTTAATTTGTTATTGCTCGAAATTTGCCTAAATACTCAAAGCCATGTGAATTAAAAATGAAACAAACTCATTCCACCAACCAACCAGAATGCCCTCTTGCCTGGTGCAGTATAACGTGAAAGCTCACTAGGGTCTGTCCCCTTCCTGAGTAATACTCACAACAAAGCTCTGGGGTGCCTTTACCCATAAACATGGTTTGTAATGACAAAAAAAGGAAAAGAAACAACCTAAAGGTCTAGCTGCAGGAGACTGATTAAATCAATGCTGGTCCAGCCACACTATTCAGCCATGGATAAAGAGAAGGTAATGGTCTTCAGGTACTCATAGAAAGGTAGCCATGCTATGTCATCAAGTGAAAAAAAAAAACAAGTAGCAGGACAATGCAATTGTGATCTCATTTATATAAAACTGTAACTAAGCTATATAGACATGTATGTTTGTGCAGATAAAATATATCAGGAAGGACACACAATAAATCCTTCATAAAGACTACCTCTGGGGGGGATGTAGTTGGGAGAAGGAGCAAACTTTGATTTTTCACTTTGTTCCATACTGTTTGAATATCTGGCCACAAGTATGGTAACTTTTATAACTAAAAAAGTAGGTAATTAAATGAAAAATAACATTAAAAATTAAGTTTTATGGTTGTTATGGGTTAGATGATATCTCCCCAAAAGATGTTGAAATCCCAACCACCAGTACCTGTGAATGCAATCTTACATGGAAATAGGGTCTTTGCAGATGATCAGGTTAAGATGAAGTCATTAGCATGGGCCCTGATCCAATATGACTGTTGAGTGTCCTTTAAAAAAGGGAAATTTGCCCCCCACCCACACAATGTCATGTGAAGATAAAGACAAAAGCTGAGGAGAGGCCTGGAGCAGATTCTTCCTCATAGCTCTCAGCAGGAACCACCCCTGCCCACACTTTGACTTCAGACTTCGAGCCTCCAGAACTATGAGACAACACATCTCTGTTGAGCCATTCAGTCTGTGGCACTTCATTATGGCAGTCCTAGGAAATGAATACAACAATGTTGTATTTTGCTATATTCCACAGGACCCACAGTTATTGTGGAACTCCTGGCTTCTGGTGACAGTGAGTGGGTCTCTGGAATCCAAGAGCCAAGCCTCGCTGACTGAACTGACAAAGCTGGCTGCACTCTACACAGAGTCTCGTCTAACAGGGCACAGAGGAAACGGAAACTGCTGGAGAGGGGAGCCTGGGCAATGTGGCAGGGAGACAAGACAACATAGGTGCTCCCCTCACCCTGGTATGATCTGTCAGAAAGGTACATGGACTCAATGTACCACAAAGCTATAGGGCACCCTGCCCTGTGGGTGCCACCTCCATTAAGACTCCTTTTCCTGTCCATCCTCTGTGGGCTCTGCTCTAACATACCACAGAGGACGTTGTAGAAAACTACATGCTGCATGACTACACTGCTTTGCCACTGCCTTGCTGCTCTATTCAAGTGGTTGCATCAGACTAGTCCAGGTGGTGGGCTTTGTTCATGTGGGTACTATATTTGATGCCACAGATTATTTCTGAAGGGTTGGGTTGGAAGAAAAGTTTTTTTTTAAAAAAAGAACCTGAAAAATAAGAAGTTCATGTTTTAAAATAAAGGCTGGTTAGCCAGGAGTTGGTTCCTTGAAAAAATTCATAAGATAGATAAATCATTAGCCAGCCTTAAAAAAGAAGAGAGAAAAGACTCAAATTAATAAAATAATGAATGAGAAAGGAGAGAACACCACCAATACCAATGAAATGCAAACGATTTAAAAAACTTATTATGAGCAACTATACGCCAATAAATTAGGCAATATAGAAGAAACGGACCATTTCTGGAAAACCACAAACTACCAAACTGGAACAGGAAGAAATAGAAAACCTGAACAGGCCAATAACCAGGGAGGAAATTGAAGCAGTCATCAAAAACCTCCCAAGACACAGAAGTCCAGGGCCAGATGGCTTCCCAGGGGAATTCTATAAAACGTTTAAAGAAGAAACCATACCTATTATACTAAAGCTTTCGGAAAGATACAAAGAGATGCAATACTTCCAAACTCATTCTATGAGTCCAGCATCACCTTAATTCCAAAACCAGACAAAGACCCCACCAAAAAGGAGAATTATAGATCAATCTCCCTGATGAACACAGATGGAAAAATTCTCAACAATATACTAGTTAATAGGATCCAACAGTACATTAAGAAGATTAGTCAGGGGATCCCTGGGTGACTCAGCAGTTTAGCGCCTGCCTTTGGTCCAGGGCACAATCCTGGATTCCCGGGATAGAGTCCCACGTCAGGATCCCGGCATGGAGCCTGCTTCTCCTTCCTCCTGGTCTCTGCCTCTCTCTCTCTCTCTCTCTCTCTCTCTCTCATAAACAAACAAACAAACAAACAAATAAATAAATAAATCTTTAAAAAAATGATTCAAAAAAAGAAGATTATTCACCATGACCAAGTGGGATTTATCCCTGGGATGCAAGGCTGGTTCAACACTCGTAAAGCAATCAATGTGATTGATCATATCAACAAAAGAAAACACAAGAAGCATATGATCCTCTAATAGATGTAGAGAAAGCATTTGACAAAATACAGCATCCATTCCTGATCAAAACTCTTCAGAGTGTAGGGATAGAGGGAACATTCCTCAACGTCTTAAAAGCCATCTACAAAAAGCCCACAGCAAATATCATTCTCAATGGGGAAACACTGGGAGCCTTTCCCCTAAGATCAGGAACATGATAGGGATGCCCACTTTCATAACGCTATTCAACATAGAATTAGAAGTCCTAGCCTCAGCAATCAGGCAACAAAAAGAAATAAAAGGTATTCAAATTGGCAATGAAGAAGTCAAACTCTCCCTCTTCGCCGATGACATGATACTCTACATAGAAAACCCAAAAGATTCCACCCCATGATTGCTAGAACTCATACAGCAATTCGGCAGTGTGGCAGGATACAAAATCAATGCCCAGAAATTGGTTGCATTTCTATACACTAACAATGAGACTGAAGAAAGAGAAATTAAGGAGTCAATCCCATTTACAATTGCACCCAAAAGCATAAGATACCTAGGAATAAACTGAACCAAAGATGTAAAAACCTATATCCTAAAAACTACAGAACACTTCTGAAAGAAATTGAGGAAGACACAAAGAGATGGAAAAATATTCCATGCTCATGGATTGGAAGAATTAATATTGTGAAAATGTCAATGTTACCCAGGGCAATTTACACATTTAATGCAATCCCTATCAAAATACCATGGACTTTCTTCAGAGAGTTGGAACAAAATCATCTTAAGATTTGTGTGGAATCAGAAAAGACCCCAAATAGCCAGGGGAATATTAAAAAAGAAAACCATAGCTGGGGGCATCACAATGCCAGATTGCAGGTTGTACTACAAAGCTGTGGTCATCAAGACAGTGTGGTACTGGCACAAAAACAGACATATAGATCCATGGAACAGAATAGAGAATCCAGAAGTGGGCCCTCAACTCTATGGTCAACTAATATTCGACAAAGCAGGAAAGACCATCCACTGGAAAAAGGACAGTCTCTTCAATAAATGGTGCTGGGAAAATTGGACCTCCACGTGCAGAAGAATGAAACTAGACCATTCTCTTATTACACCATACACAAAGATAAACAACTCAAAATGGATGAAAGGTCTAAATGTGAGACAAGAGTCCATCAAAATCCTAGAGGAGAACAAAGGCAACACCCTTTTTGAACTTGGCCACAGCAACTTCTTGCAAGACACATCCATGAAGGCAAGAGAAACAAAAGCAAAAATGAATTATTGGGACTTCATCAAGATAACAAGCTTCTGCACAGCAAAATAAACAGTCAACAAAACTAAAAGACAACCTACACAATGGTAGAAGATATTTGCAAATGACGTATCAGATAAAGGGCTAGTATTCAAAATCTATAAAGAATGTATTCACCTTCACAGCAAAGAGACAAACAATCCAATCATGAAATGGGCAAAAGATAGCACAGAAATTTCACAGAGGAAGACATAGACATGGCCACAAGCACATAAGAGAATGCTCCACATCACTGGTCATCAGGGAAATACAAATCAAAACCACAATGAGATACCACCTCACACCAGTGAGAATGGGGAAAATTAACAAGGCAGGAAACAACAAATGTTGGAGAGGATGTGGAGAAAGGGGAACCTTCTTGCACTGTTGGTGGGAATGTGAACTGGTACAGCCACTCTGGAAAACTATGTGGAGGTTCCTCAAAGAGTTAAAAATAGATCTGCCCTATGACCCAGCAATTGCACTGCTGGGGATTTACCCCAAAGATACAGATGCAGTGAAATGCTGGGACACCTGCACCCCAGTGTTTCTAGCAGCAATGTCCACAATAGCCAAACTGTGGAGGGAGCCTCAGTGTCCATCGAAAGATGAATGGATAAAGAAGATGTGGTTTATGTATACAATGGAATATTACTCAGCCATTAGAAACAACAAATACCCACTATTTGCTTCGACGTGGATGGAACTGGAGGGTATTGTGCTGAGTGAAATAAGTCAATCGGAAAAGGACAAACATTATATGGTCTCATTCATTTGGGGAATATAAAAATTAGTGAAAGGGAATAAAGGGAAAGGACAGAAAATGAGTGAAAATATCAGTGAGGGTGACAAAACATGAGAGACACCTAACTCCGGTAAACGAACAAGGGGTAGTGGAAGGGGAGGTGGGCGGGGTGTTGGGGTGACTGGGTGACGGGCACCGAGGAGGGCACTTGACAGGATGAGCACTGGGTGTTACGCTAAATGTTGGCAAATGAACTCCAATAAAAAATTTTAAAAAATTAAAAATAAATAAAGTTGTACATTTGAAATAAAAAAAAAGGCTGGTTAGCATTTGTCATTTCTTTCTGTGTCGCAATGCTTGCCGAATCACCAATCACATGTTAATAGCTAAGGAAAAAAAATACTGTCTAGGTTCTAGCTAGACATGCTCATGCTGCCTAGCAATGTGGAACACTGGTAGATAAACTCTCCCGGATGTCCAAAAGTTGGCAGGTTTGAAGTAAAGGACCATCTGTTGCACTTTAGGGGTATAAAAAAATTGTTTTATTAATCCTTTCAACATGACTGTGACCACTCTAATTAGTAGATGAAAACATAACACATTCAGTACCAAGCTTTGGCCACATACTGCAAATAAACGAAAACCACTGTGAAAATAGAATTATTTACTGAAATCACTGACAGATGAGGTAATACCCTAGATCTGTTTTCAAATGATGTTTCAGAGACTGTGAATTGCATCTATAGATTTCTCTATGTATCTGTATGTACTTTCTGGCTGGGCAAAATAGGCTTATATTCCCTCTTATGGGTTTTATCACCTTAAAGGCAAGCAAAGCAAAAACAAACCAGTGATGCAGCCACAGAGCAGATAAATTTAACTTCATGAAGTACTTAGGTTTTCGATAAAACCAACTTACTTCATAAGCTTGGGGGCTGGTCAGGCATCTGGCGATGGGCCCACAGCAGGCAGGGAGTGTTGTAGTGAGAGGAGGTCCACTGTGCGTCAATAGAGGCTTCAGATAGCTGTGCTGGTTAAGGAATAGCCACATACCTGTCTTCGCAAACGCAAAAAAACAAGTCACATGATCACTACCACCACCCTCAAGGTGTACCCACCACTTCAAAGGACAGCAAAGGGCTTTCACATATGTTGCCTTATTTCATCACCACATTATGCCAGTGAGACAGGAAAGGGAGATTTTGTTATGATCTCTGTTTCATAGAAATGGAAACCAAGGTTCAGGGAAAGGAATGATCTGCTTAAAAGTCACACAATGAAGCAAGTGAAGGACCCACACACAAACCCAGATTGGTTGGATTCTAAGTCCTCTGCCATGTCCACTACATCATATTGCCTTTCTGATTTTACTAAAACCAAAGGGAAGACAGAATCACTCTCAATTTAGCACTGAAGGAGAGAATGGTAGAAAGTAAAGAGTGCTAAGAGTTAGAAAAAAGATGAAATTTTCCAGTTGCAGAATTTAGTAGCAAAAATGTTTTTAATCATTTATTGTGAATTCAGCTGGCCTCTTGAAGGAGTTGAAACTTTGTATCAAAGGAAATTTAATTCCAAAAAAGTTGAAAAAAATATGTATCATGAATTCCTCTATCATAGACCCTTATTTCCGTATTCATTTATTCACCAAAAAATAAAAAGTCATGATAATATATATGATACCAGGAAGAAAACAAGAGGGAATCAAGAAAAAGTAGAGACAATGGGAGAAAAACACATATAAATATTCTTCACTATTTATTTATTTATTTATTTATTTATTTATTTATCTATTTATGATAGTCACACACACACACACACACAGAGAGAGAGCGAGAGAGAGAGAGAGAGAGGCAGAGACATAGGCAGAGGGAGAAGCAGGCTCCATGCACCGGGAACCCGACATGGGACTCGATCCCGGGTCTCCAGGATCGCGCCCTGGGCCAAAGGCAGGCGCCAAACCGCTGCGCCACCCAGGGATCCCTATTCTTCACTTTCTAAAGTCACAACCTAAGGCTGTCCTCAATTAAAAATTAGGAATAGTCTTGGGACACCTAGGTGACTCAGTTGGTTAAGTGTCTGACTCTTGGTTTCAGCTCAGGTCATGATTTCAGGGTTGTGCGACTGAGTCCTAGGCTGGGTTCCACACTTGGTGCAGAGTCTGCCTGAGATTCTTCTCTGCTTCTCCCTCTGCTCCTCCCCCAACCTGTGTGTGCACAAGCTCTCTCTCTCTCTCAAATAGTCTTTTAAACATGAGAACTAGGGGATCCCTGGGTAGCTCAGCGGTTTAGCATCTGTCTTCGGCTCAGGGCATGATCCTGGAGTCCTAGGATCGAGTCCCACATCAGGCTCCCTGCCCACCTCCCCACCGTGTGTGTGTCTCTCTCATGAATAAATAAAATCTTAAAAATATATAAAAAATAAAAATAAAAAGGAGAACTAGTCCTATATCTATTAAAGAAGTAAAAATCCTTCTCAGACAAAATACTCCAGGCCCAAGTGACTTCACTGGTACAGTCTTCCCAGCACTTAAGGAAGAAAATATCAATTCTCCAGAAGATCAAAAAAGAGAAAAATTCTTCCCCACTCACTTCACTAAACCAGCATTATCTTGTTATAGATGCTTGACAAGGACACTACAACAATGACAAAAAAACCCACAAACCAGTATCACTCATGAAAACAGACACAAAAATCAGACACAAAAATGTCAGTAAACTAAATCCAGTGACACACACAAGGGATGTGTATCACAACCAAGTGGGTATTTGTTCCAGCCATGCAAGACTGGTTTAGTATTCAATGAAAATAAGCACAATGACAGATTAAAGGAGAACAAATTAAATACATGATCATCTCAACTGATGCAGAAAGAGCATCTAATAATATTCAATGCCTGTTCATGATAAAACTCTCGGCAGACTAGAAATAGAAGGGGATATCCTTTTTTTTAATAAAGATTTTATTTATGAGAGAGAGAGAGAGAGAGAGAAGGCAGAGACACAGGCAGAGGGAGAAGCAGGCGCCATGCAGGGAGCCCGACATGGGACTTGATCCCGGTCTCCAGGATCAGGCCCTGGGCTGAAGGCGGTGCTAAACCGCTGAGCCACCCGGGCTGCCCAGAAGGGGTATCCTTAACTTGACAAAGGCTATCTCAAAACGCAATAGCTAACATCATACTTAATGGTGATTTATTAAAAATTTTTCTCCCGAGGTCAAGAATAGGACAAAAATTTCCATTATCATCACTTATATTCAACACTGTACTGGAGAGGTCCGGCCAGTGTAATAAGACATAAAAAATGTAAAGTGTTACAAAAGAAAAAAGAACACATTATTTTTCATTTGATTTTATGAACAGTAAATAAGAAAGAATCTACAAAGTATTTTATAATAATAAGTAAACTTTAGATTGTTGGATACAAGGTCAATATATAAAAACCCCATTGTAGATCTATATATTAAGAGCAAACAAGTAGAAGATAAAATAAATACCTTTTGCAATAGCATCAAATACTTAGGGATAGTAAATATTATAAAGATGCGCAAGACTTGTCACTGGAAACTATAAAACATTAATGAGAGACATTAAAGAAGATCTAAATAAATGGAAGGATCTACTGTGTTCACAGACTAGAAGACTCAATATTTTTAAGATGTCAGTTCTCTCCAAATTCATCTGTTGATTTAATAGAAACCTGAGAGAATTGCCAGCAGGTCTTTTTGGTGAGTGGATGAGTGAGTCAGTGAGTGAGTGAGTGTATGGAAGTGGCAAGCTGTTTTTATAATTCAGATGAAAATGCAATGAACCTAAAATAAACAAGGCAATACTAAGGAATAATATACCTGTAGAATTTCCCATATTGGATAGCAAGATTTATTACAAAGTACAATCATTAACAGAATGTGGTATTGATGTGGGAAAAAAAAGTCAAAGGGAAAAGAAAGTCCAGAAACTGACTTCTACTCATATGGCCAAGTGATTTACAACAAAGGTTCCACTGCAATTTAGTGGGTTAAGGATAGCCTTTTCAATAAGTGGTGCTGGGTCAATTGCTTACTCATATGGGAAAAAAGTAGGTCTTGACCCATACCTCACACCATACACAAAAACTAATTTGTGGTGGGTCAAAGACTTAAATATGATAGCTAAGACAATCACATTTTTAGAAGAAAACACAGGACCTTGGGATATAAAAGATTTATCAAGACACAAAAGCACCAAAAGAAAAGTAAGCCTCATTAAAATGAAGAATTTCTGTTCCTCACAAGACAGGATCAAGAAAAAGAAAAGGTGAGCTACAGACTAGGAGAAGATATTCTTTTTAAAATTAATTAATTAATTAAAAAATTTTAAATTGGAGTTCAATTTGCCAACATATAGCATAACATCCAGTGCTCATCCTGCCAAGTGCACCCCTCAGTGCCCATCACCCAGTCATCCCAACCCCCCGCCCACCTCCCCTTCCACTACCCCTTGTTCATTTCCCAGAGTTAGGTGTCTCTCATGTTTTGTCACCCTCACTGATATTTTCACTCATTTTCTGTCCTTTCCCTTTATTCCCTTTCACTAATTTTTATATTCCCCAAATGAATGAGACCATATAATGTTTGTCCTTTTCCAATTGACTTATTTCACTCAGCATATCACCCTCCAGGTCCATCCACGTCGAAGCAAATGGTGGGTATTTGTCGTTTCTAATGGCTGAGTAATATTCCATTGTATACATAGACCACATAGAAGATATTCATAGTACATATAACCAACAGAGAACCCAATTCTGAAACATAAAAAGAACTACAAGTCAGTAAGAAAAAGATAAGACAATTCAATTAAATAATGGGCAAAAGAACTACTAAATAAACACACATCAAAAAAAAAAAAAAGAAGTCCAAATAGCCAATAAACATATGAAGGGATGCATGATCTCATTGGCCATGACAGAAATGCAAATTATACCACATGCGGTATCACTACACACCCATGGAAATGGCTAAAATTTAAAAGGTTAATTAAACATCAAGTTTCGGTGGAGATGTGGAACAAGTGGGACTCCCTTGAGTTGCTAGTGGGCATGTAAATTGGTTATGACCCTTGTGGAAAACTGGTTGACGATATCTATTAAAGCTGAACAATATACTTGCCTTAGATTTTTCTCCTAGGCACGTACCCAAGAGGAATGAGTGCTGATGGTCAGCAAGAGATGCATACAAGGATGTTTAACTTTGTTTGTAATATCTTTTGCCCATTTCATGATTGGATTGTTTGTTTCTTTGGTGTTGAGTTTAATAAGTTCTTTATAGATCTTGGAAACTAGCCCATTATCTGATACATCATTTGCAAATACATGAAGAGAAATCTCACAGAGGAAGACATAGACATTGGCAACATGCACATCAGAAAATGCTCTGCATCACTTGCCATCAGGGAAATACAAATCAAAACCACAATGAGATACCACCTCACACCAGTGAGAATGGGGAAAATTAACAAGGCAGGAAACCACAAATGTTGGAGAGGATGTGGAGAAAAGGGAACCCTCTTGCACTGTTGGTGGGAATGTGAAATGGTGCAGCCATTTCCAGCCACTCTGGAAAACTGTGTGGAGGTTCCTCAAAGAGTTAAAAATAGACCTGCCCTACGACCCAGCAATTGCACTGTTGGGGATTTACCCCAAAGATACAGATGCAATGAAACGCTGGGACACCTGCACCCCGATGTTTATAGCAGCAATGTCCACAATAGCCAAACTGTGGAAGGAGCCTCGGTGTCCATCGAAAGATGAATGGATAAAGAAGATGTGGTTTATGTATACAATGGAATATTACTCAGCCATTAGAAATGACAAATACCCACCATTTGCTTCAATGTGGATGGAACTGGAGGGTATTATGCTGAATGATGTAAGTCAATAGGAGAAGGACAAACATTATATGTTCTCATTCATTTGGGGAATATAAATAATAGTGAAAGGGAATAGAAGGGAAGGGAGAAGAAATGTGTGGGAAATATCAGAAAGGGAGACAGAATATAAAGACTCCTAACTCTGGGATCCCTGGGTGGCGCAGTGGTTTGGCGCCTGCCTTTGGCCCAGGGCGCGATCCGGGAGACCCGGGATCGAATCCCACATCGGGCTCCCGGTGCATGGAGCCCGCTTCTCCCTCTGCCTGTGTCTCTGCCTCTCTCTCTCTCTCTCTCTCTCTCTCTCCCGCTTCTCCCTCTGCCTGTGTCTCTGCCTCTCTCTCTCTCTCTCTCTCTCTGTGACTATCATAAATAAATAAAAATTAAAAAAAAAAAAGACTCCTAACTCTGGGAAACGAACTAGGGGTGGTGGAAGGGGAGGAGGGTGGGGGGTGGGGGTGAATGGGTGATGGGCACTGGTGGGGGGCACTTGACAGGATGAGCACTGGGTGTTATTCTGTATGTTGGTAAATTGAACACCAATAAAAAATAAATTTATTAAAAAAAAACAAACAAAACTTTGTTCGTAATAGCCAAAAGCTGGAAACAACCTAAATGTTCATCCACAGAGTGGTTGGGAAAAAAACCCAAAGAAATCTGTAGTATAATCACACTATGGAACGCCATACAGGAATGAAGAAGAAGGAATTACTGCTACAAGCAACAATATGGATAAATTACATGTTGCTAAGTGAAAAAAGCAAGAGATAAAATAATACATAATATATGATTCCATTTATATGAAGATCAAAGCCAGGTAAAACCAATCCATGTTGCTAGAAATCAGAATAAGCAGTTGCCCTTTATGGGGAAGGGGGTGGCAGGGAAGGCACTACTGACTGTAAGGGAACACAGGGAAGCTTCTGGGATGCTGGGAATGTTCTATGTATCTTCACATGAGTAGCAACCACATAGGTATATACACATAGGTCGCAAGCTTAAGATCTGGGTATATTATTTAAGTTATATCTCAATTATAACAATCTGACTACACAAAGGACTTGAAATCTAGAATGATGAATGATTAATTCTACTAGGGCACTAGGTATTAAAATTACTGGGTCTTGGGGTGCCTGGGTGGCTCAATCAGTTAAGCATCCCATCTTGCTTTCAGCTCAGGTCATGATCTCAAGGTCAAGAGACTGAGCCTCATGTCGGGTGTGGAGTCTGCTTAGAATTCTCTCTCCTCCTCTCCATTTGCCCCTCCCTGCCCCAGCTCTCAATCTCTCTCTCTTCTCTCTCTCTCACTAAAAAAAAAAACAAAAACAAAAAAACAAAAAAAAATTACTGAGTCTTAGTCTAGTAGTACTTAACAGTGTAGTACTGAGTCAAATCTTAGTGTTTACTTCTATAAGATTATACAGAAAAAATAAGCTATTATTCTACTCTTTCTCTGCATTAGGATTATTTATTTGTTTTGTACATACATTATGCAGAAAATGTACAAAACATTTTATGCAACAAACATTAGACAATTTTTGTTAAATCAGAGGGAAGAAAAAGCTCCAAGAGATACGGGAGTGGCTTATAACCCAAAATGCTGATAATGGAGCCAAAATTAATGACATAATCATTAAACAATTTTAAAGACGCAGGATCTCTCTCCCTATTGGGAGTCTTAATACCACACACATGCTTGCATTCTTATTTCCATATAGTAATTTAATCTTGAGTACTTGCAAAAAGTGACTATAAAAGTCTCGCAAAGGGAATATAGTAAATAGTAGCTTCTAATGATAAGTGCCATGTGCATTTTTCTTAAATATATAAGGCTTCCATCAGAAAGTAAATAGCAAGGGAAACATTTTTTACATGGTTGTCCCAAATTCTCTTTGGTAGAACATGAATCACTTTTTGATTCATTTACTAATAAGCCTCAGCCTGAAAGAACTACATGTTACCTTTTTCCAGTTCAATTTTCAGCTAAGAAGTTGATTTCAGGGTCCCTGAGTGGCTCAGTTAAGCATCTGCCTTTGGCTCAGGTCATGATCCCAAGATCCTGGGATCGAGTTCTGCATTGGGCTCTTTGCTCAGTGGGGAGTCTGCTTCTCCTTTTATCCTTCCCCTCTGCTCATGCTCTCTTTCTCTCTCTCATGTTCGCTCTCTCTCTCAAATAAGTTAAAAATCTTTTTTTTAAAGATTTATTTATTTGTTCATGAGAGAGACAGACTGAGAGAGAGAGAGGCAGAGACACAGGCAGAGGGAGAAGTAGGCTCCTCACAGGGAGCCCGATGTGGGACTCGATCTCTGATCCTGGGATCAGGACCTGAGCCGAAGGCAGGGACCCAACTGCTGAGCCACCCAGGTGTCCCTAGTAAAAATCTTTAAAAAAAAAAAAAGAAATTCATTTTAATAAATAGTAAGGGATAAAATGTTTTTTAAAAGGCATACCTTAAACAGGTCATAGAACATAACACGACCCAAAGTAGCATTATGAAGAAGACAGTTACAACAGGAGAAGAAAGAGATTTGGTGAACAATGAAACACTGGCACCCTGAGTAGAGAGGCAAATCTTCCAGCCTCCTGAAAGCTTAGGGAAAATAGGCCCATCACTGGCTACTGTGATCTCTAATATGACTCTATTTTCATCTCATCCTTGAGCTCTTCCCTAAGGCAGCCTTTCCTCTTTTACCCTAGCAAGTGCACTGACAAGGACCAGCAAGTATCTTTTGCAAGATTCACTAAATCAGGTAAAAGACAATGACTGCTCAATAAATAGGACAAAAAATGGAAGAAAAGTCTACCATAAGGGCTCCTGAGGCTCTTCACACAGCCACGTTTTGCATGAACTGGTCTCTGGTGGCTTCATGGGTTTTTCAGGGGAATTGGTTTGTGTGGATTGCTTTTAATAACCTTCTCCAGCCACCACACTGAAGGGGAAAGGGAAGACCCAAGGTAGGTTTTGTATTCCACTTCAGGAAGGGAAGAGTCAGAAGAGCTGTTCCATTAAGTTGAAACTGGCCATGTTCACACTACCATGTTTTCCCCTCAGTTAAGGATACTTATGGTCAAAGTTGTACCATATCCGGAAAAGCCAGGCACTCTCTGCTTTGGTGGTTCTTCTCTCATTTTCAGGAATACCCTGCAAACAGATAATAAAGAAATCAATACATATACCAAGACAAAAAAACAATTTAGAATCATTTCTTTGTAGACTTGGAAATAGGGCCTACTTCATACAAGATACTCTCTATCATGGGTAAGATTAGAAACTTAATAGCTTGTATATTGCAGCTTTGGAATACAAAACTGAAATGTTTTTCCAAACACCTCTATTACTCAGGCTGCCTGCTGATTTATGAGTCTATTGTCATTTAGAAAAATCAATGTGGAATAATTAATCCTTAAATCTGAAAGACTTATACCCACAATGTGAACTGCATCTTAAGTAGAAAACATCACATTGACATCCTATCCCTATCTTTGGGAGTTGATATGGGTTCCAAAAGTAACTGGCATTTGCAAAGATGCTACTATGTTCTTAAAACACTAGGAAAATGAAAGCTAGCAAAAAAAAAAAAATTCCATGGTAAGCCTGACTGGCTAGAACTGAAAACTAACATAGCAAGCAGGCCTCTTCTAAAATAGTTTCCAAAAACAAACTGGGTCCATATTTGTAATGTGGCACAGTCAGCAATGGGAGTTAGGTGATCTGGTTCACCTCAGCTCTGACATGAACTAGTTGGACAAGTCCCTTCCCCCCTCTGAGCCTGGATTTCTTTGTGTATGCAGTGCAAGGTGTAAAGAATCTCAAAGGCCCCTTCTAGTGTGGATGTTCCACGGTTCTATGCTTTCTGAGAACACAGAGTTTATATACTGGATTTTGGTTCTTTCCTATCCTTCCTAATCTTCAATATCAATTAATCAATCTTCCTCTCAAAAAAAAAATCAATCTTCCTCTCAACATGTATCAAAACATATACAATATAAGAATGTTTGAGAATGCTGTACGGGCCTAGGAGACCTGAAAAACACCTGTACTTCCTTCCTTTCACACTGGTAAACAAAGGTTTGTGTATCTGTGTTTTGAAGAGCAACTGATCTATAAATCTCACGATTCCCTCACCGCAAAACACTTATACACCTAAACCCCATATGCTCCATTACTTACTATCACATTCCTCTCTGCTTCCCAGGGGACACTTGAAATATTGCCTACACAATATAACAAAGCAAGACACCCATAGGGTTTGGAAAGCAAGGGAAAAACGGTATTTTTTTTCTGTATCTTACAGCTAGTACTCACCTACCTGGGTTTCTCCGTTCCCCTTTCTCCTCTGTGGTGACAGAGGTGACATAGCAGGCGGAGACTTATGTGGATCATGACCAAGCATTTGTCTGGTGAATTGTATGATACTTTATTCTTGTTTGGACACAAGGGTGGAGGCACTGAAGAACTACTACCTCTTAGAAACTAGCCCAGCATCTCGGCATCATGGGGATTTATCCAGTCTGGTTTGCACAAGTATTTCTAGCCCATGAAACTATACTTGTCCAGTTCTGACCCACAAAAGAGGCAAGTACTTACTGTATTACATATACACTCATCACTCAACAGCTAACAAAATTAGCATTTAGGAAATGAATCTGAGAAATGATTTTCTTTTTTGAACTACACCCTGAAGACAAATAGACCACAGCTTGTTTCAGACAAGAAAAAGAATATGTTTTGGAAGAGAGGCTTTCCATCTTTAAAAACATAATTTTTGTGATTTCCTATCTAATGTCTAGGATAGTGTCATGTATTCAGTGGTGCTCAGAAGCCATTAAAAAGCAGATGGAAAACAGCAGAAAAGGTGGCCAGTCTAGAGAAGTGACCTACCGGGCTCAGGTTCAGAGGAACAAATGAGAAAAGGGTACCTCGAATTAAGCAAGGGCAAGGTAGAGGCAGGGGGAAAGTACAAAAAAGTACATTCTCCTGAACAGCCAGGGAAGACTGGTTAAAGATTTCAAAGCTTCTAGGAGGTTCTCAAGGGCAGCTGCTGGTCATCCAATTTGAAAGTTACACAGGAAGAGCAGCTGGAGTGGGACTGACATCAGAGACAAGCCTTCATGCGCAAACCAGAGTGGAAAAAGGCTCCATGTGCCAGAGCAGTCGCTTGAAAACCCAGGAGTGCTTAAGGGACTGTTCCCCTCCACAGCCAAAGCTCAGGCTGGCCCACAGATAGGAGAGCCGTCACCCCTGATAACCACATGTTGTCTAAAATTTGGTTTTGTCTCTATGGAGCAGTGAGAAAAGCCAGTAATGATGTCAGTTAAAAGCTGGTACGAACAGGACAGGATCTAAAATAATAGTGGCATGAAGTCTACGGGAGGCCATTTTCTTTCTGAACAGCTGCACGTTTGATGGAAATGCTAGAGACAACACAAATGCATATTTACCAAATGTTCTTGGTCGGAATCAACACCAACCCTAAAGGAGAAACACAAAAGGCAAATGAGATCTTGAGGCCAAAATGAGGTCTATTCACATATGTGCCTATTTGGGCCGCTACTTTCCCTGATACACAAGCTCTGGAATGGTTAACATTTTCTTGCTTCTCTCTGGTTGCTGATGTCCATTTTGGCTCCTGTTACTTTCCTTAGCAACAGCCCGGATCCCGAGGCAGGCATGGTCTACTAACAATTCTCCTCCTGCAATCCCACTTATCAGTTTCAGAAAAATAACATTCTCTTCCCTAAATGGCAGGGCACTGGAAGCAGAGATGGGGAAAGCAACACTGCCCTAGTTGCTGAATAGGAACCAATGGGTAGTTCCAAAAGCAAGGCTGGCATAGTGCAGTTCCAGGAGAGAGCTACGTGTTTTCGGACCTCTCAGCTCTCATGGCAACATTCTGTTATGATGACTGAAGAGAGGGCCCATTTACAGTCCCCCCTACCGCCGCCCCGCCCCATAGGCTAATGGACAGATATTAGCCTGGGTTCTTCATAATTCTCTTTTATCTGCTTAAAATTCCTGCTTCCCGTATCCCAGGGAACAGCTTCATTATGAAGTTTTGACTCCACTCTCTCAACACCGGCACCCACTACTCTGTCTGTTCTTTCTCTAAACCATTTCTCACATCTTCTCTCATTTCCATTCCAACAGCTCAAGCTCAAGGCCTCGTTGTGACTCATGAGGTCTGTTGCAATTGGTAGTAAGGCTGTCCAGCTGCCAGGCTGTCCTCTGCAGTTAGCTGTCTAAAGCATAGAACTCACTGGGTCGTTCCCCCGGCAAAAGACTCTCAGAGTGGCTTACAACCCAGAGGGTCAGGTCTAAAGCCCTTTGGGTGGCACTGAAGGCTCTCTACAGCCTAGCGAGCCCTGCCACCCCAAGCTACGTTCCACTCTCATTCCTCTCATTCTCTTCTACATACCCTATATTAGACATATATTTATACCACCTACTCCTCTTCCCAAACTCGTCCTCTCCCAAGCCTCCATGCCTTTGCCCTCTATCTGAAATCCACTGTCCCCTATGTTTTCCTTATTCCTTTGGTGAGTTCCAAATAAACCATTCTATGACCCCTGCAGGTGGAACCATTCTTTCCTCTGGGCTTCAACAGCACTTTCTATATTCCTCTATTACAATACTTAACACAGTAGAGTGTAATTATTTACCTGTCAGTCTCCCCAAATAGACTGTGAGCTCCTTGAGGGTAAAGGCCATGTCTCAATTCATCTCTGTAGCCCCAGAGTCTAGCACAGTACCTGATACACAATAGGTGCTCAAATGTTTATCGATTAAGGTCACTACTACAGATAACACAGAAAAAATAGCAGTGTAAGAAGCTGTAGCAGTAGCATCCCAGAATGCGAATACACCATAGGGAGGAAACTGATGCAAGACCTCATCTGGAAGGCAAGTGAGTCATGGTCAAGTACTTGAAAACAGATGGCCACGACCAGATTCATAATTCAAAGAAAGGCTCGTCTTGTCCTTGTTAAATGGCCAGAAGCTGTTTAATACCTTCTCAGCCACATTAAACTCTAGGCATATTTGTGCATCTAAAGTGACATCTAGTGGTCTTGGAGATAGCACATTTGTAATACTAAGATGGAATGTTACTGGAAGCCAGTTCAGTGTAATAAACATTTATAGAGCATTTATTATCTGCCAGGCACTGTGCTAGGCACAGGGCATAGACACAAATGAGACACAGCGCCTGCCCTCAAGGAGCTCACAGACTAGTTGGGGGTATAGACATAACTAGAGCACTATCCCCAAGGGCTTTGCAATCGGAGAGGGCTGGGCTCCATGTCTGGCCTCAGCTCCTTTCTAGCTAGGTGAACTTAGGTTACATAGCCTGAAGAACCCTGATTTTATCACCTGGAAAACGGGGACAATATCCACCCATAAAGTTGATAAAAGGATTAAATGAGAAAATGTATCTAAAGATTTTAGAAGTGTCTGATGCCTCAGCTCACACTCCCTGAACAGTAGCCCTTCTGGCACTGCTATGATTACAAGGCTGGCTGAGATAAGTGCTCTAACAGGCATACCCATGTAAAGCAAAGGGAGGAGGGGGTCTGACAGAACAGGGCAAAGGGAGGAAGGGGCATCTGAGCTGTGCTGTTTCCTGGGAGTGAAGGGGAAGTCCCGGCAGAGGAAACAGTATGAGCAAAGGCTCAGAGACCAAGAAGTGCCAAGTCTATGTGGGAAATGACAGGGAGCCAAGTGTGACTGTCACAAACCATGTGAGAAGATGCAGGGAGAGCTGGCTAGCTGGCTCTAGCTCACTGAGGATCCTTTGTCCGCACAACAGCTGGAGCGATCCTTTCACACTGTCAAATAGATCATGTCACTCCTTTCCTTTAAAGTCCTACAAGATTTCCGATTGGATTTTAAAATTCAAACTCCTTACCATGTCCTTCAAGGCCAGATAGCAGGGTTCCCCAAACTACGGCCCACAGGCCATGTCCAGTATGCCTCCTGTTTTGTTGGAACACAGCCACGCCAACTGATTTACGTGTTGTCTATGGCTGCTTTCATGCGAGAGTTGAGTAGCTGAGACAGATACCATATGGCCTGCAAAGCCTAGAATATTTACTATCTGGCCCTTTACAGGACACATTTGCCAACCCCTGCCCCTATAGGATCTTGCCTACCTCATCTCCTACCTACCCTGCAATCACCATATTCCAGCTATGTGGGCTTTTTTCTGTTCACTAAACAGGCAAAGTATGCTCTTGCCTCAGACCCTTGCACTTCTTTCCTGTACTGCTTGGACCACTCTTCTTCCTGCTCACTGTTTAACTCACCATATCTTGTCATTCAGGTAGACTGGGCTCAAATGGAACCTCAAAGAGACCTTACCTGACCTCTGTGCATAAAATTCACTCTATCCCTGGTCACTATCACAGTATCGTGTTTGTTATCATAGCACTTAATATCACCTAAATTGTTTTCATCCATTTGTTTACTAGCTTACTGTCTTCTTCCAGTAAAATGTAGACTTCATGAGACCAGAGACCTTTCCTATTTTATTGCTACCACTGTATCCCTCCAAAGCAGGGTCTTTTAGCTTTTGCATTACTGATATTTTGGCCCAGACAATTCTTTGTTGCGGGGGTGCTATCCTGTGCCCTATAGGATGTCTAGAGGCATCCTTGGCCTCTGCTAACTAGATGCTGGGAGTAGCCTCCACTCTTTGATTGTGACAATCAAAAATGTCTCCAGACATTGCCAAATTGCACTCCTCCACTGAGAACCACTAAGAGCCTAAAACAGTGCCTGGCACATGGCTGGTGATCATTTGGCATTAATCAAACAAATAAATAAAAGGCACGTTGGAAGTGCTGTGCTTAAGAGCTTTACAAACATTAGCTCACTGAATCCTCACAACAACCCTGGAGGAGGCAGGTACTATCACACAGGTTACAAATGAGGAACATGAGGCATAAAAAGAGTCAAGAACTTGCCCAAGAACACAGAATTGGAGAATGAAGGAGCAAGAACTCAAAGTCAAACTTCAGTCTGTATGAATTTTAAACTTTAAGGACTTCTCAGCATCATCAAAATTGTCCTAGACAAATCTGGAGTGGGGAGGAGGAGAGAAAAGAAACTTAAAATCCAGCCTCTGCTCACAGAGGCCAAAAAACCCCCCAAACAACCACAACAAGAACTAACCTAAGGCAATGCGTATAATTGTCAAGCTATGCTCCAGGACAGGCAAGATGGGGCCAAAGGGCTTGCAAGTGTGCTGAGGTAGATTCAATTCTAGGTGGGGTTTTTAGTTTAGTTGGGGGGGATAGGCATGGGTATTTTGTGTGGAGGGCTGCCAAGAAAGAGAATGGAGTCCATGGAAACACTGAGACTCTACTGAAGACCATTATTTTTCATCCAATATCTTATATTTAATTTGTTCTCAGTAGAATAAGAATCTTCATTTACAAGCTCTTAAGGGAAGAAATGAGTTTAATCCTTCCAAAAGTTAACACCCTCCTTTCTTGAGGCAGCATAGTCTATGAGAAATGAGGTGAGACTGGAGGCTGCTCTGTCTGCTACTTAATTCTCTGTATGACCTTGAACAACTTAGAAACTTTTAAAGCCACTATTTCCTCATTTGTAAAATGGAGCTATTGTGATTAGATAAATATGTGACATGCACTTAGCACAATGCCCAGCATATAGTAGGTGCTCAACAAATGCCAGGTCCTCCCTGAAGTAATGATCAGAATTATAAGAACATTATTTTTGATTATACACAATAATAGCACAGAAATGTTAAGAAAGGAGTTTGAACAGTAAAAAGAAATAAAGACAATAACAACATACAAAGTGTGATTTAGGGCCAGCTGGTCTTTAGAATGTTTAAAAGAAAGTTATAATACAATGAAAAAATGGAGAACAAATTCTATAAAATGTGAAATACTGTTTTCTGTAATGAACTCTACACATTCTATAGGCTCAGGAGAAGGTCTATGAAGTTTCAGCCAAACACAGAACTAAAATCTACAAAAGCTTTAGCAACACAGGCTGCTGTATCCATGGAAACAATACAGAACTCTTGAGAGGCCGGAGCTTTCCAATTGAATACATTAACTAGTATGCATTTAACACTAAGTCCTCCAAATCTTGGGTTTGGATAATCAGGTTAGAAACAATGCTGATCATAAAGTTGAAAAAGAAGCATAATGTTTAGTACTGATTAGGGTTGGGATAAACTGGACTTTTTCATATGCTGTAGATGAGAAAAAACATTTTTGATCTGATTGGGTGATATGGATCAAAAGCCTTAATATATGCATTATCCTTTGACCAAGCAATGCCACTCCTAGGAATGGATCCTAAGGAAATAATCAAACAAGTGCACAATAGTGTGTGCTTTTATGAATGTTCACACTGTTAATGGTAACATTAATAGCAAAATTCTCAAATGGTAATGGTAACAGAAAAATCCTAGAAACAATGCAAAAATACAAAGATAGGGATTTGGTTAAATAAATTATGTATGCAGCCATGAATTTCTAATGCAAATATATTTCCTAGCATACATGTCCATGCTATATTACGTTTAAAAATTGCTTTACAAGAATACCTGCGGTGCTGTCCCTTTTTGTTAAAAATACATATAACACATAGCAAGAGATCTGGAAGGGCAACCCTCAAAGTGTAAACAATGGTTTTTAACTTTCTTTTGCACATTTCCCATTTTCTTTGTACTACAGGTTACATAATTTTTAAAAAGAAAAAATAAAACATTATACATTTGCCAAAGCTTAAACTTTTCTCATAATTGAAAGAAAAAAAACCCCTAAATTAGAGTTTAATATTAAAATGAGGTCCCCAGACATGACCTACCTTATATGCAAGCACGACAGCATGGCAGTGGTGCCACCACCAAATACCCACACAGTAAAAAACACAATCAGAAGTGTGGTGCTGAACATCATTTGCCGTGCGTAAGTGGCAGTATCTCGAATGGCCAAAGCAAATGCCATTGCGCCACGGAGGCCTGCAAGGGCATGAAAGAGGCATTTCTTCAATAACTCATTACCAATGCAAGCTTTGGAAATTCAGAAAAATAAGGCACAGTCTTAAGAACTTAGAAGCATCTGAACAAATATGGAATCTATATTAACATACAAAAGTATGTATAGGTACAGAGAATTAGAGGATACTGACATGTGCTGGCCTTTAGAAATATTTTAAAATTTATTTTTATATTTACATCCAGTAAAATCCACTTTTTTCACATTCAGTCCCGTGAGTTTTAACAATGCACAGGTGCATGTCCATTAGCACAACCAAAGCACAGAGCAGTGTCACCACCCCTAACTTCCCCCTCACCAAATCCTTGGTGCTATATCTTTTTAGCCCAACCTCTCTGTCACCCTGCCAAAGCCCAGGTAGCCATTGAGCTGTTCTCCACCACTGTGCTTTTATCTTTTTGAGGATATAATCCTTGGAGACTGGCTTCATTCACTCAGGGTGATGCCTCTGAGGTGCATCCATGTTGTTGTACATATCACTAGTTTGACATTTTAGTGCTAAGGAACACCCCATGGCCTCATAGATGTCCTATGATTTGCCTATTCATTCACCCACTGGGCTGTTTCCAGGTTTTGGCAATTATGACTATAACTGCCATAAAAACTCACATATAGATTTTTGTGTGAAAATGCAGGAATCTTTATCTTCTCCACTACATGTGACATATTTCTGAATCAGGAATTTGAAACCAGAAAAAAATTCTCACATAACGGAACAGGACACTATAAAAAGAATTTTCCATTGGAGGTTGCAACTTCAAGGTTTAAGGGAGTCTTATATTATTAGCATATCATTTCTGTTTAAAATCAAGCTAGCATATGTGTTGTGAGTGGTTTCTTGGAGTGGGCCAAGAGAGGGAAAATTACAACTTACCAGCAAACATCATCATGTGCTGAAAATTTGATCCAATCTTACTTCTTCTACCCAAATTAAGTAAGAGGGACAAGGGGTAAATATTAGCAGCTCTTCCCAAGAAAATAGCAATCTGAAATTAAAATGTTAAGGCCGATTTCTTTTTACTATTAATATTATCTAGGCTACACATTCAAGATGGTGAGAGACTATCTTCAGGAGCTTAGTCTCTGGGGTACCTGGGTAACTCAGTCAGTTAAGCATCTCTTGATTTTTGGCTCAGGGCATCTCAAGGTCATGAGATTGAGCCCTGTGCTTGTCCTTCCCCCCACCACCATGCATGCGCACTCTCTCTCAAATAAATAAATAAAATCTTAAAAAAAAAGAAATTCAGTCTCTAACAGTCTTTTGCTTCTGGTAACAGTGCTATCTGATGGAACTTTCTGTGATGACAACAATGTTCTATATCTGCACTAACATGGTGAGTGCCTGAAATGTGGCTAGAGTAGCAAGGAAATAAACTTTCAATTTTATTTCATTTAAATTAACTTAAATTTAAATAATTACACACAGTTAATTACTACCAAATTGGACAGTGCAGCTCTAACATATGCGAAATGCATTAGATGAATAGAAACACATTTAAAAGCTGATCTTCTTTGGTATAATGGTAAGATTATTAATATCATAGGTTAAGCCATCTTAATTTAAGTCTGTGTTGGTGGGAGGGAAAGTTATACAGACTAAACTTGCCCTTGCTTCCTCAGAACAAAGAAAAGGGCAGCTCTAATCTCTCCTACAACTGAAATTCCTACTTGCCCAGATGTGTTCCTCCAAGTCTATACTTCCACCCTGCTTCAAATGGAAGTCTTAATGGAAATTCAGATTGGCTTTAACTAGAAACCAGTCCTCGTGTCTTTTTGCCCAGCTTGCTGTGTGTAGAGATTCCTGCTTTGCAATTACAATGTTTATTTTGTTATAATACAGTCTCCGTCCCATTTTCTTTTTTTTTAATTTTTATTTATTTATGATAGTAACACAGAGAGAGAAAGAGAGAGAGAGAGGCAGAGACATAGGCAGAGGGAGAAGCAGGCTCCATGCATCGGGAGCCCGACGTGGGATTCGATCCCGGGTCTCCAGGATCGTGCCCTGGGCCAAAGGCAGGTGCCAAACCGCTGCGCCACCCAGGGATCCCTCTGTCCCATTTTCTAAAAGGGATATAAAGGAACATTTAAGATGAAAAAAAAAACCAAGGTTGGGGAAAGTGGGGGAGGAGAAAAAACAAACTAGTTGGAGTAAACAGTGTTGACCTAAGTAACACTGGAGGTGGACAGAGGCTGTAAGATTACCAGCACAAGGAACTGCACATAAGCATCATGTGCTTGTTAGTCAAGTTGTTTGCTATGGGAGTACTGGTTAACAATTCTGATACTCCTATATGTGCTGGAATGGAACAATTAAGGAAATAGGATGGTGGACGGTGGAAGCCAGGTTTCTCACTACCGGAATAGGAGTTCACAGATTATCAAGAGGATGATTCTGAGAATCTGCATTAAGTATGAGCTTGATCTAAAGATAATGTGTCAATACTGGTTCATTAATTGTGGCAAGTGTATCATGCTAATGTGAGATATTAATAACAGGCAAACTTGGGTGTGGGGTATATAAGAACTTCCTGTATTATCTTCACAATTTTCCTATAAATCTAAAACTACTTTAGATTGCAAAGGTTTTAATAACAATAATAACAATTAAATAAATAACAATTAAATAGCAATTCTCTAAAAAAATAAGAAAATAATAACAAAACACATGGGCCAATGTAGCAGTGACTGCTAGTTATATCCTCAATGTCTAGACTTCTCTTCCTCTCTAATCATAGACCCTCCTCACTTTTACCTCCAAATTTCATCTGCATACACAGTCACCTAAAGAATAGAATGCCCAGCTTCTCTTGTAAGTCCATGTAACCCAATGGATGTTAAGTGGAAGTGATGTGTGCCTATTTGGGGTCATGTCCTTAAAAGGAAATGGCAGACACAGGGGTGAGCCATGCTGGTCCCTAAGAATAACGGCAACTCCCTAAAGATGGGTGCAAAAAGGCTGCTTGGGTCCCTGATGACCCTGTGGAGCATAGCTGCCACAACAGTTCAGACTCTGACATGAGAAAGAAAGAAACTTCTGTCTTGTTTAAACCTTGGTTAGGGCAGCCCAGGTGGCTCAGCGGTTTAGCTCCACCTTCAGCCCAGAGCGTGATCCTGGAGTCCCAGGATCGAGTCCCACATGGGGCTCCCTGCATGGGGCCTGCCTCTCCTCCTGCTTGTGTCTCTGCCTCCCTCTCTCTCTCTCTCGAATAAATAAATAAAAATCTTTTTTAAAAAGTGAAAAAAATTAAAAAAATAAACAAACCTTGGTTAATTTGGGTCACTGGCACATAAAGTCAAACCTATATCTAACTAATACAGCCAGCAAGAGGACAACTCTCTCCTGGTAAAAGTCAATTTTCATGGTAGGCTTTTTCACTGAGGAACCTGAGTCCTCACAGACTCAGAAACCTATAGAGAATATTTAGCCTCATTTCTGGATAAGTATAGTAGATCGAGCCAGTTGACTGCTCAAAAGTTTCTCAAAGACTAGCAGGATATGAAGTGACTGATCTCATGGGAGTCTTCCAGCTAGGTTTCTTCTCTTAATAGGGTTTTCCTCTTTTTTTTTTTTTGCCTGAAGTTCATTCCCAGAAGATTAAATACAGAATGGCATTTCAGTAATACCTTGCTTTCTAATAGAGATCCTGCTTCAAGCTTTAATTTTAAAAATATTTCTGGTAATCTCTTTGGCTTCATTCTGAAGTAGTTTTAAAAAATAGTTCTTTTGGAAACCACTAATTTAAACATCTCCCTCTCTAAACACATTCTCTGCTTTCATGTTTCACGTTTATCTATTCCCCTTGGATGGCTCCTCACCTCTACCTCCCTGGGACCTCCCATCCAAAGAACCCTCAAGTCTTCCCTCAAACAACCAGTCCTCATTTCTTCACTTCCTTTCTCAGCCACATCTTAATAACACTCTTCCCTGTACCCTACACTCATTTGTCCCTCTCTGGGTTTTCACTGTACTCACTTGACTAAACCCCAAACCTCAAAGGACCCATCTCTCTCTTTCCTCGTGCTTCCAGCCAAGTACTCCTCGACAAAGTTGTACAACAGGGCAGACTTGATTCTACTGTTAGTACCTATTCCTCAAACTCTAATGAGTCCTTAATGCTGCTCGGCAATCCTACTGCATTTCTTCAGTCAACTCACTCACTTGCTCGTCCGCTCTCTATGTCTATTTCCAAGCCTTCTCCTCAAAACTCCTATCATCCATGGAAGCCAGCCGTCAATATGGTTCCCAATCCCTGCTTCCTAGTATCCATACCTTCGTGTAGTCCCTGCTCACACTGTACCAGGGTCCACCAGTGTGACCAATAGAATGTGGGCGGAAGGGATGATGGTCACTTTCAAGATTAGGTTATAAACAGCACTTCAGCTTCCATCTTGGTGCTCTTTCAGCTTACTCCCTCTGGGGGAAGCTATGTTGTGAGCTGCCCCATGGAGAGGTCCCCTGAAGCAAAACTTAGGCCTCTGATTAATGACCATGTGAGTGAACTTGGGGAGGATCTTGCAAGCCTCAGTCAAGTCCTGAAAGAGTATAGCCCCAGTCCACAGCGTGACGCATTCTCACGAGAGATCGCTGTGCCAGAACCCAACTAAACTGTTCTTGGATTCCTGACCTTCAGAAACTGTGTGAGGTAATACATGTTTGTTGTTTTAAGCTGCTACATTTTAGGGGACTTTGTTATACAATAAATAACTGATAGGCCACCTACTCCTCCCTCCCTCTCAGCAGATGCTCACCACCTACTTTACAGATAAAAATAGAAGCCATCAAACAGGAACTCCATCTTACAGGTGTTTACCTGCATCTTTACATTCCCTGTCCTCTCCTGGAACAATGGTGGGGCTGTTCCTCCTCCTTCTGGAGGCCAAACCCTCCCCACATGTTGGATTTCATTTTCTCCTGCCTTCTCCTAAGGCTGGCACTACTGAGTGCTCTCTTTCATGTACCCAGCTTCCCCATTTTGGCTGGTTTTTAAAGCCAGAGCCAGAGCCAGAGCAAAGCAGCCTCATTTAGCCTTTCACCATCTTGCAACTACTGCCCTGTGGTACAGACTGGCAAACTCTTTCCCAGGATCTACTCTCTCTCTGTCTTCCATTCAGTGACAGAGGATAAACAGTTTTATTCTCAGGGACTGGTGGAATGAGCAAAGACTTTTTTTCTGTCATTTCAACCTGTGTTATTTGTGTAATAAACGAAAATGAAAAGAGAACAGAATAAAAAATAGAACAGGAACAAGAGTTGGAATCCTTCTTTGTTTTACTGAGGAAAATTTTATATATTTAAATGTATTCTTATCACTCATCATCCAGAAAACATGTGCGAATCTCAACTGAAAAGAAGTTTTCAAAACAGAACACGTAATAAAGGATACAAATGCGCCTACTACAAATGTTGGGTTAAAGACATGGTTCTGGAAGGTGAACAGTGTCAGTCCCATGTAGGAGAAGATGAAATTCTCTGCCAAGAAATTGAGAAGCTCAAACAACTGAAACGAAATTTTAAAAGGTTAGTCCAGTAAATACATTAAGTTACGTAATCTGAAAACACAAACATCATGAAGATAAAGACGAAGACACCTCACATACATAAAGCTCATGTATATCCCTAAAATATGTGCTTCGGGAGGAAGCAAATACAGAGATGACATTTTCTAGTCCCTCAGAAAAAGCCAGAAATGTTCCCACACATCCCCCATCAGCTTCCTTTGTCAATCCCCATGTTCAGTCACCCTCCTCCTCCCCCTCCCCCTCCTCCTCCTCCTCCAAACCCTGTCAAGTTTTCTTTGGGGATGTTTCTTGCCCCTGTCACTGCCTTAGTCTATAGCTTTCATTACACCCCACCCGTAATAATGCAAAGGGTCCTGAACCGTATTCCTGTTGCCCCTGTTCTGTACCCTCACCCAGTGAGTCTCTCTTGACATGGCAGTTTGAAGACGCCACCCTCTTTTAGACTGGAAGATCCAGTTCAAATTCTTTTCTCTTGGCATCAAATGTTTCATGACAACTTTCATATCACCACCTTGTTGCTGATTTCACTTTTTACATGGGTCTCAGCCCTGGTTCAGGGAGTATGGGTTTACGCATGATAGCCCTGTGCTCTGTACCCCTGCTGCTGTCTGCCCACCCCTGCCCATTCATGCCACAGCTTGTCAAGTGTTCCTGACAGAGCAGGGATCTGAGCCTGGTGACTTGTCAAATGAATTCCAGGCCCTCTGTAATCCAGCGTCCCTCTGTCCATCCGAGTTATCTACCACTGCTCTTGAACACAAGCCCTCTGCCCCACTAAAACAGGGTGGTGGTTAAGTAACAACATGGGCCCAGGAGTCAAAATGCCTTGGCTTGAATCTTGCTTTTCCCACTTGCTGGCTGTGTGGCTTTGGGCAAGATAACCTTTCTAAACTGGGCTTGCCTCATTCTTGAAAAATGGGAATTAAAAATGGAAATAAGTAAGCATGTACTTAATTTAAATGACTTAATATACTATTATCATTAGTTACTTATTTGTTTAATGATAATGGCTTAACTTTATCCATTTTTTTACTATGTGTCTGATACTATGCTAAGGACTTTACAAGCATTATTTCATTTTAATCTCACAACTCTATGAGGTAGGTACTATTGTTACCCTCATTTTAAAGATGACAAAACTGAAGTACAGAGAAGTTATGGAACTTGCCCCTAGTCACACAGCCAGCAAGTAGTGGAACCAGGATTTGGAACAACACAGACTCTCTGCTTTAATCCATAAAATCAAGAGCTGGCAAATTTTTCCTATGAAGGACCAGAGAGAGAGAGAGAGAGAGTAAACATTTTGAGGCTGTGTGGGCCACATAGGGCCCATCACAATCATTCAATTCTACCAATGTAGCACAAAAGCAGCCACAGACTACATGTTAAAAAATAGGGGTGGCAGTGTGCCAGTAAAACTACTAACGGACACTGAAATTTGTATGTCATATAATTTTCGTGTGTCACAAAATCTTTTGTTTCCAACCATTTAGAAATGTAAAAATCATCCTCAGCTCACAGACTTTACAGGGAGGTTTGGCCATCATTTGCCCACCCCTGCACCAGACTTTGCGGCCTTCCTTTCGCTAACATTAGCCACCTTTTTGTTTCTGTCTTTGCCAGTATTGTTTCCTTTCTGATTTTTTTCTTACGCTTTTTCTGTTTTTCTGAATCCTTCCTGTCTTTCTAGGTTAACCATTTCTTCTATGATAGTTTTCTAGCCTCCTCAAGCCTCAGACCATTTCCCTTGTGACTTCTTGTATGACATATCATGTGAAACACACAATATAGAAGTTCTATTAATCTGGGTTTTTAAAAAGATTTTATTTATTTATTCATGAGTGACAGAGAGAGAGAGGCAGAGACACAGGCAGAGGGAGAAGCAGGCTCCATGCAGGGAGCCTGATGCGGGACTCAATCCTGGGATTCCAGGATCATGCCCTGGGCCAAAGGCAGGCACTAAACTGCTGAGCCACCCAGGGATCCCCTGGGGTTTTTTTTTTTTTAATGTTATACAGCTTCGTATTACCAACAAGACTGGAAACTCCTACCTTGTTTTCCTCAAATTCTCCACTCCATTGCCTAGAAAAATACTGAACACCCCAGCTGATTTTCCTCCCTACGCTTACTGCAGTGAATTAATTCATAAAAGAGATCTGTAGCCCAGTGTATATGCTTGGTGGAAGAAAAATCTAATCTCTTTTGAGAAGTTAGGAAAAAAACACAGGCCATATACTAAACTTGTAGCTCCAGAATAAAGAAAAAAAGAATAAGGACATTTGCTCCTGCTTTATCAGGAGCCCTTTCCAGGGTACCTGGGTGGCTCAGTGGTTAATTGGCTCAGGTCATGATCTCCGGGGTACTGGGATTGAGTCCTGCATCAGGCTCCCCATGCGGAGCCTGCTTCTCCCTCTGCCTGTGTCTCTGCCTCTCATGAATAAATAAATAAATACTTTTAAAAAGGAGCCCTTTCCAGGCTAATCTCACTGTGTAGTCATCTGGCAAAACTGAAAGCATCTAATTATAATCAAGTATGCATTTGTTTCTATTGTAGACATTACATATTGTTCATTCATGGTCCCAAATGCCTCATAAGACTAGGAAATGCTAGGACACCTGGATGGCTCAGTGGTTGAGCATCTGCCTTCAGCTCAGGGCGTGATCCTGGGGTCCAGGGACTAAGTCCCTGCATCAGGGTCCCTGCATGGAGCCTGCTTCTCCCTTTGCCTATATCTCTGCCTCTCTCGGTGTCTCTAATGAATAAATAAATAAAATCTTAAACAAAGACTAGGAAATGCTATGCCTATTTCCTTTATGGTTCTCTCCAGGTACTCTGCACACCTGATCATTCAGTACCATATGAAACCTAACCACTGGTGTAGCTGACATTCCTGGAAACAGAGCAGCTGCAAAGGGCCTGAAAGAGGTCGATCTTCTCTGTATCAGCTGGCAGTAGATCCAGTCAGATCAGAAATTATTCTTGTTTCTATCATTGAGCAGTACTGCTAGTCAGACCTGAGTGAACTTCCAAAACATTCCTCTTAAAAGCAATTTGATTAGGGAAACAAGGAAAGGAAGCCAATTGATTCCTGGAGCCACAGTAATAATGCCCCCTAGCTATTCTGCTGAACTATCTCTACCTTAAAGCTGCTACTCTTCAACCCACCAATCCCATCTATCTCTGGAGTCAAAGGAAGAGGAGCTGAAAGGAGTAGACATTGTTTGGAACCAACTAATGATTTTTCAGTTAAAAAACCTTTGGTTTTGCTGTAAGGAGGAAAAGTTTATTCACAAACTATAAAGTTTCTCTTACCTGTTTAGTTCTATGCTGGGATTCTGTGGACAAATTATTGTATGTATAATGGGCCTGTGTGATACCGCAAAACAACACTGCAACCACACCTATAAAGACAACAAGTTCCAAGTTCACATCAAAGGAGACTTCTTGACTTTCATATTGAGGCTTTTTTTTGGTATATTTTTTATTGGAGTTCAATTTGCCAACATATAGCATAACACCCAGTGCTCATCCCGTCAAGTGCTCCCCTCAGTGCTTGTCACCCAGTCACCCCATCCCCCTGCCCACCTTCCCTTTCCATTTCCCCTTGTTCGTTTCCCAGTTAGGTGTCTCTCATGTTCTGTCACCCTCACTGATATTTCCCACTCATTTTCTCTCCTTTCCCCTTTATTCCCTTTCACTATTTTTTATATTCCCCAAATGGATGAGACCATACAGTGTTTGTCCTTCTCCGATTCATATTGAGGCTTTTATTTTACAGAAGATCATGTGCTTAGCACTGAAATTTCCAGTTGTGACTTACTTTGTTAAGAGGAATCACTTCTATTAAAAATATTTTTATATTCTAAAGGGACAGCATAAATCCCAACCCTAGTAAGTATGTTCAGATGCTAGAGGATGTGCCCATGTGTAGAAAAAATGACTGGCAAAGTCATTACCCATGAAGGCTTATAGTCAAAAAGAGAAAGGACCCTACCTGTGAAACCCCATGCTTCAGCCAAGAGGAAGGTACTCCAGGACATCAAGAAGAACAAGCCTGTCTCCAACAGCTGGAACTCCCGTAATTTGGTGAACTTTGTCACGTAAGACTGTCAAGGTCCGTAATGAGACCTCGTAAAACAGAAGTAAGACTACAAAAAATAATAGTTGAGGCAAGGCAACCATGAAAGGCCAAGAAGAGTTCTCCAATCTAACACAGGTCACAGAATAAGGAGGTGCTGACGTGAAGGACCTCTTAAAATGAGCATTGGACTGAGGAGACAGCAGTCTTTGCTTCTATGAGGGAGTCACAGTTTTGTCAATCCAATTGTTTTATGGGCATCGCACGCCTTGCCAGAAACCAGATTATAAAGGACAGAGACATGAGCAACAGATCAGATATACAACAGGCCATGTCTATTAACCTGCAATCCAAAGCAAGACAGCTTCCATAATTACAGCAATTTACACTTACTAAGAATATGGCATTTCCATGAGATTTCATGTTTATTTAATCCCCTAGCACCTCCGTGATGTAGAGTATTCCGTGATGAAGAAAGCATGGCATGTCGCTCACTTACCCTAATCTAAAAAGTATTTGTTAGTCAACCAGAGGAGGGCCCGTGTAGACCTGTGACAAATCTCAGATGAACTCTCTCCCTATCCTCAAGGAGATTATAATGGGACAGCAGTACGATTTGTCCTGGTTTATCTTTCAGAACTTTTTTTACTGTCTATCTGTGCCTCAGTTCACCTGTAAAAAGCCAAAAGACAAGTCTCTTCCAGCACAAAGCTGAATTAGAGCAAACTTACAAATCCTTGAAAAAGGTATTTGTTTTTTAAATTTTCTTTAAAGATCGTAATTTTTAGTAATCTCTACACCCAATGTGGGGCTCAAACTCACAACCCTGCGGTTAAGAGTCACTTGCTCTATTAACTGAATCCGTCAGGTGCCCCCAAAAGTATTTGTTTTATATGAAAATCTCTTAAAAGTTTTAGAGCTAGAAGCGCTTTAGAGATCATCTAGTCCCACTCATATTCCTGCTGTCCCCGTCTGCCACCTTCCTAGACTGAGGGCCCACAGGTCAAGTGTTGGTTCTTCTATACCAGAAGCTCCAATAAGGCAGAGGCCATGTCTGTCTTGTCCATCTTTGATGCCCAGAGCATAGCATCTGGCATGCAGGAGGCAAGCATTTCAGGAAGCATTTTCTGAATGAGCACAAGAATGACTTTTCTAATAGCAAACTAGTAGCAGTGCCAAGGACTCGAGAACCGAAGGTTAAAACTTGTAAGAGCTGAGATGAATTCCCATCTGTCCAAACCCAGGAAGCCTATTTTGTTCAACTGACATCATTGTTGTACAATTCCTATTTGTCCTATTCAACAAAGAGCAAATGAACAGCAGTGCAGAATATCTAGGGGCTCACTGAAATGTATTTACCTTTATGTCAATTTAGTCTACAACCTTAAAATTCACTCCCAGAGGGTCACTGTGTCTAATTAGACTTTTTTAGTGAAAGTTGGAGAGCATGGAGCCTAATGCAAAACAATGAAATTCCTTTATTTATTTATTGGTAAAGGTGATTACCTAATGTTTTCAAACCAAGTCTTTGGTCATAAGGTTAAGAATTATAGGGATACCTGGGTGGCTCAGAGGTTGAGCGTCTGCCTTTGGCTCAGGGCGTGATCCTGGAGTCCTGGGATCAAGTCCCACATCAGGCTCCCTGCATGGAGCCTGCTTCTCCTTCTGCCTGTGTCTCTGCCTCTCTGCCTCTCTCTCTCTGTCTCTCTCATGAATAAATAAATAAATTCATTAAAAAAAGGTTAAGAACTATAACACAATGGAGGTGCCTGGGTAGCTCAGTCGGTTAAGCATATGACTCTTGGTTTCTTTTTTTTAAGATTTGTTTATTTATTCATGAGACACACACAGAGAGAGAGAGAGAAAGAGAGAGAGGGGCAGAGACACAGGCAGAGGGATAAACAGGCTCCATGCAGGGAGTCCAAATGTGGGACTTGATCCTGGGTCTCCAGCATCATGCCCTGGGCTGAAGGCGGCGCTAAACCGCTGGGCAAACGGCGCTGCCCTGACTTGTGGTTTCAGCTCAGGTCATGATCTCACGGATCATGGAATGGAGCCCCACATCAGGCTCTGTACTCAGTGGGGAGTCTGCTTGTGAAGACTTTTGTCCTCTGGCACCATCCCCTCCACTCTCACTCTGTTTTTCTCTCTCTTTAAAATAAATAAATGAATCTTAAAAAAGAAATAATTTTAACACAATGGAAATTATGGAACTAGGAGAGACCATGGAATACAGTATTCAACCACTTTTTAGGTTAACAAGGAAAGATTAATAAAAGGATATTAAAGCTGTCACCACACCAGTAGCGGCACCCATTGCAAAAGATCCACTGAAGATGCCAAGGAAAATCCCGATAGACTTGAACATGGCTGTGACATCGAAGGTGTGGCTGTTGTCTCCAGCTGGCTGGTATGCCACTATTGAGCTACAAAAGAGAGATTATTTTACTTCTAGAAGCAATTTTTACTTTAAAAGTTATCTTCAAAAATAATAAATAAATACCTTCTCTAATGTAGTATCAAAAACAATAAATACCTTCTCTAATGTAGCTTAAAAGATAAAATCAGGGTGGGGGGAGAGGTCAGGGGGAGGGGAAAGAGGACAAAAACTTTTGATCTGAATTGCCAAAATAAGGACAGAAGGTTACCAAAACACCCTGTGGTGGATCTAGCTAGCAAGAAAATCCCTCTTTTACTTAAATGATAGTTTCAAGAGAGAGAATGTTTTAAGGTCCTCTATATGAAGTTGTATAGGAGTATCTTTCTCCAGCATAAAGATACTGTGCAGAATTATTCTTTTATGACTCTGTTCAGGACTTACTAGCACTGAGTGCCTACAAGCCCCAACATACTAATGTGAATGAACTAATGAAAAATTCTACTTGTTTTCAGCAGAGGCATAAGAATATAAAGAATACTGTTCAATACTCAACCTGGTCACATTTTGTTTTTCCTATGGGAAAAAAAGATGACTGAAGTACCCTTTCAACTTTTAGAATACCAGAATGGGCCCAATGCCTAACATCTATTCACTCATTGAAATGGACTTTTATAGGGAAAAGGGCTTGAAAGTCCATCCAAGGAATTAGAATCCACTTAGCTTACCCAGCTGGACCTCTACCTCAAACTTTGGAAAGAAAGTCACTCTGAGAGGCCAAGAAACGCAATTACAGAAGACACTCTCCATCTTGAACTTACAAGTCCAAACCTGGTCTAGAAATACTTCTTTTTGAAACGGTCACCCTGGGAAATAGAAATGGCTGAGAAAATCACTGTTGCCAGCAGGTGTCTGGCGAGAGTGCCTACCATTACTAAATCAGTTCTCATTGCAGCTAATTGACATATTAGTGTTTTAATAAAAAATCTGGCTGGACTCAAAGACATCATACAAGTCATGTCAAAGAAAAGAAGGAGAAAAAACACATTCCTAGGAATATAATTAATTCTCCCTGTGGTTACCATGATGTATTTTAAAGTTCAAGGCTGAAAAGTAGGCTTGCTATACAAGGCTGAAAAGTGGGCTTGGTGGAAAATGTCCACCAAGTCTTTTTCATACCTTCACAATTAAAAAAATATTTTAATAAATATGAAATGGCCTCTAATGTCATGCTATCTCATCTATACATAAAGGGTCCCACCACCATAAATGATATCTGACCACATTAAAACAGGAAAATAAAGCAGCTGCTGGGAGAACAGAAAGAATCTTGCTGCTACAACCTTCGTTTCTCTCTGCTGACAATTTTCAAAATGCTGGCTTGGGAGTGCCTGGGTGGCTCAGTCCATTGGGCATTGGACTCTTGATTTCAGCTCAAGTCATGATCTCTGGGTTGTGAGATCGAGCCTCATGTTGGGCTCTGTGTTGTGTGGAGAGTCTACTTGGGATTCTTGCTCTCCCTCTGTCCCTCTTCTCCTCCCCGGCCCCCTCTCTCTCACTCAAAAAAAATGCTGCCTGGAACAAAATGTCTATGCCATGCCTCCTGAGACTGTTTTCCCTGAATTAATTCATATAAATTCAAGATTCACAGCAATCATTATTTTATTTTTTAATCATGAAAACGTACAAGAGCACATGAAAGCATGGTGGGCTGAGAACAGGTGAGAGGCTTGTTTTCATCTTCTTTTTCTTTTTTTTAAGATTTCATTTATTTATTTGAGAGACAGTGAGAGAGCAGGAGGAGAGAGGGGGAGAAGGAGAAGTAGATTCCTCACTGAGCAAGGAAGCCCAATGCAGGGCTCGATCCCAGGACCCGGAGAGCATGACCTGAGCTGAAGGCAGACACTGAACCAACTGAGCCACCCAGGTGCCCCTTGTTTCCTTCTTTGCCAAACACTGGCCTCTGGATTGAAATTTTAACTCATTTTTCCCAAAACTTCAATATTTTATCTTCAGGCAGCAACATTTTATAAATACTTTTTTTTAAAATCATAAAGGTAATACAATGTGTACAACTCAGAGGGAAAAATCACCCCATCCTTCTACTGCCCTAACAGGGCTGTCTTATTTGCCTTCTGTATTTCTTTCCCCTCTTCTTGTTACATGTATGTTATTTCATGTTTAGTTATGACTGTAGGGAACATATAGTTTTGAATTCTGCTTCTTCATCTGATAATTGAAAATAAATTACTAGTCTCTCTATGGTTTTTAAGACTTCAAAAGTGGTCCAAATGGATGTAAGCATTTGTTTAACCATTTCCCACTGTTAGACATGTAAAAGGTGCTTCTAATTATTTTTGCTACTAAAAATAAAAATGTGGAAGAGCATATTTGCACTTTTTTACAAATATTGGACTGTTTCCCTATGCTACATTGCTAGAAGCTGGGTATTATCATACGTATAGCTCTTTTTACATGTAGTGCAACTGGTTTCAAGTAGATGTTTATTACATTTTTAGAGGGAAATAGGACTGTACTTTTCAATTTTTTTTACTGATAATATGCATTAGCCTAGAAATTCTACTTCTAAAAAGCATCCTACAGAAAAGCTCACAAGGGTTCACAGAGACTTACACATAAATATGTTCACTGCAGTGCCAATCACAATAATACATTATTAGAAAACACCAAACGTTAATCAGTAAGGGATATGAGAGGTAAACTTGTGCTGTATCCATACAATGGAATAATAGAAGTATTAACACAGTAAAATGTCCAAGTGAGAAAAGCAAATTACAGAAGAGTATGTTTAGTACTATGCCTTTTTTTGCTTAAAAATTATTACTATAGGGGTGGGGGATATAGGATAAGTGTGTGATGGGCATTAAGGAGGGCACTTGATGGAATGAGCACTGGGTGTTATATGCAACTGATGAATCACTCAACTCTACTTCTGAAACTAATAATACACTCTAAATTTAAATAAAATTAAAAATAAAATAAAAATTATTAATATATTTAGATCTATGTTAATATCCTAAAGGAAAAGCCTAGATGAAAACCTTAACAGTGGTTATCTGAGGACTGAAATTTCAGAAATTTTCTACTAAGTCAAACACTTTGATGTTTTTGTTACAAACATGTATTAATTTTGTTGTCATAAATAATGACAAAGAGGTGCTATATAAAAGTGTAGGTGATACCAATTGCAATATGAAGAACATTCTAGTGACTTTGATTAAAACATCAGGATGGGGATCCCTGGGTGGCGCAGCGGTTTGGCGCCTGCCTTTGGCCCAGGGCACGATCCTGGAGACCCGGGATCGAATCCCACGTCAGGCTCCCAGTGCATGGAGCCTGCTTCTCCCTCTGCCTATGTCTCTGCCTCTCTCTCTCTCTCTCTGTGTGTGTGTGTGTGACTATCATAAATAAAAATTAAAAAAAAAATAAAAAAAATAAAACATCAGGATGTCTCAGTCCTGGCACTATTGGTATTTGGGGCCAGATAATTATGTGTTGGGTGGTGGGTGCTGCCCTGTATACTGAAGGATATTGAGCAGCATTGCTGGCCTTCACCTACTAGATGGTATGAAGTAAAGGCAACTGTCTACGGGGCTAGATATTTGCTTAGCAGGAGTGGGTTGGCAGGATTGAGTTCCTCAGAGGTTCAGACTCATTCTTTCACCTGCAAACACCTTCTAATAACATGTATAGTAACTTCTATAGGTAGATTAAAGTATTGCTCATTTTAATAATTGTGTTTTCAAAGTATATATTATTTAAAACTTCTAAAAATTAACAGACATTTCTGCAGTGCTTATGTTAAATATGAGAAATACAGATTAAACTACAATGAGATATTGCTCAATCATCAAACGGGCAAAAATACAAGTCTGACAAATATTCTGTTGGGGAAGCTATGAGGAAACAGGCACTCCCATAATTCAGTGGTTAATGTGCAAAATGGCATAATCTCTTTGACAGGTAATGTAGCAATGTCTAACAGAATTACAAATGTATTTACCCTTTAACATAGTAATCTTACTACTGGAAAATTATCCTACTAATATACCTATGCATGTATAAAACAGGTGAGTTCAAGGTTAATCACTGCACCATTGTTCGGGATAGCAGAGGACTGAAAACTCTTTTATGCTTCTAGTAATATGAGACTGATTAAACCAACTATAAGTTCATAGTAAATCACATAGGATACCCTGTAGCTGCAAACAAAGAATGAGAAAATTCTCTGCTTCCATATGATAAGATTTCCAGCATATAGTTATGTGAGAGAAAGCTAGGCATAGAATATGTTTAGCATGCTACTTTTAAAATAAGAAGTAAGAGGCAAATAAGTATATTTATTCATATGTGTGCCTGTATTTGGATAAAGAAGTACAAGGATACACAAGAAACTAATCAAAATGGTTACATATAAGGGGCTGGAGGGACAGGTGGATGAGAACAGGAATAAGAATGTGGCTTTTCTAGGTTACCGCTATACATTTTTGATTCTTGAACCATGTAAATACATTATCTGTTCCAAAAATATAATTTAATTTAAAAAGAAAATGTTCATGTTGTAATGTTAAAACAGAATAAAAAAGTATATACACACCACAATCACAACTGTGTAAAAACAGCATGTATAGAAAATAAAAATAAAAGGCAGTACCCTCAAATTTTTATAGTAATTGTCTTTAGGTGTGAGAAGGATATACCATTTTTTTCTTCCTCACATTTTCCATGTTGTCTGTAAGTAGATATTTCTTTAAGAGGAAAAAAAAATACCTCAGTCTTTCAAACATCTGCATTTGTAATGCACTTCATTCAATAAGTGACTTTTGGTTCCTAGTACCCTAACATTCAAAATATAGAAGATAACAAGAAAACAAACACTTACGAAGACAGCACTATGGCAACAGCATCGTTGAGGACACTCTCCCCAAAGAGAAGTGCATAGAGTTCAACATCTACTTGAAGCTCGTGGAATATGGCAAGTACAGTCACTAGCAAGTAGAAAGAGTCAGAGGAGTATTTAGACATTACAAAAATAACATAGTCTCCTTCATAGATGATTATGACGGTTACTAAGAAATGCACCTTTCCCTTTTAGGATCTGATCCCAATAAACATTCTTTTACCATATTAAAGATTCAGTATGTTCCTTGTCCATACTTCTGTTTTCCCTGATTGTGTACCCGCAATATTTCCTTTATCTTATAAACAGCTGAAATTAACCCTGGAGGACTCAGCTGACCTACATGTTTCATGCAAGATGCTAACAATCTTGTCTTGTACATTTCTTCTCCATAAGGAATATATGCAGAATTTCTTACAGACCAGGTGATTATTAATCTTTGATGAAGAAGGGTATTACTAAAAGCATTTTTTGCTGCAAATTTCATCTTCTCCTTGGAGCTTTACAACTCATTTCTATTTGACTTGCAAATTTCAAGCACACTGGTTTAGTTTAGCAAAGACAGTAGGAAATCAAAGCACAAGTTTGGTTTTTGGTTGAGATAAAATTTATGATCAGAATTACAGCTGCTATATTTAACTTAATGAGAAGCCAACAATTAGGCTATTACAGCCTGAGAAGATTAAAAACAAAACAAAACAACCCTTCTTCTAGGCAACAATTCTATGAGAAATTCTTAGAAAATCAGATGAGATTGAAGTTGCATTATAACCTTAATTGCTGAGTCATATATAGCTCACCACTAAATAAATCCAAGCAGACATGAGAGATTATTATAACCAGGAATGGGAGAGCCCCTTCAAATGCCAACCAACAAAACAGGAAACTTGCATTTTAAAAGATGTAGTTTTTACTGCAAAGCATTTCATCTGGAAAATACTGATACAAAAACTTACCAAGAGGAGAAAAGGAGGACAGAAGTAGTACTGAAGAATTTTGCAAAGAGAACCTATGGCTCACTCTTTTAACAAATAAACAATTGCAGAATAACAAATGATTATAGGAGCAAATAAATGTCTATATAACTCAGAAGAAATGTAACTGTCCAACTTAATATGAGTAAAACAGTTTATCTTGAGCCATTCAGGCAATTCTTCTACCAACACAAAGCCAGAAGTTTGAAGTAATGTAGCCAATCCAACTGACAAGATTTCTCAAAGACATTGAAAAGTCGAGGACCTTGCTTCTAAGCAAAAGGACACAGAAAACGGAGACCACTGGCTCCTTGCAAAAACCATCTTATCTTCATACAGATAATGGGAGCAACTCTAAACAGTAAAGGGGGCAGCCTTGGTGGTCTTGAAGGGAACAATTTGATTTTGTTTTTAAAATGCTAAACTATGCAAACGCCTCTCTAAAATGCCCTCTGAGCTTTATAAAATCATCTCATATAGAGAACAAATTTTCCTACTTCCTATATATAATGCCCTATGTTATCAGAGTTAAAACAGGAATTCAGAGATAACGTTAGGATCCTACCTTTTATTGTGCTGAATGACAATTAAAGAGGATGATTAACTTACAAGGCCAAAAGGTAGAACAAACCTTTGCCAAGGTCCTAAAGTCCAGGGAAAAAACCTTGCATCCTTAGTTCAAAAACTCCAGTCTCCAGTCCCATCGCTAGGTCTTCAGCCTGCATCCTCTCTAAGTTCCTACCATAAGCATAGCTGTGAGACTCATCAATATCACAGTAGGAAAACTACAGCCTAACTATATAGAATGACATTCATTCTCCAGCTGTGCTCATATCAGAACTACATCAGGGGTGCCTGGCGGGGCTCAGTCAAGTAAGCGTCCGACTCTTGGTTTTGGCTCAGGTCAGGGTCTCAGGGTTGTGAGCTCGAGCCCTGCATGGAGCTCTGCACTCAGCACGGAGTCTGCTTGAGATTCTCTCCCTATACCCCTCCCACTGCTTGCTCGCACACACTCTCTCCCTCTAAAATAAGTAAATAAATAAATCCTTTAAAAAACCCTATTTCAAAAAAAAAAAACCCTATTTCATAACCATAAAGGCGATTTTATATAAAAACAACTAATGCATAGTAAGGCCTACCAGTGACACCAAATCCCACAAACAGTAGCAGAACTGTCTTCTAACAATCATTTAAAAACTGTTTTTCCTGCTCTCACATGCGGATAGCTGAATACGAACAGAGGATATTTAGGGAACTGGCTTTCCCGAAGCATGAAATAAGTGTGTACCATTATTACCCATTTTAACTAATCTAGTTCATATTCTCCAAATCCCCAGTTACTAAAGATAGACACCAACCTGAATTTCTGAAGAAAAGGCCGTAAAGCCCTCATCTCAACAGCATCAAACTGAGGGCCAGTAATGAGCAAATATAATAAATAAAATAAAATGAAATGAAATAAAATAAAATAAAATCAGTGTGTTTAAGCCGAAAGGATCCATGAATTTTGTTTTTTCCTCTACAAATGGAAGTATCATATTGTGGGAATTTATGAATCTACACCTAAAGGAAGGATTACACATGTGTGCTTTTGCTAGCAAAACATGGTACGTTAAGTCCTGAAGTTCCACTCTCACATGCACATACCTGGGTCAGTTGCTGATACAATGGCACCAAATAGCAGACAGTCTGTAAAGTAAAAATCTCCTGCAAGCTGTCCGGTTACTTTCATCAGTGTAACACAGCCGTACATTATTGACCTGGTCAATAGACACATTTCTACTTTAGAAAAAACAGCAACTGTTAAAGAAGTTAGAATATAGTAGGAAGAAAAAGATGTGTCTGCTGTAGTATTCTGTGACTAATCTCAAATTTAACTCATGTCATTTAAGTATGGTAATGCCTTGACCTTTAAGGAAAAGTCACACAACTTATTATCTAAGTGAATGCATTTTACTGAAAAAGGTCTGCAAACACACTCAGGAATACAGTACTGCAGAAATTAAATATGCATTGTTTTTAAAAAAGCATAATTAGAAGGATAAAAAGTGTTTTCACCTTCAAGTACTTACCCAATTACAAAACAAGAAATTGCTGTTCCAAGAAAAGCATATGCTAGGATAGACCCAAGGTTTCGAAAGAAATGTCTCTAACAAAAAAAAAAGAAAGAAAGAAAAGAAAAAAGTTACAGTGTGTTAGAATACTTACCGATTATTTGAAAAAGAAAAGGCTTTCTATTCTAGAGTGCTTTGCTAATATTAAATGTATTATTTATTAAAGGAAATAAGAGAATTTTTTGTACAGGCATAAATTTCAGCGAGGAGAGGAGAAAGGAGGGAAAGCTGGAAAAAAAAACTGCCTGTTTCTGAAGTGTCAGACAATGACAAAGTCCATGGAGTTTCAAGTTGTTCAAAGTATATGAAATACACAAGCACTTACTCTTTTCAGACTATATCCTGCATAAAATATGATAGGAGGAAGTAATATGTTGAAAAATACTTCCGGATCAAAGGTAACCTGTTAAAATAAAGAGTTCTTTTAGATGAAATCCCTTAGAAGAGTTCGTATTATCAAATTATCAAAAATAAAAAAGATTGTTAAACTGGGGAAAAGGCAAGTACATTATTGTGGTCACTGAAAAGTATTTCATACAGGATAGCTGTTGTTATATTTCTCAACCAAATGACAAGGAGACAGTATTGGAGCAATCAGTTAAGTCATATCTGTGGAAAGGGTGATAAAATACTATGACATTAAAAATCTTAAAAATAGGAAAAAGCATGAACATATCTTTGCTTTAAATAAAAGAGACCCTAAGCTGGTAACAAAATTTGGAGCTATGGCATGATTGCTGGCAAGAAGAAACTGACTTCTTGTATAGGTCATGCTTCTAAAGGTATATGGCAGCATATTATGGTATGACTAAGATTTCTAGTCCTGACAGCCTATTTGTTTTCATTCTAGTCCCTATAATAACATAGGTGCCCTTTCCTGTTCATGAGGTTGCAACAGGATCTGACATGAACACAAAGCAGCTACACACATATCCATGCTAAAATTTTCGTTTACTAGGACTTTTAAGGAACTGGAATTTTCCACAGGTAGAAAGAACTCTTGCAAAGTCAAGTAAGCTCGGATGAAATTGTAAAAAGCATTAAAGATGGTCTGAACCACAACCAAGTATCTATGAAAGCCAAGTCCTGCCCATGCAGAAGACAGAAGTGGAGGCACATAGCCATGGGTGGGCGGAAGAGAAGAGACACGAGCAAAGAGGCCCCGAGAAGCTTCGGCGGGGGGACTATGGCAGGGGACAGCAGAAAGCAGTGCCAGGAATGTCTGAGTGCCAAGAAAACTGCAGTATAGCCTCCCACATGGAGCTCGATACACAGCATGGTACAGTGACTGATACTCAGAATGAAGCCCCTGACGTTGTGCCAGATTATGAATCAAGAAAGACTGAATTCTCCTCCAGACACAATGCAGTCAAAACAAGAAAAAAATAATAATATCCTAAGAAATATTAATGGAATATTTTAGGTATTATCAAATAAACTCAATGTGCTGAAGGACCATAAAACTCTAAGGACCATCTGCAAATTGAAAGAAATGCTTATAAATTCTGCTTAAGTCAATACTGATCACCATTTATTACAATCATAAATATCACTGAATGAAACAAAAAGGATTAGAGTACTTAGCCTCAATCAGAAAATGAAATGGACAGATGTCCATTCATTTCCTTAGCATTATATTACACTTGTTAATTGAGATTTTTCTCCATTTTAAAAGAATGATTTTAAACATCATTAAAATTAATTATTAATTCTTCTCCTGAATTGCTTTGCTGCTAGTTATACACTTAAAAAAAAATCCAAATGTTCCCTTTAACAAAGAACTTACCTTTCTAAGCATTTCATTATCTTGAACGTTATTGAGTTCGTGTGAACTAATCTCTCCTTTAAGCGTATATTCATAAAATTTTCCACTAACATTTACCAATAAGGTAGTTGGGCTTGACTGTACTTCACAGCTCAGGGTCACATTATTTACATCACTCGGAACGTGAATGCCATATCGAAGCACAAGGCCCACCAAAAGACCTGGAAATAATAAAAGAACCATATAAGCTCTTCTTTTGGACAAAGGCTACTTCTGTACCACACACATCCCTTTGGACTGATAACAGAAGAACTCTTAGCATAGTCCTCTGTGGTTCAGAACAAATTTCTAGACTGAATGCAGTTACATTTAAAAGTATTACTATATTTGCAAATCTAAGAGTTTAATATTCATATAATCCAGTGGGACAAGAGGGGAAAACATTCCCTAGGGTACAGCAAATGCAGCATCACTGCATTTCTAGATCAAGATATAAGTAAGTGATTAGGAATGTAACAAAATAAAAAATAACTTCAAATTATCTGTACATAAAATAAGGTATCCCAACATGACAGTGTAATCATGTTAGAAATGTGTTTACCACCTCCACCTCCATCCATCAGTTCATAAAACTTAAACACACAACACTTCTCAAGTTATTCCTCCAGCACCTGGCTGGCCAAATAATACACATTTAACAAATTGGAGCATCAATAATATTTGTAGATCAACTGAGTTCTTCTATCACTAAAAGGTCAGATTTTTATTTAAAAACATGTGTTTCAAAATCAAAACATGGAATAGAAGTCCTCCATCCAGCACTATGACATCAATATATTGCAAGAATTGTACTTGGATTTTTTTAAAGATTTTATTTATTTATTCATGAGAGAGAGAGAGAGAGAGAGAGAGAGGCACAGAGACACAGGCAGAAGGAGAAGCAGGCTCCACGCAGGGAGCCTGATGTGGGACTTGATCTGGGAACTCCAGGATCGCGCTCTGAGCCAAAGGCAGACACCCAAATGCTTAGCCACCCGGGTGTCCCAAGAATTGTACTTGGATCATCATATTGATATTCAAATGTACACAATGTTCTAGGTACTAAAACCTACATTGATCTGTTTAATAATGGCTTTATTGAGATGTAACTCACATATCACAAAATTTACCCTTTTAAACCATACAGTTCAGTGGCTTTTACTATATTCACAAAGTCGTATATTGATCATCACAATCTAATTCCAAAACATTTTCATTGCTCCAAAAAGACACCCCATACCTATTAGCAGTCATTTTCCACCTTACCCCCCAACTCCCAGCCCCTGGAAACCACTACTATCCTTACTTTCTATATAGATTTGCCAACTCTGGACATTTCATAGAAACAGAATCCTAGGGATGCCTGGGTGGCTCAGTGGTTGAGCATCTGCCTTTGGCTCAGGGTGTTGATCCCAGGGTCCTGGGATCAAGTCTCGCATCAGGCTCCCTGCAGGGAATTTGATTCTCTGTGTATGTCTCTGTCTCTTTCTCTGTATTTCTTATGAATAAATAAATTAAAAATCTAAAAAAAAGAAACAGAATCCAATATGTGAATTTTCATGTCTGGCGTTTTTCATTCAGCATCATGTTTTTAAGGTTTATCCATGTTGTAGCATGTATTAGAACTTCATTCCTTTTCGTAGCTAAATAATATTCCATGGTATGGATCTATCTCAACTGCAAATTGAACTCAAACTTCTGGAACTTTCCTTTACTCCAAGAGGTACAGCATGCCACTATCAGCTACACTTTACCTCCCTGTTTCCTTTCACACTAACTCGTCAGCCACTCCTTTAATGCATGTGGCTAGAGTACCACGCTGAATAGGCCCCCAGGGTTCTGAGATGAAAACAAGGTCCCTCCTTCATGTAGCTCTCAGTCTAGTTAGTGAAAACAGACTGAAAAAACAGTGACAGTATGATATATATGGAGACAAGGTGTTATAAAAATGGAAAAGAGGTACCTGGTGCCTAACCAAGCCAGAAGGAAGTGGGACAACAGGGAAGTCTTTCCAGAGGTGTCACATAAGCAAGGAAACAAAGTAAAAGAAATGGTTTTCCAGGTAGGAGGTACAGTAGTACACATCCAGTCATAGAAGAGTGAGAGAACACAGCCCATTCAGGGAATTGCACGTAATTTGGGATGGCTGGGTTACAAAGTGATGGAGTTGAGGTGTGCAAGATTGGCAGGAGCACTGTCATAAAAGACCTTGCGAGTTGGGGAAGGGAAGTTAGACTTTATCTCAAAAGCAAAAGGAAGCCATGGAAGGGTTATAAATAAACAGGGGCTTGACATAAGATTTCTATTTTAGAAAGACAAGTTGCTCTAGACCATAAAGGTTCGAAGAGTCCAGACAGAAGGCCACTGCAGTCTTTCAGGCACTGAGGGCTTTGGGCCTCATCCCAGAGAGCAGAGAAAGGCATGGAGAGATTTTTGGAAGCTATTAGTTTTTAGAAGAACTCAGTGACTGAGTATACCAGGAGGAAGGGAGATGGGGAGAAAGACTAAGGGAAGCCAAGGTGACTTGGCAATTGGGTGGGTAAGCTGGCCTAAGCAGCCAGATATGTAGCAGGGCCATTTGGGGAGAAAGGGAACAGGTTCATGGTGGAAATCTTACAGTTCTGTTTCGGACCTGTTGAGTGTGAAGTACTTGTGACACAGGCACAGTTGAGTGTATGGGATCTGAACCTCAAGGAAGTGTGGTGGGGTCTCAAGTGGAGATAGCTGAAGTCAGGTACCTCTGAGGTAACCTGCAGAGCAAATAAAATGCGAAGAGGACTATGGATATATGCCCAGAGTTTTACCCCAACATTTAATAGCCAACATAAAGGAGCTGGTGGGGAGGAGGAGCTGATGAAGGAATCAAAGGAGGACAAGTAGCAGGAGTAGGAAGAGAAGAGGAAGAAGTGATGAAAACTAGCCAATTCTGTGGTCAAGGATGACAGGTGTTAAGAAGTGTCCGTTAGGTTTGGGAACGAGGAGCTCATGGGTGACGTTGGTAAGGGCAGTTCCAGTGGAGCAGAGGGAGCAGAAGCCAGTCCAGAGTGAGAAATGATAAAATGCGAGGAGGGGAAAGGAGCTGGGAAGTGGGGAAGGCACAGAGATGGGGGATTCTTTGAGGCAACTTGCAGTCACACGATTTTTAAAGTGAGTGGCAATCAATAACTGCTAAACAGTAGGATGACCTCAACTTTTAAAAAAGTTTTTAACAGGGACATCAGCATGGCTCAGTGGTTTAGTCTCTGCCTTTGGCCCAGGGCGTGATCCTGGAGTCCCAGGATCGAGTCCCACATCAGGCTTCCTGCATGGAGCCTGCTTCTCCCTCTGCCTGTGTCTCTGCCTCTCTCTCTTTATGTCTTTCATTAATGAATAAATAAACTCTTTAAAAAAGTTTTTAACAAAGTTCCAGGTTGAAAATAAATGGAAGAGAAAATATTTGCAAATCATCTATCTGATAAGGGGCTAACATGCAAAACACATAAAGAACTCACATAAGTCAATAGGAAAAAAAATCTGATTAAAAAATGGCCAGAAGATCTGGATATTTTTCCACAGAAGACATAGAGATGGCCACCAGGTATATGAAAAGATGCTCAACATCATTAAGCATCAGGGAAGTACAAATTAAAACCATGATGAAATCACCTTACACCTTTCAGAATGGCAAGATCAAAAAGACAAGAAGTAACAAGTGCTGGCAAGGCTGTGGAGAACAGGGAACCCTCGTGCACTGTTGGTGGGAATGAAAACTGGTGCAGCCACTGTGGAAAACAGTACAGAGGTTAATTAAAAAATTAAAACTAGGGATGCCTGGGTGGCTCAGTGGTTGAGCATCTGCCTGCCTCTCAGGTTGTGATCCCAGGATCCTGGGATCCAGTTCCATATCAGGCTCCCTGCAGGGAGCCTACTTATCCCTCTGCCTAATGTCTCTGCCTCTCTCTCTGTGTTTCTCATGAATAAATAAATAAAATCTTTAAAAAATTTAAAAACAGAACTACCATATGATCTAGCAATTCCACTTTTGGGTATTTATCTGAAGTAAACAAAAACACTAACTCAAAAAGATCTATGTACCTGCATGTTCATTGCAAAATCATCTACAATAGCCAAGACATGGAAACAACCTAAGTGTCCATCGATGGACAAAAAAGATAAAGGAAATGTGCTGTATATGCATGATGGAATATTATCCAGCCATAAAAAAGAATGAAATCTTGTCATTTGCAACAATATGGCTAGACCCTGAAGGCATTATGCCAAGTGAAAACAAGTCATACAGAGAAAGACAGATACCATATGATCCCTCTCATATGTGGAATCTAAAACAAAACAAAAGACCAAGTTCATAGATACAGACTGGTGATTGCCAGAGGTGGGGGGTGGGAGGTGGAAGAAATGAGTCAAAATGTATTCATTTATTTAAAAATTTTAAAAATGAAAAATATATTATGAAAATATCTAATCTCTTAATAAAATAAAAAAGTTATGGTTGGGTATCAGCTGAGTTTGATAAACATTACCTGGGTGAGAAAAGGCTATAGATCCATAGTCCTCCTGCTTATATGATAAATAAAGAGCTCTTTTCTCTGCTATCCCATAAGATCTCCTAATTAAGAGGCTCAGTAAAAGTTGCCCCCCTTATATTTATGTGCAAAAATCATAGCTAAGCTACTGTAAGTAATAATAACAGCAGCACAAATTCTTTCCATGTCCTAACACAGTCTTATTGTGTAAGGAATGGTATCTACCAGTTCTACAGCACTCCAACTCAATGCTGAAATATTGGATCCTGGGATCCAGCAAGACAGCTAAAAAAAAAAAAAAAGCAAGGTCTTTGCCATCCTCTGGTTAGTTTTACATGTGTTCATTCAACTTTTTGTCTCCTAGCACATTCTCTACAGCAGTTCCTCCAGCCTTTATCTTCCTTCTCAAATCCTCAATCTCACTGCCTACTTTTCAGAGAAGCCGCAGGCCATCTGATGTAAGCTGCCTCAATTCCAAGCCTCCCTGTGTCAACATTAGCTCATTTGTCTTTAGCCCCCATTCTGGGGAAAGATCAACCTCTTTTCCAAGGGGATTCTTTCCAATCAGTCCCCATCCTAATTCTTTCTGCATATATTATCTGCTCCTCATAATCTTATGCAGTAGATATTACTATAAATCTCTCAGTCATTGTTTCCTTATCTCTAAAATGGGGATAACTGTCTTGGCCAACAGTATTTGGCATTAGGTGATAAAACCAGCATTGAAGTCTGGTTTTTCTATTTCCAAAGCCTCTCTAATCTTTTCCTTCTCCTTCTCCTTCTTCTTTAAGTAGTAGGCTCCATGTTGGTGTGGAGCTCAATGTGGGGCTTGAACTCACGACTCTGAGATCTAGACCTGAGCTGAAATCAAGAAGTAGACGCTTAACCGACCCCAGGCTTGAACTCACGACTCTGAGATCTAGACCTGAGCTGAAATCAAGAAGCAGATGCTTAACCGACCCCAGGAGGCATAAGCCTCTCTAATTTTCTAATCATCTCCTTACTCTCATGTCACAATGAACTGCTCCAGTGGTTAAGGCTTCTACTCCCTCACAGCCTTCCCTCACAATCCACCTCCAAAACCCCTACAACATAAGTATTATCTCTCTACATATATGATCTTACAAAATTTAGTATAGTATGATGTAGGAGAAAAAGCACAACTTTGAAAGTCAGATGGATGTATGAATTCCAGCTCCATCAAGTTCTAGTCTGTGACTTTAGGATGGATAACCTCTCCTTGAACCTCAGTTTCCTTATGTGTAGTGATGATAACACTAACCAGTTTATCTTTATAATTAAGTTTTACCTCTTCAATATAAGGCAATAAAGTTAGGGGCTAAGAGAATGGGATTTCTGAGCCAGACTGACTGGGTCTGAATCCTGGCTCAATACTTACAAATTATGGGACTTCAGGAAGGTCATTTAACTTCTCTCTGCCCCAATTTCCTTGTCTACAAAATGGGAAAAATAATAGTATCCATCTTACAGTGTTGTTAAGAGGTTTAAATGAATATATTAGAATGGTCAATAAACATTACCTATTAAGGCACAAGATTGTAAGTGCTTTGTGGTTTGGGATGATGACTCATATCTGTATTTCCCATCATATCTCATACATCAAAGACACTTAATATTTACTGATGAATCATGTCAGTTAAGTGTAGGACTCTAGTTGCTGTAAGTTTCAGGCAAAATATTTCTTCCCAGTCCCTCGCTTTCTATACCATCTGTAAGCACACTACAGTGAGTGATCACTTTTCAGACTTAATTAACTGCCCTGACAATTTTTACTCACTTTTAAGCTTCTTAAGCAAGCCAGCCCAAAGAACAGAACACTACGGTGCTTTCACATTGTGTTTGTAACTGGAGCAATTAGGCTATATTACAATCTAGAAACTGACCACAATTTAATCTTTTATTTTTTTACTCTTGATTCTCAAAAAGATAAAGGAGAGGCTTATTTTAAATAGCATTTTTCCAGGAGTTAGGTAGCTAAACCAACATCACAGGCATAAAATCATCAGTGAACTGAATCTTGGAGGGCTGGATATTCCCAAAATACGGAGCCTTTTCATCCAGAAGTCAAGCTGAAAAATAAAGGTCTTATAATATATTAAGCATAACAGCTATGATGGTATAAGACTCAAATAAAAGGTAAATGGCAGACAGTAATTAGTATTAGAAAATATCGATTTCCATGGCACTTAAAATACTTTGATCCAATCCCATCTATTCACAAACTAGACTTGGGAATTCATAGCCCCCATTGCCATATTGAGAAAATGAAACAGGCTAAAGAATGCCAAGTCGTGGCAAATCAAGCCCAGATCTGACTCCCAGATAACTCTTCCCCTTTACAGTCCACAAGAAATACCCTTGTTAAAAAAAAAAAAAAAAAAAAGAAATACCCTTGTTTTTCCTTCACAAAACACTAACACTAAGGTACTCCATTACCTTTTACTGACTCAAAAACATCAGGAAATGCAGTCAATAATCCCACGTTTGTATTTAACTCAAGAATTAGAGGAAGTTAATGATATCAACTACTGAGGAGCAAATATTTTCAGGGCACTTCTAAGTCCTTATTTGATATTAAAAATAAATACTATATTTGCCTCTTATCAGACTAAGCAATTAAAAGAACTGTTTTGAGCCTTACCTGAGAAAATGTGGTTATAAAAGCAATAATAATAGTATTACAGCTATTGTTTATTGAACACTTACTTAGGGGTCAGGTACTAAGCTAAAAACATTTCTTCCTCACAAAATCCTTCTATCATTTTCCCCAATTTATAGATGACACTGTAAAAGGGTAAGAGATTTGCCTAAGATTACACAGAACTACTGGCACAATGGGACAGGAATCCAGGTCGGACTCTAAAGCAGGGGTTGGAAAACCACAGCGATGGTTTGTTTCTGTATAGCCCAAGAGCTAAGAACATTTTTTAAGTGTTTTAGGCTTGTAAAAGGAAAAAACAAAAAGAATAAAATGCAAGAGAGAATATAGAGACCTATTGTGACCCACAAAGCCAAGAGTATTTACTCTCTGGCCCTTTACAGAAAAAATTTGCAGACCTCTGGCCTAAAGCCCTGCACCTTTAACCAAACATCATACTCTCTCCATATGAAGGAAAGAGGCTTCTGTGATGGGCTCCTTATTTTAACATCATAATACTGATTTGACATTTAATTGAATTTAAGACACCATTGTTTTCTTTATATGACCTGTCTACCCAGGAAAGCTAAGTTCTTTGAAAGTGGGGATCTTTTTTTTTTTGTATTTTCTGTGCTTAATAGATAGTTGGCTGACTAGCAAATGTTTGAAGATAGTAAATATAAATCATACATTGTTTTACAGAGAAATAATATAGAGGTGTAACTTAAAGGGTGCTGCAAGTAAAATGCCAAAAATATGAAATATGAAAACCACCTAACATGTTTAAAAACTAAGAATCCTAAGAAACAGAGATATTTGTACACAAGCTTAGAATCGTATTACCTTACAGATGAAACATAACCTTGAGTTCATGCATTTTCCTGATGCACACAACTACCTTGTTTTGCCACCCTTGAGATGAACATATGCATATTCCAGAAGTCTGTATTTACTGGAACGGGCTGGGGAGGGAGGTCCTGGAGAAATATCTTTTTTTGTGTGCCCAAACTGCTTCTACCTATTTGCAAGTCTGAGAAGTAAAGCTCAACAAGCTCATCAGTTTTAAGCCCATTCCATATGAAGATAATCTTCATTCAGAGACTGCACGGAAAGGATTGTTTGTGCACCCTCATCTCTTCAGCCATCTATACCCTCACAGTCACGTTAAGACAGCAATACGCATCTTTACCTCTCATGAGGCCTCCCAGCAGGCCAAAATGCCTGAGTCCATGGTTTGATTTGCACTTCTCGCCTTATGACCAAAATATAAAAATACATAAGAAACCTCAAAAAGAAAGCACTCTAAAATGCAAGAAATGAAGCCATTTACTCAACGATCACATCAATAACGTTATGCCACCAGCAAGTCACCCATACTGCATATGCGTGGTGTTCCTAATCACTATTTGGCTGAACTGTCCTGATCATCGTACAACACACTGCTGGGAGATCTTTTAACTCTTTCCTGTCCTCACCCCTCGGTATGCCTGGATTAGGAGGGTAGACCATACGTATCCTAATCAGATATGCTGAGCATAGTACAATAAATCAGGACGTCATTAAGAACACCCTAAGCCTTTCTTGTAGCTTTTTTTTTTTTTTTTTTTTTTTTTTTTTTTGCATTCGAGTTTCACTTGGGCTACATGGCAGTATGGTTTTCATTCTCAACCTCAAAAGGACAGGGCGTAGCAAGAGCTGGGTGATGGGAAAAGGTGGACTCTGCCTCCTAAAGAACACCAGATCCTGAGCAGTAGCGATATTACTGCAGTTTCAATGGACCTTAAACAAACTGACACCCCAGAGAAATAGATCGCTGTGTTGTCTTCCCCTCCCCCAGTCCCCAGCCCAATTCGAGACACCGCACCCACTCCCTTCCCATCCTCAATCTCGGGTCTTGAGCTTGGTAGGCAGAGGCGGGGTGGGGTGGGGTGGGGGGGATGCGTGGAAGAAAAAGGGGGTGGGGTCGGAGGAAAAAAAGGTGTGGACAAGCAAAGGAAAGGGTGTTCGAAAGCAAAGAAAACGGGGGGCGAGGCTGAGGAGGAAATGGGGTGAGGCAGAGAAAGGAGGACATAGCAGAAAAAAGGGGGACAAGGCAGAAAACGGGGGTGGGGGTGGGCGAGGCAAAAATGAAAGGAATCAGAAGGGGAGTCGAACACAGGCCGAGCCGGACCAAGAGAGGAGGCGAAGCAGCCGGCGGGCAAAGAAAGGGGGAGCGCCAGAGGGCGGACATGGGTTGAGGCACTTGCCATAAATCATAGCCAGGCCGGTTTCGTGCAGGAAGCGGGCCCGGCGGTGCTTGAAGAGCCAGATGGTGAGAATGGTGAGGGTGAGGAGCAGGATGAAGATGAGCAGGTTGGCGCTGTCCTGCCGGTGGCTCTCCTCCGCTTGCTTCTCGGACACTATCTCCTCGTCCATGGCTCTTGCCGCGCCGCTAGCGCCGTCCGAAGCCCCGGCCCAGCCAAAGACGCCCACTGCGAGGAGCAACCAGAGCGGCCGCATGAGCCGGCGGGCCCCGGGGCCGCAGCCACCGCCACCGCGGCTGAGGGGCGCCCGCTGCCAGCCGCGCCGAGCCATGACTCCCCCCGCCCCCCGCCCCGCTTCTCACCCGCAGCCGCCCGCGGTCGGACCACTCCCCGAGGGCTCACGGGAAAGGGGCGGGGCCCCAGGGTAGCCGTCGGAGCGCGCGTCGCCGCCGCCGCCGCCGCCGCCGCCGCCGCCGCCGCCGCGCTGCTCTTAAAGGGGACGCGTCACACATTTCCCCCACCACCCCCAACCCGGCTCGCTCAGCCCCATTCCTTTGCCCTTCCGGCCTCCACCGCACCAGCTCCCCCTTAGTCCCGGACACGGACGCTCAGGTGCTGCCAGGGAACGAAAGGCTGTCGAATCTAGCCCATGACCTTCTGGAAAAGAAACCTCATCTCGGGGTAATCAAGAAGAGGCGGATCAAGCTAGGTCTACTTTGGTCCTATTCTTAGAGCTCTCAGGGGAATCAAGCTTTCATAAACCATCACAATATTGTCCCCCAGTGTCTCTTAACTGGATAAGAAGTTGTCCCCTTGGGAGATGCCTAAAACTCCATCTCTGTCATTTAAATCGGATTCTCGGGCAGCCCCGGTGGCTCAGCGGTTTAGTGCCTGCCTTCGGCCCAGGGCGTGATCCTGGAGTCCCGGGCTAGTCCCACGTCAGGCTCCCTGCATGGAGCCTGCTTCTCCCTCTGCCTGTGTCTCTGCCTCTGTGTGTGTGTGTGTCTGCCATGAATAAATAAACAAAATATTAAAAAAAATAAATCGGATTCCCCTTGTTCTGTTCTCACTGGGGAAAAAAACACCACTGTAGTAGTTCATAAAAGAACTGACTCAAAGGCAAGGAATATGGATGTGTCTGTATGCTCAGGTGCGAATCCCCTCTCACATCAGAAACCTGTACAGAGGCACTCGTCCATCTCGCAGAGAAGATTCAATCCGTGTGCTCAAATTTACCCGAGCTCCAAACACTCTTCTCCATTCCCAAAGAAGAAACCTTTTGAGGTGTGGTGCTTTTCTACCCGCCCCCCCCCCCCCCCCCCCCGCTCCCTTTTCCTGCTGTTTTAACGCAGATTTCCTTGGCTGGGAAGTCACCTTTGACACCGTTTCTCATCTCTCTTCCTCCAAGAGCATTTTCTCTACTCTCAGCCTCTCTACATGGCACACCAGAAGATCCACAGTTCTTGCCTCTTCAAGAACAGTGGCTTCCTGTTGTCTCCATATTTAACAATGTTAGACTACTAACAATGTAGTCTGTGTGGGCTTTTTGCTTTCTCAGGACTTTCATTTATACCTCTACACTACAAATGCACTACAAATCCCAAACCCTGACCTGTCACTCTACCTTCGGTCCTCTACCCACTAGTGGGATACTAATCACATCTTGCTGTGGGACCTACTAAGCTCAACAACTACAAGTGCTTTAAAATAAGCTCATTTCCCCCCTTACAAACATGAATTCTTTCTCAAATTTTGCATATCACCAGTGGTGCTATCAGTCCAATTCCTATCATTCTGCCTGGAAGTCCTGATTCTCCAACGTTTTCATCTTGTGGCCATATAACCCCCTTGCTAAGACAAATAACATCCAGGCAACTCCAAGCTACTCCATTCTGGATTCACTCCCACTAACCAGATCTTTAAGTTCTGTGAGGATAGTGAGCTTTTTTTTTCTTTTTTTTTTTAAAAAAAAAAAAAACCCAGAACCGGTGTTCAACTCCAAATTCTGTCCCTGTCGCATCGGGAACTATCCCAGGGACTGTGAGCCCATTTTCTCTGGATAGTATCTGGGTCTGTCTGTACCTTTCCAAGAAATGTCATGGCTGCCTGTCCCCTAGACTCTGGGTCCAGCCTAACTACACTGCCCTGTGCATACAGGGCTGGCCTATAAGGAACCCAGGTGAGGATCCTTCCCAGTCTCCCGCTGGCCCCTCCCCAGACCTATCTTGGTTACCCCAGAAGACCTAGAAAATTAATTTACCTGTTTTTTCAGGCCTAACCACCTAATCTGAGGCTGTTTTGCCTCAGCACAAAATCATTTCTCAGTCTCTTAGTGTTAGGAACTTGAAAAAAAAAAAAAAACCAACAACCCCAAAGTCAGAAATTGCTTGCTTGACCACAATAAGCAAATATCTTCAAGTGCCAGACTCTACCTATTTACAGGCCCCAGCAACCTAGTGTGCTCCCTCGCCCAGTCATGCCTTTATATCACAGTTCCAGGAGGAATCTTGAGTAACAGTAACTCTATCAAGTGAGCCAATCCCCATGAGTTTTGGCTCCACTGAGAATGTACCCCTCTCTCAACCCTACCCAGTTGCTGCACTGATGTTCCTTCTGCCTCCTCCTTTAACTGGTACTTGAGTCTCACTCAGAACATCATGTGCTCTGAAGCTGTTTCAGCCAGTGCAATTTATTTCCTCACCACCCCATTGTCCTATACATGCACACATATATACTGGCAACTCATGCCCTGTATCATGTGTCCTGAAGGGATTGCCACTCAGCTCACTTCATTGTTGTTCCAAGCTCATCACTCCTCCAGCCTTCATTTTAAGCTCTAACACTCTCCATTCCTTGTCACCTAACGACTTCCTGGAGGAAGGATGTGGGCACCCAGGTTATAGCTCCCCCACCCACCATCACAACCCCAGCCCTGCCTTCATCCTGGCTGATTCGATGCCATACTGATAAGTCACCTGAAATTTGAGCCTTGTCTCCTCTTTCACAGTGAAAATCAAGATCCTCTAGAAAACAGTCCTTACCTTCCTTACCTTGCCATCTCTTTAAGTGTCCTGTTAGTGTCCATCCTTTCTTCCTCCCCTCGAGTCTCAGTGAAAGAGGTGTTTCCTCCTCCCTTATGAAACATACACTGCAACCTGTACTCTACATTCCATCACCTCCTTCCTGCCTCTTCCAGGATCGACTCCAATCATCATCTCCTTCCACCATCTTCTAATGGCTCCTTTATCCACTAGCTTTCTTTTTATCAAAGGCTAGTTGACACACAGTGTTACATTATCAGTTTTAGGTGTACCACATAGTGATTTCACAAATCTCTACATTATGCGATGCTCATTGCTGAGTGTAGGACAGTGTAGCTGCCCTCTGTCACCATGCAACGCTATTACAATACCACTGACTATATTCCCTATGCTGTACCTTTCATCTCCATGACTTATTTATTACAAAACTGGCCCACTATCTCTTCCTGTTCTCCAAAACCACTTCCTTATGAGAAACAGGCCTTTGTCTACACCTTCCTCCACTACCACATTAGTTTTCTCTCCCCCTCAGAGATGAGCTTCTCAAAAGGGTTGGCTACACTCTCTACACTCTCATCTGCTAGTCCAGAGATTCACAATGTACACCCAATGGAATCCAGTCTGCCACCTGTTTTGGTAGGCATGCTTTATACATTTTTTTAATGGCTGAAAAAAATCAGAAGATTTTGTGACACATGAAAATGATGTGAAACTCACATTTCTGCCTCCATTAGTAAAGGTTTATTGGACACGGATGTGCCTATTTGTTTACCTATGGTCTGTGGCGACTTTTGCACTATAAGGCAGAGTTTAGTAGTTGCAAAGAGACTGTAGAGTCTGCAAATAGCCTAAACTATTTACTGTCTGGTCCTTTACAGGAAAGGTTTGCTGACTTCTACCTTGGTCTCCACCAATCGTCTTTCCATACTTCTACTAGAGGGATCTATCTGAAGCACAAATATGATTATAGACAGTGCAGCCCTGCTCCAAACCATCCAGTGACCACATTGTCTTCAGTTCTGGCTCCTTAGCCTGGCACATGATGCTCCACAAGCCACAACCTCCTGATCGCTTCTTCACCTCCTAGGTGACCCTTCTCCCCTAAATGTATTTTGTTTAATCTGTTCTGAACTCTGCAGTTTCCTGAATGCTTCATGTCATTTCATATCTGTACGTGCCCTTCTGTGTGCTCCCTCTGCTTGAATGTGCTTCAACCCTTTCCTCACTTAACCTCTTCTCCTCTGACAAAACTCAGTATAAAGGTCACTCCGTTTTCCAGGAGGCCCTCAGGCTGACTTTGGGGCCCCATGTATGCACTCCCACAACCCCCCGGGGCAACTCTCTCTCTTAGCCTTCCTGAAGTATTATCAGGCTTGATTTGCAGGCTTGTTATTCCACAAGTCATTGGTATCCTGAGCAGGAACCAGGAATTTGTTATTTCTTTATTGACAGCATCTAGCATAAGGTCTAACCAAAATAGGTATTCCCTAAAACATACCTGAGCATCAGTGAATGTCTCTCAAATTTCACTGAGGACCATGGAAATCTCCATGTTTGCAGATGACACTAAATTCTCTTAGGGACATTGACTCAGTTCAAGGATTAAATTGAAAGAGGACTTTATAGTCCTGGGTATACAGTCAGTGCTCAATAAATATGTGATCACTGAAAAGTGTAGATAAGTTTAGCTCAGTGGTTAGCACAGTCCTTGGCTCACTGGATGTGCTCAATAAACATGGAATTGATTAAAATTGATTAATTCCTGTATTTAGAGAAAGGTCTGAAAGTGAAGCTGAGTCCAAACAGTGGGAGGCCTTTATGTGGCACACATTTTTAACTCATTAATTTCCCTGGTCAAAATTTCCCCAATGTTAATTTGGCAACAGAAAAGGGAATGAAGGGCACCTGGATGTCTCAGTGGTTGAGCTTCTGCCTTTGGCTCAGGGCATGATCCTGGGGTCCTGGGATAGAGTCCTGCATTAGGCTCCCCACACAAGGAGCCTGCGTCTCCCTCTGCCTGTGTCTCTGCCTCTCTCTGTGTCTCTCATGAATAAATAAAATCTTTTAAGAAAAAGGGGGGGATGAATGAAATGCAGAGAGATGGACAGGAGGGGAGGCCAGTTAAGAAGTCAGAAAATGAAAAAAAAAGGATGGTTTAGAAAAGTGGTCTTGCTAAAAAGACAGGAGACCTTAACTTACCAGATGCAGTAGAAATGGAAAAGTGACAAGGGAGGATGGGTGCAGGAGCTGATGCAGAGGTAGGATTGACCCATCATGGCAACTGATTGGGTGAGTAGAATGCTTGAGGAAGACCAATTGGAAGACTGTTCCACGGGATGCCTGGGTGGCTCAGCGGTTGAGGGTCTGCCTCTGGCTCAGGATGTGGTGCTGGAGTTCCAAGCCCGGCATTGGGCTCCTGCATGGAGCCTGCTTCTCCTCCCTCTGCCTGTGTCTCTGCCTCTTTCTGTGTCTCTCATAAATAAATAAATAAATAAATAAATAAATAAATAAATAAACAAACTTTTTTTTTTTTTAAAGGAAGACTGCTCCAAAGTTTTGAAGCTGCATAACTGAAAAACGTGGGGCTACTAAGAGCATTAAAATGGTAACCAGGGGGTACAGCTCGGCTCTGGGCAGACTGGATTTAAGGGAGTGGTGGGATATCCAAGTGGAGGGTCTGTAATTCATGAGTGAAGTCAGGACCAGTGAAAGATGTGTGAGCTGTGTGCACAAGATTGAAGATACGGGAGTTCATGGGTTCTCCAAAGAATAGAGGGTAGAAAGAGACTCAGTTTTAGGGCAGTGGTATAGAGAATGTCTATATTCAAGAAGTGGGAGGGAGCACCTGGGTGGCTCAGTTGGTTACGCGTTGGACTCTTGATCTCAGCTCAGGTCTTGATCTCAGGGTCATGGGTTTAGGCCCTGCCTTGGGCTTCATGCTGGGTGTGGAGCCACTTTAAAAAAATAAGAAGTGGGAGAAAGAATGGGTCACAAATATCAGCTGAGGGGAGTGCCTGGGTGGCTCAGTCAGTTAAATGTCCCACACTTGATTTTGGCTCAGGTTATGATCTTAGGGTCATGAGACTGAGCCCTATGTTGGGCTCCTCACTCAACCCAGAGTCTGCTTGGGATTCTCTCTCCCTCTCCCTCTGCCCCCTCCCTGTGTGTGTGTGCTTGTGCACTCTCACTCTCTCTACAAAGACAAACAACAACAAAAAAAACCCCCAAATATCAGTTAGGGCCCAGTATAGCCCTCGAGTTTCACATTTATTTCCTGAATATACCAGCTCAGTGTGCTAAAAAAGCAAATAACACTTTTGGTGTCATTTTCAGTGTCAAGGCTACTTGAAGTAAATAATCATATTAACCTCAGACGAGTAACCCAGTATACTTTGTGCAGATATAGTAATGAAACACCAAAAGAGATATTAGTAAATCTAGAAATGGTCCAGAGAAGAGCAATTAAAATAACCAAAGGGGAGAAGCAATTGATGTTTTATGAGATTAAAGGGATAAAGAACCCCTTTAATCTGGAAAAATAGCTATAAGAATCTACAGTAGCAGCAGTAGTAATAATAATGGCTAACATTTATTGAATAGTCACCATATGAAATTATTCCACACCCAACATGGGGCTCGAACTCACAACCCAGAGATCAAGAGTCGCACACTCTGCTGACTGACTAAACCAGCCAGATGCCTCCTGTGTGGGATTATTCTAAACAACTAATATGTAATCATTTCATTCAATCCTAACAACAATCTTACCAAGTAAGTACTATTATTATCCCCACTTTACAGATGAGGAAATTGAGGCACAGTGAAGTTAAGTAACTTGCCCAGTCTTCCAGAGAGTAAAGGAGAAGCCAGCATTCAAACCTGATCTGATTCTGGAGCATATGCTTTTATCCACAGTAGTATTAGTCTTTCAGTAAACAAGTCTTAAGATATGAATCAAGCGACCACAGTCTTGTTTACTGAGATTCAAAACTTGAGATGCCAGGCACAACTTGAGATGCATTTAAGAGGTATACATTGTTCCACTGTTTGAACTTACACTGAACATACACCATTTTTGTAAAGAAATAAAAAAGAGGTGATGCAACTTCGATATAAATGTTGAAAATACCCATTTACCCAGTAGGTAGTGAAATTCTAGAATTCATTACCCAGGGAGGTTGGAATAAGTATAAATGGTTTGAAGAATGGTTTAGTACCTATAATCGATATATTCCTCTTATAGATAACTGTAATGGCAACATATTCCTAGGGAAAGTGGATTTTTGAACTAGGTAGGAAAGGAGAGTGTGCTGGAAAGAGGGAGAATCTGCATGAGAAATGGAGGAACATCTGAGTGGTGTATGAAGTCACTCACCTAGTTGGGTGGCATGTAACCAACTTAATTAACTTGAAGACAATTTGGGATTGCAGTGCTTTCTCTATTCGACAGACCCTCCTGGGAAGATATGATGAGTTTTCATAAATAGCATCTGGGTAGGAAACACTTTAGAGATCCTTATCCCTGCTCTTAACCAACCCACATCATGTATCCTCTGTGCATATTGGAAATGGCTGTTTCTCTAGGGAAACTAAAGGCACTTCTGGGGTTACCTAGGAATTTAAATGCTCTTTCGAATGAAGTTTGACTTTTGTTCTAAGATCTCATGAAAACAGTGCTGCCCCTAGCTGTACCTTGTACATTTGGGATGAACTCCAACCTACAAAACAATGTATGAATGGACCCAAGGTATTTATTTAAATGATACAATCCTTGATAACTATGATCATGAATATCTTGGCTTCCCTTCATGTTAATATCTACAGATGAGACCATTTAAATACCAATCCCTGATTAGGAGCTAACCATTTATTTCTAGAAAATGTGAAACTACCCTCATTTCTTTTGCATTCTGTACATGGGTAAGATATTCAAAAGAAAAGAATGGGGGCATTCGCCTTAAGAGTGTAATGGAGGAAAAAAAAGAGTGTAATAGAAAAAACAAAATTCAATGACTGGCTACTTCCCTGAAGACTAGGTTGAGGTATTGGTGGCTTATACAAATACCAGATTCCTTACTGGCTCTCTCTTTTTTTTCCTGTAACTTCATCTTTTCAAAACAAAAGAATTAGATCCCAGCTCCCTTAAGAAACCATATAATCATTTTTCTGTTTTGGATAAATTAATATTAGCAGAGATAATTTAGTAGGATGCCTGAAAAAGCTATTTTCAATTTGACCATCATCAAAGCTAAAGTCAAGTGTTAAGACTTTTTTTTTTGGTCAATTATCTTCTCTATCTCACCACCTCCCAGGGGTGAAGGACCTGTCAAGTACAGAAAGATCATTTCCTGGTTCTTCCTGATTGTGAGGTTTATAAATACTCCTACATTCGTAGTACAGTACATTACACTGTACTTGACATTGATCGAGTACTGCGTTAAATCTTGGCTTAGAGGTGAAAGAATTGGAGTGGGCCCAGAGAAAGATAATGACTATAATTAAAGGTCTGGAAAATGGGATAGAGGACAAAAACTATTTAAAATTGAGGAAATCTGAAGGGTCTTGGATGCCTTCTTTATTTTCTAATATTTTAATTTTCTAATTTCTTTTCAGCATTGAGGAAGCTCAACTATATCAGAAAATGTTTATCATCAATCACGGGGTCATCAAAATTTGAGTGTATGCAAGTCACAGTGATTTCTGAACCCAATTCAAAAATAATGGAAAGACCATAGAGATCCTTTCAAACAAGGATACATCACTCGTGCCACTTCTTCCCATAATTCATTCAGCAAACATTCCTTGAATGCCTACCATATGTGACAGGCAGTGTTATAGGTATGGACAGAAATATTTGTCCTCTCGGAACTTACATTCCAATGAGGAAGGAGAGACAGTGAACAATGATAAGACAGCAAACATAATCAAAGGATAAATCATAGAATATTTCAGAAGGTGATATAGAAATGGAGCAGGCTAAGGGGACCAGGAATGGGAAGATTAGAAATTTAAAAGGGGTGTCCAGGATAGGCACCTTTGAGCAAATGAGAGTTTGCAAAATTGTTGCAGCGAGAAAGTAAATCCTGACAGGGCTGAGGGCATTTACCTTGTGATAGGATGCTTACAACGCTGTGTCAATCAGTCAGGGGGCACTGGAAGAGTTGGTGCAGCGTTTAGAAAATTGGATGAATTCCGTCTTGGCTGTAAGTTTGAAGTGTCGCAGGATAGAAATAAGTAATTAGCAGGTCTGGAGCCAAAGAAAAATATTTGAGATCGAGATGTTGCTTTGGAATTACTTATCCACAGTGGCTGAAGCGGTGGGAATGAAGAAGTGAGCTCGCCAAAAGAGAGCAGAGTGGAAAGAAGGGGAGAGCCTCACTAATGAAGGTGTGCATTTTAGGAGATGGAGGCAAAAATCGAGAAAGGGCGGTACACTTTTTTTTCCTGATCAGAGATAGAGACGAGCCGGCATTGTGCGCGCGTCTTTTATTCCTCCCCTTTCATTTCTCCCTAATGTAAACTGGCTCTCTTCAAGACAAAACCCTCCCGCGCGGCACCACACCCCCTTGGGGCGCGAGTCTTTCTTCAAGACCTTTTGAAGGTAAGGAGAAGAGAACTAACTTTTACGGAGCATCCCACGCGTGCCACGTGTTTGGGGTTCCAAATCCCGGGTTGCTCTCCTCTCCATCCCACCCACCTCTTTGCTTTCATACTCTTGCCTCCTTCAGCAGTGTCGGCTCCCAGAGGGCTGGAGCACTGGACAGGCCGGCAGAAAACAAAGAGCCCAGCTGGAAGGAAAAGCAAAGCAAAGCAAACAATACCCCCTGCTAGGGGTAGAGACCTGGCGCCACTGGCCTTGAACCTCCGCCTCCAGCCCTCCCGGCGCCCTGCCCTTAGGCCTCGCCCCTCGGCCCCGCCCGAACTTCTCCGCAGGCCCTGCCCCTTGCCCCGCGGCCCACGCTCATTCGCTGGCGCCCTTCCGCTCCGCTTCCTCATTGATCCGCGTTCACCTCCTTCGGTATGCTCTCCGCTTAGCTCCGCCCTTCGCGAAGAGGCCGCGCAGCGCAGGCTCGGCTCTTGGTCACTCGCGGACCTTATTCCGCGTAGCTTTCCCCTTCTTCCCGGCATTCCTGCTTCCGCTTTCTCACGGCTCTTTGCTTTTTCCACCTCTGAGGCACTTCGCGCCCAGAGGTTCGGTGACGTCATCTCTCTGCGCTGCGCGGACACCCGCCAGTGGAAGAAGGAACAGCTCCGCCGCCCTTCGCCTCTTTTGTTGGGCTGCTGCTCCTCCGGAATCATGGCGCCGTCACTGTGGAAGGGGCTGGTGGGCGTCGGCCTCTTTGCCCTAGCCCACGCGGCCTTTTCCGCTGCGCAGCGTAAGTGCCGGTGGGAACCGCGACAGCTCCTGTGCGGGACTCCGGGGACGGTGTGTGGGCGCACCCTGAGGGAGTGTAGGACTGAGTTGTCCCAGGAATGATCATTTGAGCCCTTAGAGTTGGGGGTGACTCCGAGAAGCGGCGCGGGGCTTCCCGGTGGAAGGCTCAGAGTCTGAGTTTGAGATGGGCATCTGAGACTGCGGCAGAGGTGGAAGGGGAAAGGGAAGGGGGTGTCTGGGGGAGAGCTCCGAGCGGGCTGCGGGGTGGGCAACGAAGGAGTCTGTCGGGCTGCAGGGTGGCCAGAGAGGGAGTCTGTCTGGGAATCCGGGACAGGTGATGTCAGATCCAACGTGGGGCTGAGCAGGCAGAGTGTCAGATTGAGGACTTCGGATACTCGTGGTCCGATGACAGCTAGGTGGACAGTACTTGGGCACTTCTGGGCTGTCCAGGCTAAGACTGAGAAGTTAAATGACCGTTTGCCTCATGGGAGCACTGTGGTACAGAAGAAAGAGCACTGGACTGGGAGTCTGGAGGGCTGGTTCTGAAAAAACTTGCTTTACCGCTAAATCTGTGTGACCTTGGGCAAGTCATGTCCCTTCTCTGAGCCTTCATTGAGGTGGATTTTAATTCTTGCCTTTTCTGTGTCACAGAGTGATTGAGAAGTTTAAAAGAAAAAAAAGTAAAAGTACTTTAACATACGAATACAATTGTATCATCAAGAAGAAACTTGGAGTCCAGCAGAGGAGGTAGTGCAGTCTTGAGACAGCTGATCTCTTTTGAGGTCTTCCTTCTCTACTAGAACAGGGGTCAGCAAACTCTGGTGGGTGGGCCAAATGCAGTCTCTCTCCTGTTTTTGAAGTGAGCTAAGAAAGTTTTCACATTTTTAATTTGTTGGGGGAAAAAGCAAAAGAAAATCATTTTATGATCCATGACAATTCTATAAAATCCAACTTTCAATGTCCACCAATGAAGTTTTCTTGGCAGACAGCCACACCCATTCATTTAGGTATTGTCTGGCTGCTTTCAAAGTGGGGAGTTGAGTAATCGACACAGAGACACTATGGCCTCCATGGCTCAAAATATTTGTTATCTGACTCTTTACAGGAAAAGTTTGCTAACCTCTGTCCTAGCCTATAGAGCCCACGAGGGCAGCCCATTTTGTTCATTGCTGCGATCTTTGTGCTTAGCACAATCAATGTTCCCCACAGTGGGTACTCAATAAATTGGTTGAATGAAGGAAGTGAATTCAAAGTTGAACTTTATTCATTTGCTAGATTACTTTCCAACTGTAGGAATAAAATAAAAAATGAAATGTGAATTCCTTCAAAGCTCTAATTTTCTTTCAAGATAAAACCATTTGTTTTATTATATACAAGTAAAATGATCCAGTTACTTTAACTATGTTTTACATACGTGTATTGACATTTGTCTGACAGAAACCTAGCTTTATTTTTTAAATATGTTTTTATTTTGAAATTTTAGATTTACAGAAAAGTTGCAAAGATGGTACAGAGTTACTGTATACCCCCACCCAGTTTCCCCGCACTGGTAACATCTTATATTACCATGGTATATTGTCACAACTAAGAAACCGACACTGGTATGATACTATTAACTAAAGTCTAGCTTTTATTTGGGTTTTACCAGTTTTTCCAATAAGGTCTTCTATTCAGGAATCAATGCAGGGTGTCATTATATTTGGTTGTCATGTTTCCCCAGTCTTTTCTATCCTGTGATGGTTTCTTCAAAGCTCCAGTCTTTAATAATAACAATAGTAATAGCTATCCTTTATTAAGTGCTTGCTATGTGTCACTGAATTAAGCGCTTTACGCGTAATATCTAACTCAGTCCTACCAAAAGCACTGTGAGGTAGCTATTGTCATCACTTTTGAAAGATGAAGTCAAGACACACATAGCTGGGAAACTTGCACACTTAAAGCAATGATGGTGGGGCCAGGATTCAAAAACAAGCAGTTTGAATCTAGAGCCTACGTGCTACACTGCTTTATGAAATTCCGTTTCGTGTAAGTGGCTGAAATTGTGCTTGTGCTTAGGTGCTAGAGGTACAGTGATGCCCCAAGGGAGTTCAAAGTCAAGTGGAGAAACAAGTAATATCAATAAATAATCACAACAAAGTGATAGAGATGCTACACTAAGCATGTAAGGATGCTTGGAGACAGGCCCCAGGGTGGGAGGTGGGGGGCAAGGGGGTTAAGGAAAGTATCTTAGAGCCTTCCTGCTTGCAGTTCAATCGACCAGCTTTGGGAGAATCACCTGGGAGCTTGTTAGACATGCAGAAAGTCAGACTCCACCCTAGAGTTTTTTGAATCCTAATCTGCAGTTTAATAAGATCCCCAGGTGATTTGTCTGCACAGTCATTTGAAAAGCACTACCCTAGAGGAGATTAGGATAGTATGGAATACTGCATCATTTTCCACAGTTGACTTCAGCTGTAAAAGTTTACAGTACTCTACTCACTGAAGTCCAACCGCTTCATTTTCCAGATGAGGAAATGCCTGGTTAGAGGTAGTGTTAAAGTCAGATTAGGTTGTGTGCAAAGAAGAAAGCTGTCTAGGAACTGAACAAACAGTAGGAAGTTAGCCAAACCTATTTTTGGTATTGGATTGATGTTTCTTTTACACTGGTCCTTGTGTTAAACTTGTGAGATAAAACTTCAGAAATGTCTCTAAACACATTCCCTTTTAAAAGTCACCACGTGTTCACCCACAGCAATTTGGGTTTTTTTAGTCCACAGCACATTGTTAAATAGGGATTGTGCAAGGTTTTTTGAGAATTAGGATTTTGTGTTTCTGTTTAGATGAGAATGCCTTGGGGGCATTTGTCACTGCAGTGGGACCTCTTTATAATGCTTATGTTGGGAAAAGATTGATATTTACCTTTGAAGCTAGTTGTGTCATGTCTGAACTGTAGCAGTAGATAGCATACTGTTGTACTATGGCATGCTCTTCTTTGCTGTAATGAACTTTATTATGGCAGAATGGCTACCATGTGTCTAATTTAATCTTCACATTATCCCCATTTTACTGTTGCAGAAGCTTAGGAGAAAGATACTGTATTTGATTCTAAGACACTTCCCCTCCCACTCCTACATTTTAACACTCTGCAATTGAGATACATGTTACGATGCATGAGGATGTCTTATGGTTCAGTGAGATAAAGTCAGTACCAGTAAGTTGAGGAGCTGGTTTTATGATCCAGGTTTATCAGCTTCCAAATCCTCACCCTTTTATACCTTGCTGCTTCCCGAGGCTAAGGCAGCAGCAGAATTATAATTTAATTGGAGAGGCAGAAATTGATGTCCTGGAATTTCTCCTATTTGACCACTGCCCCAGCTTATTCTCTCAGGAAGAAACATTCATACCAATCTTACTTTGTCCATACTGTGTGATGGTGGTGCTATTTCAGAGTTGAGATTTTCTGTCGGCTTATCCATTTTTAAATAATTGTGATATCTTTGACCAGTTAGTGAAAGAAACTTATTTTTAGAGGATTCTAGTTTTCCCATAGTACCGAAAGGAAAAAAAAATGTTTAGGTATTTCTTCCTCGTACTTGTTCACCTTTGACTCTTACTGTGTTTTATAAGGTGACAAAGCAGGTCATGATAAAAGTAAAATAGTTCAAGATCAGGCTGACTGCCTTAGAAGATAGAGGTTTTTGAGGAATCCGGGATTAGCGTTACTTTAGGTAGCATATAAGTCAGCTGCTTCTTTGATATATTGATTTGCTTGCATTTTAAGAAAGAAAAATGGGCTACAATTTCCTTAATGGTATGCTTCTGGTTTATAGATCGTTCTTATATGCGATTAACAGAAAAGGAAGATGAATCACTGCCAATAGATGTAAGTTGGTCATTTATATTCCGTTAAAATATATTTTAAAAATTAGCCACATAGCTTATTATAATTTTTTTTTACTGGTTATTGTTCTCTTAAAATTTTCCAGACATGAAGTAACATCTGTTCACTACTTTACTCTTTATCACTCATTGTAAAACCCAAAGGTTTGGAAACAAAAGATTTTTTGTTTGGTTTCTAAAAAAGATTTCTGTTTGGTTTCTAAAACTGCAGTTTTAAGTAGTCATTCTAGAAGTTGCTCTGTTCATAGTCTGAGTTGATTACTTGACTTTTTCTTAGCAAAGTTCCTTTTTATGTAAAGTCTAAGAACAAGCAAAACTAAACATTGTTGGGGGACATATATGTCGGTGGCAAAACTAAAAAAAAATGAGGAAGTGTTTTTTTTTAAACTGAAATGATATGTGATCTTCACTCACTATTTTTCAACAAAACTCAAAGACAACCTACAGAATGGGAGAAGATATTTGCAAATGACATATCAGATAAAGGGCTAGTTTCCAAGATCTATAAAGAACTTATTAAACTCAACACCAAAGAAACAAACAATCCAATCATGAAATGGGCAAAAGACATGAACAGAAATCTCACAGAGGAAGACATAGACATGGCCAACATGCATTTAATGGATTTTAAATGGCAAAATAGTAATTTCTCTGCAATAGAATCAAACAGTAAGTGTAAAAAGAAAAACTGACCCCATACAGTAAAAAAAGAAGTGACCTCACTGCTCAGCAGTTCTGCTGCTACTCCTACCAGCTTGGAGTATGTCAGTAGTTCAGCTTTCCTCCTGTGAATGAGTAAACAGCACTATACTTACTTACATTATGTATAGTTTTACCTAATGAAAACAGCTTTTCTTTTGAAAAGTTATTATCTATGTGTATACATGTACAGTTTTATAATTTGCATTTTATTACTTAACAATTTATCTTGACGTAACTTCACAATTTACCACATTCTTGTTAATGGTGCTTTTGATTGCATTGTATGAAATAGGTCTTGGTATGCTGGTGGCGGGAATGTGTAAACTGGTATAACATGTAATATTAGTTTTAATTTAGAAAGAGTAAGAGCTTGTGGCTAATTTTGACTTTAGTTTGTAATGAAAGTTATGATCGATGAGACTATTAAGCCACTCTCCTGTATCACCTTTGCTTTGTAATAGATTATGTCCCCTACCACCACCCATATACTCATTTATATCTGTTTAAAATAGCTGCTTCTGTTTACAAATTGGGAAATTTGAAAAATACGGAAAAATCACAATCAAGAAAATCAAATGTGCCTATAATCCCAGCTTGTTTAACATCAAACATTGCAAGTCTTTGCTTGCACAACCTCTTTGGAAAACGTTTCAGTATTACCTAATGAAGTTGAAAGTGTGTATACTCTCCCCAAGTGATTCTACTCCCATTTGCCAGGAGACCTACTCCAGGATATCCATATTGGCATTGTAAAAGTAACACACAGGAAACAGCCCACATAGCCATCAGCAGTGGAATGAATAAATTGTGGTATTTTCATATAATGAAATATAAAACACAATGAAAATGAATGGACTACAAGGAAATACTACAACAGGGATGAATCTCACAAAAAAGTTCAAAAGTGGGAAAAAGTAAGCAATATACATTTTAGAGGTACATACATAGCTGGTAAAATTATAAAGAAAAGCCTTAAAGCATTTTTATATAATTCAGTACAGTAGTTAACTTTGGGGGAGGGTGTGTGGGACTTGAAAAGGTACTGGTAGTTTTATTTCTTAAGCTGGCTGGTGGGTCCAGGGGTGTTCTTTTTATGCTCAGTGATATTTAACAATAATATATTAACAAATTCTTAGTTGCTCTTGCAAACAGGTAATAGTTGGTAACTGAGTTCTGAATGGCTCAGTACCTGTTTGCTATTTGGGCAAAACCTACAAGTATTTTTGCAGCTGATCCACAGAGTTTATAGATTTTATTGTGTCTGAGTTCAAATTATTTAAAGTGAGAATTGACTCCTTGATAGGATCTGGGAGAAATACCTGTCAGAGGCTAAAATGAGATGGAGGGAAAATTGTAAATTTTTATGATAATATTTGTATGTTATTTGATAATCTCAATCTTTATACTCACAGATAGTTCTTCAGACACTTCTGGCCTTTGCAGTTACCTGTTATGGTATAGTTCATATTGCAGGAGAGTTTAAAGACATGGATGCCACCTCAGAACTAAAAAATAAGTAAGTCTTTCCCTTTTCATAGGCATTTTGTTTCATAGGGGTTTTGCTTCACTAATGTAATTTAAAATGTCTGTTTTCTGGTACATAAAAATTGATTTTGTTTTTACATTCGATGATGCAGTTTGTGTAAATAATGAGGTCAAAATATTAAGGCAGTGTTTGCTATGATAGAAAAATGGAACTTGAATGACAGATTATTGACCTTAGATGTCATATTATATTTGCTTAAAATTATTTATCGGCCAGATGGTTGGAAGGGAATAGACAAATAGGAAGATAGTCCCTCAGAAATGTTTTCCTTTCATCCTTTCTCTTTTCCTTCCCTCCCCTTCCACCCTCCCTTCCTTACTTTATTTCCCCTCTTTTTATCCACATGTCCCAGCTTAGTCTTTGGAAGAATAGGGGTTTTGGGTTGTTTTCCTCAATCACTTGAACCTAGACTGTGACATAAACTGCTCGCTGGCCCTTTCTGTTTCGTGGATTACAGTATACTTGTCGTCCTGCTTTCTGTTTTCTCCTGTACTTCTTCTAAGCTATTTTCTTGAACTTGGCTTGCTTTTCTTTTCCATATTTCCTACTTTCATAAAATTATCCTTTAGCTCTGTTCAAATCCATCCCTGGACTTTACCTACCTTCTTGAGCCTGGAAATTTTAACCCTTTACAATGTGTTCTTAGAAGGGTTCACAATAAACATTTATTTGTTAGAGGAAACTCACCCCCTTGCTATTTTTACTTTTCAATTTACATTTTAAATAGTCACATGTCAGACTTCCTGTTTTATGTGGGAGTATACTTGGAATTTTAGGTGGGTTGACTTTAAGATTTGAGTTTTTAACAAGGCAGAATTCTGCTCTTTTTTTTCCAGGAAAATTATGTTAAACGAATACTAAAAGCCATACACTTAGGTGTTTGTGAACTTTATTTGACTATGTATATCTCACTAGGAAAGAAGAAAGGATACTCTACTATCACCACCCACTGTAGTTCTTACAAAGAGTCTACCAAGAATCACAGGCAAAGGGCCAGAAAAGAAAGAAGTAAAACAGAATGGCATTAAGTAGGTGGTAGCAAAATATATAAATTTAGTAGGTGGTAGCAAAATATATGAGTTTGGACAACAGTAGGTACTGAAGGGCCAAAAGGAGTTTTTTGTTGTACTTGAAAGATTCTTGGAAACAGATCTGTGAAATGATCATATTGCTTGAATAGTGAGGGCCAAATGCAAATAATCAAAGGTACAATCTATGTACTGGTTTTTTAAAAGACTATTTGGCATGGGCTAGCTATTTTAAGATTTATACAAGTGATTAAAGTTGAGCGATTATTTGTGCTATATTCATAATCATCTTGGAAGGAGTGGCTGAAAGAAAGATTTGAGAGCTTTATGTTGCTTTCCAGGTTTCTTATTTACCTTGTATAGGAAAAAAAAAAAAACGAGACACAGTATGCTTACCATCTATAGTCTGATTTCATGAATTTAAACTTGGTTAAGACTATAATCTATAACAAATTCGTAATTCATTAGAAGCCTGCTTGTTTTCAAATAGGCTTTTGTACAGGTTTATCTGAAGTGGATGCTTTGTTGTTGTTTTTTTTTCTTTTAAGGACATTTGACACATTAAGGAATCATCCATCATTTTATGTATTTAATCATCGTGGTCGAGTACTGTTCCGGCCTTCGGATACAACAAGCTCTTCAAATCAAGATGCATTGTCCTCCAACACATCATTGAAGTTACGAAAACTTGAATCACTGCGTCGTTAAGATTTTTACAAATTATGATAACAGGACAGGACACAGAGCTGGAATATTGGAGTTTGGGGTATAAAACACTCCCCCCCCTATCATCAGTATTTATATTATATTGATCTTTCAGACCTAACTAAAAAAAGTCTATGGCCCTTGTTTGTACACTGTTAATCAGATCATTCATGGAGTATAAGTTATCTGTGAAATGAGTCTTTGATCTTTCATAGAGAGAATTCTTTCTTTCCATTTAAAACAAATTCATATCTTTTGTAAAGTCACTGTTTTGAACACATTTCCTTGAAAAATGTTGATGATTTTGTAATTATTTATTTTCTTAGATTTCTTTTGCACTTGAGTTCTTAGGATCCTTTTGGAAATAATGTGACTACTGCATTTTGCAGCATGAATGAAAGTTAAAATGTCTTTGGTTCTTAATGACAAATTAACTTCTCTAAAGAGACCAAAATGGTGGCTTATCAGTTTTTCTTATGCCCCCTAAAAAGTGGCTCTGCTTTAGCAGATGCTTGCCAGTTTCTAATTTCTCATGACTTCTTGCCCCACCCCACTCCCATATACCTTCTAACATCGACTGTCTTGTTTCATCACTTCTCTGGGGTTCTGTGTGCAGTGAGCAACTCTTGTGTCAGAAATTCTTTGTCATAAATATATTTAACAAATTCAACTTGCTGTAAAGCTACTGTGTTCTCTTCATTTCTCTGTCAAAAATTTCCCCAATTGATTATGTAGTTAAAGAATAGTTGAAGATAGACCAAAAAGACCATTCATGATTTCATTAATTATCCTGCCTGTGTAGAAGAATAGTAATCACTGAAGAAAACTACTTGTCATCAGCCAGTTTAACTTATTCAGAGTCTCTGTTATTTTATTGCATACTAAACTAGTGAATTAGTAAAACTCAAGGAAACTTCTCATCAAAGATAGGCTTCAAAGGCATTGGAACAAATATATTTTAAATATTTGGAACTAGTATCTTCAATTAAAAACAAGATCATTTAAGAAACTTTTTCAGCTTTGGATTTGTTAGCAGGCTTAGAGCTTTTCCATCTTTGTTGGATGCTGCTGAAGGTGAGGATGAGGGGACAGAGTAGACTTTTTCTAGAAACAGTAATTTTGGGTTTAGGGAAATTTGGCTAGCTCTTTGATCTGCAGGGAGCTTAGCATTTCTTTGTAGAGCAGATTGCTTTTGTTGAACTGTGCAGGCAAGGAAACATTGCTTTTGTTGAGTCGTATAGGTGCAAAGGGAATAACTATGCAGACTTGAAAAGCAATATGCTTTTGGCAAGAGTAATAAGATGTCCTTCTGCTTGATGGCTTTTTTCCTCTTAGAAATGAACCTCAGCTCTTCTGTTCTGCCTGGTAACAAACAGCTCTAAAGCATGAGACTCTTTGGTCATTGAGTTTTTACTGTTGTTTAGTTTTGTTTTGCCAACCTAGTCTGTCTGTGGAACACTGACTCTGATCTCTAAGGAGAACAATGTTAGAAATCTGCTGATAGCCTGAGATAATGTAGAAAAGAGTGAAAAATGGAATCAGGGGTTAATGTGGTGATAATTAAATCAAAATATTGTATGAGAAGCTCCTTCTATCAGGCTTGTCTACCCTTTCTTCAGGTATGACTTGATTTGCAAGAGCCTCTTCTCTTTGAGGGCTGCCTTCCTTTTTTATTATTCGCATACTTTCAGTGCAGCCATTTAAAGGGTACAGTTCCGTGGTTTTGTAATATAGTCGCAAAGTTGTACAGCCACTACCATAATGAATTTTAGAACATTTCTATCACCCCCACGAGAAATGCTGTACCCTTTAGTGGGCGCCTCTCATATCCCTCTGCCTCCCAGCCCCAGGCAGCCGCTAATCTACTTTCTGCCTCTATAGATTTGCCTATTGTGGTCATTTAATAGGAATGGATTCGCACAATGTCTGGTCTTTAGTGACTAGCTTCCCAAGTAGAGTTTTGTTCTATGTGGAGTAAGAACTTCTCCCTTTGAGAACTGTGATCAGTTTCTTAGTCAATCTTAGGCTGAATAGTTTTTCCTCATAACCAAGCACTCATGATATACTACTATTTATAATATTTTGGCTAGTCTCTAGAATGGATACTGAATCTTTGCCCAGTCAGGAAAGTCCTGGTAACAATGATGCCCGATAATTTGGCAGATAATTGACATTGTTTTCAGGTGTGTCTGACTTTGCTAGCAGCTTGTATACCTTGGGCCAGGTGAGCTTTCCAAATTTCTTCTTTATAATTTCCTCCAATGGATTCTGTTTTCTTTTTCAAGTATGTATCATAGGACTAAAGGTGATTTGGGTGCATCGTAACAGTGCTAAATGGATTAAATTCAGAATTTTATTTATAATATTTTGAGACAGTTATGACTACCTAGTGTAGTCCAAAAAAAAATGTAGTGGTGTGAGCTAGTTAAGCCTCCAGTTGACTGTGATTTTAGTGACGTTCAGAAGTGTTTGCTATTGAAGGCTCTCTAGAACATAGGAAGAGACTTTTTAATAACTAGGGAACCAGCCAATGCTATGGGCTAATGGCCCAGCCACAGAAAATGCAGATCGGTGGACTGGAGACCATGATGCTCTGTAATTCCCTAATGATTGTTTCCTAAGCACTGTGGCTTATTTTTGAGTGGCATGACAGCATCTTCCTGGTTGTATGTGGCCTGTTTCCATGATGTATTGAGTAGTGTTGTTTGTTGTGAACATCGATGCCTGTAACACCAAGCTAAACACCTTCTTTTGGATATGTTTCCTCTCTTTAAATGGCCTTGCCCTGTCCAATAAATAAATGATTGTCTCACCCTGTTTTTGGTAGTGGTTTTTGTTTTTGTTTTTGTTTTTAAAATCCCATTCTCTTCTGCTTCTCTGTCCCCAGAAAAATGTAAGAGCTAATCTTATGACTGTATTTTTTTCTCCCAGTATGATGCTGTTCTACTAAATTCAATAGATACTTTTTATTGTACATGGAAAGTCGAATTGCAATTTTATGTTTTTTTTTTTTTAGTGTCAAAATAGAATGTGTAATCTCATTTATATTTAGCAAAGGACCTTTGGGGTAGAAGAATTTTAGTCCTTGAATATCAGCATCCAATCATCCCATCACAAATTTGTTATAAGTTTAGATTTAACAGAAAATCATTATGATTCAAAAGTATCAGGGGGCAAATCCAGAGTCTGATGAAAACCCGAGGGGAGGTTCTGGTTTGTCAAACTTGGCATGTATCTTGAGTAGTTTGACAAATAGCACTAGCAATATTCAGATCTACCTAGGAGTATCTCAGAGTAACCTACAAATCAAGTATTCTCTAAAAAAGGGAAAAATCAAGATGATATATGCACATGGCAAAAACAAAAAAAATCTGATGGTACAGAAAGGCATGTCATTAAAACTTGCCTTCTTCCCTTCTGTGCCTAATGCTTCTCTCCAAAGGTAACCAGCTTAGAGTGCCCTGTATATTCTTTGGGGGGAAAATTATTTGCCAGTGAATATATATTTAAGAAATTTTACGTTAATGGAGTCAAACTGTATATACTCTTCTGTACCTTGCTGTTTTTGCTGTGTCTTACAAGATCTTTCTGTATCAGGATATACAGAAATACCTCATTATTTTTAATGACTGTGGTATTCCAATGTATGAATGTGTTACAAATGTTCAAACAATGATGGGATCTCAGATTGTTTTCAATATTTTACTATTGCTAGACCATTTTGCAGTGAACATACTTGTACATATAAGGAGATTATACCCTCAGAGTTAATCTTAGCAATTGAATTGCTAGTCAAAGGGTACTTTTCATTTGCACTTAAGTAGTTATTGCCAAATTGTTCTCTAGGTATCTTGGCCCCGTTATTCTCCCACGTATAATTTGTAAGAATAATTATTTCCAAGGCCCACACTGATACTGGGCCTTGGATTAAACATTTGATCATCTGAAACTGAATAAATGATATCTTGCATCTTACTTTAGCTATATTGCATGTTAATGAAGGATATGGAACACATTTTCATGCTTATTGGTTACTTATATTTCATTTTCTGTGAATTGTGTGGTCATGTTCTGTTTTCTATTAGATGATTTGTTTTTTATTGATTTGTATGAGCTCTTTGTAAGCTAAGAAAATTGGTCCATTGTCATATGTTTAAGAATATTTTCCTGAGATTTATTTATTTATTTATTTATTTATTTACTTATTTATGTAGCTAAACTTATCAGTCTTTATGGCTTTGGGGATTTGTGCCTTGCTTAAAAAGGCCTTCTTTACATTTAAGAATAAATTCAATGTATTTTTCCAGTACTTTTAAGTTTTTTTTTTAACCTTTAAATCTTTGATTCATTTGGACTTTATTTAGGTAGAAGGATAAGGTAAGGATTCGACATTTTTCTCCCCAAATGGCTATCTGGTTATCCCAACTCCAACCCCACTTTTTTACTTTTTTTCCCACACTGATTTGAAAAACCATCTTCATTCATACACTGAATTTCCATATATATTTTGATCTGTTTCTGAGCTCTGCAGTCTGTTACAAAGATTACCAGTCTTTCAATTATTTTAAGTTGCTATATGCTTTCATATTTCACATTGCTAGTCCATACCACATTATTATTATTTTCAGGATTTTTTCCTAGTTATTCATGCATGTTTATATTTCCTGAGGGACTTTGGTATCATTTTGTCCATTTGTAGAATCCTACTCATATATTTCTAAAATTTTACTTTGAAAATTTTCTAACTTACACAAATCGTGAAAGAATAATATCAGGAATGCCAATATACTTTTCATTTATCACCATACCTAATATTTTGCCACTTTTGCTTTTGTTTTCTCCAAATGTGCTTTTGTCCCCTCCTGGATAGTTTATGGTAAGTATGGATTTCAAAATCACACCTCATGACACCATGACATCCCTAACTATGTCAGTGCCCCATTCCTATAAGGATGAGGACATTTCCTGTTTAACCACAATACCACTCTCACACTGAAGAAAATAGTGAACCATCCAATATTATATTCAAATTTCCCCATGTGTCCCCAGAATGACTTTCATGCCAACCCCCACCAAGGTTCACAAATTACATTGGTTAGTGTGTCTCTCCAGTCTCTTAAATAGTCCCCCTACCTCTTCTTTTTAAAATATTTTCAAAGTAAACTTTATTTTTCAGAACTGTTTCTGAGTTACAGAAAGATTGGGAAGATGGCGCAGAGATCCCACATGTCCCATACTCAGTTTCCCCTACTGCTAATATCTTATGTTACCATGAGACATTTGATACCAGCAAGGAACCAATATTGATACATTATTATAAACTACAGTTAATATTCAAGTTTTCACAGATTTTACTTAATGTTCTTTTTGTATTCCAGGATTCCATCCAGGATACTGCTTTACATGTAACTGTGATATCTTCTTAGGTTTTTCTTGGCTGTGACAGTTTCTCATACTGTCCCTGTTACTGATGACAACTTTTCTTAAGATTTATTTGACACAGAGTGAGCATGAGTTGGGGGGAGGGGCAGAGGCAGAGGGAGAAGCAGACTCCCCACTGAGCAGGGAGCTGGAGGTGGGGCTCCATCCCAGGACCCCAGGATCATGACCTGGGCCGAAGGCAGATGCTTAAACCACTGAGCAATCCAGGCGCCCAAAGCTTCACAGCTTTGAGGAATACTGGTCAGGTATTTGGTGAAATGTTCCTCTGTTGGGATTTGTCTGATGTTTTTACCATTATTATATTGGGATTATGTGTGCTATTGTTATCACATCAAGGGTACCCATCTTTTTAAAAAGATTTTATTCTTGAGAGACTCAGAGAGAGAGAGGCAGAAACATAAGCAGAGGGAGAAGCAGGCTCCCTGCAGAGAGCCCAATGCGGGGACTCCATCATAGAACTCCAGGATCACACTGAGTTGAAGGCAGATGCTCAACCACTGAGCCACGCAGGCGTCCCAAGAGTACATATCTATTAACATGACTTATCACTGTTGATCTTATTTTTGATCACCTAAGTTAGTGTTTGTCAGATTTCTCCACTGTAAAGCTACTCTTTCCCCATTGCCATACTGTATTCTTTGGAAGGAAGTCACTTTGCATAGGCCACACTTAGGGAGTGGGGAGTTATGCTCCACCTCCTTGAGGATGAAGTATCTACATCAATTATTTGGCATTCTTCTGCACAGGAGATGTTTCTTCTTTCCCACTTATTGATTTATTCAATCATGTATTCATATAAATTTGGGCTTTTTTTAATACTCTGGGTTATCATGTAACACTATTTTGGGGTTGAAATTATTTCAGTTCTGGACACTGATAACTTTTTCATTGGACTCCTGTGTCTCTTTGACATACTCCCATTAGAGTGGACTTCTTTATTTTGTTTTCAGCTCTTCCTTTCTGGCACTACAAGATATTCCAGGCTCATTGTGTGTATTTCCTGCCCCAGTCCTAGAATCAGCCTTTTCTCCAGGGAACCTGGTGCCTTTTATGGAAGGATAGTATTAGAAATCAGGATCTGGGCCCTGGTTGTGCCCAGTGCTGCAGGGGTTTTGTTGCTTCGAGGCCCTTTCAGCTCACAGGGCAAGGAAACATATGTGTGTGCGCTAACCTGTGCATATACACACACACATATAAATATTTCTGGATGTAACCTCTGTATTTATATATATATATATATATATATATATATATATAGAGAGAGAGAGAGAGAGAGAGAGGCAGAGGGAGAAGCAGGCTTCATGCCGGAGCCTGATGCGGGACTGGATCCCAGGACTCCAGGATCACGCCCTGAGCCAAAGGCAGGCACTGAACCGCTGAGCCACCCAGGGATCCCCTGTATTTCTATTTTTATTTATTTATTTATTTATTTATGATAGTCACACACACAGAGAGAGAGAGAGGCAGAGACACAGGCAGAGGGAGAAGCAGGCTCCATGCACCGGGAGCCCGACGTGGGATTCGATCCCGGGTCTCCAGGATCGCGCCCTGGGCCAAAGGCAGGCGCCAAACCGCTGCGCCACCCAGGGATCCCCTGTATTTCTATTAAGTGGAATGCAAGTTCATACTGATGTTCCATCCATCACCACATAAATCTTTCTAACCACCTCTCCTGCTGATCTGCAGACTTCTACTCCCACACTAAGAAACCTGGTTCCCACCATCTGCTGCCCATTTACTTGAATTGTTTAAATCCAGTATATACAGTTCCAGAAACATTACCCTGTACTCCCATGGAAGACATTTCAAACTAGAGCAGCAATTATGTATCTCTGTTTGCCATTAGTTTTACAGACCTCACTCATTTCCAAAGTTAATTAGTCAGCACCCCCGCCCCTTCAGTGTGTTTGTTTCACAAATTTGTAATACAGATAGCTTTGTCACCTCTTAAAATCTTTAAAATGATTTTTTAAAATTTGTATACACCAGGGCTCACTTTTCATGCCCTAAAGTTCAATCGATTTTGACAAATCTACAATGTTATGTATCCACAATTGCATTATCATATAGAATAATTTCAATAGCTCTAAAAATCCCTTGTGCTTCACCTACTCAACCCTGTCCCTTTCCCTGGGGCTCCAGTTTACGACTGATCTTTTTATTGTCTCTATAGTTTTGCCTTTTCTAGAAAGTCATATGGTTGGAATCATGCAGTAGGTAGCCTTTTTAGACTGGCTTCTTCTACTTAGCAATATGCATTTAAGGTTCTTTCACGTCTGTTTGAGGCTTACCTAATTTTTAAAATCTCTGAATAATAGTCCATTCGATGAACATTCCACAGTTTGTTTACCTATTAAAGGACATCTCCAGTTTTCAAAGATTATGAATAAAGCTGCTTTAAACATTTGCATGCGGGTAAAACCCAAAAAAACGTATTTGCATGCATGTTTTTGTGTGGACATAATCATGTTAGTTTGGTAAATATTAAGGTGCATGATTGCTGAATTATATGGTAAGATTATGTTCAGCTTTAAGAAATTGCCAAGCTATCTTCCAAAGTGGCTGTGCCATTTGGTATTCCCATCAACAATAAATGAGAATTCCTGTTGCTCTGCATCCTCATCAGCAACTGGCATGATCAGGTTTTAGGTTTTAGCTATTCTAACAGGTGTGTAATGATATCTCGATTGATTGATTGATTGATTATAATTTATTTACTAATTTTAATGAGAGAAAGAGAGTGAGGGAAATGGGCAGAGGGAGAGGGAGAATCTCAAGTACACCCTGCTAAGTGCAGAGCCTGACATGAGATACCATCCCATAGCCCTGAGATCATGACCAGAGCCAAAATCAAGAGTGAGTCGCAAAACTGACTGAGCCACTCAAGCACTCCATGATATTTTATCTTAATTTGCAGTTCCGGGATCCCTGGGTGGCGCAGCGGTTTGGCGCCTGCCTTTGGCCCAGGGCGCGATCCTGGAGACTCGGGATCGAATCCCATGTCGGGCTCCCTGCATGGAGCCTGCTTCTCCCTCTGCCTGTGTCTCTGCCTCTCTCTCTCTCTCTGTGACTATCATGAATAAATAAATAAAATCTTTAAAAAAAAAAAATTTGCAGTTCCCTAATGACAAATGATGTTGAGCATCTTTTCATATGCTTATTTGTCTCCTGTCTTTTGATGAAGTATCTATTTGGATCTTTTCCTCAATTTCAAATTATGGTGTTTGTTTTCTTATTGTTGAGTTTTTTTTGTATATTTTGAATACAAGTCTTTTACAGATGTGTTTTTTTCAAATATTTTCTCCCAGTCTGTGGTTTGTCTTTTTATTCTCATGACAGTGTATCACAGTGAAGTTTTTCATTTTAGTAAAGTCCAACATACCAAATTTGTTTTATGAATCATGCTTTTGTTTTGAATTTAAAATCTCATTTCCCAAAGGAGAGAGGGAAACAAACCATAAGAGCCTCTTTTTAAAAAGATTTATTTATTTTAGAGAGAGCAGGGGGGAGGGGCAGAGAGAGAATCTTCAAGGAGACTCCCTGCTGAGCATGGAACCTGATGTGGGGCTCCAGGTGGAACTTGATCTCATGACCCTGAGATCATGACCCTGAGATTATGACATGAACAAATCAAGGTCAGATGCTTAAGTTACTGAGCCATCAGGCGCCCTACCATGAGAGACTCGTAATGGTGGAGAACAAACAAGGTTGCTGGAGGGAGGTAGGTGAGGTATGGGCTAGATGGGTGATAAAGATAAAGGAGGGCACCTGTGATGAGCACTGGGTGTTGTATGTAAGCAGTGAATCACTGAATTCTACTTCTAAAATCAATATTGCACTGTATGTTCACTAAGATTTAAATAAAAAAATTGAAAAAAATAAAAGCTCATTTTCAAACCCAAGGTCACCTAGATTTTCTCCTGTTTCCTTATAGAAGTTTTATCGTTTTTTACTTTATTTTTAGGCCTACAATCTATTTTGAGTTAGTTTTTGTGAAAGATGAAAGATCTGTGTCTAGGTTCAGTTTTTTTTCCATACAGACACTCGTTTCAACACCATTTGTTGAAAATACTGTGCTTTCTCCATTGAATTGTCTTTGCTCCTTTGCCAAAAATCAGTTGACTATATACGTGTGGCTCTATTTCTGGTTTGTCGACTCTATTCCATTTATCCATAATATCCACTCTTTTGTTAATACTGTACTGTCTTGACTACTGTAGCTTTATACGAAGTCTTGAAATTGGCTAGTGTGAGTCTTCCATTTTTGTTCTTATTTTTCAGTATTGTGTTGGCTGTTTAGGGTCTTTCATCTTTTTCTGTAATCTTTACACCCAGTTTGTCAATAACTACAAATAACTTGCTAAGATATTGATTGGAATTGCTTTGAATCTATAGATAATGTTAGACAGAATTGATATTAATATTGAATCATTCCAATTTGTGAACATGAAGTATCTCTTTATTATAACCAACTGAGCTACCAAGGTGCCCCTATTTCTTGTTCTTTTCCACGTAGAGATCCTGTACATATTTTGTTTAATTTATATGTATTTCATTATTTTGGTGTTGCAAATGGTATTGTTTTTTTTAATTTCAAATTCCAATTTTAATTATTAGTATTTAGGAAAGCAATTGACATTTTCATATTAACCTTATGTCCTACTCTTTGTTATCATTCTTTTTAAAGTTTAGGAATGAATATTAAATTTTGTTATTTGCTTTTTTTGTATATATTGATATATTCATATGTTTTTTCTTCTTTTACCTATTAAGGTGGTAAATTATAAGAATAGCTTTTTAAAAGTTGACCCATCTTTGCATTCATGGGATGAATCAGGTATCCATTAAAAAATAACAGCTTACCACAAATTACCAAAACTGGAACAGAAAGAAATAGAAAACCTGAAGAGGCCAATAACCAGGGAAGAAATTGAAGCAGTCATCAAAAACCTCCCAAGACACAAAAGTCCAGGGTCAGCTGGCTTCCCAGGGGAATTCAGTCAAACGTTTACAGAAGAAACAATACCTATTCTACTAAAGCTGTTTTGAAAGATAGAAAGGGACAGAATACTTTCAAACTCGTTCTATGAGGCCAGCATCACCTTAATTCCCGAAACCAGACAAAGACCCCACCAAAAAGGAGAATTGTAGACCAATATCCCTGATGAACACAGATGCAAAAATTCTCAACAAGATAGTAGCCAATAGGAAGCAACAGTACATTAAGAAGATTATTCACCGTGACCAATTGGGATTTATCCCCCAGATGCAAGGTTGGTTCAACACTCGTAAAACAATCAATGTGATAAATCATATCAACAAGAGAAAACACAAGAAGCATATGATCCTCTCCATAGATGCAGAGAAAGCATTTGGCAAAATACAGCATCCATTCCTGATCAAAACTCTTCAGAGTGTAGGGATAGAGGGAACATTCCTCAACATCTTAAAAGCCATCTACGAAAAGCCCACAGCAAATATCATTCTCAATGGGGAAACAGAGAGCCTTTTCCCTAAGATCAGGAACATGACAGGGATGTCCACTCTCACCACTGTTATTCAACATAGTACTAGAAGTCCTAGCCTCAGCAATCAGGCAACAAAAAGAAATAAAAGGTATTCAAATTGGCAAAGAAGAAGGCAAACTCTCCCTCTTCACAGATGACATGATACTGTACATAGAAAACCCAAAAGCCTCCACCCCAAGATTGCTAGAATGCATACAGCAATTCAGTAATGTGGCAGAATACATAATCAATGCCCAGATATCAGTGGCATTTCTATACTCTAACAATGAAACTGAAGAAAGAGAAATTAAGGAGTCAATCCCATTTACAATTGCACCCAAAAACATAAGATACCAAGGAAGAAACCAAACCAAAGAGGTAAAGGATCTATACCCTCAAAACTACAGAACATTTCTGAAAAACATTGAGAAAGACACAAAGAGGTGGAAAAATAATCCTTGCTCATGGATTGGAAGAATTAATATTGTGAAAATGTCAGTGCTACCCAGGGCAGAATGTACACATTCAATGCAATCCCTATCAAAATACCATGGACTTCCTTCAGAGTTGGAACAAATCATCTTAAGATTTGTGTGGAATCAGAAAAGACCCCGAATAGCCAGGGGACTATTGAAAAAGAAAACCAGAGCCAGGGGCATCATAATGCTGGATTTCAAGTTGTACTACTAATCTGTGATCAACAAGACAGTGTGGTACTGGCACAAAAACAGACACATAGATCAATGGAGTAGAATAGAGAATCCAGAAATGGGCTCTCAACTCTATGGTCAACTAATATTCTACAAAGCAGGGAAGACTATCCACTGGGAAAGGACAGTCTGTTCAGTAAATGGTGCTGGGAAAATTGGACAGCCACGTGCAGAAGAATGAAACGAGACCATTCTTTTACACCATACCCAAAGATAAACTCAAAATGTATGAAAGATCTAAATGTGTGACAAGAATCCATCCAACTCCTAGAGGAGAACACAGGCATCACTCTTTTTGAGCTTGGCCACAGCAACTTCTGGCAAGATACTCTATGAAGGCAAGGGAAACAAAAGCAAAAATGAACTACTGGGACTTCATCAGGTTAAAAAGCTTCTGCACAGCCAAAGAAACAGTCAACAAAACTAAAAGACAACCTACAGAATGGGAAAAGATATTTGCAAATGACCTATCAGATAAAGGGCTAGTATCCAAGATCTATAAAGAACTTCTTAAACTCAACAGCAAAGAAACAAACAATCCAATCATGAAATGGGCAAAAGACATGAACAGAAATTTCACAGAGGAAGACATAAACATGGCCAACAAGCACATGAGAAAATGCTCTGCATCACTGGCCATCAGGGAAATGCAAATCAAAACCACATGAGATACCCCCTCACACCAGTGAGAATGGTGAAAATTCACAAGACTGGAAACAACAAATGTTGGAGAGGATGTGGAGAAAGGGGAACCCTCTTGCACTGTTGGTGGGAATGTGAACTGGTTCAGCCACTCTGGAAAACTGTGTGGAGTTTCCTCAAAGAGTTAAAAATAGAGCTACCCTACAATCCAGCAATTTCACTACTGGGGATTTACCCAAAGATACAGATATAGTGAATTCAAGGGGCACCCGTACCCCAATGTTTATAGCAGCAATGTCCACAATAGCCAAACTGTGGAAGTAGCGTAGGTGTCCATCGAAAGATGAATGGATAAAGATGTGGTCTACATATACAATGGAATATTACTCAGCCATTAGAAATGACAAATACCCACCATTGCTTCAACGTGGATGGAACTGGAGGATATATGCTGAGTGAAATAAGTCAATCGGAGAAGGGCAAACATTATATGGTTTCATTTATAAGGGTAATAGTGAAAAGGATTAAAGGGGAAAGGTGAGAAAATGAGTGGGAAATATCAGAGAGGGTGACAGAACATGAGAGACTCCTAACTCTGGGAAACGAACAAGGTATAGTGGAAGGTGAAGTGGGTAGGGGGATGGGGGGACTTGGTGATGAGCACTGGGTATTATACTATATGTTGGCAAATTGAACTCCAATAAAAAATATACAAAAAAATAACAGCTTGCTAGGATTTTTGTTTTTCATGATTTTCTTTAATGTTAACCCTGCCTTTATAATAATTTCTTCAAACCATAGGTTCACTAGTAAGACTAGAATTCTGCTAAAAGTTGGATTTATTTCCTCCTTGGTTATTTTTTGAAAGATTTGTTTATATTTTAGAGAGAGATAAAGAGAGAGTGGGAGGAGGGGCAAAGGGAGAGGGAGAGTCCCAAGGAGACTCCATGCTAAGTGTTGAGTCCTACACAGGATTTGATCTCATGACCCTGAGCTCTCAACCTGAGCCAAAACCAAGAGTCAGTCACTTAACCAGCTGAGCCATCCAGGTGCCCCTATTTCTTTTTTTTTTTTTTTAAATTTTTATTTATTTATGATAGTCACAGAGAGAGAGAGATAGAGAGGCAGAGGGAGAAGCAGGCTCCATGCACCGGGAGCCTGATGTGGGATTCGATCCCGGGTCTCCAGGATCGCGCCCTGGGCTAAAGGCAGGCGCCAAACCGCTGCGCCACCCAGGGATCCCCAGGTGCCCCTATTTCTTCTGTGGTTATTAAGGGCACTGACCTCCTTCTCTGCCATACTTTGTGCACCTTTCTTCTTCCAGTCAAACATTTATGATGTAATTTCGTCCATACAAGAATATATGGGGCATTTATATAGATGAAGCTTAGTAAAAGTGACATTTGTAAACTTACCATCAAACTTAAAAATGAGAGTATTACCAATACCATTACATCAACCTTTTATGTTTAGTGATTTTTATGTCTTCTTTAAGAAATCTTTCCCTATTTTGAAGTCTTTCAAATTTCTTCTAAAGTTTTGTTTTTTTTAAATGTAAGTAGTTATCTAAAATTGTTTCATTTTTGTATATGGTGTGAAGAAGAAACCCAATTGCATTATTTTTCACATTGATTGCTAATTGTCCTAGTGCCATATATTGCAAAAAGAAAAAAAGTCTGTTCTTTCCTCAGTGATCTGAAATGTTATCTGTGAAATGCATCAAATTCCCTCTTGTGCATGAGACGATTTCTAGGCTCAGCTTTGTTCGATGTATATACCTCTGCATCTCTAGCACACTATTACTAAAAGCTAGTAAGTTTTGGAATAGTAAGGTAGATCCCCCTAATTTGTTCTTCTGTATGTTTGTCTTGGCTATTTGGGGGTATTTACCTTTCCATTTAAATTTTAGAATCAGCTTGCCAAGTTTCATGAAAAACCTTGTTGGTGTTTACATTGTAATTGTGATAGATTTGTACTTTAAATTGAGTGGTGGAGGAAGTGGAGACCGAGTCTCCTATTTATGGTTTTTATGGTGTAGCCGTCTCTTTAAATATTGTCTGATGTCTTCCAATAAAATTTCATAATTATCTGCATACCGTTTCACACACATTTAGTTATATTCATTTCACACACACTTTCTCTCTCTCTGTCATATACGTATCCCATATATGCTATGTATATTTCTACCTTTGTATGTTTATTCCTTATTTAGTTTTGCTAATTTTAATAATAGCTTAAAAACTTATATTTCTAAATTTCTTGTGGCTGTTATATAGAAATGCAATTAGTTTGTATATGTTTATTTTACATCTAGCCTCATTGTTATTAAATTCTTTGTCTACAGACTACTTTGAGATTTTAGTTTAGTTAAATAACTTATCTTTTATTGTCTCAATGTGCAAGCTAGGGATTCTTGTAGTCCAATGTTGAATAGAGGTGGTGATAGTGGACATTCTTTTTTATTTTATTTTTTAAAGATTTATTTATTTGAGAGAGAGAGAGAGAGAGAGAGGCACGCAAGAGGCAGAGAGGGAGAATCTCAAGCAGACTCCTCACTGACCCAGGAGTCTGATGTGGGGCTCCATCTTGTGACCCATCAGATCATGACCTGAGCCAAAATCAAGAGTCAGATACCCAGCAGACTGAACCACGCAGGCGCCCCTCTTGTCTTGTTCTTGATCTTACAAAGAATACTTCTAATTTTCATGACTAGGAATACTGTGCACCACTAGGAATAATCTGGTAGATTCCCTCCTCAACAAATGCTTTTAATTTTGTCCTCATGAATAGTGATCACATTTTATCACTTACGTTTTCTACATTGATTAGGATTATTTGCATGACTTGGCTCGTTTGTTAAATACAGTGTACTGGTTTCTGGATCTCTTGATTCTTGTCTCCCAATTCACCTGCTTGGCCTACTCTGTGGAAAAGCCCTGATTTCTTTAAATTTTTTCTTGTGGCACTTGTCCTGAAGTTTGTCTATAGGGGGCGCCAGAGACATGGCAGAGGGAAAATTTTTGCTTCCTGGTTCCGGTGGCTAGCATAGCAGACCCCTGCTGGGCATGAGGCTTTTCCAGCACCAGGCTCCCTCCGCACCCCACACCACTTTCTCAGTGCCCAACTGGTACAGGGCATTGTGGCCAGCAGCAGTTCTTGGCCAACAGCTTCTCTTTAAACCCTCCCAAGCAGTAATACACCAGAGTACTTCCAGGGTGTCATCTATGGGTACAACATTATCAGATACCCCTGAGGCTGATTTCTGGCTGCTGTTAGAGGGGAAATTTGTAGAAAGTTCCACCGGTGTGGCACCACAACCTAACTGCCATCCTTTGAGTTGCTTCTAGTCCCCTTCAATAAGATTTCAACTCTTGGCATGGGAATACTTTTCCTTGGGAACTTTATCTCTGCCCTGGAAGGGAATTCTTCCTTGGGTGTTCTCAGCCCAGGGGGTGGTAGTATTCCTTGGTTAATTTATCTCAATTCCGGGAAGGAGAACTCTTCCTTGGGTACTATAGATCAGCCATGGGGTGAGGGACTCTTCCTTGGCTATTCTGCCTTCAGCTATGTGAGGGTGTCTTGCTTGGGTGACTATTTTAGCCCTGGAGGAGAACTCTCCCTGGGGCACACTCAGCTGCGTTGATGAGGGGTCTTTGAGTCCTGCGAGGAGGATCTCTTCTTTGGTACTCAGTACTGGGGGAGGACTTTCTCATGGGTGCTCCCTATCTCTGCTATATTGGGGGAAGGGACTTCCCTTGCTTATCAACCCTGCAGTGGGGAGTTCCTTTCCTGATTGCTTCACCTCAGCCCTGGTTTTGGGGCTTTTTCTTAGATTCTGTATCTAAGCCCTATAAAGGGAAACTCTTCTATGGGTGCTTTACATTGTCCTGGGGTGGGGGCTCTTCCTTGAATGCTCTCTTAGACATGGAGAGAGAGGGGGCTTTCACTTGAGTGCCCTGTCTGAGGTGAAGCAGGGAGGATATCTTCCTAAGGCCCTCTATCTCAACCATGTTAAGGGAGGAGTTTTCCTTCAATGTTTGCTCTGAGCCATAGACAAGGGGATTCTCCCTTGAGTGCTACAGCTCTAATTCTGGAGGGTGGGTTTCCAGCACCACAAAAATCTTCTGCGGTGTACTGAGTCATAGTTCGGCTTCTCCAACAAGACCTAGACTTCACCCCTTTTGGGGGTGGGGGGATCTTCCTCTTTCTCTCTAAGTCCTGGAGAGGGGGGAGGAGCAAGATGGCAGAAGAGTAGGGTCTCCAAATCTCTAAGTCCTGGAGAGGACTTTTCCCTGGGTGTTCTATTTCAGCGCAGGTGTGGCACTCTTTCTTGGGTGTTTATGTCAGCACTGGGGGGAGGGGTTTCCCTTAGGCACCCTGTCTCAGCTATGCAGTAGAGGGATTTTCTATGGGTGCTATATTTCGGCCCTGGTTAGGATACTTCTTTTGGTGCTATATTCAGTGCTAGGAGGGGTGCTTTTCCTTAGGTGTTCTTTCTACTCCCTGAAGAGTATCTTTTCTCTGGGGCTGTATCACAGCCCTGCTGAGGATGGGAGAGACACATTATATCTGCACTTGTAAAAGAAGTCATTGGTACGAAGGCACAGGACAGGCAATAATCCTTGTCTCACAAAGACTAGACTTGACGATATTCCACCTTACCCCAGTCTTCAATTGATTAGAGTTTCCCTTAATCTTTCTGTGCTTTGGTTTTCTTATTTATAACAATGAGGATGATAATCCCACCTAGTTCACAGGGTTCTGCAAAGGATTACGTGAGTTAATACATGTAAAACATTTAGAGGGGTCCCTGGGTGGCTCAGCGGTTTAGAGCCTGCCTTCGGCCCAGGGCGTGGTCCTGGGGTTCTGGGGTCGAGTCCCACGTCAGGCTCCCTGATTGGAGCCTGCTTCTCCCTCTGCCTGTGTCTCTGCCTCTCTCTCTAAATAAATAAATATTTAAAAAAAGAAAAAAGAAAACATTTAGAATAGTCACTGGCAGCTAGTAAATGCTGGAAAAATGTCTGCACTCTTCTATTGTGGGAAATGCAAATTGCATAAAAAATTCTTTCTTGTGGTTTTGTTCAAATAACAGGGGGCATAGTTTTGGTTATTCTTGACTGATAACAGCTTAAAGATAACCTTTTTTTAAAAGATAACCTATACTTCTGGTCCTTATCCCCTGACGTTGAAAAGCACCCCTCTCAACCAGGCACCTAGGTGGACATATTTGAATCTCTCTGTGTTTGGGGACTTAAATTTTTAAACTACCCTACCCTTCACCATCTATGTGCGGCATTAGGTAAGTGGTAATCAATATTTGTTAATGATTAGTTTAAAGTATAAAGAGACCCCTATACACACACACACACACACACACACACGTGCACACATGTGAATGATTTCCCCTAATGAGGGTTGACACAGAATGGATTACACTTCTTCAATGGGTAACCATGTGTTTGGTGATGAGAGTCACTCATTCCCCAAACATTTTGGTTAATCATGGTGGTATCATGTTTGGCTTTGGACAACACTTTGTATTTTCACTTCTTCCTCATTCCACTTAGATTGGATTAAAATTAAGTTGCATTTCTGAGAACAGAGCATGTCTTGGTGAATGGTAAATTTTTGCCGCATGATGAAAATTTATTTTAATGACACAAATGCATGATTTTAGACATATATGCAGACTTTCCGACTCTGCAATGGTTGCATTGTTATCATTAATGGAATATGTTGATTGATTTTTTTCAGGGAATGATGACTGATGAAACAGATGAGTTTGCCGCAGGGCTTGAAAACAAAATGAAAAGTCCTAGAGAACCCAACAGTACTTTGTCATCTAAGAGAAGGTAGAGTATGGCCTTGCTATTGATGAAATAGGAAGGAAGAAGGTAATTATGTCTTGAGAAATAGATACAAGCATGTTTGGAAGTAGAAGGGAAAGTATCTAATAGTTGCAACCATTTGGAGTTGCTGCAAGGATTAGTAAGAAGAAGCAGGTCTCTTGGGCAGTTGGAGATGCTGGGCTCAATGGGACGATGGGCCTGCACTCACTCTCTGTACATCCTCACCTCCTGTTCATCCTCTAACCCAGTGCGGTCTGGCTTCTGCCTCCTCTGCTCCACTAAAACTGTCCTTGTCAACCCCCCGGTGTCTGCTGCATGTTGTCTTTAAATACTCAACAATATTTGACACAGTCATTCACTCAATCCTCCATGAAAACCTTCTGAGGCTTCCAGAACCCACATTTTCCTCATTTCTTCCCCCTTACTGGCACTCTTTTTCATTCTACTTTTCTGGTTGTTTCTTTTTATTCCCATCACTGAATATTTTGTAGGGCCAGTAAGCCAGATCCTGGGCCTTCTTCCCTTGAATATACTCTCTCTCTAGATGATCCCACATAGACTTGGAACTTTAAATATGACTATGTGTATTTCAACAAATTCCCAAATGAATACCTCTAGATTACAACTTGCTCCTGAACTCCAGACTCAAATTCAAATGCGTACATGGTATCTCCACTTGCATGTCTAAGAGACATTTAAAACTCGACCCATTCCATGTGTTTAAACTGAACTCCTGACCTCCCTCCCTTGCACACACCTTCTCTACATACAACACTGTCTATTTTGGCTTTTGGTGTTATATCTAAGAAATTATTGGGACACCTGTGTGGCTTAGCTGGTTGAGTGTCCGGCTCTTGGAGCTGGCTCAGGCCATGATCTCATGAGTTGTAGGATCGAGCCCTGCATTGCGCTCCGTGCTCAGTGGGTACTCCGCTTCCTGATTCTTTCCCTCTGCCCCTACTCTGCTCTCTCTAATGAATAAGTAAATATTTTAAAATAGAAATTTTTGTCAAGTCCAATGTCATGAAGCATTCCCTCCATGTTTTCTTTCTTTCTTTCTTTCTTTCTTTCTTTCTTTCTTTCTTTCTTTCTTTCTTTTTCTTTCTTTCTTTCTTTCTATTTATTTTTTATTGGTGTTCAATTTGCCAACATATAGAATAACACCCAGTGCTCATCCCATCAAGTGCCTCCCACAGTGCCTGTCACCCAGTCACCCCCACCCCCCACCCACCTCCCTTTCTACCACCCCTTGTTCGTTTCCCAGAGTTAGGAGTCTCTCATCCCTATGTTTTCTTTCAAGAGTTTTATACTTTTAGGTCTTACATGTAGGTCTTTAATGCATTTTGAGTTAATCTTTATTTATGGTGTAAGATAAGGGCCCAACTTAATTCTTTTTTGTGTGGGTATCCAGTTTCTCCAGTACCATTAAAATTTTTTTAAAAGTAAGCTCTACACCCAGTGTGGGGCTTGAATTCATGACCCTGAGATCAAGAGTCACATGCTCTACTAACTGAGCCAGCCAGGTGCCCCCCCACTGCACCCAATAACATTTTTTGAAGACTCCTTTCCTCATTGAGTGGTCTTGGCATTCTTATAGAAGAACATTTGACCATATATACAAGGATTTATTTCTAGGATCTCTACTCTTTTCTATTGGTCTATTTGTGTATCTTTTGCCAGTACCACACTGTTTTACTCAAACTTTGTAATACATTTGACAATCAGGAACGTGAGTCTTCCAGTTTTATTCTTCCCTTTCAAAATAGTTTTGGCTACTCAGTGTCTCTTGAGATTCCATATGAATTTTAGCATGCATTTTTCTATTTCTGCACAAATTGCCATGGAGATTTTGATAGGGATTGAACTGTATAGATTACTTTGGGCAGTATAACCATCTTACCAATATTAAATCTTCTAACTCATGGACATAGATGTCTTCCCATTTATTTGTGTCATCTTAATTTTTTTGGCAATTTTTCAAAGTAAACTCTAACCAACATGGGGCTCCAACTCATGACCCCTAGATCAAGAGCCACTTGCTCTACTGATGGAGCCAGCCAGGTGCCCCATTTCAGCAGTATTTTATTGTTTCCAATGTACAAGCCTTTCACCTTTTTGTTAGATTTATTTCTAAGTATTTTATTTTTATTTATTTATTTTTTTAGTATTTTATTTTATTTTATTTTTAATTTTTTTTTATTTATTTATGATAGTCACACAGAGAGAGAGAGAGACAGAGACAGAGACATAGGCAGAGGGAGAAGCAGACTCCATGCACCGGGAGCCGGACGTGGGATTCGATCCCGGGTCTCCAGGATCGCGCCCCCGGCCAAAGGCAGGCCCTAAACCGCTGCGCCACCCAGGGATCCCTAGTATTTTATTTTTTAAAAAGAATTTGTTATTTATTATTTATTATTTGACAGAGAGAGAGAGAGAGTGAGCGAGCACATGAGCAGGGGGAGGGGCAGAGGGAGATGGAAAGGAAGAGAGAATCTCCAGCAGGCTCCCTGCTGAGCATGGTGTACAATGTGGGGCTTGATCCCAGGACCCTGAGATCATGACACGAGCTGAAAACAAGAGTTGGATGCTTAACTGACTGAGCCACCTACGCGCCCTCTAAGTATTTTATTCTTTCATTTTTAAATAAAACAGTCTTTAATTTTTATTTATATAGTTGTCTCTAAATAAAGGCTTTTATTTTTTTAATTTAAATTCAATTTTGTCAACATATAGTACATCTTTAGTTTCAGATGTAATGTTTAATAATTCATCAATTACATATAACACCCAGTGCTTATCACATCACATGCCCTCCTTCATGCCCATCACCCACTTACCCCATCCCCCCATCCACCTCCCCCTTCAGCGACCCTCAGTTTGTTTCCCAGAGTTAAGAGTCTCTCATGGTTTGTCTTCTCTGATCTCTCCCCATTCAGTTCCCCTCCTTCCTTTATGGTCCCTTGCACTATTACGCATATGAATGAAACCATGTAATTGTCTTTCTCTGATTGACTTATTTTACTCAGCATGATAGATACCCTCCAGTTCCATCCACATTGATGTAAATGGTAGGTATTCATCCTTTCTGATGGCTGATGTGATATCTCACATCTTTGTTATCCATTCATCTGTCAAAGGACATCTCAGCTTCTTCCACAGTTTGCCTATTGTGGACATTGCTGCTATGAACATTGGAGGGCAGGTGCCCTTCATTTCAATACATCTGTGTCTTTGGGGTAAATACCCAGTCATGTAATTGCTAGGTTTTGGGTAGTCGTTTTTAACTTCTTGAGGAACCTCTGCACTATTTTCCAGAGTGGCTGCACCAGCTTGCCTTCCCACCAACAGTGGAAGAGGGTTCCCCTTTCTCCATGTCCTCACCAACATTTGTTGTTTTCTCTCTTGAATTTTAGCCATTCTCACCAGTGTAAAGTGGTATCTCATTGTGGTCTTGATTTATATTTCCCCGATGACAAGTGATGTGGAGCATTTTTTCATATGCCTGTTGGCCACATGTAGCTCTTCTTTGGAGAAAGATCTGTTGATTACTTCTGCCCATTTCTTGACTGGATTGTTTGTATTTTTGGGTATTGAGTTTGATAAGTTCTTTATTGATCTTGGATACTAGCCCTTTATCTGATACGTCATTTGCAAATATTTTCTCCCATTCTGTAGGTGGCCTTTTAGTTTTGTTGACTGTTTCCACTGTTGTGCAGAAGCTTTTTATCTTGATGAAGTCCCAATAGTTCATTTTTGCTTTTGTTTCCCTTGCCTTTAGATATGTGTCTTGTAAAAAGTTGCTTTGGTTGAGGTCAAAAGGTTGCTGCCTGTGTCCCCCTCTAGGATTTTGATGGATTCCTGTCTCACATTTAGGTCTTTCATCCATTTGTACTTTATTCTTTTTGATGCTATTATAAATGGAATTGTTTTCTTCATTTCCATTTCAGATTTTTCATTGTTAGTGTACAGAAATGAAACTTATTTTTATGTATTGATTTAGTGTTCTGCAACTTTCCATAAAGATTCACTTTATAGTCCCATGCACATTGTAAGCTCCTTTTTGTGTCCCCCACACTGTCTTGCACAGCATAGGTGTTTTAGGCACCTTTTGGTTAATGACATTTCTGTTTATTTTCAGGTTTAAAATATTTTTTTTCAATTTTTATTTATTTATGATAGTCACAGAGAGAGAGAGAGAGAGGCAGAGACACAGGCCGAGGGAGAAGCAGGCTCCATGCACCAGGAGCCCGATGTGGGACTCGATCCCGGGTCCCCAGGATCGCGCCCTGGGCCAAAGGCAGGCGCCAAACCGCTGTGCCACCCAGGGATCCCTATTTTCAGGTTTAAAAAAAAAGATTCACAACCTTGAGAAGTTATTGGAAAAAGTAATTCTCACCATCTTCACAACAAAGTTAATTACAGCAGAAACATAACTCGTTATCACAACTATCTCTGAGAAACAAGGATAAGTTTACTGTGCTGTAGAGTGGTGCTGGATATTACTGGTTTCCTAGAATGTGGCACTCAAGGGAATTGCCTTCCAGAGGTTAAGAAAAAGCAATGGAGCTTTTTATAGTTGTGATTCTCCATCAGTAAAGTTTGGCTTTGACCCTAAGAATATCCTTTGAAACGATAGTTTGCTTTCTTATTTGTTTTCCCACTTGAGGAAGGGTATGGTGTTAACTCTCTAGGTGAATCCTACTATAGTCCTGGTATCTGCAGCAGGTCACGTTGCTGGCACTGGCAACTGTCTTCTTTCACTACCATTGTTCTCTGCCACACCTTAGCTCCTCACGATTCTTTACCTGGGGAGATGAATTGAACATTTCATTCATTCAATCATTTATTCATTTATGAGAGAGAGAGAGAGAGAGAGAAAGAGAGAGAGAGAGAAAGTGCATGTGCAGACCTGAGAGAGCAGGGAGGGGGAAGGGCAGAGGGAGTGGCAGAGAATTTCATGTGGACTCCATACTGACTGCAGAGCCCAATGCAGGGCTTGATCTCATGACCTTGAGATCATGACCTGAGCTGCAACCAAGAGCCAGACGCTCAACCGACTGAGGCATCCAAGTGCCCTTCAAACCTTCATTCTTGAATGGTTTGACCATCTAATGGTCATTAGATGTTCTGTCTCAGTTTGACTTTTTTTCAGCTCCACTGACAAAAGTGTAAGATATTTAAAGTGTACATCATGATGATGCAATATATATACGCTGTCCATAGACTTTAATCACAAAACATGGGAGTATCCAGAAGCTCTCTAGACATGTCAGACATACTCTTCCATAGCTCTTTTGTAGTAGGAACTCAATTTCCTTTGATAGTCAGGTTCAGTCACCCCAGTTGGTAGCCCTTCTTTGCCTGTTAATTGAGAGGTCTGGGGAGTCCAAAGTGGTCAGCTGGAAGTCTCAACTTCCTATTCAATGGAGTAATTGTTTTAGCCCCTGGTGAAAGCATTTATTTCTTTAGAATGAAGACTTCTAGCCCAGAAGAGCTAGAGCTCTTGTCGTGGGGACAGGAAGCAAAAATTTCGTATGGTTTTGCTAGGTGTAATAGGAAAGGCACTCCCATTTCCATACCTTGATTGCAGGATCCATAAATCCATGTGATAAGAGGAACAGCACCATATACCTGTGCATATAAATACTTAGCTAGATCATGACCATCTCCTAGAGGCTTTCTCCAGACCATCAAGTTACTGCCACTTATGGGTTCCTTGCTTAGAAGTGATGCTATTTGGAATACCTTGGTGGTGAATAAGGCATTTTTTAAATCTACAAGTATCGATGTCGCAAAAGTGCTACAGGTGGAAAGGAAAATCCATATCCAGAGTAAGTGTCTATTTGAATAGGCACAAAGCACTGCCCTTTCCTTAATAGAAGTGTTCCATGGTGAATTCCCTGCCACTTGGTAGCTGGCTGATCACTCTGGAGACTGGTGTCATACCAGGGGCTCCATGCTGGCATCTGCACCTGGCAGATTGGGCACTCAGCAATGGCTGTAGTGAGATCAGTGAGTGGAGGCCCATGTTGCTGAGTATAATTTCCATCCCTGCCACTTGGTCACTTAGTTCTTGAGCCCACTGGATTCTGACATGACTGCTGGGGAAGGGCCTGATGGATATTTACATAGTGGGTCCCCTAGCCATCAGATTATTAAACTTCTGCACCAGTAAGATTATTCTTTGCTGATCACCCATGGGACACACTTATCTTCATATCATATGTCTGTTCAGACAGGTGTATCCACATACCTCTTCCTTAGACCTCCTTATCACAAACTTTCAGTCATGTATTTTCAAAGTCCCTGACCATTCAGGTAATTACTCAGACATGGCCTATTCATGGTTATACACTCATACCTCTGGTCATTTCTCCTCCAGGCAGAATGAACAAGCAGGCACACTGCTCAAAATTTTCCCTCTGGGAGGCTTACCCTTCACCAGTGTCCTTCATGGCTGTCCCAGGTGGGACTGCAGTGCAGCAGCGTCCACTTTTGGCCTGTGTGGTAAGCAAGATTCTAATTATGCACTGCCACCCCTCCTCCCCCAATATTCCAGTCTTCTGGTTTATTTGAACAGTAATATGAGCACTACTGTGGTGGGATTTTTTTTTTACTGCAAAAATGAGTATTTTATTTTGGTAGCATTGAAAGGAAAACAACACAATGGTATTTCTACCATGAGGTGAAAACAATGTTTAAACATCATTATCAATCAAACATACTCCAAATGAGAGTATGTTTTATGAAGGTACCAAAACACGGGCAAATATTAACACAATGGTACAGGAATCTGTAATACTGAAAATAACTCTCTGACAGAGTGTTTAAAAACATATTTTTTGAATTCTAAAACCAGAAGCAATCCCTTCCAAACAACTGTGTCAGGAGTGAAACAGCATGTTCCATTAATACTCTAAAATTTCATTGTAATACTTTTTACTGCTGTGACACTTTTATATAAATTTTGCTGTACTTAAAATAGGCTTTGAAAGTGGAAAAGTATACAATGTTCTAGATAAAATGATTAAGGGATGCAATTCAATAAGGTTTCCCCTCCTCTCCCTTACTATCAATGATTACCTTTATAGGGGTTGAATTTTAAAATATACCCCCTCCCTCTGGGGCACCTGTGTGGCTCAGGTGGTTAAGCATATGACTTTAGCTCAGGTCATGATCTCAGGGTTCTGGGATTGAGCCCCACGCAATTGTAGTGGGGCTCCCTGCTTGGTGGGGAGCCTGCTTCTTCCTCTGCACCCCCCACCTCATGCTCACTTTTTCTCTCTCGCTCAAGTAAATAAATAAAATCTTCAAAAAATGAAATAAAATACAACCCCCAAATGAAAACCTAAGTTTTAAATCTTAATCAGATATAACTGGAAAAGTAGACTTATATTTGAATACCTTTTATAAGACCTTTTCTAGTCCCAATTAGACTAATATCTGAACTAGAAGACTCACTTTTGCTTTTGTAATTGTGATTTTTCACTGCTGTCTTCTATAGCTTTTACAGAGCTCATGGTCCCTAATACCCCCCCACCCCCATCCCTGTTTCCTGGGTGGGGAAATGGCTGCCATAATAAACTTCTCACTGATAGAGTTTCTGGAAACATGTGCTGTTTGTTATTATGTAAGAGGGACTCAATTTGGGCATTCTGGGTGGATGGCCTACAGGTTTTCTTCTGGTGCATACCGGTCTCCAGCATGAAAAATGCTAGGAACTTGGGGAACCACACTGTCTAAAAGGTTGGCAGCCAGGGTACTGTCAAATATTGAAGAATCTGGTCCCAGTGATAATCAGCATCAGTACAGAAAGTGTCTGTGTTCAACTCAGCTGTTGATACGCATCCTGGGTCAAGGCCAGCCCCATATTGTGGTCGGTGGTTTGCCAAGTTTTTATCGTCAGCTCATCAGCAGTGCCAGAGAAACTGGGCCCCTATAGAGAGAACATCACACTCAGGATGTTCTTGCTGCTCTAACTCTCCTACCTTTTTGAAGACACAGTAAAAGCCTGAGGCTAAGTAGTGATCCTTGTCTAGCATAAGTGTAAATCCAGCAGAGTCCTGAGTATTTTTTAAAAGGTTTTATTTATTTATGAGAGACACACAGAGAGAGGCAGAGACATAGGCAGAGGGAGAAGCATGCTCCCTGAGGGGTGCTGGATGCAGGACTCGTTCCCAGGACCCGGGGATCACGACCTGAGCTAAAGGCAGACGCTTAACCGCTGAACCACTCAGGCACACGGTCTTGAGTATTTTTTACCGTTTCCTATACAAAATGCAGCTCCCCCACTGATGTTTGGTTTAGGAGAACTTGGCCCCTCCCCAGTGGCCGAAGGAGTGGGGGAACTGGGCGTGAAGCACCCCATCTTCCAAGCTGCATTTTTCTGTGGGGCAATCTCTGGGGTCACTGTCCAGAGACTCATTAGGGAACAACTGGATGGCTCCAGGACAGACACCTGCGGGACCAGACAGAAACTGAAGAGGCTGTCCCCAGACTCCGAGGCTGCCCTCACTGACTCACCCCAGCCCTGGAGGAGGGGGTGCCTGGAAGCCCTGCACGTCCCCGCCTGGCAGCTGCAGTGCAGCCAGCGCTGCAGCCACTGGGAACCGCAACTCGGAGCCCGCGGGGCCCGCGGGGAAGGCGCCCCACTGCCGCTGGACAGCACCTCAGCTCTGCGACCTTGCCCTTCAGCGCCCTCGCCTCCTGGTCCTCGCTGCTGCAGCAGCCCCACAGCCTCCTCCCACCCTGGCGTTGACCTTCTGTGATGGGCTTTTGCAGCTGGCAGAAGCTCTCTATATCCAGTGTTCCTGGGATGGGCCTGAGGCTGGGCCTTATGCACACAGGTGAGTCCTTTAAAGGCAGGCAGCTTGCTCGATCAGGGAACAGAAGAGGAATTCAATAAGGATTTGCCAGGCCTTACAGCTTTGCAGGTGTAGGGGTCTGCGCCAGGAAGGCAGGAAGGTGTGCAGGAGGACCTAGGAGCTGGCAGTGGCCCCTGGCTGGCACCCAAAAAGGCAATGGGGACCTCATTTTTACAGTCCCAAACACGTGAATAGATCCTCAACATATCAGTCAGGAGGGAGCTGAAAATCAAAACCACAATGAGATCCCACTTCACACCCACCAGGATAGCTGTTAACAGGTGTTTAACAGGTGTCCTGAGGAGACTGGGACCCTCCAACACTGAGGGTGGGAATGCAAAATGATGCAGCATCTTGGCAGAAAAGGCTGGCATTTCATTAAAAAAAAAAAAACTACACATAAAGTTACCAAATGATCTAGCAATTTCACTTCTAGGTATATACTCAAGAGAAATAGAAGCATGTGTCCACACAAAAATTTGTACATGAACAAGACCCAACATTGTATTGCTTCCACCTCCCTACCCCACCCTTCAGAACCATTCTCACACATTTACCCCAGGCTACTATATGTCTATTGGAAAAGTCGTGCTGTTCTTTGGGTGAATATCATGTCTCCTCATGGGTCTCATTTTTTAACTCACTGTTTTGGCCCATGGGCCCTCAAGTCTAGGTATAGATAGGTTAAGGAGCAGTGAGAAGTAGTGGTGGGAGCTACAGAGGAGGATCAGCAGAGCCCTGCCAGGTCACTATCTCAGGTGAGACCCTTAGAGGTTCTTCAGGCAAATGGGAAATAACCTCCTCAGGCAAGAGTGGAAGGGATGCTTCTACTGGCAAAGACACTTCACATAATTTAGAGATTTGGGGACCCAGACCCATTGACATGTGCTCATATATTCCCATTCCAATTTCCAGTATCCTATTTCTCCCAGTCAGTACCCTAACATGAACAGAAGAGACCTGTGAGGTTCTGAATTTAATTTGTGTTGTAATTCAGCCACCTGAAGATGACACTTTGGATCTGGACTCCTCAAATCTTGTGCCCACAGCTACAAGAGATAATGACGTCTTTCAGGCCTGTTACAGAACTTTCCAGGTCCTTCAAGTTCTGAAGCTCAATTAGAAACATCAAATCAGGGGTGTCTGGATGGCTCAGTCAGTTAAGTGTCTGCCTTCGGCTCAGGTCATGATCCCAGGGTCCTGGGATTGAGCCCTGCAACAGGCTCCCTGCACGGTGGGGAGCCTGCTTCTCCCTCTCCTTCTGCCTGCAGCAATCTCTTCTTGTGCTCTGTCTCTCTGTCAAATAAAAAATAAATACTATCTCATTTTTTTTAAAAAAAGAAAGAAACAACAAATCAGCTCCATAATGCTCCTTATTTTGATGAAAATATTCTAACATATCATATACTTGGTCACCTAGAGACTTGTCTTTTATAGGCACTTGATTATAGGTATCTTAAGGTGAAAATTTCAGTAATGCTTTGCCACTTCCTGCTGTGGATTAATAGTGCCCACTATACTGTTGGAAACAGGATCATTAAAGCCTTCCAATCTAATTAGAGATGTCTTCCAGAGAACCCAGTACAAATTCAGAGAACACTGTTTTTTTTAATCTTATCAGTTTATTTGAGGGAGGGAGAACACTGAGGGAGAAGCAGACTCCCTGCTGAGCAGGGAGCTTGATGTAGGGCTTGATCCCAGGACCCTGAGATCACGGCCTGAGCCAAAGACCCACACTTAACTGACTGAGCCCTTCAGGCACTCCAGAGAACACTCTGTTAAGATTCTGTTCCTTTGGAACAACTCTCAGTACCAGAATCTGTATCAGTCAGCCTTCAACCAGAAACACAGAACTAATGGGAGATTTTAATGTGTGTATGTATATTACATATAGGAGTCTATATATAATGAACTTGGTTGCTATGTGGAACTGGTTCAAGCAGTCCCTTAAGGTATATTTTGGAGCAGGTCAGGCAGGTAGGAAGGGAAGACCATGTGCGGGATAACTAGCACATTCTATGCTTTTAAAACACCAAAAGAGGGAGATGTTGGTCAAAGGGTACACTTGTGGTTACATAGGATGAATGAGTCTAGAGATCTGATGTACAGCATGGTGAGGATAGTTAATACTGTATCAAATCCTGGCAATTTGCTGAGAGAGTAGATTTCTGGTGCTCTCACCACCCCCCAAACACAAAGAAATTATGTGAGGAGATGGAGATGTTAATTAGCTTGATTGTAATAACCATTTAACGATGTATACGTGTATCCAACATTGTGTTGTAAAACTTAAATGTGTGCAATTTTTTATTTTAAAAAATAATTTTAAGAAACACTAAAAGAAAAACAAGATATTGTAAAGTTTTCCTTTCACATTTATACAAAAGTTTATATTTGGCAGTGTTATGCTCTTATTAATTTGACAGATGTTTTACATAAAAAAGACTTTGTCTTTATATATATATAATACATCTTATTGGTTTTTCACAATTTCATTAATGAAATTATGCTAGAGAAATTTCCAGTTATATTATATCTTTCCTATGATTTGTCATTCTCTCATAGAAAAATAAATTTACCATTTTCTTTTAAAAAATTAAGAAGAGATCATAAGAATTTGGACTTTGAAACATCTCTCATTGTCATCAATAGTATTTGTTCATGTGTAGTACTGAAATGTTGAACTTAACAGTGGAATGATTTAAAAAGATGGATTTCAAAACAGGGCAACGTTCAAGATATCAGCACAGAGGGGAATCTCACAAGTCTAGAAGCAGGTGGTATAATGGGATTAATAAGGGCTTGGGGGGCGGCCCTGGGTGGCTCAGTGGTTTAGCGCTGCCTTCAGCCCAGGGCCTAATCCTGGGGACCCAGGATCAGGTCCCACGTCGGGCTCCATGCATGGAGCCTGCTTCTCCCTCTGCCTGTGTCTCTGCCTCTCTTTCTCTCTGTGTCTCTCATGAATAAATAAATAAAATCTTAAAAAAATAAGGGTTTGGTCATCTCCCTCCCTTAGCATTCAGCCAGCTGCAGAAAGAGTGAGGGGCATAGATGAATATGGATGGATAGATAGATTTGTTAAAGAAAATTGGCCTTACACAACTGTGGAAGTAGGCTCTATAAGGCTTTTGTCACCTCAACTAAGAGTCGGGAGGCAATAAATAGGTTGGAACCCACAAACATGATCTGGAAAGCATAAGGACAGATTGAAGTACATACTCATCCTTGTTGCCTCTGGCCTTGGTGAGGATCATAACCCACAGAAGCCAGGAGGGCCCTTTACATGGAGCTAAGCCCACATGCCTAGCCCAGAAGATAGAGCAGCTGAAGGAGGATCAAAGGGAAAGAAGAGAAATTGCAGAGCCAGCTGCTACTTCACCGGGTAAGATCAATCAGCAACAATGTGTGTGAGCTACAAAACGGCTGCTGCTTCTCCTCAAACACCATCCCCAATCTCCAAAGAATCTGCCTGTGGCATACTCTAACCAGATATATACTGGAAAGGGGATTGCAGGTGATGTAATTTGGCCTAGGCAAATCGACACATTACAAGTGATACCATTGTCACTTTGGCATCCATGCCCATCTCCTTAAATCATACTTAATCTCTACAGACAATGCAAAGTCATACTTCTGCCTAACATGACACATCTCTCCCACCTACAACTGAGAAAATTCTAACCCTTCCCTAAAAAAGGGCACTAAGTCCTATATTTTCTCATCTCGTTCATTCTTCTGCTACGCAATTCACCTCCCAGTTTAAGATCCTATACCTTGGGTTGCCTGGGTGGCTCAGCAGTTTAGCGCTTGCCTTCGGCCCAGGGCATGATCCCGGAGGCCTGGGATCAAGTCCTGTATCGGGCTCCCTGCATGGAACCTGCTTCTCCCTCTGCCTGTGTCCCTGTGTCTGTGTCTCTCATGAGTAAATAAATAAAATCTTAAAAAAATCCTATACCTTAAATACTGAAAAAAAAGTTAGTAACACATCTTGTGTTACAAGATAAGGGGATGAGAGGGTGTCAAACCCAAAATTATTTGCTTAATATATATGTGAGTAAATTCCTGTGAATATAAAGAAGTAAATACTCATTATTATCACAGTCCTTTTTTCTGCACATGATTATGTGATTACTTCTTCCACATTGCACATTCTCTTACCCTCAAAGGCACTTTTCATGGGGATGCTCCTTTTCCTAATGGGGTAACCCAAACTTTCTCTCCTGAGGTTCATGGACATTAGCAGTCCTGAATGAATTAGCTTGGTGTAGTTTCTGATGACCATAGGAAATGAAATGGGAATATTGAGAGGTGCCCTGCAGGATCTCCTGCAGTGCAGACATACTTCTCCTTACTCCCACTAATGACTGAGGGTCCCCGAATTGATACAAGCCCAGATTTTGTTAGAGGTCCAAAAACTCACGTTTGAAGGGGGGGCTCCTTCTAATAAAATTTCCGTTATTACCTCTCTCCCATTCATGCCCAAAGGGGCCTGCAATCTTTTACTAGTTTGGCTGTACGTTGGGGATGAGAAACAATCAGATTTGTCCATGATTACAGGACACAAGAAACATCATTCTGGTCCTTTTGAACAACATTGGGCTTACTACTGGGCTAGTAGGATTGAATGCTTGACCAGGGTACACCGTGTCCCCTTGCCACCTGAGCTGTCTGTCTAACCTGGGTGCTTTCTGACTCACCAAGTCACAGCAGTCGGTATGCACAAAAGCACCCCTTTTCAAATGGAAGTGGCGTGTACAAGATCTATCCAATCAGGTCTTGAAGCCACAAGGGCTTTTCATTAAGGAAGTGGCTCCAAAACCATGGCTACCTTAACTCCGTTCTCTTGCTTGAATTCTAAGATGTTCCCCATGCCCTTGCCCTCTGGTGTTCTCCCATCATTACATTACAGAACAAAAGTGACTGTGCAGATGTAACTAAAATTACTAATCATCTGACCTTTATAGTGGGATTACTGGGAGCACCAAACTACCCTCCTGAGCCTTATAAGCAGCATTTCCTCCAGCTGGTAGCACCAGCAGCTGGCGGAGGTCATTAGAAAGCATGAGAAGAATTTGATGTGTCATTGCTGACTTGGAGATGGACAGAACCACATGAAAAGGGCCTGATAGTGGCCTCTAGAGGTGACGCAGAGCCCTAGATAACAGCCTGTGAGAAAGGCAGGATCTGTCTAACAGCACAAAGGACTTGAATTCAGCCAACAATCCGAATGAATTTGGAGGTGCATTTCACCCCAGACGTTCCAGATGAGAACCCAGTGGCTAAAATCTTGACTTTGGCCTTTTAAGCCCTGAAGCAGAGAACCAAGTCAAAACCATCCAGACTTCTGAGCTACAGGACTATGAGAGAAGAAAGAACAAATATTGTTTCAAGGCACTAAATTTGGTATAATTTTTGAAGCTGCTAAATTGGGGTAATTTGTCATACAAAATAAAAAATGAGTAAATACTCTATCTGAATGGGGATACATTCAGATACACATCAGATCACAGATCACATACACTCATGTGGATTTCACTAAAACCAGTTGGCTAGAGAAGTAATACATGAAGCCTAGATTATAGATAGTTCTTCCAAATACGCAGGCACTACCTATACTAGTTTTCTTCCAAAACAAAAAGAGAAACAGTATAAATAATTTACAGTCTGATCCACTGGATTTATACTTAGTTTAATATGTAATATATGAGGAGGCACTTCTGAGTTATTGGAGGAGGGTCAGTGAAAATCCATTTTAGTATACAAGCAATGAGAACAGGGCAAATGCTATATAAATAAATGGTTTCAGAACTCTGGAAATTAACCCAAGGTTGGCAACAAATGGAAGAGCATTCACTCAAGAAAGATGGCTAGACCCCAGGACGGACAGTGAGCTTTGGGTTACTGTATGAGCACTATTCCCAGGGCCCTCTCCTCAGATCCCTGGTGGCCCTGACACCAATGACCTCACAACCACAGTAGCTCTGAACACCAGTAACCTGTCAGCCACTGGAAGGACAAAACGGATTGGAGCTCCCCAGCAATCTCTATTCCTGGACAATTGTAACTATCTGACGTGCCTGGTGACTCCATGAAAAGTACCACTCCTGGGGCTTGTCTATCACTGAGCAGTCTGAGAACTCATTCTGAGTGAATAGACTATTTACTACCTGAAGGTACAAGGTAGGAATTCCTGTAGACGTGTTGAATAGAAGGGATGATGGTGGGCAATCTTGTCTTGCTTTGACTTTATGTGCAATACTTCTAATGTTTCTCTCCCAGGAATAATGTACAAAGTAGATTTCTGCTCGAGACCTGTTCTCATGAATATTTGTTGTATTTTTAAAAGCATAATCTTGAGCAGCCCTGGTGGCTCAGCGGTTTAGCGCTGCCTTCAGCCTAGGGCGTGATCCTTGAGACCCGGGATTGAGTCCCACGTCAGGCTCTCTGCATGGAGCCTGCTTCTCCCTCTGCCTGTGTCTCTGCCTCTGTGTGTGTGTGTGTGTGTGTCTCTCATGAATAAATAAACAAAATCTTTAAAAAATAAAATAAAAGCATAATCTTTCTCCTTTTCTGTGAATATAGTATGCTGTTTTTTTTTTAATTTTTTTACCTCTTAGCTTCTAACTCACCCTTTTGGCCTGATATGTGAAAAATGTTCTGATTCCTTTAAATGGTTCTTCCTGTGGCATGTGTGACTGAGTTCTGTCTGCAGGGGCGCCTGACATGTGGGTGGGAACACTTGCTTCTTGGTTCTGGCATGGCAGGCTCCTGGGGAGGCATGAGGCTTCTCCAGCACCAAGCACCACACTGCACACAGCTTCTCTTGGGCCCCATGGCCTGCAGCTTTCCTTACACATCCTTGGGGCAGTTATAATAGATCAGAATTTTCTGCCTTGACAACTCCCTGTACACACCACTCCCAGACTCCCTAGGGGGCATATTTCCAGGAACTCCCATTGGGCATATTCTAGAAAGTTCCACCTGAGAGGCGCCAACACTTTACTGCCATTGTGTGAGGTGCTTCACAGGTTCCTGGAACAAGGTGAGGATTTTCCAACTAGGAGTGTGGATTCTTTTCCTTGGGGGCTCTCTGTGCCCTGGAGGTGCCTTCCCTTGGCTGTGGTATCTTCCTGGGGGATCTACCTCAGCCTGGGGAGGCATTTGCTTGGGTTGTGATCTCAACTCAGGAGAAGGCATGTCCTGGGCAGGTTATCTCAGCCATGTTGGAGACAAGGCTGTTCCTTGGTGGTGTCTCTGAGTTCTGTGAGGGACTTTCCTTGTGGAATTCTCTCAGCACTGGGAGGGATAGATCTTTGGGTGATTATCTCAATTCTACCTGGGGAGTGAGGGTGTTTCCTGGAGCTCCATTCAAACTCTGTGAAGGGAATGTTTCTTGGGGTGCATTACCCCAGCCCTTGGGTTCCTCTCCCTGAGGGCTTCTACCTCAGCCTGTGAGACACTCTCCTTGGTGCTTAGCTCAGCACCAGGGGGCACTTTTCCTTGGGTGCTTGCAGCCATGATGACGCTGGGCTTTTCTGGTGTTCCACTGGTCCCCAGTGAGGTCTCTGAGTCCAGGGGAGACTTTCTTGGGGGCTCTGTCATTTCCTATGTTCGGGTGCTGGTCTTTGGATGCTTTAAGTAAGACTAGGAGGAACTCTCCCTGGGGGGGCTCCGTCTGAGAACTTTACCTTGGGTGCTTTGTCAGCACTGAGGCTTTGGGCTCTTTCTTGGTGCTCCCTCTGAGGTCTGGGGAGCTGAGACTCTCCCTGGGAAGGTCCATCTCTGCCCCAAAGGAGGACTGTGCCTTTAGTGTTCTCTCTCAGCTCTAGGAGAGGAGGTTTCCTTGGGTACTTCATCTCCCTTAGATTGGAGGGTTACTCTTCCTTGGCTAGTGTATCTCAGCCCTGGGTGGGGAGCATTTATGTGGCTCTGTCTCTGCCTAGGGGGTGGCCTAGTATGGTCTGTCCCAGCCTTTGGGGTGAGGTCTTAGTTGGATACTCTACTGCACCTTGAGATGGGTTGTTCTTACTTGGATGCTCTGTCTCAGCTATGGGATGGGATACTTTATTATTTCTCTTTTTTTCTTTTAGCTACAATATTTTATTATTTTATTTTATTTTATTTTTTTCTCTCTCTTTTATTAACAGATTTTGTTTTTTTAAATGATTATTCTTTAAAAATTTTTAAATTTATTTTTTATTGGTTTTCAATTTGCCAACATATAGAATAACACCCAGTGCTCATCCCATCAAGTGCCCCCCTCAGTGCCCGTCACCCTGTCACCCCCACCCCCCGCCCACCACCCTTTCTACCTGGGCATAAACTTGTTCGTTTCCCAGAGTTAGGAGTGTCTCATGTTCTGTCTCCCTTTCTGATATTTCCCACTCATTTTTTCTCCTTTCCCCTTTATTCCCTTTCACTATCTTTTATATTCCCCAAATGAATGAGACCATATAATGTTTGTCCTTCTCTATTCTTATTTTAAAAATGAAACTTGTTCTTATTGGGAAAATAATGAAATGTTATAAATACAAGGAGAAACAGTAAAAAAAAATACAAGGAGAAAACAGTAAAACGTGAACATATTTTTATCTTCCCTTCCAGCCGTTTTTTATGTGCAAATATATACTTTTTACCCTAAATTGAGACCATACTACATATCTTAGAATCTGTTGTTTTCCCTAAGTTTATGTCATCAGCAAATTCTCTAGTTAATAAATGTCAGCTTAAAATCTGTGTTTTAATGTTTGCAAAGTATTTTTTGAAAGATTTTATTTATTCATTCACGAGAAACACAGAGAGGCAGAGACATAGGCAGAGGGAGAAGCAGGCTCCCTGTGGGGAGCCTGTTGTGAGACTCAATCCCAGGACCCCAGGATCATGATCTGAGATGAAGGCAGATGTTCAACCACTGAGCCACCCAGACACCCCTGTTTGCAAAGTATTTAATCATAAAGTGATATAACGATATTTCATCACTTTATGTTGAGCTTTCAATTTATTTGTAACTTTCCACTTTTCTATATTGTATTTATAATATATTTATATACAATATTTTATAAAATTCATTTATATAAATTAGTAGAACTAATATTGCATGGGAAAAAATCAGGAAAAATTAGCCTTCAAAAAATTATAGCAAAAAACCCGCAGCATTTAAAAAACTTTATGAGAAGGCACATTTTCCTATCATCTTCACCGTAACTCCTGTTATTACTTAATTTTAACATTTATACAGAATGTAGTGTTATTGACTTACTTTTAGCTTATTTTTTTGATATTAGGTTTATTTCATTTCAAACATCTTGAACAGGCACTGGTTAATTCTAGCAAAAAAAGACTTTTTAAAAAGAATACTGGGTAACTTTTAACAAACTAGCAGGAAAATATTTACAATGAATGTGAAAGAGATGAGGCAGATGGTCTGATTATGTAAAAAGCTAAAACTCAATAAGAGAAGATCTAATATAATAGTTGGAAAAGTTAAGGGCATTTAAAGAAGAAGCAATCCACTTAAGGAGAAGTAACAATAGCCAACAAGGGTGTGAGGATAGGTTTTTCTTCACTAGCAAGGTTGATGTCTGGTGATTTTGTTTATTGTGTCCTTTTGGGGGAACCATGGCTCCTCTCCCCAACAGGGTATCACCAGAACTGTACCCTCCTGATACAAATTAGGGCAATTGGCACTCTTTGTGGAGAAAAGTCATGGCTGAGTTGTTTAAGCAGCAACATCTTAAAGAAACTCTCCATCAGTTTATGCTTCCTGTACTCCAGAATTAACATTTCAACTGAAACCATAGTGCTCAACTGTATTTTCCTTTATCTCTTTATCTCAGCCTTGAAAGAGTTCTGTCTAACATTTCAACTACGGCTTTGGGAATATAGGTGGGAGTCTGGGTCCAGCAATGGATCAGAGTTCCAGTTGATATCTAGGCAGTTGGGAATCTTGGCCAGTCTGGTGGGTGTGAAGGGACCTCTAGTTATGTCTAAGCTGCACATCCCTGCTCACTAATGAAGTCAAGCACCCTTTAGATATGGAATGACCATTTGTGTATGTCTCTCTAAAATGCCTTTTCAGGTATTTTGCTTATATTTTACTGGGATGTTTGTAAATTTTAAATTGATAGAGTTCTACTCTATAGAACTATAGAGTATATACTGTGGATTCCAGCAATATTTGGAGGGAGAGGTATATATATACAATTATACATATAGATTTATATATTTAAATAGAGACAATTCACATATTATTTCTATTCATTATATATTTATGCATTATAAATATATTAATATATGAATATTTTATATACAAATGTTTATCCAATTATATATATACATGCACACACAATTTTTTAAATAATAAATTTATTTTTTATTCGTGTTCAATTTGCCAACATACAGAATAACACCCAGTGCTCATCCCGTCAAGTGTCCCCTTTAGTGCCCGTCATCCATTCACCCCCACACCCCGCCCTCCTCCCCTTCCACCACCCTTAGTTGGTTTCCCAGAGTTAGGAGTCTTTATGTTCTGTCTCCCTTTCTGACATTTCCCACACACTTCTTCTCCCTTCCCTTATATTCCCTTAGACTATTACTTATATTCCCCAAATGAATGAGAACATATAATGTTTGACCTTCTCTGATTGACTTACTTCACTCAACATAATACCCTCCAGTTCCATCCACGTTGAAGCAAATGGTGGGTATTTGTCATTTCTAATGGCTGAGTAATATTCCATTGTATACATAAACCACATCTTCTTTATCCATTCATCTTTCGATGGACACCGAGGCTCCTTCCACAGTTTGGCTATTGTGGCCATTGCTGCTAGAAACATCGAGGTGCAGGTGTCCCAGCGTTTCCTTGCACCTGTATCTCTGGGGTAAATCCCCAGCAGTGCAATTGCTGGGTCATAGGGCAGGTCTATTTTTAACTCTTTGAGGTACTTCCACACAGTTTTCCAAAGTGGCTGCACCATTTCACATTCCCACCAACAGTGTAAGAGGGTTCCCTTTTCTCCACATCCACTCCAGATTTTGTGGTTTCCTGCCTTGGTAATTTTCCCCATTCTCACTGGTGTGAGGTGGTATCTCATTGTGGTTTTGATTTGTATTTCCCTGATGGCAAGTGATGCAGAGCATTTTCTCATGTGCATGTTGGCCATGTCTATGTCTTCCTCTGTGAGATTTCTCTTCATGTCTTTTGCCCATTTCATGATTGGATTGTTTGCTTCTTTGCTGTTGAGTTTACTAAGTTCTTTATAGATCGTGGAAACTAGCCCTTTATCTGACATGTCATTTGCAAATATCTTCTCCCATTCTGTAGGTTGTCTTTTAGTTTTGTTGACTGTATCCTTTGCTGTGCAAAAGCTTCTGATCTTGATGAAGTCCCAATAGTTCATTTGTGCTTTTGTTTCTTTTGCCTTCGTGGATGTATCTTGCAAGAAGTTACTGTGGCTGAGTTCAAAAAGGTTGTTGCCTGTGTTCTCCTCTAGGATTTTGATGGAATCTTATCTCACATTTAGATCTTTCATCCATTTTGAGTTTATCTTTGTGTATGGTGAAAGAGAGTGGTCTAGTTTCATTCTTCTGCACGTGGATGTCCAATTTTCCCAGCACCATTTATTGAAGAGACTGTCTTTCTTCCAATGGATAGTCTTTCCTCCTTTATTGAATATTAGTTGACCATAAAGTTCAGGGTCAACTTCTGGGTTCTGTATTCGGTTCCATTGATCTATGTTTCTGTTTTTGTGCCAGTACCACACTGTCTTGATGACCATAGCTTTGTAGTACAACCTGCAATCTGGCATTGTGATGCTCCCAGCTATGGTTTTCTTTTTTAAAATTCCGCTGGCTATTTGGGGTCTTTTCTGATTCCACACAAATCTTAAAATAATTTGTTCTAACTCTCTGAAGAAAGTCCATGGTATTTTGATAGGGATTGAATTATTTTTTTAAATTTTTTATTTATTTATGATAGTTACACACACAGAGAGAGAGAGGCAGAGACATAGGCAGAGGGAGAAGCAGGCTCCATGCACCAGGAGCCCGACGTGGGACTCGATCCCGGGTCTCCAGGATCGCGCCCTGGGCCAAAGGCAGGCGCCAAACCGCTGCGCCACCCAGGGTTCCCTAGGGATTGAATTAAAAGTGTAAATTGCCCTGAGTAACATTGACATTTTCACAATATTAATTCTGCCAATCCATGAGCATGGAATATTTTTCCATCTCTTTGTGTCTTCCTCAATTTCATTCAGAAGTGTTATATAGTTTTTAGGGTATAGATCCTTTACCTCTTTGGTTAGGTTTATTCCTAGGTATCTTATGCTTTTGGGTCCAATTGTAAATGAGATTGACTCCTTAATTTCTCTTTCTTCAGTCTCAGTGTATAGAAATGCCACTGATTTCTGGGCATTGATTTTGTATCCTGCCACGCTACCAATTTGCTGTATGAGTTCTAGCAATCTTGGGGTGGAGGCTTTTGGGTTTTCAATGTAGAGTATCATGTCATCAGTGAAGAGGGAGAGTTTGACTTCTTCTTTGCCAGTTTGAATGCCTTTAATGTCTTTTTGTTGTCTGATTGCTGAGGCTAGGACTTCCAGTACTATGTTGAATAGCAGTGGTGAAAGTGGACATCCCTGTCTTGTTCCTGATATTAGGAGAAAGGCTCCCAGTGCTTCCCCATTGAGAATGATATTTGCTGTGGGCTTTTCGTAGATGGCTTTTATGATGTTGAGGAATGTTCCCTCTATCCCTACTCTCTGAAGAGTTTTGATCAGGAATGGATGCTGTATTTTGTCAAATGCTTTCTCTGCATCTAATGAGAGAATCATATGGTTCTTGGTTTTTCTCTTGCTGATATGATGAATCACATTGATTGTTTTCCGAGTGTTGAATCAGCCTTGTGTCCCAGGAATAAATCCTACTTGGTCATGGTGAATAATTTTCTTAATGTATTGTTGGATCCTATTGGCTAGTATCTTGTTGCGAATTTTTGCATCCATGTTCATCAGGGATATTGGTCTGTAATTCTCCTTTTTGGTGGGGTCTTTGTCTGGTTTTGGAATTAAGGTGATGCTTGCCTCATAGAATGAGTTTGGAAGTATTCCATCTCTTTCTAACTTTCGGAACAGCTTTAGCAGTATAAAACGTTTTATAGAATTCCCCTGGGAAGCCATCTGGCCCTGGACATTTGTGTCTTGGGAGGTTTTTGATGACTGCTTCAATTTCCTCGCCGGTTATTGGCCTGTTCAGGTTTTCTATTTCTTCCTGTTCCACTTTTGGTAGTTTGTGGCTTTCCAGGAATGCGTCCATTTCTTCTAGATTGCCTAATTTATTGGCGTATAGCTGTTCATAATATGTTTTTAAAATCGTTTGTATTTCCTTGGTGTTGGTAGTGATCTCTCCTTTCTCATTCATGATTTTATTAATTTGAGTCCTCTCTCTTCTTTTTAATAAGGCTGGCTAATGGTTTATCTCTTATTAATTCTTTCAAAGAACCAACTCCTGGTTTTGTTGATCTGTTCCACAGTTCTTCTGGTCTCGATTTCGTTCAGTTCTGCTCGAATCTTTATTAACTCTCTTCTTCTGCTGGGTGTAGGATCTATTTGCTGTTTTTTCTCTAGCTCCTTTATGTGTAAGGTTAGCTTTTGTATTTGAGTTCTTTCCAGTTTTTGAATGGATGCTTGTATTGTGATGTATTTCTCCCTCAGGACTGCTTTTGCTGCGTCCCAAAGATTTTGAACGGTTGTATCTTCATTGTCATTAGTTTCCATGAATCTTTTTAATTCTTCCTTAATTTCCTGGTTGACCCTTTCATCTTTTAGCAGGATGGTCCTTAACCTCCACGTGTTTGAAGTCCTTCCAAACTTCTTGTTGTGATTTAGTTCTAATTTCAAGGCATTATGGTCTGAGAATATGCAGGGGACGATCCCAATCTTTTGGTATCGGTTCAGACCCGATTTGTGACCCAGTATGTGGTCTATTCTGGAGAAAGTTCCATGTGCACTTGAGAAGAATGTGTATTCAGTTGAGCTTGGATGTAAAGTTCTGTAGATATCTGTGATATCCATCTGGTCCAGTGTATCATTTAAAACTCTCATTTCTTTGGAGATGTTGTGTTTAGAAGACCTATCGAGTATAGAAAGCGCTAGATTGAAGTCTCCAAGTATAAGTGTATTATTATCTAAGTATGTCTTAACTTTGGTTATTAATTGATATATTTGGCAGCTCCCACATTCGGGGCATATATATTGAGATTGTTAAGTCCTGTTGTTGGATAGATCCTTAAGTATGATATAGTGTCCCTCTTCATCTCTCACTACAGTCTTCGGGGTAAATTTTAGATTATCTGATATAAGAATGGCTACCCCTGCTTTCTTTTGAAGACCATTTGAATCGTAAATGGTTCTCCAACCTTTTATTTTCAGGCTGTAGGTGTCCTTCTGTCTAAAATGTGTCTCTTGTAGACAGCAAATAGATGGGTCCTGCTTTTTTATCCAGTCTGAAACCCTGCGCCTTTTGATGGGGTCATTAAGCCCATTCATGTTCAGAGTTACTATTGAAAGATATGAGTTTAGTGTCATCATTATATCTATTCAGTCCTTGTTTTTATGGATTGTTCCACTGGACTTCTTAAAGGGAAATTTTAAGAGTCCCCCCTAAAATTTCTTGCAGAGCTGGTTTGGAGGTCACATATTCTTTTAGTTCCTGCCTGTCTTGGAAGCTCTTTATCTCTCCTTCCAATGTGAATGAGGGCCTTGCTGGATAAAGTATTCTTGGTTGCATGTTCTTCTCATTTAGGACCCTGAATATATCCTGCCAGCCCTTTCTGGCCTGCCAGGTCTCTGTGGAGAGGTGTGCTGTTACCCTAATACTCCTCCCCATAAAAGTCAGGGATTTCTTGTCTCTTGCTGCTTTAAGGATCTTCTCTTTATCTTTGGAATTTGCAAGCTTTTTTTTTTTTTTGTGTGTGTGTTTTTTTTTTTTTTTGGTTGAGATTTTTTTTTCCTTTTTTTTTTTTATTGGTGTTCAATTTACTAACATACAGAATAACACCCAGTGCCCGTCACCCATTCACTCCCACCCCCCGCCCTCCTCCCCTTCTACCACCCCTATTAAATGTCGAGGTGTTGAACTGTTTTTATTGATTTTAGGGGGGGATGTCTCTATTTCCTGGATCTGAATGTCTGTTTCCCTTCCCAGATTAGGAAAGTTTTCAGCTATGATTTGTTCAAATACATATTCTGGACCTCTGTCCCTCTCGGCACCCCCAGGAACCCCAATTAAACGTAGGTTTTTCTTCCTCAGGCTGTCTTTTATTTCCCTTAATCTATCCTCATGGTCTTTTAATTGTTTGTCTCTTTTTTCCTCAGTTTCCCTCTTTGCCATCAACTTGTCTTCTATGTCACTCACTCGTTCTTCCTCCTTGTTAACCCTCGTTGTTAGGACTTCTAGTTTGGATTGCATCTCATTCAATTGATTTTTAATTTCTGCCTGATTAGATCTAAATTCTGCAGTCATGAAGTCTCTTGAGTCCTTTATGCTTTTTTCTAGAGCCACCAGTAGCTTTATCATAGTGCTTCTGAATTGGCTTTCTGACATTGAATTGTATTCCAGATTTTGTAACTCTGTGGGAGAGAGGACTGTTTCTGATTCTTTCTTTTGAGGTGAGGTTTTCCTTCTAGTCATTTTGCTTAGTGCAGAGTGGCCAAAAACAAGTTGTATTGGGAAAAGGAGAAAAAGAGAGGAGAGAAAGAACGAAAGAAAAGAGTAAAAGAAAAAAGGAAGATAAAAAGAAAAAAAGAGAAGAAAAAGAAAGAAAAGGAAAAAAAGGGTGGGGGAAGCAAACAGAAATCAAAATGCAAAAAAAAAGAAAAAGAAAAAGAAAAAAAAAACCACGGGGGAGTATCTTCTGATCCTGTGTACTTTAAGTCCCTTGACCTCCCCTGGAACTTGTCCCTCTAGCTCGTCTTCTAGGGGAGGGGCCTGTTGTGCTGATTTTTAGGTGTTAACACTTGGGGGAGCTGCTCAGCCCCTGCCTGGTGCAGGGCTCAGTGGGGGTTGTTTACCCCGTGAGGCCCCAGGAGGAACAACCCCAGTGGCGGCAGCCAGCTCTGGAGCCTTGGATTCAGCTCCCCAGTAGCTAAAGAGCTCTCAGTCTGCAGGGGCCTGGATGCTCCGGGGGCGGGGCCGCTGATCTGCTCAGCTCGGGGCAGGAGCTTCCTTGCTCTCCTGGGCCCTCCTGTCCTATGCCTGTCCCAGGGGGAGGCCGGATCCTGGGCTGTGTCCCCGGCGCCCTGTGCTCCCGGGCCTGCACTGTTGGATTCGCAATCCAGGTGGCTCAGCTGCCTCTCCGTGGAGCCGCCACCCGAGCCCCATCGAGCTGCTCCCCGGACACGCAGCCCCCCCCCTCCGTGGAGCCTCCCTCCGAGCCCCTCCAAGCTGCTCCCGGTCCAGCCCTGCATGCTGCAGCCCTTTAGGGAGCTCGGCGCACTCTCCCCGGGGTGCAGTTGCTCTGTTAGTGTCCCAGGGAGCCTGAGGGCATCCCCGCCCTCCTGGGGTCCTGCTCTAACTCTTTGCGAGCGCCTTTCTGTCCGGGAAGATTGGTGAAGCTCCTGGTTCTCCGGGACAGTGCTTTCCTGTCCTGGGGGCACTCACCCAGGCCTTAGCCCGGCTCCTCAGGGGGCCCTCCCCCTTGGATACCTTTTGTTTCTTTAATTCCCGCCCCCCCATCTTCCTCCCTTGATAGAAGCGCGAATCTTCTCACTGTAGCATTCCAGCTGTTCTATCTTTAAATCTCAAGCCGAATTCGTAGATTTTCAGGATGATTTGAAAGTTATCTAGGTAATTTGGTGGGGACACATGACTTGGGGACCCTACTCTTCTGCCATCTTGCCCCTGCACACACAATTTTGAGCCTCTCATACAGATCTGTTTTGCTTTTACTCTCTCTACATAGTGTCTTTTTGATGAACAGAAGTTCATAATTCAATTATATTTGATTAAACAATCTATTATTTTTAGTTAGGATTTTTTTCTCCTTGTTAAAAAATCCATGCCTACTCTAAAGCCGTGAAGATAATATCCTAAGTTTTCTATTAGATCTCCCATTCATCTATAATGAAGTTTTATGGAATGAAATGAAGTAAGAATAAAGGTTCATTTTCTCTTCCTGTACATATTATGTGAATTTATTAAAAATATTATGCTGAGTGAAATAAGTCAATCAGAGGACAAACATTATATGGTTTCATTCATTTGGGGAATATAAAAAATAGTGAAAGGGAATAAAGGGGAAAGGAGAAAAAATGAGTGGGAAATATCAGAAAGGGAGACAGAACATGAGAGACTCCCTAACTCTGGGAAACGAACTATGGGTGGTGGAAGGGGAGGTGGGCGGAGGGTGGGGGTGACTGGGTGACGGGCACTGAGGGGGGCATTTGATGGGATGAGCACTGGGTGTTATCCTGTATGTTGGCAAATTGAACACCAATAAAAAATAAATTTATGAAAAAAATAAGTAAAAATAAAAATATATTTTTAAAAATACTGTCCTTTCCACATTGATTTGCAGGGGCTCTTGTGTGATAAATCTAGCTGTTTTGTATTTCCAGATTTGCTTCTAGGTTCTCTGTCCTCTACTCTTATATTTGCCCAACCTTGCTCCATGACCACATTGTTTTAATTACAGTATTTTTATAGTGAATCTTCCTATCTACTAGGGTGTATCTTCCTATTTTTTTCCTAAAAAACTGTCTTGTTTATTCTAAGCTTTTTGATATCCAAAGACTTTTTACTATCAGCTTGTCAATTTTTCTTTTTAAAGATCTATTTTATTTATTTATTTTAGAGAGCGAGAGTGAGAGTGAGAGAGAGTGCATGAAAAGAGGGGAGGGGCAGAGGGAGAAAACCTTAAGCAGACTCCCTGCTGAGCATGAAGCCAGACTCAAGGCTCAATTTCATGATCCTGAGATCTCTACCTGAGCCTGAATCAAGAGTCAGATGCTCCACCGACTGAGCCACCCAGGTGCCCCTCAGCTCTTTTTTTTTTTTTTAAAGTAACATTGTGGGATTTTTTTTTTGATTTTTTTTTTAATTTTTATTTATTTATGATAGTCAGAGAGAGAGAGAGGCAGAGACACAGGCAGAGGGAGAAGCAGGCTCCATGCACCGGGAGCCCGATGTGGGATTCGATCTGGGGTCTCCAGGATGGCGCCCTGGGCCAAAGGCAGGGGCCAAACCACTGCACCATCCAGGGATCCCAACATTGTGGGATTTTAAGTGGGATTGGTACAGATCACTTGAGGGAGAATTGACAATAATTAGTAACAAGTCTTTTAACCCATGCAAAAAAGTATTTCTCTTACTCCTAACTCTGGGAAACAAATATGGGTAGAGGAAGGGGAGGTGGGCGGGGGGATGGGTTGACTGGGTGATGGGCACTGTGGGAGACACTTTATAGGATGAGCACTGGGTGTTTTTTTTTTTTTTTGTCTTCCACTCCCATTTAATGGAAGAGTTTGGGTAGGAGTGGTATTTTCTTCAATACATGTTTGACTGATTAACCACAGAAGACAGTTGAGCCTGGAGGGTATCTTGTGGAAAGTTTTTCGATTACAAATTTAAAAAAATTATTTACAAATTAAAATTTTAAAAATAGACCTAAAGCTATGCAGATTTTCTATTTCTTTTCTTTGTTTTCCTTTTCTGGTCAGTTCTGGAAATCTACACCTTCACCAAAGTAATCCATTTCATCAAAGTCTTCACATTTCTATTGGTTGCTTTTTCTCCTGGCTATGGGTCACATTTTCCTGCTTCTTCTACTGTCTGCTTTTCTTATACTTTCCAACTGATACTGTCCTTTGCAAATGTTCTATTGCTGGGTGCTGGATTTGATTGTGTTTCTTTCAGAGGTGCTGGAAATTCTTCCGGGAGGCCTTTTGGCCACGTGTGGATCCACCTGAAACTTTCAGAGCTTGTTTTAAAACTTCGTTAAGATAAGGCTAGAGCAACCTCTTCTCTAAGCTAGCTTAGTCCTATTACTGAGGTGTAAACTTTTGAGGGCCTCTATCCAACACTTTCAACTAGGACTCTCTACCCTGTGTGGTCACAACTCCGTCCTGTACGAATTCTGGGTGTTGCTGGGCTCACAGCTTCCCGGTCATTTTTTCACCAAGTTTCTGCCTTCTCAGTGCCCCGTAAGACTTCAGGGCTTTCCTTGCACATCTCTGGCTCTAGCTCACTTTCGCTTCTTCCCCTCTCTCCAATTTTCTGCTCCACAAATTTTCAGCCGTCTCACATTCCTGAACCTCAGTCTGTGTCTCCTCAACCAAGTGCTGTCACCTGCTCATCTTGGCTTCTGCTTTCCTGCATATTTCAGAAATGGTCTCCAAGCAGAAACCTGGAGCAACTGCAGGGCTCATCTCTTTTGCCCCCCCCCTTTTTAAAAAAATTTTTTTATTTATTTATGATAGTCACACAGAGAGAGAGAGAGAGAGAGAGGCAGAGACATAGGCAGAGGGAAAAGCAGGCTCCATGCACCAGGAGCCCGATGTGGGATTCGATTCCGGGTCTCCAGGATCGCGCCTTGGGCCAAAGGCAGGCGCCAAACCGCTGCGCCACCCAGGGATCCCTGCCCCCCTTTTCACAAGGAATCACAGTGCAGGGCTACTCGGTACCCAGGGACTGCATTTTAAAAGTCTTGTTTTATTTTTCTAAGCTCTATTTTGTGTCTCTGATCTCCTTACACAGACACTCACTCTGTACCATTCAGAATCAGTCTTGTACCATAGAGAGTTGGTCCAGTTCTAGTTTCAAGGAATACTATTATATCATAAACCTGAGCCTCTTGTAGGGTTTTCAATCACCACCATTTGAAGTGGATAAAGAAGATGTGGTATATGTATACAATGGAATATTACTCTTCCATTAGAAATGACAAATACCCACCATTTGCTTCGACGTGGATGGAGCACTGGGTGTTATACTATATGTTGGCAAATTGAACTCCAATAAAAAATATACAAAAAAAGAATTTTAGGTGGAGAGACAAACTTCAGAAATAGAACTGAATTTGTATTAATCCTGGTCATAGCCTAAAACCTGGCAGTTTGATTAAACCTCTGATAGTCTGGTAAAAAAAAAAAAAGAAAAAGTATTTCTCTTTATTTCCATTATTCACAGATGAACAGTGTCATCTGTGAATAATGACAGTGTTATTCCTTCCTTTCCAAAGTTTATAACTATTATACTTTCCTAGTGCTACTGTATTTGTTTTTGACCTTCAGGAAATTATTGAATACATAATGGACATCCTTGTCTTTTTTCCAAATTCAGGGAAAAACGGTTTGATATTTCATTAAGTATGATATTTAGTATAGTTGTTTTTCTTTTTCATAAATGTGCTTTTATAAAATTAAGGAAGTTACCCTGTATTCTAAGTTGCTAGTGGTTTTATCATGAATAGGTGTTGATATTTAATCCATTTATAAAAATTATCATAAAATTTTTCCTGTTTGCGTTTGTTGGTTAATTTGGCACATGATGTTGCTTTTCAAATTTCAGACCAATATTTCTTCCTGCCATGTACCCCCTACCAAGACAGAGATGTGCGTCCTTCTAGGTGCTACTGTGTTACTTGCTAATCTTTCGTTTAGGATTTTTATGTCTAAGTTCAGGAGAGATCTTGGCCTATAGTTCTCTCTTCTTCTATTGTCTTGTCACTCTTGCTAGCAGGTTTGTAATGCCCTCCTAAAAAGAGGACAAAGAAGAGGAATTATTTCTCCTACTGAGTTAACCCAGATTGGTTTATACTTCTTCAAAGAGGTAATAATAGTTTTATCCACTTTTGTTTTATGAGAGCTGATCATTCCCTAAGCACTCTGATTAATTATGATTATAACATGTTTGACTTTGTACAATCTGTTATGTTAGCCTTCTCCGTTTTCCCCATAGACTGGATGGAAATTAGGCTGGGTATCCTGAGAACAGTGTGTTTGTGAGGCACAGTAAAACTTGGCCCCTACAAAAATTCATATTAATGACGCAGATGCATGTTGCATATACATATGTAGAATACAGTTTGGGCATGGTTGTATTTTTGTCACTAATGGACCAAGTTTCATGATGCTTCTCAGGAAGTGTTAACCCATAAAACAGATTAATCTGCTGTCGGGGCCAAAAGCCAAATGAAACGTTGTGGAGAACCCAAGAGTCCTCCTCTAAGAGAATGCTGAGCATGGAGCTGCTGTCAATGAAAGAGGAAGGAGAGGGAGCATACCACCCCGGGGGCTCACCCATGTCATTGGAGGATGGTGATGATGCCTGGCCTCCCCTCGCCTTCCTGATCTGACCTGACCCACGGCAGCCTGGTCTCTGGGTCCTCCACGCCACAGGAGCATTTCCCATCAAGGTTACTGGCTCTGGCTGATGCTGCCTGCCCTCAATTTCTCAGCCACACTGGACCAGGTGTTCACTCTGTCCCTTCTGGAAACATTCTTGGTTTACCAAACTCTGCATTCTACTGGTTTCCTTCTCCATGCTGATAACTATTTTTTATAGTTAAGGCGCTCTAGCGGCTTCTATTTAGCCTTTCTTACCACAAGAGCCCTCATTCCATAGGTCAGGGGACCAATGTGGAAACTCCACCACTTACTGAATATGTTTGTTCTAGTTATGGACTCTGACACTTAGGAAATGACCAGAGCATGGGTTCATTGACTAATTCAATTTACTGTGGGAGGAAACTGAGATAAAACTACATGGATTACCTGACTTTCATAAGCCAATAATCTAACTAGAGAACATTACTGATGTATTGGGTCTCCCGGAATTAGGGTCAGTTCATAGTCAATACTGAATAATCTTTTGGAATTCTGATTACTAACCTTTCCATTATGCATTGTCACACTAGTAATTGGCCAGAGGTCCATTGGGGAAAAGTTGGGATAGCAATTAATAACATAAATATTTGGCAGTATAGCATAGCATGGTCTTTCCTCAAGGGCAAGCCCACAGTCATTTCTGACCAACAGAGAAGAGAAGAGCTGTTTCAAGAGCTCTTTACAGATGCCAGGGCTTCCCTAAGAAAGCAATTTACCATGGCCTTGGTGGCTGTTGTATCTCCTGGAACTCTTGAGGTGAGTGAACATATTTTACATGATAAATTCACTCTAAATTCCCATTCTTTTTAAGGCTTTGGATTTCTTCCTCTGCAGTATACCAGGGGAGCTCTTGCATTTCTTCTGAATTAAGGATAGGCCACCTTTGTGACTTACTTCAATCAACCAACGATACAAACTCTTAGAGCCATCCCTATCTGTTCAAGCAAAAACGTTGAATCCAGAGCGTTGGCTTAATGACTTCATATCAGTAAGTTCGATCTGCCTTAACTTTATTTTCCTTCATACTCTACCCTCAAGTATTTTTCCATGCAAATTGCCAAGATATCTAACCATTTGTTTTGGAAAAAATCATGCAGTTAGTTTTGATAAGTTATTTTTTAAAGATTCTAATTATTTGAGAGAGAGAGAGCATGAGGGGAGGGCAGAGGGAGAGGGAGAAGCAGATTCTCCACTGAGTGGGGAGTCTGACTAAGGGCTCGATCCCAGGACCCTGGGATCATGACCTGAGCTGATGGCAGATGCTTAACTGACTGAGCCACCCAGGAGACCCAGTTTTGAGAAATTCTGCACCTACTCATGGGCCACACATAACTCACATTTTTTGGCCTGTGAGAATTTGAGGCCTGTTTCAGGGTTTTGAAGGAAAGGGAGGTGGTGGATGTAGCTTGTATGCAGGATTAGCAGTGCTCTGCAAATCTGCTCCATTAGGCAAAATGATTACAGATTCTTCAGACAGAGAGGGAATACCTCTTCAAACAGCAGGGGCAAGCTGCTTCTATAGGCAAAGGCACCCCAGAGAATTTAGGAGTTCAAATTACCCAGCTTCATTAGGCTGTGCACATGTTCCACTTCAAATTTCAGGATCCCATTCATTCTCAATCAGTTGCCCTAACATTATGTGAAAAAACTCCGAGAATGTGGGAATTCATATTGTGTTACAATACAGAAAATCACAAGATTAGACTTTGATTTTGGTTTTCCCCTATCTTGGCCATGTAGCTACAGAAGATAATTATTTATTTCATGGCTAGTTCATAGAAGCTTTCAGGTCTTTTTTTAAAAAAGCTGGTATTTATTTATTTGACAGAGAGAGCAAACACAAACAAGGGGAGCTGCAGAGAGAGGGAGAATCAGGCTCCCTGCTGAGCAGAGAGCCCAACATGGGGCTCCATCCCAGGACCCTGGGATCATGACCTGAGCCAAAGGCAGACACTTAATCGACTGAGTCACCCAGGCGCCCTGAAGCTTTCAGATACTTTATGTGGACCTTGAGCTGAGACTTGATGGACATGGGGACATTATTCTCTTTCCCTATATTCCCTAGCTGACTCAGAGGCAACCAATCCTCCACAATATACTTCTTATTTTGACTACAATGTTCACAGGTAGCATCTACTTCTTACCCAGACCTTTGGATTCTTTCTGTAGGTTATTTATTATAGGGATCTAAATGTCATAATTTGAGAAACTCGGCTGTCACTTCTTCCTCAGACCACCAGTGCTATTTTACTGTCAGAAATAGAGTCACCAATGCCTTTAAATCTAATCAGATTAAAGAAGAAATCCCATAAACCCAGAACAATATCAGAGAACTCATCCTTAAGATTCTGTTTCTCTGAAACCACTCTTAGTATGAGATCTTTACAGTTAGGCTTCAGCCAGAAGAAGAGAACCAGCAGGAGACAATACCCATATGTGTCTGTACCGATACATGAGCACATGTGTTGACATGTATATGTGTGCTGATATAGGTTAGTTACAGGGAAACCATCTCATGCAATGGTACTTGCTCACTTGGAAGTCTCTGTAGGACCACTGTCTCCTCATCTGATGCTGGAGCAGGGCAGGAATTCAGGAACAGGAGATCAGGAGCAGCTGAAAGCCATAGACATGGGCCTCAAGCCACACAGAGACCTACTGAAGCACATGCCTGTTCATTTTCCTCCGACCTTGGGGAAGAGGGTATTCTGCAGAAGCCAGGGCCCTTCAGAAAGCACTAACTGCCAAGGCCCTGTACTCTGATTTACGTTGGAGGCCTCCTCCTCAGGGAGGCCACCACATCAAAATTACTGTCAGTCCTTTGGCATCTCTCCACCCCATTTCAACTTTCTGCAGACTACTTACCATTACCTGACAGTTGCTCTGCTTGTCTAGTGTCCCATGGAAGAGCCATGGGAAGAGAGTCCAGTTTGCTTCTTTCACACCTAGTTAAGCAGCTGGCACTTAGATGGTTTCTAGCAAATGCCTAATGAATTATTTTTAATCCTCACCCCAGCCTAGGAGGTTGATGCTGTCAGGGGCCTCAGTCTGCAGGAGGAGATGTGGAAACACAGAGAGGTTAGGTCCATAGCTCCAGGTCATGAACAAATATGGGTGGACCTGGACCAAACACTCAGAGTCAGATCTGGATTGAAGCCAAGTTCTTCCTCTCCCCCAATGCTGCCCCCAATGGCACAGCCTCTGGCTGCCCCTGGCCCACAGTCTGCCATTGGTCCTTATTTGTCATCTGACTCTGGATCTGGAACATTCTCCACTCACTGTCTCTCCCTGACAGGAGGTCCCAGGGAAGTGTGGGTCTAGCTGTCATGTACCTCAGCCTCTACCTCAGCTCTTCAGCTCTGAGGACTCCCAGGAAGAGCTACCTTGTTACACAAGGTCCATGTCTGTCCCTCCTCTAATCCCTGGCCCACTGGGGAGTCTACACTCTATCTGTTCCCCAGATGAAATCACTGACAACCAGTGAATGACCCATGGTGAACTTCTCTCTGCCCCAGAACCTGTAGCCTCTCCCAGGTACTAGGCCATGCCTGTTTCCTGTAGGCAGCACCAAGCCTGAGCAGAACATTTACAGAGCACCTAAAATGGGCCAGGGTGGGATTTGGCTTCTTACCTTCCTGTTCCCCTCCACCTCATAGTCAGTCATCTTATGAGTTATGAGATTTCCACTCATCACCTGAGGAAATTGGGCCCCCAGAGAGCATGTCCTTGTTTCAGGTCAGGCAGCTGGCTGGGAGCTGAAGCCAGTGTTAACCCCGAGTGTCCCTCAGTCCATGCCATGTGCTCTTGAGAAAGGAGCAGCACTATTCCTGTGCTTCACAATGGAAAACTGGATTCCTTACTAAATTGAGATCTAAAGACTAAAAAGTGCAAGGTTTGCCCTGCCAAGTGAAAAAGTCGTTAACCTTAAAAATAAAATTGTTGGGGGCTGGGGTGCTTGAGTGGCTCAGCGGTTGAGTGTCTGCCTTCGGCTCAGGGTGTGATTCCAGTCCTGGGATCGAGTCCCATATTAGGCTTCCTGCGAAGAGCCTGCTTCTCCCCCCTGCTTGTATCTCTGCCTCTCTCTGTGTCTCTCATGAATAAATAAAATCTTAAAAAAATAAAAATAAAACTGTCAGTTATATTGCCAGCAAATATGTTTATTTGGGAAAAGCAGACAATTATAATCCAGTACAAGCACCTTATACCAAAACCATAGGCAAGTCCAGAGAACTAAGGAGAGGAAAGTTCTTTTATAGAGAAGGGGTAGCAGTTTTTTTTAATAAATTAATTTTTTATTGGTGTTCAATTTACCAACATACAGAATAACACCCAGTGCTCATCCCGTCAAGTGCCCCCCTCAGTGCCCGTCACCCAGTCACCCCCACACCCCGCCCTCCTCCCCTTCCACCACCCCTAGTTCGTTTCCCCGAGTTAGGAGTCTTTTTCTTCTCCCTTCCCTTATATTCCCTTTCACTGTTATTTATATTCCCCAAATGAATGAGAACATACACTGTTTGTCCTTCACTGATTGACTTACTTCACTCAGCATAATACCCTCCAGTTCCATCCACATTGAAGCAAATGGTGGGTATTTGTTGTTTCTAATGGCTGAGTAATATTCCATTGTATACATAAACCACATCTTCTTTATCCATTTATCTTTCGATGGACACCGAGGCTCCTTCCACAGTTTGGCTATTGTGGACATCACTGCTATAAACATCGGGGTGCAGGTGTCCCGGCGTTTCATTGCATCTGTATCTTTGGGGTAAATCCCCAACAGTGCAATTGCTGGGTCGTAGGGCAGGTCTATTTTTAACTCTGAGGAACCTCCACACAGTTTTCCAGAGTGGCTGCACCATTTCACATTCCCACCAACAGTGTAAGAGGGTTCCCTTTTCTCCGCATCCTCTCCAACATTTGTGGTTTCCTGCCTTGTTAATTTTCCCCATTCTCACTGGTGTGAGGTGGTATCTCATTGTGGTTTTGATTTGTATTTCCCTGATAGCAAGTGATGCAGAGCATTTTCTCATGTGCATGTTGGCCATGTCTATGTCTTCCTCTGTGAGATTTCTCTTCATGTCTTTTGCCCATTTCATGATTGGATTGTTTGTTTCTTTGGTGTTGAGTTTAAGAAGTTCTTTATAGATCTTGGAAACTAGCCCTTTATCTGATACGTCATTTGCAAATATCTTCTCCCATTCTGTAGGTTGTCTTTTAGTTTTGTTGACTGTATCCTTTGCTGTGCAAAAGCTTCTGATCTTGATGAAGTCCCAATAGTTCATTTTTGCTTTTGTTTTTTTTGCCTTCGTGATGTATCTTGCAAGAAGTTACTGTGGCTGAGTTCAAAAAGGGTGTTGCCTGTGTTCTCCTCTAGGATTTTGATGGAATCTTGTCTCACATTTAGATCTTTCATCCATTTTGAGTTTATCTTTGTGTATGGTGAAAGAGAGTGGTCTAGTTTCATTCTTCTGCATGCGGATGTCCAATTTTCCCAGCACCATTTATTGAAGAGACTGTCTTTCTTCCAATGGATAGTCTTTCCTCCTTTATCGAATTTTAGTTGACCATAGGGGTAGCAATTTTAAACCAGAAGTCCACTGAAGTAAACCGGGATCTGGAAGAAGAGAAGCTTCTCACTGGTTGGGCTGTGATGGTCCCTTATTGGTTGAACTGTGACTGTCTTTCATTGACTATTGTGACTGTCTCTCATCAGCTGGACTGGTATTCTGTCTCATTGGCTGGGCCGTTGCTGGGGAGAGTAGGAAAATCTTCCTCCTGCTGGGTTAGTAAAGCAGTAGCTGAAGTAGTATGCATTTTCAAGGTACCTCTCATCCTGTTGGATTCACAGTTGGCCACAGAGGTAGGGCATGACAGCTCCTCCTTCTGGCCTCTGAGGGAAGTTTCCTTTATTAATTTTCCTATTATAGTTCATGGCAAGACCCCCTTTCATCTCCACGTACAGCATGAGGCCTCCCTGGTTCAAGAGACCAGAACAGAAGGCTGAATGCTACTAGGAAGGCAATTTCTACAACATGGAGTGGATCAAGGAAGAAAGGATGGGCTTACTTCTGATCACCTGCACCTAGAACAACAGTGTCCTTTTAAGGGAATTGACTCAGAAAACCAGTTCAGTACAGCAGAGAATCTGCTGAGAGCTAAAGCCCACATCTCCTTTGGGACAATGTTCCTGCTTCCCAAGAGCATGTGGGCCTGTGGCCGCGCTCTTCTCTGCACTGAGTGTATCCCTTGTGTACCAGGTTCCCCAGAGTCTGTCCCCATGTAGTGGTCACACAGCATTAAGGAGCCCAGCAATCACTCTTCATCACCCTCAGCATGAACCCACACATTTCTGGGAGCCACTGTGTCCAGGTCCTGAACACACTGGGAATCTCTGACCTCTTCCATTCCTCCTTAGGTTCTGTGGAATAGATTATTCAGTCCTTCTATTGTGAGGAGATTCAGGCCAAGGATATGAGGGCACAGGCAAGGTGACACACTCAGGAAGGAGTAAGGCCAACTGTTACTGATGGAGGACAGACAAGTATCTGGGCTTTTGGACCCAGAGATGGTTTAAGGAGCCTTGAGGAGGGGTGACCTTCGCCCCATGTTCTGATCTCCATGCCCTGCTTCCATGACAACTGACCCTGATGTTTAAGGAAAGAGTTTTACATAACATGCAGATCATCTCAGAAGATCAAAAATCAGGGTTCCACAGTCTTGTGCCCTTGGGTGTTCATCAAGTTTCTACTTATACCTGATGATCTACTTCTAGTTGACTTTCCACGAGTTCATTATCCAATTCATGTAATCACTAAAAGTGATGGTCAGGGAACATCAAAGGGGGAATAGAGTGATCTTTCTAGCAAAAGTTCCTTATGTGTGCAGCAGTGGGCTGTCCAGACCTGTGTTTAAACTGTTTTAATCATGACCTTTAACATTCAGCTGCAACAGACTGACAAGTGCAGTCACAGAAGGAATAGTTGAGAAGTGCTGTGCATCTGTCCAAGCACACACTTGGGACCCCTCTTTCCCCCATCCCTGAGCTGTAGCCATATTGGCCTCCTGGTTCCTGGCACATGGCAGCCTGGGCCCATTTGTGGGCATTTGTAGCTGGACTTCCTGCTGTCTCAACTCCACTTCCCATGTCTTGTTACCCTTTCCCCCCTCTCCATAAATGCCACCCTCATCATCAGCCCAACAAAAATAAAACCCTCAGTTGTTCTCCTTCTGCTCTGTTTCTGTCAGAGCTCTAGAATGTGCAATTGGTCTGTTTCCTGGTTCTGCGTGGTTTACGTGGGGAGGGATGAATACTTGCCTACCGGTATTCACTCCCCTTTTTTCTCACTGCTGGAACCCCGACTTTGTCTTGGGTGGCCATTGTGTCCTTCAATAAATATTCCCCTCCTCAGACTCCTTTACAGCCAGGGATGGGCCTGTGAGATCACACACACACACACACACACACACACACACACACACACGTCTTAATACACTTCTATTTTGGAAAAGTATCGTGATGAAAAATGGAATTCTTGTGGTTCCAAATTCTGTTCCAATCATTCCAATCTTTGAAAACTTTTTTGGAGTTTCAAATATCTGAATGTGTTACATGACTGCTAAAAAGTTGTATGGAATGCTACGTAAAGGCAAGCATTCTTTGGAATCAATGATCCAGTCATGATGAATCAACTCACCATTAGAATATTTTCTTATACACCAGTCTTTTAAAAATCTTCGTTCATCATGGAAAATAGATTTTCTAAAATCTTCATGTTTTTCTGGTTTCATTCCACATTCGAGTAAAATATTTTTGTTTTATTAAAATTAGAAGCTGTAGTACTTTTGCAATTTATTAAATGGTAACTTTTTATTCTCTTGCTTGCCCTCATGTTCAGTACTTCCTGAAATATCTAATACTTCCTTTCATTAAAAAATTTTTATTTATTTATTTGAGAGAATGAGCGAGAGAGAGAAAGAGAAGACCGTACAAGCTGGGAAGGAGGAAGAAGGAGAAGCAAGCGCCCTGCTGAGCAGGGAACCTGATTCAGGGCTCCATCCCAGGATCCTGGGATCATGACCTGAGACAAACTGAGCTACCCAGGCGCCCCTCATTTTTTTTCTCACAATTCAAAGAAGATTCTATAGTTTGTTCTGGATTTGATGATAAGAGCTCATTCATTTTCAGTAGCTGGAATACATTTTTTCCTGTCAAACGTAAAACTGGCTGACTTCTATAATTTTCATTTCTTTTCCTAAACATTGCACCATGTCCTTTTTTGATGCCTTATTTCCATTAAATAATTGTAGTATAATTTACAAATATATTTTTAAATCACTATAACCTACTTAGAGTAAATGTAGTATATAATATGTACCTAAGTAATTTATATCAACTATCTATAGGCATCTGAATTAAAATATTAAATACCTAGATACACACAAGAAATTGTATAAAATACAAAGATCAATAATTACAGACAGAAAATTACATACCAGGTTTCTGACATTTGTGATTAAAAAAACTCAAAAAATAAATTTCTAAAAGTGAAGTGAGCACTGGGGTTTCTGGTAGCTCATTTGGTTAAATTTCCACTCTTGGTTTCAGCTCAGGTCCATGATCTCAGGGTTATGAGATCGAACCCTTCATCAGGTTCTGCACTGGGCATGAAGCCTGTCTGGGACTCTCTCTCTCTAAAAAAAATTAAGTGGGCACCATTATAATATTCATAATTGTTTTATTTTTTTAAAGATTTTATTTATTTATTCATGAGAGACACAGAGAGAGGCAGAAAGATAGGCAGAGGGAGAAGCAGGCTCCATTCAGGGAGCCTGATGAAGGACTCGATCCCAGGACCTTGGGATCACGACCTGAGCTGAATGCAGACGCTCAACCACTGAGCCACCCAGGTGCCCCGTAATTGTTTTAAGTGAATAAAGTATAAAAGTTTTCTGGTAACATTTTTGCCAGTAAAGGATATTTTTCAGGAAATGTTTGATATTTGATCGAATCAAATTTTTGAGAAGTCAAAATTTAATTATGAATAAAATTTAAATAACTTACTAAGTGCTCTTAATAGTGTGGTGAGCTTTAGGAACCACAAGGAGCCTCAAGTTTGAGGCTGAGGCTGTTGAGGGATGAGGCTGAATGGATTTTAAAGGGACCAGATCATGATACACAGTGAAGCTTGAATAGTAAGCTCTGAAATTTGTCTCCAAAATTGTTCTTCAGGTACTCTAAAAAAGTGTTGGTAAACCTTTATGCATCTTTTTTTTAATGATTTCATTTATTTATTTGAGAGAGAGAGGGAGAGAAGCAGGCAGAGGGAGAAGGAGAAACAGGCTCCCCACAGAGCAGGGAACCTGAAGCAGGGCTCCATCTCAGGACCCCAGGATCGTGACCTGAACTGAAGGCAGATGTTTAACAGACTGAGCCACCCAGGGATCTCGTTATGCATTTTGATTGCCAAGTGCTTCAGCGGTTCCTAAGATTTTGTACGTGGAGCACTTCACTTGTTGCAACCTAGTCCTGGCCCTGCTCTGCCTGAGCCTGTGAACTTCACATTGTGTGAGACCTTCATGCTTAACCATCTTCATGCTCAGGGCAGATTTTCTGCCAGTGCAGCATACTCTTAAGTCATGCGCTTCCTGAAGTGTAGATGTGTGGAGTACAGGCCATCTCATCTTCTTCACTTCTTTCTCCCTCAATGTCTACCAGAGTACCCAGTGTTAGAAAACCCTCCAGGAACATTTGTTGAATGAAGGAAACATTATAACAAGTGCCTGGGGATTACCTCAAATCCTCACAGGAACTTTGTTTCCCAGCAAGGTGATTTTCAGACTCTAGAATAAAGGTATTCAAAATACAAAAGGTGTCATAGAGATGCACCAGTGTTGTGGGCAGGGAAAGCCATCTCCCAAGACAGGAATGTCCAGGCCACAAGGACTTTGTGACATCATCTGTTCCCAGATTGCCATTTTACAGACACACAAATGAGTCCCCAAGAAGAGAAGGTCCCACCCAAGGTCCTAGGCAGCTAGAGCCAGAGCAGAGTCTGGAAGTCAAGTCTGCACGCTGCCTAGTGCATATATTGCTTCTTGCCCATACCCACGAGAGTTGTGTGTTTGAGATGTGGCCTCTCTGATCACTTGGGGTAATATTTCTATAAGCACACTCATCCATGCCTCCACCCTATTCCTCTAGTACAAAATCTGGTTTGCTGAGCCCAGAAAGAATAAGGCCTCACCAACTGCTCTGATAAATTAAATGTTGCTACAGCAGCAACAAGAATAGCATGTTTAGGAATCTCACAACTGGGCAGCCCGGGTGGCTCAGCGGTTTAGCGCCGCCTTCAGCCCAGGGTGTGATCCTGGAAACCTGGAATTGAGTCCCACGTCAGGCTCCTTGCATGGAGCCTGTTTCTCCCTCTGCCTGTGTCTTTGCCTCTCTGTGTGTGTCTCTCATGAATAAATAGATAAAATTTAAGAGGAAAAAAAAGGAATCTCACAACTAATTTTCCATCTTAAAAACACCTCCAAAATCAGTCTGCAAAAACCTCCATAATTAGCATTCATTTCAGAAGTTAGGATCTATTTTTTAAGAGTTTTATTTATTTATTTGAGAGAGAGAGAGAGAGAAGGGGCAGAAGGAAAGAGAGTCTTAAGCAGGATTCATGCTGAATGGGGAGTCTGACGTGGGGTTTGATCTCATGATGCTGAGATAGTGACCCGAGCTGAAGTCAAGAGCCAAGTGCTTAACCGACTGTGCCACCCAGGTGCCCCAGTTAGGGTATCTTTTTTTAAATTCTAAAGTATAGGAAACTGAACTGTCATGCTTGACAGTTCATATAGCACATCAGGCAATCTTGCTAGTTTATGTTAAGAAAGGTAGGATCAAATCTGCTGTGAGGGCTCACCTAAATGCCAGCTGATAAACGAACAATAGGAAGGTTAAACAAAACTGCCCAGATAAGCAGCTCACCTACCTCAAAGCCCCACTGTGGCAAATTCCACCTGGTCATAGGATAAGTATGTTCCCAGAGTGATCAATGAATATGCCTGTTTATTTATTAGCTGCCTACTCTGGGGTCCCTTCTCTGCTGTAGGAATTCCACATGTCTGCCTTCAAACAATGGCCATCCCATGCCTTTGTCATATGATGAGGTGGCTGGGCTGAAGTGCAATTGCCACAATATCCACTCTTGTGTGTTTCTGGGTAGAGGAGAACACAAGGGAGATTCTTGGGGATTTTCAGGGACAGAGGGGAGCAGTGACAGTTTTGTGGCTTCTGCACTTTGTGATTAATCTGCTGATTCACCTAACTGGTTGTTCTTTCTTCCTCGGATGTGACTTTAGCTTCTCTGACTCCAGGCCCGGGAGTGTGAATTCCATTCCCTTCCAAAGCCTCTGCTTCTATAGGTTACCCTTGCCTGTAAGGTCAGAGGCAGGAATGGCCATGGGTTTCTGTTAATCCGTATGCAGTTCCAGCTGGTGCTTATAGGTGCCAGCCTGGCCTGGTCTCCCCTTCTTGAATGTTCACTCTGCTTCAGCATTCTATGTGAGACAATAGCCTTACAGACAATGTGACTACCTCCAAATACCATATAAGGTCAACTCCATGTAACAGCTCATTTTATTATATATTATGTATATTTAAAGTTATGTATTATATATGAATATATGTGTACATACAGACATAGACATGCACATATATGTATATGTCCTATTGGTTCTACTTTCTCTGATTGTGGCTGATACTGATTCTAGTGCTGAGAGGGGTTCCAGAGAAGGCTAAATTTAAGGATAATTCTCTGAATTGGTCCTGCAGTTTCTGGAATATCTTTTTAATCCCTTTAGATTTAAAGCATTAGCACCCCTGTTTCCAGTGTTAAAGAGGGATCCCTGGGTGGCGCAGAGGTTTGGCGCCTGCCTTTGGCCCAGGGCACGATCCTGGAGACCCGGGATCGAATCCCACATCAGGCTCCCGGTGCATGGAGCCTGCTTCTCCCTCTGCCTATGTCTCTGCCTCTCTCTCTCTCTGTGACTACCATAAATAAATAAAAATTAAAAAAAAAGGCTACTTATAGTGTGTGACAGGAAATGGCAAAGAGTCATTCAATTTAAGAATTTTATCTCCCTTTAATCAAGTGCTTGTAAAAAACCAGGCTTTGGGTTACCAAGTGTTTGCTACCTTCGAACATTCTAGATACAATGAAAAGTATCACGGAGTCAGTTGGTGGCTTCTTAAATGTGTTTGAGGATCAGAGAAAGACAATGATGAGCACGAGTTCTCACATTTCCAGCCCAAGGTCTAAGATAGTACCTGCAGGATTCTCAGTTTGCCTTCAAAGGAGCCATTACATCCAGTAATTACACTACTGAGATTTGGGAAAACCAGACCCAAAGTATAATCCTCTAAGGGTATTGATGTCTAAATTTGGGCTGCTATCCTAGAATACTGGCAACAGGCTTAAATAAGAGACATTTACTGCTATCATTTCTGGAGTCTGGAAAGTCCAAGATCACGGTGGCAGCAAGGTCAAGTTCTGATGAGGGACCTCTTTCTGGTTTCCTCACCTAGCAGCCCTCATGAAGGCTCCACTCTTATGACCTAATTACCTCCCAAATGCCCCATCTCTATTACATTAGGGGTTAGGATTCCAATATATGAATTTGGGAGGATGCAAACATTCAATCCACAACACTTAATTGCAACACATCGAATCCCAAATTCATAGGATGTCTACTATTACTATTAGGGCACAGAGTAGAAAGGAACAGAATCTTGACATTATAATTGGGATATATTCGTCCATTCCCATGAAGTTGTTTGCCTTGACCCCCTAAGTTCTGTGAGTGTTCTCTGCTAGTAAGCACTCTACCACTCTTGCACAAGAAGATTAATTTTCTCTTTTTCTGAAGAACCTGACCTAGTTTTTCTGAGCTAGTCCCCTTCCAGGACACTCAGATCCTCCTCAGGAGTTGCACCTTCCATCCCTTTTTGCTTCTAGAACTATAACTAGACTCAAGTCCTGACAGGTACAGAGAGTGAGGCACACCCTTCACCCACTGAGACTGTGCAATAACAGAAAAACTAAGTTTTTTGTTCTAATACATATAGCCAGCAACTGGGAGTAATTGTTTGGGAATGGCCCTTATAGGTAGAGGATGAAAGTGGAAACAATATAAAGTTGGATCAAGCCACATTTCTTAATTTGGAATTAAAAAAAGATTTTATCTATGTATTTGATAGAGAGAAAGAGCACACGCATGCAGTAACAGTAGTGGAGGGGAAGAGCAGAAGGAGAGGGAGAAGCAGATTCCACTGAGCAGGGAGCCCAACTCTGCGTTTGATCCCAGGATCCTGGGATGATGACTTGACCCGAAGGCAGACACCTAACTGACTGAGCCACCCAGGTGCCCCGAATTTGGAATTATTAAAATGAGGTTGGGAATTAAATCTTTTTGCTTTTTGGGCTGGCTCCAGTAGTTTGCTTGATTGGTTGAGTGAAATAATACCAACAGTAACCTACTCTAAATTAAGGAGAAATGTAAGAACTTCCTTGGTGGATTGTGGTGTGAGGTATCCAAAGGTTCTGGGAAATTATGTTAGAGTGGATTTTTCATTTAATATTTGCTCATCTACCTCTGGACATTCCAGGTGACACATCTTTCACCAAGGCTGAGAAAAATTAATTATAATGGGAGTCCCAACATCTTTGAAGAGCTCTATGGACAGTTCTAACATCCATAAGTACAATGGTCATGATTGGAATCTGAGGAGCCAGAGCCAAGTGGCACCACTTATCAGCCAAAGACCAAGCAGGCAGTTCTCATAATGAACATTATAGCTGGTATGATAATCAGAGTAGTCTGACTCCCAGAGAACTTTGGCATTGGTAGTTGATCATGGAGTTTCTAGAAATGAAATAGATGTGCAGCATACTAACTCCTTTATCTTACTGGAAATATTCTACATTTAGGAATAGAGATACGAGTTTAATTCCTGAAACAGAGAGACATGGCTTTCCAAAAATATACTTACAAGACAGATTATGACATGAATAATTAGTATTTCCTTGAGCTTGTGTGATATATTTATGTCTTTCATATGGCTTTTAGGTTCATGATAGTGACTATCCATCCTATTTTGCATTTAGTAATTATTAATTAATTTAGGAATTGTACCAAGTGGACCCTTTTGCCAGCAGATGTCAATAAGGAATTAAATTTACAAGATATCTTTGGTGTGTGTGTGGGTAATGTCTGTGAAGGATAAAGGGGAGAGAGGACAGGAGAAGGTAGGGAGAGCCTTCAGGTCATACTGCTGATTTAACACCTGTGAGAGGACAAGGCATAGGATTGGGTATGAAGAATCTTGGGCAGCAGTGCAGCTATGAGAGAGTCTTGGCCAGGCCTGTGGGGACCTCTGGTCCCATGATTTCCCATAGAGGAGGCCCACGTGGGACAGCTGGCCAGTGCCTAAAGTCCCCCATCTTTCTCAGTCACTGGCTGGGGACAGCCTGGGAAGGGCATGGCCTCAGCTCAAATGCTGCAGCAGATCTCTAACGTACCACAGCTGGAAGCTCTCTGCTAACTTCCCTCCTGGCAGGATCAGACATTGCTTCCTGGTGGAGATCCCTACCACTCACCTTCATTACTGCCAGAGGAATGTATCTAGGTTACAGATGTACAAGGCTGCCCAGGCATACACCTCAGGATTTGGTGTTTGAAATGACACACTTGGAAAAAGATATTTCCGGTGGCTTTAATGCTTTGTGGGTGCGTTAGAACTCAGAACAAGGCCAGCAAGTGGACAGCTTCCACTGGCAGAATGCTATTGTAGTCAATCATAATAAATGTAGAATCATTCACTAAGATTTTAAGAGGGTCAAATATTAATACATAAATGAAAAGCTCAGGAGTAACTGAAATTATTTGCTTTATTATTTATTTATTTATTTATTTATTTATTTATTTATTTATTTATTATTTGCTTTATTTAAAGCAGGGTTTGAATCCTCAGACATACAGAAATGCTTATGATATTCCCTAGAGGGGTCTTTTACACTGGTTAAACCAAAGGATATCCGATCTGCTGATAATGGACAAGTTTTTGTGAAGAACTTTGGTTGATTAAGAAAATTTCAAGTTTTGGGGTGCCTGGTGGCTCAGTGGTTAAGCATCTGCCTTTGGCTCATGATCCCGGGGTACTGGGATCAAGTCCCGCATCAGGCTCCTCATGTGGAGCCTGCTTCTCCCGCTGCCTATGTCTCTGCCTCTCTTTCTGTGTCTCTCATGAATAAATAAATAAAATCTTAAAAAAAAAGAAAATCGCAAGTCTGACTTACACGAAGGTATTTATTGCATAATGAATAGGTTATTAGGTAGTACTTTAATACTGTGAAAGCGGGGATCCCTGGGTGGCGCAGCGGTTTGGCGCCTGCCTTTGGCCCAGGACGCGATCCTGGAGATCCGGGATCGAATTCCACGTCGGGCTCCCGGTGCATGGAGCCTGCTTCTCCCTCTGCCTATGTCTCTGCCTCTCTCTCTCTCTCTCTCTGTGACTATCATAAATAAATAAAAAAATTAAAAAAAATTAAAAAAAAATACTGTGAAAGCTAGTTCTCACTTAATTCCTACACCTGTTCAGGTGCAAGTCTATGTCTGTTAGGGAAGTGAGCACACACCCTCCATTACCCACACTTCTGCCCTTTTAATTTTCAAAACAGCCACAGGAAGAAGATGCTGTTTATATGTACATTTTATGGATGTAAAAACCAAGAAAGGGAATTTAGATAGTTTGCTCCAGTTAGTCAGAAGTAAAGGGGTTGCATCTAGGCCTGAGTCTGGAGGCTGCACCCTAAACACTATTCCATAGGACCCTTTGTGAGTTGAGTACAGAATTTCTCATTTACAGAAAAATAATGAAACAGAATAGTACCCAGGATAACTTGTGTCTGCTTAAACTACCCCCCCTTATTCTGCTCTGCTATAGATAAAATGAGCAAATCTAGAGTTGCCTGGGTGGCTCAGTGGGTTAAGCCTCTGACTCTTGATTTCAGCTCAGGTCTTGATCTCAGGGTTATGAGTTCAAGCCCCGAATTGGGCTCCATGCTGGGTGTGGAGCCTATTTAAAAAATAAAATAAATTTAAACCAGGATAGCCCCCTGCAATTGTATACCAAGTGTCATGTATAAGAGTACTTTTTGGTGAGGAGAGTCAGTAGATACAGTTAAATTAGCAAAGAAGTGAAAGTTCTCTGGATGATAAGAAGCCACCACAGAGCCTGGTTCTTCCAAATGCAGAATAAGTCAGTTTGGATGCTTCTTTTTTAAAAAATAAATTTATTTTTATTGGTGTTCAATTTGTCAACATATAGAATAACACCCAGTGCTCATCCCGTCAAGAGCCCACCTCAGTACCCGCCACCCAGTCACCCCCACCCACCGCCCACCTCCCCTTCCACCACCCCTAGTTCGTTTCCCAGAGTTAGGAGTGTCTCATGTTCTGTCTGCCTTTCTGATATTTCCAGTCATTTTTTTCTCCTTTCCCCTTTATTCCCTTTCACTATTTTTTATATTCCCCAAATGAATGAGGCCATAAAATGTTTGTCCTTCTCTGATTGACTTATTTCACTCAGCATAATACCCTCCAGTTCCATCCACGTTGAAGCAAATGGTGGGTATTTGTCATTTCTAATGGCTGAGTAATATTCCATTGTATACATAGACCACATTTTCTTTATCCATTCATCTTTTGATGGACACCGAGGCTCCTTCCACAGTTTGGCTATTGTGGACATTGCTGCTATAAACATCGGGGCAGGTGTCCCGGCGTTTCATTGCATCTGTATCTTTGGGGTAAATCCCCAGCAGTGCCATTGTATTCATTTGGGGAATATAAAAATAGTGAAAGGGAATAAAGGGGAAAGGAGAAAAAAATGAGTGGGAAATATCAGAAAGGGAGACAGAACATGAAGACTCCTAACTCTGGGAAACGAACTAGGGGTGGTGGAAGGGGAGGTGGGCGGGGGGTGGGGGTGACTGGGTGACGGGCACTGAGGTGGGCACTTGACGGGGTGAGCACTGGGTGTTATTCTATATGTTGGCAAGTTGAACACCAATAAAAAATAAATTAAAAAATAAAAACAAAATAAAAAAAATAAGGGACACCAGTTTTGATTTATTCCCTCTTAGCTCCAAATTCACAATGCTAGCTTAACCCGTTGAAAAATGTTCTGGTTCCTTTAAATGTTTTTTTTTTTTTCCTGTGGCTTGTGTGACCGAGTTCTGCCTGCAGGGGGCGCCTAAAACACAGCAGGAAAGACTCGCTTCCTGGTTCTGGCAGGGCAGTCTCTTGAGGAGGCTCATGGCTTGTCCAGCAGCTGGCTCCGCACCACCCACTGCTTCTCAGAGGACGGATAGCTGCAGGGCAGTGTGGTCAGCAGCTTCCCATGGCCTGCAGCTTCCCTTACACTCCTTGGGGCAGTAGTAAATACATCAGCGTCTTCTCCCATGGCAGCAATCTGTGCACAGCACTCCCAGACCCCCCAGGGGGCGTATTTCCAGGAACTCCCAGAGGGCGCATTCTAGAAAGTTCCACCCGAGAGGCGTTACTGCCGTTGTGTGAGGTGCTCGACGGGCTCCTGGAACGAGGTGAGGATTTTCCCACTGGGAGTGTGGATTCTTTTTCCCTGGGGGCTCTCTGTGCCCTGGATGTGCCTTTTCCTTGGCTGTGGTATGTTCCCGGGGGATCTACTTCAGCCTGTGGAGGCATTTGCTTGGTTGTGATCTGAACTCAGGGGGAGGCATGTTCTGGGCAGGTTATCTCCGCCATGTTGGAGAGGAGGCTGTTCCTTGGTTTTGTCTCCGAGTTCTGCGAGGGACTTTCTTTGTGGAACTCTCTCAGGACCCGTGTGGGGACGCGACTTTGGGTGATTATCTTAATCCTATGCCGGAGGTGGGTGTTCAGGGGAGGTGGAGATTTGGGGGGTTTGGGGGTTCAGTGGCAAAGAAGAGGGCGGGGGGCAGGGGGAAGGGCAGTGGAGAGGGAGGCGGGGGGTGGGGTGGGCTGCAGGGGGCTGGGGGGAAGGCAGCGGAGAAGAATTGTGGGGCGGCAGTGGAGAGGGCAGCAGAGAGGAAATGGGGGAGAGCGGCGACCCGGAGGGCGGGGTGTGTGGGGGGGCGGGGACAGGGTGTGGGGGGAGCAGGGGTGGGGTGTGGGTGGGGGCAGGAGGGCGGCGGGGGGGAGGGGGCCGGGAAGGGCAGTGGAGAGGGAGGGCGGGGTGGCAGGGGCAAGGAGGGAGTATTTCCTGAAGCTCCATTCGAGTTCTGTGAGGGGAATGTTTCCTGGGGTGCGTTACCCCAGCCCTTGGGTTCCTCTCCCTGAGGGCGTCTACCTCAGCCTGTGAGACACTCTTCTTGGTGCTTAGCTCAGAACCAGGGCGCTCTTTTCCTTGGGTGCTTTGTGTCAGCCATGGTGACGCTGGGCTTTTCGGGTGTTCAGCTGGTCCATGGTGGAGAATCTCAATCCCTGACAATCCCTCAATCTTTCATGGGTGCTGCTCCTTGGATGCTTTAAGACTGGAGGGAACTCTCCATAGGGGGCTCTGAGTCTTGGTAGGGAGAGCACTTCGCCTTGGATGCTTTGTCAGCACTGGGGCTTTAGGCTCTTTCTTGGCGCTCCCTCTGAGGTCTGGGGAGCTGAGACTCTCCCTGGGAAGGTCCATCTCTCCCCAGAAGAGGGGCTGTGCCTTCAGTGCCCCTTCTCAGCCCTAGGTGAGGTGCTTCCTTGGGCACTTCATTTCCCTCAGGTAGGGGGTAGGGGCTACACTTCCTTGGCTAGGGTATCTCAGCCCTGGCTGGGGAGCATTTGGGGGGCTCTGTGTCGGCCTTAGGGGGTGGATTCTCCCTGATATGGTCTGTCCCAGTCTTTGCGTTGAGGTCTTAATTGGGTGCTGTAATGCACATTGGGGTGGTTTGTTCTTACTTGGATGCTCTGTCTCAGCCTGGATTGGAGTACTTCTCTTGATTTGTGTGTCTGTCTTGCAAGGGTTCAATCTAAATTTTTAAGTATGACTTTGGCCATCAAGGTGAGAAACTGGGGATGACAATACATAGGAGTTCATTGCATTATATAGTCACAAATACTTGCTATATAGGCAATCTTAAATCTCAGCCACCCTGGTGGGTTTGCAGGGATCTCTCATTATGACTAAATTTATTTTGTGGTGATTAATGTGGTTTATTGGCCATTCATGTATGTCTTTTATGATGAGCCTTTCCAGGATTCTACCCATATTTTACGGTGCTATTTGTATTTTTATTTACTTATATTTAATTTTAATTGTTTGTTTGTTTGTTTGTTTATTTATTTATTTATTTATGAGAGACACAGAGAGAAAGGCAAAGACATAAGCAGAGGGAGAAGCAGGCTCCATGCAGGGAGCCCAATGTGGGACTCCATCTCAGAACTCCAGGATCACGCCCTGAGCTGAAGGTAGATGCTCAGCCGCTGAGCTATCCAGGCGTCCCAATATTTGTATTTGTATTTTTTATTTTTTTTATTTTTTATTTTTCCAATATTTGTATTTTTAAAATTGATTTGTAGTTCAACATATATTTATATTTACATGTATTTAAATACCTAATTTTGTGCATCTTCTGCCGATCTGTTTTGTTTTGTCATTTTCTACTTTTTTTTTTTGAGAGAGAGCATGCACATGAGCAAAGGAGAGGGGCAGAAAGAAAGGGAGAGAGAGAATCTCAAGTAGGCTCCATGCCCAGCCTGGAATCCAACATGGGGCTTGATCCCACAACCCTGAGGTCATGACATGAGCCAAAATCAAGACTCATGCCCATAACTAAATGAGCCATCCAGGCGCCGCCCCTCCCCCCCCACCATGTCACTCTCTTAATAGTGTGTTTTTGATGAACAGAAATTCTCAATTAGGTCTAATTGATCTATTCTCATGGTCAGGGCTTTTATTCTTTTCAAAAGCTTTGCCTACTCGAAAGCCACGAAGGTAATATCCTAAGTTTTCTTCTAGATCTCCTATTTGTTGGAGAGTGATGTTGTATGGCCAAGAAGGAGGTCAGAGCAGAGGCACAGTTCCCCATAGGGAGCAGATGGATGTACTGAATGACCACAAAGTTTTGCAGGCCCCAATATCAGCAATGTAGAAACTGCTATTTCCAGCTTTATTTCTAGACTCTCTGTCCTGTCACACTGGTGATTCTGCTTACCCTTACTCCAATACCACAGAGTCAGCTCCCTAGCACTGTGCATCTTCCAGCTTCGTTCTTTTGATTAAAGATGGTCTCAGCTACTCTAAGCCCTTTGATATTCATATACTGTTTACTATGAGCTCACCAATTCCCACCCAAAATTTTCAATTTTAAATAAAAATTATTTACATTTTAAATATGATTGCAATAATTATTCTGGACAGAAATGACAATAATGATTAGTAATGAGTCTTGCAATCCATGCAAAATTTCTATCTCCCCATTTACTGAGGTCTTTAACACATTTTGGTGAAGTTTTATGTTTTATGTGTAGTGCTCCAGCACAGCCTTCATTACATTTACTCTTTTGGTTTAGATGATCTTAACACTGTTTTCAATGGTAGTTTAAATTTCTTTCTCTGACTAATTCTGTTATTGCACAGAAATAGATATGGTTTTTGGTTCTTGTGTCTACATCCAGTAACTTGGCTATTGTTCACCTATTAACTCTAATTGTTTTATATCCTTTTGGATATTCTATGTTCAAAAAAATGCCATCTGTGAGTGCCATTTTTGATTCCTCCTTTCCAAAATTTGTATTTAATATATTTTCTTAGTACTGCTGCACTTTTAATGACTCCCATATATCCTTGAATAAATAGTGGACATCCTTGGCTTGGGTGTAAATATAGGTAAAAAGTCGTTTATTACCATTAAGTGACGTTTGCTGTAGGATTCTTTGAGGTTGAAACTCTCTATTAGGATAAGGAAACTGACTTCTATTTTCAGTTGCTGATCATTTTTAATCATGAGTAACTCTTGAACTTGGACCCATCTATAAAATTAATAATGGAATTTGTTCTTGTTTTTTCCCTAAATATACCTAACATTGAATGATTTTCAAATTTTAAGCCAATGTTGCCTTCATAGAAGACACTACATTGTGACATGATGTCTATCTTTTATTGTCTATTCATGTTTTTCATTTCTAACCTTCTGTTTAGAATTTTTGTATCTATTTTGAGGGAAAAAATATTCTGTAATTTTCATTTCTTTTTTTAATAATAAATTTACTTTTTACTGGTGTTCAATTTGCCAACATACAGAATAACACCCAGTGCTCATCCCGTCAAGTGCCCCCCAGTGCCCATCACCCATTTGCCCCCACCCCCGGCCCTCCTTCCCTTCCACCACCCCTAGTTCATTTCCCAGAGTTAGGAGTCTTTATGTTCTGTCTCCCTTTCTGATATTTCCCACACATTTCTTTTTCCTTCCCTTATGTTCCCTTTCACTATTATTTATATTCCTCAAATGAATGAGAACATATAATGTTTGTCCTTCTCTGATTGACTCATTTCACTCAGCATAATACCCTCCAGTTCCATCCACGTCGAAGCAAATGGTGGGTATTTGTCATTTCTAATGGCTGAGTAATATTCCATTGTATACATAAACCACATCTTCTTTATCCATTCATCTTTCGATGGACACTGAGGCTCCTTACACAGTTTGGCTATTGTGGACATTGCTGCTAGAAACATCAGGGTGCAGGTGTCCTGGCATTTCATTGCATCTGTATCCTTGGGGTAAATCCCCAACAGTGCAATTGCTGGGTCGTAGGGCAGGTCTATCTTTAACTCTTTGAGGAACCTCCACACATTTTTCCAGAGTGGCTGCACCATTTCACATTCCCACCTACAGTGTAAGAGGGCTCCCTTTTCTCCGCATCCTCTCCAACATTTGTGGTTTCCTGCCTTGTTAATTTCCCCATTCTCACTGGTGTGAGGTGGTATCTCATTGTGGTTTTGATTTGTATTTCCCTGATGGCAAGCGATGCAGAACATCTTCTCATGTCCTTGTTGGCCATGTCTATGCCTTCCTCTGTGAGATTTCTCTTCATGTCTTTTGCCCATTTCATGATTGGATTGTTTGTTTCTATTCTATTGAGTTTAATAAGTTCTTTATAGATTTTGGAAACTAGCCCTTTATCTAATAGGTCATTTGCAAATATCTTCTCCCATTCTGTAGGTTGTCTTTTAGTTTTGTTGACTGTATCCTTTGCTGTGCAAAAGCTTCTGATCTTGATGAAGTCCCAATAGTTCATTTTTGCTTTTGTTTCTTTTGCCTTCGTGGATGTATCTTGCAAGAAGTTACTGTGGCTGAGTTCAAAAAGGGTGTTGCCTGTGTTCCCTTCTAGGATTTGATGGAATCTTATCTCACATTTAGATCTTTCATCCATTTTGAGTTTCTCTTTGTGTATGGTGAAAGAGAGTGGTCTAGTTTCACTCTTCTGCACGTGGATGTCCAATTTTCCCAGCACCATTTATTGAAGAGACTGTCTTTCTTCCAATGGATAGTCTTTCCTCCTTTATCGAATATTAGTTGACCATAAAGTTCAGGGTCAACTTCTGGGTTCTGTATTAGGTTCCATTGATCTATGTGTCTGTTTTTGTGCCAGTACCACACTGTCTTGATGACCACAGCTTCGTAGTACAACCTGAAATCTGGCATTGTGATGCCCCCAGCTATGGTTTTCCTTTTTAAAATTCCCCTGGCTATTTGGGGTCTTTTCTGATTCCACACAAATCTTAAAATAATTTGTTCTAACTCTCTGAAGAAAGTCCATGGTATTTTGATAGGGATTGCATTAAACATGTAAATTGCCCTGGATGTATAACAGTGACATTTTCACAATATTAATTCTGCCAATCCATAAGCATGGAATATTTTTCCATCTCTTTGTGTCTTCCTCAGTTTCTTTCAGAAGAGTTCTATAGTTTTAGGGTATAGATCCTTTACCTCTTTGGTTAGGTTTATTCCTAGGTATCTTATGCTTTTGGGTGCAGTTGTAAATGGGATTGACTCCTTAGTTTCTCTTTCTTCAGTCTCATTGTTAGTGTATAGAAATGTCACTGATTTTGGGGCATTGATTTTGTATCCTGCCATGCTACCAAATTGCTATATGAGTCCTAGCAATCTTGGGGTGGATGCTTTTGGGTTTTCTATGTAGAGTATCATGTCATTGGCGAAGAAGTAGAGTTTGACTTCTTTGACAATTTGAATGCCTTTAATGTCTTTTTGTTGTCTGATTGCTGAGGCGAGGACTTCCAGTACTATGTTGAATAGCAGTGGTGAGAGTGGACATCCCTGTCTTGTTCCCGATCTTAGGGGAAAGGCTCCCCGTGCTTCCCCATTAAAAATTACATTTGCTGTGGGCTTTTCATAAATGGCTTTTAAGATGCTGAGGAATGTTCCCTCTATCCCTACACTCTGAAGAGTTTTGATCAGGAATGGATGCTGTATTTTGTCAAATGCTTTCTCTGCATCTAATGAGAGGATCATATGGTTCTTGGTTTTTCTCTTGCTGATATGATGAATCACATTGATTGTTTTACGAGTGTTGAACCAGCCATGTGTCCCGGGAATAAATCCTACTTGGTCATGGTGAATAATTTTCTTAATGTACTATTGGATCCTATTGGCTAGTATCTTGTTGAGAATTTTGCATCCATGTTTATCAGGGATACTGGTCTATAATTCTCCTTTTTTGGTGGGGTCTTTGTCTGGTTTTGGAATTAAGGTGATGCTTGCCTCATAGAACGAATTTGGAAGTACTCCATCTCTTTCTATCTTTCCAAATAGCTTTAGTAGAATAGGTATGGTTTCTTATTTAAACGTTTGATAGAATTCCCCAGGGAAGCCATCTGGCCCTGGACTTGTGTCTTAGGAGGTTTTTGATGACTGCTTCAATTTCCTCCCTGGTTATTGGTTCAGGTTTTCTATTTCTTCCTGTTCCAGTTTTGGTAGTTCGTGGCTTTCCAGGAATGCATCCATTTCTTCTAGATTGCCTAATTTATTGGCATATAGCTGTTCATAATATGTTTTTAAAATCATTTGTATTTCCTTGGTGTTGGTAGTGATCTCTCCTTTCTCATTCATGATTTTATTTTATTTTATTTTATTTTTTTTCATTCATGATTTTATTAATTTGAGTCTTCTCTCTCTTCTTTTTAATAAGGCTGGCTAATGGTTTATCTATCTTATTAATTCTTTCAAAGAACCAACTCCTGGTTTTGTTGATCTGTTCCACAGTTCTTCTGGTCTCGATTTCTTTGAGTTCTGCTCGAATCTTTATTAACTCTCTTCTTCTGCTGGGTGTAGGATCTATTTGCTGTTTTTTCTCTAGCTCCTTTAGGTGTAAGGTTAGCTTTTGAATTTGAGTTCTTTCCAGTTTTTGAATGGATGCTTGTATTGCGATGTATTTCCCCCTCAGGACTGCTTTTGCTACATCCCAAAGATTTTGAACGGTTGTATCTTCATTGTCATTAGTTTCCATGAATCTTTTTAATTCTTCCTTAATTTCCTGGTTGACCCTTTCATCTTTTAGCAGGATGGTCCTTAACCTCCACGTGTTTGAAGTCCTTCCTAACGTCTTGTTGTGATTTAGTTCTAATTTCAAGGCATTATGGTCTGAGAATATGCAGGGGACGATCCCAATCTTTTGGTATCGGTTCAGATTTGTGACTCAGTATGTGGTCTATTCTGGAGAAAGGTCCTTGTGCACTTGAGAAGAATGTGTATTCAGTTGTGTTTGGATGTAACATTCTGTAGATATCTGTGAAATCCATCTGCTCCAGTGTATCATTTAAAGCTCTCGTTTCCTTGGAGATGTTGTGTTTAGAAGACCTATTGAGTGTAGAAAGTGCTAGATTGAAGTCATCAAGTATGAATGTATTATTATCTAAGTATGTCTTAACTTTGGTTATTAATTGATTGATATTTTGGAATTTGAAAGCTTAACTATTAAATGTCGAGGTGTTGAATGGTTTATTGATTTTAGGGGGGGATCTCTCTATTACCTGGATCTGAATGCCTGTTTCCCTTCCCAGATTGGGAAAGTTTTCAGCTGTGATTTGTTCAAATACATATTCTGGCCCTCTGTCCCTTTTGGCGCCCTCGGGAACCCCAATTAAACGTAGGTTTTTCTTCCTCAGGCTGTCTTTTATTTCCCTTAATCTATCCTTGTGGTCTTTTAATTGTTTGTCTCTTTTTTCTGCAGTTTCCCTCCTTGTCATCAACTTGTCTTCTATGTCACTCACTCGTTCCTCCACCTCATTAACCCTCATTGTTAGGACTTCTAGTTTGGATTGCATCTCATTTGATTGATTTTTAATTTCTGCCTGATTGGATCTATATTCTGCAGTCATGAAATCTCTTGAATCCTTTATGCTTTTTTCTAGAGCCACCAGTAGCTTTATCATAGTGCTTCTGAATTGGCTTTCTGACATTGAATTGTAATCCAGATTTTGTAACTCTGTGGGAGAGAGGACTGTTTCTGATTCTTTCTTTTGAGGTGAGGTTTTCCTTCTAGTCATTTTGATTAGTGCAGTGTGGCCAAAAACAAGTTGTATTGGGAAAAGGAGAAAAAGAGAAGAGAGAAAGAAGGAAAGAAAAGAGAAAAAGAAAAAAGAAAGGAGAAAAAAGAAAAAAGGGAAGAAAAAGAGATAGAAAAAGAAAGAAAGGAAAAAAAGGGAGGGGGAAGCAAACAGAAATCAAAAAGCAAAAAAAAAAAAAAAAAAAAAAAACACCACGGGGAAGTATCTTTTGATTCTGTATAGTTTAAGTCCCTTGACTTCCCCTGGAACTTGTCCGTCTAGCTAGTCTTCTGGGGGAGGGACCTGTTGTGCTGATTTTCAGGTGTTAGCACTTGGGGGAGCTGCTCTGCCCCCTGCCTGGTGCCAGGCTCAGTGGGGGTTGTTTATCCCATGAGGCCACAGGAGGAACAACCACAGTGGTGGCGGCCAGCTCTGGAGCCCTGGCTTCAGCTCCCGCAGTAACTAATGAGCTCTCAGTCTGCAGGGGCCTGGAGGATCCAGGGGCGGGCCGCTGATCTGCTCAGCTTGGGGCAGGAGCTTCCTTGCTGTCCTGGGCCCTCCTGGCCTCTGCCTGTCCGGGGGTAGGCTGGATCCTGGGCTGTGTCCCCGGCGCCCAGTGCTCCCGGGCCTGTGCTGTTGGGTTCGCGCTCCCGGCTGTGCAGCTCCCTCTCCGTGGAGCCGCCGCCTGAGCCCCTCTGAGCTGCTCCCGGTTGAAGCGGTCCGCGTGCTGCAGCCCTTTAGGGAGCTCAGCGCACTCTTCCCGGGGTACAGGTGTCTGTTAGTATCCCAGGGAGCCTGAGGGCAGCCCCGCCCTCCTGGGGTCCTGCTCTAACTCCCTGCGAGCACTTTTCCTCCCCAGAAGATTGGTGAAGCTCTTGCTTCTCCTGGAAGGTGCTTTCCTGTCCTGGGGGCACTCGTGGGGCCCCTCCCCCTTGGATGCCTTTTGTTTATTTCTTTTTTCCCCCCGTCTTCCTACCTTGATAGAAGCATGAACCCTTCTCACTGTAGCATTCCAGCTGTTCTATCTTTAAATCTCAGGCCGAATTCGTAGATTGTCTGGTGGGGATAGGTGACTTGGAGACCCTGCTCTTCCGCCATCTTGCCCCTCCCCCATCATTCTGTAATTTTCCTTTCTTCTCATGTCCTTGTCACATGTTGGTATCAGGTTCTTTTTATTTTATTTTATTTTATTTTATTTTATTTTATTTTATTTTATTTTATTTTATTTTATTTTATTTCTTTATTTTTATTGGAGTTCAATTTGCCAACATATAGCATAACACCCAGTGCCATCCCATCAAGTGCCCCCCTCAGTGCCCGTCACACAGTCACCCCCCTCACCCACATCCCTTTCCACCACCCCTTCTTGTTTCCCAGAGTTAGGAGTCTCTCGTGTTCTGTCTCCCTTTCTGATATTTCCCACTCATTTTTTCTCCTTTCCCCTTTATTCCCTTTCAGTATATTTTATATTCCCTAAATGAATGAGACCATATAAGGTTTGTCCTTATTCGATTGACTTATTTCACTCAGCATAATACCCGCCAGTTCCATCCATGTCAAAGCAACTGGTGGGTATTTATCGTTTCTAATGGCTTAGGAATATTCCATTGTATACATAAACCACATCTTCTTTATCCATTCATCTTTTGGTGGACACTGAGGCTCCTTCCACAGTTTGGCTATTGTGGACATTGCTGCTAGAAACATCGGGGTGCAGGTGTCCCGGCTATTCATTGCATCTGTATCTTTGGGGTAAATCCCCAGCAGTGCAATTGCTGGGTCGTAGGGCAGACCTATTTTTAACTCTTTGAGGAACCTCCACACAGTTTTCCAGAGTGGCTATACCAGTTCACATTCCCACCAACAGTGCAAGAAGGTTTCCCTTTCTTCACATCCTCTCCAACATTTGTGGTTTCCTGCCTTGTTAATTTTCCCCATTCTCACTGGTGTGAGGTGGTATCTCATTGTGGTTTTGATTTGTATTTCCCTGATGGCAAGTGATGGGGAGCATCTTCTCATGTGCTTGTTGGCCATGTCTATGTCTTCCTCTGTGAGATTTCTCTTCATGTCTTTTGCCCATTTCATGATTGGATTGTTTGTTTCTTTGCTGTTGAGCTTAACAAGTTCTTTATACATCTTGGAAACTAGCCCTCTATCTGATACGTCATTTGCAAATATCTTCTCCCAGTCTGTAGGTTGTCTTTTAGTTTTGTTGACGTTATCTTTTGCTGTGCAAAAGCTTCTTATCATGATGAAGTCCCAATAGTTTATTTTTGCTTTTGTTTCTCTTGCCTTTATGGATGTATCTTGCAAGAAGTAACTGTGACCAAGTTGAAAAAGGGTGTTGCCTGTGTTCTCTAGCATTTTGATGGAATCTTATCTCACATTAAGATCTTTCTTCCATTTTGAGTTTATCTTTTTGTATGGTGTAAGAGAATGGTCCAGTTTCATTCTTCTGCATATGGATGTCCAATTTTCCCCAGCACATTTATTGAAGAGCCTGTATTTTTTCCAGTGGATAGTCTTTCCTGCTTGGTCAAATATTAGGTGACCCTAAAGTTGAGGGTCCACTTCTGGATTCTCCATTCTGTTCCATGGATCTATGTGTCTGTTTTTGTGCCAGTACTGCACTTTGTTGATGACCACAGCTTTGTAGTACAACCTGCAATCTGGCATTGTGATGCCCCCAGCTATGGCTTTCTTTTTTAATATTCCCCTGGCTATTCGAGGTCTTTTCTGATTTCCACACAAATCTTAAGATGATTATGTTCCAACTCTCTGAAGAAAGTCCATGGTATTTTGATAGGGATTGCATTAAATGTGTAAATTCCCTAGGTAGCATTGACATTTTCACAATATTAATTCTTCCCATCCATGTACATGGAATATTTTTCCATCTCCTTAATTTCTCTTTCTTCAGCCTCATTGTTAGTGTGTAGAAATGCCACTGACTTCTGGGCATTGATTTTGTATCCTGCCACACTGCACAATTACTGTATGAGTTCTAGAAATCTTGGGGTGGAGGCTTTTGGCTTTTCTAAGTACAGTGTCATGTCATCTGCGAAGAGGGAGAGTTTGACTTCTTCTTTGCCAATTTGAATGCTTTTTATTGCTTTTTGTTGCCTGATTGCTGAGGCTAGGCCTTCTAGTACTATGTTGAATAGCAGTGGTGAGAGGGGACATCCCTGTCTTGTTCCTGATATTAGGGGAAAGGCTCCCAGTGTTTCCCCATTGAGAATGATACTTGCTTGGGCTTTTCGTAGATGGCTTTTAAGATGTTGAGGAATGTTCCCTCTATCCCTACACTCTGAAGAGTTTTGATCAGAATGGATGCTGTATTTTGTCAAATGCTTTCTCTGCATCTATTGAGAGGATCATATGGTTCTTGTTTTTTTCTCTTGCTGATATGATCAATCACATTGATTGCTTTAAGATTGTTGAACCCGCCTTATATCCCGGGGATAAATCCCACTTGGTCATGGTGAATAATCTTCTTAATGTATTGTTGGAGCCTATTGGCTAGTATCTTGTTAGAATTTTTGCATCCATGTTCATCAGCGATACTGGTCTATAATTCTCCTTTTTGGTGGGGTCTTTGTCTGGTTTTGGAATTAAGGTGATGCTGGCCTCATAGAACGAGTTTGGAAGTAATCCATCTCTTTCTATCTTTCTGAGCAGCTTTAGTAAAATAGGTACAGTTTATTCTTTAAACGTTTGATAGACTTCCCCAGGGAAGCCATCTGGCCCTGGACTTTTATGTCTTGGGAGGTTTTTGATGACTGTTTCAATTTCCTCCCTGGTTATTGGCCTGTTCAGGTTTTCTATTTCTTCCTGTTCCAGTTTTGGTAGTTTGTGGCTTTCCAGAAATACTTGTTTCTTCTAGAATGCCTAATTTATTGGCGCATCACCGTTCATAATATGTTTTTAAAATCGTTTCTATTTCCTTGGTGTTGGTGGTGATCTCTCCTTTCTCATTCATGATTTTATTAATTTGAGTCTTCTCTCTCTTCTTTTTAATAAGGCTGGCTAATGGTTTATCTCTTATTAATTCTTTCAAAGAACCAACTAGTGGTTTTGTTAATTTGTTCTACAGTTCTCCTGGTCTCTATTTCATTGAGTTCTGCTCGAATATTTATTAACTCTCTTCTTCTGCTCGGTGTAGGATCTATTTGCTGCTTTTTCTCCAGCTCCTTTAGGTGCAAGGTTAGCTTTTGTATTTGAGTTCTTTCCAGTTTTTGGATGGATGCTTGTATTGCGATGTATTTCCCCCTCAGGACTGCTTTTGCTGCTTCCCAAAAATTTCGAACGGTTGTATCTTCATTCTCATTGGTTTCCATGATTCTTTTTAATACTTCTCTAATTTCCTGGTTCACCTTTTCATCTTTTAGCAGAATGGTCCTAACCTCCACGTGTTTGAAATCCTTCCATACTTTTTGTTGTGATTTAGTTCTAATTTCAAAGCATGTTGGTCTGAAAATATGCAGAGGGCGATCCCAATCTTTTGGTATTGGTTAAGACCTGATTTGTGACCCAGTGTGTGGTCTCTTCTGGAGAATATTCCATGTGCACTTGAGAAGAATGTGTATTCAGTTGAGTTTGGATGTAAAGTTATGTAAATATCTGTGAAATACATCTGGTCCAGTGTATCATTTAAAGCTCTCGTTTCTTTGGAGATGTTGTGCTTAGAATACCTGTCAATTGTAGAAAGCGCTACATTCAAGTCACCAAGTATAAGTGTATTATTATCTAAGTGTGTCTTACCTTTGGTTATTAATTGATATACTTGGCAGCTTCCATATTCGGGGCATAAATATTGATGATTTTTAGGTCCTCTTGTTGGATAGATCCTTTAAGTATGATATAGTGTCCCTCTTCATCTCTTACTACCATCTTCAGGATAAACTTTAGTTTATCTGATATAAGAATGGCTACTCCTGCTTTCTTTTGAGGACCGTTTGAATGATACATGGTTCTCCAACCTTTTACTTTCAGGCTATACGTGTCCTTATGTCTAAAATGAGTCTCTTGTAGACAGCAGATAGATTGGTCTTGCTTTTTTATCCAGTCTGACCTGCTCCTTTTGATGGGGTCATTATGCCCATTCATGTTCAGAGTTACTATTGAAAGATAGTATTTAGTGTCATCATGATACCCCTGTTTTTGTGGATTCTTTCCTTGGACTTCGTCTATTACAGAATCCCCCTTAGTATTTCTTGCAGATCTGGCTTCGTGATCACATATTCTTTCAGTTTCTGCCTATCTTGGAAGCTCTTTATCTCTCCTTCTATTCTGAATGAGAGCCTTGCTGGATAGAGTATTCTTGGCAGCATGTTCTTCTCATTTAGGACCCTGACTATGACCTGCCAGCCCTTTATGGCCTGCCAGGTCTCTGTGGAGAGGTCTTTTGTTAATCTAATGTTTCTCCCCATAGAAGTTAGAGATTTCTTGTCTCTCGCTGCTTTAAGCTTCTCTTTATCTTTGGAATTTTCAAGTTTCACTATTAAATGTTGAGGTGTGGAGCGGTTTTTATTGATTTTAGGGGGGATCTCTCTATTTCCTGGATCTGAATGCCTGTTTCTGTCCTCAAATTAGGGAAGTTCTCAGCTATGATTTGTTCAAATACATATTCTGGACCTCTGTCCCTTTCGGCACCCTCGGGAACCCCAATTAAATGTAGATTTTTTCCTTCTGAGGCTGTCATTTATTTTCTTTAACCTATCCTCATGATCTTTTAATTGTTTGTCTCTTTTTTCCTCAGTTTTCCTCCTTTCCATCAACTTGTCTTCTATGTCTCTCACTCGTTCTTCTACCTTGTTAACCCTCATCGTTAGGACCTCTAGTTTGGATTACATCTCATTTAATTGATTTTTTTAAAGATTTTATTTATTTATTCATGAGATACACAGAGAGAGGGAGAGAGAGGCAGAGACATAGGCAGAGGGAGAAGCAGGCTCCATGCAGGGAGCCTGATGTGGGACTCGATCCCGGGACTCCAGGATCATGCCCTGGGCTGAAGGCAGGTGCTTAAACCGCTGAGCCACCCAGGGATCCCATTTAATTGATTTTTAATTTCTGCCAGATTAGATATAAATTCTGCCATCATGAAGTCTCTTGAATCCTTTATGCTTTTTTCTAGAGACACCAGTAGCTTTTTAATAGTGATTCTGAATTGGCTTTCTGACATTGAATTGTAATCCAAATTTTGTAACTGTGGGAGAGGGACTGTTTCTGATTCTTTCTTTTGAGGTGTGTTTTTCCTTCTAGTCTTTTTGGTCAGTGCAGGGTGGCCAAAAACAAGTTGTACTGGGAAAAGGCGAAAAAGAGAGAAGAGAAAAAAGAAAAGAGAAAAAAAGGAGAGAAAAAAAGAAAAATACGGGGCCGGGGGAAGGAAACAGGAAACAAAAACAAGGGGGAGTATCGTCTGATTCTATATACTGTAAATCCCTCATCTTCCCCTGAAACTTTCCAGTGTTGCTTGGTCAATAACTTGCTTTCCCCCTGTCCTTCTAGCTGGTCTTCTGTGGGAGGGGCCTGCTGTGCTGATTCTCAAGTGTGAGCACCTGGGGGAGCTGCTCAGCCTCCCTGCCTGGTGCACGGCTCAGTGGGGGTTGTTTATCCTGTGAGGCCCCAGGAGGAACAACAACAGTGGAGATGGCCAGCTCTCCAGCCCTAGAGTCAGCTCCCACAGTAACTATGGCAGTTCCTAATCCGCAGGGGCCTGGATGCTCTGGGGGTGGGGGCCGCTGATCTGCACAGCTCGGGGCCGCCCAGCGTCAGGGGAGTCCTTGCTGTCCTGTGCACTCCCGGCCTCTGCCTGTCCCCGGGGGGAGCACCGGATCTTGGGCTGTGTCTCCCCACCCCTGGGCTCCGGGGCCTGCGCTGCTGGAATCGTGCACCTGGGCAGTGCAGCTCCCTCCGTGTGGAGCCTCTGCCCAAGTCGCTGCCCAAGGTGCTCCTGGGGCCACACAGCCCCCCTCTGCACGGCGCCTCTTCCCGAGCCGCCTCCGAGTTGCTCCCGGGCCCAGCCGGATGGGCGCTGCAGCCCTTTAGGGAGCTCAGTGGTGTGTGGCTCGCTTTTCCCCAGGGGCGCAGGTCCTCTGTTAGTTCCCCTGGGAGCTTGAGGGCATCCCCGCCCCTCCAGGGATCCTGCTCCAACTCCCTGCGAGCGCCCTTCCCTCCGGAAAGATTGGTGAAGCTCCTGGTTCTCCGGGGCGGGGCTTTCCTGTCCTGGGGGCACTCGCCACAGGGCCTTAGCCCGGCTCCTTGCTGGGCCCCTCCCCCTTGGATGCTTTTTATTTCTTTATTTTTTTCCATCTTCCTACCTTGATAGAAGCGTGAACTCTTCTCACTGTAGCATTCCAGTTGTTCTCTCTTTAAATCTCAGGTCAAATTCGTAGGTTTTCAGGATGATTTGAAAGTTATGTAGGTAAGTTGGTGGGGATTGGTGACTTGGGGACCCTACTCTTCCGCCATCTTGCCCTGGTGTCAGGTTTTATATTGGCATCATAAAATGAGTTGGGAACTAGTCCAAGAGTTTGTATAACACTGATATTATTTTGCTCTAAATATTTGGAGAACTCATCAGGGAAGTCTTCACGATAGGAGATTTTTACTTTTTTTAATTGTTTTGTCAGATACAGGATTTGTCAGACTTTCTCCTTCTTCTCTAGTAAAATTTTGGTAAGCTCTATTTTTCTATAAGTGTCTCTATTTTATCTCAGCTGATACAATGGATGATGCCAGACAGAAGTGTTGAGAAAGCAAAGGAAGGATGTTCTCTGGATTGGGCTGGAGTGGGGTTTCAGAACGGATTAGGCTCCCATGCTGCTCAATCCTCACACAGCCACTTTAGTCCAGGCCCTGATTGTCAACATTTTCGCTTCAACTGCAATTAAAATTTTGTATTTAAAGTTAAATGCAATTAGCATTTTGAAGTTAGAATGTTACTAAAGGAGGCTGGTGCCCCTGCCTCGGGCGCAGGCCGGGCTGAGACCCGGGACTACGTGCACGGTGGTGGGCTGGGGCCTGGTGGGCCTCAACAGGAGAACGAACAAACTCCATGAGGTGCAGCTGACCATGCAGAACAATTCGAGGTGCTCCCGTCGCTTCAGTTTCTTCAACGGCCAAACACAGATTTGTGTGGGAAGCCCAAGGGCCCGGAAGTCCGCCTTCTTGGGCGACTCCGGAGGCCCCCTGGTGTGTAACGGCGTGGCCCAGGGTATTGTCTCCTATGGAGATGGGAGGAGGACTCCTCCAGCAGTCTTCACCAGGATTTCGGCCTTCATGCCCTGGGTAAGGAGAACAATGAGACGCTTCCAACAGCAGTGCCAGCCCTAGACCCAGCTGTGACTGACTCTGCTCTGGGGTGGCTGCCGGGGCGGGTGCCAGAGCCTTAATAAATGTCCATGTCTAGGATGGAAAAAAAAAGAATGTTACTAAAGGAGTTTTCAGGGAATGATAGTTTTCAGAAAAATGGATTTGCACTCACCACCTTTACAAGAGATCCACTGATAAACAAGCATATCAGTTGCAGGGTGAGGGAAGTAGTGAGCAGACTGAAATGCTTTGATAGTCATTCCTGTTTCCTGGGTTATTTTTGAATGTGGTTGGCCATTGCACCTGAAGCCTCCTGTCAGGGATTTCAGTGACCTTCAGTTCTTGTTCTGGCAGCTCATTATGCTGACCACTCCCTCCTCATCTCAGCACTGTCATAAGATGGTCTGTTTAAAGCCAGAGAATATTCATGAATAGATACTGAAGATTGTCTGCTAGTGACCCGGGAGAAGCACCTGTATGGCCAACCTCTCCCACCAATCCTTAGAATCTTTGGGCTTGCGGATCCCTTCTGACTGCACATCTTCTCCTTACCTTGTCCCCGAATTTCTGCCGCAATTATAGCTCTCAATTAGTATTTAGTGAAATACTAAATAAGTCAGGACAAGGAAACCATTTAGAAGAGGACCTGGCTGGTATAAAAAGCTCCATGACAATCATTTCCCCCTTTGCACTCTTCTGAATGAGAACTGTCCATAGTTCAGAACGGGTGTTGACCACAAGTTGATACCAAAATGTTGTGGCAAATGTAGGGGTTATTCTAGGATTAGAAAACCTTTCAGCTAGTCTGTCATACTGATATGTCCCATTTTATCTATTAGCAACATTGAAAAGTGCCCATCACATGGTTCCTATACTGACATGTTTGAACTCCCTGCCATTGGAAGCAATTGGATTAAAGATTTCCAACTCATCTCCCTTTACCCTCTACAAGGGGCATTCTGTGAAGACTCAGTCAATACTGATAATATTCATTTAAATCAAATAAGGAAAGGAAATGGAGTTATTTTTCCTGATAACAGTTTTCACAGAATGGTTTATACTTCCTCAAAGATGTAATCATGTGTTTATTTAAACTGCCTGAGAGGTCCACATTTTGTAAGCAAACTGATTGGTCAGGTACAGTGTTTGCCTTTGGACTACACTTGTACATTAGTTTCTTCTGTTTTCCCATAGACTGGATGGAAATTAGGCTGGATTTCCAGAGAACAACGTGTTTGTGGGGCCCAGTAAAATTGGCCCCTAGGAACATTCACATTAATGATGCAGATGCATGTTGCATATCCATAGGTAGAATGCAGTTTTGGCATGGTAGCAATTTTGTCACTAATGGAACATGTTTCATGATACTTCTCAGGAAAGATGTCCGATAAAGCAGAGGAGTTTGCTGTTGGGCCTGAAAATCAAATGAAACGTCGTGGAGAACCCATTAGTCCTCCTCCATCTAAGAGAATGATGAGCATGGCCCTGCTGTCAATGAAACAGGAAGGAGAGGGAGTGTCCTACCCTGGGGGCTCAGCCATGTCCTTGGAAGGTGAGGATTTCTGTCCTCCCCTCCCCTTCCAGACCTGACCTAAGGCAGCCTGGCCTCTGGCTCCTTCACTCCATGTGAGCAGTTTCTATCAAGTTTACCGGCTTTGGGTGATACTGTCGTCAATTTCTCAGCCACAGTGGACCAGGTGTTCATATGTCCTTCCTGGAAACTTTCCTGGATTCCCAAACTCTGCACTCTACTGGTTTCTTTCTCCTTTTTGAATATGCCTTTTCATTCTTCTTTCTGCTTTTCTCTCTTTCCTCTTAATACTGTTGTCATTCCTGAGTCCCACCGTTATCTACACATGGTACATGACCTGGCCCTGCCATCCTCTCCTGCCATTACATGTCCTCTCTGTGTTCTCCTTGCTGTCTCTGTCTCTATCGTTTGGTTCCTGGCCCTGGCTCCTCCCCTCCTAGGGGCCCTGCATGGCCCTCATGGCCACTGGAACTCCTCTTCTGTGTGTGCACAGGCCGGTTCTGTCTTCTGTTCCCAGCTCTGCCCAGGGGTCACCTCCTCAGAGAGCCCTGCTTAACCAGGCACTCATGGAGGATTCCCCGCCTGCTCTCCATCACATCCCTGCTTAATTCCTTCTTGACACAATGTCAAACTGTGTTATTCATTTTGCCCATTTTACACATACCATCTGACTTCCTTATGAGGATTTAAGTTCCATAAGGGTAGGGATCATTTCTGTCTGTTGTGTTTGTCTCATTCCCTGCCAATCTCCCAGCTTTTGGCATGGTGCCTGGGCCAGAGGAGGATGAATAAATGAAATAGATGTGTTGGATTTGGTGTACAAAATAATTGGTCTGAGAAGAAAAAGACAGATGAGGATAATCATTTACTGGCTGGAATTTTTAGTGATGGAGTGCCAGTTATCAGGCATCCTGATATCAAGTGACATGTTCAACTTTTCACCTTGTAGAGGGCATCAAGGTGACATTAGTCATGAGTGCCAGGGTTCTGCGAATGTTTCTTAATTGATTATAGTACATTTCTGTGTGCATGCATAGTGCCAAGAATATAGGAGACTTCCTTGTTGTAATATTTTTTGTGAGGTCAAATTTTCAGGTCTAATACATCTGTCTGGTTTGGCCTCCTGCTATGAATGAAAATTTTAGAGACTGTGGAGCACATGGATGTCTGTATGGGGTTGTTGAAATGCACATGATTGCAGCTCCACATTCAATCTGGTTTCCAGATGCACCTGTCCTTCACAGTATCCGTGGGGAGGGGAGGGAAAGTGGTCAAACCCCACCTGATGGCTTCTTGTCAACATCTGTTCCACCAGAGCTTATGAATATGGCAGGAGATGGCATTTCACACAGTCAGTTTGATTCTTTGCCTCATGACTTAACCAGTGTCATCAAGGGTGGGCTGCTTCAGGAACCTGGTAGTAATGCACTGGTGGGAAGAATCATTACCACCTGTCTCTCTGCAGATGACCCCAAGGTCACAGGAATGTCTGTGTCAGGAGAAATGCCAGATAAATTGCAGATACCAGTGGAAATCAGTGCTGAAATGAAACAACAATTAAAGAAGGAAATTCAACGTTTTGGACAAAGTAGGTTAAGAATTTTTATCAGTGAAACTACAGGAGGTCTTTCCCATTCTGATTTAGACTAGATTCAACTGACCTCTTGAGGCTCATCCTTTGTCAGACTTGGGTTTTCACATAATTTAGGATGATTCCTCTTTACTTATACTAAAATGTCCCTGTATACCTTTTTGTTCTTTTTTTTCATCTCTTAATTGGTTTTTGTGTCCCAGAGTTCCATTGGTGGTTATGTTTGGGTGTCCAGATGTAAGCATTGAGAGCACATGTGCTCTGTAACATTCTAGCCCTTGGATGATTGCTGAGACACCAAGGTTGAGTTCTACTTCCTCTTCGTACTTTATAAACACTGAAGGTTTTCTTTTTGAATATCTCCAGAATATGAAAGAGTCTTCAAATTGCTTGAAGGAGTGCAAGGACCTCTGGAATTGCGGGAAAAAATTTGCTGTATTTTCCGTCAAGGGAACAGCAAGGTGGGTATAGAGAGAAACTCTATAGCACATTGGGCCCAGTGCAGTGCTGGGCACGTGGTGGGATCAGGCCCTGCCTGGCATTTCTCAAACCCTGGTCATTATCATTCAGAGTTCATGTTGTCTCTAGTTGTTTAGATTGATATTGTCTGAGTCCCATTCTTCCAAGTTCAAGGAGACTTCTATTCATACTGGAGTTTGAGGTAGGTGTTGACTGTGAACTGACATTCTTTGTTTACAGATTCATCCCTTACCATGATGGTCCATTTTCTATTCCCATGTAGATTGTAAGCTCCCCTTTCTCTCCCCCACAGAGCTTCCCACATTGTGGATTCTTTGGGTGTCTTTTGGTTAATGACTTGTTTCTTTATTTTCAGATTTAAAAGGCAAGACTTAATAAGGCACCTGGAGAAGGTACTAGAAAAATTAGAATCTGACTACTTCCTCAACAAAGACAAATCACACCCCAAACTTATAATTCTGTTATCAAAATTATCAGTGAGTAACCAGAACCAGTTTGCTGTCCTAGAATAGAACTGGATATTGTTGATGCTTTCTAGCACATGTTCGTTAATAAAATTATCTTATTGAGAGTAAGAAAAGGCATTGGAACTTTAATGTTATAAGTTTCTGTTAGTAAAATTTTTTATGCATTTAAAAGGATAATTTGTTGTCTGTTTGTTTTCCCCCTGAAGTGTGGGAACACTTTAAATGATCAGCTTATAGTATATCCTAGGTCCTCAGCAGGTCACAGGCCTGTAGCTGGTATTTATAACTGTCTTCTACACTATCCAGTTCTTCTTTTTTTAAAAATTCTGTATTTTCAGTAATCTCTATATCCAGCATGGGGCTTGAACTCACAACCCCGAGATCAAGAGTCGCATGCTCCACTAACTGAGCCAGCCAGCACCCTGTAGACTCTCCATTTCTTACTTGTTTTGCCTGACGCAGCCCCTCAGCTGATCATAGGGCTCAGCCTGAGGGGATGACTCACACCTTACTTACCATGGACCCACCATTAGATGTCCTGTCTGAACTGACTTGTAATTATTTTCCTTTGACTTTAATGACAAACATGAGGTGCTGAAAAAAGCCAAACATCCTGACACAGTCCTCCTCATTGTCTTGTGTAGTTGCAGTCCTGTGTCCTTCCCAGTCAGGTTCCATCTCTCTACACTGTGCAGGGAGCCCCATGTTTGCCTGATGATTGAGGGAGAGGAGTCATCCAGCCTGACCCCTTGGCAGTGTCTGTTTCCATTTCAGTGGAGTCATTGTTAGGGCTCTTGTGGAAAACATTTCTCCTTTGGAAAAAGACCTTCAGTGCAGGGAAGCCTAAAGTTGTGAGGACAGGAAGCAAAATTTGGCTACTGGATACCTAAGAGTAATAGTGAGAGGAGCCCCTCGCATTACCATCCCTTATTAATGAAGATGTGAATTATAGCTATGGGAGAGACAGCTCCATATACTGGCAAATGAGGTAGAGCATTGACATCCTCTAAATTATATTACTCCAGCTCCTCAAGATACTACTGCCAAGTTAGAACCATAACTGTGGCTTTAAAAGATCATTCCATTATATTTTTGAAACTACCACTTCAGAATAATGAGGTAGATAATAAACCTACTGAATTCCATAAGCATATGTCCTGAGAAGAAATTTCCTTATTTATAAGTGATGCTGTGTGGAATACCATGACAGTAGATAAAGCATTTTCTAAATATGTGAATGTTTTCTCAAAAATATATGGGTGGGAAGGAAGATCCATATCCAGAATAAATGTCCATTTGAATACAAAGAGCTACCTTTCCCTGATGAAAGAAGACCAAAATAATCCACCTGCCAACTGGTAGGTAGTTGATTGACCACTTGGGGGTAGATGCCATATCAGGTGCTCACTCTTGGTCTATTTGGCTGGCAGATGGAGCAGTCAGCAGTATCTGCAAGACGATCAGTCTTGGTGAGTGCAAGTTCATGTTTATGGTCCCTGCATAATCTGCATCCCTGATTCCATGTCCAGGATGCACCATTACTGCTTGAGAGATGGAGGCATTCACCTAAAGAGGAACGGAGGTGGTTTTAGGAGCTCAGAGTGGCCTTGGCTGAGAGACAGCAAGGAAACAGGGACCTCAGTCCTACAACATTAAGAAACTAGAGGCCCACCAATAACGTGAAAGGGCTGGAAGCAATTTCTCTCTCTCTGAGTCTCCAGTTAATGACCCAGCATGGTCAACACCTTGACTTCAATTGTGTGAGACCCTAAGCAGAGAACCCAATCAATCCTCCCTGGTCTTCTGACCTATCGAACTCCTTGATCATACATTTGTGTCATTTTGCACTGCTAAATATGAGGTAACTTATTATGCAGTATTAGAAAACTAATATGGACAAGTGCCTTCATATTGGAAAGTCAGAACTGAAAATCAGGCATGATGCTTTTTTCTTTTCCAGTCAGGTGGTTACAGGGAACTCCTCATGATGCTGTAGGTGTAGGGTCAGAGAACTTTCTTCTTCTGGGCCTCACTTCAAGCTAGCTAGTTTTCAGGTCACTTGTCAGTGGGTCATAGTACCACAAAACCATAAATATGTATGTTATCACCAGCACCTGGTAGGCCAACTCTTTGCTGTGTCTCTTTTTTAATGGTAAGAAAATTGAGATTCGTCAATTTGCTGTTCACTGTAGAAGCATAGTCTTGACATGCCCTGGACTACTAAATCTCTAAACATTTCAATAAGCTGCAAGGCCTCTGATTTTACGTGGGAATTATTTCCTATATTATATCTTCCAAGTGTGTGGCCAATGTGTCTATTAATTTCTCCTTCCTTCTTAATAGGAATAATGTCATAAATGCAAAGGAATAGTGTCATGTCCATTGTAAGGTAAAAGTGATCAAGATCCCTAAGGAATGGTTTCTGACATTAGCTCAGAGAATTGATATAAGCCTGAGGTAGGAAGTGATGGTGCCCTTTTCAGCTGAAGGCATACTCTTTCTGGTGATACTTCCTAAAAGAGCAAAAAGCATTCGCTCAATCAAATAGATATACCAGATGCCCAGGGATGTGTTGATGGCTAAGGCAATGGAGCCACAAGTGAAACAGCAGCTGTAATTTAAGTAAACAACCAACCAAGTTTATAATTGGCAGTCATTCTCCAAGATCTGTAAGTTCTGCACTGGCCAAATAGGTAAGATGAAAAGATATGTTCAGAATTACCACTGTGCATCTTCCAAATCACCACTGGGTAGATTAGGGGAAAACCTGAGACCACTGAGAGACAGTACAGAGGTAAAATTCTATTAATGACCTGTCCTCCAGGGATGCCTGGATGGCTCAGCGGTTTAGCGCCTGCCTTCAACCCAGGGCGTGATCCTGGAGTGCCAATATCGAGTCCCATGTCAGGCTCCCTGCGTGGAGCCTGCTTCTCCCTCTGCCTGTGTCTCTTCCTCTCTCTCTCTCTCTCTCTCTCTCTTTCTCATGAATAAATAAATAAAATATTTAAAAAGAAATGACCTGACCTCCAATGCCCCTCTCTCTGACTGCTGGACCACAGTGATGCTTTGGGTCTCCTGGAATTAGTGTCATTCAGATCCAGTATTGAGTAATCTTCAAGAATTCTGATTACTAACCTTTCCACCGTGCATTGTCATGCTAGCACTTGGCCACAGATCTGTTGGGAGAAGGTTGGAAAAACAACAGCATAAATATTTCACAGTGTAGCATGGTTCTTCCTCAAGGGCAAGCCCACAGCCATTTCTGACCAACAGAGAAGCAAAGATCCACACAGAGCTCTTTACCGATGCCTGGGATCCCCTTAGAAAATAGTGTACCACAGCCTTAAGGAATGTCATGTGTTCTGGTCTTCCTAACCCAGGTGAGCCCTTATGTGTGATGAACTTACTCTAATACTCTCATCTGCTTAACAATACCTTCCTCTGCTGTCCACCAAGGAAGTTCTTGCATTTCTCCTTAATGTATAATAGCCATTTTTGGACTTATTTCAGTCAACCAAGCAAGCAAACTGTGAGAGGCATCCCTAACTCCGAAAACGGAAACTTGGAACTCATATCCTCCCTTAATGATTCAATATAAATGAATTTGATCTCTTTCACACTCATTTACCTTCTACCTTCATACATCACTCTTTAAAAAATTTCCACACAAATTCTCCATGCTTTTGAGTAAACATATAAGAAAAAATCATGTAGATCTTTTGGTGAATATTGCCGCTCCTCATGGGTCACATTTTTGGGGCGTGTGGGAACTTGAGTGTAGTTAGAATTTTGAATGACAAGTGGTGGGTGTAGCTTCTGAGCAGGATCAGCAGTGCCTTCGACGGCACTCACTTCACGTGAGACCGTCAGTTTCTGCAGTGGGGAAATTACCTCTTCAGATAGCAGTGGAAAGTATGTTTCTCTTTGCAAAGACATTTCACATAATTTTGGGGGTTCAGGAGACCCAGTTTCACCATACTCCGCATATATGACCTATTATAAGTCCCAGGATCCCATTCATTCCCAGCTGTTATGGTAAGATTAATGGAAAGGCCATGTGAAGTTGGGATAGAATGTGCACTGTGTTTCAGATACTTGCAGGATTAGCTTTTTTTTAATTGGGTTTCCCCAAATCTCAGCCCTTGGGCTACAGGAGAGAATGGTTTGTTTTCAAGGCAGTCACAGAATATTTCAGGTCCTTTCTGTGCCCCTCGAGCTTGGATTTTAAGAACTTGAGCATGTACATTTTCCCCTCAGGTTCGTCAGCACGTTCAGAAGCAACCATTCACTCCCATTAAACTCATTTTGACCACAATGCCCACGGCTACCACACACTAGGTCACCCAGACCCTTGAACTTGACTAAAGGTCTCTAAGGGTGATCCTTTGAGAAACTCCATTGTCATTTCTGGCCATGAGCTACCATGCCATTTACCATTGGACCATGGGTCAACAATACCTTTCCATGAATCAGGTAAGAGAAAGAATTACAGAAACCCAGAAACAACTCACAGATGTCATGTTTTAGATTCTGTTCTGGGAACACCACATGCTAGGAATCTAGGAACATGTATCAGTGAGTCTTCAGCCAGAAGAAGAGAACCAGCAGGAGACAATACCCATATGTGTCTGTACCGATACATGAGCACATGTGTTGACATGTATATGTGTGCTGATATAGGTTAGTTACAGGGAAACCATCTCATGCAATGGTACTTGCTCACTTGGAAGTCTCTGTAGGACCACTGTCTCCTCATCTGATGCTGGAGCAGGGCAGGAATTCAGGAACAGGAGATCAGGAGCAGCTGAAAGCCATAGACATGGGCCTCAAGCCACACAGAGACCTACTGAAGCACATGCCTGTTCATTTTCCTCCGACCTTGGGGAAGAGGGTATTCTGCAGAAGCCAGGGCCCTTCAGAAAGCACTAACTGCCAAGGCCCTGTACTCTGATTTACGTTGGAGGCCTCCTCCTCAGGGAGGCCACCACATCAAAATTACTGTCAGTCCTTTGGCATCTCTCCACCCCATTTCAACTTTCTGCAGACTACTTACCATTACCTGACAGTTGCTCTGCTTGTCTAGTGTCCCATGGAAGAGCCATGGGAAGAGAGTCCAGTTTGCTTCTTTCACACCTAGTTAAGCAGCTGGCACTTAGATGGTTTCTAGCAAATGCCTAATGAATTATTTTTAATCCTCACCCCAGCCTAGGAGGTTGATGCTGTCAGGGGCCTCAGTCTGCAGGAGGGGATGTGGAAACACAGAGAGGTTAGGTCCATAGCTCCAGGTCATGAACAAATATGGGTGGACCTGGACCAAACACTCAGAGTCAGATCTGGATTGAAGCCAAGTTCTTCCTCTCCCCCAATGCTGCCCCCAATGGCACAGCCTCTGGCTGCCCCTGGCCCACAGTCTGCCATTGGTCCTTATTTGTCATCTGACTCTGGATCTGGAACATTCTCCACTCACTGTCTCTCCCTGACAGGAGGTCCCAGGGAAGTGTGGGTCTAGCTGTCATGTACCTCAGCCTCTACCTCAGCTCTTCAGCCCTGAGGACTCCCAGGAAGAGCTACCTTGTTACACAAGGTCCATGTCTGTCCCTCCTCTAATCCCTGGCCCACTGGGGAGTCTACACTCTATCTGTTCCCCAGATGAGATCACTGACAACCAGTGAATGACCCATGGTGAACTTCTCTCTGCCCCAGAACCTGTAGCCTCTCCCAGGTACTAGGCCATGCCTGTTTCCTGTAGGCAGCACCAAGCCTGAGCAGAACATTTACAGAGCACCTAAAATGGGCCAGGGTGGGATTTGGCTTCTTACCTTCCTGTTCCCCTCCACCTCATAGTCAGTCATCTTATGAGGCAGGAGCTAGATTTCCACTCATCACCTGAGGAAATTGGGTCCCCAGAGAGCATGTCCTTGTTTCAGGTCGGACAACTGGCTGGGAGCTGAAGCCAGTGTTAACCCCGAGTGTCCCTCAGTCCATGGCATGTGCTCTTGAGAAAGGAGCAGCATGTTCCTGTGCTTCACAATGGAAAACTGGATTCCTTACTAAATTGAGATCTAAAGACTAAAAAGTACAAGGACTTTGCCCTGCCAAGTGAAGAAGTCGTTAACCTTAAAAATAAAACTGTTGGGGGCTGGGGTGCTTGGATGGCTCAGCGGTTGAACGTCTGCCTTTGGCTCAGGTCTGTGGGATTGGCCTGGCATTAGGCACCCTGCTCAGCGGGGAGCCTGCTTCCCCCCCTCCGCCTCTGCCCCTTCCCCTGCTCCTGCTCTCTCTCAAACGAATAAATAAAAATAAAAAAATAAAACTGTCAGTTATTTTGCCAGCAAAATGCATTTATTTGAGAATAGCAGAGAATTGCGATCTAGGACATAAATCTATAACAAAACCATAGGCAGGTCTGGAAAACAAAGGAGAGGACAGCTCTTTTATAGAGAGACTGGGCATTTGGAAGGGCCCTAATAAACAAAAAGTCCACTGGAGTAAACTGGGATTTGAAACTATAGCGGCTTCTCCTTGGCTGGTCTGTTGCTGGGGGAGGATGAAACTTTCTTCCTCCTGCTGAGATAGTAAAATAGCAGCTGAAGTAGTATGCACTTGCAAGGTACATTCTTCCTCTGGGTCTGAAATTGTAACCAGCTGTAGGGCGTGAGAGCTCCCCCTACTGGACCCCTGACTCCAATTTCGTGAGGTCATGCTTTATGAAGTTTCATACATTCCATGGGAAGATCCCCTTTTATTTCCAAGTACAGCATGATTCTTTCCACGGTTCAAAACCAGCACATAAGGCTTTGAGAAAAAAGTTGTTTGTGCAGTCAGTAGTATACTGTATAAACTTTCCTTTTAAGTGTTTTAAACAGTTTAAATGATTTTAAACAGTATAAATCATTCAACAACGGACTGACAAATGCAACAACTGAAGGGACAGTTGAAAAGAGCCATGCATCTGTTCAAGCACACTTGGGACCTCCCCCTTTCCCCCATCCATGCACTGCAGCCACCCTATCCTCCTGGTTCCCAGCACTTGGCAGTCTGTGCCCATTTGTGGGCCTTTGTAGCTGGACTTCTGCTGCCTCAACTCCACTTCCCACGTCTTGTCACGCTTACTCTCTTTCCTGAAATGCCACCCCCATCATCAGCCAAACTAAAGTAAAACTCTCAGTAGTTCTCCTTCTGCTCCATTTCTGTCAGAGCACTTGTACATGCAGACAATTGGTCCCCTTCCTGATTCCGCGTGGTTCTGCATGGGGAGGGACTGCCACCTGTCTACCCATGGTCACTCCTCTTTCTTCTTCACTGCTGGAACCCTGACTTTGTCTTCGGTGGCCATGTGAGGCCTGGTTGACAGGTTTCAAAATATGCAGGCACTGCTATACTAGTTTTCTTCCAAAATAAAGAGAAACAGTATAAATAATTTGCAGTTTCATTAACTGGATTTATACTTAGTTTATTATGTAGCATATATGAAGAAGCATTTCAGGGTTGGTGGAGGAAGGGCCTGTGAAAATCCATTCCAAAATACAAGTAATGAGAACACTGGCATAACCTGTGTAAATAAATGGTTTCAGGACTCTGCTAATTAACTCAAAGCTGGCAACAACTGGAAGAGCATTCACTCAAGAAAGATGGCTTGATCCCAGGAGGGACAGTGAGCTTTGTGCTGCTGTGATGAGCACTGTTCCCAGTGCTCTCTGCTCAGCTCCATGGCAGCCCTGAAGCCAATGACCTCACATTCACAGTAGCTCTGAACACCAGCGACCTGTCAGCCACTGGAGGAACAAAACGAACTGGAGCCCCCCCTCAGCAATCTCTATTCCTAGACAATTATCAGTAGTAGACGTGTCTGGTGACTCCCAGAAAACACCAGTCCTGGGGCTTGTCCATCACTGAGCAGTCTGAGATCTCCCTCTATGAGCATAGCCCTGTTCACCATCTTAAAGTGCCAGATGGAACCCCTGTAGGGATTATGAGTAGAAGGGATGATAGTGAGCAATCTTGTCTTGCTTTCCATTTTATGTGCAGTAAGTACTTCAAATGTTTCTTCCCCAAGAATAATCTAAAAGTAGATGTGTAGACATATTTTTTTTACCAAATGCTTTTAGTTTTTCCTCATGACTCTAATGATCAAACAATCCTCCACCTTTTCTGTTAAAACAGTGGGTCGGTTTTGGATTTATCCACACTGAGCTTCAAACTCAACCCTTTGGCTGTTATGTAAAAATTGTTCTGCTTCCTATAAATGTTTTTTTCATGTGGCCTGTGTGACCAAATTCTGCCTGCAGAGGGAGCCTGAGAAGTGGCCAGGAAGACTTGCTTCCAGGATCAGGGCAGCTGGCACAGCAGGCTCCTGGGGAGGCAGGAAGCTCCTCCAACACCAAGCTGTGCACCACACACAGCTTCTCAGTGTCGGGCTGCTGCAGGGCAGTGTGGCGAGCAGCATCCCATGGCCTGCAGCTTACCTTACATTCCTTGGAGCAGTAATAATACATCAGAATCTTCTCCCATGGCACCTCCCTGTGCACACCACTCCCAGACTCCCTAGGGGGCATATTTCCAGGAACTCCCATTGGGCATATTCTAGAAAGTTCCACCTGAGAGGCACCACCATTTTACTGCCATTATGTGAGGTGCTCACAGGCTCCTGGAACAAGGTGAGGATTTTCCCACTGGGAGTGTGGATTCTTTTCCCTGGGGGATCTCTGCCCAAGGTGCCTTCCCTTGGCTGTGGTATCTTCCTGGGGGATCTACCTCAGCCTGGGGAGACATTTGCTTGGGTTGTGATCTCAACTCAGGAGAAGGCATGTCCTGGGCAAGTTATCTCAGCCATGTTGGAGACAAGGCTGCTCCTTGGTGGTGTCTCTGAGTTCTGTGAGGGACTTTCTTTGTGGAATTCTCTCAGCACTGGGAGGGATGGATCTTTGGGTGATTATCCCAATTCTACCTGGGGAGTGAGGGTGTTTCCTAGAGCTCCATTCAAGCTCTGTGAGGGAAATGTTTCTTGGGGTGCATTACCCCAGCCCTTGGGTTCCTCTTCCTGAGGGTTTCTATCTCAGCCTGTGAGACATTTTCCTTGGTGCTTAGCTCAGAACAAGGAGACACTTTTCCTTGGGTGCTTGTGTCAGCCATGATGTTGCTGGGCTTTTCTGGTGTTCGGCTGGTCCCTGGTGAGGTCTCTGAGTCCAGGGGAGACTTTCCAGGGTGCTTGGTCACGTCCTGTGGGGGTGCTGGTCCTTGGATGCTTTAAGATCAGAGTGAAGTTCTCCCTAGGAGGCTCCATCTGAGCGGTGTCAGGGAGAGATCTTCACCTATGGTGCTTTGTCAGAACTGGGGCTTTGGGCTCTTTCTTGGGGCTCCCTCTGAGGTCTAGGGAGCAGAGGGGGGAAGGTCCATCTCTGCCCAGAAGGGGGGCTGTGCCTTCAGTGCCCCTTCTCAGCCCTAGGTGAGGTGCTTTCCTTGGGCACTTCATCTCCCTTAGGTTGGGGGGGGGCTACTCTTCTTTGACTAGTGTATCTCAGCCCTGGCTGGGGAGCATTTATTTGGGGGGGGGCTCTGTGTCTGCCTTGGGGGTGGATTCTCCTTGGTGTGGTCTGTCCCAGCCTTTGCAGTGAGGTCTTAGTTGGGTGGTGTAATGCACGTTGGGGTGGTTTGTTCTTACTTGGATGCTCTGTCTCAGCCTGGGGTGGAGTACTTCTCTTGATTTCTGTATCTCAGGCTTGCTAGGTTCTATCTACATTTTTAAGTATGACTTTGGGTATCAAGATGAGAATCTGGGAATGACAATATATGAGAGTTCATTGCATTATATAGTCACAAACACTTGCTATATAGGCAGTCTTAAATTTCGGCCACCCTGGTGGGAGTGCAGGGACCTCTCATTATATCTAAATGTGGATTTTGTGGTGATTAATGTGGTTTATTGGCCATTCATGTATGTCTTTTATGAAAAGCCTTTACAGAACTTTTACCCTCATTTTATTGAGATATTTATATTTTAGTGTTTTTAAAAATATTTTATTTATTTATACACAAAAGACACACAGAAAGAGGCAGAGACACAGGCAGAGGGTGAAGCAGGCTCACTGCAGGGAGCCTGATATGAGACTTGATTCCTGCCCCCGGGATCATGCCCTGAGCTGAAGGCAGGTGCTCAACCCCACTGAGCTACCCAGGCCTCCCTATATTAATATTTTTGAAATTGATTTGTAATTCAACATATATTTATATTCACAGATATTCAAATATAAAAATGTCTGTCTTCTTTTTTTATTTTAATTTTATTTATTTATGATAGTCACACACAGAGAGAGAGAGAGGCAGAGACACAGGCAGAGGGAGAAGCAGGCTCCATGCATTGGGAGCCCGACGTGGGATTCGATCCCGGGTCTCCAGGATCGCGCCCTGGGCCAAAGGCAGGCGCTAAACCGCTGCGCCACCCAGGGATCCCATGTCTTTGTCTTCTGATGATGTTTTGCTTTGTCACTCTTTTTTTTTTTTTGAGAGAGAGAGAGAGAGAGGCAGTGTGGGCATGCAGGGTGGAGGGCCAGAGATGGAGAGAGAATCATGAGTAGGCTTCACACCCAGGGTGATTTGATCTCACCACCCTGAGATTATGACCTGATTTGAAATAAAAAGTCAGATGCTTGACCAACTGAGCCACCCAATGCCCAATGTCTGTCTGTCTGTCTCTCTCTTTCATTCTTTCTTTTTATGACTATTCATTTGGGAGAGAGGTCATGGGCAAGTGGGGGTGCGTGAGAGAGAGACAGACACAGAGAGAGTGCACAAGCAGAGAAGTGGGGCAGTGGTGAAGCAGACTCTCCAGTGAGGAGGCAGACTAATGCTGGATTCAATCCTAGGGCCATGGAATCATGACCTGAGCCAAAGGCAGATACTTAACCAATTGAGCCATCCAGGTGTCTAGAATGTCACTCTCTTAATAGTGTCCTTTTGATGAACAGATTTCTTTAGTTTAATTAAGTCTAATCAATCGATTCCTCATGGTCAGGGCTTTTATTCTTTTCAAAAGCTTTGCCTACTTGAAAGCCATGAAGGTAACATCCTAAATTTACTTCTAGATCATCTAGTCATCAGAAATTGATGTTGTATGGACAGGAAGCAGGTCAGAGCAGAGGCGCAGTTCCCCATAGGGAGCAAGTGGACTTACTGAATGGATCACAATGGTTTACCGGCCCTGTTGTCAGCAATCTAGGAACTGCTGTTTTCAGATTTATTTCTAGAGTCTCTGTCCTGTCACACTGGTGGAGCCACCTACCCTTGCTCCAATACCACAGAGTTGTCATTGCTCCTCCTTTCCAGCAAGTTGGCTGTCTGGCAGTGGGGTACCTTCAAATTGGTTCTTTTGCTTGAAGTCAGTCTCAGCTATTCTAGGCCCTTTGATATCCATATACTGTTTACTATCAGCTCATGAATTTCCCCCAATATTAACAGGATGGGTTTTTAATTTTTTTTAAAATGAAAAAAAAATTTACTTACATTTTAAGTATAATACAATAACTATTATTATTATTATTCTGGGCAGAAATGATATTAATGACTTAAGAATGAGTCTTCCAGTCCACAAGAAATGTATCTCTGACTTCTGTCAGGGCGGTTTATGTTTTATGTGTAGTGCTTCAGCATACCTGTTGTTAGGTTTACTCTATGGGTTTTCATGTTCTTCTGTTTTATGGATTTTTAAATTTTAAGTAATCTGTACATCCAACATGGGGCTCAAATTCACAGCCCCAAGAACAACAGTCCCATCATCCACTGACTGTGGCAGCCAGGTGCTTTTTAATGTTCTTGACATTGTTCTTATGGTATTTTTGAAAATTTTTTTTCTAATTGGTTTGTTACTACACAGACATACAGGTGTTTTTGCTTCTTTCTCTTCTATCAAGTAACTTGGCTATTGTACACTTTTTAATTCTAAATATTTTGCATCCTTTTGGATATCCCAAGTACAAAAGCATGTCAACTGTGAACAATGAAAACGTCGCTTTTTCCTTTCCAAAATTTATACTTATTATATTTTACTGTCAGGTTTCAGTTCCTCCAGTATGTTCTTGAATACACAGTGGACAATCTTGTTTTATTTAAAACTCCAGAAAAAAGAGTTGCATATGTCACCATGAAATACAGCACTTGTATACATGTTTTTCTGGGAGAAATAATCTTTCTTAGGTTAAAGAAGTTGCCTTTCATCTGAAGTTGCTGTTAGTTTTTACCATGAACACATATCCAACTCAACCTGTTTATTACGATGGCCCTATGACATTTCCCTGGTTTTTGCTGTACATGTAGTGTATTTCACTGATGGATATTCCAGGGCAAAACCAGTTTTGCCTTCCAAAAATAGACCCAGCAACAACATAACATTTCTTTGTTTGTTTTGTAAGATTTTGTTTATTAGAGAGACAGATATGAAGGGGGAGTGGCAGAGGAGAGGGAGAAGCAGGCTCCCCACTGAGCAGGGAGCCCGATGTGGGGCTCAATCTCAGGACCCTAGGATCATGACCTGAGCTGAAGGCAAATGCTTAACTGACTGAGTCACCTAAGCTCATTTTTTTATGTCCTATTTAATTTCATTTGCTAACCATTCATTTAGGAATTGTGTGTTTATATTCAGGAAAGAGATCTGGGTCTTTGGCTTTCCATTCTTCCAGTGTTTTTGTGAGATGTCGGTAACATGTTTTAGTGGCCTCAAAAAATGATTAGGGAACTCACACTCTTTCTTCTCCTTTCTTAAGGAGTCTGTATAACTGGTATTTTCCTCCTGAATGTTTGAAGGACTCCTCAGAAAAGCCCTTGAACAGGAAACTACAAATGTTGGAGAGGATGTGGAGAAAGGTGAACCCTCTTGCACTGTTGGTGGGAATGTGAACTAGTGCAGCCACTCTGAAAAACTGTGTGAAGGTTCCTCAAAGACTTAAAAATAGATCTGCCCTATGACCCAGCAACTGCACTGCTGGGGATTTACCCCAAAGATACAGATGCAATGAAATGCCGGAACACCTGCACCCTGATATTTATAGCAGCAATGTCCACAATAGCCAAACTGTGGAAGGAGCCTCGGTGTCCATCAAAAGATGAATAGTTAAAGAATATGTGGTCTATGTATACAATGGAATATTACTCAGCCATTAGAAACGACAAATACCCACCATTTCCTTCGACGTGGATGGAACTGGAGGGTGATATACTGAGTGAAATAAGTCAATCAGAAAAGGACAAACATTATATGGTCTCATTCATTTGGGGAATATAAAAATTAGTAAAAAGGAATAAAGGAAAAGGAGAGAGGATGAGTGAAAATATCAGTGAGGGTGACAAAACATGACAAACACCTAACACTGGGAAACGAACAAGGGGTAGTGGAAGGGGAGGTGGGCAGGGGGTTGGGGTGACTGGGCGATGGGCACTGAGGTGGGCACTTGATGGGATGAGCACTGGGTGTTATGCTAAATATTGGCAAATTGAACTCCAATAAAAAAATTTAAAAAAACCTTAATGAAAAAAAAAAAAGAAAGAAAAGCCCTTGGGATAGGAAGGCTCTTCATTTGGTGCTAAAAGTTGTACCATATTAAGGAGCATCCAGATTTTCTATTTCTTTTTGGTAGAATTTGGTATGTTTCATTGTTCTAGAAAACCGTCCATTTCATCTCAGATTCCAAATTTGATATAACATCATTCTGGGTGTTCCTGCTGTATTTCACAGAACTGTCTTCTGGATGCAGGGCTCAGTCTCCTGCTTGGTTGCTTGTGTTGTTTATCTGTGGCTAAATTGTCCTTGATAATCATGCCGAGGATGGCGTGGGCTGATAGTCCTGTAGCAACCAACTTCTGCTTGTATTGAACGTCTTTATGATCATTTTTCTTTTCCCTGCCATTAACTTATGCTTTCCTCCTAGGAGCTGTCTTATTCTGTTCAGGCTACCATTTAGTAACATGCCACAAACTAGGAAGGTGATAAGGACATATACATGTGGCCCTGCCAGTGGAGGCCGGGAAGCCCAGGGCCACGGTGCTGGCACTAGGGCGATCTAGGGAAGGACCACTCCCTGGGTCAGAGCCTGGTGCCACCACTCTGCCCTCAGTGCTGGGAAGATCTCGGGGTCTCTTTGGAGACTTCTTTCTGAAGCACTAAGCCCAGGGGGTCTGTGACCCTGCCCTGACCTCAGTCCCTGCCAAAGGTGACCAATGCCTCCAAATACCTGCTTCTATGGGAATTTGGATTTCAACATATGCTGTGGGCAGACACGAGCATTCAGAATACAGCATAGTTCTCACTCTACTTTCCTGGGATTTATTGTAGTCTTTTTTGCATCTTCCTCCATGGACAGACCTCAGTATTTGCAACCATTTTTCTTTTCTAACAAATACATACAAAGCTATAAGTTTTCCTCTCTGTTCCTCATTATGTGTGTCCCACAGATTCTGACATCCAGATTTTGCCTAAATTCAATAGTAAGTATTGATATAGAAGCATGTTATCAAATTTTTTTTTTGTGTTTTATTTTTTTTATTGGTGTTCAATTTACTAACATACAGAATAATACCCAGTGCCCGTCACCCATTCACTCCCACCCCCCGCCCTCCTCCCCTTCTACCACCCCTAGTTCGTTTCCCAGAGTTAGCAGTCGTTACGTTCTGTCTCCCTTTCTGATATTTCCCACACATTTCTTCTCCCTTCCCTTATTTTCCCTTTCACTATTATTTATATTCCCCAAATGAATGAGAACATATAATGTTTGTCCTTCTCCGACTGACTTACTTCACTCAGCATAATACCCTCCAGTTCCATCCACGTTGAAGCAAATGGTGGGTATTTGTCATTTCTAATAGCTGAGTAATATTCCATTGTATACATAAACCACATCTTCTTTATCCATTCATCTTTCGTTGGACACCGAGGCTCCTTCCACAGTTTGGCTATAGTGGCCATTGCTGCTAGAAACATCGGGGTGCAGGTGTCCCGGCGTTTCATTGCATTTGTATCTTTGGGGTAAATCCCCAACAGTGCAATTGCTGGGTCGTAGGGCAGGTATATTTTTAACTGTTTGAGGAACCTCCACACAGTTTTCCAGAGTGGCTGCACCAGTTCACATTCCCACCAACAGTGTAGGAGGGTTCCCTTTTCTCCGCATCCTCTCCAACATTTGTTGTTTCCTGCCTTGTTAATTTTCCCCATTCTCACTGGTGTGAGGTGGTATCTCATTGTAGTTTTGATTTGTATTTCCCTGATGGCAAGTGATGCAGAGCATTTTCTCATATGCATGTTGGCCATGTCTATGTCTTCCTCTGTGAGATTTCTGTTCATGTCTTTTGCCCATTTCATGATTGGATTGTTTGTTTCTTTGGTGTTGAGTTTAATAAGTTCTTTATAGATCTTGGAAACTAGCCCTTTATCTGATATGTCATTTGCAAATATCTTCTCCCATTCTGTAGGTTGTCTTTGAGTTTTGTTGACTGTATCCTTTGCTGTGCAAAAGCTTCTTATCTTGATGAAGTCCCAATAGTTCATTTTTGCTTTTGTTTCTTTTGCCTTTGTGGATGTATCTTGCAAGAAGTTACTATGGCCGAGTTCAAAAAGGGTGTTGCCTGTGTTCTTCTCTAGGATTTTGATGGAATCTTGTCTCACATTTAGATCTTTCATCCATTTTGAGTTTATCTTTGTGTATGGTGAAAGAGAGTGGTCTAGTTTCATTCTTCTGCATGTGGATGTCCAATTTTCCCAGCACCATTTATTGAAGAGACTGTCTTTCTTCCAATGGATAGTCTTTCCTCCTTTATCGAATATTAGTTGCCCATAAAGTTCAGGGTCCACTTCTGGATTCTCTATTCTGTTCCACTGATCTATGTGTCTGTTTTTGTGCCAGTACCACACTGTCTTGATGACCACAGCTTTGTAGTACAACCTGAAATCTGGCATTGTGATGCCCCCAGATATGGTTTTCTTTTTTAAAATTCCCCTGGCTATTCGGGGTCTTTTCTGATTCCACACAAATCTTAAAATAATTTGTTCTAACTCTCTGAAGAAAGTCCATGGTATTTTGATAGGGATTGCATTAAACGTGTATATTGCCCTGGGTAACATTGACATTTTCACAATATTAATTCTGCCAATCCATGAGCATGGAATATTTTTCCATCTCTTTGTGTCTTCCTCAATTTCTTTCAGAAGTGTTCTATAGTTTTGAGGGTATAGATCCTTTACATCTTTGGTGAGGTTTATTCCTAGGTATCTTATGCTTTTGGGTGCAATTGTAAATGGGATTGACTCCTTAATTTCTCTTTCTTCAGTCTCATTGTTAGTGTATAGAAATGCCACTGACTTCTGGGCATTGATTTTGTATCTTGCCACGCTACCGAATTGCTGTATGAGTTCTAGCAATCTTGGGGTGGAGACTTTTGGGTTTTCTCTGTAGAGTATCATGTCATCGGCGAAGAGGGAGAGTTTGACTTCTTCTTTGCCAATTTGAATGCCTTTAATGTCTTTTTGTTGTCTGATTGCTGAGGCTAGGACTTCCAGTACTATGTTGAATAGCAGTGGTGAGAGTGGACATCCCTGTCTTGTTCCTGATCTTAGGGGAAAGGCTCCCAGTGCTTCCCCATTGAGAATGATATTTGCTGTGGGCTTTTCATAGATGGCTTTTAAGATGTCGAGGAATGTTCCCTCTATCCCTACACTCTGAAGAGTTTTAATCAGGAATGGATGCTGTATTTTGTCAAATGCTTTCTCTGCATCCAATGAGAGGATCATATGGTTCTTGGTTTTTCTCTTGCTGATATGATGAATCACATTGATTGTTTTACGGGTGTTGAACCAGCCTTGTGTCCCAGGGATAAATCCTACTTGGTCATGGTGAATAATTTTCTTAATGTACTGTTGGATCCTATTGGCCAGTATCTTGTTGAGAATTTTTGCATCCATGTTCATCAGGGATATTGGTCTGTAATTCTCCTTTTTGGCGGGGTCTTTGTCTGGCTTTGGAATTAAGGTGATGCTGGCTTCATAGAACGAATTTGGAAGTACTCCATCTCTTTCTATCTTTCCAAACAGCTTTAGGAGAATAGGTATGGTTTCTTCTTTAAATGTTTGATAAAATTCTCCTGGGAAGCCATCTGGCCCTGGACTCTTGTGTCTTGGGAGGTTTTTGATGACTGCTTCAATTTCCTCCCTGGTTATTGGCCTGTTCAGGTTTTCTATTTCTTCCTGTTCCAGTTTTGGTAGTTTGTGGCTTTCCAGGAATGCGTCCATTTCTTCTAGATTGCCTAATTTATTGGCGTATAGCTGTTCATAATATGTTTTTAAAATCGTTTGTATTTCCTTGGTGTTGGTAGTGATCTCTCCTTTCTCATTCATGATTTTATTAATTTGAGTCTTCTCTCTCTTCTTTTTAATAAGGCTGGCTAATGGTTTATCTATCTTATTAATTCTTTCAAAGAACCAACTCCTGGTTCTGTTGATCTGTTCCACAGTTCTTCTGGTCTCGATTTCGTTGAGTTCTGCTCGAATCTTTATTAACTCCCTTCTTCTCTTGGGTGTAGGATCTATTTGCTGTTTTTTCTCTAGCTCCTTTATGTGTAAGGTTAGCTTTTGTATTTGAGTTCTTTCCAGTTTTTGAATGGATGCTTGTATTGCGATGTATTTCCCCCTCAGGACTGCTTTTGCTGCATCCCAAAGATTTTGAACGGTTGTATCTTCATTCTCATTAGTTTCCATGAATCTTTTTAATTCTTCCTTAATTTCCTGGTTGACCCTTTTATCTTTTAGCAGGATGGTCCTTAACCTCCATGTGTTTGAGGTCCTTCCAAACTTCTTGTTGTGATTTAGTTCTAATTTCAAGGCATTATGGTCCGAGAATATGCAGGGGACAATCCCAATCTTTTGGTATCGGTTCAGACCCGATTTGTGACCCAATATGTGGTCTATTCTGGAGAAAGTTCCATGTGCGCTTGAGAAGAATGTGTATTCAGTTGAGTTTGGATGTAAAGTTCTGTAGATATCTGTGAAATCCATCTGGTCCAGTGTATCATTTAAAGCTCTCGTTTCTTTGGAGATGTTTTGCTTAGAAGACCTATCGAGTATAGAAAGAGCTAGATTGAAGTCACCAAGTATAAGTGTATTATTATCTAAGTATTTCTTCACTTTGGTTAATAATTGATTTATATATTTGGCAGCTCCCACATTCGGAGCATATATATTGAGGATTGTTAAGTCCTCTTGTTGAATAGATCCTTTAAGTATGATATAGTGTCCCTCTTCATCTCTCACTACAGTCTTTGGGGTAAATTTTAGTTTATCTGATATAAGGATGGCTACCCCTGCTTTCTTTTGAGGACCATTCGAATGGTAAATGGTTCTCCAACCTTTTATTTTCAGGTTGTAGGTGTCCTTCTGTCTAAAATGAGTCTCTTGTAGACAGCAAATAGATGGGTCCTGCTTTTTTATCCAGTCTGAAACCCTGCGCCTTTTGATGGGGTCATTAAGCCCGTTCACATTCAGAGTTACTATTGAGAGATATGAGTTTAGTGTCATCATGATATCTATTCAGTCTTTGTTTTTGTGGACTGTTCCACTGAACTTCTTCTTAAAGGGGAATTTTAAGAGTCCCCCTTAAAATTTCTTGCAGAGGTGGTTTGGAGGTCACATATTCTTTTAGTTGCTGCCTGTCTTGGAAGCTCTTTATCTCTCTTTCCATTTTGAATGAGAGCCTTGCTGGATAAAGTATTCTTGGTTGCATGTTCTTCTCATTTAGGACCCTTAATATATCCTGCCAGCCCTTTCTGGCCTGCCAGGTCTCTGTGGAGAGGTCTGCTGTTACCCTAATACTCCTCCCCATAAAAGTCAGGGATTTCTTGTCTCTTGCTGCTTTAAGGATCTTCTCCTTATCTTTGGAATTTGCAAGCTTCACAATTAAATGTCGAGGTGTTGAACGGTTTTTATTGATTTTAGGGGGGGATCTCTCTATTTCCTGGATCTGAATGCCTGTTTCTCTTCCCAGATTAGGAAAGTTTTCAGCTAGAATTTGTTCAAATACATATTCTGGCCCTCTGTCCCTTTCGGCGCCCTCGGGAACCCCAATTAAACGTAGGTTTTTCTTCCTCAGGCTGTCGTTTATTTCCCTTAATCTATCTTCATGGTCTTTTAATTGTTTGTCTCTTTTTTCCTCAGTTTCCCTCTTTGCTATCAACTTGTCTTCTATGTCACTCACTCGTTCTTCCACCTCGTTAACCCTCGTCGTTAGGACTTCTAGTTTGGATTGCATCTCATTCAATTGATTTTTAATTTCTGCCTGATTAGCTCTAAATTCTGCAGTCATGAAGTCTCTTGAGTCCTTTATACTTTTTTCTAGAGCCACCAGTAGCTGTATAATAGTGCTTCTGAATTGGCTTTCTGACATTGAATTGTAATCCAGATTTTGTAACTCTGTGCGAGAGAGGACTGTTTCTGATTCTTTCTTTTGAGGTGAGGTTTTCCTTCTAGTCATTTTGCTCAGTGCAGAGTGGCCAAAAGCAAGTTGTATTGGGAAAAAGAGAAAAAGAGAGGAGAGAAAGAAGGAAAGAAAAGAGAAAGAGAAAAAAAAGGGAAGAAAAAAAACGAAAAAAGAAAAAAAAAGAAGAAAAAGAGAAAGAAATAGAAAGGAGAAAAAAGAGGGGGTGGGGGAAGGAAACAAATCAAAAAGCAAAAAAAAAAAAAAAAAAAAAAAGAACCACGGGGGAGTATCTTCTGATTCTGTGTACTTTAAGTCCCTTGGCTTCTCCTGGAAGTTGTCCGTCTAGCTGGTGTTCTGGGGGAGGGGCCTGTTGTGCTGATTTTCAGGTGTTAGCAGTTGGGGGAGCTGCTGTGCCCCTGCCTGGTGCAGGGCTCGGTGGGGGTTGTTTACCCCGTGAGGCCGCAGGAGGAACAGCCCCAGTGGCGGGGCAGCTCTGGAAACCTGGATTCAGCTCCGGCAGGAACTCCGTCTGCAGGGCCTGGAGGCTCCGGGGCGGGGCCGCTGATGTGCTCAGCTGGGGCAGGAGCGTCCTCGCTGTCCTGGGCCCTCCCGGCCTCTGCCTGTCCCGGGGGAGGCGGGATCCTGGGCTGTGTCCCGGCGCCCTGTGCTCCGGAGCCTGCACTGGTGGATTCGCGCTCCCGGGCCGCGCAACCCCCTCCGCGGAGCCGCCGCCCGAGCCCCTCCGAGCTGCTCCTGGAACCGCGCAGCCCCCTCCGCACGGAGCCTCTTCCTCTGCCCGAGCCCCTCCGAGCTGCTCCCGGGGCCGCGCAGCCCCCTCCGCGGAGCCGCCGCCCGAGCCCCTTCAGCTGCTCCGGGTTCCGCCGGGTCCCGCCGTGCGCGCCGCAGCCCTTAGGGAGCTCGGCGCACTCTCCTGGGCGCGCAGTTGCTGTTACTGTCCCGGGGAGCCCCAGGGCATCCCCTCCCTTCTGGGTCCTGCTCCAACTCCCCGCGAGCCCCTTTCCGCCCGGGAAGGTCGGTGCAGCTCCTGCTCCTCCGGGACGGGGCTCTCCTGTCCTGGGGACACTCGCCCCGGCCTCAGCCCGGCTCCTCGCGGGGCCCCTCCCCCTTGGAGGCCTTTGTTTCTTTACTTCTTTTTCCCCGTCTTCCTACCTTGATAGAAGCGCGAACTCTTCTCACTGTAGCATTCCAGCTGGTCTCTCTTTAAATCTCAGACCGAATTTATAGATTTTCAGGATAATTTGAAGGTTTTCTAGGTAGTTTGGTGGAGACAGGTGATTTGGAGACCCTGCTCTTCCGCCATCTTGCTCCTCCCCCCTGCATGTTATCAAATTTTGAAGTGCCTTTTGTTGTGTTGCTAAGATGTACTAATTTAATTTCATTTTGCTTTGAGAACATAGTCTGCATGAAATTAATAATTTAGATTTTGTTGACACTGTTGCCAATATTTGCATGGTAGAGAATAATTTATATTCTGATTATTGAATACAGGATTCTATGTGAGGACATGATCAAGCCTATTGAGGGTAGTATCTTTCAATCTGTGCATTGGCTATTTTGCAGCCTGAGCTAAGCAAATTTGCACATTCAGATTGATGCCTCATGGAGCAAAATGACTGTTGCAGGTGGACATGTGCATCAAAGGATTCCATCACAGGAAACCTTAGGACTTCTTCAGGGAGCCGGAGGGAGAGATGTGACCACATTCTCCTGCTACGTATGACTGGAGTAGCATGTAAGTGAGGATCCCTGGCAGCCACCTTGCAATTATGAGGAGGAGCTGGAACTGGGATGAAGTGGTTTCAAGACAAACAAAGAGAACCTGGGGGAATGGACAAATCCTTTAGTTATATTATTGTTACAGGATCCAGCCTCCTTTTGATGCTAATCTCCCCTTAGCTGTGGCTTTTTGTGTCATTTTTGCCAAAACAGGAGAGTTTCTATTCCTCAGATCGAGAGTAACCTTTGCAAAACAGTGTTTACCATGATAAGTGAAAGAGAAAACACAAGATCCATTTGGAAATCAGCAGAAATTGCACCATCTAGAAACAAATATTTTTCACATATAGTATGACCAAAGCCTGGAGTTATCTCATAAAAGGCATGTTCTTCTTATAGTTGGAATTTAGCATGAAGAATGTCAGTATATGAATGCTCCCTCAGGGTACCCAGACTCCACTGTGACAATGCAGAGAGTGCAGAGCAGCTATGAGATGGAGAAGGGCTCCTTCTCCACTTCTGCAGGTGGGTACTATGGAGAGTGCTACGTGAGCACCCTGAGAAACTAAAGGAGGGGAGGCCTCTGGGATGATGGGCTCAGCTGTGAGGACTGATCAGCTTCCCGTGTTGGCTCACCCTCATGTGGTCTCTTAGTACAGTCCTTGATCTTCAACATTTCGGGTTCAAACGCAATGAAAATTTTGCATGTAAAATGAAATGCAATTAAAATTTTTCAGTTAAAATGTTACTAAGGAAGTTTGCAGGAGATGATAGTTCTCAGAAAAATGGATTCACACTCAGCAACATCACAAGTCACAGACAGATCAATAAGCATGTCATTTGTGGGCTGAGGTACATAGCAACAAGCCCACTAGGATGCTTTTCCACTACTCAGTGCTGTTTTGTTAGTTCCTAGTGAAAGTGGTGAACACAGCACTCGGGGCCTCGGGCCGTGGATTTGAGTGCCTGTCAGTCCTCCTCTGGGTAAATAGCTACTAGGACAATTGCTGGATCTTAGCGTAGTTCTAGATTTCACTTTTTATGGACCCTCCATACTGTCTTGGTACGATGCATTTTAGTCATTAATGGAACACGTTTATTGATGCTCCTCAGGAAATGATGACTGATAAAGCAGAGGAGTCTGCTGTCAGGCTCCAAAGCCAAATGAAACGTCCTGGGAAACCCATCACTCCTCCTCCGTCTAAGAAAATGCAGAGGATGGCGCTGCTGTCACTGAAAGAGAAAGGAGAGGAAGCATCCCACCCAAGAGGCTCAGCCATGTCCTTGGAAGATGGTGAGGATGCCTGTCCTCCCCTCCCTGACCTGACCTGACCTGACCCACGGCAGCTTGGTCTCTGGGTCCTCCATGCCACAGGAGCATTTCTTATCAAGGTTACTGGCTCTGACTAATGCTGCCTTCAATTTCTCAGCCACACTGGACAAGATGTTCACACTGTCCTTTCTGGAAACATATCTGACTTCCCAACTTCCTCATCCTACTGCTTTCCTTCTCCTTATTGAATATGCCTTTTCATTCTTCCTTCTGCTCTTCTTTCTCTAGACTCTTAAGGGTGTCATCATTCCTGAGTCCCATCATTACACTGTGTCTCATTCCACACTGCTTCCTGCCTCATCCATCTGCTCCCCTAGCTTCTGAGTTTACATCCTGCTTTTCCACTTGACCCTAGTAGCCCATCTATTGCTGTGTGCCCACAGTGACCATGTCCACACGGTAATCAGATGCTGACATGTGTATCATTAGTGTCATCAAATCCCTCCTGTATTCTGCACAAATTCTGAGTCCCAACGCTGGTGTACACAGCCTACAGGATCTGGATCTGCCATCCTCTCCTACAATCACCTGTCCTCTCTGTGTCCTCCTTGCTGCCTCTGTGTATGTCCATTACTCCCTGGCCCCTGTTTGTCCCATTCTAGGGGCCCTGCATTGCCCTCATGGCACCTGGAACTCCTCCTATGTGTGTACACAGGCCAGCTCTCTCTCTTGCTTCTGGGGTCACATCACTATTGAGCCCTGCTAGACCAGGTGCTCATGGAGGCTTCCCCTCCTGCTCTCTGTCACATCCCTGCTTACTTACTCCCTGACACAAACTCATACTGTAATATTCCCTTTGCTCATTTTACACCTACCACATGACTTCCACAGTACGTTATACATTCCAGAAGGGAAAGGTTTCTTCTGTCTTGTTCACTGCTCATCCTCAAAGTTGCCTTGATGCATGTAAGAGGAACATGAGTGAATGAAATAGACCTGTCACACTGGAGTAAAACAAATAAAATTACTTTGATAGAAAAGACTGATGAGGATTGTCATTTACTGGTGATGGAATCTAATATCAGGCATCCTAATATCAAGTGACAGTTTCAGCTTTTCCCCTTGTTGAGGCATCAAGGAGACATTAAATCAGGAGTGCCAGGCTCTCTGAAGGTTTATTAATTGGTTATAGTATCTAAATAGGTTTCTATATCTATGTTTAGTTCCAAGAATATAAGAGACTTCTCTGTTGTATTATTTTTCCTGAGGTCCCATTTTCAGGTCCGATTCATCTTCTGGTACCACATTCTGCCATAAAATAAAAACTTTAGAGACAGGAGGCACATACATGTCTCTGTGGGGTTGTTGAAATGCTCATGATTGCAGCTCCACATTAAATCTTGTTTCTTTTTTTTATAATGAATTTATTTTTTATTGGTGTTCAATTTGCCAACATACAGAATAACACCCAGTGCTCATCCCATCAAGTGCCCCCCTCAGTGCCCGTCACTCATTCACCCCCACCCTCCACCCTCCTCCCCTTCCACCATCCCTAGTTCGTTTCCCAGAGTTAGGAGTCTTGATGTTCTGTCTCCCTTTATGATATTTGCTACCCATTCCTTCTCCCTTCCCTTCTATTCACTTTCACTATTATTTATATTCCTCAAATGAATGAGAACATAAAATGTCCTTCTCCGATTGACGTATTTCACTCAGCATAATACCCTCCAGTTCCATCCACGTTGAAGCAAATGGTGGGTATTTGTCATTTCTAATGGCTGAGTAATATTCCATTGTATACATAGACCACATCTTCTTTATCCATTCATTTTTCGATGGACACCGAGTCTCCTTCCACAGTTTGGCTATTGTGGACATGGCTGCTAGAAACATCAGGGTGCAGGTGTCCCGGCATTTCATTGCATCTGTATCTTTGGGGTAAATCCCCAGCAATGCAATTGCTGGGTCGTAGGGCAAGTCTATTTTTGACTCTTTGAGGAACCTCCACACAGTTTTCCAGAGTGGCTGCACCATTTCACATTCCCACCAACAGTGTAAGAGGGTTCCCTTTCCGCTGCATCTTCTCCAACATTTGTGGTTTCCTGCCTTGTTAATTTTCCCCATTCTCACCGGTGTGAGGTGGTATCTCATTGTGGTTTTGATTTGTATTCCCTGATGGCAAGTGATGCAGAGCATTTTCTCATGTGCATGTTGGCCATGTCTATGTCTTCCTCTGTGAGATTTCTGTTCATGTCTTTTGCCCATTTCATGATTGGATTGTTTGTTTCTTTACTGTTGAGTTTCATAAGTTCTTTATAGATCTTGGAAACTAGCCCTTTATCTGATACGTCATTTGCAAATATCTTCTACCATTCTGTAGGTTGACTTTTAGTTTTGTTGACTGTATCCTTTGCAGTGCAAAAGCTTCTTATCTTGATGAAGTCCCAATAGTTCATTTTTGCTTTTGTTTCTTTTGCCTTCGTGGATGTATCTTGCAAGAAGTTACTGTGGCTGAGTTCAAAAAGGGTGTTGCCTGTGTTCTCCTCTAGGATTTTGATGGAATCTTGTCTCACATTTAGATCATTCATCCATTTTTAGTTTATCTTTGTGTATGGTGAAATAGAATGGTCTAGTTTCATTCTTCTGCACATGGATGTCCAATTTTCCCAGCATCATTTATTGAAGAGACTGTCTTTCTTCCAGTGGATAGTCTTTCCTCCTTTATCGAATATTAGTTGACCATAAAGTTCAGGGTCTACTTCTGTGTTCTCTATTCTGTTCCATTGATCTATGTGTCTGTTTTTGTGCCAGTACCACACTGTCTTAATGACCACAGCTTTGTAGTACAACCTGAAATCTGGCATTGTGATGCCCCCAGCTATGGTTTTCTTTTTTAAAATTCCGCCAGCTATTCGGGGTCTTTTCTGATTCCACACAAATCTTAAAATAATTTGTTCTAAGTCTCTGAAGAAAGTCCATGGTATTTTGATAGGGATTGCATTAAACGTGTAAATTTCCCTGGGTAACACTGACATTTTCACAATACTAATTCTGCCAATCCATGAGCATGGAATATTTTTCCATCTCTTTGTGTCTTCCTCAATTTCTTTCAGAAGTGTTATATAGTTTTTAGGGTATAGATCCTTTACCTCTTTGGTGAGGTTTATTCCTAGGTATCTTATGCTTTTGGGTGAAGTTGTAAATGGGATTGACTCCTTAATTTCTCTTTCTTCAGTCTCATTGTTAGTGTAGAGAAATGCCACTGAATTCTGGGCATTGATTTTGTATCCTGCCACACTGCCAAATTGCTGTATGAGTTCTAGCAATCTTGGGGTGGAGGCCTTTGGGTTTTCTATGCAGGGTATCACGTCATCAGCGAAGAGGGAGAGTTTGACTTCTTCTTTGACAATTTGAATGCCTTTAATGTCATTTTGTTGTCTGATTGCAGAGGTTAGGACTTCCAGTACTATGTTGAATAGCAGTGGTGAGAGTGGACATCCCTGTCTTGTTCCTGATCTTAGGGGAAAGGCTCCCAGTGCTTCCCCATTGAGAATTACATTTGCTGTGGTCTTTTCGTAGATGGGTTTTAAGATGTTGAGGAATGTTCCCTCTATCCCTACACTCTGAAGAGTTTTGATCAGAAATGGATGCTATATTTTGTCAAATGTTTTCTCTGCATCTAATGAGAGGATCATATGGTTCTTGGTTTTTCTCTTGCTGATATGATGAATCACATTGATTGTTTTACGAGTGTTGAACCAGCCTTGTGTCCCGGGAATAAATCCTACTTGGTAATGGTGAATAATTTTCTTAATGTACTATTGGATCCTATTGGCTAGTATCTTGTTGCGAATTTTTGCATCCATGTTCATCAGGGACATTAGTCTAAATTCTCCTTTCTGGTGGGGTCCTTGTCTGGTTTTGGAATTAAGGTGATGCTGGCCTCATAGAGCAAATTTGGAAGTACTCCACCTCTTTCTATCTTTCCAAACAGCTTTAGTAGAATAGGTATAGGTATGGTGTCTTCTTCTTTTTTTTTTTTTAGAGGAGGTAAGTTTTTTTTTTAATTTTTTCTTACTTTTTATTGGTATTCAATTTACCAACATACAGAATAACACCCAGTGCTCATCCCGTCAAGTGCCCCCCTCAGTGCCTGTCACCCATTCACCCCCACCCCCTGCCCCCCTCCCCTTCCACCACCCTTAGTTCGTTTCCCAGAGTTAGGAGTCTTTCATGTTCTGTCTCCTTTCTGATATTTCCCACACATCTCTTCTCTCTTCCCTTATATTCCCTTTCACTAGTGTTTATATGGTATGGTTTCTTCTTTAAACGTTTGATAGAACGCAGCTTTTTTTCAAAGATTTTGAACGATTGTATCTTCATTGTCATTAGTTTCCATGAATCTTTTTAATTCTTCCTTAATTTCCTGGTCGACCTTTTCATCTTTTAGGAGGATGGTCCTCAACCTCCACTTGTTTTTTTTTTTTTTAATAAATTTATTTTTTATTGGTGTTCAATTTACCAACATAGAGAATAACACCCAGTGCTCATCCCGTCAAGTGCCCCCCTCAGTGCCCATCACGCATTCACCCCCACCCCCCGCCCTCCTCCCCTTACACCATCCCTAGTTCATTTCCCCGAGTTAGAGTCTTTTTCTTCTCCCTTCCCTTATATTCCCCAGATGAATGAGAACATATAATGTTTGTCCTTCTCCAATTGACTTACTTCACTCAGCATAATGCCCTCCAGTTCCATCCACGTTGAAGCAAATGGTGGGTATTTGTCATTTCTAGTGGCTGAGTAATATTCCATTGTATACATAGACAACATCTTCTTTATCCATTCATCTTTCGATGGACACCGAGTCTCCTTCCACAGTTTGGCTATTGTGGACATTGCTGCTAGAAACATCGGGGTGCAGGTGTCCCGGCGTTTCATTGCATCTGAATCTTTGGGTAAATCCCCAGCAGTGCAATTGCTGGGTCATAGGGCAGGTCTATTTTTAACTCTTTGAGGAACCTCCACACGGTTTTCCAGGGTGGCTGGAAATGGCTGCACCATTTCACATTCCCACCAACAGTGCAAGAGGGTTCCCTTTCCTCGCATCCTGTCCAACATTTGTGGTTTCCTGCCTTGTTAATTTTCCCCATTCTCACCGGTGTGAGGTGGTATCTCATTATGGTTTTGATTTGTATTTCCCTGATGACAAGTGATGCAGAGCATGTTCTCATGTGCATGTTGGCGATGTCTATGTATTCTTCTATGAGATTTCTCTTCATGTCTTTTGCCCACTTCATGATTGGATTGTTTGTTTCTTTGCTATTCAGTTTAATAAGTTCTTTACAGATCTTGGAAACTAGCCCTTTATCTGATACGTCATTTGCAAATATCTTCTACCATTGTGTAGGTTGTCTTTTAATTTTGTTGACTCTTTCTTTTGCTGTGAAGAAGCTTCTTATCTGGATGAAGTCCCAATAGTTTATTTTTGCTTTTGTTTCTTTTGCCTTCGTGGATGTATCTTGTAAGAAGTTACTGTGGCCGAGTTCAAAAAGGGTGTTGCCTGTGTTCTCCTCTAGGATTTTGATGGAATCTTGTCTCACATTTATATCTTTCATCCATTTTGAGTTTATCTTTGTGTATGGTGTAAGAGAATGGTCTAGTTTCATTCTTCTGCACGTGGCGGTCGAATTTTCCCAGCACCATATATTGAAGAGACTGTCTAATGTCCAGTGGATAGTCTGTCCCGCCTTGTCGAATATTAGTTGACCATAGAGTTAAGGGCCCACTTCTGGATTCCCTAATCTGTTCCATGGATCTATGTGTCTGTTTTTGTGCCAGTATCACACTATCTTGCTGACCACTGCTTGGTAGTACAACCTGCAATCTGGCATTATGATGTCCCCAGCTATGGTTTTCTTTTTTAAAATTCCCCTGGCTATTCGGGGTCTTTTCTGATTCCACACAAATCTCAAAATAATTTGTTCTAACTCTCTGAAGAAAGTCCATGGTATTTTGATAGGGATTGCATTAAACGTGTAAATTGCCCTGGGTAACATTGACATTTTCACAATACTAATTCTGCCAATCCATGAGCATGGAATAGTTTTCCATCTCTTTGTGTCTTCCTCAATTTCTTTCAGAAGTGTTCTGGGTATAGATCCTTTACCTCTTTGGTCAGGTTTATTCCGAGGAATCTTATGCTTTTGGGTGCAATTGTAAATGGGATTGACTCCTTAATTTCTCTTTCTTCAGTCTCATTGTTAGTGTATAGAAATGCCACTGACTTCTGGGCATTGATTTTGTATCCTGCCACGCTACCGAATTGCTGTATGAGTTCTAGCAATCTTGGGGTGGAGGCTTCTGGGTTTTCTATGTAGAGTATCACGTCATCAGCGAAGTGGGAAGTGACTTCTTCTTTGACAATTTGAATGCCTTTAATGTCATTTTGTTGTCTGATTGCAGAGGCGAGGACTTCCAGTACTATTTTCAATAGCAGTGGTGAGAGTGGACATCCCTGTCTTGTTCCTGATCTTAGGGGAAAGGCTTCCAGTGCTTCCCCAGTGAGAATTGTATTTGCTGTGGTCTTTTCATAGAAGGCTTTTAAGATGCTGAGGAATGTTCACTCTATCCCTACACTCTGAAGAGTTTTGATCAGGAATGGATGCTGTATTTTGTCAAATGCTTTCTCTTCATCTAATGAGAGGATCATATGGTTCTTGGTTTGTCTCTTGCTGATATGATGAATCACATTGATTGTTTTCCGAGTGTTGAACCAGCCTTGTGTCCCGGGAATAAATCCTACTTGGTCATGGTGAATAATTTTCTTAATGTACTGTGGATCCTATTGGCTAGTGTCTTGTTGAGAATTTTTGCATCCATGTTCATCACGGATATTGGTCTGTAATTTTCCTTTTTGGTGGGGTCATTGGTTTTGGAATTAAGGTGATGCTGGCATCATAGAACGAATTTGGAAGTACTCCATCTCTTTCTATCATTCCAAACAACTTTAGTAAATAGGTATGGTTTCTTATTTAAACGTTTGACAGAATTTCCCTGGGAAGCCATCTGGCCCTGGACTTCTGTGTCTTGGGAGATTTTTGATGACTGCTTCAATTTCTTCCCTGGTTATTGGCCTTTTCAGATTTTCTATTTCTTCCTGTTCCACTTTTGGTAGTTTGTGGCTTTCCAAAAACACATCCGTGTCTTCTAGATTGCCTAATTTATTGGCATATAGCTATTCATAATATGTTTTTAAAATCGTTTGTATTTCCTTGGTGTTGGTAGTGATCTCTCCTTTCTCATTCATGATTTTATTAATTTGAGTCTTCTCTCTCTTCTTTTTAATAAGGCTGGCTAATGGTTTTTCTATCTTATAATTCTTTCAAAGAACCAACTCCTGGTTCCTCCTTTTGTTGATCTGTTCCACAGTTCTTCTGGTCTCGATTTCGTTCAGTTCTGCTCGAATCTTTATTAACTCTCTTCTTCTGCTGGGTGTAGGATCTATTTGCTGTTTTTTTCTCTAGCTCCTTTATGTGTAAGGTTAGCTTTTGTATTTGAGTTCTTTCCAGTTTTTGAATGGATGCTTGTATTGCGATGTATTTCCCCCTCAGGACTGCTTTTGCTGCGTCCCAAAGATTTTGAATGATTGTATCTTCATTGTCATTAGTTTCCATGAATCTTTTTAATTCTTCCTTAATTTCCTGGTTGACCCTTTCATCTTTTAGCAGGATGGTCCTTAACCTCCACGTGTTTGAAGTTCTTCCAAACTTCTTGTTGTGATTTAGTTCTAATTTCAAGGCATTATGGTCTGAGAATATGCAGGGGATGATCCCAATCTTTTGGTATCGGTTCAGACCCGATTTGTGACCCAGTATGTGGTCTATTCTGGAGGAAGTTCCATGTGCACTTGAGAAGAATGTGTATTTAGTTGCGTTTGGATGTAAAGTTCTGTAGATATCTGTGAAATCCATCTGATCCAGTGTATCATTTAAAGCTCTCGTTTCCTTGGAGATGTTGTGTTTTGAAGACCTATCGAGTGTAGAAACTGCTAGATTGAAGTCACCAAGTAAAAGTGTATTATTAACTAAGTATGTCTTAACTTTGGTTATTAATTGAGTGATATATTTGGCAGCTCTCACATTCGGGGCATATATATTGAAGATTGTTAAGTCCTCTTGTTGGATAGATCCTTTAAGTATGATATAGTGTCCCTCTTCATCTCTCACTACAGTCTTCGGGGTAAATTTTAGTTTATCTGATATAAGGATGGCTACCCCTGCTTTCCTTTGAGGACCATTTGAATGGTAAATGGTTCTCCAACCTTTTATTTTCAGGCTGTAGGTGTCCTTCTGTCTAAAATGAGTCTCTTGTAGACAGCAAATAGATGGGTCCTGCTTTTTTTATCCAGTCTGAAACCCTATGCCTTTTGATGGGGTCGTTAAGGCCATTCACGTTCAGAGTTACTATTGAAAGATATGAGTTTAGTGTCATCATGATATCTTTTCAGTCCTTGTTTTTGTGGATTGTTCCACTGGACTTCTTCTTAAAGGGGAATTTTAAGAGTCCCCCTTAAAATTTCTTGCAGAGCTGGTTTGGAGGTCACATTTTCTTTCAGTTCCTGCCTGTCTTGGAAGCTCTTTATCTCTCTTTCCATTCTGAATGAGAGCTTTGCTGGATAAAGTATTCCTGGTTGCATGTTTTTCTCATTTAGGACCCTGAATATATCCTGCCAGCCCTTTCTGGCCTGCCATGTCTCTGTGGAGAGGTCTGCTGTTACCCTAATACTCCTCCCCATAAAAGTCAAGGATTTCTTGTCTCTTGCTGCTTTAAGGATCTTCTCTTTATCTTTGGAATTTGCAACTTAACTATTAAATGTCGAGGTGTTGAACGGTTTTTATTGATTTTGGGGGGGGGGAGGTCTCTCTATTTCCTGTATCTGAATGCCTGTTTCCCTTCCCAAGTTAGGAAAGTTCTCAGCTATGATTTGTTCAAATATATATTCTGGACCTCTGTCCCTCTCGGTGTCCTCAGGAACCCCAAATAAATGTAGGTTTTTCTTCCTCAGGCTGTCATTTATTTCCTCATGGTCTTTAATTGTCTCTTTTTTCCTCAGTTTCCCTCTTTGCCATCAACTTGTCTTCTATGTCACTCACTCTTTCTTCCACCTCGTTAACCGTCGTCGTTAGGACTTCTAGTTTGGATTGCATCTCATTCGATTGATTTTTAATTTCTGCCTGATTAGATCTAAATTCTGCAGTCATGAAGTCTGTTGAGTCCCTAATGCTTTTTTCTAGAACCACCAGTAGCTTTATAATAGTGCTTCTGAATTGGCTTTCTGACATTGAATTGTATTCCAGATTTTGTAACTCTGTGGGAGAGAGGACTGTTTCTGATTCTTTCTTTTGAGGTGAGGTTTTCCTTCTAGTCATTTTGCTCAGTGCAGAGTGGCCAAAAACAAGTTGTATTGGGAAAAGGAGAAAAAGAGAGGAGAGAAAGAACGAAAGAAAAGAGAAAAACAAAAAAAGAAAAAAGGAAGAAAAAAAGAAGAAAAAGGGAAGAAAAAGAGAAAGGAAAAAAAGGGAGGGGGAAGCAAACAGAAATCAAAAATCAAAAAAAAAAAAAGAAAAAACACGGGGGAGTATCTTCTGATTCTGTATACTTTATTTCCCTTGACTTCCCCTGGAACTTGTCTATCTAGCTGGTCTTCTGGGGGAGGGATCTGTTGTGCTGATTTTCAGGTGTTAGCATTTGGGGGAGCTGCACAGCCCCCTGCCTGGTGCAGGGCTCAGTGGGGATTGTTTACCCGTGAGGCCCCAGGTGGAACAACCCCAGTGGCGGCAGCCAGCTCTGAAGCCCTGGATTCAGCTCCCGCAGTAACTCGGAGCTCTCAGCCCGCAGGGGCCTGGAGGCTCCGGGGCCGGGCCGCTGATATGCTCAGCTCGGGGCAGGAGTGTCCTTGCTTTACTGGGCCCTCCTGGCCTCTGCCTGTTCAGAGGGGAGGCCGGATCCTGGGCTGTGTCCCCGGCGCCCTGCGCAGCCCCCTCCACGGCGCCTCTTCCTCCCCCTGAGCCCCTCCGAGCTGCTCCCGGTCCAGCCCTGCATGCTGCAGCCCTTTAGGGAGCTCGGCGCACTCTCCCCGGGGCGCAGGTGTCTGTTAGTGTCCCAGGGAGCCTGAGGGCAGCCCCGCCCTCCTGGGGTCCTGCTCTAACTCCCTGCCAGCACCTATTCTGTCCGGGAAGATTGGTGAAGCTCTTGCTTCCCCGGGACGGTGCTTTCCTGTTCTGGGGGCACTCGCCCAGGCCTTTGCCTGGCTCCTCGCGGGGCTCCTCCCTCTTGGATGCCTTTTGTTTCTTTATTTCTCCCCCCCCTCCCCCGTCTTCCTACCTTGATAGAAGCGTGAACTTTTCTCACTGTAGCATTCCAGTTGTTCTCTCTTTAAATCTCAGGCCGAATTCGTAGATTTTCAGGATGATTTGAAGGTTATCTAGGTAATTTTGTGGGGACAGGTGACTTGGGGACTCTACTCTTCCGCCATCTTTTATGTATCTGGAACATGTTTCTTGATGCTCCTCAGGAACTGATGACTGATAAAGCAGAGGAGTCTGCTGTCGGGGCTCGAAGCCAAATGAAACGTCCTGGAAAATCCGTCGTTCCACCTCCATTTAAGAGAATACTGAGGATGACGCTGCTGTCAGAGAAAAAGGGAAGCGAGGGAGCATCCCACCCCAGGGGCTCAGCCATGTCCTTGGAAGATGGTGAGGATGCCTGTCGTCCCCTCCCCTTCCTTCCGGACCCAGGGGAGTTCTGTCCTAGCTCCTCTACACCATGGGAACACTTCCCATCAAGGTCACCAGCCCTGGGTGATGCTGCCATCAGTTTCTCAGCCCCACTGGACCAGGTGTTCATTGTGCCCTTCCTGGAAAGGTTCCTGGCTTCCCAAACTCCACAGTCTACATGTTTCCTTCTCCTTATTGAACATGCCTTTTCATTCTTCTTTGTGCTCTCTTTCTATCAAGACTCTTAATACTGTCATTACCCTTGATTCCCTTGTTACACTGCCCCTCATTCCATACTGCCTCCTCCCTCAGCCACATGCTCCACTAGCTTCTGAGCTTATGTCCTGCTTTCCCACTTGACCCTAGGAGCCCATCTGTTGCCATGTGACCAGAGTCACCATGTCCACGCAGAAATTAGATGATGACATGTGTATCCTTAGTCTGCAGTCAGCTCCCCCCCTGCACTCAAAACAGAATCTGAGGCCCCAACACCGGTCTGCATGCGCTGCAGGATCTGGACCTTCCATCCTTTCCTTTATTCACCTGTCCTCTCTGTGTCCTTCTTGCTGTTTCTCCCTCTGTCCTATGTTTCAGAACCCTGGCTCATCCCATCCTAGGGGCCCTGCATATCCCCCACTGCAGCTGGAAGTCCTGCCCTGCGTGTGCGTAGGTCGGCTATGTCTCCTGCTCCTGGCTCTGTCTAGGGGTCACCTCCTCAGAGTGCCCTGCCTGACCACGTGCTCATGGGGGCTTTCCCCTCCTGCTATCTGTCACATCTCTGCTTACTTACTCCCTGACAGAAACTCAAACTGTATTACTCCCTTTGCTCGCTTTATACCTACCACCTGACTTCCGCATGAGTCTATACATTCCAAAAAAGTTGGGTTTCTTCTTGTTCACTTGTTCTTCTATCTTGTTCACTGCTGATTGCCAGTTTTGGCTTGATGCTCGGCACACAGGAGGATGAAGAAATGAAGTAGAGGTGTTGCACTAGGTGTAGAAATCAATTGATCTCCTGAGACAGAAAAGAGAGATGAGGAGCATCATTTACTGCCTGGGATTTTTGGTGATATAGTGCCAATATCAGACATCCTGACATCGAGTGAGACATTCAGCTCTTTGCTTTGTTGAGGGAATCAAGCGGACATTACATCATGAGCGCCAGGGCTCTGTGAATGTTTCTTAATTGGTTATAGTGTTCCATTAGGTTCCTGTGTGTATGCACAGTGCCAAGAATATAAGAGGTTTCCTTGTTCTATTATTTTTCCTGAGGCAAATTTTCAAGTCTGATACGTCTATCTGTTATAGCATCGTCCTATGAAATGAAAACTTTAGAGACATGGAGCACGTGTGGGTTTGTTGAATTCCATGAGATTGCAGCTCCATATTGGACCTGGTTTCCAGATGCATCTGTCTTTCACAGTATCCATGGGGAGGGGAGGGAAAGTGGTCAAACTCCACTCATGGCTGCTTGTCAAAATCTGTTTCCTCCAGAACTTATGCATATGGCAGGAGATGGTATTCCACACAGTCCGTTGGATTCTTTGTCTCGTGACTTAACCAGTGACAGCAAGGGTGGCTTGCTTCACAAACCTGGTAGTATGCACTGGGTGGGAGGAATCATTACCAGTTGTCTCTCTGCAGATGACCCCAGGGTGAGAGCAATGTCTGTGTCAGAAGTTCTGCCAGATAAACTGCCAATGCCAATGGAAATCAATATTGAAATCAAAGAGCAATTAAAGAAGGAGATTCAACAGTTTGGAGGACATAAGTAGAATAAGAATTTCTCTCCATGAAAGCAGAGGAAATCTGCTTTCTCATCCTATGATTTAGACTACATTCAACTGACCTCTTGAGGCTCAACCTTTGCCAGAAATGGGTTTTCACAATTGGAATGGTTCCTCTTTATTTGGACTAAAGTGTCCCAGTAAACGTTTTGTTGTTGTTGTTCTGCATTCCTTAATTGGTTACTGGGTGTCAGAGTTCCATTGGTGGCTGTGTTCGGGTATATGGATGCAACCAACGAAAACCCACATGCTCTGTAACATTTTACCACTTGAACGATTCCTGAGATACCAGGATTGAGTTCTACATCCTCTTTGTACTTTGCAATGCTGAAGGTCTTTTTTTAAATATATATATATATATATTCAGAATATGAAAAAATCCTCAAATTGCTTGAAGGAGCGCAAGTTCCTCCAGAGCTGTGGAGAAAATATGTCGCGTATGCCATGAAGGAAGCAGCGAGGTGAGTGTAGGAGGAATTGTCCAGTGTATTTCCCAGCGGGCCCAGTATGGTGCTGGGTGAGGGGTGGGGTCGTGCCCACCTGGCATTTCTGAAACTCTGGTCCTCACTCAGAGTTCATGTTGTTTCCAGTTTTAGATTGATATTATCTGAGTCTCACTTTTTCTTCCAAGCTCCGTGGGTCTACTGTTCACACCAAAGTTGAGGTGGGCCTAGACCCATAACCGGTACTCCTTGTATTTGCTGGATTGTCCCTAACCTTGAAGATGTCCCTTACCTGTTCTCATGTAAATGGGATGGGACTTCTTGAATTTTCTACAGAGAGTTCTGCTTCATAGGTTCTTTGGGTTTCCCTTGGCTAACGATTTGTCTCTTTAATTTCAGATTTCAAAGACAAGACGTAATCAGTCACCTTGAGAAAGTACTCGACACACTTGAGTCAGACCACTTTCTCAACAAAGATATTCACACCCCAAATTTGAACTCCCCTCAAGGAAGTGATCAATGAGAAAGCAGGTCTGTCCTGGGATGCAACCAGATATTGTTGATGCTTCCTAGCGGGAGTTTGCTAAGAAAATTGCCTTCTTGTGGCTGAGAAAAAGCCTTGCAACTTGAACGTTAGAAGTTTCTGTTATTAAAACATGGGCTTTTGCCCTAAGTATTTAGTTTGGATGGGTTGTGGTTTATTTTTTTCCTTCTGAAGTGGGACAACACTATCAATTCATCAGATTATACTATATCCTGGCTCCTCAGCATGTCACAGGCCTGTAGCTGGTATTTATAATTGTCTTCTACATAAACGAGTTCCTTTCTTTTTTAAAGAGAGGGTGAGCATGAAGTGGCAGAAGGAGGAGAGAGATATTCTTAAGCAGATCCACATCTGGCACAGAGCCTGATGAGATGCTCAATGTTACAACCCTGATATCATGACCTGTGCTGAAGTCAAGAGTGGGCCACTTAAGTGACTTAAATACCCGGGCAACACCTTTTTTTTTTTTTTTTTAATAAATCTTACTTTTTAAGTAATGTCTACACTCAATGAGGGGCCTGAAGTCACAACCCAGAGATCCAGAGTCATGGTCTCCACTGTCTAGCCAGTCAGCTCCCTATGCACTCTCCGTTTCTTATTCATTTTGCATGACATAGCCTGTGAGCTGGTCATAGGGCTCGGCCTGAGCGGGTGATTCCCACCTTACTTACTATGGACCCACCATTAGATGTCCTGCCTGAACTGACTTGTAAAGTTCTCCTTTGACTTTAATAAAAATCACGAGAGTGCTGGGGAAAAGCCAAACCTTGGGGACATAATCCTCCTCACTGTCTTATGTAGTTGCAGTCCTATGTCCTTCCCCGTCAGGTTCCATCACCCAAAACTGTGCAGGAGCCCCATGTACACCTCATGATTGAGGGAGAGGATCCATCCAGCCTCACCCCTTGGTAGTGTCACTGTCATTAGATCACGGACAATCAGTGAATGACCCACCGCGAACTTCTTTCTGCCCCAGAGCCTGTAGCCTCTCCCAGGTGCTGTGCCATGACTGCCTCCTCTAGGCAGGACCAAGCCTGAGCAGAACATTTACAGAACACGGAAAATGTGTCAGGGTGAGCTTTGACTACCTACCTTCCTGCTCATCTCCACCCCACAGCTACCTTATGAGGCAGGGTCTAGATTTCCACTTAACACCTGAGAAAACCGAGTCTCCAGAGAGCATATCGTCCCTCTAGGTGGGACAGCTGGGCGGGACACGAAGCAGAGTTAATCCTGGGCTGATCTTCAGTCCATGGCTTGCACTCTTGAGAACCAAAGGAAACGATTCCTTACTAAATTGCATCCTACAGACTAAAAAGTGGGAGGACGTTGTCTTGCCAGGTGAAAATAGTTAATCTTAAAAATAAAACTCACTTATTTTGCCACCAAAATGCATTTATTTCGAAAAGCCGGGAATTTCAATCCGCGTGAGAAATCTGCAACAAAACCGTAGGCATGTCCATAGAATAAAGGAGAGAAAGGCTATTCTACAGAGGAGAGGAGGCAGTGGTCAACAAAAAGTCCACTGGCATAAACTGGGAAGTGAAAATAGAGCCACTTCTAGGGTGCTGAGCTGCGACTTTCCCTCATTGGCTGGGCTGTGACTGTCCCTCATTGGCTGGGCTGTGACTATCTCTTATTTGCTGGCATGGCTGTCACTCATTGCCTGACCTGTGACTGTCCCTCACTGGCTGAGCTGGGACTGTCTTTCTGGCCTGTTGCTGGGGCCAGTAGGAAAATCTTTCTTCCTTCCTCTTACTGAAATCGTAAAGCAGTAGCTGACATGTAGTGTGCATTTGCAAGTTTCCTCTCTTCCTGTTGGATTCACAATTGGCTAACAGATGGTAGGGTGTGAGATCTGCCCCTTCTGGCCTCTTGGCTCCAATTCAGGGAAGGTCCCTTTATTAATTTTCATAATGTGCATGGCAAGACCCCCTTAGTTTTCAACGTACATCTTGAGACTCCCTGTTCGAGGAGACCGGCACAGAAGGCCGAGTTCTCCTAGCAGAAATTTGTGCAGCATGGATTGGAACAAGGATGAAAGGATGGGCTTACTTCTGAGCACCTGCACTTAAAATAATAAAGTATCCTCTCAAGGGGAATGACTCAGAAAACCAGTTCATACTGACAGCAGAGAGTCTGCTGAAAGCTAAGGCCCACATCTCCTTTCGGGTGGTTTTTCTGCTCCCCGAGAGGATGTGGGCCTGTGGTGGAGCTTTTCTGTGCATTGAGTGTCCCTCTTGTGTGCCAGGTTCCCCAGAGTCTGGTCCGTAGAGTGGTCACACAGCACTAAGGAGCCCAGCAATCACTTCTCATCACCCTCAGCATGAACCAACAAGTTGTGGGGTGCCCCTGTGCCCAGGCCCTGAACACACTGGGAATGTCTGATCTCTTCCCATTCCTCCCTTGTATCCGTGAAGTACGGATTATTCAGTCCTTCTGTTGTGAAGAGATTCAGGCCAAGGACGTGAGGGAACAGGCAAGGTGGCCCTCTCAGGAAGTGCTAAGGCCAACTCTTACTGACTGGGGACAGGAAAGCAACCAGGCCTCTGGAGCCAGAGATTGTTTTAGGAGTCTTGAGGAGGAGGCAACCTTAACCCCGGGTGCTGACCTTCCTGCCCTGCTTCCATGACAACTTACCCTGATGGTTTGGGAAGGAGCTTTTACATAACGTGTAGATCATCTAAGAGGATCAAAAGTCAGGGTCCCACAGTCTTGTGCCCTTGGGTGTGCATTAGGTCTCTACTGATACCTGATGATTTTCTTCCCATAGGGATTCCATGCGTACATTATTCAATTCACGTAATCTCTAAAAGTGATGGTCAGAGAACCTCAAAGGAGGAATAGATTGATCGCCTTCTAGCAAACGTCTGTTATGTCGGCAGCAGTGGGCTGTCCAGACCTGTGTTTAAACTGTTTTAACCAGGATCTTGAACCATTCAGCCGGGAAGGACTTTGAAGTGCAATCATGGAAGGCGCAGTTGAAAAGAGCAGAGCATCTCTCCAAGCACTCTTGGGACCCCCCACATTTTCCCCTACCTCTCCCTCCATCCTTGTGATGTAGCCACACTGGGCTCTTGGCCCCCAGCTCATGGCAGCCTGAGACCATTTGTGTGCCTTTGTATCCGTTCCTCCTTTTGCCTCAACTCTGATTCCCTTGACTTGTCACCCTTCCCCTCTCTCCTTAATCCCACCTTCTCCTCAAAAGGCGCTGTGTCACCCCATCTAAAGTATGACCCTCAGTTTTACTTACCACATTTGAGTTGTCCATTTGCCATAGAAAGACGAATAATAAATGACTTGTCTCATACGTACAATTTAAGAAAGTAAACACATGAACAATGAAAAATAGGGACAAGCAAAAGAACAGACTCTTAACTACAGAGAAAGTGGTGGTTACCAGTGGGGAGGTGGGTGGAGGGATGGGTGAAATACGTGAAGCGGATTAAGATTCCACCTATCATGAGGAGCCCTGAGTAATATAAAGAATTGTTTAATCAGTATGTTGTACACCAAAACTATGTTAATTATGATGGAATTCACATAAGTACGTAAAAATATTTCAGAATTCAGATCAATGGAACTGTGAGAGAAGAAAAGAAATGGATATATTTTCACCCACTAGGTTTGGGGGAACTTTCAGGCACTGAGTTTGGGTGATTTTATCATGCAAAGTTGAAAACCAATACTCTCTGAATTTCCACCCGTGTCCTCATGTGCATTTCATGGAACCAGTTGGCCAGAGAAACCATCCGGGAGGCCTGTTTTGCAGGTAGTTTTCACAATATGCAGGCACTGGCTATATTAGTTTCCTTCCAGGACAAAAAGGAAAGCAGTGTAAATAATGTATAGTCGGATGCACAGTAGTCAAACTTCATTTAGAATGTAGCATATGTGAGCGGGCACTTCTGGGTTGTTGCAGGAAGGGCTTGTGAAAATCCAGTCAAGCATACAAGTAATGAGAACACGAGTAAATCCTGTCTACTCAATGGTTTATGAACTCTGCTAATTAAGCCAAGGCTGGCAACGATGGGAAGAGCGAACATCAAGGAAGATGGCTAGATCCCAGGAGGTACAGTGAGCTTTGGGCTGTTGTGATGAACGCTATTCCTAGGGCCCTCTCCTCAGCTCCATGGAGGCCCTGAAACCAATGACGTCACATCCACAGTAGCTCTGTACAACCACGACCTGTCAGCCACTGGAGGGTACCAAATGGATTGGAGCTGCCCAGCAATCTCTATTCCCAGACAATTGTCCCTAAGTGACATGCCTGGTGACTCCCTGGAAAGCACCACTCCTGGGGTTTGTCCATTAGTGAACAGTCTGAGAGTTTGTTCTGTGGGTACAGCCCTGTTCACCATCTTCAGGTGCCAGGCGGCACCCCTGTAGGGAGTGTTGAATAGAAGGGATGACGGTTTGTAATCTTGTCTTGATTTCACTTTATGTGCAATAAATACTTTGAATATTTCTCCCCCAAGAATAACGTGCAAAGCATATTTTGTAGACAATTTTTTCACCAAAACCTTTAATTTTTCCTAGTAATTATGATGAACAAATAATCTTCCTCTTTTTTTTTTTTTCGTTAAAACAGTGGGTCAATTTTTGGTATATCCAGTCAAGTGGAAATTCAACCCTTTGGCTGTTATGTAAAAAATGTTCTGGTTCCGGTAAATGTTTTTTCCTATGGCTTGTGTGACCGAGTTCTTCCTGCAGGGGGCGCCTGAGACGCGACTGGGAAGACTGGCTTCCAGGGTCAGGGCAGCTGGCACGGCAGGCTCCTGGGGAGGCAGGAGGCTCCTCCAGTACCAACCAGGCTGTGACACAGCTTCTCGGGGAACCGGGCTGTTGTGAGGCAGTGTGGTGAGCCGTTCCCCATGGCCTGCAGCTTCCCTCACACTCCTTGGGGCAGTAGCATAAATTTATTTTTTTATTGGGGTTCAGTTTGCCAACATACAGAATAACACCCAGTGCTCATCCCGTCAAGTGCCCCCCCTCAGTGCCCGTCACCCAGTCACCCCCACCCCCCGCCCACCTGCCTTTCCACCACCCCTAGTTCGTTTCCCAGAGTTAGGAGTCTCTCATGTTCTGTCTCCCTCTCTGATATTTCCCACTCATTTTCTCTCCTTTCCTTGGGGCAGTAGTAATACATCAGCGTCTTCTCCCATGGCAGCAATCTGTGCACAGCACTCCCAGACCCCCCAGGGGGCGTATTTCCAGGAACTCCCAGAGGGCGCATTCTAGAAAGTTCCACCCGAGAGGCGTTACTGCCGTTGTGTGAGGTGCTCGACGGGCTCCTGGAACGAGGTGAGGATTTTCCCACTGGGAGTGTGGATTCTTTTTCCCTGGGGGCTCTCTGTGCCCTGGATGTGCCTTTTCCTTGGCTGTGGTATGTTCCCGGGGGATCTACTTCAGCCTGTGGAGGCATTTGCTTGGTTGTGATCTGAACTCAGGGGGAGGCATGTTCTGGGCAGGTTATCTCCGCCATGTTGGAGAGGAGGCTGTTCCTTGGTTTTGTCTCCGAGTTCTGCGAGGGACTTTCTTTGTGGAACTCTCTCAGGACCCGTGTGGGGACGCGACTTTGGGTGATTATCTTAATCCTATACAGAGGCGGCGTTTGGTTCAGGGTTTCGGGGATTTGGGTTTTGGTGGCGAGGAGCAGGGCGGGGGCGGGGTGGCTGCCGCAGGGGTGGCTGCCGCAGGGGTGGCTGCCGCAAGGGAGGCCGGGAGGGTGAGTGGTGGGGAGTGTTTCCGGGGGATCCATTCAAGCTCTGTGAGGGGAATGTTTCCTGGGGTGCGTTACCCCAGCCCTTGGGTTCCTCTCCCTGAGGGCGTCTACCTCAGCCTGTGAGACACTCTCCTTGGTGCTTAGCTCAGAACCAGGGCGCTCTTTTCCTTGGGTGCTTGTGTCAGCCATGATGACGCTGGGCTTTTCTGGTGTTCGGCTGATCCCAGGTGAGGTCTCAGAGTCCCGTGTGACTTTCCAGGGTGCTTGGTCACCTCCTGTGGGGGTGCTGGTCCTTGGATGCTTTAAGACTGGAGGGAAATATCCCTGGGGGGCTCTGTCTGAGTCCTGGCAGGGAGAGAACTTCACCTTGGGTGCTTTGTCAGCACTGAGGCTTTGGGCTCTTTCTTGGTGCTCCCTCTGAGGTCTGGGGAGCTGAGACTCTTCCTGGGAAGGTCCATCTCTCCCCAGAAGAGTGGATGTGCCTTCAGTGCTGTCTCTCATCCCTTGGTGAGGAGGTTTCCTTCGGCGCTTCATCTCCCTTAGGTGGGGGGCGGGGCGCTACTCTTCCTTGGCTACTGTATCTCAGCCCTGGCTGGGGAGCATGTAGGGGCTCTTTGTCTGACTTTTGGGCTGGATTCTCCCTTGTTTTCTGTTCCAGCCTTTGAGATGGGTCTTAGTAGGGTGCTGTATTGCACTTTGGGCTGTTTTGTTCTTACTGAATGCTCTCTCTTAGCTGGGGATGGAGTACTTTTCCTAGATTTTTTATCTCAGTTTTGCTGTGCTTCTATCTAAATCTTTGAATGGCTTTGGGCATCAAGGTCAGAATCTAGAGCTGACGATATATGAGAGTTTGTTGCATTAAATTGTCACAAACAGTTGCTGCATGGGCAGTTTTTTTTTCAGCCGCCCTGGCGGGTGTTCAGAGACCTCATGTCAAATCTGCATTTTCTGCTGGTTGATGTGTTTACTGGCTATTCATGTATGTCTTTTATGAAAGGCTGTTCCAGGACTTTTACCCATATTTTGTTGAGATATTTGTATTTTTAAAATTATCTATAGTTCGACATATATTGAGATCTACATTTATTTTTTTATTTTTATTTATTTATGATAGTCACACAGAGAGAGAGAGAGGCAGAGACACAGGCAGAGGGAGAAGCAGGCTCCATGCACCGGGAGCCCGACATGGGATTAGATCCCGGGTCTCCAGGATCGCGCCCTGGGCCAAAGGCAGGCACTAAACCGCTGCGCCACCCAGGGATCCCCGAGATCTACATATATTTAATATAAAAATTTGTATGTCATCAGCTGTCTGTTTGGCTTTTTCACTCTTTTTCTTTTAACGTGTGAGAGGCTCTGGGTAGGGGACTCAGGCAATGGGGTTCAGGAGAGGTAGAGTGAGAGAAAGAGAATCTAATGTAGGCTACACACCCAGCATGACTCCAACTTGGGGCTCGATCTCACTGCCCTGAGATATGGCCTGAGCTGAAATCAAAAGTCAGGTGTTCCAATAGTTCGTTTTTGCTTTTGTTTCTTTTGCCTTCGTGGATGTATCTTGCAAGAAGTTACTGTGGCCGAGTTCAAAAAGTGTGTTGCCTGTGTTCTCCTCTAGGATTTTGATGGACTCTTGTCTCACATTTAGGTCTTTCATCCATTTTGAGTTTATCTTTGTGTATGGTGAAAGAGAGTGGTCTAGTTTCATTCTTATGCATGTAGATGTCCAATTTTCCCAGCACCATTTATTGAAGAGACTGTCTTTCTTCCAGTGGATAGTCTTTCCTCCTTTATTGAATATTAATTGACCATAAAGTTGAGCGTCCGCTTCTGGATTCTCTATTCTGTTCCATTGATCTATGTGTCTGTTTTTGTGCCAGTACCACACTGTCTTGATGACCACAGCTTTGTAGTACAGCCTGAAATCTGGCAATGTGATGCCCCCAGCTATGGTTTTCTTTTTTAAAATTCCCCTGGCTATTCGGGGTCTTTTCTGATTCCACAGAAATCATAAAATAATGTGTTCTAACTCTCTGAAGAAAGTCCATGGTATTTTGATAGGAATTGCATTAAACGTGTAAATTGCCCTGGGTAACATTGACATTTTCACAGTATTAATTCTGCCAATCCATGAGCATGGAATATTTTTCCATCTCTTTGTGTCTTCCTCAATTTCTTTCAGAAGTGTTCTATAGTTTTTAGGGTATAGATAGATCCTTTACCTCTTTGGTTAGGTTTATTCCTATGTATCTTATGCTTTTGGGTGCAATTGTAAATGGGATTGACTCCTTAATTTCTCTTTCTTCAGTCTCATTGTTAGTGTATAGAAATGCCACTAAGAAGGTTTTGCACAGCAAAGGATACAGTCAACAAAACTAAAAGACAACCTACAGAATGGGAGAAGATATTTGCAAATGACGTATCAGATAAAGGGCTAGTTTCCAAGATCAATAAAGAACTTATTAAACTCAACACCAAAGAAACAAAGAATCCAATCATGAAATGGGCAAAAGACATGAAGAGAAATCTCACAGAGGAAGACATAGACATGGGCAACATGCACATGAGAAAATGCTCTGCATCACTTGCCATCAGGGAAATACAAATCAAAACCACAAAGATACCACCTCACACCAGTGAGAATAGGGAAAATTAACAAGGCAGGAAACCACAAATGTTGGAGAGGACGCGGAGAAAGGGGAACCCTCTTACACTGTTGGTGGGAATGTGAACTGGTGCAGCCACTCTGGAAAACTGTGTGGAGGTTCCTCAAAGAGTTAAAAATAGACCTGCCCTACGACCCAGCAATTTCACTGTTGGGGATTTACCCCAAAGATACAGATGCAATGAAACGCCGGGACACCTGCACCCTGATGTTTATAGCAGCAATGTCCATAATAGCCAAACTGTGGAAGGAGCCTCGGTGTCCATCAAAAGATGAATGGATAAAGAAGATATGGTTTATGTATACAATGGAATATTACTCAGCCATTAGAAATGACAAATAACCACCATTTGCTTCAACGTGGATGGAACTGGAGGGTATTATGCTGAGTGAAATAAGTCAATCAGAGAAGGACAAACACTATATGTTCTCATTAATTTGGGGAATATAAATAATATTGAAAGAGAATAGAAGGGAAGGGAGAAGAAATGGGTAGGAAATATCAGAAAGTGAGACAGAACATAAAGACTCCTAACTCTGGGAAACAAACTAGGGGTGGTGGAAGTGGAGGAGGGCAGGGCATGGGGGTGAATGGGTGACGGGCACTGAGGGAGGCACTTGACGGATGAGCACTGGGTGTTATTCTGTATGTTGGCAAATTGAACACGAATAAAAAATAAATTTATTATTAAAAAAACAAAAGTCAGGTGTTTAAAAAACTGAGGCACCCCTGAGCCCCATGTCTCTGTCTCTGTCTCTTTTATTTTAGGATTTGATTTGTGTAAGAAAATGCTACAAGTGCACAAGTGTGTGAGAATGAGAGAGAGAGCTGGAGAGAGTGGGGGTCATGAGCAGGGGAGAGGGGCAAATGAGAAGCAGACTCCCCAATGAGCAGGGAGCCCAATTCTGGTCACATAAAGACCCTGAGATAATGATTTGTGTGGAAGGCAGATGCTTTACCCGTTCAGCCACACAGGCACCCCCTATGTCTCTCTCTTAATAGTGTCTTTTGATGAACAGAATTGTTCAGTTTAAGTCTAATCAATCTTTTACTCAAAGTCAGTGCGTTTATTCTTTTCAAAAGCTTTGCCTACTCTAGGGACACGAATGTAATATCCTAAGTTTCCTTCTAGATCATCTATTCACTGGAGTTTGATTTGGTATGGACAGGAAGCAGGTCAGAGCAGAGACGCAGTTTCCCGTAGGGAGCAGGTGGACTTAGTGAATGGAGCACAAAGTATTGCCAGCCCCGTTGTCGGCAATCTAGGAACTGCTGTTTCCAGGTTTATATCTAGACACTCTGTCCTGTCGCTGTGGTGCATCCGTCTACCCTTGCTCCAATACCACAGAGTTCTCATTGCTTCTCCTTTCCAGTAAGTCAGATGTCTGCTTTTATTTGTCTTCCAACGTGGTTCTTTTGCCAAGAGATGGTCTCAGTTATTCTAAACTCTTTGAATTCCATATACTATTTATTATGAGTGCCCGAATTTTCCCCAAAAGTAACAGGGTGGGTTTCCTTTTAATTTTAAATTTAAAAAAATTATTTACATTTTGGGATGCCTGCGTGGCTCACTGGTTGAGCATCTGCCTGCCTTTTCCTCAGGTCATGATCCCTACGTCCTGGGATTGATTCCTACATCGGGCTCCCCACAGGAAGACTCCTTTTCCCTCTGCCTATGTCTCTGCCTCTCTCTGTGTGTCTCTCATGAATAAATACATAATATATTAATAAAAATAATAAAATTATTTGAATTTTAAGTGATGCAATAATTATTCTGGCAATTGACAACAGTGAATTAATACAAGACTTCCAATCCACAAGAAATGTATTTATCTCCAAATGCTGAGTCCTTTGACTTCTGTCAGTGATAGTTAAGTTTTATGGGTAGTGCTTCAGAATACCTACTTAGGTTTACTCAGTAGGTTTTGATGTTCCTTTATTTTTAAATATTTTTAAGTCATCTCTACATTCAACGTGGGGCTTGAACTCACAACCACCAGATCAACAGTCCCGCCATCCACCAACTGAGCCAGTGATTGCCCTTGATATTCTTGACACTCTTCTTATAGCATTTTAAATACCTTTTTCTAATTGATTTGTTATGACACAGGAATACAGGTGATTGGGTTCATCTCTAATGTCTGGTAACTTGACTATTATACACTTATTAATTCTCAATATTTTACATCCTTTTGGATATTGTGTCAGAAACAGTGTCAACTGTGAACAATGACAACGTCACTTCTGCTTTTCCAAATTTATACTTACTATATTTACTGTCATTTTCTAGTTCTTGCGATATGTTCTTGAATACACAGTAGACAACCTTGTGTTATTTAAACTCAAGTAAAAAAAGTTTTGTTACGTCATCATTAAATACACCACTATGTTCAGTTGTTTGTTGGTTTGTTTTTTGGCAGATATCCTTTCTTCAGTTAAAGAAGTCTTGGTTTATCTGAAGTTGCTGGTCTTGTTGCCCATGAACAGGTACAACCTGATTATTACAATAGCTGTGTTACTACTTTTCCCTTGCTTTTGCTGTTCATGTAGCATATTATGAAGGTTCCAGGGCGAAACCAGTCTTGCCTCCCAGTAGTAGGCCCAGCAAACACTTAAGCTTGTTTTTTTTTATGTCTTATTTAATTTCATTTGTTAACCATTTGTTTAGGAGTTGTGTGCCTATATTCAGGAGAGAGATCTGAATCTTTCACTTTCCTATCTTTCAATATTTTTCTTTGATGCTGGCAACATGTTTATGCTGCCCTCCTAAAATGAGAAGGGAACTCAAATACTTTCTTCTCTTTTCTGAAGGAGTCTGCGTAAGACTGGTAAATTTTCCCTCCTGAATGTGTGAAGGACTCCTCGAGAAAGCCTTTGGGATAGGAAGGATCTTCAGTTGGGGCTAAAAGTTGTGCCACATATACTAGTGTTTTGGTTTTCTGTTTTTACTTGGTGGGATTTGGTATGTTTCATTGCTCTAGAAAAGTGTCTATTTCATCTCAGATTCCAAATTTGATATAATATCATTCTGGGTGTTCCTGCTGTCTTCTGGTTGCAGGGCTCGGTCTCCTGCTTGTTTGCTAGTGTTGCTTATCTGTGGCTAAATTGTCCTTGATAATCGAGCCAAGGATGGTGTGGGCTCTTAGTCCTGTCAGCGACCAATTTCTGCTTGTGTTGAGCATATTTATGGTCATTTTCCTTTTCCCTGTCATTAACTTACACTTTCCTCTGAAGATCTGTCTTAGATTATTCTGGCTGCTGGCAGAACATGCCACAAAAGGGCAAGATGACAAGGACAGACACGTGTTGGCCCTGCCGGTGGAGGCTGGGATGCCCAGGACCAGGGTGCCAGCACCAGGGAAACCTAGGGAAGGTCCACAGCCTGGTCGGAGCCTGGAGCCCTCATTCTGCCCTCAGTGCTGGGAGGGATTCAGGTCTCTGTGGAGCCTTCTTTCTGAATCACTGAGTCCCATTGGGTTCACGACCCGGTCCTGACCTTGGATCCTGCCAAAGTCCCTGATGCCTCCTAATACCTGCTTCTATGGGAGTTTGGATTTCAACACATGCTTGTGAGAAGACACGAGTGTTCAGAGTACAGAATAGCTCTCACTCTATTTTCTTGGATTTATTGTAGTCTTTTTTACACCTTCCTCCATGGACAGACTTCGATAATTGGCAGCCATTTTTCTTTCCTAACAGAGGCATATAAAGCTATACATTTTCCTCTCTGTTCCTCCTTACCTGTGTCCCACAGATTTGGTCGTGCCAGGCTTTCCTAGAGTTCAGTAGTAAGTATTGGTTTAGAAGCATGTTATCAAATTTTAGAGTCCCTTTTGTTATGTTGCTAAGAAGTAGTAATTTAATTTCATTTTGTTTAGAGAACATATTCTGCATGAAATTTAGGAGTTGGGATTTTTTAAAACATTTTATTTATTTATGAGAGAGAGAGAGAGAGAGAGGCAGAGACACAGGCAGAGGGAGAAGCAGGCTCCATGCAGAGAGCCCGACGTGGGACTCAATCCCGGGTCTCCAGGATCAGGCCCTGGGCTGAAGGTGGCGCTAAACCACTGAGCCACCTGGGCTGCCCTGGGAGTTGGCATGTTGACACTGTTGTTAATGTTTGCATGCTTGAGAAGAAATTATATTCTGATTGTTGAAAACAGGATTCTATTTGAGGACATGATCAAGCCTTTTGAATGTGTTCTTTTTCAGTCTGTGCATTTGGTATCTAGGGCCTGAGCTAAGTAAATTGTCACAGCTAAGTAAATTGTCCCTTCTTCAGGGAGCCTGAGGGAGAGATGTGACCCCATTCTCTTACTACACAGTCCTGGAGTAGTATGTAAGGGAAGATCCCTGGCAGCCCCCTTGCGATCATGAAGAGGAGCCAGAACTGGGATGATGTAGTTTCAAAACAAGCAGAAGAGAACCTGAGGAATGGACCAGGCCCTTAGTTATATTGTTATTATAGTATTATTCAACCTCCTTTGATGATAATCTACCCTTAGTTGTTGGCTTCTTGTGTCATTTTAGCCAAAAACAAGAGAGTTTTCTTTCCCTGCAATTGAAAGCAAGCTATCTAAAACAGTGTTCACCATGGCAAGTGAAAGAAAAAAAAACACAATATTCATTTGGAAATCAGCAGAAATCATACCACCTGGTAGCAACTACTTTTCACATTCAGTATGACCAAAGCCTGGAGTCTCTTCATAAAAAAGGCAATATTCTTATTATATTCGATCTTAGCCTGAAGAATGTCAGTGTACCAACACTCCACCTGGGTGCTCAGACGTACTTGTGACAATGCAGAGAGTGCAGAGCAGCTGTGAGAGGGAGAAGGGCTCTTTCTGCTCCACTGCTAGTGGGTACCATGGAGAGTGCCAGGCGGGCACCCTGAGAAACTAAAGGAGAGGCGGCCCTTGGGCTCGACTGGGCTCAACTGAGGACTGGCCAGCCTTCCAATGTTGCTCACCTCTCACGTGGTCACCTTAGTCCCATCCCAGATATTCAACATTTCTGAATTAAATGCAATTAAAATCTCTCAGTTAAAATATTTCTAAGGGAATTTGCAGGGGATGATAATTCTCAGAAAAATGGATTCACACTCAGCAATCTCACAAGACATTGATGAATCAACAAACGTGTCAATTGCACACTGACAGAAGCAAGCCCACTGCTATGATTTTCCATTAGTCACTCCTGTTTCTTAGGTTCCTTGTGAATGTGGTGAACAAGCACTTGGAGCCTCAGGCTGTGGAATTCCGAGGCCTGTCAGTCCTCCTCCTGGAAACTCTTAATCAGTCCTGCCCTTTTCTCATCTCTTCACTTTCATAGGATGGTCCTCTGCCAGGCAAAGGAATTTTGATGAAGGATAATCCTGCACGCTGAAGGCTACGGAGCAAGGAGAAGGCTCTCATCCCCAAGCCAGCCACCTATCATGGGAATCTTTGTGCTCGCTCATTGCTCCTGACCCCCTACATCTCCCCTTCCTTACCTTATTCCTAGTTTTTGCCAGAATTTTGCTGTTTGCAGGAGAAGTTACTGAGAGACGTGAACTCCCATTGACCCCAAGCTGGCCCCAAGACATCGGAACCCCCTCACACCACGCCCTCATTGAATGTAAGTTCTGATCCCCCCTAGGAACTGTGGCAAGGCCACAGCTTCAGAGTAAGGGTTGCTGGGCACATCTGGAATGTGCCTGGGACAACTCCGTGGAGTCATCTATGCAAACTTCTTTTGTTCTGGCCAGCTCTGTGAAGATCTCCTCATGCAGCTGCCCAAGACCAGCCTTGTATGTACATCCTTTGCTTCTTAAACCTGCCAGGACCCATGTGGTGTGGTCTGCTGATTTCCCTGGTCACTTCTTGTCTCTCTGTAATGGGTCAATGCCTGATTTCACCCATAACCTGCAGAGGAATTTCCCAGGGGTCAGTCAGCCAGGAGACCAGAGAAATAGGTTTGGAGAAGGAGGCATCACTGGGGAATTCCAGGCTTGGCCTTCACTCTCTGTGTGGGGAGGTGTGGAGGTCCATCAGATGCTTGAAGACCACTCCATGTATTTGGGGACACCCCCACATTTTCAGGCAGTCTGATGTGTTACTGCAGGGAGTTGCACCTGGTCACCCAGTAGATGCGGGAAATCCATGGCTAGGGTAGGCTGGCCTCTGCTGTGAATAGATGGGCGGGCACTGGTACCTGATGACAGGCCACAGCTAGGATAGCAAGTTGAAAAAAGAGCTAAGTGTAGAGAAGGGTGTGTGAAGTGCACTGCTCCAAGCACCTGGGGGTGGCAGACAAGGGGGGACAGGAGGAAGTATGTTAGAGATTTTAGGCTCTGCTCATCGAAGTTGAGCTTCCCAGGGATTCTAGTCTGAGTGCAAGGACAGGGCCTGAGAGCCACTAAGAAGGAGAACCCCTGAGTGAAGAGCAGCACTACTGGTGATGGATGAGGAAGATAGGTCAATGTGTCCCATACCCTCTGACCCCTGACACAAAGGAAATGAAATTCAGCAACACTGCTGCAGGACGCAGGAGTGCCCAGCTGAGGAAAGTTCTTGAAGATTGCTCCTATGCCTACTGAGTTCACTGACATAGCCACCCACACAGCCAAAGTCCAGGGCATACCTCCAGGTGTGGTTAGTGTGGCTCTGGGTTAGGTGGCAGTGGCTGCTAAATAAGGGGCTGAGAACTCTTGCCCTGACAGTTGGCCTGAAATACAGGGATGATCCCTAGGTCATGGACACCAGGAAGGTGAAGTGGATGATCATGAATAAGCCCTCATGAGGTCAGGGTATGTGGAGAGATATTTGGGTGTGTGGCCAGGCTGTCATTGCTGTTTTGCACACTCTGGCTCCTAAGGCACTGAGACTCCTGGCCGTGAAGAAGCCTCTGCCTTGGCTGAGCCCTAGCCCCTGCCCCTCCCATAGATTCAGCAGATGGTGTGCATGGGCAGGGAGGTCACACCAGAGCACCAGGCAGAAAGGGCCTGGACAATACATGGACTTGGTCAGTGCAACAACATGCAACAACACCTGCTCTATGCCTTCTGGGCAGGGCCCCAGGCAACTTTGAGAGGAATCTGCCAAGAGAGGGACCCCAAGAGAGGGACCATTTGCCAAGTTCTCGCCTGATGAGAGGGTGGCAAGTGATTACATGGGCCCCTCCCTCCCAGTGAGGGTTCTCAATATGCCATGCTTTGTGTAGACAACACCTGGTCCTAATGCAGGCTTTCCGCTACTAGGCAAAGCAGGCCACCACCATTAGGGGATTGGAGAAGATGAGTTCTGTGTACACTTAGCCTTGTCAAATAGACAGGGATCTGTGTCACGTCTTAAGGGTCACAATATGGAAGATTGGGCTGAGGAACATGATATGAGGTGGAGGTTCCATGTCTCATATGAACTGTGGGCAGCAGAATGTTAGAAGAGAAGAATGGGAAATTAAAGCAACAGATTAAATAGCCTACATTAAATCCACTTTGTTCTGGTGGACTACAGTACTGTCCCGGCTTCAATGTATTTGAAGGACTGACCAGTAAGGCCTGTTTCTTACCCCATACCACAGACTGGAGTCTCCTACCGTGATATTCAGCATCATAAAGCTATTGAAGCCTCAGGAGAGAGGCATAGCCCAAATCTCAAAGTAGATCACTGTGCTCTGCTGCTCAGGACACTAATCCCTGTTGGTCCTTGGAGAGATGGGATCTTCTGGGATTTGCAAAAGGGTCTCTGCAGAAAGAGTATGTTTCTTCACAGTTGTGCAGGAGAAGGAAGGGCTCCATGTCCCCTGGGATCCCCCTATTCTGCTAAGATTCACCATACCCAGACGGGAGACCACACCATTGTTAAATGGGAGCAGGTCTGGGTCCTTCTCTGGCAGATCCCACTCCAGGTCCATATTCTCTTGCCTCAAACTGCGGCCTTCCCTGCCCAGCATGTGTGGGAGGCATTATGAGGTCAGGTTCCTGATGCTGCAGCCACAGAAACATGTACGGAGCAGGCCACAAGTGGGATTGTCACACAAGGGGACGACCTTCCCATATAAACCCTGTGTTTATCTGTGCTTCCAAACTTGGACTTCTGCTGCTCCTGTGGTGTCTGGTTACAGATTTGGCACCAGATGCAAAGAACTTTCTACAGGGTGGACCAGCAAAGGAAACAATCCAACTGTTGGTGTAGCCAGAGAGCCACCTACATGCCTAAGGAACCCTGGGCGGACGGTTCAGGGCACATTGTGGCAGAGGGAAATAGATATGATTGTTATAGCCAGTCCTGAGGGGTGGAGTGTCTGAGGGGACATGATTGCTGCTGGATGTGCACCTATGTGACTGAACCCAATTGAGGGCTCCATATAAACTTGGAGGTTCTGGTAGGAGGGGGTGGATTATCTATTCCTCCTGCCAGCCAAAGACAAGCCTTGTATGAAAATATCCTTGCTTATTACACCTCCTACCTACCAATCTGGATTGGGGGTCCTCTTCCTTCAGCCTCTCTCTGCTCTTTGAGTAGGGGGCCACTTTCATATGTCACCCTGGGTAATGTTTAGCGTTGCAAACTAACGGGGTTTGTGTAAGATTAAGAGGGTCAGTACAAGGAAAGCATTTAGCAGGGAATCTAGCTGGAATGAAAAGTTCCATGAAAATCATTTCCCTCTTTTGCACTCCTCCTGCAGGGACACTGTCCATGGTTCAGAACAGGTATTAACCACAAATTGATGCCAACATGGTGGGGCAAATGTGAGGGTTATCGTAGGATGTGAAGACGTTTCCAGTAGTCTTTCCTATCAATATGTCCCATTTCATCTATGAGCAACATTGACAAATGCTTATCACATGGCTCCTAGTCTGATGTGTTTGAACTCCCTGCCATTGGAAGTGGGTGGATTAAAGAGGTCTCTTCTTACCCTCTACTAGGGGAATTCTGTAAAGATTCTGTCAATAGAGATAAAGTTCACTTAAATTAGGAAAGGAAATGAAGTGATTTCTCTTGAAAGGATTTTCACAGAATGGTTTATACTTTCTCAAAGATATAATCACATGTTTATTCCATTCTGGCTGAGGGGCTCACATTCCAGAAGCAATCTGATTCCTCATGTACAGTGTTTGCCTTTGGTCAACACTTCTATATTAGCTTTCCCCGTTTTCTACATAGACTGTATGGAAATTACGCTGGGTTTTCTGACAACAGATATTTGTGTGGGCGCGGTTAAAACTTGTCCCTTAATAAATATCAGAATAATGATGCAAATTCAAGTGTATTTACATATGTAGAATGCAGTTTTGGAATGGTTACATGATTTTTCAAGTTTTTTTAAGATTTTATTTATTTATTCATGAGAGACACACACACACACAGAGACAGAGACAGAGGCAGAGACACAGGCAGAGGGAGAAGCAGACCCCATGCAGGGAGCCTGATGTGGGATTCGATCCCAGGACTCCAGGATCACAGCCTGGGCCGACGGCAGGCGCTAAACCGCTGAGCCACCCAGGGATCCCCTCAAGTTTCTATTTAAACTTGCATTACTTAAAATACAAAATTACTATTAGTTTCAGGGGTGGAATTCAGTGATTCTACACTTCAATACATTACCGGGTCTCATCACAACAAATGTCCTCCTTAGTCTCTGTCACACATTAAACCCAACTCCATGCTCATTTCCCCTCCAGTAACCCTCAGTTTGGTCTTTGTAGTTAGGAGTCTTTTTTATGGTTTGCCCATCTTTTTGCACCCCATGTTCATCTGTTTTGTTTCTTAAATTCCAAATATAAGTGAAACCATTAGCATATTTGCCTTTCTCTGACTTAGTTAAATTAGGATTATGCTCTTAGCTCCATCCAAGTAATTGCAAAATTTCATTGTTTTTGATGGATAAGTAATATTCCATTGTATATACACCATCTCTTTTTTGTATATTTAATAGTCGATGGACATTTGTGCTCTTACCATACTTTGGCTATTGTAGAAAATGCTGCTATAAACATGCGCCCCTTCATCAGTCAGTTTGTACCCTTTGGGTAAATAGCTAGTAGGGAAATTGCTGGAATTTCTAGCGTCATTCTATTTTTAACTTTTTAAGGACCGTAGGTATGGTTGCATTTTAGTCATTAATGGAACATGTTTCTTGATGTTCCTCAGGAAGTGATGACTGATAAAGCAGAGGAGTCTGCTGTCGGGCCCTGAAGCCAAATGAAACATCCTAGGAAATCCATCACTCCTCCTTCATCTAAAAAAATGCAGAGGATGGCACTGCTGTCAGTGAAAGAGGAAGGAGAGGGAGCATCCCACCCCGGAGGCTCAGCCATATCTTTGGAAGATGGTGAGGATGCCTGTCCTCTTCTCCCTTTTCCGATCTGACTCACGGAAGCCCCATCTCTGGGCCCTCCATGCCATGGGAGCATTTTCCCTCAAGTTTACCGGCCCTGGCTGATGCTACCCTCAATTTCTCAATGACACTGGACCAGGTGTTCACTCTGTCCTTCCTGGAAATATTTCTGACCTCCCAACTTCCTCACCCTACTGCCTTCCTTTTCCTCATTGAATATGCCTTTTCATTCTTCCTTCTGCTTTTCTTTCTCTAGACTCTTAAGAGTGTCATCATTCCTGAGTCCCATCATTACACTGTACCTCATTCCACACTGCCTCCTGCTTCATCCATCTGCTCCCCTACGTTCTGAGGTTACACCCTGCTTGCCCACTTGACCCTAGGAATACACCTCTTTCTTTGTGCTCACAATGACCATGTCCAAACAGTAATCAGTTCTTGACACATACGTCATTAGTGTCATCAACTCCACCCTGTATTCTGCACAGATTCTGAGATTCCAATGCTGGTGTACACACCCTACAGGACCTAGCCCTGCCATCCTCTCCTACAATCACCTGTCCTCTCTGTGTCCTCCTTTCTGCCTTTGTGTGTGTCCATTGCTCCCTGGCCCTGGTTCGTCACCTCAGGGCCCCTGGAATTCCTGCTTTGTGTGTGCACTAGCCGGCTCATTCTCCCGCTCCTGGCTCTGCCCAGGGATCACCTCCTCAGAGCGCCCCAACTGACCACTCACTCATGTATGCTTCCCCTCCTGCTCTCTGTCGCATCCCTGCTTATGTACTTCCTGATACAAACTCAAACTGTATTATTCCCTTGACTCATTTTATACCTACCACCAAGGTTATACATTCCAATAAGGAAGGGTTTCTTCTGTCTTCTTCACTGCTGATTCCCAAAGTTGACTTGATGCTTGGCAAGAGGAAGGTGATTGAATGAAGTAGACTTGTCACACTTGGAGTACAACAAATTAAATTTCTTTGATAGAAAAGAATGATGAGGATTTTCATTTACTGGCTGGGATTTTTGGTGATGACTCGAGTGCCAGTTTAGGCTTTTGGATATCAAGAGACACATTCAGCTTTCCACTTATTGATGGCATCAAAGGGACATTAAGTCAGAAGTGCCAAGGCTCTGTGAAGGTTTCTTAATTGGTTGTAGTGTCCAAGTAGGTTTCTATGTGTACACATAGTTCCAAGAATATAAGAGGCTTCTTTATTGTATTATTTTTCCTGAGGCCGAATTTTCAGACCCAATCCATCTATCTGGTATAGTCTTTTGCTAAGAAACGGAAACTCTAGAGACAAGAAGCAGGTGTGTGTGTGTGTGTGTGTGTGTGTGTGTGTGTGTGTGTGTATGGGAGGTTGTTGAAATGCTCATGATTGCAGCTCCACATTCAGTCTGGTTTCCAAAGGCACCTGTCTTTGACCGTATCCATGGGGAGGGCAGGAAAAGTGGTCAACCTGGGTGGCACCCGCACCCGATGGCCTCTTATCAAAATATGTTCCTCCAGAGTTTTTTAATATGTCAGGAGATTGTATTCTACCCAGTCAGGTGGATTCTTACTCTCATGAATTAACCAATACTAGCAAGGGTGGGCTGCTTCACAAAACTGGTAGTAATGCACTGGTAAGAATAATCTTTACCAGTTGTCTCTCTGCAGATGACTTCAAGGTCGCAGCAATGTCTGCGTCAGATGTGCCAGATAAACTGCCAATACCAATGGTAATCAATATGGAAATCAAAGAACAATTGAAGAAGGAAATTCGAGAGTTTGGAGGACGTAAGTATGATAAGAATTCCTCTCCATGAAACCACAGGAAGTCTTTCTCATTCTGTGATTTAGAATAGATTGAACTGACCTCCTGAGGCTCATCCTTTGCCAGAATTGTGTTTTCACAAATAGAATAGTTCCTCATTATTTGAACTGAAGTGTTCTAGGAAATGTAATTTATCTTGATCTTTTGTATTCCTTAATTGGATATCGTGTCTGAGTCCTCCACTGGTGACTGTATTCAATTGTCTGTTAAACTCACGTGAAGTTTAACAGCATGGAAAACTCACATGCTTTAACATTCTAGCCCTTGAATGATTACTGAAACACCAAGATTGAGTTCTACATCCTCTTTGTTCTTTACAAATACTGATGGTGTTTTTTTTCTAAATATGTTCAGAACATGAAAAAATACTCAAATTGCTTGAAGGAGTGCAGGGACCTCCAGAACTGCAGAGAAAGTTCGTGGTATATGCCATGAAGCAAGCAGTGAGGTGAGTGTAGGAGGAATCATCCAGTATGTTTCCCAGCCGACTCAGTGGGCTGCTGGGAGAGAGGTGGGGTTGGGCCTTCTTTGGAGTTTCTCAAACCTTGGTCTTCACTCAGAGTTCATGCCATCTCCAGTTATGTAGATTGATATTATCTGAGTCTCACCAGTTCCTTCAAGCTCAAGGATCCTACTGTTCACACCTGAGTTTGAGGAGGACATTGACCCTGAATTGTCACTGTTTTTATTTGCTGGATTGTCCCTTACCTTGCAAATGTTTTGTTTTTCTCCTTTGTAAATGGTACTTCTCCTTGCATTTTCTTTTTAAGATTTTTAAATAATTTATTCATTCTTGAGAGACACACGCAGAGAGGCAGATTTATAGGCAGAGGGAGAAGCAGGCCTCTTGTGGGGCGTCCCATGTGGGTCACTATCCCGGGTCTCTGGCACCACACCCTGAGCTGAAAGCAGATTCTCAACCCCTCAGCCATCCAGGTGTCCTTCTTGCATTTTCTATGGAGAATACTGCTTCTTAGGTTCTTTGGATATCTTTAATAACTTCTCTCTTTATTTTCAGAGAACAAAGACAAGCGCTAATCGGTCACCTCCAGAAAGTACTAGACAAAATAGAATTGGACCACTTTCTCAAGAAAGATATTCACACCGACAACTTATAAACCTATTATGGAAATGATCAATGAGAAAGCAGAACCAGGTGGCTGTCGTGAATGCAATTCAATATTGTTGACGCCTCCTGGCATGAGTTCGCTATGAAAATTGTTCGCTAAGCAAAAGCATTGCAATTTGAATGTTATGTTTTTGATATTAAAACCTAAGTATTTAGTTTGAATGGATTTTTTTTTTGTTTTCCTTCTGAAGTGGGCAACACTGTTAAGTTATACACATATAGTATAAGTATATCCTAGCTCCTCAGCAGATTACAGGCCTTTAGCTTGTACTTATAGTGCCTTCTACACTAGCCAGTTCTTTTTTTTAAAGAGAGGGAGTGCATGAATGGGCATAGGGAGAAGGAGAATGAGTCTTTTTTTTTAGGAGAATGAGTCTTAAGTAGGTCCCACATCTAGCACAGACCATGATGTGGATATCAGTCTTACAAATCTGATATCATGACCTGTGCTGATATCAAATGGGTGGCTTAAGTGACTTAAAAACCTAGGCATTTCCTTTTTTATATTTTATTTCTAACTAATCTCTACACAGTGTGGAGCCTGAACTCACAACCTGGAGATCAAGAGTCATGGCTCCACTGTGTCAGCCAGTCAGGATCATATACACTCTCTATCTCTTATTCATTTTGCATGACATAGCATTTCAGCTGCCAATAGGGCTCGGCCTGAGGGGATAACTCACACCTTACTTACCATGGACCCCCCCCCCACTAGATGTCCTGCTTGAACTGAGCTGTTAGAATTTTCATTTTACTTTAATTATAAACATGAGGTGCTGGGAAAAAGCCAAACTTCGCTGACATAATCCTCCACGTTGTCTTGTGTAGTTGCAGCCCTGTGTCCTTCCCAGTCAGGTTCCATCTCCCCACACTGTGCAGGTTCCCCATGCCTGATGATTGAGGGAGAGGATCAATCCAGCCTGACCCCTTGGTAGTGTCACTGTCACTAGATCACTGATCAGATCACTGATAACTGGTGAATGACCCACCATCAGCTTCTCTCTGCACAGGAGCCTATAGCCTGTCCTGGGTACCGGGCCATGACTGTTTTTTTTTTGGAAGGACCAAGCCTGTGCAGAACTTTTATAGAACACTTAAAATGGGTCAGGATGGGCTTTGACTACCTACCTTTCTGCTAATCCTAACCCCACAGCTATGTTATCAGGCAGAAACTAGATTTCCACTTAACACCTGAGAAAACTGAGTCTCCAGAGAGCATCTTGTTCCTCCAGGTCTGGCAACTGGATGGGAACCGAAACCAAAGGTAATCCCATGTGTCCTTCAGTTCACGGCGTGTGCTCTTGAGAACAGAGCAGCACTGTTTCTAAACTTCACAAAAGGGAAACTGGATTCCTTACTAAATTGAGATCAAAAGACTAAGAAGTGCTAAGACTTTTCTTGCCAAGTGAAGAAGTTGTTAACCTTAAAAATAAAACCATCAGTTATTTTGTCAGCAAAAGTATTTATTTGGGAAGAGCAAGCAATTGCAATGTAGCACAAGCAAGCTACAACAAAATCATAGGCAAGTCCAGAGAAGGAGAGGAAGAACCTTTTAGAAGAGAGGGCAGTTGTAAAACACAAGTCCACTGGAATAAACTGGGATTTGGAAGTAGAGCAGCTGCTCACTGGCTGGGCTGTACCCTTCTCTCATTGGCTGGTTGTGACTGTTTCTCATTTGGTCAGCTGTGAGTGTCCCTCGTTGGCTGTTGTGACTGTCTCCTATGGGCTGGGCTAGTACTGTGTCTCACTGGCTGGGCTGTTGCAGGAGAGAGTAGGAAAATTTGTTTTCCTCTTGCTAGAATAGTAAAGCAGTAGCTGAAGCAGTATGCACTTGCAAGGTACCTCCCATCCTGTTGGATTCACAATTGAACACAGATGATAGAGTATGAGATCTCCCTCTTCTTGCCTCTTGACTCCAACTTAGGGAAGTTTTCCTAAGTTAATTTTCCTAAAATTCATGGCAATACCCCTTTTCATCTCCAAGTACAGCATGAGGTCTCCTTGGTTCAAGAGACAAGTATAGAAGGCTGAGTACTTCTGGACAGACAAATTCTACAGCATGGGATGGATCAAGGAAGAAAGAATAGGCTTACTTCTGAACACCTGCACCTAGAACAACAAAGTCTCCTCCCAAGGGGACTGACTCAGAAAGCCAGTTCAAAAAAAAAAAAATCAAAAAAAAAAAAAAAGAAAAGAAAGCCAGTTCACATTAACAGCGGAGAGTCTGCTGAAAGGTAAGGCCCACATCTCCTTGGGATGCCGTTCCTGCCCTCCAAGAACATGTGGACCTGTGGTGGAACTCCCTGGGCATTGAATGTCTCCCTTGTGTACCAGGTTCCCCAGAGTCCATCTTCACGTAGTGGTTACACAGCACTAAGGAGCCCAGTGATCACTCCTCATCACCCTTAGCATGAGCCCACAAATTACTGGGTGCCACTGTGTCCAGGCCCTGAACACACTGGAAATGTCTGACCTCATCCATTTCTCTTTAGCATCCGTGAAGTAGAGATTATTCAGTCCTTCTGTTGTGAGGAGATTCAGGCCAAGGACATGAGGGGACAAGCAAGGTGACCTACTCAGGAAAGGGTAATGCCAACTCTTACTTATGGGGGAGAGACAAGCAGCCAGGCGTCTGGAGCCAGAGATGGTTTGAGGAGCCTTGAGGAGGGAGTGACCTTAACCCCAGGTGCTGATATTCCTGCCCTACTTCCATGACAACTGGCCCTGATGGTTAAGGAAAGAGCTTTTCCCTAACATGTAAGTCATCTCTAAAGATCAAAAATCAGGGTCCCGCAGTTTTGTGCTCTTGAGTGTGCAAAAAGTCTCTACTGATACCTCATGATCTGCTTCAAGTCGACTTTCTATGAGTTCCTTATCCAATTTATGAAATCACTAGAAGTGATAGGGAATATCAAAGGAGAAATAGAGTGATCACCTTCTAGCAAAAAGTTCCTTATGTGGGCAGCACTGGGCTGCACAGATCTGTGTTTAAAGTGTTTTAACAATCATCTTGAACTATTCAGCCAGGAAGGACTATCAAGAACAATCAGGGAAGGCAGTGTAAAAGAGCTGGGAATCTGCCCAAGCACACTTAGGACCCTTCAACTCTCCCACGGTCTCTCTCCTGATCCCATGCTGCAGCCACACCAGTTCCCAGCACATGGCAGCCTGAACTCTTTCATGTGCCTTTGCAGCTGTACTACCTGCTGCCTCAACTCCGATTCCCATGACTTGTCACCCTTCCCCTCTCTCCTTAATCCTATCTCCTCAGCAAGGCACTGCATCACACCATTTAAGGTAAGACCCTCAGTGATATGTATAACATCTTTGTCCATGTGTCAGAGAAAGACAAAGAACACATAATTTGACTCATATGTACAATTTAAGAAACAAAACAGATGAACAAATAAAAAATAAATTTATTTTAAAAAACAGATGAACAATGAAAAAAAGGACAAACAAAATAACAGACTCTTGACTACAGAGAACAAAGTTCATGGTGGCTAAGAGAGGGGATTGGAGTGGGGGAATCAGTGAGATAGGTGAAGGTGAAATAGGCTTATCATGATGAGCCCTGCGTAATGTAAAGAATTGTTTAATCACTGTAGTATACACCCAAAAGTAATACAAAACTATGTTAATTATGATGGAATTAAAGTAAGAAAGTAAAAATACTCTAAACTTCAAAGCTATGGGACAATGTAATAGAAGAAACAAGAAATTGCTGTTATTTCACCTACTAGGTTTGGGGGAACATTTTAGCCACTTAATTTCAATAACTTGTTACACAAAATTAAAAACCAATACAATCTCTGAACCTGCACCCCTGGTCTCATGTGCATTTCATGGAACCAACTGGATAGAGTAGCAATCCGGGAGGCCTAGTGTACAGGTAGTTTTCACCATAGGCAGGGACTGCCTATATCAGCTTCCTTACAGAACAAAAAGGAAGCAGTAGCAATAATTTATAGTCACATGTACTGCACTGATACTTCACTTAAAATGTAGCATATAAGAGGAGACACTTCTGGGTTGTCGGAGGAAGGGCCTGTGAAAATCCACTCTAGCATACAAGCAATGAGAAGACGGGTAAATCCTGTCGAATAAATGGTTTCAGAACTGTGGAAATTAACCCAAGGCTGGCAACAACCAAAAGAACATTGACTCAAGAAAGATGACTAGATCCCAGGAGAGACAGTGAGCTTTGGGCTATTGTGATGGTGGGCACTCTTCCCACAGCCCTCCCCTCTGCTCCCTGTTCGCTCTGAAAGCTATGACCTCACATCCACAGTAGTTCTGAACACCAGAGTCCTGTCACACACTGGATGGACAAACTTATTGGAGCTCCCAGGCAATTTCAATTCCCAGACAATCGTCACTATGTGACGTGCCTGGTGACTCCATGAAAAGGACCAGTCCTGGGGCTTTTCTGTCACTGAGCAGTCTGAGAGCTACTTCTGTGGGCACAGCGCTGTTCACATCTTAGGGTGACAGGTGGGATCCCTGTAGGGAGTATGAATAGAAGGGATGACAGTGAGCAATCTTGTCTTCCTTTCATTTTATGTGCAATAAATACATCAAATGTTTCTCCCCGTTAATAACTTGAAAAGCATATTTGTGCACACAGTTTTTTACCAATGCTTTTAATTTTTCCTAATTATTATAATGATTAAATAATCCTCCTCCTTTTCTGTTAAAACAGTGGGCCAGTTTTGGATTTATCCATTCTCTGCTTCAAACTCCACTCTGGCTGATATGTAAAAAATGTTCTGGTTCCTCTAAATGTTTTTTCCTGTGGCTTGTGTGACCGAGTTCTGCCTGTAGTGGGCACCTGGGACTTGGCCAGGAAGATTTGCTTTGGGGTTCTGGGCTCCTGGGACAGCAAGCTCCCGGGGAGGCCCCAGCCTTCTCCAGCATCAGGCTGTGCACCATACAGAGCTTCTGGGGGGCTGAGATGCTTCAGGGCTGTGTGGCCAGCAGCACCCCATGCCTGCAGCTTCCCTTATACTCCCGGGGGGGGGCGGTAATAATAGATCAGAGTCAACTGCCCTGGCACGTCCCTGTGCACAACAATTCTAAACCCCAGGGGGTATATTTCCAGCAAATCCCAGAAGGCACATTTCTAGAAAGTTCCACCTGAGAGGCACCACCACTTTAATGCCATTGTGTGAGTTGCTTCACAGGCCTCTGGAACAAGGTGATGATTCACCCACTGGGAGTGTGGATTCCTTTTGCTGGTGGCTCTCTCTGTGCAATGGAGGTGCCTGTCTCTTGGCTGTGGTATCTTCCTGGGGGGATCTAACTCAGCCTGTGGAGACAATTGTTTGGGTTCTGATCTCAGCACGAGGGAGGGAGAGGCATGTTCTGGGTAGCTCATCTCATCCCTGTTGCAGAGGGGGCTGTCCTTGGTGGCATCTCTGAGTTATATAAGGAACTTTCCTTGTGGAAATCTCCCAGCACTGGGAGGGGATGCGACTTTGAGTGATTATCTCAGTCTTAAGTGGGGAGTGTGTGGGGAGGTTTCCTGGTGTGCAATTCAAGCCCTGTGAGGGGAATGTTTCTTGGGGTGCATTACCCCAGGCCTTGGGCTCCTCTCCCTGAGGGCTTCTACCTCAGCCTGTGAGACACTCTCTCTGGTGCTTAGCTCAGCACCACGGGACACTTTCCCTTCGGTTCTCTATGTCAGCCACGATGAGGCTGGACTTTTCTAGTGATTTCCTGGTCCCTGGTGAGGACTTTGAGTCCAGGGAGACTTTCTTGGGAGCTCTGTCACCTCTTGTGAGGGTGCTGGTCCTTGGATGCTTTAAGACTAGAAGGAAATCTCCCTGGGAGAGCTCTGTCTGAGTCCGTGCAGAGAAAGAACTTTACACAATGAGTTAAGCATCCCACTCTAGGTTTCTTCTCATGTTCTGATCGCAGGGTCATGAGATCAAGCCCTATGATGGACTCCACACTGAGCTTAGAATCTGCTTGAGATTCTCTCTGCCTCCCGCTCTGCCTTTTCTGCTCATGCTCTCTCTCCAAAATAGATAAATAAATCTTTTTAAAAAATCAAACCAGAAAAGAACAACTGCTGTTGAAGTTGGAGAAATTGGAACCTTTGTGCACTATTGTTGTGATCATAAAATGGTGTGGCTGCTATAGGAAATAGCATGCTAGTTCCTCAAAAAATTGAAAAAATAAAAATGCTAGAAGATCTAGCAATCCTTCTGGATATATATTTAAAAGAATTGAAATCAGGGTCTCGAACAAATATTTGCACACCCATGTTCATAGCATTATTCAAAATATCCAGAAGATGAGGACACCTGGGTTGCTCAGTGGTTGAGAATCTGCCTTTGGCTCGGGGCGTGATCCCAGTCTGGGATCGAGTTCCATATGGGACTCCCTGCGAGGAGCCTGTTTCTCTCTCTGCCTATATCTCTGCCTCTTTCTGTGTGTCTCTCATGAATAAATAAATAAATAAATAAATAAATAAATAAATAAATAAATAATTTTTAAAAAACACAAAATATCCAAAATATGGAAGAAACCCATGTGTCCATCCATCAATGGATGAACTGGGTAAAAAAAGTGTTATGCACATACAGTGGTATGTTATTCAGCCTTAGGAAAAGAGGAAATTCTGACATATGCTACAGGTTACTAGAGTAGTCTAATTTATAAAAACAGAAAGAAGAAATGTGGTTGCCAGGGTCTGGGGTTAACAGTATGTTTGATGGAGCTCAAAATATGGGTTTGTGCAGCTCTCTTCTGACTACAAAATGAACATTGGTAGAACGGAACATACATACTGTCCATTTGCATTTTCTGGGTAATCATTTTTTCATAATCTGACCCACAAGAATACAGAGCACTTGGGATTGTCTCAAATGCAAGGACCAGTGTATACATAATTTTATATTCTGTAACAACTGGCAAAGAAAGTCCTTAATTCTGATTCAAAAACTAACACATTGCATAAATTGCATAAACATTTGTTAAATACAGTTTTAAACAGAACATCAGGTATAAACAGGAACCTGCTGCATGTCTGCGGGCAAATCTATGTGGGGGTCTGACTTTTTGACCTTTGGAGAAGATCTATTTTTTTATATAAAGTCTCTCTTTGCCATGGAGACAGGACGAGGAGATTAGCACATCCTGAGAAGGCCACCTTGCCTGTCCCCTCATGGCCTTGGCATGAATCTCCTCACAACAGAAGGACTGAATAATCACTGCTCCAGGGATATTAAGGAAGAATGGAAGAGATCAGATATTCCCAGTGTTTACAGGGCCTGGCCACAGTGGCACCTAGAAATGTGTGGGTTCATTTGTGTGACCATTTATGGGCCAGACTCTAGGGAGCCTGGTACACAAGGGAGACAATCAAGGCCCAGGGAGCTCCACCACAGGCCCACATTTTCTTGGGGGCAGGAACACTGTCCCAAAGGAGATGTGTGGGCTTTAGCTATCAGCAGATTATCTGTATTAATGTGAACTGGTTTCTGAGTCAGTCCCCTTGAGAGGAGAGTCTGTTGTTCTAGGTGCATACGTTCATAAATAAAGCCATCTTTTCTTCCTTGATGCACAAATTGTCAGCCTATGAGCACTCAACCTTCTGTTCTGATCTCTTCAAGTGGGGAGGCTCATGCTGTACTTGGAGATGAAAGGCGGTCTTGCCATGCCCTTTATGAAAATTAAAAAAGGGAAACCTCCCTAAGTTGGAGTCAAGAGGCCAGAAGGGCAAGCTGTCATCCCCTATACCATCTGTGGCTAATTGCAAATCCAACAGGAGGAGAGGAAACTTGCAAGTGCATACTACTTTGGCTACTGCTTTACTATCCTGACAAGAGGAAGAAAGATTTTCTGTCTCACCACCTGGCACCAGCCCAGCCAATGAGAGACAGCCACAGATCAGAAAAAAAGAGACAGTCACTACCAAACCATGGAAGAACAGTCACATCTCAACCAATGAGGAACAAAGCTCAGCCAATGAGAAGTGGCTCTACTTCAAAATCTCGGTTTATTTTACTGGACGTTTTGTTGACAACAGCCTCCTATCCTCTGTAAAAGAGTCTTCTTTGTTCTCTGGACTTGCCTATGGTTTTGTTGTAGAAGTTTGTAAAAGTTAAGAACTTTTCACTTGGCAAGACAAAGTCTTGGCACTTTTTTAGTCTTATATCTCATTTTGGTAAGGAATCCAGTTTCCCTTGTGTGAAGCACAGAAACTGTTGCTCCATTCTCAAGGGCACATACCATGGAGTGATGGACAATCTTGGTTAACTCTGGCTTCAGCTCCCAGCCACCTGTAGGACCTGGAGCAAGGATTAGCGCTCTGAAGGCTAAGTTTCTTCAGTTGTTGAGTGGACATCATAGCCACTGCCTCATAAGGTGGCTGTGGAGTTGAGATGAAGCAGGATGGTAAGAAGCTGAAGCACATCATGGCCCATTTTAGGTGTTCTGTAAATGTTCTACTCAGGTTTGGTGGTGCCTAGAGGAGACAGTCATTGCGCAGTACCTGGGGAAAGCTATAGTTTCTGGAGCAGAGACAAGTTCATGGTGGGTCATTCACTGACTGTCACTGACCTAGTGACAGTGACACTGTCAGCAGTCAGACTGGATTATTCCTATTCCTCAATCATCAGTCAAACATGGAGAACCTGCACAGTGTGGGGGGATGGAACCTGACTGGGAAGGACACAAGGCTGTAACTACACAAGACAATGTGGGGGACTATGCCCTCGATGTTTGGAGTTTTCTCAGCATTCTCATGATTTTTATTAAAGTCAAAGGAAAATGATGACAACTCACTTCTGGCAGGACATCTAATGGTGGGTCCATGGTAAGTATTGAGTGAGTCATCTCTTTAGGTTGAGCCCTATGAGCAGCTGAGGGACTGCCTCAGACAAAATGAATAAGAAATGGAGAGTGTATAGGGTCCTGGCTAGTTGAGTCACTGGAGCACATGACTCTCGATTTCCTGTGAGTTCAGACCCAAGGTTGAGTATAGAAATTACTAAAACATTATATGGTCTCATTCATTTGAGGAATATAAATAATAGTGAAAGGGAATAGAAGGGAAGGGAGAAGAAATGGGTAGGAAATATCAGAATGGGAGACAGAACATGAAGACTCCTAACTCTGGGGAACGAACTAGGGGTGGTGGAAGGGGAGGAGGGTGGGAGGTGGGGGTGAATGGGTGTCAGGCACTGAGGGGGGCACTTGATGGGATGAGCACTGGGTGTTATTCTGTATGTTGGCAAATTGAACACCAATAAAAAATAAATTTATTATTAAAAAATTACTTAAAATTAAATTAAAGGAAAGGGGGTGCACAGGTAATTCAGTCAGTTAAGCAATCAAGTCTTGATTTCGGATCAGGTCATGATGTCAGGGTTGTGAGATCGAGCTCCGAATCAGGCTTTGTGCCAGATGTGGAACCTGCTTAAGATTCTCTCTCCCTCTCCCTCTGCCCCTCCCCACCCTCTCCCTTTTATTTTTTAAAGATTTATTTATTTATTCATGAGAGACACAGACTGAGAGAGAGAGAGAGAGGCAGAGACATAGGCAGAGGGAGAAGCAGGCTCCTTGCAGGGAGCTCAATGCAGGACTCGATCCCTGATCCCAGGATCACAACCTGAGCCGAAGGTGGGTGCCCAACTGCTGAGCTACCCAGGGGTCCCCCCACCCTCTGTCTTTAAAAAAAAAGAAAATAAATGTTTAGTGTAGAAGACACTTAAAAATACCATCTACAGGCCTGTGACCTGTTGAGGAGAATAGGATAGAGTGTAACCTGATGACAGCAGTGTTGTCCCAGTTCAGAAGGAAAACAAAAAGTCCATTCAAACTAAATACTTAGGGCAAAAGCCCAGGTTTTAATAGCAGAAACTTGAATGTTATAAGTTCCAATGCTTTTTCTTAGCCTCAAGGCAACAATTTTCTGAGAGATCTCATGCTAGGAGGCATCAACAATATCGAGTTCCATCAAAGACATCCACCTGGTTCTGTTTTCTCATTGAACACTTCCATAACAGGTTTATAAGTTGGTGTGAATATCTTCATTGAGAAAGTGGTCCAATTCTAGTTTGTGTGGTACTTTCTCAAGGTGACTAAGTCTTGTCTTTGAAATCTGAAAATAAAGAAACAAAACATTAACCAAGGATACCCAAAGAACCTATGAAGGAGAACTCTGTAGATGATGCAAGGAGAAACCCATTTACATGAGAACAGAGGACAAACCTGCAAGGTAAGAAAAATCCAGCTAATACAAAGAGTGCCAGTTCAGGGTATAGGCCCACCTCAAACTCTGGTGAGAACAGAAAGCTCCTTGAGCTTGGAAGAAAGACTGAGACTCAGATAATATCAATCTAAATAACTAGAGATAACATGAACTCTGAGTGAGGATCATGATGTGAGAAACACCAGGCAGGCCTGGCCTCACCCTATCACCTGCACTACTCTGGGACCACGGGGAAGCACACTGGATTATTCTTCCTACATCCACCTCCCTACTTCTGTCATGGCATGTGCGATAAACTTTCTCCACAGTTCTGGAGGTCCTTGCACCCCTTCAAGCAATTTTCATATTCTGAACATACTTAGAAAAAATATGCTTCAGTATTTATAAAGTACAAAGAAGGGTAGAACTTAAACCTGGTGTCTGAGAAATCATTCAAGGGCAAGAATGTTACAGGGCACATGGGCTTTCCATGCGTACATCTGGACACTCGAACACAGCCACCAATGGAACTCTGGGACACAATAACCAATTAAGGAATACAAAAGAACAACAACAACCAAAGGTTTAGTGGGACATTTCAGTCCAAATAAAGAGGAACCATTCTAATTGTGAAAATTCAATTCTGGCAAAGGATGAAACTAAAGAGGTCAGTTGAATAAAGTCTAAATCACAGAATGAGAAGGAGTTCCTGTGGTTTCATGGAGAGAAATTCTTATTGTACTTATGACTTCCACTGTTAAAATTCCTTCTTTAGTTGCTCTTAAATTTCGGTATTTTTTTGAGGTTAGCAAATTTTCACTTTATTTTATTTGTTTTTAATTGGAGATCAATTTGCCAACATTTAGCATAACACCCAGTGCACATCCCGCCAAGTGTCCCCCCTCAGTGCCCATCACCCAGGCACCTCAACCCCCTGCCCACGTCTCTTTCCACTAGCCCTTGTTCGTTTCCCAGAGTTAGATGTCTCTCATGTTTTGTCACCCTCACCGATATTTTCACTCATTTTCTCTCCTTTCGCCTTATTCCCTCTCAATAATTTTTATATTCCCCAAATGAATGAGACCACATAATGTTTGTCCTTTTCCAATTGACTTATTTCACTCAGCAAAATACCCTCCAGTTCCATCCATGTTGAAGCACATGGTGGGTATTTTTAAGTCTCTAATGGCTGAGTAATATTCTATTGTATACATATACAACATCTTCTATATCCATTCATCTTTTGATGGACACTGAGGCGCCCTCCACAGTTTGGCTATTGTGGACATTGCTGCTATAAACATCAGGGTGCAGGTGTTCCGGCGTTTCACTGTATCTGTATCTTTGGCGTAAATCCCTAGCAGTGCAATTGCTGGGTCGTAGGGCAGATCTATTTTTAACTCTTTGAGGAACCTTCACACATTTTTTCAGAGTGGCTGCACCAGTTCACATTCCCACCAACAGTACAAGAGGGTTCCCCTTTCTCCATATCCTCTCCAACATTTGTTGTTACCTGTCTTGTTAATTTTCCTCATTCTCACTGGCGTGAGGTGGTATCTCATTGTGGTTTTGATTTGTATTTCCCTGATGGCACGTGATGCAGAGCTTATTCTCATGTACTTGTTGGCCATGTCTATGTCTTCAGCTGTGAAATTTCTGTTCATGTCTTTTGCCCATTTCATGATTGGATTTTTTGTGTTTTTGCTGTTGAGTTTAGTAAGTTCTTTATAGATCTTGAATACTAGTCCTTTATCTGATAGGTCATTTGCAAATATCTTCTCCCATTCTGTAGGTTGTCTTTTAGCTTTGTTGACTGTATCCTTTGCTGTCCAAAAGCTTCTTATCTTGATGAAGTCCCAATAATGCATTTTTGCTTCTGTTTCTCTTGCCTTCATGGATGTATCTTGCGAGAAGTTACTGTGGCCAAGTTCAAAAACGGTGTTGCCAGTGTTCTCCTCTAGGATTTTGAAGGATTTTTGTCTCACATTTAGATCTTTCATCCACTTTGAGTTGATATTTGTGTATGGTGTAAGAGAATGGTCTAGTTTCATTCTTCTGCATGTGGATGTCCAATTTTCCCAGCACCATTTATTGAAGAGACTGTCTTTTTTCCAGTGGATAGTCTTTCCTCCTTTATCAAATATTAGTTGACCATAAAGTTCAGGGTCCACTTCTGGATTCACTAATCTGTTCCATGGATCTATGTGTCTGTTTTTGTGCCAGACCACACTGTCTTGATGACCATAGCTTTGTAGTACAACTTGAAATCTGGCATTGTGATGCCCTCAGCTATAGTTTTCTTTTTAAATATTACTTTGGCTATTCAGGGTCTTTTCTGATTCCACACAAATCTTAAGATGATTTGTTCCAACTCTGTGAAGAAAGTCCATGGTATTTTGATAGGGAATGCATTAAATATGAAAATTTCCCTAGGTAGCATTGACATTTTCACAAAATTAATTATTCTAATCCATGAGCATGGAATATTTTTCCATCTCTTTGTGTCTTCCTCAATTTCTTTCAAAAGTGTAATGTAGTTTTTAGGGTATAGATCCTTTACCTCTTTGGTTAGGTTTATTCCGAGGTATCTTATGCTTTTGGATGCAAATGGGATTGGCTCCTTAATTTCCCTTTCTTCAGTCTCATTATTAGTGTATAGAAATGCCACTGACTTCTGGGCATTGATTTTGTATCCTGCCACACTGCCAAATTGCTGTATGAGTTTTAGCAATCTTGGGGTGGAATCTTTTGTGGTTTCTGTGTACAGTATCATGTCATCTGTGAAGAGGGAGAGTTTGACATCTTCTTTGCCAATTTGAACGCCTTTTATTTCTTTTTGTTGCCTTATTGATGAGGCTAGGTTTTCTAATACTATGTTGAATAGCAGTGGTGAGAGTGGACATCGCTGTCGTGTTCCTGACCTTAGGGGAAAGGCTCCCAGTCTTTCCACCATTGAGAATGATATTTGCTTGGGCTTTACGTAGATGGCTTTTAGAGGCAGAGGAATGTTCCCTCTATCCCTACACTCTCAAGGGTTTTGATCAGGAATGGATGCTGTACATTGTCAAATGCTCTCTCTGCATCTATGGAGATGATCATACGGTTCTTGTGCTTTCTCTTGTTGATATGATCTATCACATTGATTGCTCTACGAGTGTTGAACCAGCCTTACATCTCAGGGATAAATTCCACTTGGTGTTGGTGAGTAATCTTCTTCATGTACTCTTGGATCCTATTGGCTAGTATCTTGTTGAGAATTTTTGCATCTGTGTTCATCAGGGATATTGGTCTATAGTTCTCCCTTTTGGTGGGGTGTTTGGTTTCGGGATTAAGGTGATGCTGGCTTCAGAGAACAAGTTTGGAAGTACTCCATCTCTGTCCATCTTTCAGAACAGCTTTAGTAGAATAGGTATGCTTTCTTCTTTAAAAGTTTGATAGATTTCTCCTGGGAAGCCATCTGGCCCTGGACTTTTGTGTCTTGGGAGGTTTTTGATGACTGTTTCAATTTCCATCCTGGTTGTCAGCATGCTCAGGTTTTCTATTTCTTCCTGTTACAGTTTTGGTAATTTGTGGTTTTCCAGAAATGCGTCCATTTCTTCTAGATTGCCTAAATCATTGGCGTATAGCTGCTCATAATAAGTTTTTAAAATCGTTTGTACCTCCTTGGTATTGGTGGTGATCTCTCCTTTCTCATTCATGATTTTATTAATTTGAGTCTTTTCTCTTTTCTTTTTAATAAGGCTGGCTAATGGTTTATCTATCTTATTAATTCTTTCAAAGAACCAACTCCTGGTTTTGTTGATCTGTTCCACAGTTCTTCTGGTCTCGATTTCGTTGAGCTCTGCTCGAATCCTTATTTACTCTCTTCCTCTGCTTGGTTACTCATTATTTGCTGTTCCTTCTCCAGCCTCTTTAGGGGTAAGGTTAGCTTTTGTATTTGAGTTCTTTCCAGTTTTTGGATGGATGCTTGTATTGGGATGTATTTCCCCCTCGGGAGTGCTTTTGTTGTATCCCAAAGATTTTAAACAGTTGTATCTTCATTCTCATTAGTTTCCATGAATCTCTTTAATTCTTCTCTAAATTTCTGGTTGACCCTTTCATCTTTTAGCAGGATGGTCCTTAACCTCCACGTGTTATCCTTCCAAAGTTCTTCTTCTGGTTTAGTTCTAGCTTCAAAGCATTATGATCTGAAAATATGCAGGTACGATCCCAATCTTTTGGTATCGGTTCAGACCTGATTTGTGACCCAGTTGTGGTCTACTCTGGAGAAACTTCCATGTGCAGTTGAGAAGAATGTGTATTCAGTTGCGATTGAGTGTAAAGTTTTGTAAATTTCTCTGAAATCCATCTGGTCCAGTATATCATTTAATGCTCTTGTTTCTGTGGAGATGTTGTGTTTAAAAGATCTATCAATTGTAGAAAGCACCGTATTCAAGTCTCTAAGTAGAAGTGTATTATTAACTAATTATGTCTTTACTTTGTTTTTTTTAATAAATTTATTTTTTATTGTTGTTCAATTTACCAACATACAGAAAAACACCCAGTGCTCATCCCATCAAGTGCCCTCCTCAGTGTCCATCAGCCATTCACCCCAACCCCTCGCCCTCCTCCAATTCCACCACCCCTAGTTCGTTTCCCAGAGTTAGGACTCTTTATGTTCTGTCTCCCTTTCTGATATTTTCAACCCATTTCTTCTCCCTTCCCTTCTATTCACTTTCACTATTATTTATATTCCCCAAATGAATGAGACCTTAAAATGTTTGTCCTTCTCCGATTAACTTATTTCACTCAGCATAATACCCTCCAGTTCCATCCACGTTGAAGCAAATGGTGGTTATTTGTCATTTCTAATGGCTGCGTAATATTCCATTGTATACATAAACCACATCTTCTTTATCCATTTATCTTTTGATGGACACCGAGGCTCCTTCCACAGTTTGGCTATTGTGGACATTGCTGCTAGAAACATCAGGTTGAGGGGTCCCAGCGTTTCATTGCATCTGAATCTTTGGGGTAAATCCCCAACAGTGCAATTGCTGGCTGGTCTATTTTTAACTCTTTGAGGAACCTTCACACAGTTTTCCAGAGTGGCTGCACCATTTCACATTCCCACCAACAGTGTAAGAGGGTTCCCTTTTCTCCGCATCCTCTCCAATATTTGTGGTTTCCTGCCTTGTTAATTTTCCCCATTCTCACTGGTGTGAGGTGGTATCTCATTGTGGTTTTGATTTGTATTTCCCTGATGGCAAGTGATGAACAGCATTTTCTCATGTGCATGTTGGCCATGTCTATGTCTTCCTCTGTGAGATTTCTCTTCATGTCTTTTGCCCATTTCATGATTGGATTGTTTGCTTCTTTGGTGTTGAGTTTAATAAGTTCTTTATAGATGTTGGAAACTAGCCCTTTATCTGATATGTCATTTGCAAATATCTTCTCCCTTTCTGTAGGTTGTCTTTTAGTTTTGTTGACTGTATCCTTTGCTATGCAAAAGCTTCTTATCTTGATGAAGTCCCAATAGTTCATTTTTGCTTTTGTTTCTTTTGCCTTCGTGGATGTATCTTGCAAGAAGTTACTGTGGCCAAGTTCAAAAAGGGTGTTGCCTGTGTTCTCCTCTAGGATTTTGATGGAATCTTCTCTCACATTAAGATCTTTCATCCATTTTGAGTTTATCTTTGTATATGGTGTAAGAGAATGCTCTAGTTTCATTCTTCTGCACGTGGCGGTCCAATTTTCCCAACACCATTTATTTAAGAGACTGTCTTTTGTCCAGTGGATAGTCTGTCCCGCTTTGTCGAATATTAGTTGACCATAGAATTGAGGGCCCACTTCTGGATTCTCTATTCTGTTCCATGGATCTATGTGTCTGTTTTTGTGCCAGTAACACACTGTCTTGATGATCACAGCTTTGTAGTACAACCTGCAATCTGGCATTGTGATGCCCCCAGCTTTGGTTTTCTTTTTTAAAATTCCCCTGGCTATTCGGGGTGTTTTCTGATTCCACACAAATCTTAAAATTATTTGTTCTAACTCTCTGAAGAAAGTCCATGGTATTTTGATAGGGATTTCATTAAACGTGTAAATTGCCCTGGGTAACATTGACATTTTCACAATAGTAATTCTGCCACTCCATGAGCATGGAATATTTTTCCATCTCTTTGTGTCTCCCTCAATTTCTTTCAGAAGTGTTCTATAGTTTTTAGCGTATAGATCCTTTACCTGTTTGGTTAGGTTTATTCCGAGGTATCTCTCCGGGACTGGGATTCTCCACCAAGGATCAGCTAAACACCAGAAAACCCCAATGTCATCATGGCTGAGACAGAGCACCCAAGGAAAAGTTGCCCCTTGTACTGAGCTAAGCACCAAAGTGAGTGTCTCACAGGCTGAGATAGAAGTCCTCAGGGAGGACTGGGTGCATTGACCGAAGAGCTGGGGCAATGCACCAAGGAAACATTCCCCTCACAGAGGTTGAATGGAGAATCAGGAAACCCTGCCCCCTGCCCGATTTGGACTGAGATAAGCACCCACAGATTTATCCTCTCCCGCTCCTGAGAGAATTCCACAAGAATGTCTCTGACAGAACTCAGAGACACCACGAAGGAACAGCCTTGTCTCCAACATGGCTGAGATAACCTGCCCAGGACATGCCTCCCCCTGAGCTGAGATCAGAACCCAAGCAAGTGGCTCTACAGTCTGAGGTAGGTTCCCCAGGTAGATACCACAGCCAAGGAGGGCACCTCCAGGGCACAGAGAGCCTCCAGGGATAGAACCCACACTCCCAGTGGGAAAATTCTCACCTTGTTCCGGGAGCTGTGAGCACCTCACACAATGGCAGTAAAGTGGTGGTGCCTCTCAGGTGGAACTTTCTAGAATGTGCCCTCTGGGAGTTGCTGGAAATATGTCCCCTAGGGAGTCTGGGAGTGGTGTGCACTGGGAGGTGTCTGTTCAGAAAGCTCTTGTCTGTCATTACTGCCCCAGGGAGTGTAAGGGAACCTGCAGACCATGGGGCACTGCTGACCATACTGCCCTGCAGCAGCCCAGTCCCCAAACAACTCTGTGCAGTGCAGAGTCTCGTGCTAAAGAAACATGGCTCCTCCCCAGGCTCCTGCTATGCAAGGGAGCTGCCCAGAACCTGAAAGGAAATCTTCCTGGGCACCGCTCAGGCTCCCCCTGCAGGCAGAACTCGGTCACACACGCCACAGGAAAACAGATTTCTAGGAACCAGAACTCTTTCTACTATTCACTCAAAGGTTTGAGTATGAAGATCAGGGTGGATAAATCCAAAACTAGACGACTGTTTTAAGGGGGAAAGAAGAGGATTATTGGATCGTCATATTCATGAGGAAAAGTTAAAAGGATTCGGTAAAAATATTGTCCACACAAATCTGCTTTGTAGGTTATTCTTCGGAGAAACTTTTTTTTTTTTTTTTTTTGGAGGGAAACATTTGAAGTATTTATTGCACATGAAATGAAAGTAAAACAAGATTGCTCACTGTCATCCCTACTATTCATACTCCCTACAGGGGTCCTGTCTGGCACCTTCAGATGGTCTGGCACCTTAAGATGGTGAACAGGGCTGTGCACACAGAAGGAGCTCTCAGACTGCTCAAGGGTGAAGAATCCCTGGGAGTGCTACTTTTTGGAGTGTCACCAGGTAAGTCAGATAGTGACAATTGTCTGGAAATAAAGATTATTGGGGGGGGCTCCAATTAGTTTTGTCCCTCCAATGGCTGACAAGTCACTGGTGTTCAGAGCTACTGTGGATTTGAGTCTTGGGTAGTCAGGGCCACAAAGGAGCTGGGGAGAAGGCCATTGGAATGGTGCTCATCACAACAGCCCAAACTTCATTGTACCTCTTGTAATCTAGCCATCTTTCCTGAGTGATCACTCATCCAGTTGTTGCCAGCCTTGGATTAATTTGCATGGTTCTGAAACCACTTATTTAGACAGGATTTGCCTGTGTTCTCATTGCTTGTATGCTGGAGTAGATTTTTCACAGGCCCTTCCTCAACCAACCCAGAAGTGCCTTTTTATATTTTGAAGTTTAATTTACTGAAGCATCTCTACCTCAAAATGGACCTTGAATTCACACTCTCAAGTTCAAAAATCACATGTTCTTCCAACTGACTTCTATATAGTACATTTGTGTTTTTTTTACGATTTTGTTCATTTGTTTTTGAGAGAGAGAGGGATAGAGCACAAGTAGGGGGAGGAGCAGAGAGAGAGGGAGAAGCAGACTCCCCACGGAGCAAAGAGCCTGACCCAGGGCTCGATTCCAGGACCCTTGGATCCTGACCTGAGCCTAAGGCAGATGCTTTACCGACTGAGCCACTGATACATGCTACATTTTAAATGAGGTATAAAATAGAGTGCATCAGACTGGAAATTGTTTATACTGTTTCTCTCTTTGGTCTGTAAGGAAACTAGTATAGCCAGTGCCTGCATATTGTGAAAACTACCTGCAAAACAGGCCTCCCGGATTGCTTCTCTGGCCAACTGGTTCCATGAAATGCACATGAGGACAAGGGTGTAGATTCAGAGGGTGCATTGGTTCTTAATTTTGTGTACCTAATTACCCAAATTCAGTGGCTTCAAGTGTTCCCCCAAACCTGGCAGGGGAAACAACACCATTTCTTGTTTCTACTCTCATTGTTCTGTAACCCCGAATTCTGGAAAATCTTGACCGGGTCTCTGCTTCAGGGCTTAAAAAGCTGACATCAGGATTGTGACCAAGCCAAGTCATCCTTTGGAAGGCCTCAGGTGACAGTGACCTCACGCTGGTTCAGAATTGTTGGCACAACCCAGTTTCCTGCCACGTGAGAGTCTCATCCTTGGTTTCTCAGCAGGAGTGAGCTGCAGGCCACTCTCACCTCTTAGAGCCTGCCATCAGATCCCTCTCCTGTGACCCTGTGATCTTCAGGCGGCAAGGATACAGACTACATTGTTCCCATGCAATAATAGCCTTACTTGCAAATGTGTACTTACTTTCGGAAACGTCAACAGAAGGTGATCAAACCAGGAAAAAAAAAAAAACAATGGAATATGTTGGAATGAATTTGGTGGTTGATGCGTTTGTGCACAAAATTCTTTGCCTCTTCAAAGATCCCAGGAGATGACTCAGAGTCCAAATGCTTTACTATTTTAAAATGTAATTGGAAAAAAAAGATAAAGAAAAAACATGTAATTGGGCAGCCCGGGTGGCTCAGCGGTTTAGCACTGCCTTCAGCCTAGAGCCTGATCCTGGAGACCCGGGACCAAGCCCCACGTCAGGCTCCCTGCATGGAGCCTGCTTCTCCCTCTGCATGTCTCTCTCTCTCTCTCATGAATAAAAAAATGAAATCTTTAAAAAATGTAATTGAACTCAGGTCATTATAATATTGAGGATTTGATTTCTATTCTATACTGTTGATATAGCTACTAACCTAACTAATTATTTAAAAAAAAAACGTTCTGTGTCATTTTTCTCTTATAAAATTGGAAACAAATGTTTCCTGCTTCTAGGAAAATGTGTTAAATGCGACATATTGCTGAGAATAAAGGAAGCCAAATGGCTTCATATACATGCCTCTTGATTGTACGCCTCTGATTGTACGCCAGATGTGACTCATCCTGACCAAAATTTGAGATTCTTATGTACGTTTACACTAAGAAAAGTGTCACAACAATAAATACTTTTATTGACCTGGTTGAAATGAAGAGAAAAAGCTGACCCCCTTCTAGTGGATAAAAATTTTAATACAGTGTAAGAAGCTGATATTGGCATTATATTCCTCAGGCCAGGGACGTGATCATGGTCCAACTAGGACAAGTAAATAGAAGTGTGCATAGAGCTCATTATGCCTACAAAGATAATTGTTCCAAATTTGTGTCTTGTTGGGCTCCTTTGTTGAGGACATCAACTGGCCGAGGAATATTCTTTCTGTTGTCTGTTAGAAAACTATATTTAAGTACAAATGTAGACGTGATAAGGCATAGGACCAAATGCAATCAAGACACTATTAAACACAAATTAGAGATTTCCACAAAAATCTTTAAAAGATTTATTTATTTCAAAATAAAGAGTGGGAGCACATGAGCTGGTGGGGGTAGGAGAGGCAAAGGGAGAGGGAGAGAGAGAATCTCCATGCTGAGTGCAGAGCCCATTGTGGGTCCCCATCTCATGACCCTGAGATCATAACCTGAGACAAAACCCAAAGGCAGGCGCTCGACCAACTGAGCCACCCAGACACCCTGAGACTTCCAGAAATTTTTAAAAGATACGATATCAAATGATACAGAGACTTTGTGCCAAATCAAAAACATGTTTTGAAATACACTACAATTTCTTATGTGACGTGGGATGTTATTATGAACAAAGCAGACAAAGGTAATAAGGCTCTACAACCATAAACCATGACTGTATATGAAGCCATTTGCCTAAAAGAAGGTCTATTTCCTAGCTTAAGCGAATGAAAGGAAGTTATTTTGAGTGTGTTTCATGACTGTGTAGCCAAGCAGAGTTGAGAATGTATCCCTTGAGTATCCAATGAAGGGAATAAAAGGATAGAACTTAGAAATACACAAACCACCAGATGAGAATTTCACTTATTAAGGGGGACAGAACATATCAAATAGAAATTAGGGAATAACAAATGTGCCAATTTCACATTTGAAATGGAAATATTTCCAATTAAATGAAATGTTCATGGCTTGGAATTTTTGACTCAAAAAAAAATGCTAGTTTGGGTTACTACACCCAATTTACAAACGGAAGCTACTGATGTGATTAATAAATGTGTTGACAATATAAGTTCTGCAGATATTTCATTGATAGTCCTTAGTTCAAAGCAGAGACAATATCTAGACTTTGTAACTCATCAGAATCCTGTTTGGATCTCATGAACTGACACATGAATTTTCCTTTGTCCAGCCTTGTCCCAATGTAGAAGCCTTGAGATTTTTATTGAATAACACCAATCAGAGTAAGATTTTCCAAAAGACCTTTCAGAAAGCTGAAATTAAATAGAAATCATTATAGACCATCAGTTGGCAAAAGAAGTTGGCACTCATGGCAATTTCCTTGTCAAAATGACATTGGGGGGCACCTGGGTGGCTCAGTCGATTGAGCATCTGCCTTCGGCTCAGATTATGATCCCAGGGTCCTGGAACAAGCCTGGCGTTGGGTTCCCTGCTCAGCAGGGAGTCTGCTTTGCCTCTCCCTCTGTAGCTCTCTATGCTTGTGTTTGCCCTCTCTGTCTCTCAAATAAATAAGTAAATTCTTTTCAAAAATTACATTTAAAGAAGTATATTTTAAAAATATGATTGATGAGTTTGCCACAATGAAAGCCAGAAAGTAAGATTATATAATGTATTCTAATTGGATGCAAAAATATTCAAATTAAAAACAATATTGTGAGTTAAGGTACATCTAAATTTCAATTTTACAATACCTTTTCAATCATATTTTTAAAATATCATTTCTTACTTTTTTAATTCCAATATAATTAACATGGCGTTTTTTAGTTATGGGTTTACAAATATATAGTGTATTAAAAACAATTCTATATACTACTTGGTGTTCATCATGGTAAGTTTTCTCTTAATCCCCGTCAACTATATCACCCATCCCCTACCCTCTTCCCTCTGGTAACCACCATTTTGTTTGTTCTCTGTAGTTAAGGGTCAGTAATTTTGTCTTTCTGGGTTTTTTTGTTCACTTGTTTTGTTTCCTAAATTGCACATGTGAGTGAAATCGTATGTTATTTGTCTTTCCCTGACAAATGTACAAAGAAGATGTTGTACATGCTACTGAGGGTCTTCCTTTAGATGGGGTCACATAGCAACACTCTGGGAAGGTGGCATTTCAGGAGAGAGGGGAAGGGTGACAAGATGTGAGGAGCAGAGTTGAGGGAGCAGGAAGTATACCTTTAACGGCTCTCAAATGGGCAAAGGTTGCCATGCGTTGGGAACCAGGATCCCAGTGTGGCTGTTGCACAATGAGGGGGGCAGAGAGACAGTGGGAGAGGTGAGGGTTCCAAGTGTGCTTGGACAGATACCCGGCTCTTTGCAACTGTGCCTTCGGTTATTGTACTTGTCAATAATTCCTGGCTGAATGGTTCAAGATCATGGTTAAAACAGTTTAAACACAGGTCTGTGCAGCCCACTGCTGCCCAGATAAGGGATTTTACTAGAAAGTGATCACTTCATTCCTCCTTTGCTGTTCCCTGACCATCACTTTTAGTGATTACATGCATTGGATAATGAACTCGTGGAAAATCGACTTGAAGCAGATCATCACGTTTAATGGAGAGAGACCTACTGCACACCCAAGGGCACAAAACTGTGGAACCTTGATTTTTTTATCTTCTTAGATGATCTACATATTATGTAAAAGCTCTTTCCTTGACCATCAGGGTCAGTTGTCATGGAGGCAAGGCTCGGACATCAGCACATGGGGTTAAGGTCACCCCCTCCTCGAGGCTCCTCAGCAATCTCTGGCTCCAGAGGCCTGGCTGCTTAACTATCCCCAATCAGTAAGAGTTGGTGTTACCCTTTCCTGAGTAGGTCACTTTGCCTTTTCCCTCACGTCCTTGGCCTGAATCTACTCAGAAGGAGGAGAAGGATTGAATAACCTCTACTCCGTGGATCCTAAGGAGTAATGGCAGAGGTCAGACATTGCCAGTGTGTTCAGGGCCTGGACACAGTGGCACCCAGAAATTTGTGGGTTCATGCTGAGGGTGATGATGAGTGATCCCAGGACTCCTTAGTGTTGTGTGACCACAACATGGGGATGGACTCTTCGGAACCTGGTACACAAGGGAGACATCAATGCACAGAGAGGTCCACCACAGGCTCACGTGCTCTTGGGGGGCAGGAACACTGTCTCAAAGGAGATGTGGGCTTTACATATCAGCAGACTCTCTGCTGTTAATGTGAACTGGTTTTCTGAGTCAGTCCCCTTCAGAAGAGACTTTGTTGTTCTAGGTGCAGGCGATCAGAAGTAAGCCCATCCATTCTTCCTTGATTCACTCATTGCTGCAGAAATTGTCAGCCAAGGAGTACTCAGCCTTCTGTGTTGGTCTTTTGAACTAGAAAGGCCTCGGGACGCCTGGGTGGCTCAGCAGTTGAGGGTCTGCCTTTGGCTCAGGACATGATCCCAGATCTGGGATCCAGTCCCGCATCGGGCTCCTTGCGGGAAGCCTGCCTATATCTCTGCGCCTCTCTCTCTCTCTCTCTCTCTCTCACTCGTCTCTGTCTGTCCGTCTCTCTCTCCCCCCCCCCCCGCCACATCTCTCATGAATAAATAAATAAAATCTTTTTAAAAACGAACTAACTCTGGGAAACGAACTAGGGGTGGTGGAAGGGGAGGAGGGCGGGGGGTGGGGTTGAATGGGTGACGGGCACTGAGGGGGGCACTTGATGGGATGAGCACTGGGTGTTATTCTGTATGTTGGCAAATTGAACACCAATAAAAAATAAATTTATTATTAAAAAATAAAAATAAAAAATAAAAACGAACTAGAAAATAAATAAATAAATAAATAAATAAATAAATAAATAAATAGATGTACTCGGGGTTCTTGCCATGCACTTTATAAAAATTAATAAAGGGAAGATTCCCTAAGTTGGAGTAAAGAGGCCAGAAGGCAAAGCGCTTGCTATTCCATCTGTGACCAACTATGAATTCGACAAGAAGAGAGGAAACTCAAAAGTCCATACTGCTTCAACTTCTGCTTTACTATTCCAGCAAGAGGAAGAAAGTTTTTCCTTCTCTCCCCAGCAACAGGCAAGCCAATGAGAGACATTCACCATCCAGTAGATAGATGAGAGACAGTTGCAATTCAGCCAATGAGGGACAGTCACAGCCCAGCCAATGAAGGATACTTACAGCCCACCCAGGGATAGATAGTCACATCTCAGCCAATGAGGGACAGTCACAGCATAGCCAATGAGGGATAATGACAGCCAGCCAATGTGGAACCTCTCTACATTCAAATGTAGGTTTAACTCAAATGAACTTCTTGTTTACAACTGCCCCTCTCCTCTTTATAAGAGCCTTCCTCTCCTTGGTTTTCTGGACTTGCCTATGATTTTACTATAGTGTGATTTTCCTGAAAATATAGAACAGGTTTATTTTTAAGGTTAACGACTCCTTCACTTGGCAAGGCTAACTCTTCGTACTTTTAAGTCTTTACACCTCAATTCAGTAAGGAATCCAGTTTTCCTTTAGTGAAATTTAGACATAGTGCTGCTCCATTCTCAAGAGCACGTGCCATGGACTGAGGGACACCAGGGTTTAACTATGGCTTCAGCGCCAAGCCAGCTGTCCGACCTGGAGCAAGGACATTCTCTCTGGGGACTAAGTATCCTCAGTAGTTAAGAAGAAATCGGTCCCCTGCCTCTTAAGATGGCTGTGAGGTGGAGAGGAGCAGGACGGTAAGAATCCAAAGCCCACGCTGGCCCGTGTGAGGTGCTCTCTAAATATTCTGCTCAGGCTTGGCGCTGCCTAGAGGAGACGTCACAACCCAGTACCAGGGAGAGGCTACAAGCACTGAGACAGAGAGAGTTCACGGGGGTCACTCACTGACTGTCAGTGATCTAGTGATAGTGACACTGCCTAGGGTTTAGGTTGGATGGATCCTCTCCCTCAATCATCAGGCAAACCTGGGGCTCTGGCACAGTGTGGGGATATGGAAACTGACTGGGAAGGACACAGGGTTGTAACTACATGAGACAATGTGGAGGACTGTGTCCATGAGGTTTGGCTTATTCTCGGCACTCTCATGATTTTCATTAAAGTCAAAGGAAAACATTACAAGTCACTTCAGGCAGGACATCTAATGGTGGGCCCATGGTAAGTAAGGTGGGAGTCATGCCCTCAGACCGAGCCCTATAAGGACCTGAGAGGATGTCTCATACAAATCAACAAGAATGGAGAATGTATAGGGTGCTGACTGGCTGAGACAGTGGAGGCAATGACTCTGGATCTCCGGGTTGTGAGTTCAGGCCCCTCAGAGTGCAGACATTACTTAAAAAATAAAATTTTAAAAAAGGAGTTGCCCAGGTTTTTAAGTCAGTTAAGTGACTCACTCTTGATTTCAGCATAAGTCATGATACCAGGGTTGTAACATTGAGCATCTCATCAGGCTCTGTGCCAGATGTGGAACCTGCTTAAGAATCTCACTCTCCTCCTTCTGCCACTTCATGCTCTCCCTCTCATAAAAATAAAGGAACTGGCTGGTGTAGAAGACAATTATAAATACAGGCTAAAGGCTTGTGATCAGCTGAGGAGCTAGGATTTACTGTAACCTGATGACTAAATAGTGTTGCCCCACCTCAGAAGGAAAACAAAAAATTCATTCAAACTAAATACTTAGGGCAAAAGCCCAGGTTTTAATAACAGAAACTTATAACATTCAAGTTGCAATGCTTTTGCTTAGCCTCAAGAAAACAATTTTCAGAGTGAACTCATGCCAGGAGGCGTCAACAATATCAAATTGCATCCAGGACAGCCACCTGGTTCTGCTTTCTCATTGATCATTTCCATAATAAGTTTATAAGTTGTGGGTGTGAGTATCTTTCTTGAGAAAGTGGTCCAATTCTAGTTTGTCTAGTACCTCCTGAAGGTGACCGATTAGGTCTTGTCTTTGGACTCTGAAAATAAAGAGAGACATCATTAACCAAAAGATACCTAAAGAACCTATAAAGCAATATTCTCTGTAGAAAATGCAAGGAGGAGTAACATTTGCATGAGAACAAAAAACATATTTGCAAGATAAGGGACAATCCAGCAAATGCAAAGAGTGACAGTTCAGGGTCAATGAATGTCCTCCTCAAACTCAGGTGTGAACAGTAGGTTCCTGGAGCTTAAAGGAACCAGTGAGATTCAGATGATATCACTCTAAACTGGAGACAATATGAACTCTGAGTGAGGACCAGGGTTTGAGAAATTCCAGCAGGGCCCAATACCACCTCTCCCCAAGCAACCCACTGGGCCCCCTGAGAAACACACTAGACAATTCTTCCTACACTCACTTTGCTGCTTGCTTCATGGCATATATCACAAACTTTCTCTGCAGTTCTGGAGGTCCTTGTACTCCTTCAAGCAATTTGAGGATTTTTTCATATTCTGAACATGTTTAGAAAAAAAAAAAACCTTCAGTACGTGTAAAGAACAAAGAGGATGTATAACAAAAACTTGATGTCTCAGCAATCATTCAAGAGCTAGAATGTTAGAGCATGTGAGCTTTCCATGCTTACATACAGACATTCAAACACAGCCACCAATGGAGCTCTCAGAAACAATAAGCAATTAAGGAATACAAAGGACTAAAAAAAAAAAAAGTTTACTAGCACATTTCTGTTCAAATAATGAGGTAATGAGGAACTATTCTAATTGTGAAAACTCAATTCTGGTAAAGGATGAGCCTCAACAAGTCGGTTGGATCTAGTCTAACTCAAAGAATGAGAAAGACTTGCTCTGGTTTCATGGAGAGAAATTCTTTTTACTTACGTCCTCCAAACTCTCGAATTTCCTTCTTCAACTGCTCTTTGACTTCCATATTGATCACTATTGGTATTGGCAGTTTATCTGGCACATCTCCCGACACAGACATTGCCGTGACCTTGGGGTCAACTGCAGAGAGACAGCTGGTAATGATTATTCTTACCAGTGCATTACTACCAGGTTTGTGAAGCAACCCACCCTTGCTGATGGCACTTAAGTCATGAGACAAAGAATCCAAGTGACCGTGTGGAATGCCATCTCCTGACATATTCATAAGCTCTGGAGGAACAGATTTTGATAAGAGTCCATTGGGGATGGGGAGTGGGGTTTGACCACTTCTCGTCCCCTCCCCATGGGTACTATGAAAGACAGGTGCATCTGGAAACCAGATTGAATGTGGAGCTGCAATCATGAGCATTTCAACAACCCCACACAGACATCATCCACATGCTCCGTGTCTCTAAAGTTTTCATTTCATAGCAGAAGGCGATACCAGATAGATGGATCGGACCTAAAAATTGGACCTCAAGAAAAATAATGCAATAAAGAAGCCTCTTATATTCCTGAACTGTGTGTACATATAGAAACCTACTTGGACACGATAACCAATTAAAAACCCTTCACAGAGCCGTGGCACCCTTCAATTAATGTCCCCTTGATGCCCTCAACAAGTGGAAAAGCTGAATGTGTCCCTTGGTAACAGAATGCCTCAATTGGAACTCCATCACCAAAAATCCCAGCTAGTAAATGACAATCCTCTTCAGTCCTTTCCATCACAGAAATTTAATTTGCTGTACTCCAAGTGTGATGGGTCTACTTCATTCAATCATCTTCCTCTTGCCAAGCATCAAGCCAACACTGGGGATCAGCAGTGAACAAGACAGAAGAAACCCTTCCCTTTTGGAATGTATAACCCTGGTGGTAGGTATAAAATGAGCAAAGGAAAAAATACAGTTTGTGTCAGGAAGTAAGTAAGCAGGGATGTTACAGACAGCAGAAGGGGAAGCATCCATGAGTGTGTTGTCAGCCAGGGCCCTCTGAGGAGGTGACGCCTGGGCAGAGGCAGGAGCAGGAGACAGAGCCAGCCTGTGCATACACAAAGCAGGAGTTCCAGGGGCCCTGAGGGCCATGCAGGCCCCCTAGAGTGGGACAAACCAGGGGTGGGTAGCAATGGACACACAGGGTTAGCAAGCAGGACACAGAGAGGATAGCTGATGGTAGGAGACGATGGCAGGTCTAGGTCCTGTAGTGTGTGTAGACCAGCATTTGGATCTCAGAATCTGTGCATAATAGAGGGTGGAGTTGATGACGCTAATGATGCACGTGTCAAGAACTGATAACTCGGGATCCCTGGGTGGCGCAGCGGTTTGGCGCCTGCCTTTGGCCCAGGGCGCGATCCTGGAGACCCGGGATCGAATCCCACGTCGGGCTTCCGGTGCATGGAGCCTGCTTCTCCCTCTGCCTATGTCTCTGCCTCTCTCTCTCTCTCTCTCTCTCTCTCTCTGACTATCATAAATAAATAAAAATTAAAAAAAAAAGAACTGATAACTCTGTGGACATGGTCACTCTGGGCACACAGCAATAGATGAGCTCCCAGGGTCAAGTGGGAAAGCAGGACGTAAGCTCAGAAACTAGGGGAGCAGGTGAATGAGGCAGGAGGCACCATGGAATGAGGCACAGTGTAATGATGGGACTCAGGAACAATGACAGTACTAAGAGTCTCTGGAGAAAGAAGAGCACAAGGAAGAATGAAAAGGCATATTCAAGAAGAAGGAACGCAGTAGGGTGAGGAGGGAAGCCAGAAATGTTTCTAGGAAGGACAGAGTGAACATCCAGTGTGGCTAAGAAATTGAGGGTAGCATCAGCCAGAGCTGGTAACCTTGATGGGAAATGCTCCCGTGGCATGGAGGGCCCAGAGACAGGGCTTCCGTGAGTGAGGTCAGGAACGGGAGGGTAGGACAGGCATCCTCACCATCTTCCAAGGTCATGGCTGAGCCTCCGGGGTGGGATGTTCCCTCTCCTTCCTCTTTCACTGACAGCAGTGCCATCCTCTGCATTTTCTTAGACGGAGGAGGAGTGATGGGTTTCCCAGGATGTTTCTTTTGGCTTTGGGGCACAACAGCAGACTCCTCTGCTTTATCAGTCATCATTTCCTGAGGAGCATCAAGAAACGTGTTCCATTAATGACTAAAACGCAACACTACCTACACAGTATGGAGGGTCCTTAACAAGTTAAAAATAGAACGACTGCTGGAAAGATTGATAAGTTCCAGCAATTTCCCTACTAGGTACTTACCCAAAGGATACAAACTTACTGATTTGAAGGGGCGCATGTTTATAGCAGCATTTGCTACAAGACCCAAACTATGGTAAGAGCACAGATGTCCATCGACTGATAAGTGTACAAAGAACAGGTGGTGTATATACAATGGAATATTACACAGCCATCAAAAACCATGAAATCTTGCAATTACTTAGATGGAGCTAAGAGCATAGTCCTAATTGAAATAAAACAGAGAAAAGCAAATAGGCTATGATTTCACTCATATTTGGAATTTAAGAAACAAAACTAACTTAGGAGCCTCTCATGTTCTGTCACCCTCTCTGATATTTCCCACTCATTTTCTCTCCTTTCCCCTTTAAGCCCTTTCACTATTTCTTATATTCCCCGTATGAATGAAACCATATAATGTTTGTCCTAACTCTGGGAAATGAACAAGGGGTAGTGGAAGAGGAGGTGGGTGGGGGGACAGAGTGACTGGGTGACGGGCACTGAGGGGGACCTTGATGGGATGAGCACTGGGTGTTATACTATACGTTGGCAAATCGAACTCTGATAAAAATAATATACAAAAAAAAAAGAAACAAAACTGATGAACGTGGGGGGAAAAGGTGAGGCAAACCATCAAAAAGACTCCTAACTACAGAGACCAAACCAAGGTTTAGTAGAGGGGAGATGGGCATGGGGTCGGGTCTAATGTGTGACAGGGCCTAAAGAGGACAGTTGTTGTGATGAGCACCACATAATGCATGGCAGTGTAGAATCACTGAATTCTACCCCTGAAACTAATAGTAATTTTGTATTTTAATTCACTGGAGTTGGAATAAAAACTTGAAAATTAATGCAAGCATTCCAAAACTGCTTTCTACACATGTATATACATATGCATCTGGGTCATTTATATGAGGTTTAATAGGGGACACTTTTCAATGATGCCCACTCAAATATCTGTTTTCAGGAAACTCAGCCTAATTTCCATCCAGTCCATGTGAAAAATGGGAGAAGCTAACATACAGGTGTTGTCCAAAGGCAAACAATGCATATGATGAATCAGATTGCTTCCAGAATGTGTATGCCTCAGCAAGAATTGAATAGACACGTGATTACAACTTGGTGGAAGTACAAACCATCCTGTGAAAATCCTTTCAGGGGAAATCACTTCATTTCCTTTCTTGATTTAAGTGAACATTACCACTATTGTCTGAATCTTCACAGAATTCCCCTTAGTAGAGGGTAAGAGGAGAACTCTTTAATCCACCCACTTCCAATGGCAGGGAGTTCAAACACATCAGACTAGGAGCCATGTGATGAGCACTTGTCAATGTTGCTGATGGATCAAATGGTTTCGTATTGGTATGAGAGATTACTGGAAATGTCTTCTCACCCTAGGATAACCCCCACATTTGCCCCAGCATGTTGTCAAATATTTGTGGTCAATACCTCTTCTGAACCATGGACAGTTTCCCTTCAGCAGGAGTGCAAAAGAGGGAAATGATTTTCATGGAACTTTTCCTTCCAGCTAGATTGCCTGCTAAATGTTTTCCTTGTACTGACTCACTTAATCTTCCACAGGGCCCGCTGGTTTGCAACACTGGACACTCCCCAGGGTGAGGTAAGAAACTGGCCCCCTACTCAAAGAGCAGAGAGAGGATGAAGGAAGAGGACCACTAAACCAGATTGGTAGATATCAGGTGTAACAAGCGAAGACATTTACATGCGAGGCTTGTCTTTGGCTGTCAGGAGGAACAGATAATCCACCCCTCCTGCCAGACCCTTCAGGATTATATGACCTCAATTACGTTCAGTCACATAGGTGCACATCCAGCAGCAATCATGCCCCCTCCATGAGCTCCTCAGACACTCCATCCCTCAGGACTGACTATGATAATCATGCCCATTTCCCTCTGCCACAATGTGCCCTGGGGTTCCTTGGGCATACAGGTAGATCCTCTGGTGGTTCTCTGGCTACACCAACTGTTGGATTGCTTCCTTTGCTGGGCCTAAGAGTAGCCCCACCCCCACCCCCGTAGAAAGTTCTTCGCAGGGATCCCTGGGTGGCGCAGCGGTTTGGCGCCTGCCTTTGGCCCAGGGCGCGATCCTGGAGACCCGGGATCGATTCCCACATCGGGCTCCCGGTGCATGGAGCCTGCTTCTCCCTCTGCCTGTGTCTCTGCCTCTCTCTCTCTCTGTGACTATCATAAATAAATAAAAAAAAAAAAATTAAAAAAAAAAAAAAAAAAGAAAGTTCTTCGCAACTGGTGCCCAATCTGTAACGGGACACCACAGGAGCTACACAGAAGTCCAAGGTTGGAAAAACAGGTACAAACAGTGTTTGTATGGGAAGGCCGTCCCCTTATGCAAGAATCCCAGTTGTGGCCTGCTCCCTACATGTTCCTGTGGCGGCAGCATCAGGAAACTGACCTCATAATGCCTCCCACACATGCTGGGCAAGGAAGGCAGCAGTCAGGCCAGACGAGATGGACTGGGAGCAGGACCCGCCAGAGCAGGACCCCACCTGCTCCCCTCTAACAACAGTGTGGGCTTCCAACTGGGTATGGTGCATCTCGGCAGAAGAGGGGGATCCCAGGGGGCATGGAACCCTTTCCCCTCCCTCACAGCTGTGAGGAAACACACTCTTCCTGCAGAGATCCCCTTGCAAATCCCAGAAGATCCCATCTCTCCCGGGACCCATGGGGCTTAGTGTCCTGAGCGCAGCAGAGCACAGTGATCCACTGTGAGAGTCAGGCTGTGCCTGTCTCCTGAGACTTCCATAGCCTTATGAGGCTAAGTGTCTCTCAGGGGACCCCAGTCCAGGGTATGGGGTAAGAAACAGGCTCTATTGCTTCGTCATTCAAATACATTATAGCTGGGACAGTACTGTAGTCCACCAGAACAAGGTGGATTTACTGTAGGCTATTTAATCTGCTGTTTTAATTTCCCATTCTTCCCTTCTACCATCCCGCTGCCCACAGCTCAATGGGACATGGAACTTTCATACCATGTCAAGTTTCTCTGCCCAGTCTTTCATATCATGACCCTTAAAACATGACCCAGATCCCTGTCTATTTGACAAGGGTATGTCTACACAGAAATCTTCTCCCATCCCCTAATGGTGGCGGCCTGTTTTGCTCATTAGGAGAAAGCTTCCATTAGGCCAGATATGTTGTCTACACAAAGGGTGGCATATTGAGAGCCCTCACTGGGATGGGGGGGGCCCACGTATCCCTTACCACCCCCACATCAGGTGAGAACTCGGGCAGATGGTGCCAGATTCCTCTGGAGGTTGCCTGAGGCCCTGTTCAGAAGGCACAGGGCAGGCTGCTGTTGCATTAACATAGTCCCTGTGTTGTTTAGGACCATTCTGCCTGGTGTTGCACTGTGACCTTCCTGCCCACTCATGCGAGCTGCCAGATCTATGGGAGGGGCAGGCGCTAGGGCTCTGGTAGGGCATCAGCTTCCTCCTGGCCAGGAGTCTTAGTGCCTTAGGAGCCAGAGTGTGCAAGACAGCAAAGACAGCCTGGCAGACAAACCCAGATATCTCCCCACATACCCTGACCTCACGAGGACTTATTCTTGATCATCCACCCTCAGCATCCCAGTGTCCAGGCTCTAGGGAACATCCCTGCATTTCAGACCACCTGTCAGCGCTTACATTCTGGGCCCCTTGGTCTAGCAGTCATCGCCACGCATCCCAGAGCCACATGAACCACACCTGGAAGTGTGCCTTGGCCTTTGGCTGGGTGGGGTGGTCTTCAGGCGTCTGACAGACTTCCACACCTCCCCACACAGAGGGCAATGGCCAAGCCTGGAATTCCCCAATGGAGCCTCCTTCTCCAGATCCATTTCTCTAGTCTCATGGCTGGTTGACCCCTGGAGATTACTGTGCAGCTTCTGGGTGAATTCAGACACTCATCCGTTACAAGGGGGGGCGGCAAGGAGGGACGAGGGAAAGCAGCAGACCACTCGACATGGGTCCTGGGAGGTTTAAGAAACAAAGAACGTATATATGAGGCTAGTCTTGGGCAGCCGCATGAGTAGATCTTCGCGGAGCTGGCCAGAAAAAAAAAAAAGTTTGTATAGACAACTATACGGAGTTCATTTCAGGCACCTTCCATATGGGCCCAGCAACACTCACTCTGAAGCTGTGAACTTGCCACAGTTCCTAGGGTGGAGCAGAACTTACATTCAATGAGGTGGGGCGTGTGAGGGGGTTCTGGTGATTTGGGGCAGCTTGGAGTCAATGGGAGATCAAGTTTCTCAGGAACTCCTCCAACAAAGACAAAATTCTGGCAAAAATTAAAAACGAGGGGATCCCTGGGTGGCGCAGCGGTTTGGCGCCTGCCTTTGGCCCAGGGCGCGATCCTGGAGACCCGGGATCGAATCCCACATCAGGCTCCCGGTGCATGGAGCCTGCTTCTCCCTCTGCCTGTTGTGTCTCTGCCTCTCTCTCTCTCTCTCTCTGTATGACTATCATAAATAAATTTTAAAAAAATGTTTAAAAAAAATTAAAAACGAACTAAGGAAGGGGAGCTCTAGGGGGGGTCAGGAGCGATCATCCAGCGCAAAGATTCCCATGGTGGGTGGCTGGCTTACAGACAGGAGCCCTCTCCTGGCTCAGCAGCCATCAGCCTGCAGGATCATCCTTCATCAAAATCCTTTTACTGGGCAGAAGACCATCTTATGAAAGCGAGATGAGGAAGGGGCAGGACTTGTTAAGAGTGGCTAGAAGAAGGACTAACAGGCCCGGAAATGCACACTGAGGCTCCAAGTGCTTGTTCACCACATTCACAAGGGACCTACAAAACAGGAGTGACTAATGGAAAAGCATCCCAGTGGGCTTGCTGCTACTTCCCTCAGCCCACAATCGACTCGTTTGTTGTTTTGCCAATGTCTTGTGACGTTGCTGAGTGTGAATCCATTTGTCTGAGAACTATCATGCCCTTCAAACTACCTTAGAAATATTTTAACTGAGAAATTTCAATTGCATTCACTTTATATGCAAATTTTTAATTGCATTTAATTTGGAGATGTTGAGGATCTGGGATGGGACTAAAGTGACCATGTGAGGGGTGAGCAGCATGGGATTCTGACCAGGCCTCACAGTTGAGTCCAGTCGAGCACAGAAGCTGCCCATCCTTTAGTTTCTCGGGGTGCCAGCCTGGCATCCTCCGTGGTAGCGCCTGCAGAAAGAAGGGCAGAAAGAGCTCTTTCCCCTCTCACAGCTGCTCCGCACTCTCCTGTGTAGTCACAAGTGGAGTCTGGGAGAGGCGGGGCAAGACGGCGGAAGAGTAGGATTCCCCAAGTCACCAGTCCCCACCGACTAACTTACCTACATAACTTTCAAATCATCCTCAAAACCTACGAATTCGGCCTGAGATTTAAAGAGAGAACAGCTGGAATGCTACAGAGAGAAGAGTTCGCCCTTCTATCAAGTAGGAAGACGGAAAAAATTAAAGGAATAAAAAAGCATCCAAGGGGGAGGGGCCCCACGAGGAGCCGGGCTAAGGCTGGGCGGCAAGAGCCTCCGGGGCAGGAAAGCCCAGTCCCGGAGAAGCAGGAGCTTTACCAATCTTCCCGGATGGAAAGGCGCTCGCAGGGAACTCGGGCAGGATCCCAGGAGGAGCAGTGGAGCCCTCAGGCTCCCAGGGGCACTAGCAGAGGAACTGGGCCCCAGGGGAGAGCACCCACACTGCCAGCCGAGTACCGGAAAGGGCTGGAGCGCACGCCCGGCGGGGCCCCTGGAGGAGCCCAAGCGGCAGCTCGGGCAGCGGCTCTGCGCGGAGGGGGCCGTGCAGCCACGAGAGCAGCTCAGGCGGAGGCTCTGTGCCAAGGGGGCTGCGGGACCCCAGGAGCAGCTCAGGCGGCGGCTCCGCGCAGTGGGGGCTGTGCGGCCCTGGGAGCGCGATTCCAGCGGCAAAGGCCCTGGAGCCCAGGGCACGGGGGGACACAGCCCAGGATCGGGCGCTTCCCCCGGGACAGATGGAGGCCGGGAGGACACAGGGCAGTAAGGACGCTCCTGCCCCTGGGTGGCCCTGAGCTGTGCAGATTGGCGCCCCCTGTCCCCGGAGCATCCAGGCCCCTGTGGACTGGGAGACTGTGGTAGTTACTGCTGGAGCTGACTCCAGGGCTGGAGAGCTGGCCGTCGCCACTTTTGTTGCTCCTCCTGGTATCACCTTGTGCCTGAGACTGAGCAGGGCCGCCAAGGAGTAGGGGCCTCACAGGATAAACAGCTCCCACTGAACCCTACACCTGGCAGGAGGCTGGGCAGCTCCCCCACGTGCACACACCTGAGAATCAGCACAGCAGGCCCCTCCCCCAAAACACCAGCTGGAAGGACAGGAGAAGAGCAAGTTCTTGACCGAGCAGCGCTGGAAAGTTCCAGGGGAAGTCGAGGGATTTACAGCATATAGAATCAGAGGATCAGAGGATACCCCCCTCGTTTTTTGTTTTTTGTTTGTTCTCCCCCCTTTTTTCTCTATTTTTCTCCTTTTTCCAGTACAACGTGGTTTTGGCCACTCTGTTCTGAGCAAAATGACTAGAAGGAAAAACTCACCACAAAAGAAAGAATCAGAAACAGTCCTCTCTCCCACAGAGTTACAAAATTTGGGTTACAATTCAATGTCAGAAAGCCAATTCAGAAACACAATTATAAATCTCCTTTCGGCTCTAGAAAAAAGCATAAAGGATTCAAGAGACTTAACGACTGCAGAATTTAGATCTAATCAGGCTGAAATTAAAAATCAATTAAATGAGATGCAATCCAAACTGGAGGTCCTAACGATGAGGGTTAACGAGGTAGAAGAACAAGTGAGTGCCATAGAAGACAAGTTGATGGCAAGGAAAGAAGCTGAGGAAAAAAGAGACAAACAATCAAAAGATCGTGAGGATAGGTTAAGGGAAATAAAGGACAGCCTCAGAAGGAAAAATCTACGTTGAATTGCGGTTCCCGAGAGGGACACAGGACCAGAAAGTGTATTTGAACAAATCATAGCTGAGAACTTCCCTAACTTTGGAAGGGAAACAGGCATTCAGATCCAGGAAATAGAGAGATCCCCCCTAAAATTAATAAAAACCACTCAACACCTCGACATTTAATAGTGAAACTTGCAAATTCCAAAGATAAAGAGAAGATCCTTAAAGCAGCAAGAGACAAGAGATCCCTAACCTTTATGGGGAGAAGTATTAGGTTAACAGCATTGCTCTCCACAGAGAACTGGAAGGCCAGAGAGGGCTGGCAGGATATAGTCAGGGAGAAGAACCTGCAGCCAAGAATACTTTATCCAGCAAGGCTCTCATTCAGAATAGAAAGAGAGAGAAAGAGCTTTCAAGATAGGCAGAAACTGAAAGAATATGTGACCACCAAACCAGCTCTGCAAGAAATATTAAGGGGGACTCTTTAAGAGAAAGAGGAAGTCCAAGGAAACAACCCACAAAAACAGGGACTGAATAGGTATCATGATGACACTAAATTCATATCTTTCAATAGTAACTCTGAACATAAATGGGCTTAATGACCCCATCAAAAAGCGCAGGGTTTCAGACTGGATAAAAAGGCAATACCCATCTATTTGCTGTCTACAAGAGACTCATTTTATTTTAAATTTTTTTAAAATTTATTTATGATAGTCACACACACACACAGAGAGAGAGAGAGAGAGAGGCAGAGACACAGGCAGAGGGAGAAGCAGGCTCCACGCACCGGGAGCCCGACGTGGGATTTGATCCCTGGTCTCCAGGATCGCGCCCTGGGCCAAAAGCAGGCGCCAAACCGCTGCGCCCCCCAGGGATCCCCAAGAGACTCATTTTAGACGTAAGGACACCTACAGCCTGAAAATAAAAGGTTGGAGAACCATTTACCATTCAAATGGTCCTCAAAAGAAAGCAGGGGTAGCCATCCTTATATCAGATAAATTAATGTTTATCCCAAAGACTGTAGTAAGAGATGAAGAGGGGGCAGCCCGGGTGGCTCAGCGGTTTGGTGCCGCCATCAGTCCAGGGCATCATCCTGAAAACTTGGGATCGAGTCCCACATCGAGCTCCCTGTGTGGAGCCTGCCTCTCCCTCTGCCTGTGTCTCTGTCTCTCTCTCTCTCTCTCTCTCTGTCTGTCTCTCTTGAGTAAATAAAATCTTTTTTAAAAAGTTTCTAAAAAAGAGAGATAAAGATGGACACTATATCATTCTTAAAGGATCTATCCAATAAGAGGACCTAACAATCATCAATATTTCTGCCCCGAATGTGAGAGCTGCCAAGTATATCAATCAGTTAATAACCAAAGTTAAGACATACTTAGATAATAATACACTTATACTTGGAGACTTGAACGCAGCGCTTTCTACAATCCATGGATCTTCTTTTTTTTTTTTTTTTTTTTTTTTAATTTTTATTTATTTATGATAGTCACAGAGAGAGAGAGAGAGAGAGAGAGAGAGAGGCAGAGACACAGGCAGAGGGAGAAGCAGGCTCCATGCACCGGGAGCCCGATGTGGGATTCGATCCCGGGTCTCCAGGATCGTGCCCTGGGCCAAAGGCAGGCGCCAAACCGCTGCGCCACCCAGGGATCCCCAATCCATGGATCTTCTAAGCACAACATCTCCAAAGAAACAAGAGCTTTAAATGATACGCTGTATCAAATGGATTTCACAGATATTTACAACTTTACATCCAAAGGCAACTGAATACACATTCTTCTCAAGTGCACATGGAACTTTCTCCAGAATAGACAAGTGGAGTCTGGGCACCCTAGAAGGGCCTTGGTATACTGACATTCTGCACACTAAGATCCACATGTAATAAAAACATTGCCTTTTTATGAAGAGACTCCAGGCTTTGATCATACTAAATGTGAAAAGTGGTGGTTGCTGCCAGGTGGTACAATTTCTGCTGATTTCCAAATGGATCGTGTGTTTTCTATTTCACTTGCCTGGGAACACTATTTTACATAGGTTGCTTTCAATCACAGAAACAGAAAACTATCCTGTTCTAGCTAAAATGATAGAAGATGCTGACAGCTAAGTGGAGATTTGCATCAAATGAGGCTGAATCCTGTAACAATAATAGAACTAAGGGCCTGGTCCATTCCCTGGGTTCTCTTCTGCTTCTTTTGAAACTACTCCATCCCAATTCCAGCTCCTCCTCATGATCGCAACTTGGCTGCTAGGGATCCTCACTTGCATGCTACTCCAGTCCTGTGTAGCAGAAGAATGCGATCACATCTCTCCCTTGGGCTTCCTGAAGAAGTCCTAAGGTGTACTGTGATGGAATCCTTTCATTCCCATATCCACCTGCAACAATTATTTTGCTCTACAGGGCATCAATCAGAACGTGACAACTTACTTAACTCAGGCCTCATATACCAAATGCACATATTGAAAGATACCACGCTCAATAGGTTTGATCACGTCCTTATATACAGAATCCTGTTTTCAACAATCAGAACATAAATTCTTAGGGATGCCTGGATGGCTTGGTGGCTGAGCGTCTGCCTTTGGCTCAGGGCGTGATCCCAGAGTTCCACGATCGAGTCCCGCATCAGGCTTCCTTCATGGGCCTGCTTCTCCCTCTGCCTCTCTCCTCTCTCTCTCTCTCTCTTTCTCTCTCTCTCATGAATAAATAAATAAAATCTTTTTTAAAAAAAGAACATAAATCCTTCTCAAGCATGCAAGCATTAGCAAAGGTGACAACAAAACCAAATCCTAAATTTCAAGCAGAATATGTTCTCTAAACAAAATGAAATCAAATTAGTACTTCTAAGCAATACAAAAAAGGCCCTCCAAAACTTGATAACATGATTCTCAATCAATACTTGCTATTTGTTTTTTGTTTGTCTGTCTAGGAAAGCCTCACATGACAGAATCTGTGGGACACAGGTAAGGAGAAACAGAGAGGAAAATGTATAGCTTTATATGCTTCTGTAAGAAAATAAAAATGGCTGCAAATACTGAGGTCTGTCCATGGAGGGAGATGCAAAACGACTACAAAAAATCCCAGGACAGTAGAGCGAGAGCTACACTGTGTTCTGAACATGGTGTGTCCCCACAAACATGTGTTGAAATCCAAAGCCCCAAATAAGCTGGTATTAGGAGGCATCAGGGACCATTGACAGGTCCTGATTTCAGGACAGGGTCATGACCCCAAATGAGTTTAGTGCCTCAGAAAGAAGGCTCCAGAGAGACCCCGAACCCTCTGAGCACTGAGGGCAGAGAGAGGGCACCAGGCTCTGAACCAGGCAGCAGGCCTTGCCTAGAACGCCCTGGTGCCAGTACCCTGGTGGTCCTGGGCTTCCCGGCCTCCAGAGGTGGGGCCAAGACGTGTCTGTCCTCGTCACCTTCCCAGTTCGTGGCATGTTACTATGGCAGACGGAACACACTAAGACCGCTCCTCAAAGCAAAGCGTAAGTTAATGACAGGGAAAAGGAAAATGATCATAAAGACCTTCAACAAAAGTAAAAGTTGGTCGCTGACAGGACTATCAGCCCACGCCATCCTCGGCATGTTTATCAAGGACAATTTAGCCACAGATAAACTACACTAGCAACAAAGCAGGAGACTGAGCCCTGCATTCCTGAAGACAGTTCTGTGAAGGACAGCAGGAACACCCAGAATGATGTTATAGGAAATTTGGAATCTGAGATGAAACAGACGCTTTTCTGGAATAATGAAACATAACAAATCTCACCAAGAAAAAACAGAAAACCTGAACTCTAGTGTATGTCATACAACTTTTAGCACCAACTGAAGATCCTTCCTATACTGAAGGCTTTCCTGAGGTGTTCTTCACACATTCAGGGGGCAAATAATACCAGTCTAACTCAAACTCTTTCAGAAAAGAGAAGAAAGGGTGTGAGTTCTCTTCTCATTTTATGAGGACAGTATAAACCTGTTGCCAGGGCAGTCCAGGTGGCTCGGCGGTTTAGCGCCGCCTTCAGCCCAGGGCGAGATCCTGGAGACCCGGGATCGAGTCCCATGTCAGGCTCCCTGCATGGAGCCTGCTTCTCCCTCTGCCTGTGTCTATGCCTCTCTCTCTCCCTGTGTGTGTCTTTCACGAATAAATAAATAAAATATTTTTTAAAAATAAAATAAAAAATAAACCTGTTGCCAAGCATCTAAGAAAAACATTGGAAGATAGGAAAACGAAAGTTCCAGATCTCTCTCCTGAATCTAGACACACAACTCCTAAACAAATGGTTAGCAAATGAAATTAAATAGGACATAAAAAACCAAGCGTTGGTGGTTGCTGGGTCTATTGCTGAAAGGCAAGACTGGTTTCCCCCTGGAACATCCATCAGTATAATGTGCTACATTAACAGCAAAAACCAGGAAAAGTCACAGGTTGAAAAACCAGGTTGAAGGTAGTACCTACTCATGGTAAACAATATCAGCAACTTCAGATAAAAGGAACCTTCTTTTTTTTGTTTTGTTTTGTTTTCTTTAACTTAAGAAAGGTTATCCGCCAAAAAATAGACAACCAACCAAATATATTGCTGTATTTAATGATGACATAACCATCCATTTTTTTTCTTGACTTTAAAAAAGACAAGGGTGTCCACTGTGTATTCAAGAACATACTGCAGGAAATAAAAAACCAAAAACAAAAACCAAAAATAAATAACTAAAAATTAATATTTAGAAAAAAACATACTGCAGGAACTAAAAAATGACAGTAAACATGGTAATTATAATTTTGGAAAAGTAGAAGTGATATTGTCATTGTTCACAGTTGACATGATTTCTGACACAGAATATCCAAAAGGATGTAAAGTATTGAGAATTAACGAGTGTATAATTGTCAAGTTACTGGACATTAGAGAAGAATCCAATCACCTGTATTTCTGTGTCATAACAAATAAATTAGAAAAAGATAGTTAAAATACCATAAGAACAGTGCCAAGAATATCAAGGGCACTTGCTGGCTCAGTTGGTGGATGGTGGGACTGTTGATCTTGTGGTTGTGAGTTCGAGCCCCAAGTTGGATGCACAGATTACTTAAAAATAAAAAAAAAATTAAAAATAAGAGAACATCAAAACCCATCGAGTAAACCTAACAATAGGTATGGCTGAAGCATTGAACATAAAACTTACAGAAATCAAAGGATTCAGTATTTGGAGAGAAATACATATCTTGTGGATTGGAAGACTCATACTAATTCACTGTTGTCAACTGCCAGAATAATTACTGCATCACTTAAAATGTAAATAATTTTACTATTTTCATTTTTTAAAAGATTGTATTTATTCATGACAGACACACAGAGGCAGAGACATAGGGACAGGGAGAGGGAGTCTCCCTGTGGGGAGCCCAGTGTGGGACTCAATCCCAGGACATTGGGATCACGACCTGAGCCAAAGGCAGACGCTCAACCACTGAGCCACTCAGGCATCCCCAAATGAGAATAATTTATTTTATTTAAAATTAAAAAGAAATCCACTCTGTTATAATTGGTGGAAATTCAGGCGCTGATAATAAATAGTATATGGAATTCAAAGGGTTTGGAATAGCTGAGACCATCTTTTGGCAAAAGTACCGAGTTGGAAGACAAATACGGGCAGACAGCTGACTTACTGGAAAGGAGGAGCAATGAGAAATCTGTGGTATTGGAGCAAGAGTGGATGGATTCACCAGTGTGACAGGACAGAGAGTCTAGAAATAAATCCGGAAACAGAAATTCCTAGATTACTGACAATGGGGCTGGTAAAACTTTGTGCTCCATTCACTAAGTCCACCTGCTCCTTACTGGGAACTGCGTCTAACCTCCATCCTGTCCACATCACATAGATCTCTGATGAACAGATGATCTAGAAGGAAACTTAGGATATTACTTTTGTGTCCTTAAAGCAGGCAAAGCTTTTGAAAAGAACAAAAGCACTGACTTTGAGTAATAAATTGATTAGACTAATTAAACTGAGAATTTCTGTTCATCAAGAGACACTATTAAGAGAGTTACATAGGGGAGTGCCTGGGTGCCTGAATTGGTTAAGGGCCTGCCTTCCATTCAGGTCATGATCTAAGGGTCCTGACGTGATCAGCATTGGGCTCCCTGCTCATTGGGGAGTCTGTTCCCATCTGTCCCTCTCCCCCACTCATGCTCCCTCTCTCTCTCTCTCTCCATCTCTCTCTGTCTCTCTATCTCTCTGTCTCTCTCTCTCTCTCACACACACACACACACACACACACACACACACGTGCCTATGCAGCGATATCTCTCACAAATAAATAAAATCCTAAAATAAAAAGAGAGAGTGACAGCGAGTGATATGAGGTACTTGAGTGGCTCAGTTTCTTAAAAATCTGACTTTTGATTTCAGATCAGGTCATGATCTCAGAGCAGTGAGGTCAAGCCCCAAGTTGCAGTCACGCTGGGTGTGTAACCTACATGAGATTCTCTTTCTCACTCCGCCTCTGCTGCTCCCAGCCTCCATCCTCCAGCTACAGTGCCCAGAGTCCCCCTCGTTTAAAAAAAGAAATAGGAAAGAGCAATAAAGTTAAAACAGATCAGCTGATGACATGCAAAATTTTATATTAAATATGTGTAAATATCAATATATGTTGAGCTAGAGATGATTTTAATAATACAAATATCTCAATAAAATGTAGGTAAAAGTCCTGGAACAGCTTTTCAAAAGAGACATAGGTCAATAGGCAGTAAACGTATCAACCAGAACAAAATGCACATTTAACATGAGAGGTCCCTGCACACCCACCAGCGTGGCCGAGATTAAAGACTACCTTTATAGCATATGTTCGCGATTATATAATGCAACAAAGTCACATACATGGTCAGCCCTAGATTCTCACTTGATACCCAAAGTCATTGAAAGGCTTAGATAGAGCCCTGCAAGACCGAGATACAAAAATCAAGGAAAAGTATTCAACCACAGGCTGAGACAGAGCATCCACGTAACAACAACCTGCCTCCAAAAAAAAAAAAAAAAAAGTGCATTATAGCGCCTTACGAACACCTCACCCCAAAGACTGGGACAGACCACATCAGGGAGAATCCAGCCCCTAAGGTAGAGCCCCCTAAATGCTCCCCAGCCAGGGCTGAGATACAGTAGCCAAGGAAGAGTAGCGCCCCGCCCCCCACCTAAGGGAGATGAAGCGCCGAAGGAAACCTCCTCACCAAGGGATGAGAGACAGCACTGAAGGCACATCCACTCTTCTGGGGAGAGATGGACCTTCCCAGGAAGAGTCTCAGCTCCCCAGACCTCAGAGGGAGCACCAAGAAAGAGCCCAAAGCCTCAGTGCTGACAAAGCACCCAAGGTGAAGTTCTCTCCCTGCCAGGACTCAGACAGAGCCCCCCAGGGATATTTCCCTCCAGTCTTAAAGCATCCAAGGACCAGCACCCCCACAGGAGGTGACCAAGCACCCTGGAAAGTCACACGGGACTCTGAGACCTCACCTGGGATCAGCCGAACACCAGAAAAGCCCAGCGTCATCATGGCTGACACAAGCACCCAAGGAAAAGAGCGCCCTGGTTCTGAGCTAAGCACCAAGGAGAGTGTCTCACAGGCTGAGGTAGACGCCCTCAGGGAGAGGAACCCAAGGGCTGGGGTAACGCACCCCAGGAAACATTCCCCTCACAGAGCTTGAATGGATCCCCCGGAAACACTCCCCACCACTCACCCTCCCGGCCTCCCTTGCGGCAGCCACCCCTGCGGCAGCCACCCCTGCGGCAGCCACCCCGCCCCCGCCCTGCTCCTCGCCACCAAAACCCAAATCCCCGAAACCCTGAACCAAACGCCGCCTCTGTATAGGATTAAGATAATCACCCAAAGTCGCGTCCCCACACGGGTCCTGAGAGAGTTCCACAAAGAAAGTCCCTCGCAGAACTCGGAGACAAAACCAAGGAACAGCCTCCTCTCCAACATGGCGGAGATAACCTGCCCAGAACATGCCTCCCCCTGAGTTCAGATCACAACCAAGCAAATGCCTCCACAGGCTGAAGTAGATCCCCCGGGAACATACCACAGCCAAGGAAAAGGCACATCCAGGGCACAGAGAGCCCCCAGGGAAAAAGAATCCACACTCCCAGTGGGAAAATCCTCACCTCGTTCCAGGAGCCCGTCGAGCACCTCACACAACGGCAGTAACGCCTCTCGGGTGGAACTTTCTAGAATGCGCCCTCTGGGAGTTCCTGGAAATACGCCCCCTGGGGGGTCTGGGAGTGCTGTGCACAGATTGCTGCCATGGGAGAAGACGCTGATGTATTACTACTGCCCCAAGGAAAGGAGAGAAAATGAGTGGGAAATATCAGAGAGGGAGACAGAACATGAGAGACTCCTAACTCTGGGAAACGAACTAGGGGTGGTGGAAAGGCAGGTGGGCGGGGGGTGGGGGTGACTGGGTGACGGGCACTGAGGGGGGGCACTTGACGGGATGAGCACTGGGTGTTATTCTGTATGTTGGCAAACTGAACCCCAATAAAAAAATAAATTTATGCTACTGCCCCAAGGAGTGTGAGGGAAGCTGCAGGCCATGGGGAACGGCTCACCACACTGCCTCACAACAGCCCGGTTCCCCGAGAAGCTGTGTCACAGCCTGGTTGGTACTGGAGGAGCCTCCTGCCTCCCCAGGAGCCTGCCGTGCCAGCTGCCCTGACCCTGGAAGCCAGTCTTCCCAGTCGCGTCTCAGGCGCCCCCTGCAGGAAGAACTCGGTCACACAAGCCATAGGAAAAAACATTTACCGGAACCAGAACATTTTTTACATAACAGCCAAAGGGTTGAATTTCCACTTGACTGGATATACCAAAAATTGACCCACTGTTTTAACGGAAAAAAAAAAAAGAGGAAGATTATTTGTTCATCATAATTACTAGGAAAAATTAAAGGTTTTGGTGAAAAAATTGTCTACAAAATATGCTTTGCACGTTATTCTTGGGGGAGAAATATTCAAAGTATTTATTGCACATAAAGTGAAATCAAGACAAGATTACAAACCGTCATCCCTTCTATTCAACACTCCCTACAGGGGTGCCGCCTGGCACCTGAAGATGGTGAACAGGGCTGTACCCACAGAACAAACTCTCAGACTGTTCACTAATGGACAAACCCCAGGAGTGGTGCTTTCCAGGGAGTCACCAGGCATGTCACTTAGGGACAATTGTCTGGGAATAGAGATTGCTGGGCAGCTCCAATCCATTTGGTACCCTCCAGTGGCTGACAGGTCGTGGTTGTACAGAGCTACTGTGGATGTGACGTCATTGGTTTCAGGGCCTCCATGGAGCTGAGGAGAGGGCCCTAGGAATAGCGTTCATCACAACAGCCCAAAGCTCACTGTACCTCCTGGGATCTAGCCATCTTCCTTGATGTTCGCTCTTCCCATCGTTGCCAGCCTTGGCTTAATTAGCAGAGTTCATAAACCATTGAGTAGACAGGATTTACTCGTGTTCTCATTACTTGTATGCTTGACTGGATTTTCACAAGCCCTTCCTGCAACAACCCAGAAGTGCCCGCTCACATATGCTACATTCTAAATGAAGTTTGACTACTGTGCATCCGACTATACATTATTTACACTGCTTTCCTTTTTGTCCTGGAAGGAAACTAATATAGCCAGTGCCTGCATATTGTGAAAACTACCTGCAAAACAGGCCTCCCGGATGGTTTCTCTGGCCAACTGGTTCCATGAAATGCACATGAGGACACGGGTGGAAATTCAGAGAGTATTGGTTTTCAACTTTGCATGATAAAATCACCCAAACTCAGTGCCTGAAAGTTCCCCCAAACCTAGTGGGTGAAAATATATCC